>NC_138191.1:20220284-21420284 GCF_964194105.1 Spermophilus citellus
CAATATTAATCCCTTTGAAGTTTCAAAAGAAAGATATATATACAAATAATAAATCATACTCCAATTATAAGAAAGTTTATAAGAATAGGAAATCTAACCTCAAAATCAGAGCCTTTTAGTCCTTCCTGATAGTGGAAACTGCCAGAATTATCAACCTAAAAAAATTAATATTTCCTATAAAAAAATATTTGAGAGTTTCCAAATAACAACAATTAAAAACATAAGACTAGCAATCCAACAACTAAAGTTTTTTTTCTTCTTTAAATAAGCAATTCAGGGCTGGGGATGTGGCTCAAGCTGTAGCGCGCTCGCCTGGCATGCGTGCGGCCCGGGTTCGATCCTCAGCACCACATACCAACAAGGATGTTGTGTCCGCCGAGAACTAAAAAAATAAATATTAAAAATCTTTCTCTCCCCCCCACTCTCTCTTTAAAAAAAAAGTCATCTGAGACAAAGAAAAAATTATAAAAAAAAAAAAGCAATTCAATGCCTAAATAGATTATATCTATACACTCTATGATTAACTGACCTGCTCAAGCATGGGCAAAAAGTTAACTTTTTGTAAAGCAGGATCTGCAAGTTAAGAGACAACTAATATTAGATAAGCCAACATCTTATTTTAACATGAATTATTACTTCTAGCTTTAATATCAAGGACATCAACTTAATATTTATATTGTATTTTCAACAACTGGCAATGTATATAATAACATGATTCTCTATAAGATGATATATTGTTAGTCTAGGCTCCTACCTGAATCAATGTTTTCCCCATTTTTGGAGAGATTAGTTGTTGCAAAAGGAAAACCAAAATCATCTTCAATACACTTGTTGAAACTCTAAAAATACAAAAAAGTTCTTAAGTATATTGCTTCACACAACTGTGATATATAACAGTGAGATACACAAATATGTGATATATATCTGCTCAAAGAATTGACTGTAATTATAAATCCTTTAATATACACAAAGTTTAAAATACCAAATGCTTTTGCTGTGTTAACAAAGCAAAACTTTTAATTAGGTATTTTCACTAATAAAATGAAACTAATGTATAAATTAACACAATCTTTGTAGATATTTGTAATTATAATTTATTGGAGGGGGACCAGGGATTGAATTCAGGGGCGCTCTGCCACTGAGCCACATCCCCAGCTCTATTTTGTATTTTATTTAAAGACAGGGTCTCACTGAGTTGTTTAGCACCTCGCTCTTACTGAGGCAGGCTTTGAACTTTGAGTCTCCTGTGTTAGCCTCTCCAACCACTGGGATTACAGACTGGTGCCACCGCACCCGGCTAGATATTGGTAACTTTAACTAGTAGTATGGAATAATATTAGGAGTTTCCTTCATTATGATCTTCGCCTCAATAGAACTGAGAATTGTCTTCAATTGAAATAACATGTAAATGATATACTCTTTGGTTACAGCAGCCATAAGAAATTTTAAACTACAGCATATAAAATTAAAATATTAACTGCATCATTCCACCTCCAATGAAAAGTACATGCGAATTTTTTTTAATAATTCAATAGTAGAAAAAGCTGCTTTACGTGAGAAATTTGGTATAATTTCTCCTTTCCGTGAGACCTTTACTATATAAGCGAATTTCCATCTTTACCCTATCCACCAGGAAGCTCAGAGCAAAACCTGAGGCTCAGCCACAACACAAATTGTCACCCCTATGGAGGCATTTGTTCAAACATTTCTATTTTCCCTTGTAGAATTTTCTAATTTTCCCCTACTTATATTTTGCTGCAGGGGCCTTATAAGTTGCCTACAATCGTTTAAGGCAGGAGGTTAGATTGCCCGCGGAGGCTACGCAGCCGAGGTCTACAGCAGCAGCGACGCGTTCTCTCCTGCGCCCGGGGACCCCGCCCTTCATCCCGTGCGATGCTCCTGAAAGTCCTTAGGTTAAATCAGACCACACTTACCGAAAAGGGGGAGGGGGAATCACAAAATACTGCCACTCCAAAGTCCACTCTGCCTCTTCCGCCAGAAGCACAGGATGGCCACTCGCTTGCAAACTCACCTTGAAGAAATTGGCGTCCCCTCCCAGGGTCTGGGGCTTCACTGCCGACACCTGGCTGCTGCTCAGCCGCGGCGGCACGAACAGCTTGAAGGGCTTCGGCTTTTCCATTCCGTCCTCCAGCCCCGAGGACCTACTGCCCGGGAGGTGGAAGGCAGGCGTCCGAGGTGCCCGGGTCAGGGGACGGCAGGGTCTGCAAAGGGCGCGGCTCGCTCCCGGGGCTGGAGGAACGGCCCGCGTGCGCGACCTTCCCTAGGGTCCCGCCAGCCCCCCACCGCCAGCCGCCACGCCGGCCACCCACACCAGCTACCAAGTCGAGCCCCGCATGGCGGTGCCCGCCCGCGCCCTCCTCAGCGCCCCAACTAAAATGCAACGCACCGCCCGCCCACCACCGCCAAGGCAAGGGCGGCTGACGGAGTCGGGAACCGCCTTATTATCAGGTCGCCCTCGCCCCGGGTTCCATCCTCGGGAAAGGAACTCGGCACACCTGTCCTCACCTTTGAAGAACAAGTGGGTGGCCACGGGCTGGGTGCCACGTGAACTGCCGTCTATGAAGGCAGCAGAAAGAACCAATAGCTTCCGCCTCCGAACCTCGGAAAAGGCGGGAAATCGCCCCCACCAGGGCGGCCACACCCGACGGAGCGGGGCGGGCGACTGGCAGTTTAACGGCTAAATAACGGTCCTCCTCGGAGTAGGCTTCCGGGTCGCAGAACTTTGTCTCGCGAGATCTCCCTCTTCACGAAGAACAATTCTTTCCCGGATTCTGTTCCTTCGAAGAGTGGACATTCTGGAAACTTCTGCCTTTGTCAGAGACTGTCAGGCGCGAGAATAGACGAGCTGGGAAGGACGCGGCCCTGCCTGCCCCCTAAGCGCTCACAACCTTAGGAAAGTAGAAGGTGTTCAAATATATATATAGAAGGCTGTGCGCGCATTTAAAGGTGGGATTTATGTCGAGTCATGAAGGTGGCTCGGGTCTCTGGTCTTGTTATTGCGTCAGTCGAGAATAAAAGAGTGAATAGTTGGTTAGATGAGCCAGAGGGGAACCCTAAGAGGAGGCTAAGAGTCTTTGGGCAAAGGCGCTGGGGTTGAGAGAGAGAGACTCATGTTGACGCAGGTGTGCGAGGAAGACCAAGGCGGGAAAGCGCCCGAGGTGAGTGCAGAGGTGAGAGCAAGATGGGCTGGCCCGCCGTGCACAGGTGTTTGGGTTTAGACGTCATGGATGGGGATTTTGGAAGATTTTTTTTTTTTTTTTTTTTTTTAGTTATACATGAGCACAATCTCTTTGTTTATTTTTATGTGGTGCTGAGGATCGAAAACCGGGTCTCAAAAGCTCTACCGCTGAGCCACAACCCCAGCCCCAATTTTGAAGAATTTTGAATGGAAAGGGTGGTATGATCCGGTTCAGAAGAAAATCTGCATTGTGAAGAACGGTTTAGGAGTTTGGGAAGACAGTTTTAATAGCCTGGGTGACATGAGGACCTGGGGTCTGACGAGGGCAGTGGACATGAGGAGGTATCATCTGAAAAAGGTATTTAGGAAGTAAAACGAATGGTGTCTTAATAGAAGAGAGACAAGTCAAACACGAGTGCCTGGTTGCAGGCTTAGCTAAGAGAGAGTTCATTAGCATGGTACCTAGGTTTGAGCAATAAGATAATGCATTACATTTTGAAGATACTGGCTTTGTTAGAACTTTCTCCAGATATCATCTGATGCTTCTCCAAAGAACTTTAGCAGTTTTTTTTTAAACTTTTTAAAACTTTATTTTGTTTACTTTTTTTATGTGATTGCTGAGGATTGAACCCAGTGACTCACACATGCTAAGCAAGCGCTCTACCTCGGAGCCACAACCCCAGCCCTAGCAATATTTATACAAAAAACCCTTATTGTATAAATTTACTAGACAACAGTTTCTAATAAAAGTATAAAATTTTCCAATTGGAAATGATGATCCGGTTTGCCTCCTTCATTTGACATTTTTAAAAAATTGCACCTAGATGTCCTTTTGATAAGACACTCCTTCCAAGAAATGATGCCAATAATATACACAAAGTACCGCTAGGGACAATAATTGATACATATAATTGACACTTTTAAGTCAAGACTATAAATTCAATATTCCAATGTTTTAAAAAGTTTTACATAGTGAAAATTTTAACTGTGGTCTAGTTTTCTTTATTGAAAACCAAAATACTACCTCTAGTCATATAATTACTTAAAGTCACAGGTGTCACTTACTTTTACATTCTTTGGAAACAATTATGCCAACATAGTTTCTTGGTTCATGTATTTCATGTGAACTTTATTTTTAACATATTACCATCCTATACCTATAAAGACTAAACTATTTGTGGAAAGTCACTGTTTCTACAAAAGATGTTAGCAAAAATGTTAAAATGTTATCTCCCAGAATGAGAAGTAAATCATGCTAAATTTCCCAATTAAAACATTTTATTTATTTTTTAAGTGAATTTTATGGTATATAAATCATAACTAATTATAGACATTGTTTTTGTTGTTGTTTTATCTTGTTTTTGGAACCTGGAATTGAACCCAGGGGTGCTTTACCACTGAGCCACATCCCCAGCCCATTTTATTATTACTTTTTTTTTTTTAAAGAGAGAGTGAGAGAGAGAGAGAGAATTTTTTAATGTTTATTTATTTATTTTTTTTTTAGTTTTCGGCAGGCACAACATCTTTGTTTGTATGTGGTGCTGAGGATCGAACCCTGGCCGCACGCATGCCAGGCGAGCATGCTACGGCTTGAGCCACATCCCCAGCCCCCCAATTAAAACATTTTAAAGAGCTGTTCTTTTGATTTTTTAAGTATCTTTCATCACAAATTTTCCAATTTACTTTATTAAAGACCTCTTTTTTCAAAGACATTTAAAATGTTAGTTCCTTATTCCATCAATCTGGCGTTAATTAATGAGATAGAAATTGACTTGTTTTAATTACAATCTTTTTCACTAGATAACCTTTTTTATGTCTATAAATTATGTATTTTCAACTAAATGAAAAAGTAGAGTTTCTTCAGATGATAACTCTTATAGTAATTTTCTTTTGGAGAAAACATGCAGAAACAATAAGAGTTGCTTGTTTTGAGTCCAATCTTGAAAAGAATCGTAGGTGTCCATTTAGTGATAGAAGGATTTCACAAAACTTGATGAGTATTGATGATATCCATTTTATGGTGATACATTGGTAATATAGCTGTCATGTTAATGTTTTTCAAATTAGTCATCCAATTTAGGTACAGAAAAATCAAGACAAACCACAACATTCTAAAATTTCAGCAATGTGAGTACACATTCCATTTCTCAGAAAATAAATTAATAAATTTGGGGTGCTTTGTTTTCCAAGTGGTAAGTATTTCTGAGTAGTTGTGATTCAGAGTTCTCAGTTCAGTTAGCCTCCCTATGAGATGAGCAAAATGCTGTGGGTTTTCTGCATGGTGAATTTTTGAATATTTATACAAAATTTGTAAAATTGGTTCTTGTAAATTCTCCACTTGTTGCTTATTTTCAAGACATGGACGATCTGAAAAACATTATTATATTCATCTTAATGTATTTTGGAAAGTGGTAGAAGATAATTAATTCATTTTAAGACAATGCAGTTTTTAAATAACAAACGTTTGCTGAACCTTCAACATATGCCACGCATTAAGATAAGTAACTTGCCGGGCTGGGGTTGTGACTTAGAGGTAGAGCACTCACTCAGCAATGTGTGAGGCACTGGGTTTGATCCTCAGCCCCACATAAAAAAATAAAATAAAGATATTATGTCCACCTATAACTAAAAAATATTTTTTAAAAGGTAAGTAACTTGCCTCTGTGCATTATTTATTTAATCTTTACAATACTCCATTAGGGCTGGCTTGGTGGCACAGGCATGTAATCCTAACTACTCAGGAGGCTAAAACAGGGGATCCCAAATTCAAGGCCAGCCTGGGCAATTTAACAAGACCCTGTCTCAAAGTAAAATTTTTTAAAGGTCTGAGGGATGAGGTGCAGTAGTAGAATGCTTACCTAGCATTCCTGAGACCCTGGGTTTAATCCCTAGTACCTACAAAAAATATATTTGGCGGGGGGGGGTGTAAGTTCTATTTTTATCACCATTTCTCAGATAATCTTGAAACTTAGAGAATTAAGTGATTTTCATGAAGTCACATAGGAAGGAAGGGTCAGTGATTAGTTTTAAGAATATAAGAGCAAGCAAGGGCTTACTTGAAGTCTTAAATTATTAATTTCCCAAGACCAACAGTAAATAAAAAGCAAAGCTTCTTAAGAACTTGCCTATAAAATATAAGTGCCAACCAAGAATTTCATAGTGCTTGGACAGCATTTATTCATCTAGTCATTGTGCCAGAGATACAACAGTGAACATTATAGGCAAAATTTCTCCCCCTCATTGAGCTTATATTCTGGGTTCAGGAGAAGTAGGGGAGGAAAGAGGCATATACATATTTTTAAAAGTAAAAATACAACATAACAGATGTAATGTAAGGAAAATAAACAGGAAAAGAGATAACAATTTATTTTATTGTTTGTTTATTTATTTTTGGTACTAAGGAATTGAACCCAGGGTGCTTAACTACTAAGCCACATCCCCAGCGCTTTTTATTTTTTATTTTGAGCCAGGGGCTTGCTAAGTTGCTTAGGGCCTTGCTAAGTTGCTAAAGCTGACTTTGAACTTGCTATCCTCCTGCCTCAGCCTCCTGAGCTATTAGAATTACAGGTGTGCACTACCGCACCAGGAAGGGAAAGTAGCTATTTTTAAAAGACTGATCAAAGATAAAATGACACTTAGCAGAGATTCCAAATGGTGAAGGAGGGAGTCATATGTCTATCTGGAGGAAAACATTTCCAG
This sequence comes from Spermophilus citellus, assembly GCF_964194105.1. Classification (NCBI taxonomy): domain Eukaryota; kingdom Metazoa; phylum Chordata; class Mammalia; order Rodentia; family Sciuridae; genus Spermophilus; species Spermophilus citellus. The sequence continues at coordinate 20,227,183 of NC_138191.1, forward strand.
GCAAAAGACTTATCAAGCATAGTAGAACCTGTGGCAAGAAAATTCTTGAAATTTCCATGGAACATCTGTGTCAAAAGCAATGTGCTAGGCAACTCTGTTGGGTCCCCTCTCACCCTGAAAGAGTTCTGTTTATATACACACTTAAATAAATACTACTCTTACACTCATCCTGGGGAAAAAAAAGGAATGTGCTAGGATGGAGTAAAACAGAGATAACAGTAAACAATAATAGAAAGAACTGTAGTTTTAATCTGTGTAAAATGGAAGTAATTGAAGGACACAACAGAGGAATGATCTGACTTATATTTTGAAACAATTCCCCTGGCTTCTACATAAAGAATAGATTCTAGAGAAGCAAGCACAGAATTACGAAAGTCAGTGAGGAAAGTAGTTTTGATTAGGGTGTTAGCTAGAGATAGTAAGAAATCATTAAGTTTTAGATATATTTTGAGGATTTAGCCAAAATGATTTGTTTTGTATTTGATATGGATGTAAGAAAAAGAAAGAAACAATTTTGGTTTATGCAGCTTAAAGATAGCAATAACAGCTGGGGATGGTGGTTCACACCTGTAATCCCAGTTACTGGGGAGTGGAGAGGACAGACCTAAATTTGACCATAGAGAACTCATGAGTAAGAGGAGACAAATAGAAGCAGCAGCATAGACAACCCTGTTAAAAATATTTTTTCTATAAAGTGGAACAGAAGAATGGAAGAAAAAAATGAATGGGAATGTGAGGTCAAGAAGGCATTTTTTTAAGATACAAGAAATTACAACATGTTCATAAGCTTAAAGGAATGCTCCCATAATAAGAAAATTATGGTAAAACAAAATTGGTGCATTTGGATGCAAATGATAATTTAATAACTACCAACTTTATGATTTCATTGCCAAAATTTAATCCAGGCGTTTACTGCTTGCTGTATGGTTTTTACCTGAAAAAAGCACAGCCATTGCTGCAAGTAAAGCATATTCAGTATTAGTTATATAAAGTCCGCTGATTCTTCTGTAGAAGTAAAACAGTGAGGTAATAAATTCTTCAGTAATACCTATGAAGATTAATATAAAAACAGATTTTCATTTGAACATAGTGCAGAATCAAATATTATTTTCTCAACATAGTGTAAGAAAATGAAACATTATGTCTAACAATTTTTTTATATCTTATATAATAGTTTGTATTATGTGTAATATTACCAGTTAAAGTAGCCGAAGGACAGTCTTCATTCCAAAATTTGTCCATAGAATAAATAACACTTCTATCACCACTCTGATTGTGACCATTCAATGTATGAGCTGCATGATTTGATAGTCTCATAGTACCTAGTAAAAGGGAAAAATATAAAGCCTGACTTTTTTCTCTTTATATAGATAGTAAATTAAATCTCTTTCAGAATCCAGAATGGCAGTTAAATGAGAAACATTCTGAACAAATGGTAGCTCATATTTATAGAGAGAGATTGTATAGAAGGCCCTCTAAATGTGTTTTCCATGATGCCATATGCTAAACACAGTGGCTTTTTTTTTTTTTTTTTTTTTTTTTTGGTGTTGAGTATTCAACCTAGTGTCTTACCACTAAATTAAGTCCCCAGCCCTATTTGTTTTTATTCTGAGACAGGTTCTCCATACATTGCTGAGAGTCTCAGTTGCTGAACTTGATCTTGAATTAGTGATTAGACTATCCCCTGAGTCACTGAAATTACAGGTGTTCACTACTGCCCCCAGCAAGGATGACTTTCTTTAGGTTGGATTCAAGATGGTAGACTAGAGGAAGGCTGCATACATGTTGCTCTGTGACCTTTGATTCAAGGAGCAGAAATACTGCTTCTCTGCAAGGTGGGTCAAAGAGGGATTTTACTAAAACTCAATATTGGACAGTCAGTGTTTTAGAGACTCAGAAATTTGGGTCCATTAAGAAAGAAAAAAAATTACATTGGAGTCAAGCTTGAAGGCTATGGAAAATAACATCCCCCAAGAAAAGAGAAATGACAGCCACCAGGGAGAAAAGGAGGACAGTGTGATCGGGGAGGGGAGGAGAGGAAGGCAAACATTAGGCCCTGAGCTATGGGCTTTCATCCTTTCTCAAAGATATTTATCCCAGTAACAAGGAGTTTCACGCTTTTACAACTGTTTCCCTGAGATGAGTTTCAAGCTTTTACAGCTGTTTTCCTGAGTTAGATTTTAACCTGCACAACTAGTTTCCTGACTGCCCAGCCAGCACATCCCCAGTCTCTAATGATTAAGTCACACTAAACATTCTGCTATGATTAACTCTCATTAAAACCTACGAAACACAGACCTCCTCTTGTAAACAGTCACCATTTTCTCCCCTGAAAATATGCCATGTGCTTAAAAAGGCAGCTTGCTGATCTGTGAGGTCTGCTCCCATTTTTAGTTATTTTTGCTTACAAAGCTGGTTTGAGCAGCAGCAGTAGCAGTGCTGGTTCAACACAGGAAGGAGAATTCAGAGAAACACAATGGACAGATTTAGTATAGAAAATCCGAAGAGCAGAAAAACAGCCTTCCCTTAGCACTGTACACTGGTGACTGAAAAGCACCTCATGTTTCCCAACTGACCATGGAGAGCTGAGGCAGTAGCTATCTTGAGGTGGCCATGTTGTAGCTGCTGCTGAGGAAACAGGAGATTTAAGCAAAGATGGGTTCACAGTCCTGGCAAGTGCCTGCCTCATGACCTAGAGAAGATCATACTCAGGGGGATTGAAATAAGAAAAGTGAAAGGGTCAAAACTCTGGCAGCTCATGAGAATAGCTGAAGTTATAAGTGTGAAAACACTCAGGGACTAAGCTTGCGAAGACTGGAAAGGCTGTATTTGTGAGCAGCAGAGTAGGTGAAGGATTGGCTCCTGGATCCATTAACAGAATCCTATGGAGACTCCTGAGATCCAGACTCTCAGCAGAAACTGGCAACTAGCAGGCTTTAGGGGTATGTTGATCTAATCTCTCCAGAGCAGATGCCACCCAATAAAACTTGTGAGGCCTAATTAGACCTAAACTCCACCTTCTAGAACTCCACTCATAGAACTCTGCAGCAGTCCCACCCTGGGAATACATCTTTTCGTCTGCTAACAAATTCTATTGTTCCTTCTTCCACTCTTCCTTTAATTTTTTACTTCTATTTTTTCTACTCCTTCCTTATACCATCATATCCTACATCTGTTCTGCATTCTCTCTATTCACATTTTGAAATTGTAAACTCTTTTTTCAGCCTTCCTATCACATTTTCGTTCATCTTAATTAACTGCATTCTTAACATCTTTTAGCACTAGTTAGTTTGTACAATGCCTGCCCCCACCACTAATGCTATTGCAGTTATTACTGCTGTGAATGTTATAGTTGACCTGTAGTTTGATTTAATACCAGATATAATACAGGGTTACTTACTGTTTTTTCTGATGGCAATTGCTGGGATCCTACCATTTCTTGGTTTTTGTGGCAATTAATTTATAGATGTCATAGTAGGAACCAAGTATTTAGTTAATGCTGTATATTGTTTGCATTGATTATTGCTATTATTTGCTTCCCCCTAATTGGTGAGGTACTGGAAACCTACAGGGATACTACAAGTTCACAGGGTAGAAATTCTGCTGCTGAACTAAATTCAACCAAAGACAGCACACCTTGCTCCACTTGAATTATTGACACTCAATCTTCAGCTATACTTCACCTCAAATAATAGAAAAGACAAAAACCCAAATGAAAGACCAGGCCCCAAGTAGAAACAGCTAGATGTGAGCCCCCATATCCCATCTATGGACATCCATTAACATAGAGGAAACAGTGAAATAACAGAAAGCCTGTGGATACCACATATATGAGGGGATCTCAATCCAGATCACTCTAGGACACTTTAGCAACTGAAGAATGTGCCCTAAGAAAGGAGCAATCAATGCATCAACTGAGCAAAAGAGCAAGACCTGTGAAAATAGGAGAAAATAGGCAAACAAAATTCCTCCAAAATCCACAATCCCACAACAAAGGGACCTACTGATAGTGAAGTAGATGAAAACCCAGAAAAAGATTGTAAAAAACAGCCAGGTGCTATGGTGCCCACCTGTAATCCCAGCAGCTCAGGAGCCTGAGACAGGAGGATCACAGGTTTAAAGCCAGCCTCAGCAATGGCAAGGCAATAAGCAACTCAGTGAGAACGTGTCTCCAAATATAATACAAAATAGGGCTGGGGATGTAGAACAGTGGCCAAGTGTCTCTGGGTTCAATCCCTGGTACAAAAAAAAAATAACAGAAAAAACTGATTATCGGGGCTGGGTTGTGGCTCAGTGGTAGAGTGCCTGCCTAGCACGTGTGAGGCCCTGGGTTTAATCCTCAGCACCACATAAATAAAATAAAGATATTGTGTCCAACTACAACTAAAAAGTAAATATTTTTTTAAAAGCTGATTATCTCATGTTCAATGAACTAAAGCAAGAATTAAGGAAGGAATTAAGAGAGCAAACATACGAGATAAAGTCCATTTTAATAAAAATAGAAATAGTGAAAAGAAGCCAAGCAGAACTCCTATAAAATAAATACAAGATTGATCTAATTATAAACTCACTTGAAGATATCAGTAACAGACTAGATGGCATAGAAAATAGAACCTCAGGCCTTGAAGTCAGAATTTCAAGCATTGAAGACTGGCTATATGATCTTGAATACACAGAAGGCAGTAAGGGGAAAAAATATAGAACATGATCAGAATATATAAGAACTCTGGGACAACTTAAAAGATCAAACCTGAGAATCACTGGGATAGAAGAGAACTCCAATGGAGATACACACCAAAGGAATAAAGAACATTTTCAATGAGACTTTCATCAGAAATAATTTAGACATCCACATACGGGACACTTAAAGGTCCCCCAATAGCCAAATGAGAAGCTTACTGATACATATCATAAGCAAAATGCCTTACATAGAAAATAAGGAAAGAATATTTAAAACTGAAAGAGAGAAATAACAGGTCACATTTAAAGGCAAACCAATATGGCTCACTTCTGATTTCTCTACTTAGACTCTAAAATCAAGGAGGCCCCGGAATGAGATATCCCAAACCCTAAAAGAAACCAACTGTCAGCCAAGGTATAATCAGCAAAACTTAGTTTCAAAATAGAGGGGGAATAAAAACATTCCATGACAAGAATAAACTAAAAGAATTCATGATCACCAAACCAGCACTACATGGAATACTCAAACTATACACATAGGAACAACAACAACAAAAAAAAAATTTCCATGCCTGGTGTGGTGGTGCACACCTGCAATCCCAGTGACTCCAGAGTCTGAGGCAAAAGGATCATGAGTTCAAAGCCAACCTCAGCAAAAGCAAGGCCCTAAGCAACTCAGTAAGATCCTATCTCTAAATAAAATTTAAAATAGGGATGTGGCTCATTGGCCAAGTACCCCTGAGTTAAATCCCCAGTACAAAAAAAAAAAATTCAAAAACCCAAACACAGTGGAAGTTCAATAAAATAATGATCCACTAAATGAAAAACAATACAGGATTAAAATATAGCCAAAAAAATGGCAGGAAACCATGAACACATATCCATACTAACACTAAATGTTAATGATCTCACTTTCCCAATTAAAAGATACAGATCAGCAAAATATATCAAAAAACAAAACCCAACTATATGCTGTTTACATGAGATGTTATCTTATAGGCAAAGACACCCACAGGCTAAAGGTAAAAAAGTGACAAGAAGTATTCCAAACATATGGACCAGGAAAACAAGCAGGAGTAGCTTTTCTCATATCTGACAAAGTACATTCCAAGAAAGAATTAATCAGAAAAGACAAAGAAGGACATTACATTCAAGTAAAGGGAACAATCCAACAAGAAGATATAACTATAGTAAACATTTATGCCCCAAAGTTCAATGCACCCAATTACAAAAAAAATACTCCATGACATTAAATTCCACATAGACCCCAACATAATAATACTGGGGGATTTCAATACACTCTTATCACAAGTAGGTCATCAAAACAAAAAATCAACAAAGATATCTCAAACCTAAACAAAACTATAAATCAAATGGACCTAACAGCTTAAGAATATTCTATCCCCAAATAGCTAAATTTTCCTTCTTCTCAGCTATGCATGAAACTTTTTCCAAAATAGATCATATTCTAGGCCACAAAGCAAATCTTAGCAAATATGAAAACACTGATAGAATACCATGTATTTTATCAGATCATAATGAGATGAAATTACAAATCAAGAGCAAGAAAAATAATAGAAACCGTGTAAACTCATGGAGATTGAATTATACTTTCATAAATAACAATGTATCAAAGAGGAAAAATGAGAACAGAAATCAAGAAATTCTTAGAAATGAATGAGAACAAAGACACAACACATCAAAATCTCTTGAACAGTAGGAAAGCAGTTCTAAGGGGCAAATTTATATCACTGAATGCCCACCTTAAAAAATTAAAGGAATCCCAAATAAATAAGCTTTTTTCTACCAAGGCTTTAGAAAAAGAAGAACAAGGTAACCCCAAAACAGTAAAAGGGATTAATTACATCAGAGCCAAAATCAATGAAATTGAGAATAAGAAAATAATACACCAGATCAAGGTAATAAAGAATTTGTTCTTTGAAAAGATAAAGAAAATAAATAAACCCTTAGCCAAACTAATAAAAGAAAGAATGAAAAAAAGCAAATCAACGAGATCAATGATGAAAAATGAGCTATTACCACAGACCCCTCTGAAATCCAGAGTATTTTCAGACCAAATTTTGAAAATTCATGCTCCAGTAAACATGAAAATATGAAGACATGAACAAAATTTTAGATACAGATATATGACCTACCCAAATTGAACCAGGAAGATATGGAAATCCTAAATAGACCAATAAAAAGTAATAAAATTGAAACAGCAATTAAAAGACTTCCAAAAAAGAAAAGCCCTGAACCTAATAGATTCTCAGCTGAGGTCTACTGGACCATTACAGAATAACACCAGTCTTTCTCAAATTATTCTATGAAATTGAATGAAAAAAAAAAAACACTCCCAAATACATTTTATGAGGGCCAGGTGTGGTGCTGCACACCTGTAATCCTAGCAGCTCAGAAGGCTGAGACAGGAGGATCACAAGTTCAAAGTCAGCCTCAACAACAGCAATGCAGGGGCTGGGGATATGGCTCAAGCAGTAGCGCGCTCGCCTGGCATGCGTGTGGCCCACATACAAACAAAAGATGTTGTGTCTGCCAATAACTAAGAAATAAATATTTTTTTAAGAGAGAGAGAGAGAGAGAATTTTAATATTTATTTTTTAGTTCTCGGCGGACACAACAACTTTGTATGTGGTGCTGAGGATTGAACCCGGGCCGCACGCATGCCAGGCGAGCACGCTACCACTTGAGCCACATCCCCAGCCCAAGAAATAAATATTAAAAATTCTCTCTCTCTCTCTCTCTCTCCCTCTCTCTCTCTCTCTCTCTCTCTCTCCCTCTCTCCCCCCCCTCCCTCCCTCCCTCTCCCTCTCCCTCTCTCTCTTTTTCTCTCTCTCTCCTAAAAAAAAAAAAAAAAAAAAAAAACAGCAATGCACTAAGCAACTCAGAGAGACCCTTTCTCTAAATAAAATACAAAATAGGGCTGGAGATGTGGCTCAAGGGTTGAGGGCCCCTGAGTTCAATTCCTGGTACCAAAACAAAGAAACCTTCCCCCCCCCCAAAAAAAAAAAACATTTTATGAAACTAATATAAACCTGATTCCAAAACCAGACAAAAATGCATCAAGGAAAGAAAATTATAGACCAATATCCCTGAGGAACATAGATGCAACTATTCTAAATAAGATATTAGCAAACCACATTTAAAAATACATCAAGAGTTGGGCACAGTAACATGCACCTATAATCCCAGTGGCTCAGGAGGTCGAGGCAGGAGGATCACAAGTTCAAAGCCAGCCTCAACAAATTAATGAGGCCCTAAGTAACTCAGTGAGACCCCATCTCTAAATAAAATACAAGAAAGGGGTGGGAGTATTGCTTAGTGGTTAAGTGCCCCTCGGTTCAAACGCTGGTACCAAAAAAATAAAAAGTGAATCAGGAAGGTAATATACCATGATTAAGTGGGTTTCATTCAAAAGATGCAAAGTCAGTTCAACATACACAGATCAATATATGTGATTCATTATTTAAACAAAACTAAAAACAAAAATCATAGGATCATTCAGGAAAAGCCTTTGATAAAATTCAGTACCCATTTATGTTAAAAATGCTAAAAGCTATCGATCAAGGGAAGTTACCTCAATATCATAAGGTCATTTATAACAAACCAAAAGCAAACATCATACTAAATGGATAAAAACTAAAAGCATTTCCACTAAATTCAGGAACAAGACAAGGCTGTCCACTCTCACCTCTCAAAAAGCAAACATCATACTAAATGGATAAAAACTAAAAGCATTTCCACTAAATTCAGGAACAAGACAAGGCTGTCCACTCTCACCTCTCCTATTCAATATAGTCCTCAAAACATTAGCCAGAGCAATCAGGCAAGAAAAGGAAATCAAAGGGATACAAATAGGAAAAGAACTCAAGCTATGGGGCTGGGGATGTGGCTCAAGCGGTAGCGCGCTTGCCTGGCATGCGTGCGGTCCGGGTTCGATCCTCAGCACCACATACCAACAGGGATGTTGTGTCCGCCGAGAACTAAAAAATAAATATTAAAAATTTCTCTCTCTCTCTCTCTCTCTCTCTCTCTCTCTCTCTCTCTCTCTCTCTCTCCTCTATCACTCTCTCTTTAAAAAAAAAAAAGAACTCAAGCTATCTCTGTTTGCCCATGATATGATCCTATATCAAGAAGATCCAAAAAACTCCACCAGAAATTTCTAGAACTTATTACTGAATTTAGTAAGTAGCAGCATACAAGGTCAATACCCATAAAACAATAGCTTTCCTGTATTCCAACAGTGATTCAGTCAAGGAAGAAATCAGAAAAACCATCCCATTCACAATAATCTATAAAAAAAAGAAAGAAACTTGGGCATTACTCTAACCAAGGAGGTAAAAGAGCTCTAAAATGAAAATTACAGAATACTGAAGAAAGAAGTTGAAGAAGATCTTGGAAGATGGAAAAGTATCTCAAGTTCTTGAATAGGCAGAATTGATATTGTCAAAATGGCCACATTACCAAAAGCAATATACAGATTCAATGCAATCCCCATCAAAATACCAATGGCATTCTTCACAGAATTAGACAAAAACAAATTTTAATTCATTTGGAAGAATAAGAGACCCAGAATAGCCAAAGCAATATTAAGCAAGAAAAGTGAACCAGGAAGCATCATAATACCTGATTTGAAATGATACTGTAGAGCTGTATTAACAAAAGCAGCATGGTACTGACACCAAAATAGACATGAAGACCAGTTAAATAGAATAAAATATACAGACACACCCATAACCCTCTAGCCATATGATATTTCACAAAGGTGCCAAAAACAAATCTTGTAGAAAAGACCGTCTTTTAAACAAATGGTGCTGGCAAACTAGATAGCTTTATGTAGAAAAATAAAATTAGACCCCTATTTTTCACCCTACACTCAAATTGGAAAAGAACTGGATTGGATCAATTGAAATGGATCAAAGACAAAATACAGGGTCAACACTCCATCACAGAGGTGGTGGCACAGACTTCCTTAACAAGACTCCCAAAGCACAAGAAATAAAACCAACAATCAATAATGGGATGTCATTAAACTAAAAAGTGTCTGCACAGTGAAGGAAATGATTAAGAGCTGGCAGAGAGAGACTACCGAATGGGAGAAAATCTCAGCCAGCTACTCCTTCAATACAGGATTAATATCCAGAATATACAAAGAACTCAAAAAACTTAGTACCAAAAATCAAATTGTCTAATCAATAAATGGGCAAAAGAACTAAACAAAAATGTCTCAATAGAAAAAACACAAAACACCAATAAATATGTGAAAAAAATGTTCAACATTTTTAGCAATCAGGGAAATGTAAATCAAAACTATACTAAGTTCCATCTAACTCCAGTCAGAATGGCAATGGTCAAGAACACAATAAATACAAGATTGTGAGGAGAAAGGAATACTTGTACATTTTTGATGGGATGGCAGACTAGTACAACCACTCTGAAAAGCGGTATGCAATTTCCTCAAAAAACTAGGGATGGAACCATCATATGACCCAGCTATCCTACTCTCCGGTATTTTCCCAAAAGATCTAAATCAGCATACTAAAGTAGCACCATCACATCAATGTTTATAGCAGCACAATTCACAATAGCTAAATTACAGAATCCACCAGATGCCTGTCAATAGATGAATGAATAAAGAAATTGTGAGATACACACACACAATGGAATTCTGCTCAGCCATTAAAAAGAATGAAATTATGACATTTGCTGGTAAATGGATGGAAATCAAAAATACCACACTAAGTGAAATTAGACAAACTCAGAAATCTCTCAAAGGTCAAATGTTCTCATATGTGGAAGCTAGAGTAAAATAAAGGAAAGGGGGAAGGAATGATAAGATTACATAGAGAACCAATCAAATACAAATTAATTAATCAAAGACAAATGAAAGGAAGTCTAGTAGAGTAGAAGAAGGAGGGGGGAAGATGGGACAGAAAAGAGGGGAAGAGGGAGCATCATTAACTGAAACCTATTTCCATGCATGTATGAGTTTGTGAGGATTAACCCAACTACTATTTATAATCATAAACTAATACAAAAAAAAAAGGAATGACTTTTTTAAAATACAAAAAAGCAAGCCAGGCACAGAAGCACACACCTATAATCCCAGCAACTTGGGAAGCTGAGACAGGAGGAGGAATGCAAGTTCAAGGCCAGCCTCAGCAACTTAGTGATGTCCTAAGCACACAGTGAGACCCTGTCTCTTAAGTTTAAAAATAAATAAAGGATTGGAGATGTGATGCAATGATAAAGCCCCTCTGGGTTCAATCTCCAGTACCAATAAAAAAAAAAAAGAAAGGAAAAAAAGCTAGACCAAACATAATATTATGTTTATAGTATTAGAACTATAAACATCTGTCATAAGATATTTATTCCTATACCAATTGGTAAAATAAAATGAAAATATTTTAGATATATCATTTGTTGCTAAATTTTATTATAAATTTCAAAATTAAAAAGAAAGCCATTTTACTTTTGGAGGTTGATACTTTCTGACTGTAAAGTTGGGCCACATGAAGAAAAATCACTTCAGCTTTAGATCCCTTCTGTAGTGCAGTCTGGTCCTCACTAGTCAAATTTTCGAATCCTTTAATAAAAGATCATGAAAATATATATAGATAATGAAAAATAATTTTCAGACATAGTATTTAATGTTTTAAATTATTAATTTTCTTATGAATTCTAAATGTTCCCTTAGAATAATCATGATATATAACTTCAAATTTGAATAAAATTCTTGATTGCACATGGTAATACTTTGGGGCACTTTCATCAGATAATCCTTTTCTTCTAGCAAGGACAAATTAAACATAATTGATTTAGACTTGAAGAATTTATTTTATAATGAATCATGTGTGCATGTAAATAGCTAAGTTTTGGCCCAGAGTGGCTCCACATTTTTAATATTGTACAGGGAATCTTCTTTTTGTTTCATGTTTCATTTAAAACAACAAAAACAAATCATTTCCAAAAATTAAACATGCAAATAAATATGTTTATCTTAACTCTTAAGTGTTGACGTATTTGAATAATATTTTTAAATATTTAGATTTTCACCCACATGATTAATTGGAGCAGGCAGACATAAACATGTTTTGGCAGTTAGAAGTGGCATTGGTAGAAAACATAGAGGTTTTGTTTTCCTTACAATACCCTCTTCCTTTAAAATATGGAACATTTTAAAAAATTGAAGTGGTAAATTAGTTTTTTCCAAAAGCAAAGCAATTACCTGGAAGTCCCTTGGTAAACTCCATCATCCCATGGACATGAAGGATAGCTATCTCTAAGAGTTGTAAAAAGCTCATTTCAGGATTGGTATATTCCTGCAGCTAACCCATAGAAAGAACTACAATTAATAAATTATTATATTCATTTAAACAACTGTTGAAACTTTAAACTGTTGTGTTAGTCCTTCATTTTTTAAAGAAAATATCATTAAAAAGGAAATGTTAAAGAAACATTTTCTAAAGAAAATGTTATAAAATGTTATTAAAAAGTTATGAACTATTTCTTGCTAGTAATACATACAAATTTCTTTGTTTCCTCCAAAGGAATCATATATTTTTGATGTGCAGCCACAATGTTATTAATAAGCTGATGTTCCTCTTGAGTTAATTCCATGTTCTCCTGAGTCTGTTAGAAAGTATAGTGAGAAATTATTCATGCATACTCATTAAACAAAACATCATTAAAGAAAAAACAAAAAAATTATAAATGAAGAAGTCTTGCCACTTTTCCAGATCTAGTGGTGGATGATACAAGTTTGTTGTCTGCTCCTTCCTCTTCCACTTTGACATTATAGTAAAAACTATTCTTCTGCTTAAAGTTCTTTCGAAGCCTCTTTGATTTGCGTTGGATTTCTGTGAGTAAACCTGTGATATTATAAAATTTATGTAAAACATTTTTGACTTGGCAATAACATAATAGGATTTTTATGAAATTGTCTTATATTGTATACTTATATGACACTAGACTTGACTTTTTACAAAGAATATTTATTTGGGGGTATTTATATCACAGCAATTGAATTTATTATATTTATTTCTCCTATTTCTTATAAAATTATGGTGAATACCTAAAAGCCCTTTATTCAAGCAAAAAATCAAACATTAATTTTGTCCGTCCAAATTATAAATTTAAAATTTTATATAATAACACCAACAGTAATTATATCCTGAAAGCAATATAGAATATTGTTTATAGAGCAGTGGAACTACCTTACCAACAGCTTCTTGTGATTTTTCAAAATGAGTAAAGTCAAGATTTTTTCTTGTTATAAACAAGACCAAGGTACTGATACATTTTTGTAAACAATTTTAATTCAGGGTTTATTGTGTTTATGGGGTTTTTTAAATTTTTTTTTAGTTGTTGATAGACCTTTATTTTATGTATTTATATGTGGTGCTGAGAATCGAACACTGTGCCTCAACATGCCAGGCAAGTGCGTTACCACTGAGCCACAGGCACAGCTTTATGTGTTTATGGGTTTTTAAATCTTCATCTGGTACCTCTACCTGAACAGCAGTCCATCAGTCACTACTAAAATTAGTCAAATATTAATATTTACCTTTTGCAATGTAAGCCATTTCTATAAGCATTTAAAACATAGCTATTATATTAACAAACATTATATGCTGGGGTGCAGCTCAGTGATAAAGTGCTTGCCTAGCATGCATGAGGCCCTAGGTTTGATCCCCAACACTGTAAAAATAAGTAAATAAATAAACAAATAAATAAATCTAAAACTTGCTGGGCACAGTAGCACACATCTGTAATCCTGGCAATTTGGGAGACTGAGGCAGGAGTGTTGCAAGTTTGAAACCAGCCTCAACAACTTAGCAAGACTCTCAGCAACTTAGCATTCAATTCCTAGTACCAAAATTATTAATTAATTAAAAATATTATATCAGGAGCTATAATGGAGAACAAAAGCCTTAGTCTCTTTCTAAATGATTTCATCATTTTTGTTAGGGAACAAGAATATATCCAAATATAAAGCCATTTTAGCTGGGTATGGTAGCACTTGCCTGTAATCCCAGGGACTCAGAACATTGAGGCAGGATGATTGCAAATACAAAGTGAGCTTCAGCAACTAAGTGAAGCCCTAATCAACTTATCTAGAACATATGTCAAAATTTAAAAAGCACCAGGTGTGGTGGCACACACCTCTAGTCCCAAAAGCTGGGTTGGCTGAGGCAAGAAGGATTGGAGGTTCAAAACCAGCCTCAGCAACTTAGTGAATCCTTGAGCAACTTAATGAAACCTTGTCTCAAAAAAAAATGCATACACACACACACACACACACACATATGGCTGAGGATGTGGCTCAGTGGTTAAGCACCCCTGGGTTCACAAATATGAAGCCATTTAAAACATCAAGAAAGGGTGCTGAGTGGTTTTCAAGATGGCAGAATAGAGGAAGTTGCTTTCCTGGATGCTCCATGATATGAAACCAAGAAAGTAGACAGGCAACTTCTCTGCAAATGAGGTACTTGAAACCTTTCGGGACACTACAAGTCCACAGGATAGAAATTCTACTACCTCAGATCCATACTACTAGATGGGTAGACACACAAACAACATGAAAAATCAAGGGAACAAATCTTCCCAAACAAACCAAGATACTCCAATAACAGAATTCATCAACACCACAGTGGAAGAAATGTCAGAGAAGGAGTTTAGAATGTACATAGTTAAACTGATCTGCAAAGTAAAGGATGGTATTAAGAGTGAAATCAGAGAGTAAATAGGGGAAGTGAAAGATCACTTCAATAAAGAGGAAGAAATGCTGGGGGAAAAAAGCAAGCAGAAATCCTTATAATGAAGGAATCAATAAACCAAATTAAAAATTCAATGGAAAGCATCACCAATGGACTAGACTACTTGGAAGACAAAACTTCAAGCAATGAAGACAAAATATATAATCTTGAAAATAGAGTTGACCACGGTGAGAAGATGTTAAGAAACTATGAACAAAACTTCCAGCAAATATGGGAAAACATTAAAAGACCAAATTTAAGATTTTTGGGGATAGATAAAGGCACGGAAATACAAACCAAAGGAACGCACAATATTTCCAATGAAATTATAACTGAAAATTTCCCAAACCCAAAGAATGAAATGGAAAATCAAATACAAGAGGCTTACAGGACCCCAAATGTACAAAATTACAACAGTCCCACACCAAAACACATTATAATGAAAATGCATAACATTCAGAATAAGGATGGGGTTTTAAAGGCTACAAGAGAAAAGTATCAAATTACATATAGGGGGAAACCAATTGAGATCTCAGCTGATTTCTCAACCCAGACACTCAAAGCTAGGAGGTCCTAGAATAACATACACCAAGCTCTAAGAGAAAATGATGCCAACTAATAATTCCATATCTAGCAAAATTAAGCTTCAGATTTGAAGATGAAATAAAAACATTCCATGATAAACAAAAGTTAAAAGAATTTGCAACTGAGAAAGCTTGCACTACAGAACATTCTCAATAAAATATTCTATAAGGATGAAATGGGGGGAAAAAAGTGAAAACCAACAAAGGAAGGAACTACACTAAAGGAATAGTCAATCAAAGGAAAAACTAATTCAAATTAAAGACTAGAAATAAACCCAAGTGATCGGGAATACAAATATCTCAATAATAACCTAGAACATTAATGATCTAAACTCATCAATCAAAAGACATAGTCTGGAAACCTGGATTAAAAAACAAGACCCAACAATGTGCTGTCTCCAAAAGACTCATCTCATAGGCAAACACATCCACAGATTGCATGTGAAAGGATGGGAAAAACCATATCATTCACATGGATCATGTAAACAAGCAGAGGTCACTTTTTTAATATTTATTTTTTAGGGGCTGGGGATGTGGGTCAAGTGGTAGTGTGCTCGCCTGGCATGCGCAGGGCACTAGGTTCAATCCTCAACACCACATAAAAATAAAAAAATAAAGATGTTGTGTCCACCGAAAACTAAAAAATAAATATTAAAAAATTCTCTCTCTCTCTCTCTCTTAAAAAAATACTTATTTTTTAGTTGTGGTTGGACACAATACCTTTATTTCACTTATTTATTTTTATGTGGTGCTGAGAATCAAACCCAGGGTCTCGCACATGCAGGGCAAGCACTCTACTGCTGAGCCACAACCCCAGCCCACAAGCAGAGGTTTCTATCCTTGTGTCAGATAAAGTAGACTTCAAGCCAACATTAATCAGAAGGGACAAAGAAGGACATTTCATACTTCTTGAGGGAATTATACATCAATAAGACATAACAATTGTAAATATTTATGCCCCAAACAATGGAGCATCTACACACATCAAACAAACCCTTCTCAATTTCAAGAATCAAATAGACCACAACACAATAATACTGGGTGACTTTAACACTACTCTCTCACTACTGGATAGGACCTCCTAACAAAAACTAAACAAACTATAGAACTAAATAAAACAATCAATAATTTAGACTTAACAGACACATATAGAATATTTCATCCATTAATGAGCAAATACACTTTCTTCTCAGCAGCACATGGATCCTTCTCTAAAATAGGCCATATCTTATGCCACAAAGCAGCTAGAGATAATACCCTGCATTCTATCAGATCATAATGGATTAAAATTAGAAATCAATGATAGAATAAAAAATAGAAGCTACTCTAACATCTGGAGACTAAATAATATGCTATTGAATGATTCATGAATAACAGAAGAAATCAGGGAGGAAATAAAAAAATACTTAGAGGTAAATGAGAATAATGATATGACATATCAAAATCTCTGGGACATTATGAATGCTATGCTAACAGGAAAGTTCATTGCATTGAACTCATTCATTAAAAGAATAGAAAGTCAATGAATAAATGACCTAACATTACATCTCAAAGCCCTAGAAAAAAAAGAACAAATCAACACCAAAAGCAGTAGAAGACAGGAATAATTAAAATCAGATCTGAAATAAATGAAATTGAAACAAAAGAAAGAATTCAAAAAATCGGCAAAATTTAAAGTTTGTTCTTTGATAAAATAAATAAAATTAATAAACCATTAGCCACACTAACAAAGAGAAAGCAAAGAGAAAACTCAAATTACTAAAATTCATGATGAAAAAGGAAATATGATGGACACTACTGAAATACATTAAATAATCAGACACTATTTTGAAAATTTATACTCCAATAAAATCTTAAAGACATTGACAAATTCCTAGAGACACATGGCCTACCCAAACTGAATCACAAGGACATACACAAATTAAACAGATAAATTTCGTGCAATGAAATTGAAAACACCATCAAAAATATTTCCAATTAAGAAAAGCCCAGGACTAGACAGATTCTCAGCCAAGTTCTACAAGAACTTCAAAGGAGAATTAACAACAATCTTCCTCAAATTATTCCATGAAACAGAAAAGGAGAACCCTTCCAAATTCATTCTATGAAGCTAGTATCACCAAACCAAAAAAAGACACATCAAGGAAATAAAACTTCAGACCAATATCCCTAATGAACACAGATACAAAAATTCTCAGTAAGATTCTGGCAAATTGCATACAAAAACATATTAAGGGGCTGGGGTTGTGGCTCAGAGGTAGAGCGCTCACCTACCATGCATGGGGCACTGGGTTGGATCCTCAGCACCACATAATAATAAAATGAAGATGTTGTGTCCACCTATAACTAAAAAATAAATATTTTTTAAAAAACATATTAAAAAGATAGTGCACCACGATAAAGTGGGGTTCATCGGAGGAATGCAAGATTGGTTCAACATACAAAAATCAATAAGCACAAATTATCACAACAATAGACTTAAAGACAAGAATCATATTATCATCTCAATAGATGTAGAAAAAGCATTTGACAAAGACAGCACCCCCTTCATGTTCAAAACACTAGAAAAACTAGGGATAATAGGACCATACCTCAATATTTTAAAAGCTAAATATGCTAAATCCAAGGGCAACATCAAATTTAAAAGGAGAAAAATTGAAAGCATCCCTCTAAGAACTGGAATAAGACAGGATGCCCTCTTTCACCACTTCTATTCAACATTGTCCTTGAAACTCTAGCAGGAGCAATTAGAAGAAAGAAATTAAAGGGATATGAATAGGAAAAGAAAGCTCAAACTATCCCTATTCGCTGATGATGATTCTATACTAAGAGGACCCCAAAAATTTCACCAGAAAACTTCTAGAACTAATAAATGAATTCAGCAAAGTAGCAGGATATAAAATTAACACCCAGAGATCAAATGCATTCCTTTACATCAGTGATGAGTCCATTGAAAGAGAAATTAGGAAAACTACCCCATTCACAATAACCTCAAAAAAAATACTTGGAATCAATCTAATAAAAGAGATGAAAGGCCTACACAATGAAAACTACAGAACACTAAAGAAAAAAATTGAAGAAGACATTAGAAGATGGACAGATCTTCCATGCTCTTGGAAAGGCAGAATTAATATTGTCAAAATTACCATACTACCAAAAGCATTATACAGATTTAATACAAATCCTATTAAAATTCCAATGAAATTCTTCATAGAATAGAAAAGGCAACCATGAAATTCATTTGGAAAAATAAGAAGCTCAGAGTAGTCAAAGCAATCCTTAGAAAAGTGAAAAAGGATGCACCATGATACCAGTTCTTAAATTATACTACAGAGCCATAGTAATAAAAATGGCATGGTATTGGCACCAAAATAGATACATAGACCAATGGTACTGAATAGAAGACACAGAAACAAATCCACCTGAATATAGTTATCTCATACTAGACATAGGCTCCATAAACATACATTGGAGAAAAGATTACTTCTTGAAAAAATGATGCTTGAAAACTGGAAATTCATATGCAGCAAAATGAAATCAAACCCTATCTTGCACCTGCACAAAACTCAACTCAAAATGTATCAAGGACTTAAGCACTAGACAGAGATTCCTATGCCTAATAGAAGAAAAATTAGGCCCAAATCTCCACCATATGGGCTTAGGAGTTGACTTCCTTAACAAGACTCCTAAAGTACAAGAAGTAAAATCAAGAATCAATAAATGGGGGGCTGGGGATGTGGCTCAAGCGGTGGCGCGCTCGCCTGGCATGCGTGCGGCCCGGGTTCGATCCTCAGCACCACATACAAACAAAGATGTTGTGTCCGCCGAAAACTAAAAAATAAATATTAAAAAATTCTCTCTCTCTCTCTCTCTTTCTCTCTCTCCTCTCTCACTCTCTCTTTAAAAAAAAAGAATCAATAAATGGGATAGATTTGAACTAAAAAGCTTCTTTACAGCAAAGGAAACAATAATGTGAAAAGACAGTCAACAGAATAGGAGAAAATCTTTACTACTTGCACCTTAGATAGAACACTAATCTCTAGGATATATAAAGAACTCAAAAACTTAACACACACACACACACACAAAAAAAACAAATAACCCAATCAATAAATGAGCTAAGGAACCGAACAGACATTTCACAGAAGAAATACAATTGATCAACAAATATATGAAAAAATGTTCAAAATCTCTAGCAATTAGAGAAATGCAAATCAAAATTACACTGAAAGCCAAGTGTGATGGCACACATCTGTAATTCCAGCATCTCAGGAAGCTGAGTCAGGAAGATCGAGAGTTCAAAACCAGCCTCAGCAACAGCGAGGTGCTTAGTAACTCAGTGAGACCCAATCTCTAAATAAAATACAAAGTAGGTCTGGGGATGTGGTCAGTGATTGAGTGCCCCTGAGTTCAATCCCCAGTACCAAAAAAAAAAAAAAAAAAAAAAAAAACCTACACTGAGATTCCATCTCACTCCAGTCAGTATGACAATTATCAAGAATACAAGAAACAATAAATGTTGACAAGGATATGGGGAAAAGGCACACTCATACATTGCTGGTGGCACTGCAAATTTGTGCAACAACTCTGGAAAGCAGTATGGAGATTCCTCAGAAAACTTAGACTTGGAACCACTGTTTGATCTAGTTACCCAATCCTCAGTCTATATCCAAAGGACTTAAAATCAGCATAATACAGTAACGAAGCCAAATCAATATTTATAGCAGCTCACTTCATAATAATTAAACTATGGAACCAACCTAGGTGGTTGATGAACAGATGAATTGATAAAGAAAATGTCATACACACACACACAATGGAATATTACTTAAGTCTTCTTCTTAAAGAAGAATGAAATTATGTCATTTACTGGTAAATGGATGGAGCTGGAGAATGTCATGCTAAGTAAAATAATCCAATCCCAAAGAACCAATGTTTTCTCTGATATGCAGATGCTAATTCACAATAAGTGGGGAGGGTGGTGGCTAGGGAAGAATAGAGGTACTTGGATTAGACAGAAGGGAGTGAAGGGAGGGGAGGGGAATGGGGGTACAAAGTATAATAGAATAAATCAGACATTATTACCCTATGTGCATATATGATTGCGTGACTAGTGTAACACTACACCATGTATAACCAGAAGAATGAGAAGTGATACTCCATTTATGTATAATGTGTCAAAATTCAATTTACTGTCATGTATAACTAATTGAGAACAACAACAAAAAAGGGGGTGCAGAGTGCAACTGCCAAGGCACTGTCCTTCACTTGTGTGCTATCAGTGATAGGGCCCATGGTGTTAGGAACATGGTGTCCCTGAAGCTTGCATGTTGAAGCCTAACCCACAATATTGCACTAGTTGGACATGTGACCTTCAAAGATGTGATGAAGTCAAAATGAGATAGTTAGGGAGGCCATAAACCAACATGACCTGTCCTTATAAAACTAAGACAAAGAACCCCATCACCAAACCCAGGGAGAGGCCCCAGGGGAAGCAAACCTTGTGTGTACCTTGAGTTTGGACTTCCAGCCCTCAGATGAATGAGGAAATGAATCTCTGCTGCTTGTGCCTGCCACCCCACAACCCTGCCAGTTTGCTATAGCTAGTCCCAGCAGCCCCAGGAGACTCAGACATACATCAGTAGGAGCTGTACTAGGATGACTGTCTTACTCTCTAAATGCTACCCCTGTGAGTTTGCTTCTGGTGATATGATCATACCCAATTCTAGGAATGAGAGACCTGATGTAAATTTGTAAATATGATGATTCTTCATTTTTTATGGACTCATTTATTTGATCTTAAAGTGCATGGTTACATTTGTGTTTTTACTCCCACTTTGGATATAGACTGACATACCCCACAACACTATAGACTCTTGCCTTCCAAACCTTTTATCATTATAAATGTCTCCAAAATAAATCACACCTGGAAGCTCAAATAAAAATAATGATGATTTAAAAATAAATAAAACATATCAAGTAAATATCAAAATAATTTGAACTGACTACACATATGCAAAAAATAAAGTAGTTAGAATCAGAGGGAATTAATTGTGGGAAAGCTTACTAAAGAGGTATATAAATGTTTAAGTTTCGTTGAGGGGAAAGAAGAGTCCCCTACAGGAAAAGGAAATAACAACGAGGCAAAGATAAATACATCACAGAAGGCGGGAAAAAATAAAAGTATGTGTATGAAGACATGATTTGGTGTGACTATACAACCAGAGATATGAAAAATTGTGCTCTATATGTGTAATAAGAATTGTTATGCATTCCACTGCCGTATATAAATTTTAAAAAAAGAAGGGGGGAAAATAAACTGATAAAATCTTACACAGAGGCTAGAGGAAATGATGGTAAAGGACATCAACTGTAGAACTATTTCCGCCCCCACACACATTTTTTATTGGTACATTATAGTTATACAAAATAATGGGTTTATTGTTACGTTTGCATACATGCACACAGTATAACAATATTATTTGGCCAATATCACTCCCCAGCACTTTCTCCCTCCCTCCTGTCCTCTCACCCACTCCTTGTCCTCTTCCCTTCCTCTATTCTACTGATCTCCCTTTGATTTTCATGAGATTCCCCCACCCTACCTTTCTGTTCTTTTCTTCATTAGCTTCCACACATGTGAGAAAACATATGACCCTTGACTTTCTGAGTTTGGCTTATTCCACTTAACATAATGTTCTCAAGTACCATTCATTTTTCTATAAATGACATAATTTCATTTTTATTTATACTGAATAAAACTCTATTGTGTATATACACCACATTTTCTTTATCCATTCATTCATTGATGAACACATAGGCTGGTTCCATAGTTTGGCTATTATGAATTGTGCTGCTATAAACATGGGTACTCAGGTGTCACTATAGTATGATGCCTTTAATTCTTAAGGATAAATATCAAGGAGCTGCCTAGTATGTATGAGGCACTGGGTTCGACCCTCAGCACCACATATAAAAATAAATACATAAAATGAAGTCATATAAAAAAGCAATGTACCTTCAGAAAAAGATAGTTGGTATAAAGAACTAACTGAGCAACTTGATTAATGGATGAATGTCAATCTGTAGAAAGATTCTTTTTTTATTTCATAAGAGTTTTATTGTGGTAAAATATACATAACATAAAAATTGCCATTTTAGACATTTTTCATTATAATATTCAGTGGCATTAATTACTTACACAATGTTGTACAGCCATATACCACTGTGTATTACCAAAAATTCCTATCACCCCAAATAGAAACTATAGCCATTTTTAATAACTCCCTATTCCCCCAGCTTGCAGCCCTTGGGAACCTCTTTCTGCTTTGTGTCCTTATGAATTTGCCTATTCAAGATAGTCCCTTTACGTAGCATCATACAGTATTTGTCCTTTTGTCCCTGGGTTATTTCACTTAGCATAATGTTTTCAGAGTTCATTTGTAGAAAGATTCTTAATGGTAAATCCCAGTTTCCATCCTGCAACTAGTTCTAGTCATTATTTTAAACTACAATCTGGAAAAAGGTTTTCAATATCAGAAATCATAGGGAAATATCCCAAAATATTATACAACACAAAAATAATTTTAAAAGCTCTTCAGAGACTGAATAATACACTAATAAATAACAAAGGAAAATTCACTGAGGATAAATGTTAGGACCAGCATATGATGTCAACCTCTGACTTTTTCCAATGCTTCTTAGCCTGTGAAATCATCTTTGCAATGTTTCTGAACTAATCTTGAATAACATGAAGAGTCACTGTCACACATTATATTTCTGATTTTAACATAGTATAATGGTTAACATATAGACATCAGAATACCTGAGTTTAAACCGTGCTCTTAGCTGTGTGCCTCTCTATGATTTACTTTCCTCATTCATTAAAAAAAAAGGTATTAACACTACCTACTACATGTGGTTACAATAAGAACTGAATGAGATAATATATTGAGATGTTTGGTCCCTTTTTAGTTATACTTATTGGTTTTCAGCTCTTCAGTGAGAATACAGCCTTGTTTTGAGCCCTACCTAACATATTTGACCAGGTACCTAAAAACATTTAGATCTCACCACTTCTCTTCCCTGAAAGAAGAGGACTTGGTCCCCTATATCCTCAAACTTTGGCTAGGATTGTAATTCACTAGTGTTCTGAAGCCATGGCATTACAACTAATCTAATTTCAAATTTTATCACTACTGAAAACAACCTATTATAATCATACCTCAAAAAATGAACATGGAATACCTTGTCAATAAATCAAGTCTGTCTTTGACATACCACTTTTGAACACTGTAGAAAAAAATTGACCGACATCCCTCAATATTCAAGGATCCTCCTAGGTTGTTCATCCCAGCTATAAATCTTCACTAATTTATTTCCTCTCATCTTCTACCAGCCTATGCTTGAGGATTCATCATGCTTAAAGCTATGCTTCCCTGAGTTTAGTCTGAATAAGCTATATAGAGATGAGTAAATTAATAATTAACTAATTGTGGATGTAAAAGCAAAGGAAGGTAGTTTGTCAACCCTTAGCTCAACATGAGATAATACTAGGGTCTAGACCTGCTGAGCTACTAACACTGAACTGAGGTTAAAACAGACAAAAATGGATCAATAATACAGCCACCTATAAAATCCAACATGCTTTTAACTTATTGTGTGTGTGTGTGTGTGTGTGTGTGTGTGGTGCTGGGGATTGAACATGGGGCTTTGTGCATGCAAGGCAAGCACTCTACCAACTGAGCTATATCCCAGCCTTACTTTTAATCTATTTTAATATATTCCTAGTAACTAAAAAGATATAAGTATTTGACTTCCACTCTGTATGTAAGACCACACATTGAGTACCATATATTTGGTAATGGACGTGGCACTTTAAAATGAGAGAGCCAGACGAGGTGCACACACCTGTAATTTCATGGACTTGGGAGACTGAGGCAGGAGGATTACAAGTTTGTGGCCAGCCTCAGCAACTTAGTGAGGCTCTAAGCAACTTTTTTGAGACCCTGTCTCAAAATAAAAATAAATAAGAAAAATGGCTGGGAATATGGCTCAATAGTTAAGCACCCCTGGGTTCAATTCCTGGTACAAAAATAAATAAATGAACAGAGAGAAAATAATTCATGAGGGACATAATACTTGACGAATTATCATGTGGTAAGGGAATTAAGACCAAAAGAGAAGCCAATCACCAAAAACCAAAGGTCAAATGTACTCTCTGATAAGCAGATGCTAACACGTAACAAGGGGTTTGGGAGGAAGAATATAAATTTAGTGGATTAGACAAAAGGGAATAAAGGGAAGCGGGGGTAGGAATAGGAAAGACAGTGGAATGAATTGGACATAACCTTCCTATATTCATATATGAATATACCATCAGGGAAACTCATATTCAAACATCTTATATAACGATAGAATAGGATCCTAATTAGAATAAATTATACTTCATATACATATGTCAAATATACAGTACTGTCATGTATATCTAAAAAGAACAAATAAATTTTAAAAGACTCCAGAAGAAAGGAAGTAATGTTTAACAGACCTGTTTGAGCAGGATTCTATGGCCAATTATGACCAATTGTATTATCATTATTAATCCGTAAAAAACATCAATCAAAGTACTAAACACTGGATATTTTCAGGTCAATTTAAGGGTAAATGTAACATAAAAGAGCTATAATAATTATGGCAGGAATCTGGATGCATGTGAATAATATCTGAATAATGTTTATGTCCATATATCATAATAACTACATTCATATCAAGTCTCTTTGACCTTTGCATAATTCATTCAAGTTTAAAGGAAAGGAGGGAAGATTTCATTTATAAATTGACACAGAAGAATACAAGTTTCCTTTTATATAGGCTTTCAGACATAGGTTACAAGACAATTTATCAAGCCAGACATGGTGGTGCACACTTGTAATCCCAGCAACTCAGGAGGTGAGGCAGGAGGATAACAAGTTAGAGAACAACTTCAGCAATTTAGCAAGGCCCTAAAAAAGTCAGTGAGACCCTGTCTCAAAATAAAAAATAAAAAGGGCTGGTGATGTGGCTCAGTCAAAAAGTACCCCTGGGGGGCTGGGGATGTGGCTCAAGCGGTAGCGCGCTCGCCTGGCATGCGTGCGGCCCGGGTTCGATCCTCAGCACCACATACCAACAAAGATGTTGTGTCCGCCGAGAACTAAAAAATAAATATTAAAAATTCTCTCTCTCTCTCTCTCCTCTCTCACTCTCTCTTTAAAAAAAAAAAAAACAATCCTCTTAAAAAAAAAAAAAAAGTACCCCTGGGTTCAATCTTATTATCCTCATCACCCCCCCGCACCCCCCCCACACACACACACACAAAGACAATTTATCGGGAACTTCGATGGACCAAATTGTATCTCCCAAAATCTCATATGTTGAAGCTCTAATCCCCAATGTGATGGTATCTGGAGATGGAGCTTTAGGAAAGTAATTATACTTAGATGAATTGCAAGGATGGGGCCCTGATGATGGAATTAATGCCTTATGAGAAGGGACATCAGAGAGTTTATTTTCTCCTTTTCATTATGTGAGGTGCCGCAATAAGAAGGTAACTGTCTACAACTTAAGATTATTATGGAAGTTGAAGGTTGATTGAACTACATAGAATGGAGAAATGTCCAGGAAACTAATAGCATAATTATAAGATAATAAAGGTTTGCATTAACGCTAGATTAGACAGGAAAAGAAAACATTAATATTACTTTATAAAAAATAACTTGAAAATCGTCTGGAAATTTGAGCCAGAGAAAATGGGAAGTAATTGAGAAAATTTTGCCAAAATTTTAGTACTACTATGGGGATTAAATGACATTATTTAACTAAAGCAAAAAATACAGTAAACATAGAAGAGACTCAAAAAATTAGACACTTAAGAAGACCCTGTCCCAAAAAAATAAAAAGGTCTGGAGATTTAGATCAATGGCAGAGCAGTCCTGAGTTCAATCTTCAGTCCTAGGGAGATAGGTGGTAGATTATACCCTCTTCTGCCTATGCAGTTGCATTTTTTAACACCTATGTGTTAATTGTTAGGAAGCTCTACATATCTAGTTATTCTGTAGGCTTTTGAAAATTACTAACTTAAAATTCTGCTCTTTACAGACGAAAGAAATTAAAGGCATAAAAATAGGAAAAGAAGAACTTAAATTATCACTATTTGCGGATGACATGATTCTATACCTAGAAGACCCAAAACGGTCTACAAAAAAACTACTAGAACTAATTAATGAATTCAGCAAAGTGGCAGGATATAAAATTAACACACATAAATCAAAGGCATTTCTGTATATCAGTGACAAAACTTCTGAAACGGAAATGAGGAAAAACACTCCATTCACAATAACCTCAAGAAAAATAAAATACTTGGGAATCAACCTAACAAAAGAGGTGAAAGACCTATACAATGAAAACTACAGAACCCTAAAGAAAGAAATAGAAGAGGATCTTAGAAGATGGAAAAATATACCCTGTTCATGGATAGGCAGAACTAACATCATCAAAATGGCGATTTTACCGAAAGTTCTCTATAGGTTCAATGCAATGCCAATCAAAATCCCAATGGCATTTCTTGTAGAAATAGATAAAGCAATCATGAAATTCATATGGAAAAATAAAAGACCCAGAATAGCAAAAACAATTCTAAGCAGGAAGTGTGAATCAGGTGGTATAGCGATACCAGATTTCAAACTTTATTACAGAGCAATAGTAATAAAAACAGCATGGTACTGGTACCAGAACAGGCGGGTGGACACAGAGACTAACCCACAAAGCTACAACTATCTTATACTTGATAAAGGAGCTAAAAACATGCAATGGAGAAAGGATAGCATCTTCAACAAATGGTGTTGGGAAAACTGGAAATCCATATGCAACAAAATGAAACTGAATCCCCTCCTCTCGCCATGCACAAAAGTCAACTCAAAGTGGATAAAGGAGCTAGATATCAAATCAGAGACTCTCCGTCTGATAGAAGAAAAAGTTGGCTCCGATCTACAGATTGTGGGGACGGGCTCAAAATTCCTTAATAGGACACCCATAGCACAAGAGTTAATAACAAGAATCAACAAATGGGACTTTCTTAAACTGAAAAGTTTTTTCTCAGCAAGAGAAACAATAAGAGAGGTAAATAGGGAGCCTACATCCTGGGAACAAATTTTTACTCCTCACACTTCAGATAGAGCCCTAATATCCAGAGTATACAGAGAACTCAAAAAATTAGACAATAGGAAAACAAATAACCCAATCAACAAATGGGCCAAGGATATGAACAAACACTTCACAGAGGAGGACATACAATCAATCAACAAGTACATGAAAAAATGCTCACCATCTCTAGCAGTCAAGGAAATGCAAATCAAAACCACCCTAAGATACCACCTCACCCCAGTAAGATTGGCAGCCATGATGAAGTCAAACAACAACAAGTGCTGGCGAGGATGTGGGGAAAAGGGTACTCTTGTTCACTGCTGGTGGGACTGCAAACGGGTGCGGCCAATTTGGAAAGCAGTATGGAGATTCCTGGGAAAGCTGGGAATGGAACCACCATTTGACCCAGCTATTGCCCTACTCGGACTATTTCCTGAAGACCTTAAAAGAGCACACTACAGGGATACTGCCACATCGATGTTCATAGCAGCACAATTCACAATTGCTAGACTGTGGAACCAACCCAGATGCCCTTCAATAGATGAATGGATAAAAAAAATGTGGCATTTATACACCATGGAATATTACGCAGCACTAAAAAATGACAAAATCACGGAATTTGCAGGGAAATGGATGGCACTAGAGCAGATTATGCTTAGTGAAGCTAGCCAATCCCTAAAAAACAAATACCAAATGTCTTCCTTGATATAATGAGAACAACTAAGAACGGAACAGGGAGGATGAGCAGGAAGAAAAGACTAGCATTAAACAGAGACATGAGGCGGGAGGGAAAGGGAGAAAAAAAGGGAAATCACATGTAAATGGAGGGAGACCCCCATTGTTATACAAAATTACATTTAAGAGTTTACTAGGGGAATGGGATAACAAACATGGAGGGAAATGAATTACAGTAGATGGGGTAGAGAGAGAAGATGGGAGGGGAGGGGAGGGGGGATAGTAGAGGATAGGAAAGGTAGCAGAATACAACAGTCACTAATATGGCAGTATGTAAAAATGTGATGTGTAACCGATGTGATTCTGCAATCTGTATTTGGGGAAAAAATGGGAGTTCATAACCCAATTGATTCTATTTTATGAAATATGATTGGTCATGAGCTTTGTAAAGTTGTGAACATCCAATAAAAAAAAAAATAAAAATAAAAATAAAAAAAAAAATTCTGCTCTTTACAGATATAGTTACAACTTTAGGTTAGGTAACATAAAAATATAAGAATTTCTAATTAAGATGAAATATGATCATTTCCAAAATTAGAGCAACACAGTTATAGAGCAGGATTATTGGAAATAAATATTCAGATTGATAATTGGCTATCCTAGTTGTACAGTTACCAGAAAAGTAGAATAAACAATATATATAAATGTTCAAAATTATGCCTTGAAGAATGCATTAAGTTCTCAATAAGAAAATTTAAAATTCCCTCAACAAAATAAACCAAAGCAAAAAACACAATAGTACTTACATTCTGCCAACATGCCTACTGCTTTACACTTTTTCAGTCTGCACTCTTGACATTTTCTACGCATATACATGTCCATTTCACAATGACCACCATTCTTGCAACTATATACTGCATTTTTGGTGATGCTACGTCGAAAAAAACCTAACAATAAAATTTTTCAGATTTTATCATAAGTATTTTAATTGTCATTATTACTAATATATACTGTTATAGTAAATAATTAAGTTAACTAAATTATTTCTTAAATTTTTTTCTCCTGATAAAAAGTTTTTGCTTAATATGCATTTATCTGGAAAATTGATCTTTTCCTAATTGATCTATTCTATCCCAACATTGTGCCTTTAAATAGTCACACCTGAGAATTAAACTAAATAATTCTATCACATTAAGAGACTCTAGTTTTACAATAGTTATAATGTATCATCTAAAAGACTTTTTAAAACTTTTACAGATAATCAAGTTCCCCTGAAGCATCTCTCACTGCTCTCTTGAAAGAATATGTGATCAGGTAAATAAAACCATAAGAAAAACCTTTTTTCTCATACTTTCATACCTGCCCATATCCCATCACCCCCACCACCACCACCTTTGTTATTGTACTTCCCTCGAAGAGAAAGTGCTGCTAGTTTGGTTTAAGACATTAAAGAGTTCATAATTGGAAGGAAGGAAGGTTTTCTATTTCACTTCCTAATCCTTGCAAAAAAAACAGTTCCTCTTCCCATTTCCTCCTTTATTTCTTGTTCTATGCAAGTTCCTGACCTCTTCCTCTTCTTTCCATTTCAAACAGTGAGGCTTAGTCAGTGCCCTCCTTAAAGCCCTGTCATATGCTCTTGAGAATATGAGTTCCATGGCTTAGATTCAACAGAGTAAAAGTCTTAGTTTAGGTTTTCAGAACTACGCATCATTTTTTAACCTAATTTTAATAGCAAAACTCTGCATTTCAAGAGTAGGCACACATTTGCCCCACTGTTCTGTTTACAAAGCTCATTCCCTGTGGTCTTCATTTGGCTATTCTTTGAAGGGATAGGTTGAGAGTTTTCTAAGAATAAAACTTAACTTGACCTCTAACTAATATTTATACCTATGCCATATTGGCCTAATCATTTCTAGGTTCAGTCCTAACCTTGATTTTTTTTTTCCAATGCTAAAATTCAAATCCAGGGCCTTGTATTTATTCTAGGCAAGTGCTCTACCTGCTGAGCTACATCCCCAATCCTGCATTTATGAATTTAAAAGTGCAAGAGTACTTCAAAACTGTTCAAAATCAAAGAATGTTTCATTCTTTGCAGATGTCAGTTTTGGTCTTCACTTTCAGACCTTCAATTTTTCTTCAAAAAAATATTTCAAGATAAGAATGGTGGCACAGGCCTGTAATCCCAGCTTCTCAGGCGGCTGAGACTGTAGGTTCACAAGCTGGAGGCTAGCCTGGGCAATTTAGTGAGACTAAATTGTATCAAAAAATAAATTATAAAAGGGTAAAAGGGGCTAGGGATATAGCTCAGTGGTAGAACACTTGCCTAGGATGTGTAAAGTCCTGGGTTTGATCCCCAGCACCACACACACACACACACACACACACACACACACACACACACACACAGAAATAGAAAAGAAAAATAGGCTTAGAATATTGAAAGTCACTTAATTCAAATCCCCTCCAAATGCATAACTTACATCAACCACATAAAAAGAAATAATGTTTAACATTCAAATCTTCTTCAAAGATCTATTCCAGCATCAGATTCTTGTAGGAATATGAAATCTTTCTGTTATATTAATATTGAATTTTATATTTAAATGTAAAAGCCCTTAGCAAAAATGAAAAGAAAACTGAACTTAAAATTTTATATTTTATTTTTATGTCTTTGATACCACTGATTGATCACTTTAAATATGCCATGGCTCATTCTGATTTGATTTTTCACACTTTAAAATGAAAAGTATTCTCATATGCCTAGGATGTCATGGCTCTTCAGTGAACACTAAGATTTCAAGTTTCTTTTAACTTTATCCTTACCTTTGCAACCTTCACAAGTAAGTGCATTGTAATGATATCCTGATGCCTTATCACCACAAACTACACAGAGTTCTTTCTGTCCCTTCATTTGCAAAGAACAAGTTGGCTTGGACCTTTTTATTCCAGGGTATCCATCTTCAACATTGTGAGCAACCACATAAGTGGTTTTATTTAATTCACAAGAATCAAGTCCACACTGTCCATCACTACTGTACTGTGGATCCAAGCCATAGGTGTCGAAATGGTTTTGTAAAGATTGGGATTGTAGAGCCGGAGGAAACTGAGCTGTAGAATACTGGCAATGAGGTGATTCTTGAAAATCAGTGTTGTACAGCTGATAATCAATTTGTTCTGGCAAAATATCTAGTTTTATTTTTTTTTTTTTTAAAAAAAAAAGAGCAAATAGTAAAAAGTCAAATTTTCTTAATTTATTTTCAAATTTCAAAATATTTCATGCTCAACAAAGAGTTTAACATTCCTACTATGTCCCTTTGCAATATATTGATAAATGTCACCATCCCAGAGATACGCAGAGGTTGATCAGGAGCTAAAGAAAGGGTAAAGTTTCCTAATGGCTCATATACCAATTCCATCTCCCTTCTTAGTAGAAGAGTTCGAAATGGAAGAAGAGTTTCCCTATCCTCTACATTTTCCTTGTCCCACTTATACTGGTCTTAGTGCAAACAGGTCAGAAACTATGTGAATTAATAAGTTATTCCACCCTCAAAAAGAAAGAAAGAAAGAAAGAAAGAAAGAAAGAAAGAAAGAAAGAAAGAAAGAAAGAAAGAAAGAAAGAAAGAAAAGCTAACATACATTTTTAGCTTATATGGTTAAGAAATGTTTTTGTTTGAACTTCTCATTTAATATATCAATACTCTCCTTTGTCACTTATAGCCTAACTTAAATTACTATTTTCTTTTTTGTTCTGGTGTTTATCTGGGGAAAAATTTACCTACCTTGCAGGATTATATAAGAATGAAATTTTAAAAAAGAATGAAATAAAATATGATAGTTAAAAGCATATATAAACTATAAATTGACATCTATTGTATATCATTATTATTATCAGAAGTTCCCAAACACCAACTTACTTCCTGCTTTTGTTAGAATTATTGATTTAAATCCAAAATATTGGCTCCAACAGAACCCCAGGATACTTAGTTGTTCCATGTCTGTAACTAGTAATAGTTGTACTTTTCCTAGTGCTTAATCACCTGGTGATAAGACTTATTCTTACCCAAAAATTTTACTACAAAGATTGGTAAACAGTACAATTTCTATTGTTTCGTATAAGTCATTTACAATCTTAGAACATCCAATACAACTCTAAAGGTTGAATGAATACTAAATAGCCTGATATAAGAAGAAAGGTTATAAGTAAAACAATGTAGACTTAAAGAAGAAGAAGAAAGGAGGAGGAGGAAGAGGAGAAGGGGAAGACCCTTCTTGGATGACAGACAAAACAAAGAAAGAACTGTCTTTTTCACCCCAGTAGAACACTACCTAATGTTCCATTTTCATGGAAAACAGTTTAAATTACTTTTTGAAAATGGCAAGATGAAATTTTTATTATTGCCTTGGTCTTTTTGTAAAAAATAAAATAAAAAATCTATTGTCTCTGCATTGTTTTCTTTCTTTCCCTTTTACAAGAATCTTACATTAGGACTAAAATTTCAAGTATGCTAAATAATAATAAATAATAATAAAATTTCAAGTATATTACTGTGAATTCCATTTACTAATCTGCATAAAAACTAGTTTCAACTAACTCCTAAAAATAACTCCAATTTTTTAATTGAGTATAATTTTAAACTGTTACATCTTTTCCTCTTTACCTTTGATTCTGGACTAACAATATATTACTGGTTTTTAAAATTATTTTTTCCTGTAGAAAATTATTTATTCATTTGTTAATTTTTTAAAAACAATCTTTAATTAACCATAATTCCTATAAAAATATTTATTGACTATTTTACTTTAGTTCTTTGTTACATACCATAGTACTGCATAGGTTCAGCAAGACAGTACCCATCAAATGTAGTAACATAAGTGTTTGCCATTCTCTGGTACAATTCCCACTGCTTCATTCACTCCAGGCAATGCTGAATTTTTCAGAATCAAACCTGAAGAAAAAAAATTTCACAGACTATTTGAACAGGTGATTGTTAAATCAGTATGATCTGATAGTATAGTGTACTTCAAAAAAATAGTTTAGCAGATTTATGCATAATTTATATTTATACTTTAATTGACAAAATTATGATTTTCATATCTCTAAGCATCAAATTATTTAATTTTGCCAATTTCTTATTGCTCAGCTGTTTACAAATAACTTAATAAATTTTGGTAGGTAATAATCATTATCAGCTATAATGTTATTTGTAAAAGCGTAGCAAGTTTACTGGGCTGGGGTCATAGCTCAGTGGTAGAGTGCTTGCTTAGCACGTGTGAGCCACTGAGTTAAATCCTGAACACCACATAAAAATAAATAAATAAAATAAAGGTATTGTGTTCGTCTACAACAAAAATGTATTTTTAAATACCAAATTTATTGTTATTTATAAATGTATTAAGTTTACTAATTATTATTATATTAAGCTTATTTGTATATTAAAAAAAAAAAAAAAGCTTTCGGGCTGGGGATATGGCTCAAGCGGTAGCGCGCTCGCCTGGCATGCGTGTGGCCCCTGTTCGATCCTCAGCACCACATACAAAAAAACAGAAGATGTTGTGTCTGCCAAAAACTAAAAAATAAATATTAAAGATTCTCTCTCTCTCTCTCTCTCTCTCTCTAAAAAAATTAATAAATCTTCTCTTTTAAAAAAAAAAAGCTTTCAAGTTAGGCCTCATAGATTGCTTTCCCCACCCACTTATGGATTATTAATTCTGCCTGGGGCTGGGGATATAACTCAGTGGTAGAGCACTTGCCTAGCATGTGGAAGGCCTTGGATTTGATTCCCAGTATCTCCCTGATCCTTAGCTTTCTCATGTGTAAAAGTAGTAAAACCCTATGA
Organism: Spermophilus citellus; assembly: GCF_964194105.1. Taxonomy (NCBI): domain Eukaryota; kingdom Metazoa; phylum Chordata; class Mammalia; order Rodentia; family Sciuridae; genus Spermophilus; species Spermophilus citellus. The sequence continues at coordinate 20,260,912 of NC_138191.1, forward strand.
CAAAATTGTTAGGAGAGTTTAATTAGTGTATTAAAATCCAACACAATTCTTGGCAATGATTGATTTCCAAATTATTATTCTAAATAGAGATGAATTAGGAAGAAAATTTCAACTTTTTTATAATTATAGAAGAAATTAAAGAATAGGAAAGCAATAGCTTTTTTAGCACTTTTTTTATCATCTAAGTTCTTTGTAAATATTTTCATAGCACTGTGGTATGCTAAATATTAAAACATTAATTTTGGTTCTGCTTAACCAACAGCAGTTCATTAAACCAAAAAAAAGTGTTTTAATTGTAAAACCTAAAAATTGTAAGTTATCATGAGGAAACATTTTTAAAAATATAAGACTATCCTTATGGGAAAACTATTTTTGTTATTTTCCAGGAAGGAACTCAAAAAGATTACATCTTTGAATAGAATTAAACAGGAAATCCCAGTTTAAGAAATTGGAAACTATTGTAAGAAAATAAAGATCACTATAGAGGCCACTGTTTATAGCTTTATGCTGTCCATTAGAAGACAAAGATTATTTTCCATCTTTAAAATGAAACAAAAAAGCTGGGCATAGTGGTGCATGCCTGTAATCCCAGTGGCTCAGGAGGCTGAGGCAGGGGAATCATGAGTTCAAAGGCAGCCTCGGCATTTTAGTGAGGTCCTATGAAATTTAGTAAGACCCTGTCTCAAATTTTAAAAAGAGCAGAGGGGATGTGCTGAGTTGGGAATGTGACTCAGTAGATTCAATCCCTGGCACGAAGAAGAAGAATGAGAAGAAGGGCTTTAAATAATGCTAAAAGGTATATACACATGAAAAACTTCTGAGATAGCTTCTGAGATGATTGGATAACGTTTTACTTTGATTTATTACTAATGTGATAGATTCATGACTAAGATTTATATATACATCCATGAAGGTGATTAAATAGTAATATCTCTGAAATTTGTTTCCTTTATCATTTAATAGGATCCAGGTTCCTTTAAAAGTATTTGAATTTTCCAGTCCTCTACTGGCATAACAGTCATGTACAGTATATACTGGATGGAACAGTGGGAACAAGAGCAGTGCCCCAAACAGCAGTGCACTTTTTTTTTTTTTTTTTTTTTTTAAAGAGAGAGTGAGAGAGGGGAGAGAGAGGGGGGAGAGAGAGAGAGAGAGAGAGAGAGAGAGAGAGAGAGAGAGAATTTTTAATATTTATTTATTTATTTTTAATTCTCGGCGGACACAACATCTTTGTTGGTATGTGGTGCTGAGGATCGAACCCGGGCTGCACGCATGCCAGGTGAGCGCGCTACTGCTTGAGCCACATCCCCAGCCCAAGCAGTGCACTTTCAACATGAAGTTTCCCTTGAAAAGTAAGGACTAATGTCAGTCCGATCAGTTAATACATACTTCTCTTTTTCCTCTACTAAAACAAGTCAATTCTGAATGCTGTTGGTTTAATTTTAATTTGTTTCGTTCTTCCCAAGCTTTTCTTCTGAGTTTCTTAGAAAATTACAAATGAACATGAAAATTTGAAGTTGTTATTCTCTCTCCTTTTAAATTTGCTGAATTTACCACTAAACTTCACATATACAGTGTTAAATATCTGAAGGAGACTGAAAATTAAGATAGCATTCAGTACTGTTTAGAATCAGACTCTGCTGAGAGTTTATTTGAAAATAATATAGAACAAACCAGAAGTAGTACATTAAACAAAACTGGCAATATATGGTAATACATACTAATAATCACATAAAGATCTTATTGTAATGCCACTGTCAAGGTAAATATTGTAAATAACAATATTCTGAAACCAAGTCCTTCTAATAATGGTAAATAAGTGTGTTAAAATGTTATCTTTCACAGATCTGTTTTTATAAGCTTATGGACTAGTTTTACTCCAGGTTATATATGGGACATATACAAAAGTAAGCCTCTGGTAAAAAGATTCCTTTTAAAATATGAAATTTCTATCTTTTTTACAAGCTCACATTAATATTTGCACTATTATTAATGTAAGATTTTTGCTAAATTTTCTTCAGACTTTTAAATGTTTAACAGAAATACTATAATACATGTGCATAATAAAATAAACCTTTCAAAATATTCATGAAATTAGTCTAAAAACATTTCAGCAAACTATTAATAATACAGAGCAGTATATAATCAAAAATTTCATATTTTATTAAAAAGAAAAGCTTCAATGGCTCTGAAATGGTTCTGTTTTATTATCTTTCCTAGTAAATATTTATTTAAAATAAAATAACTTCATTAGAAGAGGATTTTTTATCAAGAGGTTCAACTTGACATAGACAAAGTCTATGCTTTTTCTGTGACAAATATAACTTTAATAAAATCTGTGTTTTTCACAGTTTGTAATGGTTATTTACTGAATAAATGCTTAATTGTATAAATAAATTTGCATTTCCTCCTCCTTAATCAAAATCGTTCTCAATTAACTTTCAGATAGCTAGAATTTTGAAAGGAAAAACATCGATTCCTGGAAACTAGATCTATATGTTAGAGAATTTCTCATTTTTTACATTTTACATTACATTTGCAATACAAGTCACTTGAATAATGAATAAATGAATCACATGGATTGATATAATTGAAAACTAGATTGCTTCAAAAGAAAAACAGTTAAGTTTTCATAGTAGCATCTACTAAAAGTGATACATAATTATAAAAACATTTTTCACGGAAGTGTTATTCTTTGATATATAATTATAAAAAGGTTTTTTTATGGTAAGGCTTCTTTGAGCTAAAATTCTCTAGTCAGAGCTTATTGGAGCCAAGGAAAATGAAAAGAATATATTTGAACAACACAAATTAAGGTCCACTGGTTCCTTTATAAGAGTTAATACTTTAGAATATAGAGGACTTTTGACACCATATAGTCTTCATATAGTTTTTTTTACAAGCAGCTTTAACGAGATCTTATTATAAAATTACTCTTTTAAAGTATACACTTCAAGAACATTCATAGTATGCAACTATTACCACCACCTAATTCCAGAATACTTTAATCACCCCCAGAAGAAATCCCATATCCATTAGCAGTCACTCCTCTCTCCCTCTTCTCCCTAGTACCTGATAATCACCATTCTATTTTCTCCATGGATTTGCCTATTATAGACTTTTCAAATAAATTGATTCATACAATTTCATATACAGCCCTAAATTTAAAAAGGTTTTAATTAATATTATGTCAAGTAATTTTCATAACTTAAGAAAGACAGCAAAAAGAGAAAATAGACTAATAGAAAAATAAAAGGCTATGAAATTAGTATTTTATATCTATTTCCCAAGTAGGATAATTTTTATAGCTTAATACATTTTCAAGAGCTATAATTCCCTAAATATACATTTATCACAACATTTCTCAAGTTGTTTTGTTTTGGCTTTGGTTTTTTGTTTGTTTGTTTTGTTTTGTTTGGCAGTTCTGAGGATTAAACTCAGGGCCTTGGGCATGTTAAGAGAACTATACCACTGAACTATATTTCCAGCCCCGTTTCATGTGTTTTGAACTTATATACAAACTAATGTTTCAAAAAAAAAAAAGGATAATGTATTGATAAGCTATTTTTAAAAGAACTTAACTTTAATTCTTTTAATTTTTTTTTTTAATTTTTAACATGGTGCTAAGGATTGAACCCAAGCCCTCACCTGTGCCAGGCAAGCACTTTACCACTAAGCTACAACTCCAGCCCCTCAATAAGCTCTTGATTTAAAAACAAGTTATCTTTAGCAAATATTACAATAAAGATTGTGGAATAACTTAGGTTATTGTATCAAATGTCAACTAAAGTCCAACTATAGTCCAAAGTTGGCTTGACATTCTTTAGGAGGAAACCAAATTAGTATATATTCTACTTTTCTTAATTAAATGTCTTTTTTAGGGAAAATGCTTTTCATGTAGTAACAACAATCAGCTTACTCAAACTTGCAAAAATTAATTTGCAATAGCGGAAATAAAAGGTTTCAAAAATACCATTATTAACATCTTACAGTTTAATAATAGTAAACTGCCAAAATAATAACATTCGTATTTAACTTAGCATAAAATTATAAAATTTTCTCATTTTAAAGAAGACAAAATACTCACATTTAGGTGATATTACTAAAGACTGTCCTTTTCCTCACACAATGAATAGAGAGAGATTAGCAAGTACTTCACTCTTCAGTAGGAGCAAACTGGGCCTTTTCCCTATTTATCAAGGGTGGAGAGGGGGACATTGCATACACTTAGGCTCCAGACACTCTGCAGAGCAGTTCTTCAGCACTATCTCAAAGACAAACTTCCCACACAGTCCTCTCTTGGGTCAAAACAAGGGCAATTACAGGCTGACATAAATTTTAAAAAACAACCAGATTGTCAGGGATAGAGGCCTTTGGGACCTTAAGGTCATGTTCTCCCAGAGGTCCTTATTATTGACTTAATAAATATTTTGTTTTCTTTATTGAGTTTGACATTCTTCCACTTTGTTTACAAAACATTGGTCTCCACAAGCTAACAAGAATATGGTAAGTGAGGAACAGCCTCATTAATTGTCTCTCCATTACTACAGGTGTTGTGACAATCCAACTTTGAAATTTAATTTTGAATTGCCTACAGATAAAGAAGTTGTTTAACCAATTAGAAGTATGAATAACAATTCATAAACTGATATAATGTTAGATGTGTACAAGTTATGTAATCCACATGTCTTTTTTAGGTGTGGAGCTAACAGAAAATTGCAACACAAATATATGTGTATTACTAGTTGTTCAATATCTCAGAGCTAATTATAGCAGAGTTGAAACTATGAAAATCCAAACACTTTAACAGAATATGTAAATAACTTCATTATAGTTTTTTAAGATGTCACTTATGTAAGTAAATTCTGTTGGATACCAGTAGGCTCATAGTCTCATTTCTTTAAGGCATTCCTAAGGAGGCACCGTTATAAAAGAGTTCTGCCACTAAACTTTAATTTTCCTAGTCACATCTCCTCTGACCTGGTGACTCACCTGTTTTGTCTAATTCTAAACTTTAGTCCCAGCCCAGTTTCTGACTTTGTAACAACTATATTCATGCTGATTCTTCAAGAGCCCTCATCTACTACAGGGAAGAGTTTATGATAAAATCATGATAAAATTTGCCATGAAGTCATGTGTACATTTTAATAATGGGCCCTGTATCTAAAAATTTTTAAATCTATGAACCAAAGAATAATGATCACAGCATTATAATTCATTTGTATTGATTCTAAAATATTATTTTTTTTTAAAGAGAGAGAGAATTTTTTTAATATTTATTTTTTAGTTTTCGGCGGACACAACATCTTTGTTTGTATGTGGTGCTGAGGATCGAAACCGGGCCGCACGCATGCCAGACGAGCGCGCTACCACTTGAGCCACATCCCCAGCCCTCTAAAATATTATTGAAATAGACTCAGAATTATATCTTAAAAGAATTAACACTCTACCAGCAACCTTACATTGAAAAACAACAAAACATAGTACTGGAAATTTTTTAAAGCAACGCTTAATTTCTAAAGTATTTGGCAGGAACATTTATTTATTTATTTATTTGTTTGTTTGTTTATTTATTTTTACTGGCAATAAAACCCAGGGGCACTTTACCACTGAACAACATTTCCAGTCCTTTCTGATTTTTACTTTGAGACAGGATGTTGCTAAGTTGCTTAGGCTGGCCTCAAACTTGTGATCCTCCTGCCTCATCCTCCCAACTATCTGGGATTACAGGAATGTGCCACCGCCCCTGACTCCAGAAACATTTATGTCTAAAGGGAATACATTTTTGAAAAAAAAATTAGCCCTTTAATTATTAGCATATAAATATCAGCACTAATTTTTTAAATTACTTTTCTGTTTGGATAAATCCCAGTTTGAACCTCTACCTAGAAGCAGAATTGTCAGTTTCTGTATTCAAGTGATGTACCTTCAAATACTCAATAAACTATTTATTAATTCATATCATCTTGATGACTCATACGCTCATTCCCACACTAACACTGCCTAAAATTAGTTTGAAATCATTATCACATAAATAATTTGAGTGAATGAAGCCTGTACAATAAACTTCTTTAGAAACCCAAAGTATTGTTATGACCATTATCTTTAAGCTAGAAATATACACACCTGGAACTATTGTTACAAATAATGTAATTCCTTAAGACCCAGGTTATATCTGAGATATTCCAATTCAATGATAATCAGCTTCCTTTAGTTTTACAAAGGATAATTCATTCAGAATTATGCAGTTTCTAATTTCAAAAGTAATTATGATGGTATTCAGGGGGAAAAAACAGTGAAAATAGAATATATTTTAAAATTCCACACAGGCTCCTACCACCTGAGCATGCGGGTTTTGTTTTGTTGTTGGTTTTTTTTTTTTTTTTTCCCAGTATGGGGATTGCCCCCAGGAATGCTCTTCCACTAAGATATAGCCCCAGCCATTCCCGCCCAGTTTTTTGTTTTGTTTTTTTGTTTGTTTGTTTGTTTTTTTGTTTTTTTGAGACAAGGTCTCACCAAGTTACACAATCTGGTTTTGAACTCGTGATCCTTCTGCCTCAGCTTCTCAAGTCATTAGGATTAGAGGCATGCCACCACACTGGCCATGATCATTCTATTTATAATCATACAGTTCACTGATGTACAATAATATGCATAAAAGAGAAATCTTTTGAAGTTTATTTTTATACTATTACTCAATACACAGCTATCCTCAATAGCTACATACTACTTAAGATAAATATTAACACTATTGGGCTGGAGTTGTAGCTCAATGGTAGAGTGCTTGACTAGCATGTGTGAGGCACTGAGTTGGATTCTCAGCACTGCATATAATTAAATAAAATAAAAGTTCTTCAACAACTAAAAAAAAATTTTAAATATATATTAACTCTGTTGCCTTCCAGCAAGATTCTAAAAAGTTACAAATGTAATCCACTTGTTTTATTTATTTACTTTTAATATTATTTGACTAATGAATATGTAGAAATATCTCACTGTAGTTTTGCTTTTCTCTCATGATTGAACGTCTTTTCATTTACTTATTTGCCATTTTCTCTTTTCCCTGTTTTCTAATTGGATTGTTCATATTTTTACTATTGACTTTTGAGATTTGTTTATATATTCTTTATAGTCTTTTACCACAATTTTTCCCAGTCCATCCTTTTTACAGATTTTTTGAGGAAGTTTTTTGGTTTGTTTTTGTTCTTTGTAATCAGGACTGAGAATAGGGGTCTTTTACCTTTGAGATAGGATCTTGCTAAATTTCTAGGGGGAGGTCTTGCTAAACTGCTGAGCCTGGCCGTGAACTTTCGATCATCCTGCCTCCGCCTTCTGAGTCACAGGATTACAGACATGCACCACTGCACAGCTTCACAGGGTCTTTTGCAGAGCAAAAGTTTTTAATTTTTTTAATTTTTATTTTTTATTTATATATGACAGCAGAATGCATTACAATTCTTATTACACACAGACAGCACAATTTTTCATATCTCTGGTTATATACATAGTATATTCACACCAATTTGTGTCTTCATACCTGTACTTTGGATAATAATGACCATCACATTCCACCATCATTAATAATGCCATGTCCCCTCCCTTCCCCTCCAATCCCTCTGCCCTATCTAGAGTTCATCTATTCCTCCCATGCTCCGACTCCCTCTCCCATTTTGATGAACTTTAATTTATGAAATTATTCTCTTGTGGAACCTACTTTGAATGTTAAAATCTAAGAACTCTTTGCCTAGTCCTAAGTCCTAAAGACTTTTCCTACATTTTAAAGCTTTTTCTTCTTTTTACTTTTTTGTAGTTGTAGATGGATAAAATACCTTTATTTTATGTCTTTTATTTTTATGTAGTGATGTGGATTGAACCCAATACTTCACACATGCTAGGCAAGTGCTCTACCACTGAGCCAAGACTCTCTCATCTGAAAGGATAAAAAAGAAATTGAAATGTAAAGGATAAGGTTTGTCCTGAAAAGTTTTTAAGTTGCATTAGGAACCTGAAATTCATGTGGCAGTAAAACAATTCCCGGAACTGCCCATTAGATGTGTGTCAAAATCTCCCCTGACCACCTAGTTGCTCAACGAGAACAACCCGAAACCGTGCAGTCCAGCACGTATACACCTCAAGGCTTAAACCAATCAGTTTGAATGTATACCCCTTCTTAGTATTGACCAATCACCCCCACCCGACCTGATCCCACCAGTGAATGTGCTAATCATGTTTTAGAGTTATTTGATTTTCCCTCGGTATGTGATGATTTGCTAAGGGATGCTATGATGTATGTAAAGTCCCTGCCCTTTCCAAAGAATGTATATAAGCTCTGCTTAAGTTGTTCTCGGGGCTCTTTGTTCTCTGCTCCTCTGAAGTGAGCTCTGAGCCCCAGGATGCTGGACCTCCCAATAAACCCTTTGCTGTTGCATGAGACAGTCTCTTGGTGGTCTTTTCTTCCGACGTTCGCCCGACCTTTTCACATCCACATTCTTTAAGCTCTCTTTTGGCCTTTCCTAGCTATTCCTACAAAGTTCTCACTGCAACCACCATTTTCTCCCTGCAGCAGGCTTCAAAGGTATTGTTTTTAATTTCAGCTACTTCATGTTCATTGTTAGTGCACAGAAATGTGTTTCTGTTTTTTTTTTTTTTTTCTGTGTTCGCTTGAATCTTGCAGACTTCCATTTTTAATGGAAAATCAATTCAATTTTGGACATGTTGAGGTTTAAATATTCATGAAGCATCTAGAATGTCAATGAAAGTATTAGATATTTGAATCTGGAATTTAGAAAAGATTTTTATTTTTTGTTTTGTTTACAGTACTACGGATTGAACCCAGGGCCTTACGCATGCTAGGCAAGTGCTCTACCTCTGAACTATCCCCAACCGTTTCTTTTTTTTTCCAAGACAGAATCTTAGGGGGGGGGGGGAACGGGACTGGAGATATAGGTCAATTGTAAGAGTGCTTGTCTTACATGCACAAAGCCCTGGGTTTGAGCCCTAGCAACAACAACAACAAAAAAAGACTCTTGCCAAGGTGCCCGGGCTGGCCTCAAACTTCCAATCCTCCTGCCTCAGCCTCCCAAGTAGGTAGAATTACCAATGTTTACCATGGGCCCAGCCTTGTTGTAATTTTTTTATCATGAAGCAATAGGCTATTTTAAGGTGTTGGGAATGACCTCTCCTGAATACAGGGAGAGACTAATGATACAGAGAAGCATAGATACAAAAAAAAAAAAAAAAAAAAAAAAAAAAAAGACTCCAAACAGCTCATGTCTGTGGGTTTCATCCTGCTTGTGATCTTCCATTCCCAACCACCTGCCTATAAGTTTGAACTTGCTTAGCCAGCCTCCACAATTGTATAAACCAATTCCTTGTTATAAAATCCTTAAAATCCAGGTTCTGCTTCTATGTAAGGTTGGAAGGAGATGTACATTGTCAACTGGCATAACTGTTGTGAGTTCATACCACTGATTAGAAGTGAGTAGGGAGGGCTGGGGATGTGGCTCAAGCAGTAGCGCGCTCGCCTGGCATGCGTGCAGCCTGGGTTCGATCCTCAGCACCACATACCAACAAAGATGTTGTGTCTGCCGAGAACTAAAAATAAATATTAAAAATTCTCTCTCTCTCTCTCTCTCTCTCTCTCACTCTCTCTTTAAGAAAAAATGTATCAGGTCTATCTTAAAAAAAAAAAAAGAAGTGAGTAGGGGAAACACCATGTACAACAGAAAAGTAAACAACAAACTGCTACAATACACTGTATCAGGGCAAAAATCTAGGGGACCCCCTTCCAAAGAATTAAATTTTGAGAATATTTGTAATAAGATGGAAATGTCCACTTGGTTTTGCTGTCATATAAAGGCCAGGCTAGGGCTGGGGATGTGGCTCAAACGGTAGTGTGGTCGCCTGGCATGCGTGTGGCCTGGGTTCGATCCTCAGCACCACATACCAACAAAGATGTTGTGTCCGCCGAAAACTAAAAAAAATAAATAAATATTAAAATTCTCTCTCTCTCTCTCTCTTTAAAAAACAAACAAAAAAAAATATAAAGGCCAGGCTAGAGCCAAGTGTGGTGGCATGTGCCTGTAATACCGGTGACTAGGGAGGCTAAGACAGAAGGGTTGCAAATTTGAGGCCAGTCTGGGTAACTTAGTGAGAACCTGTCTCAAAGTGAAAAATAAAAAGGACTGGGGATGTATCTCAGTGGTAAAGTGCCCCTGGGTTCAATCTTCAGTACTAAAAAAATAAACAAAGAAATAAATAAAAGCCAGGCTAGGTTGGGACTGTAACTCAGTAGAGTAGTACTTGTCTACCATGAGCTAGGGCCTAGCTTCAATCCTCAGATCTGAGGAAAAAACAAAAACAAAAACAGGCTCCATCCCATACATCTATGACTATTTTTATCAATGGTTCTAAGACCACGCAATGGAAAAAAAAGTCTCCTTAACAAATGATACAAGAACAACTAAAATCCACATGCAAAAGTACAAAGTTGGACCCCACCTCACACTATATTTAAAAAAAAAAAAAACTCAGAATGGGTTAATTACCTAAATATAAGAACTAAAACCATAAAACTCTTAGAAGAAAACATAAGGTAAACCTTCATGATCTTGGATTAGGGGACAGTTTCTTAGATATGACACTAAAAGCATGAGTAACAAAGAAAAAATAGATAAATTGAACCTCATCAAAATTTAAAACTTTTGTGCATGAAAGAATATCACCAATAAACTAAAAAGATGATCTGATAATATTTGCAAATAATATATTTCTAAAGGTCTATTATCCATAAAATGTAAAGATCTCTTAAGACTCAACAACAAAAAGACAATCTGAGCTTAGGGATATAGCATAGTAGTAGAGTACTTGCCTAGCACGTGCAAAGCCAGGAAAAGAACTTGAATCCACATTTCTCCAAAGACAATGGTAAGCAAAACAAAACACACACATACATGAAAATATTATACTAGGGAAATTGGCTACTAGAAAAACCACTATAATGTCTATAATTTAAAAAATAGAAAATAAGAAAAGTTACTGAGCATATAGAGAAACTGGATGCCTCATACTTTGCTGGTGAAAATGTAAAATGGTGAAAAATATTTTGATGAAAAAGACTCTGGGGGCTGGGGATGTGGCTCAAGTGGTAGCGCGCTAGCCTGGGATGCGTGCGGCCCGGGTTCGATCCTCAGCACCACATACCAACAAAGATGTTGTGTCTGCCGAGAACTAAAAAAATAAATATTAAAAAATTCTCTCTCTCTCTCTCTCTCTCTCTCTCTCTCTCTCTCTCTCTCTCTCTCTCACTCTTTCTTTAAAAAAAAAAATTCAAAAAAAAAAAAAAAAAAAAAAGAAAGAAAAAGACTCTGGTTCCTATTCAAAAAGTTAAACATAGTTATCCTGTGACCAAACATTTCCACTTCCAAGTACATAACCAAAATAACTGAAAACAGATACTAGCACAAATAAAGATTCACAGCATCACTATTCATTATTGCCATAACATAAATGCCCATCAACAAATGAATGGATAAACAAATTGTTGGTATATACATATAATTGAACATTATTGTCATAAAAACAAATGAGGTACTGATGTATATCACAATGAGCACAATCCTTAAAAACATGTTAGGCTGGGATTGTGGCTCAGCGGTAGAGCGCTAGCCTAGCACGGGCGGGACCTGGGTTCAATCCTCAGCACCACATTAAAAAAATAAATAAATAAAGGCATCTACAAAATGTGTCATCCATCTACAAAAAAGATTCTCTCTCTCTCTCTCTCTCTCTCTCTCTCTCTCAAAAATGTTAAGTGAAAGAAACTAGACACAAAAGGTCACATGCCGCAGTCTGGCTGGGAAAACGAATGGGGGCGGGGTGATGAGCAACTTGTGAAGGTTGATGCAGCAGGAGCAGGAGCCGCTTTATTGTAGGAGAGTAGGGGTATATATACATAACTGAATACACAGCTTGTTCTTAATTAACATACACTAGATACAGCAGTCAACCAATAAGGAATCCTCATCATCTTAATGATTACACACAGTTTAACTTAATTGACATAATCTAGACACAGCAGTCAGTCATTAAGGAATCTCCATTATCTTAATGTCTCGCTGGCATTACTCAGAAACCATTCCTCCTAGCATACTGCCAGGCGCCATCTTAACTTGTCTGTGGCCCTCACCAGTCACATATTGTATAGTTCCATTTATATGAAATATCCAGAATAAGTAAATCCACCTTGGTGGTTTCCAGGTGGTTGAGAGAAATAGCTTAATGGGTATGGTCTGGTCCCTCCCATAGGAGTGATAAAAATGTTTTTGTTTTTGTAAGTTTCATATTTGGGGAATTTTGGATCTTTTTTTTAGTTGCAGATGGACACAATACCTTTATTTATTTATCTTTTTGTGGTGTTGAGGATTGAACCCAGTGCTTCATGTTGGGAAAAGTATAAACGGCAGCCGTACCCCAGAGAAAAAACCCCAACATGGCGCCTAAGGACTTCTCCTTCCTACCTTCTTCTTCTCTGCAGTGGCTCGAAAAGTTCCCGCCCTTGTGAACTCTCCCGCTGGCGCCAATTTCAAATCGCGCTGGCAGGGAACCTTAGCCCCAATGAGAGCTAATTCCTGGGCGCGGGAGCTGGTATCTGGAAGAACTTGCCAATAAACGGGCGGCCTGCCATTTATCTAAGCCCTACCATCTCCCCTTTAGTTCTATGTAAGCACACAGCTTTTGCAATAAAATTGGAATTCTCCCGGCGAAGTGTCTTTGCGTGGGGAATTCTTTCACTTCACACATGCTAGGCCGAGCCACAACCCCAGCCCCTGATAAAAAAAAAAATTTTAAAGAGATAGTGAGAGAGAGAGGGGGACAGAGAGAGAGAGAGAGAATTTTTAATATTTATTTTTTAGTTCTCGGCGGACACAACATCTTCGTTTGTATATGGTGCTGAGGATCAAACCCGGGCCGCACGCATGCCAGGCGAGCACGCTACCGCTTGAGCCACATCCCCAGCCCTGATAAAAATGTTTTGAAACTAGACAGAGGTGGTAATTGTACGACATTTTGAACGTGCTAAATGCCATTGAATTGTTCACTATAAAAATCATTAATTTTGGACTGGGGTTCTGGCTCAGCAGTAGAGTGCTCACCTAGCATGTGCGAGGCCCTGGGTTCGGTCTGCAGCACCACATAAAAATAAATAAATAAAGATATTGTGTCCAACTAAAATATTTTTTAAAAAATCATTAATTTTCTCAGCAGCTCTGGAGACTGGAGGCAGGAGGATTGCAGGTTCAAAGCTAGTCTCAGCAAAATAGTGAGGCTCTAAGCAACTTAGTGAAAACCTGTCTCACAAAGGGCTGGAGATGTGCCTCAGTGGTTAAGTGTCCTTGAGTTTTTAGGGCTCAGATGTGGCTCAGTGGTACAGTGCTTGCCTAACATGCATGAAGCCCTGGGTTCAATCCCTAGTACTACAAACAAACAAAACCCTCTGTTTACACCAGGCATGATGATGCATAGTAACTCTGGAGGCTGAGACAAAAGGATCTCAAGTTCAAGGCCAGCCTCAGCAATTTAACAAGTCCCTGTCTCAAAATAAAAATTTTAAAAATGGCTAAAGATGTAGTTCAGTGGTAAAAAGCATCAAATCTCCGATATCAAAAAATAAAAATTCAAAATAACTTGGGGCTGGGGATGTGGCTCAAGCGGTAGCGCGCTCGCCTGGCATGCGTGCGGCCCGGGTTCGATCCTCAGCACCACATACAAACAAAGATGTTGTGTCCGCCGAAAAACTAAAAAATAAATAAATAAATTCTCTATTTAAAAAAAAAAAAAAAACTTAATAATATATATATTTTAAATATTTTTTTTCTAAGAGAGAGAGAATTTTTTTACTGTTTATTTTTTAGTTTTCGGCAGACACAACATCTTTGTATGTGGTGCTAAGGATTGAACCCAGGCTGCACGCATGCCAGGCGAGTGCGCTACCGCTTGAGCCACATCCCCAGGCCAAATAATATATTTTTAAATCATTAATTTTATATTATATGAATCTCACTTGAATTTTTTAAAAAATAACTCAGGCTTTGTAGATGGAGTTCATAGTAAGGACCAAAAACAATGTTTCTTTAAAGTACTGATTTTCATAAATTTTATGTTCAGAATTTCATTCCAAGTGAATTCCATTTGGGGTTTTGAGGTTATTTCACTGAATTTGAAAAACAAACTAGATGTGGCTTTCAACCCTAAACAAAACAGTAAGAATTACAGTTAAAAGATAGGTGACTTAGTTGTTGTTTTTTTTTTCCGCAAGTGTTTTAAAACACATTTGAGGTTTCTGATAGCAAAAGGAAATCTTATTAAATACAGCTGGATCATTTCTACATAATTGGCTTTTCATTCTTAATCTGGTTTTGAACTGTTTACTCCACTTTAGTAATTAACCATATCAGCCTCATTAATGAAACAGAAACTGCCACTTCTATTCATTTATAAAAGGCTTGTCACACAAAATTTAAACAAAGAATGAGATCTGGACAAAGCAATAGCCCCTTAAAAGCTACTTCCACTAATTACAGGAATATTCTAGCTATTTTGTTGCTATTTTCCATGTATTGTGAAAGATTCTTGAAGACCTACAGCATTTCTCGTGGCATAATTGGTTAATCTAAATTGTTTTATGCTAGGGTAATTTCTTGGGGGTTGGGGGTTTTGGGGATCAAACCAAGGGCCTTGCACATACTGGGCAAATGAGCTACACCTGAGCTATATCCCTAGCCCAAAGGTAATTATTTTAATAGTACTTTTTATCCATTCACATGAAAAGCTGAGTTTTGGGCTACTTATTTATATCTATAAATAAAAACCAGATTCCTATTTAATCAAGACACTCTTAGAGATGTTAATTTCTATTCTAACTAGTTTTTTTCCCCAACATGAAAAAGATGTATTTCTTAGCTTAACATGTATTTCTTGTGAAATAGCACAAGCAAACTTAGCAGTTTATGTACCTAAACACAAAATTATATTTAAATATTCAATGTTAAAAGTTTGCTTGTAAGGATTTAATGAGAATGCCACAAAGTTTTAAGAGACTTATAGGAAATTCAAAGTCACTGTGATTACAGGTTCATGCCACCAAGCCCTAATGTCTAATATTTTTTTTCATAACACCAGTCAAAATCTTCTGGGAAAAATATTACTTTTTCTGAAGTGAGAAGATGTATGAGCACCTATTAAGGGTCCTCACTCCTAAAAGAAACAAAAACAAAACCCTGGTTTAAATAGCAAAGTGGGGTTGGAGCTGTGGCTCAGTGGTAGAGAGTTTGCCTAGCCTCTGTGAGGCCCTGGGTTCAATCCTCAGCACCACATAAAGATAAATAAATAAATGTATTGTGTCCATCTACAATTAAAAAATATTTTAAATAAATAAATAGCCAAATGAATTATCTTTGGATAAGTGAAAGAATTGAATAGTATCAAAGAATCTGGGATTTCACAATGTATGTATGATTCTAATACTCTTTACCTGAAAATCTCACCATTGTTTTCAAAATGTCAGCTGTTTTGTGTAAATGTGCTTTAGAATGCAAAATTAAATACTCTAAGATGTTTTCCATTATACCCCCCTTTTAAAAATCAATCATATTTTGGCATAATAGTATAGAAATGCACATGATTTGTCCAGTGTCTCTGTCTCTCTCTCTCAGCAGTGTCAGTCTGCTTTGTGTAACAGGGCACTGACAGACCAGCACAGGCTCTAACTATAAAGGGGAAAAATTATTCACATTTTTCACATTTTTAACGTAGTGTTTGACAGAGTTTGAATGGGTATTTTTAAAGTTATCTATGGAGGAGGATGTTTGCTTTTTCTTGTTTTTTAACTTACTCAAGTAATTCTTTGTTAGTAGTTCTTCTGGCTCCTGCCAGAATGAACTTGTATCATTCTGACAAGATGCAGAAGTAGTGCTAATAGTTAGTAAAAGCATTAAAGCATTAACCTTTAGCAACCTCATTTTTCATTTGGCACACATATATAAGTATTTTATCAAGCTAAAGTTAAACACTAAAAATTAGAGTGAAAACTTGATCCATTTCCTTTAGCCTAAAAAGAATAAGTGATAAAAAGCAAAGACATTAGAAGAGACAGTGTTTTAGTGTTGATTAGCATAATTCTATTCACTTACAACTGGTGAAACTAAAATTTCAGATACAAAATTGCTTTAGAAACATTCATGACAATCATCATTTGAACTTCAGCATTTCAAGATTATAGAACTGATATTAGTAGTAATTGATTTCTTATACATTGCATAAGAACTCTAGATTCAAGAATTTTCAGATGAGAATAGATTAGATAGCAGCCTCCCCCAAGTGATAAATTTAATTCAGTTCAATTTACAGTCATTCACAGCATACCCCAATAGTAGATTCTCAACAGACATTAATGACTAGCTGAAACCTCTTGGCTCATGACTATAACCCAGAAACTTCACTGGCCATTGAAAGAATGCAAAGATAAATACAACTTAATTCCTTTCTAGGTGGAAAGTAAGAAATGTATACATGTAATTTTACAAAGGATAGAATGTAATAAATACTATGCAATGTGATGAATACTATAGGGACATGGTAAATGAACAAATAAAAATTAGCACAGCTCACAATAAACATTTGTAATTGATATCATCATTCTTTCTGGCTACCTATTATCTGAGACTTTTGACCATGTGTGTAGAATTCTCTCATCTTATGATTCTGAGTAAAGCAGAGCTCGACTTCTGCTATGGAAACTAAAAATATGGTTTATCAATTCTCCCTTGTAGCTAAAACACAGGCCTATGACTTAAGTTCAACTGCTCAGACATCACTCCCTAACCCTGCCCAGTAGCAAAGACTTCACAGAACCCTGTCTATAGTAATAGCTGCGATTGCAGGTAGAAATCCTGGGTAACTATTGTAGATCTATTTGAACATTGTGGAGTAAACTGGAGCATCTATTGATGAGGATGGTGATACCGCTGTTGACCGGTGACGAGTTCTTCCTTCCCCAGTGTTGAAGAATAACACCAGAAAAGCATACGCCGAGGCAAGGTCAGAGTAGAAATTAGAAGTTTATTAAAGGACAGCAGAAAAGACTTCTCCCGGAGGAAGAAGGGGACCCAAGAGGTGGAATCCATGGAAGTGCGGTTGTTTCCCCTTTTTATAGTTTTGGTGATGGAATGTAGGTTGGAAGGCCCGAGAGGTGGGACACTTCTTTGTTTTTTTTTTTTAATAAAATTTATTTTTATTTTTAATAAAATAAATAATCCAGTGTATCAAAGTTTATTATTTCAAAGTAAATACAAATATTATAAATGACATTAACATTTTTACATCATCTTTACAATGTAGAGTACATGTTATACCTAGCATTCACCTAAATTTGTACTAATTAAATTTAAGTGTTCAGTAACCATGTGTGCCTTGTGACGTCCATATCTAGAGCTCTATAGCAGGAGGTATTGCTTGGGGCCCATGGATTTTTACATTTTTAATGGTTGAAACTAATCAGAAGAAAAATAATATTTATTGTCACCTGAAAATGATATAAAATTCAAATTTCTATGTCCAAAAAGATTTATTGGACCATAGTAGTTATCATTTATCAAGAGTAAAAACATTTAGTTCATACAATAGCTACCTTGAATTTTGGTGGAGTATATCCCCTGTTTGAGATCCTGGCAATCATGACAAAAACCAACTTTTGGACACAACTTTAAATGTACTGAAATCTAGCCTACTTCTTTCATAATCACTTTCACATGTAGTGATGGGACATAGAGCCTTATCTCAAGTGAGGCGGGGCTCATAAATCTTAAATACTGTAGTTCTGAAACTGATCTTTGTCTTTTTAAACATCATTTTACAAAGCCTACATAAATTGTTGCTCAAGTTCACATGAATATTAGCTAACACAACATAATATCACATCTAAAACATGAATTAAAGAAAGGCTGAAAGCTTTTAACCTTTTGTAGAAAAGTAGCAAAGTACTTTTGTGTTTTGCAATAAAACCTTTACATAGATTAGGCTCTCATTAACCTAAAAATACATTTAAATTGTATCTCAGTGTAAAAATTAACATGGAACTTTAAATAACTTATTGCTAATAAGTACAGTTATAGAACACAAGTGATATAAATAAATTTCCAACATGTTTTTCTTTTAAGCCCAAAATTACCATACAATTTTAGAACACCAGCTTGATATAATGCTCTTTCTAAAGCTTCTACCTTACAGACTTGTATACCTGGAAGATACGAACACATTAATGGCACCAATTACATTGATGTTTTTATATTAACCAAGTTTAGCTTTTAAAGAAATAACATAGCACAATTCTCTAAAACAACAGCAGTTGTTTAACCAGCTGTTTAATTTCTTTAAGATTACTTGCTCAAAAACTTACACTTATAAGCAACTTATACAGACCTACTTTATATCATTTACTTAAACCCTCTTAATTACTCAATCATATAGACTCTTATCCAGAGACACATTTTCCCTCTATTAAATCCATACCTAGAACCTTCTAGTTTTTTTTTTTTTTAAATCTGTTAACCTCCTTCTGTTCACATTTTGAAACAATACTTGTAAATTTTTGAATTTAAGCAGATTTCATAGACATCAACATTTTATTAGGGCCTTTTTGAACACCTAGAAAAACTTATAAGCTTAATTTAAGACCTCTTTACTTTCATCTGTTTACCCAATTTAAATTGAGCCATTTGAATCACGTGAATCAAAGATATTTGGATCCATTTTTAATTTTTCATGAGTGCTCCTCATCTGTCAATTGTAATATCACTGCATGATATATGGACATACACACAGACATACTGACATACAACACGTAGCACAAGTGTAACACATAACACAAAAGGCCTTGCAGCTTTCTCAGGTGAAATCTCATTGCAATGTTTAAAAAAACTCCAGTTGATCAAAATAGAACTTATCAGAAAAACATAAACTTGTCTGTAGGATAAAAATCATGAGCTCAAAAAAAAAAAAAAAAAAAACATAGAATCTAAGAAAAGGCAAAAGTCCTAGAAAAAATTGACCGGCCAGTAATTAGTAAATGCCATACAATTTACTCTTTGGTTTAATCTAGTTTGAGTTCCCATAAAAAGACACTTTTTTTTTTCCCTTGGGCCTCAGATCTGTCTCCTACTGAGTGCTCCAGGCTTCTTCTATTTGCATATCAACTTAAGTCCTGGCTGAGGTCTGGAAGGAACTGGGAAAACTGGAATTTTGAGCAGAAACTTCATGCCTAAGGCATTTTAACCATAAGTCACAATTTTCAGGTTTGGAAGTTGAAAATTATGATAAAAGTTTAAGATACAATTTACAAAATTTCATCTTTATATCTTCCTACACTAGAAAAACTTGCTCACACAAAACTGAAAATAGGATCTTAATAATATAAAAGCTACCACAGAAGAAATTTTTTCAGGATCATTAAGCCACTTTCTTTGTTCTGAAGTTCCTAAAGTAGTATAAAGTTACATTAAATCGCCTGAAAAATTTTTAAAAAGAACCACACACTACCATGTATATCTAAAATTAAGCTTTAAAAATTTCCAAGACTGTTGCTATTTAATGTCATTTAATAATGTCATTTAGATACCAGATGTTACAATGAAACATCTTTTAGACACACATTTAGCCTAGATTATCCCCAAGAAACAATCTATAATAACCTTTAAAACAGACCAGATAAGAAAAAATCTCTCCAGATTTTGAACTTCCATTTAATTATGACTCCTATCAGTAGCACCTTAGATTTCCCATAAGTGGACCAGATGTTCTCACATAGGGGCAACTATAGGTGTAAAATCAAGGGTCTCAGTGTGACTGACTTTACTGCATTTAGGTGGAGTAATCCTTACAGTGCAGGGAAATTATGAGGAAATTTCCCCAAAGCGAAAATGGCTCTGGCAGCTGCTGGGAATTCCTCAGTTTCCCTTTCACTTGCAAGATTAGCTCCTTTGGATACATCCAATCCCAGGCAATCTGGCATATCTCCTAACTTTCCAGTAGAGTCAGTTTTTATCTGCCTTAGGTCTTGAAGGGGGAAGGGGGTATGTACTTTGATTGGCCCAAATTTTTCTCTTGATTCTTTTTCCTCAGTGAGTCCAAGATTTTCTCTCTTCGTGGCAGATATCATAGCTAAGTCTACTTTACACTGTTGGCATAATTTAGGATTTTCCCTTAGAGCAAAGAAAATCTGAACATACAGCACCTCACACCATTTCCTTTTTTGTAAATTTTATCAAACTGTAAAATTGTATTAAAATTTATATTTTCCTCTGGTGACCAGGTTTGTATTGAGACCAGGCCAAGAAAATGAGGTGCTTTTTCTTGAGCACCTGAGGTTCAAATCTATCCCAATTTTCCAATACGCAGGCTAGTGGTCCACCTGGTGTATTGGAGAGAGAGAAGCTCCCGTCTGAGTGAGAAGAAACAGGATTCAGGCGCCCAAGCCGCGCCAGAGAAAACTGTTCTCATTAGGGACGTCTCCTAACCTTGAGCTTCCTAAACGGTCCAGAAAATCCGTCTCTCACCTTGTTTTGCCAAGGGGTTTCTGGTCCCCTTTAGCAAAGTGCTAGGGTCTCAGTTTGCCCTGTGCCAGAGACCCTGGGAGGATTCAGACTTAAGGGCCTTACTGCTTTCCTCCCGACCACTAAAAACCCATTGCAAAAGAGAATCGTGTGCTCTTTTGTTGTCTTTGCTCTGTAAACTAGCAGATTACCGGAGGAGTTGATTCTAAAAATGCCTCTCTAGTAGCTTAAAGAACACAGCTCATTTTAAACATTGGGCGGTAAAACAGACTATTGAAAGTTACCTATGCACCTTAGGGAACCTGGGCAGATTTTACTAATTATCTCATGCCTTTCTCAGTCCTGCAACCTGAATTGCTAACATTTCTGACCTGCGAAGGAAGGGGAGCATCCAGGAGGAATGGATGCGAGGTTGGGAGTGTTGCAGGGCCCATACGGAGGCAAATGTGATTGGGGCTTTCCCTCAGTGCCATTCATCTACCGATCACCCTAAATACCCATGAGGGCTGTCGGAAGGGGGCTCAAGAGAAAGGAACCTTAACAATCCTCTGAGAGTAGCCCAGACCGGAATTCCACAGTTGTTCCAAACTCCTTCCTCCACCTCCACGCATCCGAGGCAGATCAGGATTAGGGACACTGTGTACTCACGCCAATTGCTCTCCGGGCCCAGACAGAAAAGTTGGAAGAGGCTTTGGCAGAACCCAACATGCCTGCTCTTACCGAACAGGTGATTGAGAGCTGCCTAGGCCGAGAAACCTCTCACCCGAGTCTTTTAGAGTGGCGGCTGCACTAATTGCATTTAAGTAGCCGTCGGGTGCCCACCTTATCCTCCAGAAAGAAAGAAAAAGATGCACCTCAAACAGACATGGGGTGCATGCACTTACCTCGGTGTAGAATCTCTGTCTGGGACCTCCAATATGATACCGCTGTTGACCGGTGACGAGTCCTTGCTTCCCCGATGTTGAAGAATAACACCAAAGAAGCACGCCGAGGCAAGGTCAGAGTAGAAATTAGAAGTTTATTAAAGGAGAGCAGAAAAGACTTCTCCAGGAGGAAGAAGGGGACCCAAGAGGTGGAACCCATGGAGAAGTGCGGTTGTTTCCCCTTTTTATAGTTTTGGTGATGGAATGTAGGTTGGAAGGCCTGAGAGGTGGGACACTTCTTTGTGATGGGCTATCTTTAAGTTTGCTGGGGGCTGTTCATTAACACTTCTTTGAGGTGGACTTTGGCCTAGGGCCTTTTAGGGGACTTCATTAACATTCCATGAGTTGTCCTGTGTTTTCCCTGAGTCATTCCCAGCATGGCCTCCATTTTAGATTTCACTCGGTATTAGACCCTATTTACCTAACTACACTGACTACCTAACTTTAAATCTGGCTTCAATGGTGGCTGTAATGTCCTGAGGATGGTGGCTGTAACATCCTCAGTAGACCAGGTGGGCAACACAATTTTGACTGTTGTTTCTGGTTTTACAACTGTAAACCTGATTCTTCAGTCTACCTAGTCATTCTGTAAGCAATCCAAAAATCCTTAAAATAAATGACTCTCTACTCAAATGAACCAGAATTGACGATGACCAGAAAACTAATTTGGAGACGCAGCAATTAATGAATGGTGGCCTATTTTTTTCTGTTCTATTTCCACCCATTCACCCTGCCCAGTATATTAAGCAGGACACTTGGTAGTTACAGCAGTTATCTCCAATTCAACTAACCTTATGAATCAAACTGAAGAGCTTTTTAATTCAGGCTAATGGATTTGATCAGGAGACCCAGAGGATACCATCCATTTACTCCATAATGTTTATTAAGTACTTACACTATTTTTCAGGCACTACAATTGACCTGCAATCAATAGTAGTAAAAGCAAACATTGTCTCTACTCACATGAATGCTATTATCTTGTAAGAAAAGTGGTAATCTTGTAATCACCCAGGTTAACATATAATTACAAATGAAATAAGTATTCTGAAAAAATATAATTTATGACAATATGTAATTAAGGAACCCAACCAAAACTGAGGAGTTTTAGAATGCTTCCTTAATAAGGGATGCTTAAGATAAGGTCTAAAGAATGAGAGGAATTTGAGTTGAGCCTTGAAGGATCTCAGGCAGAGATGAAAGAATATAAGTGTCAGATTAGTGATCAGATCAGAGTGGATGTCTCATTTCCTGAAATTGTGTCAGTGGGAAACCAAGAAAGGTGAGCACCTTCCTCTTTAAAGAGTTCAGAGGAACTATTTTCAAGGAAAAGTCAAGCCTGAAACATGGAAGGGAGATGGAAAATATAATTTGAAGAATTCAGACGACCAAAGAATTTAATTTTAACCAAAGAAATGTTGATTATTTTTAAACTGGGGATTGAACCCAGGTATGCTCTACCACTTAGCTACATTCCCATACCTTTTTATTTTTTATTTTGAGACAGGGTCTCAAACTTGCAACCCTCCTGCTTCAGCTTCTTGAGTTGCTACGATTACAGGTGTGCTTCACCATGTACAGCAGAAAGGATGATCTTGAGGGGACAATGGATATTTCTCTCCAAAATGGAATACTAGTGCCCCTAAACACACATGAAAATTTTCTTATATCACCAAGGATGTTTTTGTGAAATCAAATTCTAAGTCTTCAAGAAAAACTTTCTACAATTGATCTGTCTCAAAATGAGCTTATATTCATAATAGTTTTCTCTCATTTTACAGAAGAAATATATGCACACCCAACCCAAATTTCAACGTGGTACTTTGCCCTGGTTTATACCTCCAAAGTATCAAACAAAAGCATAAATGAAAATACTAGTTTGGAAGAAATCACTCTTTTTTTTTATAGGATTGACTCTTTTTTTTTTTTTTAAAGAGAGAGTGAGAGAGCGGGGGGGGGAGAGAGAGAGAGAGAATTTTTAATATTTATATTTTAGTTCTCGGCGGACACAATATCTTTGTTGGTATGTGGTGCTGAGGATCGAACCCGGGCCGCACGCATGCCAGGCGAGCGAGCTACCGCTTGAGCCACATCCCCAGCCCAATTTTTTTTTTTAAAGAGAGAGGGAGAGAGAGAGAGAGAAAGGGAGAATTTTAATATTTTATTTTTTAGTTATCGGCAGACACAACATCTTTGTTTTTTTGTATGTGGTGCTGAGGATCGAACCTGGGCCACACGCATGCCAGGCGAGCCCGCTACCACTTGAGCCACATCCCCAGCCCAGAAATCACTCTTAATAATGAATCAAAAGCACATTAATACAGAGGGCTTCTCATCTTTTTTAAGTAAGTCTTGGCATTAGAGATTAAATATTTGTTCCATTTTTGAATGGTATGAATTAAGAACAGGTAAAACAAGTATAAATTAGGATTATTTTACATATAAATGGAATATTTTGTGGCCCTTCTAAATTTGTTCAAATTCACTGATGAAAGTCTAAATATACATGGTATGCTTTATTTAATCAGGTATTAAAGCCAAATTTATAAAACCACATAATTAAATATTTACCCCAGTCAATTCTCATCTTATAAAATGTTTACTATTTCACACTTCCAAGGGCAGTGACATGGCATCAATGTAAGATTAGAATTTAGTTCTTATCTACTGAGACATGCAAATATCCATCAGGGAAAAAGCCATAGAAAGCAACAAAAAGGAGTAGCTAGGGGCAGAAGTCCACATGTCTTGCCAACTCCAGGAGACCAAGTAACAATAGGGTTTAGTTAAATCAATAAAGCCAAAAGTGAAAGGGTAAACTTTCTAAGCTGGGAAGCTTGAATTAAAATGTAAAAGATTAGGTATTATTAAGTTCCTCTGTTACACCCAGATTCCTGAGATAGTTAAGACAACGCCCTACTGGCCATTCAGCCTAGGGCCCTGTGCAGTTTGTCACAGGGCCCGAACCAATCAGTTTGAATGTGTACCCAGTTTAGAAGTGACCAATCACCCCTGCCCAGCCTGTTCCCGCCAATGAATGGACTAATCGTGTATCAGAGTTGTTGTTCAATTTTCCCGGGCCTCATGATGATTTGTTCTGATGTATGCAAAGCCCCCCACCCTCTCCAAAAAGTGTACTTAAGCTCTGCTTGACCTCTGCTCTGGGCTCTGGGCTGCTCTCCCTTCTTGAGTGAGCACGGAGCCCCAGTGCGCTGGAACGGATCCCTAATAAATCCCCCTTGCCATTGCATGGAGCTAGTCTCGTGTGGTCTCTCCTTCTCCGACGTTTCGCCGGACCCTTACAATAGGGTCTATTTCTCTACTGCTTGAATATGGGTTGACCACAGGATTTGCTTTGGTCAATGAGACATTATAGCATACCTTACTAAGCAAACACTTGAAAAATACTTGTACACTGGGGCTCAGAATGATCCTCTAATCCATGTTATGGGAATAAGTCTGGACCAGCCTGCCAGTCACCCCTAACACCCTGTTGACACCCTGGGTCAGCTTTTTAGAGAAAAATTGTATTACTAGTAGTAGAAGAAATTGAAGCCAGCTGGGTACGGAAGCAATTGCCTATAATCCCAGTGAGACAGGAGGATAGCAAGTTCAATGCCAGCCTCAGCAATTTAGCAAGGCCCTGAGCAACTTAGGGAGAGCATGTCTACAAATTTAAAAAAAAAATTAAAAAAGGGTTGGGGATGTGGCTCAATCAAAAGAGTATCCCTGGGAAGGAAGGAAGGAAGGAAGGAAGGGAGGGAGGGAGGGAGGAAGGAAGGGAGGGAAAGAAAGAGAGGGAAAGAAAGAGAAAAAGAAGAGAATGAGACCTTTGGAAACACTAATGTACCAAGAAAAAGTGAAGACAGATTTAAAGATAGGTAGTCAGTGTAGTTAGGTAAATTGGGTCAAGATCCAAATGAAGGCCATGTTGAGAATGAAGTGGGGGGGAGCAGAAAAACTCTTGGAATGTTAATGTCCCCAAGGCCCAGAGCCCATCCCAAAGAAATGTTAATGAAACAGTTCCCAGCAAACTTGAAGTTGCTGACCCAAAAGCCTTTCCTTCCCAGATTACTTCTTTGGCCCACCTGTGCCCCACCCTTTGGGCCTTCCCACCTACATTTCATCACTGAAAGATAACAGAACAGAGGACAGGAATGCGGGAAAGCTAAAAGAAGACCTTAGCTATAAGAGGGAGACCTCCCCCCTTCCACGGATTCCACCTCTTGGGTCCCCTTCTTCCTCTGGGAGAAATCTTTTCTGCTCTCCTTTAATAAAGCCTCTACTTTCCACTCTGACCTTGCCTTGGCATGCTTCTCTGGTGTTATACTTCAACATTGGGGAAGCAAGGACTCCTCACCAGTAAACAACGGTAACATATTGGAGTTCCCTACCGAGATCTACACCGAGGTAAGTGCCTCTCCACGCACCCCATGTGTGTCTGAGGTGCATCTTTCTCTTTCTTTCTGGAGGATAAGGTGGGCACCCGACGGCTACTTAAACGCAATTAGTGCAGCTGCCACTCTTCAAGACTCGGGTGAGAGGTTTCCCGGCCTAGGTAGCTCTCAATACAGAGCAGGCATGTTGGGTTCTGCCAAAGCCTCTTCCAACTTTTCTATCTGGGCCCGGAGAGCAATTGGCGTGAGTACACAGTGTCCCCAATCCTGATCTGCCTCGGATACGTGGAGGTGGAGGAAGGAGTTTGGAACAACTGTGGAATTCCGGTCTGGGCTACACTCAGATGTATTCCTTAAGGTTCCTTTCTCTTGAGCCCCCTCCCGACAGCCCTCAGGGGTATCTAGGGAGATCAGTAGATGAATGGCACTGAGGGAAGGCCCCAATCACATTTGCCTCTGAGTGGGCTTCGCAACACTCCCAACCCCGAATCCATTCCCTCCTGGATGCTCCCCTTCATTCGCCGATCAGAAATGTTAGCAATTCAGGTTGTAGGACTGAGAAGGACATGGGATAATCAGTAAAAGCTGCCCACGTTCCCTAAGGTACATAGGTAACTTTCACTAGTCTGTTTTACCAATCTGATGTTTAAAATGTGCTGTGTTCTCTTTAAGCTGCTAGGGGGAGGCATTTTTAGAATCAACTCTTCTTAGTCTCTCCATAGAAAGCACTACCTTACAACCAGTAGATATCCCTTCCCCTTAGGTGGTTCCTTTAGTCTACAAAGCAAAGGCAACAAGAAGAGCTTGAGATTCTCTTTTGCTGTGGGTTTTTAGTGGCAGGGAGGACATCAGTAAGGCCCTTAAGTCTGAATCCTCCCAGGGTCTCTGGCACAGGGCAAACTGGCACTTTGCCAAAGGGGACCAGAAACACCCTTGGCAAAGCAAGGTGAGAGATGATTTTTCTGGACCTTTTAGGAAGCTCAAGCTTAGGGAGACGTCCCTATAGAAAACAGTTTTCTCTGGCATGGGTGCCTGAGTCCTGTTTTTTTCTCTTCTCACTCAGATGGGAGCTTCTCTCTCCAATATGCCAGGTGCAACACTAACCTGCATATTGAAAAATTGGGATAGATTTGACCCTCAGACGCTCAAGGAAAATCGCCTCATTTTCTTCTGCCGCCTGGCCTCAATACAAACTCCCTGATGGAGAAACCTGGCCACCAAAGGAAAGTATCAATTTTAATACAATTTTACAGCTTGATAAATTTTGCAAAAAGGAAGGGAAATGGTGTGAGATGTGTTCAGGTTTTCTTTGCCCTACAGGAAAACCCTAAATTATGCCAACAATGTAAAGTAGACTTAGCTATGATATCTGCCAAGAAGAGAGAAAATCTTGGGGATTCACCTACAGAGGAGAAAGAATCAAGAGGACCCACAAAATCTCCATCTGCTTTGGTGTGCAACAGCAGCCCTCCTGTCCTCTCTATCTTGACCTCTCTGCATCTGCCCCAATAGACAGATCAAATATATTACCTCTCCAGGAAATGCCAGGAGGAGAGTTTGGACCAATTAAAGTTCATACCCCCTTCTCCCTTCAAGACCTAAGGCAGATAAAAACAGACTTGGGGAGATTTTTGGAGGACCCAGATAAATATATTGAGGTATTTCAAAACTTATGCCAGATATTTGACCTCACCTGGAAAGATATTATGCTATTTTACTCAACCAGACCTTGACTTTCAATGAGAAGGAAGCAGTTCTAAGGGCAGCCAAGGAATTTGGGAATGACCTACACCTTGCTCTTTCCCCATCAGAACAGACTAGGAGCAAACCTAATTACCCATCTGGAGCACAGGCAGTTCCCAGAAATGAACCTGAGTGGGACCCAAATGATGAGCCAGATGCCTGGAAAATTAGCCATTTCCAAGTGTTGATCCTTGAGGCCCTTAGGAGAATCAAGCAAAAGCCCATTAACTATTCTAAGATTTCAGAAATTATTCAGGAACCCCAGGAAAGCCCTGCTATTTTCATGGAGAAACTCAGAGAGGCAATGAGAAAACACACCACCGTGGATCCTGAATCCACAGAGGGCCAATTACTTTTAAAGGACAAATTTATCACTCAGCCCCAGACATTCGGAGGAAGTTACAAAAATTGGCATATGGCCCTGATCAACCTTTAGATAACATCCTCCAACTTGCCACTTCTGTTTTTTATAATAGAGATATAGAGGGGAAAAAAGGAGAAAGAGCTCAGAGACAGAAAAAGAACTGAAGCGCTGGTATTTGCTGTTAGAGGAGTAAGCTCCCTGGGTGAAGGAGGAAGACGAAATGCTCCTCAATCCACAAAAGGGACTTGTTTCCATTGCGGAGAGGAAGGACATTTCAAACGGATTGCCCAAGACCAAGCGACCACCTCAAAAGCCCTGCCCTAAATGTCAAGGCAATCACTGGAAGAGTGACTGTCCTCAGGGGCATAGGTCCTTGAAGCCAGACTCCTCTACACAGGCCTGACGGAGCCCGGGCTCAACTCTGGCTCCCATAACTCCTATCACCGCATGTGAGCCCCAGGTATGCTTCTCTGTAGGGAGCCTAGAGGTCAACTTCCTCTTAGATACAGGTGACAGTTATTTTGTGCTCACCTCTTACCCCGGACCTCTTTCCTCTAATGCTGTAACCATACAAGGAGTATCTGGACGGCTGATCACCAGAAAGTTTACTCCCCCACTGAGTTGTGAGTGGGACGGGGTGATGTTTTCTCATGCATTTCTGATAGTCCTAGAATGTCTTACCCCTTTATTGGGAAGGGACTTACTTTCAAAACTTCAGACATCCATTACAATTAATTTAGGACTCAGAGGACCATTATGTTTGCCTTTATTAGAATGTAATATAAACCCTGAAGTATGGGCTACTGAAGGCAAAATTGGACGGGCAAAAAGTGCAGTTCCAATCAAAATAGTCTTAAAAGACCCTTCTGTCTTTCCACATCAGAGACAATATCCCCTATGCCCAGAGGCAAGAAAGGGCTTATTGAAGATCATTCAGAACCTCAAAAGACAGAAACTTTTAGTGCCTTGCAACAGCCCATGTAACACACCCATTTTAGGAATTCAAAAACCCAATGGGGAATGGTGACTAGTTCAGGACCTGAGAATAATTAATGAAGCAGTTGTTCCTCTCTACCCTATGGTTCCCAATCCATACACTCTGTTATCTGAGATTCCAGCAGCCACTGCTTGGTTTACTGTGTTAGATTTAAAAGATGCCTTTTTCTGTATACCCTTAGACTCTCAGTCATAATATCTGTTTGCCTTTGAGGAACCAGATAGCAGATCTCAACTAATGTGAACAGTATTGCCCCAAGGGTTTAGAGATAGCCCTCATTTGTTTGGCCAAACCCTAGCTAAGGATTTAACAGAGTTCAGAGATAAGACATCTCTACTGTCTCAAAAGGAATGTCACAGATATAAAGATGGTTACTATCAAATTTGGGACAGAGATTTATGGCTCACTCCCACTATTGGGCATTTAAACCAAGAAGCCCCAATCTGTTGGGAACAATGAAACCTTACCTATGACACGTGGCTAATGCTACTCGAGAATTAGGATGGACCCTGGAGTCACAATGCTAACAAATTATAATTTTACAAGCCAATGATTGGTTTGGGACAGATTGTCTCTCTAGATCTAAAATTATTTGGCCAGCACCCAATAGGACTCAATGGATATGTGGAACTAACCTATGGCCCTGGCTTCCCCCAGGCTGGATAGGAAGATGTACTATTGGGTACCCCTGGATGCAAGGGAGATGAACCCCAAATACAATGCAGCCAGCAAACCTCCCAATCTCAAACATAGATGGGGACGATCTGTGTTTCATTGGTATGATCATGTAGCTTCTCTGTTTATCCCACAAATTGGTTTAGAAGATGTAATGTGGCATGTAGAGATTTTAAACAATTATACTCAAACTTCCCTCCATGATGTTGAGAAAAGTATCTCTCTCCTTATGAGGAAAGCCATCTTATAAAACCGGATGGTCCTCACTGCAGGTCAAAGTGGTACTTGTGCCTTTATTAAAACTGAATGTTGTGTTTACATCCCTGACAATTCTGGCAATGTGACAAATATCCTTAAAGATTTACATGCTCAGATAGAAGCCTTGTCCTTGCCAACCTTGTCATGGGAACAATATCTTAGCTCCTGGTTCTCTGGTACTTCCTGGTGGAAAACATTGTTAGTCTCTGTCTTTGTCATCATACTCATTGGCATATTCCTGTGCTGTGGCATTTATTGCTGCATCAATCTAGTTCCAGTACTAATGAATTATTGTTTCTCTTATAGACCACCCATCACTCAAATGGCCCTCCAGCCTATTACTTCTCAATTGGACTTTTATCATGGACCACTCGATAGACCCAATTTATAAAAGGGGGACTCCAAACTGCTTGCCCAACATTGCCCCCTTTCAGCCTGAAGAAGCCAGAATGATCTTCACCCCCTTTTCTTACAGCAGTAAGGAGTTCCCAAAATTAGAGGGGGGAATGAAGCCAGACTTAAAGATAGGTAGTCAGTGTAGTTAGGTAAATTGGGTCTAATATCAAGTAAAATCCAAAATGAACAAAACAAAAGAACGTGGCAGTGGACCTATGGATAGGATAACTGGTGGGTAAGATAGAGAACTGAGGTGGCAGGTTTCCCATCTGGTAGACACATCCAGTATAGATCACTATTTTAGTGATCTTGTAAAACATGTGAATAAATCCATCCAGAACCAACTGGATCCTGTCCTGCCAAATAGCCAATTACAAACCAGAATCAGTCAAACCTAGACCAGAACTATCCAGCAAGTACATGAAAAAAAAAACTTACTTTAAGCCACAAAGTTTGGGAGTATTTTATTAGGCAACAATAGATCAATGATTGACTTCAGTAATTACTTTATTCCAAATATTTGCACCATTAGATAGCTTCCTCTACTACCTGTACCTGATTTTAACAGACATACTTAACTCCCCATTCTTCCCTACCACTACACTATAGCATAGTGGTAAAGAATACTGATTTTGAAGCCAGCTGCTCTTATCTTGGCTCTGGCACATATGTATAATTCAGAAGTCCTAGAGAAAATTATATGACTTTGCTGGATCTCATGTTCCTTTTCATAAAAACAGAAATGGAAACAGAGTTGAGTATAACTGATTGAGAAAAGTGGGGGAAGAAATGAGGTTTATTACATTGGGTACAAATAGCACTGGATGTTCTGCAGATGATATTGTTATGCTCGAGTTCAGGACCCCCAAAAGACCACCAGAGACCAAGATCGATGTAAGCAGCAAAGAGGTGTTTATTGCAAGCTAGCTCAGTCCTCCGCTCGCACTCAGCAACTGGTGATGCTGAGAGGCCCCGAGCCTAGGGTTTGCAGCAGTTTTATACACTCTTTAGGGAAGGTAGGGACTTCACATACATCATAACATCTCTTAGCAAATCATCACACACCGCGGGAAAATCATGAAACAACTCTAAAACATGATTAGCACATTCACTGGTGGAAACAAGTTGGGTAGTAGTAATTGGTTAGTACAAGAGGGGGATTCATTTGAACTGATTGGTTTAGGCCATGAGGGGTGTACGTGCTAAACTACATGGTTTCCCAACATGTTATCAACCACCATAAACTACTGGGGGGTCATCTGGCATCCCAGGTATTTTCCCTGTCTCATGCTGATTGGTGGTTGCTATAGGGTTGCTTTGGGTCCTCACCTAGCCTAACTGAGTCAGGGACACCTGGCTCCAAAGATCTCTCCTGTTATTTGCAAACAAACAATTCAGCAGGTGGGTATGTGCTTAGGAGTGCTCTGTGGGTTTTTCCAAGCCCAGGTAAGCGGCGGCAAGTCCCTTGCCAGCCAGGCCCATGGCTCCCTCTCTGGTCCCGCCCTACTGTCTGAGCAAAAGTCTGCACCCATGAGGGCAGAGGAGTGGGGAGTGGGTGCAGGCGCCCCGAGCTTACTCTCCTTCCCAAGCCCTACCAATGGGGAGAAGGCCCCTCCAAAACTGAGCTTTGGTCTGACAATCAGAACAAGGATACATTCCCACTAGGTGCTCCATGTGCTTGACACAGTGCTAAAGTACACGTTCAGTTGGTGGTGGAGCCTACAAAAGAATGAGGCTGCTCCCTGAGCTTCTTCCCAGTAGTGCTTTCTAATGTACAAGACTTCTGCTGCTGCATTTCGCCTAGCTGTCTCCATGCAAAATTCCTCATTGGCAACCTTCCATAACAAATATTGTCCTCCATTTAGCACAGATTTACACATGCTAGCCCAATCTGCTGGCATCATGTCCAAGTTAGTAATGGACTCAACCATGCTTACCATGAAGGGAGCTTGAGGACCATAGGTTGTTACAGCCTCCTTTAACTGCTTCACTGTTTTAAAATCTAAAGCACGGTGAATTTGCTGCCCTCCTACCTGTTCAAGTACAGGGCATGCTAATCTTTGAGATCCTGTCTCAGGATCCCACTTATCAACTACGGGGTTTGAGGGCCACTCAGCTGTCTCCATCGGTGGGGCTGTTGGTTGAATTACGCCCTCTGGTAATAAAACGGAGTTAGTAACAGCCTCTTGTTGTGGCCTTTTTCCTAATAACCCCTTTTCCTTTAAATTTTCTTCCTCTGTCTGACTAACTCCAGAGACCTTCTCTTTTGCTTGATCTAAAATGTCTTTCTCCATGGTCTGAACCTCTAAAAATTTACTTAACACCTTTTCGGTTTCTTTTTTACTAATTTCTAATCTACTATAAAGATAACGCAACCCATTAAGATAACACAAAACAAAACCGCAACTGAATGAAACAAAAACGGAATAAAAATTCGCTGTATTGGGGCTGGAGGTGTGGCTCAGGCGGTAGCGCGCTCGCCTGGCATGCGTGCGGCCCGGGTTCGATCCTCAGCACCACATACCAACAAAGATGTTGTGTCTGCTGAGAACTAAAAAATAAATATTAAAAATTCTCCCTCCCTCCCTCTCTCTCTCTCTCTCTCTCTCTCTCTCTCTCTCTCTCTCTATCTCTCTCTCTCCTCTCTCTAAAAAAAAAAATTCGCTGTATCAATTTTCTCTTCCTTGGGGCTGACAAACTTCAAACCTTGAGCCAACCATTTTTCCCAGTTTGCCTGAGAAATTTCTAGGGATAGGCAGCTTGAAATAAAAACAAAATAAATCAAAACAAGAACACATTGTTTTTTGAAATGGTCACCCATTCTCTTGCCTTCCCTCAGGGGTGAGCAATTTCACTTACCTCCAAGTTTCAGACGTTCCGCGTACGGACCGCCAAATGCCGCAGTCTTGGCTGGGCACAGAATCACGAGCCACCACACACCTTGTAGATTCAAACAGCAATTCTTTATTCCCGTACTCACACCGGCCTCTACACATGTTCTGGGGAAAATCAGTTCTGCTGCCGCCCAATTCACCTACTCCACGAGGCTTTCTTCTCCAAATACTTTCTGAATCTAAGGGGAACTCAAGGATCAGGCGTGCCTGAGGCAGCAGGATACGCCCTATTCCCCCGCAGGGTACACCTTAAACCTGGAACTTCCCTAAACCCAAGGACGGGATACTCCCTAAAACCTGATCAGCTCTAAACCCGGATCCGCCCTGGTCCTTGAGCAAGGTCACCTTACTTAAGCATACATGCAATGTCCCAGCGAATGTTCTCTAAGCAACATGGGGTACGCTGGCAAGGAAATTTCGATGCTTCATTCCTACTTGGCAATGGCCCTCAGCATTGTGATGCATAGAATATCCCCCAAAAACCTATAAATCCTCACTGAACATAGGACTGGGACTCACTCCTCAGGACCGCTGTGTCAGAAACTAGGCTTGCAATAAAGCCTCTTGTGTGATTGCATCGGATTAGGCTCCTGGAGGTCTATTGGGGTTCCACGAATCTGGCATTACAAGGTGTCCTCCTAAAGCTCATGTGTGAGACAATGCAAGAAGGTTTGGAGGTGAAATGATTGGGTTATGAGAGCTTTAACTCAATCAGCAAATTAATCCCCTGATAGGGATTAACTGAGTGATAACTGGGCAGGCAGGTTGTGGCTAGAGGAGGTGATATACCTTGGGGTTTGTATATTGCCCTTGTTTAGCAGAGTTCTCTCTCTGCTTCTCAGCGGCCATGTCCTGGCCTGCTCTTCTTCATCACATCCTCCCACCATGATATTCTGCCCCACCTCACCACCACCACTCCCCTGAATGGAATCAGGAGTCTATGGGTGAAGAAACTGTGAGACCAAATTAAACTTTTCCTCCTCTACATTATTCTTGTCAGGTCTTTTGGTCACAACAGCAAAAAAGCTGACTAAAACACTAGTGTACCATGAAAAGGACTAGACAGGCAATTGCTTGCAGATATTTTCTTCTACATGTGGTGCATACTTAGCATATCCCCTTTGCATAACAAAGTATCCTGTAAATTTATGGTTCAACTGGGGTGGCAAAATGTAGGGAAGCATTAATTGCATAGATGGGGTTTAATAAAAAAAAAATCATACCAAAATATTGTTTGCAAATTTTTTTAATTTTCATTTTTAAAAAAATATTTTAATTTAGTTGGACACAATACCTTTATTTTTATTTATTTTTATGTGGTGCTGAGGACACGTGCTAGTTGAGTGCTCTTCTGCTGAGCCACAACCCCAGCCCCTGTTTGCAAATTTTTTAATGGTGAGGTACGTAGACCAGCAGTCTTATCTATAGAATGTGTGGTAGTGGATATTTTCTTCCAGAATTTGGTTAATATAATCTGACAAAATGGTCTCAGATGATAGGCACTGAACATAAAAACTCATATATACAGGGCTTTGACATGATTACCAGAGTCACAAAAAGTCTGAGGATCACAGGCAAGTTGATGGGATATATCTGGGAATACCTCTTTGAAAAATGGGATGTCTATATCAACCATGGATTTGGAATATGCACTTTTTGAGAAAGGTCATTTCCACTATAAAAATTCAAAGGGAACACAAAAGAAGACCATTATGCATTCCAGTGAGGGCTGAACAGCTACAGAATGCCCAAGGAAGATCCTTTCTCAAAAAGCCTGGGGTGCTTTTGTCAAGCCCACAGACATATTTAATTCCCCAATTCTGGCTATATTCATGGCATGCAAGTGAAAACTATTTTTTTTTCTTTTGGTACAGGGGAATCGAGCTCAGGGGCACTCAACCACTGACCCATATCCCCAGCCCTATTTTTTTTTAAGAGAGAGAGAGAGAGAGAATATGAATTTTTATTTGTTTTTTAGTTTTCGGCGGACACAACATCTTTGTATGTGGTGCTGAGGATCGAACCTAGGCCGCACGCATGCCAGGCGAGCACGCTACCGCTTGAGCCACATCCCCAGCCCTATTTTGAATTTTACTTAGAGACAGGGTCTCACTGAGTTGCTTAGCACCTTGCCTTTGCTGAGACTGGCTTTGAATTTGTGGTCCTCCTATAACAGCCTCCCAAGCCACTGGGATTACAGGCCTGTGCCACTGCACCCAGCTGCAAGTGAAAACTTTGATAAAGCTGCCTATTTCTTGTGGTACAAGCTAAGCACTCTTATTTTTATCTGAGTTGCTCTAAGCCAAGGTAGTAATGCTAGGGGACAGACAGATGTGAGTGGTTAAGGGAATAATTCCATAAAATAGGCTCATTATTCTGACCCTCACATGCTTTCTTTTACAAAAAGCAATTTATCTGCAGCCCTGCCTTGCTTAAATGGACATGATATGTTATATTCTCCAGCAAGCTACCTGTTATCTGCAGGAGAAATGTAGAACCAAAATAATGTTGGTAAGAGAAACCCAAGTTACGCTGAAGGGGGAAATTTTGTGACTCGTTTTATAGACCAGATTCCAAAATTCAAGGAAATAAGGAATTCCTCCTAACCATAAAATCTGTAAGAATTTACAGTTAAGAATCCAATTAGAACCCATCAGCATGGACCAAAGTGGAGAACTGAAAGTCACCTGATGTCATCCTGCTGTCAATCAAAAGTCAAGAGGTATACTGGGAAACTTCTCTGGGATTCCCCAATCAAACTGGAGTGCAGGAGAGGCACTCATCTCTGAGGCATTCATCTCTGAGAGGACCCACTCTATCCCTTGAGAGTGTCCCCTTTTCCTATTTTCCATCCCTTCTAATAACTCATTGCCTGTTACTCTGAGTGACATGTCTGAAATCTTGCTGCTTTGTTCCCAAGAATCAGTATTTGATGCAGGAGAGGATCTTCATGCTACCAGTTTCCTGGAAAGCCCCAGCCCTGTAAAAGTAACCCCTCACCGGCATCTCAGAATGAGAATCTAAGTAGTCTTGATGATGGTAAAAACCATCTTTTCATTTTCATTCTCACAGTTTACCTCAACCAATACTAGTTTACTTATGAAGATATGACTTCATATCTTGTCAGGGTATGTGACGGTGATTTGCAGAGTAAATCTTTAATATTTCTTCATGGTAAATCCTGAGACTATGAAATTCCAAATTTGACAAAACTACTAGAGCATATAATTTTCCCTACAGGGTGAAAACAAAAATCACACAGGGAACAATAAAATGATGCCCATGCAGATGCTAGGCTGTTACTTAAGGCAACTCACTAAGCAGAAGTCCTACATGCTAGTAGATGCCTCAGGAAAATTTCAAATTACGTACATTAGCCTAATGCGGTGGCACATACCTGTATACCCACCAACTCAAGAGCCTGAAGCATGAAGATTGCAAGCTCAAGGCCAGCCTCAATGTAGTAAGATCCTCTGGAACTTAGTGAGTCAAAATTAAAACAAACAAAAAACACAACACTGGGTTCCATCCCCAGCAACAAAACCATACAAAAAATTACTACACATCATGAACCCATAATCATAAACATCAAATCTTCAAATTCCAAAAATTTACTATACTGTGGCTTTCCATATAATAGAAGGTTATACCATTATCCCTCATGGGGGATTGGTTCCGAAA
Organism: Spermophilus citellus; assembly: GCF_964194105.1. Lineage (NCBI taxonomy): Eukaryota > Metazoa > Chordata > Mammalia > Rodentia > Sciuridae > Spermophilus > Spermophilus citellus. The sequence continues at coordinate 20,297,843 of NC_138191.1, forward strand.
CCCCCTGCAGCTACAAAAATCTGTGAGTGCTCAAGTCCCTTTCACAAAATGGCATAGCATTTGCATACAACCTACATACATATTCCCAAAGATAAACTTGAATCATCTCTATATTATTTATAATACCAAATGCAATGTAAAAAACAACAGGAGTTGTTTTATTGTTTAGAGAATAATAGATGAAACACCTATGTGTTTTGTACAGACATAATCCTTTTTTTGTCTTTGGTACCAGTGATCAAGCTCAGGGGCACTCTACCATTGAGCCACATCCCCAGCCTATCTTGAAGTTTATTTAGAGACAGGGTCTCACTGAGTTGCTTAGCAAGGCTGGCTTTGAACTCCCTAGCCACCTGCCTCAGCCTCCCAAGCTGCTGGATTACAGGCATGTGCCACCACGCCTGGCTAAACATAATTTTTTAATTGATATTTTCTACCTGTGATGATTTGAATCTATAGATGTGGAACCCATGGATACAGAAAGTTGACTGTATGTTTTCATAATGTGGAATCACTATGATTAGCCAGGATCAGGGTAGAAGTGACAAATTTTGGGGGCATCTTAGAATTCAGTATCCACGGAGACTATCATGCTAATGAAATAAACCAATCCCCCAAAATCAAAGGCCTAATGTTCTCTCTAATAAACTAACACACAATAAGTGGGTGGGTATGGATGAATAGAAGTTCACTGGAAGACAAGAGGGAATGAAGGAAAGTATTGGGGGATGGGAATAGGAAAGACAGTACAATTAATCAGTCATAACTTTCCTATATTCATATATGAATACATGACCAATGTAACTCCACATCATGTACAACCACAGAATGGGAAGTTATATTGCATGTCTATATATTAAAATATATCCTAGGGTCATGCATATCTAAAAAAAACCAAACAAAACATTTAAAAAAATTAGTATCCATTCATTTAAGTGGGTTCTTGTGACAAAATGAACCATTTACATTCACACTTTATTGAATATTAAAAAGACTTTAAGCCAGATATGATGACCCACACCTGTAATCCCAGCAAATCCAGAGTCTGAGGGAAGAGGATCACAAGTTTGAAGCTGGTCTCAGCAACTTAGTGAGGCCCTAAGCAACTTACCAAGACCTTGCCTCAAAACAAAACAAAGATGAAGATAACTCTGAAGCCAGTTTGGCATTTCACTTTACTTCCTAAGCACCCTTGGGTTCATCCCTCGTACCAAAATAATAACAATAATAAAGAAATATTATTTAATATTTATTATTATAATAATAAATATTTCTAAATTAAAATTAATTTTAAAAAATAAAGATAATGTCTGCTGTGCACAGGGATCCATGCCTGTGGAGAGCCATTCTCACACGTGACTGGGCGACTCCCGGTTTGGGTCTGAGGCGTTCTGGCTATGTCGGAGATTTCCCAGCCCTCTCCTGATGAGAGAACCCATCCGTGTGGGGTGTGACTGACCACTGACCCCGGGGCCCAATCACTGACCCTGACCTTGGAGTGTGGCCCCCCCTCAACCTTCATTGGATAGAATTCTCCCCTGAATTTCTTGTTCCCCAATAAAAGGCTACTCCCTGGCGTGCTCTCTCTCTCCTGCTAGCCCTGAATAATCCTTGCTGCCCTATGGGTGGTTCGAGGTGGGAGCCAGAGAGGGGAGCCGTCTTGGACCAGGTCATAGAAAGAGGTAACTTAGTCTGTGTGTTTTATTTCGATCTCTGCTAGCTAACTTTTATGCCAAGAACCTCATTAATGAAACCAGTGCACTGGTCGCATGGTGGAATTGGCGCCCAACGTGGGGCATTCTAGATTAGCTAGATTGAGTGGGAGCGCACTATAAAGATAAAGATAAAGATAAAGAAAGTGGTGACAATTTGGGTCACAAAAGTACCTGGAGATATTAAAAAAAAGAAACGTTAAATTAAGTAAAATGGAAAATTCAACTTCTACGGATAAGAAAATGTATCTGACTATTTTAGACAGTATAATTAATCAGAAGGAAAAACAGATAAAGAAAACTCAGTTTTTACAATTCTTAAAAATTGTAGGCAAATATTGTCCTTGGTTTTGTGAACAAGAGTCTCCAAATTTACTTACTTGGGAGAAATTAGAAAGAAAGTTACAAAAAGTTTGTCTTTCTAATGAATTACCTGGAGGCATAGAAAATATTCAGAAAACTTGGAAGGCTCTAGAAGTTTGTCTTTTTAAATATATGGGCCAAAGTTCGTGGCCCCCTGAAGACCTGTTAAAAGGCATTCAGAGAGCTATTAGGTCTATTCTAATGGAAAATCTGCCTGAGGCTAAGTTAATTCCCTTTCCCTTGAGCCGTTTAAAAACAAAGGCGCTAGGGACCAAACCAAAAGTTAGGAATGTGACCTTCAACTTACAGGATCAGGCTAGCCCGCAGGGAAATTATAGGGAGAAACATCATAGAGGAGAAACCTCCGAAGTCCTAGAAAGTCCTCAGGAAGAGGTAGAGGATCTTTCTGGAGAGGAAAATCCGGAAGAGATCCTTAGAGGGGCACAGAGTTCTCCTCCGCCACGTGGCTTAGAAGCCCAATTTCAAAATGGCGACAGTGCAGAGTCTGACCATGACTCGAAGTCTGAGGGAAAAGAATCAGATGTTGAAATTCAGGATTTACAGAGAAATTTTAACAGGCTGTGTTTAACACTGCCTGCCCAGGCTATTCAAATTCGGCCAGTACATGCTAAAAGGACAAAATTTAACAGGTACGCTGGATTAACAATGACTTTTCTTACCCCAGTCCAGCGAGGTATTAAGAAGGCTCAAGAATAAGGGGAGGATACTAGTGGTTTTCAACTTTTTCCAGTTTTTGAGCAAGTAAATAAACAAGATCAGAGAGTTAGAGTTCATGCTGTAATCCCATTTAAAACCATTAAGGAACTAAAAAGTACATGTAAGACGTATGGTCCAAATTCACCTTTTGTACAGAGCCTGATAGAAAATATTTGCTCACAGCCCCTTCCTCCTAGCGATTGGATTTCTTTAGCTAGATCTTGCCTGAGTGGGGGAGATTTCTTACTCTGGCGCACTTATTGGATTAATATTTGTACTGAACAGACAAAAAAGAATAGAAGACAAAATTTAGAAACGCCGGTATAAATGTTTTTAGAAACAGGTAAATTTACTGATTTGAAAAGACAGTTAAATTATAAATTTGTAATATACAATCAAATAACTAATTGTTCGAAACGTGCCTGGAGGCAGATTGTCTCTAAAGACCAATCCAATTTAGTTCTTACCAAAATCAGGCAGGGTGCCAATGAACCGTACTCAGATTTCGTAGCCCGATTGTACCAGGCTGCAAACAGGTCGATCGGAGAACTGGGGGCAAGTGAGTTTATTGTTAAACAATTGGCATTTAAAAACGCAAATAAGTATTGTCAAGAGGTTCTTAGGCCGCACCGCAAAAAAGGGACAGTTTCTGAGTTTATCCGCTTATGTTCTGTAATCCAAGCAACTTGGGAGGCTGGGGCAGGAGGATCGCAAGTTTAAGGTCTCATCAACATAGCAAGGTAACTTAGGGAGACCTGTTTCAAAATAAAAAACAAAAGGATGAGGCTCAGTGGTAAAGCACCCCTGGTTACATTCCCCAGTGCAAAAAAAACAAACAAATAACAAAAATTAAAAATTAAAATAAAAGATCTCAGAACTTACCATATGGGGAAAGAAGAAAGAGTAAAACAGGGTACTTAATAAATGCAATATGGGCCAGGTGTGGTGGTGTACACTACACTAATTCCAGTGACCCAGAAGTATCACAAGTTCAAGGTCTGCCTGAGCAATGTAGCAAGATCCTATCTCAAAATAAGTGAAAAAGGGCTGAAGATGTAGCTCAGGGGTAAAATACCTTTGGATTTTATCCCCACTAACAGAAAAAAAGAAGAAAAGTCAGGAGAATATGAATATATTCAGCAATTGAAGACCTGGATAAGGTCAAACAGATGGTAGTAGGAGAAAGAGTTACAAGAATGGGACAGATTGAAAGCTGGGGCTGTGGCTCAGTAATAGAGCGCTTGCCTAGCACATGTGAGGCCCTGGGTTTGATCTTTAGCATCACATAAAAATAAATAAATAAAATAAAGGCATGGTGTCTATCTATAACTAAAAAATATTTTAAAAAAGAATGGGACATTCATAAAACAAAGGCTATAGTCAAAAACATAGGTAATAAAGCTTAAATTCCTAGGGTGGGGATTTTTGGTATTGAACCCAGGAGCACTTTACCACTGAGCTACATGCCCCCCAGGCCTTTTTTTTGGTGTTGTGTTTTTGGACACAATACCTTTATTTCTTTATTTTTAGGTGGTGCTGAGGAGCAAACCCAGGGCTCACACATGCCAAGCAAGCACTTTACCACTGAGTGACAACCCCAGCTCCCCCAGTCCTTTTTCTTTGAGACAAGTTCTAAGTTGCTTAGGGCCTCAATAAGTTGCTGAGGCTGGTTTTGAACTTGTGTTCCTTCTGCCTTAGCCTCCCAAGTTGCTGGGATTATAGGCATGCATCACTATGTACAGCTGAAGCTTAAATTTTTTGATGAGAAATAATGATTGGTGAATGACCCAGGGTACAACCATGAATATCTCTAGAAATCAGGAGTCAAAGGAAGGCTGACTTTTTTTTTTTTTTTTTTTTTTTTGGTACCAGGGATTGAACTCAGGGGCACTCGACCACTTAGTCACATTCCCAGCCCTCTTTTGTATTTTATTTAGATACAGGGTCTCACTGAGTTGCATGGCACCTCGCTTTTTTGCTGAGGCTGGCTCTGAACTTGTGATCCTCTTTCCTCTTGCCTCAGCCTCCTGAGCCGCTGGGATTACAGGCATGTGCAACCGTGCACAGCAATGGAAGGCTGACTTTTACTGGGCAGATGGGTATATCAACCTGCTCTTTTCTGAAACAGGAGGAATGGGTTTAGAAGCAAAAACAATGAGATCAGTTTTAGACTGTGTCAAATTTGTGGTTCCTATAGGTTGTCTCTGTGAAAGCATCCTACAAGCAACCAAATATATATATCCTGTGTTCATGAAAGAAATTTGGACTACAAAGGTGAATTTGAGAGCCATCATCCCTGGATGGAAGTCAAAGCCAAATTAATGAAAGAGATTACCTCTGTAGCATTTTTTTTCTCTCTCTCAAGTACTGGTGATTGAACTCAGGGCCTCCTTCACACATGGCTAGGCAAGCTCTCTGCCACTGAGCTACATCTACAGCACAACTCTGTGCTCTGTATTAGTATTTTTCTGTTGGTTAATGGTTCTTATTTTATTTTTTTTTTTGTTGAACTGTTTCCCATCTTCCTCTCGACAAAAAAGTTATTCAAGTGTCTCCACTGTGCCAGCTGCTGGGAAAACAATGGTGAAAAGCCTTCTCTACTGCTTGTGTGACCTCTACTTACTTACCTTCAATTATGTTTTACAGTATAAACTTATTCTCCTGTTTAGAATACAAGCTTCCTGAGAACAGAGACCTTGTGTCTTATTCTCTGCTGTATTCACAGGGATTAAACAGTGCATGAAACAAAGAAGAATCTCCAAAAGCATATGTTAATGAATTTAAAAAGTCCAAAGTTTGACATACAAGGTTGACTGGTAAACTCTTATAAACCAATATAATAAACAGCACAGAAATCACTACTATTCTAGTTAGATTTATTTTCAACTTCTTTTTTAAAATTTTTTTTAATATTTATTTTTTAGTTCTCGGCGGACACAACATCTTTGTTGGTATGTGGTGCTGAGGATCGAACCCGGGCCGCACGCACGCCAAGCGAGCGCGCTACCGCTTGAGCCACATCCCCAGCCCTCAACTTCTTAATGAAACCAAAAAACAAGAAGCAAGTGGAAAATAATGTTGACTCCACCTCACCCCATTTAAGATGACTACTATCAAATGCAAAATAAAAAATAAGAAGTTGATGAGGAGAAATCAGAAGACTTATGCACTGTTGGTGGAAATGTAAAGTGGTACAGTTGCTATGGAAAACAATATCATGGTTCCTCAAAAAAATTTAAATAGAATTACCATATGACCCAGAAATTCCACTTCTACCCATTTTATACCCAAAGAACTGAAAGCAAGGTCTGAAAGAGATACTTGAACACCCATGTTCATAGGCACATTCTTTATATTCCACCCAAAAATGAAATCAACCTGAGTCCACAGAGAAACAATAGGATCAAAACTGTAAAATATACATACAATGTAATATTATTAGCCTTTAGAAAGGAAAGAAATTCTGACACATACTAAAATATGGGTGAACCTTGAGAATATTATACTAAGGTAAATGTCAATCCCCAAAACACAAATACTGTATGGTTCTGTTATGGGAAGCTGCTTCAGAAAACACTCTTAAGTCCCAATTCAAATCAATGAGAGCTTTATTTACCTGGCTACGGACAGTCACCCACCCAAAGAGACTGAAGCTCTGTAGAACAGCAGCTTCCTGGTCCATTTTTTGAGAATTTATGGACAAAAACCACAACTCAGTGGCTAATTTTCCAGTTAGCAAGCAAGCAAGTACAGAAGCTAGAGAAAAGCAATTAGCTTTGCAATTCCTGGGTTCAAGCAGGTGCTAGACAAGAGTATCCTGAGTTTGAGCAGGGGTTGGCAGGGGCGAGAATCTATTTCAAAGTCATGTAGACCCACACGTGCACTCAAACCCAGGATGTAGCTCACCACACCACCGCTGCATCCTGAGTGCAATACAATTTGTTATAAGAAAACAGGTTTCATAGAAACAGATTTTTATAGAAGGCAACAAAATGGAGTCTTAAGCCTGTCTATGACAGTTCTTGCTTTATAATGGTCTTATCTCACTTATCATATCTATAATCTATATTTTTTTACTAATCTATAACCTATAACTTACACTCTTACTGATTTTATTTATTAGTTTACACCACAACAATTCCACTTACCTGAGGTACTTACGACTAGTCAGATTTACACAAACAGAAAGTAGAATAGTAATTGACAGGAGCTTAGAGAGGAGAAAGAGAATTGCTTAATAGCTATAGAGTTCCAATTTTGCAAGATGGACGCGTTCAGGAGATGACTGTTGATGATGGTTGCACAATTTGAATACACCTAATTACCGAACTATATGTACACTTAAGAAGGGTTGACTGGGCTGGAAGATGTAGCCAAGTGGTAGAGCGCTTGCCTAGCACGTATGGGTTAGATTCCCAGCACCTGGAACGCAGAAAAAAAGTTGAGAGAGTAAGTAGGTGCACCACAATATAAAAAACAAAAGCAAAAAAAACGCAAAACAAAACAACAACAACAAAAAACCAACCACCTATGACTGAACAACAAACCACGTCAATCAAAAACAGCAGAGAACGAAGAACCTTAGACCTGTCAGCCCTACCATACTAACCACCCGGCTGTGGGAACTGGGAACAGAGGGCGGGGCAAGGGCGGAACTCCGGGGCCTGGCGAGGCTACAGGGAAGCCGCAGGTTAAAGCGGATCACCCCAAGGGCTGGGCTGCCACTGCGCAGGCGCACATACTTGCTGCCAGGCGCCTTTGAAACGTGCCCGGAAGTGACGCTTGTAACGCTGAGACAGGTCCGGGGACTACTATTGCGTATCGCCTAGGTGAGCAGGGCAGGGGCCGCGGTATTCCTACCGCTATGAACTGCACCATCGAGAAGATCCTGACAGACGCCAAGACACTGCTGGAGAGGCTGCGGGAGCACGATGCGGCCGCCGAGTCTCTGGTGGATCAGTCGGCCGCGCTGCATCGACGAGTGGCTGCTATGCGGGAGGCGGGGACAGCGCTTCCGGACCAGGTCAGACAGAGGGTAGAGGTCCTGGGCCCTCGGGTTCTAGGCACTGGAAGGGAGGAGAGATGTGAAATGGGGTCTCGGCTTGGAGTTTATTCCCGATTCCAGAGGGTTGTGGTGAGAACTGTTGCGGGATCGGGGTCAGGATCCCTGCACTGGAGCCCTGACTACTGCTTTCAGTTGCGTCTGCCACTGTACTGTTTATCTATCGTGCGCTTAGTGTGTCTGTTTGTCCAGTATCAAGAAGATGCGTCCGACGTGAAGGACATGTCAAGATACAAGCCTCACATTCTGCTGTCTCAAGAGAACACACAGATTAGAGACTTGCAGCAGGAAAACAGAGGTTAGTAGGGTCTTTTTGTGTATTTAAGATATTTCTCATACCCAGTAAAAGTTCATAAAAGTGCATATCCTATGTTTATTTACGGGGTCAGTGCTCTTATTAGGAGGTTTAATTACTAACAATAAAGTTTTCCAGATTACCCTTTATAAGGTCATCTACTGATTTTTTTCTTTTAATGTGTATTAGCAGTTTATCAAAGAGATGCTTACACAGTTGAATTATTAGACGCCTTTTTTTTTTCTTTAGGGTATACCAAACGGAGACTTGCATTTAAAAAGAGTTCATATTCTCAGAGCCTTAAAATTTAATACTTAAGTATTCATTAGAATAAACACTGAAGTAAGCTTCATAATGCAGTTAAAAAAGAGCTTCAGAGATGTTAAACAATTGGCTTTGAGTACTAAGGAACTAAGTCACAGAAATCAAACCATGTCTTCTGATTACACATCCCGTTTTATTTCTACCAGACTATGCTGCCTATGCCTACAAAGTTTTTGTTTTTTGTTTTTAGTTTTTTGCAATTGATTCAAGGGGTACTCTACTACTGAGCCACATCCCCAACCCTTTTTATTTATTTTGAAACAGAGCCTCATTAAGTTGTTCTGGTTGGCTTCAGATTTTTTATTCTCCTTCCTCAGCCTCCCAAGTCACTGGGACTACAGGTGTGGGGCAGTACACTAAGCCTAGAAAGTTATTTTTTATGTACACTGTAGCTGTTCAATTTTGTAGACTTAAACACTAAATCTGATCTTACTATATTATGGTTCACATTGTAGTGCAATTTCTGTGCATAGATTGAATGAGCTTTTGTTTTCCCCGTTAACATATTTTATGTTTTTCAAGATAACTTTTTAAAATGAACTTTTAAAAATCATAATGCATGTGATCATGTTCTTCATATATGTAGAAAATGTAATTTTTTCACTTTGAATTAATAATATCTCATTGAGTATGGTAAAATTCTGTTAAGAGTTTAACCTTGGGATCTATCTCTCAGACATCACTACCAAGGTATTTTATTTTTTTGTTAGAACTGTGGGTTTCTTTGGAGGAACATCAGGATGCTTTGGAACTCATCATGAGCAAATACCGGAAACAGATGTTACAGTTAATGGTTGCAAAGAAAGCAGTGGATGCTGAACCAGTTCTGAAAGCTCATCAGTCTCACTCTGCAGTAAGAAATCTGATAAATAAATTATAAATGAACTGAATTGAAAATTTGAGACTGTTTCACTTTGTATACTTGTTTTGGAGAAAAGAGAGTACATATTCATTGTTTATTTTGTTGTGGCTTTGTAAAGATATGGCTAAAAAGAAGGGGAGAAGAGGCTGCTCAAGTCCTTTTGAGTGGGACTATGTTCCCCTCTGCCCTCAACAAGATCTCTTTTCAAGATGTTAGTTTTTCCATGAACTATAATGCAAGTTGGTGTTGAAGGTGCTCAGTAAACACTTGGTTGGTTGTAATTGGTACATTTGACTGAATTGTAAGCTTCATGGTTTAGGGGAGCATACATTCATATTTTTTCCTTAACCTAGTTTCTGGCACATATCAGGCAGTCAGTAAAGCTGTGTTAAACTAATCATAATATGTTACTTGAGAGAAATGTTTTGTTTTGTCTTAAATGACAGTTTTTATACATTAGTCAGTGCCGATTTAATTTGAGAGACCCAGTATTGTGCTTTTTTTTTTTTCCTGGTGGTGCTGAGGATTGAACCCAGGGTCTTGTGCATGTGAGGCAGGTACTCTACCAACTGAACTGCTTTCCAGCCCCCCCCCCCAGTATTATTGTTCTATTTGTACAGTTTTTCATAGTTGTCATTGTACATTCACATGTACTATATCATTTAATCCTGGATTAATAGATTGGAACCTCACTATTTGCTTCAGGGGAAGTCTACTGAAATATGTTCATGGAATGCATTTTCAAAGTTTTAGGGAACAGGGATATTTTAGATATTTGAGTATCTTTCATCTGGAAGAAAAAAAATTATTTTCTGTGGTCCAGAGAAAACTTTAAAAAGATAAGAATTTAGCTCATATGGAAATACTTTCTAAGAGATATAGCCAAAGATAAAGGAACCTCATACTGTGATAAACTTCCTGCCAATAAAAGTATTCAAACTTGAGTTAAATAGCTACCTAAAGTCCAACTTCCAGTGGGTAGTTAGACTACAACTGATCTGTTGAGTGTGAATACCACAAACTCACTTTATTATGGCTCAGATTATTGGTTAATTTTGGTGCAACTTCTGTGGCATAGATTGAATGAAGGTTTTTGTTTTTCCTATTAACATATTTATATATTTCAAGGTAACTGGTTTGGTTTTCCTTTTTTTTTTTTAAGTTGTAGATGGACAAAATATTTTTATTTTATTTGTTTTTATTTTTATGTGGTGCTAAGGATCGAACCCAGTGCCTCACACATGCTAGGCAAGTGCTCTACTACTGAGCCACAATGCCAGCCCGAACTGTTTTTTTTAAATGAACTTTTAAAAATCAGTTCATACGATCCTGTTCTTCATATGTATAGGAAATATCACTTTTTCACTTTTTCCCTTAATATTTTCACAGGAAATTGAAAGTCAGATTGATAGAATCTGTGAAATGGGAGAAGTGATGAGGAAAGCAGTTCAGGTGGATGATGATCAGTTTTGTAAAATTCAAGAAAAACTAGCACAATTGGAGGTAAGATTGTTGCTTTTTTAGGTTCACAATTTTTTGCAGTTTTTGTCGAGTCTAGACATTAACCTGTCATGGCAATGTATTTATGTTTTCTGTGTGTGCTCACAACTTAAAATTCTTCCTTCATACTCTTTTCAGGAAAGGAAATGTAGTAAACTATAATCAATGAAAATATCAACTATGTATTAACTGGAAGTTGAGATATTATCACATTGGGAGAGTAGAGAGTGGAAGGAACAGGTTACATGTGAGCTGAAATCCCTCATTTACTGTAATAAGTCAAATAATGTCTAAAATTGAGGGAATGGTAGGGCAAGGGATGTAGTTGAGTGGCACGGCACGTGCTAAGCATCCACAAGTCCCTGGGTTTACTTCCCAGAACCATCAATGGGGGAGTGGGGGGGTGGGGGAGCAGGGGAAGTGGCAATATACCCATATTATTTAGAATTATGGAAATAAAAATCAAAATAGAGTTAACGGTGAACAAAGCCAAGAAACTTCTATTTATTTTATAGATTTAACTTTTTAAAGCTATTTCCATGTAATATTTTGATTAAAATAGAAATATATTACAAAAGAAATACCTAGTGTAATAGTGTGCCAAAAAAACATGTTAGTAGATGGTTTGGTGCTTGTTGCAAGGAGTTATCATGGGCCCTTTGAGAAACAGCAGAAAGCTAGGATGATAAGGCAGAAGGATCTGGAGTTCTAAGCCAGCCTGGGCAACATAGAGAGATCAAGTCTGAAAAAACAAACAAAAAAGAAATACTAGAGAAAAAAAGTCCAAAGTCCAGTGGAAAGAACAAGACTAGTATTTACATAATATGAAATGTTATTTAAGTGCCGGAAGAAACATACCAAAGTATCTTTATGTGGTCTCAAAGATTTATTGACCATGGGCTCTGACCTCTTTGGCAAACCCGGAAATACTATGGTTTACCAGAATTCCTGCAGAGAAAATAATGATGAAACTCCATCTGGAAATCAAAGGGAGTGACAGGTCCCAAGTAGGAATTAGGAGTTAGTTAATAGAGCGAACTTCTTTTTATTATCCCTGATTTGTCTCAGTTAAAGAAACAGCCCTAAGGAAATGTGGGACAAGTTTTACTTAATAATTCCAGTGGAAAAAACATGGCCCCAAAAGTACTACATCCAAGTTGTCTGAATGTGGACACGTTTTGGGAGCTTTGTGAGCCCCAGTATCTTCATCTTAAATAAAATATGCATGTAGGCAATGATATCTACCCTAAAGATTGTTAGGAAATAACATATATAATGCATTGACGTGGTACCTAGGTACAGCTCAGTAAGTGGTTTATCGTCTCTCCCTTTTTATCCATTTTCTAAAACTATTGGATATCTAGGAAAGGAAATTAATCAAGAGTGAAAACTTGTGGGAACAAGAAGAGTATGACAAACAGTAAATTCCTCAAGTGAAAAGGAACCTTGTGTTGTTCCTTCTATGTAGTCCTAACACTTGGTATATAAAAATTACTCCACAAATTTTAAATGAGTAAATAACTAGTATTTAGGAAATTCTTATCTAGTGATTTGTTTCCTTAAAACTAAAATGTTTTCTGTTCCTGGCCCCAAACAATGTGTTCTGACACAGTTTGACAATAAAAATACAGGAAATAAGATAAACCCGCCTTTTTTTTTTCCCCAGCTTGAAAATAAAGAACTTCGAGAATTATTGTCCATCAGCAGTGAGTCTCTTCAGGTCAGAAAGGAAAATTCAGTGGACACTGCTTCCCAACCCATCAAATAACTGAACTTCCAAGTGATGGCTGAAGATTATCTAGGAAGGAATTTATCTTTCCATCTAAGTATTATCCATCCAGTGTCTTGCCTCAGACTTGATTTAGTGTTGATTATAGATATCAGGCAGCAGTTTAGAATTCCCAGTCAATGTTGGTGTCCACAAAATAGTTTTGGGGTATATTGTGAGAATATACACTGTGTTTCACCATTCCTTCCTCTGTAAGACTACCTTTAATTTTCATTTCTGGGACCTCGATTTATATAAACTGTTTTCTGTTCTTTTTTGTTTTCATATCTCTGAAACTTTGAGCATTTTATTATAAACCAGTTCTCTTATTTTATAGAGGATCATAAGATACACTGCTAAAGATTTTTAAGAGATTTAACTTTTTACATCTTTTTGGCATAAACCTGAATTTTTTTTTTTTTTCCATTTGACAGAAGTAACATGATTTCACAGAACTAGATTGGCAGATTCTCTGATTTGTAATATCATTCACCTGTGAAGTTTTGATTCTCTCTGGTGCTAGGAGTTGGCACTTTGTGGTTGGGTGTCTTTACTCTTAATTTGAGAGAACTTACTGCTAAATCCCAGGAAATGTACTTGAAACTAAATAAGCCAACTGTTTTCCCCCCAGTAGTAGTATAGTCATCATATCATTCAACGAATGCTGAGGAATCTGTCCTGTGTATGTGTACTCACATGAGTACTTTGTTCAAATGCCAAAAGTAATTTATTTATTTAATTAAGTATAAGTAGTCAGTTTTCAATTTTGTCCTGCTAGGAAACCTTCAACTTAGGTAGTTTACCTAGGGTAAAGAGCGTATCATGTATTTATCCATATCATAGTTCTAGATACTATATTTAATTTAAATAACTTTTATTTTATAGTTAAGAACCACCATCTACTTGGATGTCATTATTAGCACTGGCATTTGGCTCTTTTGACATATTTTTTTTTACATCAATGCATTTTTATTACTTAAGGAAAGTCATTACATTTATAATGCTATATAGGCAACAACAAAGCGACTTTGAGATTCAAATTCTGGGTAGTCAGTCAGGTTCACTCATTAACTCATTCCCATTTCAGTTCAGTCACATTTCAGATCTCTAAATTACTTTGTTATATTAGCCATTTAAGTTTTTCCAATAATGGTTCAAATAAACCTGTCAATATTTTCTAGTATCCTTAGACATCCTAGTACTGCATGGGAGAGACATGATATTAAAGAGTTATTTGCTAGTGCTCTGTGTGATATAAAGCTTCTTTTGTACTGCTCTGAAGAACTCCAGATAAAACAAACAAAAGCTCCCCAAAATGTCTTAAAGGCATCTGATTCCAGTAATGACAATGTACTGCTTAGATTACTGGGTATTAATGAACAGTTATATGTCATTTTAGAATTTGTCAAATTTCTTTTCACTGTCCTGCAGAGAATTTAAATGGAAAACACTTCTACCCACCAAATGTGTGCATTTTTATTTCATTTTCCAAGAGTAAGTAAACTTTTAGTCCAGCTATTTGCCTTGAAGTAAGCCCTAAGTATGTGTCACAAGTCCATTTGGGAAGCAGGTATCCTAAGTTTTCTTGAAAATGATAAAGTTATCACGTAGTTCATTAAGATATAATATAGCATTCTTTGCCTTTTGTTCTTTTAGAGCAGTTTATGAAATTCTTTACATCACAGATTTCAGGGTAAATCTATACATTAACCTTTTCTCCTAGGAAATCAAAATCTTGATGTCCAGTGACTCAGGAGGCTGAGGTGGGAGGACTGCAAGTTTGAGGCCCCAAGTAACTTAGCGAAAACCTGTCTCAAAATAAAAAGGGCTAGGTATGTAGCTCAGTGGTAAGATGCCCCTGGATTTTCTAGCAACCCTCCTACCCCAACCCCCCAAAAAAAGGGGGAAAAAAAAAAAAAGCTTGTTTTATGAGTGAAGAGTTTTCAGTGCCCTACATATAAATTCTGGCTGGTGGTAATGTTATAAAGGTAATGTATAGTTAGAAAATTAAATGGAGAAGGAATGCTCTTCTTCACTTTCAGTGAATATTAATGTCTTGCCGTAGATGGAGGAACTTGACTGGTTTGCAAAATTTCAGTATAAAATTATTATTTCTAGTGAAAACCTATTTGAGAATATTAGCCAGTTTTAATAGTTTGTAATTAGCCAGGAGTGGTGGTGTACTCCTGTAATCTCAGGGACTCAGGAGCCTGAAGCAGGAGGATCACAAGTTTAAGGTCACGCTGGGCAACTTAGTGACACTCTATCTCAAAAAATAAAAAGGGCTTGGGATGTTGCTCAGTGGTAGGGGGCCACTGGGTTCAGTCCCCAGTATTGGGGGGGACCATAAATGTCCTATAATTAGCATAATATATTCAGCAAGGTAACCTTACAAATAGTGTCTTATATTAATAAGGTGTTAATTACAGCAGTTCCTTATGCATATTCAAACATTGAAGGCATATTTCAATATTCCTCAACATGTGGTTCGCTAACCTGCTAAAATAGAAATTTGAGGATAGGATCCAGGAATTTGTATTTTAATAATCATCCAGAGTAACCTGTAAGGATAAAAGTTTAAGAATATGTAGACTGTATGCAAAGCATTAGAAGTTGTGAGTTGAAAAAGGCCTTGACATTTTCTGATGAATGGTAAGGGGAAAAAAGCAAGGGTCATATAATGCAATATGATAAATCCATATAAATATGTATAGGAAACAGGAAAGACTATTTAAACTTGAAACAACAAATGGCTAGGAGGAGAACCAGAAAACCTTGGTGTCACAGAAGCAAAGTATAGATGGTACTGCCAATAATGATTACCATTTATTTAATGCTTTATTGTGTATCCGGTACTGATATATAATCTCCACGTAAACTGTACCCCACTTTACAGCTACTCAGGTACAAGGAACTTATTATTTATCTAGACTGGAACCAAGGCAGTCTAGGCACTTACTCTTAAATACATTTCTTTGTTTTATTCAAATACATTCTTAACCACCAAGTTAAGGTGCCTTTAAGTGCCAAATATTGTACAGTCGTGGTTCTCTTTTTTTTTTTTTTAGTTGTAGATGGATACAATACCTTTATTTTTTATATGTTTTATTATTGATTGAACCCAGGGCCTCACACATGCTAGGCAAGCGCTCTACCACTGAGCCACATCCCTGGCCCAGTTCGTGGTTCTTAATTAGCAAAATCAATTTTTATTAATAGGGCAAAAAAAAACTCAACTGCTTATACATTAGAAAATACCATTAATTCAATAAATGGAGTCAACTAAAAAGATACAACTATTATCTGTTTTCCAGAATGGCATAGTTGAGAGTACCTGTGCTTGTAACTGAAAGGATCAATGCTTAATTGGTGGTTCTTACCACATACAGGAATGGTGCAACTCTGTCTTTCCAATCTGCCTCTGTTTTGTTGCTTTTCATCCTTCATGCTATTTTCTTGTAGTTGTTAGAAAGTTGCTGCTGTAGCAGATGTCATGCCCATGTTCAAGACAGGAGAAAACTACAGGAAATGGCTGGTATTGCCTATGTATATATCCCCTTTTATGAGAAAAACAAAGCTCTTCCAGAAATTCCAAAGGATTTCCCATTGCCATATTTGCCTGGCCTGTTAAGTGGCTATTTCTAACTGCAAAGGAGAATGGGTACGTAGCTGGCCCAAGTAAAATGAGAATTCCAGCAGTGCCGACCTATAATCCCAGCGGTTTGGGAGCCTGAAGTAGGACAATTGTGAGTTCAAAGCCAGCCTCAGCAAAAGCAAGGCACTAAGCAACTCAGTGAGACCCTGTCTCTAAATAAAATACAAAACAGGGATGTGGCTCAGTGGTCAAGAGCTCTTGAATTCAATCTCCAATACCCCTCTCAAAAAAGAGACTATTCCATTAACAGAAATTATATTGAGAAAATAATGCCTTTCACGTTGTCAGGTCCTTTCAAGTATTAGTTAAAGGAATGTATTGATGTTAAATATCCAAAAGAATGGGCTGTGGCAAATATCTGTTATTTCCTTCTTGGCTACCTAATATCCTAACTCGTATGTTTAGGGAATCCCTCACCAAATGAGGTAGAGAATTTGAAAGTGTCAGATATATGTTTTCACGGCCTACTTTACAGGTAGGGAATATCTACCTTAAACTTTAAAGTTAGTGGTACAGTGAAAGAGGAAATTATGGCAGAAAATGTTGACCAACAACAATGGCTATTACATTAGCTCCACAGAAGAGCAGCAAGATCGGTTTTTCTTCAGGGACAAAAACTCAATATCTAGTGTCAACAGATTGGTACTGTAATCTGCAGTGTCTGCCTAACAGTAGAGACTAGAGTTCACTGAAGCAATTCTCAGATATCACTGGAGACTATAACTTCCAATTCTGGTTTCCTGATTGGCCTAGAGATCTTCTTCACTTTTTTTCTCTCTCCCAGGGCCGAGGACTGAACTCAGGACCTGGCGCTTGCTAGGCAAGCAAGTGCTCTGCCACTGAGCTAAATCTCTACCCCAGACTAAAGATCTTAAGAATTACTTTTAATAAAATTATTTTTTGTTAAAACTGACCCAAATTTGCCTATAAATAAGAATACTGATATAAAAAATGAAAAGTTTTAAAAACAACTATGCACATGTGGTTTTGATTGATACTTTATAAATTATTTCATATTTTATATATATATATTATTGAGGGGGCAAGCATGGGAGATTGAACTCAGGGGCACTCTACCACTAAGTTACATCCCCAGCCCTATTCGATCCTCTTGCCTCAGCCTCCAGAGCTGGTGGGATTATGAGCATGTACCACTACTCCCCACTTGCATTTATATTTTAATGTATTTGACACGTTAAAGAGTAAATGTGGGTCTGGGGTTGTGACTCAGAGGCAGAACGCTCCCCTAGCATGTGTGAGACACTGGGTTCAATCCTCAGCACCACCTAAAAATAAAATAAAGGTATTGTGTCCATCTACAACTAAAAAATAAATATTAAAAAAAAGTAAATGTAAGCCAATTGCAGTGGCATACATATAATCCCAGTGATTCTAGAAGTTTAAAAGAAGGAGGTTTGAAAGTTCAAGGCCAGCCTCAACATTTTGGCAAGGTCCTTAGCAATTTATGGAGATCATGTCTCAAAATTTAGAAAAAGGCTGGGAGTGGTGGCACATACCTGTAATCCCTCAGAGGCTGAGGCAGGAGGATCAAAAGTTCTAGGCCAGCCTCAGCAATTTAATGAGACCCTATTTCAAAATAAAAAGGGCTGAGGATATATGACTCAGGTAAAGTGCCCTTGGGTTCAATCTCAGTACCCCCTCCAAGAAAAGGGTAAATTAAGCATGAAAGTAATTTATCAATCATAAGAATTCACTGCCTAAATTAAAAATTAAAACATTACTAATGCTGGGGGTGAGGGCATAGCTAAGTGGTAGACAGCTTGCCTAATGTGCATGAGGCTATAGGTTTCATCCCCAGCATCACAAAACAAAATGAAAATAAAACATTACCAGTACTTTGCATTTATCTGTTTGAGTTCTTCTCTCTCCCCATCCTGTACTCCGTCTCTTTAATAATTTTAATCACAGGTAAAATGTCTTAAATATATGCATCCCTAAAGTGACTTATTAGTTTTCTTCCTTTTTGAACTTTACAGAAATTGTATCATACTATATGTAATCTAAGGATTTTTTTCATTGTTTGAGATGCACACATTTTGTTGTATATTGCTATCATTCATTTTCATTGATGTATATTTCATTGTATGATTATGCAGTGTATTGTTAAGAAATACATATATATAGGCTGGAGGTACAGCTCAGTGGTAGAGTGCATGCGTAGCATGTACAAGGCACTGAGTTCAATCCCCAGCACTTAAAATAAAAGAAAAAGAATGGGGAAAAAATAATAATAATAAAATACATTTTTTTCAAAATCTGTACTAAATCTGGCTTATTTTTAATTCCCCCTCAAACTATCTCATTTATATTGATCTCATTTAATGAGAAGCAGTCATATTTCATATTTTGCAGTTATTTCATTGGTTTGTGTCATGCAACTTTCAGAATGAATGAAGGAATGTTATCCAGTAATGCAGTGGAAAAAAGACCACTGCTGTTTCTTTTGTCACTCTCCAAGAAGGCTAAACAGATTGGGTCCTATTGGGCACATGCCTGTAATCCCAGCAACTCTGGAGGCTGAGACAGGAGGATCATAAGTTCAGGGCCAGTCTCAGGAATTTAGCTAGACCCTGTTAAAAATAAGGGCTGGGGATGTAAAGCACCCCTGGGTCCTGGGTTCATTCCCCAGTACTGCATAAAGAATAAAGCAACAGCACAATGTTAGGCACATGAAAGGCACACAGTCTGTATGTTGAATGAAAA
This sequence comes from Spermophilus citellus, assembly GCF_964194105.1. Lineage (NCBI taxonomy): Eukaryota > Metazoa > Chordata > Mammalia > Rodentia > Sciuridae > Spermophilus > Spermophilus citellus. Next base: position 20,316,825 of record NC_138191.1, read on the forward strand.
TGCAAGTGAATCATAGTTATTCCAATGTCATTGTTCCCATGAGCAGTTACAGGTTATAAAACCCAGTTTATATAATGACAGTTTTGGCTACATTTTGAATAGTGAGATATAACTAAGACTTTTTGGTTGTCAAAGGTTGATATTGTCAATAGAGTGAGATTGCCCTTAATAGTCTTCAATGTGGAACAAATAGTCCTTACTTATATTAGGTTATTCCACATTACAGGGAAATCCTAAAAATAGGAAAGCCTCAGTTTTGCATTCCCTCATCTTTAGATGACCAGATGTCATCATAAACTTGAGCACAGAAGAACATGAATAAGTAAGTCATTTGAACTAGTGTCAGGGGAGGCAGTGATTATTTCTAGCAATGGATAAAAGCCATCCTTTTTGTGTGTGTTTGTATTCTAAAACATGCTCTGAGTATCAAACCTTTTAACCCTGGTTCATAAATTTGTGTTGAATTTTAAAAAAGAAGAGAGGATAATATAAGGCACATACACCAAGCAATGGGAAGCTTGATTACCATTTTAGAATAGTGCCTAGTAGTCCAGGCATAGTGGCACATACTTACAATCACAGGGACTCAGGAAACTGAGGTGGGAGGATCCCAAGTTCCAGGGCAGCCCCAGCAACTAAGTGAGACCCTGTCTCAAAAAGTCAAAAAATGCTGGGGCCAAGTAAAAAATGCATGGTAACACACACTTGTAATCCCAGCAACTCAGGAGACTGAGGCAGGAAAATCACAAATTTGAAGCCAGCTTCAGCAATTTGGCAAGACCCTAAGAAATTTTTAGCAAAATCCTCTCTCAAAATAAAAAGGGCTGGGGGTATAGCTCAGCGCAGTGGCAAAACTCTCTGGGTTCAATATCCAGTACAAAAAAGAAAGAAAGAAAAATGGCCAGGTATGATGGCCCACGCCTGAAATCCCAGCAGCTCAGGAGGCTGAGGCTGAAGGATCACAAATTCAAGGCCAGCCTAGGAAACACTGGGAGTGTGGCTCATTGTAGAGTACCCCTGGGTTTAATGCCTCCCCACCACAAAAATAGTACATACAAAAACCAGTAACATAATCATATATTATCAACTATGTGCTGTACATAATTGTACATGCTATACATTTATAGGACTGGTAATAGTGGAGTAGGTTTGTCTACACATCACCATAAACACATGAGTAATGCACTGTACTACAACTTTACCATGGCTACAACATCACTAGATAGGAATTTTTCAGGTCTATTATAATATAGAACCACTTTTATCTATGCAGCCAAATACTGACTGAAAGATCATTTTGCAGCACATGGTTGTGTAGCATAACCTCAATCAAATCAAGAGAAAACATCAGAAAGACTAAATTGAGGTACATTTATAAAATAATTGACCAACGTTGTTCCAAAGTATTAAGCACATGAAAGATAAAGACTGAGGAACTGTCAAAGACTGGAGACTAAGGAGGTATAACAAGTAAATGTAGTGTGGTATTCTAGATTTCATCCTTAGAAAGAAAATGGGCTTTGGAAGAAAAGCTGGTGAAATTCAAATTAATTTATAGTTAATGTACAATTGTTATATCAATTTCCTCATTCTGAAAATGTTCTTTGTTATATAAAGTTAACACAGGTGGGGGACCTGGGGTTGTGGCTCAGCAGTAGAGTGCTCGCATGAAATGTGTGAGGTGCTAGGTTCTATCCTTGGCACCACCTAAAAATAAAAATAAATAAAATAAAGGTATTGTGTCTAACTATGACTAAAAATTATATTTTTTTTAAAAAAAGAAGTTAACACAGAGGAAACTGGTTGAAGTGTGGATAAGAAATTTCTGTATATTTTTCTAATGCTTCTGTATGTCTAAAATTTTCTCAAGACAAATATACATTCTCCTGATAAATGAGGCTGAGCATAATCTCAGGTGTTTTATTTGCCTACCTAGTTGTTTGTTCCTTTAATATGAACATTCAAGTCTTTTCTCCATTTTGCTTTTGTTTGGCTTTTTCCTATTAATATGGATTAATTTATTATGTATTCATGATCTAATACAGTTTTATATATTTATTTATATATTTTATATATTTTTTAGAGTTTTGTGTAAATATATATTCTAATCTCTTCATTTTTAGAAACTTATGCTGCTTTGGATGGCTGGAATTTAAAACATATGGTCATACATATTCCTAAAATTATTCCATTGGGCATGGTGGCACATGCCTGTAATCCCAATGATTCATGAAGCTGAGGCAGAAGGATCACAAGGTTGAAACTAGCCTCAGCAATTTAGCGAAGCCCTAAGCAAATTAGTTATACCCTATCTCAAAATTTAAAAGAAAACAGGCTGGGGACATAGTTCAGTGGTAAAGCATCCCCTGAGTTCAATCCCCAGTACCAAAAACTAACAAAAAGAAATATTCAGAAGAGTTAGACTTTGCAAGATGTTTTAGGAATATCTTTACCAGTTTATTTTGCTTTATGTACATATACGAGTGACACATGACAAAAATCTGTGTCCACATCTGTTTAAAAATAGGCATTTTTAATAAATACAAAAATTCTAGACAGGTGAAGTGGCATATGCCTGTAGTCCCATTTATACAAGAGGTTGGGGCAGGAAGATTGCTGGAGGTCAAGAGTTTGAGACCAGCTTGAGCAATATAAGCAAGACACTGTTCCAAAATAAATGAAAATGCAATATATTTTCTTGTTGATAGTCCATAAATAATGATGTATTATATAATCAATGCTACCTTAGATTCTATAAATAAGGTCATTCAATGTATATTTGTTAAGTACCTATTGCATCTGTACTTACCCCTCTACCTAGCTATGATGAACCAAGTAGAAAATCAAGTCTTATGTTATAGTTCAGGGAACTGGGAAATAAACAATTTATTCATAATGTGTTAATCTTGAATACCAATATATATAATGAGAAATAAAAAAGCTAATATTATGGGAAGTGATAGAGCTAGTAGGTGCTTTTACTTCAGAAAAAGCCTTTATAAGTTAATGACATTCTAACTGAAACCTGAATGATGAGAAAGTGCTAGTTATGTGGTGATTTCAGGAAGAAGGCATTTCAGGCAGAGGTAATAGTAAATTCAAAGTTTTTTATTTTTATTTTTTATTTTTTTTTTGGTACTGGGGAGTGAATCCAGGGGCGCTTAACCACTGAGTTATATCCCCAGCCCTTTTTGTATTTTATTTAGAGGCAGGGTCTCACTGAGTTGCTGAGGCTGGCTTTGAACTCAAGATCCTCCTGCCTCAGCCTCCTGAGCCACTGGGATTATAGGCTTGTGCCACCACACCCAGCTTCAAAGGTCTTTTTTTTTCCCCCCCAATTGAAAAAAAAAAAAACACAACTGTGGATGGACACAATACCTTTATTTTATTTATTTATGTAGTGCTAGGGATCGAACCCAGTGTCTCACATGTGCTAGGTAAGTGCTTTACCTCTGAGCCCCAGCCCAAAGGTCTTTTTGTTGTTGTTGTTGTTATTGTTTGTTGGTTTTTTTTGTTTTGTTTTGCAATGCTGGGGATGGAACCCAGGGCCTCTATACATACTATGCACATGCTCTGCCACTGAGCTATACCCCTAGTCCTCAAGGATATCAAAGTAGAAGCAAATTTGCAGTGCTGGAGGAACCAAAATGGTAGTGAAACTGAATTACAGTGAACCAGGGGCTAGAAAATTAGATGAGGACAACATCATTTAGGGCCTTATAGACCATAATAAAAGAGTTTGAACTAGTACCAAGTACAAATGGTTTTCATCAGGATCTAATTTAAGTTAAATTGAAAATATTCTTGGCTAGGCACAGTGGCCCAATGCCGCAGTCTTGGCTGGGCACAGAATCACGAGCCACCACACACCTTGTACATTCAAACAGCAATTCTTTTTTTTTTTTTTTTTTAAGAGAGAGTGACAGAGGGGGGAGAGGGAGAGGGAGAGAGAGAGAGAGAGAGAGAGAGAGAGAGAGAGAGAGAGAGAGAATTATTTTTAATATTTATTTTTTAGTTCTCGGCGGACACAACATCTTTGTTGGTATGTGGTGCTGAGGATCAAACCCGGGCCGCACGCATCCCAGGCGAGCGCGCTACCGCTTGAGCCACATCCCCAGCCCAAAACAGCAATTCTTTTTTAATATTTATTTTTTAGTATTTGGCGGACACAACACCTTTATCTGTATGTGGTGCTGAGGATCGAACCCAGGCCACACGCATGCCAGGTGAGCGCGCTACCGCTTGAGCCACATCCCCAGCCCCAAAAAACAGCAATTCTTTATTCCCGAACTCACACCGGCCTCTACACACGTTCTGGGGAAATCCAAGTTCTGCCGCATAATTCACGTCCCAAATACTTTCTCAATTCCACGAGAACTCAACCGGAACTCAGGCAGCAGGATACGCCCTATTCCCAGCAGCAATAACCTTAAACCTGGAACTGCCTTAAACCCAGATTGTCTTAAACCGGGAACGCCCTAAACCCAAATTGTCCTAAACCGGGATACTTCCTAAAACCTGCAGGATACACCCTAAACCTGGATCCACCCTCGTCCTTGAGCAGGGTCACCTTTCTCAAACACACATGCAATGTCACAGCGAATTTCCAAGGCAAGTCCATTTAACATGGGGTACGCTGGCAAGGAAATTTCGATGTGTCATTCCTACTTGGCAATGGCCCTCAGCAGCCCATGGCTGTAATCTCTGCTACTTAAGAGACTGAGGATTGCAAGTTCAGGACCACCAGCCTGGGCTAGTCTCAAAATACTTTTTTTTTTTTTGTTTTGGTCATGGGAATTAAACCTGGGGTGCTCTACCATTTAGTTACAGCACCAGTCCTTTTTATCTTTTGAGAGAGGGTGTAAATTGCCTAGGCTGGTCAGGAATTTGCAATCCTTCAGTTTCAACCACCTGAGTCATGGGGATTATAGGTGTGACACTGCCCAACTGAAAACAAAGTTTCTAAAAAGGGGTTTAGTAGGTTTGTAGCTCAGAGGTAGAGGCAAGGCAGGGCAAATCCTATAGTCCCAATTACTCAGAAGTCTAAAGCAGAAGAATCACTTAAGCCCAAGTGTAGAAGGCCAGCCTTGGCAACATGGCAAGAACCTAACTCAAAAAAAAAAAAAAAAATTCTTGGGCTATAGGTGTAGCTCACTGGTAGAATGTATGGTTTGGTTAGCATGCACAAGACCCTGGATTCAATCTCCAGCACCAAAAAATAAATAAATTATTTTGCATTACCATTCCAACTGGTTGACAGACTCCCAAAGCTACAATTTTACAGTGATTACTTTAGGTGAAACAGTTTAGCATAGCCATGTCTACCCTGAAGTGCAACATTGATAGTTTAATGGGAAGCATTGTGCAAAGTTTTGACATTTTTTGTTATATAATATTATTTAAATTGTATTAGTGTTTTTCTTTTGTATTTATTAATGCATTGTAACTGTCTCAGGGGCTAATTCAAAAGCTTTGGAATGTAGGGTACTAGCACCAAATATTATTTATACCAATGAATACAGAAATAATTATTTTTTAAAATATATAGTTGGACACAATACCTTTATTTTATTTATTTGTTTTTATGTGGTGCTGAGGATCGAACCCAGGGCCTCACATATGCTAGGTGAGTGCTCTACCACTGAGCCACAACCCCAGCCCCCAGAAATAATTTTTTTTTTTAAAGAGAGAGTGAGAGAGGGAGAGAGAGAGAGAATTTTAATATTTACTTTTTAGTTCTCGGCGGACACAACATCTTTGTTTGTATGTGGTGCTGAGGATAGAATCCGGGCCGCACGCATGCCAGGCGAGCGCGCTACAGCTTGAGCCACATCCCCAGCCCCAAAAATAATTATTTTTAATGAAAGTTTTTGTTCCAGATGTATTTTCCTCTTCTGAAATCTTGCATGTAGACCCCTTTATAGTCCCCTATTTCATAATTTTATAAAAGAAATCCCCCTTTAAATCTCCTAAGTAGGAAAGGCATAATGTCAAGAACAAAAGCAGTCCTTCAAATCTCGAATAAATTTAGCCCTCTTAAAGCCTCTACATTGACCTAATTTTTCTCATTTACCATTCCTCAAGAAAACCTTATAAACATGTAAGGGATTCCTTTTTGTGTGTGTGTGTGTGTGTGTGTGTGTGTGTGTGTGTGTGTGAATGGCTTCAGATATAATATGCTTATTGATGACTGTAGAAAAAAAAACAAACAGCCATAATGAATTTCATTGTCTCAGTATTTTATAGTAGAAAAATAAGTCACCAAAAATAAGTATTTAATTTTTTTGATGGTTTCTCCCTAATAAACTAAATATCTCTTCCCAAATCCATGACTGACCTATTGAATAGGAGATGGTTTTCCAAGTACTTTCACAAATTTCAGCTTTATCTATCTATCTATATAATCAATATATATAGATATATATTTTTATTTTAGTTGTAGTTGGACATAATACCTTTATTTTACTTATTCATTTTTATGTGATGCTGAGGCTCAAACCCAGGGCCTCACACGTGCTAGGCACGGCACATAACTCTACTGCTAAGCCACAACCTGAACCTTTTGTTTTGTTTTTAAGAAAAAAATATTAATTAAAAAAATAACTACATTTTTCAGTTTATTGACTTGAAAATTCATATAAAAAATCATTACCTGAAAATGTAGTGATCTAAATACAAAACTTGCCTCTATTTATGGGTTATAACTGTAGAAATATTTTTTTTTTCATTTCATTTTTTAGTTGTAGTTGGACACAATACCTTTATTTTATTTGTTTTATTTTTATGTGGTGCTGAGGATTGAACCCAGGGCCTCACACGTGCTAGGCCTCTACTGCTAAGCCACAACCCCAGCCCTGTAGAAGTAATTTTAAGTACTGATTTAAATCAAATTCTCCCACGTTACCTTCTTTAATGCACTAAAAGCTAAAATTTATATCTCTGGATTTATATATATTTACATTTTGTATTAAATATGAGTTGATATTAATTTTGGATCAACTTTAAAGGCAGTTGGGCCATATTCAGAATGATGATGAAATGGACATACTGTTTAAGGTCTTTATAAAGTTATGTATAATGGGCCAGGTGCAGTGGTACACACCTGTAATTGCAGTGACTAGGGAATCTGAGGTAGGAAATCCCAAGTTCCAGGCCAGTCTGGGCAACTTAGTAAGACCTTGTCTCAAAAAATAAAAAGGGCTTGGGGTTATGGCTCCGTGGTTAAGCGCCCCTGGGTTTAATCCTCTGCGCCAAAACAAGAAGTTATGTGAAACAGTAGAAATCAAGTCTTTATCCTTTTTTATTAATAGGAATTGTACTGAAAGAATATGGTGAGTTATGTTTTACATTTCCCTTTGCTGTGATATTTGAACATGTGTGTGCCTCCTGGACCTAATTCTATGTTTAGACCAGTTTCACGTGACCTTGTATCTAGTACAAGAGCCCAAGGAAATTTTCTGCAACATTAGATTAGAATATTCAGACTCTATCTATTACTAGGAAAGGGAGATCTATATTTATAAAATGAACAAAGGAAACAAAACAACTAATTTGAAATGTTTCTATTTTGTAGTTTCCCAGCAGAATATTCCAGTCCCCCTGCCCTCCAGTACAGGGGATTGAACCCAGGGGTACTCTACCACTGAGCGGCATGCCCAGTCCTTTTTTATTTTTATTTTGCTTTCCATGCTTATTTTTTATTTTCAGACAGGATCTGAGTTGCTGTGGTTGGCCTGGAACTTGAGATCCTCCTGCTTCCTGGTTCACTGGTGTTACAGGCATGCATCACCATACCCAAAAGAACATTCCAGTATCAACACTTTCTCATGCTATCATCTAGTGCTATTCATTCAAGAAGCTTTTGAGAGTTGGCCAGTCACTATCAGGAACCAGGGATGCAAAAATGAATGTCAGATGCTCTGTCCAAAAGTATCACTATCTAGTACTAATAATAAGTTAAGCTATGACATCATTGAAAGTAAAGCAATATCTGTGCTTAGGAAAGTATGGGAAGAGAGAAGAGGCAGAATTGAAATGTTAAACGTGGGATTGAATATGGAGAAGAAATCTTTGAATAGAAATAGAATTCTGCCTCTTCATAAAATTCAAGATGATTTGCTCAGAACTGGATCTTGTACTCTCTTAATACTATGCATCTTTCCTTTGTTCCACTTATTCCAACATTCATGTTTTAATTCATTTTTGTGATCAGTTAATGAGGCTATTCTAAAAATTCCTTTAGTAAGGACTGATACTGGAAAAAGTTCTAAAGAGTTCCTGGAGACGGGGAATGACTCCAGACAGGTGGGGTCCTTGGCATATATTACACGTCAGAGACACAGAGATTTATTTAAGAAAGCAGATACACAGTAGGGAGGCAGAGGGCAAGTGCTGGGGAATGAAATTATATTATAATTACATTATATTGTGTGTATGTATGAATATGTAAAAATAAATCCCATTATTATGTACAACTATGCACCAAAGGAAAAAAATGTGGAAAGAAAAAAAAAGAAGAAAGCAGATAGACTTTCAAGGAAGAATGTGGGCTATATATGAGAGAGACATATGCTGGGGTTAAAGCAATGAATACACATTCAAGTGAGAATGCAGGCCATCTTTAGAGTAAAGCATGCTTTGGTGATTCCTGAATCCTCTCCTAAAGGAAACTTGGTGAGAGGTGGGAAAGGGAATGTATGTGAAAATGCCATCAGATTGGTGATCACAAGATAGTTTGTGGTGGTTTGATAATTCTGGTATTAATTATCTGATCAATCAGTAAATGTGGAAGTTCCCTAAATCATAGGTTTCTTAAAATATTCTTCTTTTTTTTTTTTTTTTTTTTTTTTGTACCAGGGATTGAGCCCAGGGGCACTTAACCACTGAGCCACACGCCCAGCCTTTTTTTTTTTTTTTTTTTTTTTGAGACAGGATCTCACTAGGTTGCTGAGGCTAGCTTTGAACTCATTAGCCTCCTGTCTCAGATTCCCTAGTCAGTTTACTGATGGGTTAATTATAGTATGAGGTATTTCACAATCGAGTGAATTTATGGCACCTCTAAAATTTACAGATTTCACAGAAATTTAGAACTAGGTTTGATGGTGCAAAACTGTAATCCCAGTGACTCAGGAGGCTGAGAATCACAAGTTCAAGGAAAGTCCCAGCAATTTATCGAGACCCTATCTCAAAATAAAACATAAGGGGATAGATGGGCATGGTGGCTCACACCTGTAATCCCAGAGACTCAGGAGGCTGAGGCAGGAGAATTGCACATTCAAGACCACCTTCAGCAAAGGCCCTAAAGACTTAGCAAGACTCTGTCTCAAAATAAAAACATTACAAAAAAGGGTTGGGTATGTAGCTCAAAGATTAAGCAACCTGGGGTTCAATCTCCAATACCAAAAAATAAAAGGAGGCTGGAGATATAACTCAGTGATAGAGTGCCCTGGGTTCAATCTTCCAGACAGAAAGATTGATTTCACAGAATTTGGTAGTAACAAGCCTGGAAGAATAACATTTATTTTCTGAGTGACAGTCCTAGAAAAGCATGTGGGTCTTAAAACCTCCTTTAAGTTTCCTTTCACCTATTTTTTATTTGTTCTATCCTATTTCAGGATCATGTTCAGTTTTCTTTACTACTGTATACTTCTTAGCAGTTACACATACCAAATGCTGTATAAACGTGATAAAAGTGTAGGGAAGTTGTAAATTTCCTCTTTCCCTCGGAAATTCTGGAAATTTTAGTCTATTGACAGATGATTAATAAGATAATAAAAGACACAGTTGTCCATGTTTATATAATATCTTGCAATAACAAAGGAGTAGTAGGCTGGGGCCCACTCGTCCAACCGTCTAGACTTCTTATCTAGAGGGAAGAGGTAGCAATCCAAACTATGGGAGATTCAAGAGAGGACCTTAGTGGCAATCAAAGGCTATCTTATAAGCAGTTTCTCAGGTAGCAGCCCTCAGAAGATCAGTGGTAATCTTTGCCTGGACCAGGTGTCAGATCTCTTATCTCTTCTTCCTCAGAAGAGATCTTTCCTGATCAGATAAAGAAAGAAAACCTCTGTTTGCATTGGTGGCTTACTCTACAACTTGTAGATTGATGCAATTTTTTCCTTCAGAGATATGCCTGCCTGCAGAAGTCTGAAGTTTCTCCGAATAACAAACTTCAAATATGCCTAGGAAGTTATCTGGCCGCGGGGTATTTTACTCTTTAAACAAAAGCAGTGAGTGGGAAAGTTCTTCAGGGCAGTGACTCTCATTATTTAATACCGCCCAGTCCAGCCAGAGAGACAGTGGATCTGTGAAAGCATTCCTCTCATCAGAGAAGGATTTATTGTTTGATAAACCATTGAACTTTTCGGTGACCAGAGTTAACCATCTCCCTTCTCTTTCTCCGGATGAGTAATTCCTTTGCTCTAACTTAAATCTTTCAATTACTTTTGATTACCTGATATATGAGAAAAACCTGCGGTGGCTAGGAAGGTCAGTTGAAGGAGTATTGGGTTTCTTTGTTTTGTTTTTAAGTGATTATGCAGCCTTGCTCACTCTGTTGCAAGCAATGTAATCTGTGGAAGACAAAGGTCTCAAACTTCCAAATTACTTTACCATAATTCTGACTCTATACTAAACTAATTCTACTCTAATGTAGAAGACGAGGAATGCTTGCTTCCCCAGTGAGTGAAGACAAACTCGCGTTTGAGGACTTCTGGATTATCGCTGGTTAGAGAAATCTTTTTTTATGACACTCCAGGATATACCCTCAAAAACTGTTCGCCCTTAAGGTATACGCCAGTCTCGCTGCCTAGAACATATTCAGCCTTGCAAAGGCTAGAGACGCCTAAAGTCACCTGCCACCTTGCCTCTACCCCTACCGTCCCAGCGGAGCCAGTAAACACCGAGATTGCTCCCCGCAGTACACGGGGAGGGGATGTAGGAGAACGTAGCTACCATCTTGGTTGTGGCTAAACTCAGCGCCCTGGTTGGCGTCACTCGGCTCCTGTGCGCAAGCGTACTAGTAGTACGCTCCCCCTCTCACCACCTTCCCGTGCACGCGCTCGGAGCCTGCAACTCTCGCGAGAGAAGCGAGATTTATTCCTACGTACCGGGCCGTGCTGCTTATGGCGGCGCTGGAGAGGGGGCGCTGAGCTGTTGGGGTGAGTACGACCTCAGGGTCTAATTAGGGGTAGCAGGAAGCCAGGTTAAGGGCGGATGAGGAAACGAAGACTAACGGGAGAGACTTCTGAGTCAAGGTGGGCATCTCTAGAGCTCCGAGTAGAGAAGATCTCACCCTGAGTTTCTACCCCAGGCTTTTCAATTCTTCCCTCGTCCAACCGTCTAGACTTGTTGTCAGGCCACAGAGCCTTAGCGAGGAGTTGAGGCCTGAGGGGCGCGCGTGGGGGTAGTGGTGGTGGTGACTAAAGTGGGGGGAGGGAGCGAAAATGGAGGCTCCGACCGCAGCCAAGATGGAGGCAGAGGGTGCGGGGCTCGGGCGCGGAGGCTGTTGGGAGCTGTAGTCGGCCCACTTCCCTTTGCGGCTTGGCCGGGGAAACGGGAACTACAAGTCCCGGCGGGCGGGGCGTGGGGGTGGTGGCGCGGTCCTTTGTGTGAGGGTGGAAGAGCAAAGGCAGTGGAGAAGGGCCTGCTCTTGTCTGTGGATTGTGTGGGGTTTTTTTCCCCGTCACCTGTTTGGGGATCTGACTACGAGTACCAGAGCGCAGTGCGGCAGTGGCGCCTTCTTTGTGTGTGTGGACTGAGACCCCACTCCATCTAGGGGAAGTGCTTAGGGAAATCTTCCCTCACAGCTGACACTAGCGCCGCAGAATTGACATCCCTCCTTCAGTCACCTAGAGATGGGTCTCAACATCCAGCCCTCCTCTATTCGGCTCCCCTTTGGCTTCTTGAGGAAGAGAACCAGCCCCTACTCTTTTAGGCTCGTGGCTCTCACCCCTCTATCTTTGGGGAAACGGCATGGGCCCTAAGTTTGGTGGTGTTTTCACTACCACCTCTTCTGGCTCATGTGTTGCAAGCGCTGGCCCACATTGTGCAATGAACCGCTTGGCTTCGTCATTCTATGTAGAGTTGGTTTTTTTCACAGCCGCAGTTGGAGACCCATGCGAAGTTTTTGCCATCTGATGTTTTATCAATACGAAATCTTGATTGGGCGGGTTTTGTTTTGTTTTAAAGGTTTTCTTTAGAAACACCCAGATGGCTGCTGTCTTGTTTGACTCACAAGTGAGACAGGTAAAGCTTCCTAAAACAGACTTCTCACTGCAAAAAAAGAATAAACGTTTTTGGGCGAGTTAATTTCCTTTTTTTGTATCTAAAATGTTTGAAAGAATGTGGTGGTCTTTTAAACAGCTTGGAGAAGGCAGAGAGGGAGGGAGATTGTCCAAAGGTTCTGTGGTTAAATCTATTTCTTTGGAGAAACTAAAATTTTATTAGGCTGATGTGAACTGGCCGTTTGCAGCCAGGGCTACCAACCTACTTTTTTTTAATGTAGGTTCCAAATTATTATTATTTTTTTTTGTTACGTATTCACATTTTTACATAATGCCATATTAGTGGTAGGTTCCAAATTATAACCACTAATACAAGCTACTCTGCAAAATGCTGATTTTCATTTTGAATTACAAGAAGGTGCATCCTCAGTACATTGAGGGGTGATTTAATACGCTGGTGTGGATAAGTAGAGGATTTATATACTTGTATATATACCAGAGTTATAAAATATAGATAACTAATCTTCTTTTAGTTCTAGAACCGAAATGAAAGAGATGGTAGTAGTTTGGTTTTGCAGCTGCTCTGGATGTTTACCATGGAGATGAGTATTTATAGCAGCTGAGTTGAAAAGTAAAGTATTTGAGACACAGAAGATAGGTTTTCTTCTTTTGTAAATAAGGTCTGACTTACCAAGTGTGACCTTTAAAGAGTGTGGTTGAAAATTCTGGTAATTTCCTGGCGAATGAAAATTGTGTGAAAGCTGATGTGTTTGTTTTATCCCACCCATATCCCCTTCCTCCCCCTAAAGACACCTCACAGAATTATACTTTTTCTGTTTAATTTGTGGTTAGATATACATTTCCTGTATTTATCACTTTTAAGTGTGCAGTTCAGTGGCATTGAGTATATTCTCATGGCAGTGAAGGCCATGCTTTTTAACAAGGTAGTTGAAACACAGAAATTCCTTTTGGATAGGTTTTTTTGTTTTGTTTTGTTTTTTGGTGCTAAGTATTGAACCAGGGGGAGATTCACCTGAACCACATCCTCTGCACTTTGGGGACTTCCCCCCCCCCCCAATTTTGAGGCAAGCTCCCTAGATTGCTGAGCTGCATGGCAATTCTCCTACCTCAGCCTCCTGAAGATGAATTTTTGAGGAGTTGGAGTTTGGGGACTATATTGACAAATGAAAATTTTTAAAAACCTTGATCTTATTAAATATACAAAGATTTGATGTGCCTTCTTAGCTTTGTCTTCCAAAAACAAGGGGGAGAACCACTTTTGAGATTTTTAACTCAAACTGTCTTAAGGAAAGTTCTTAAAAACATTTAGAATGTTATGGTAAAGAATTAACACAGCTGCTAGTGGAGGCTGCCCTCACTAGTAATCCCAGCAGCTCTGGAGGCTGAGGCAGGAGGATCATGAGTTCAAAGTCAGCCTTAGCACAAGAGAAGGGCTAAGCAACTCAGACTCTGTCTTTAAAAATAGGGCTAGGGTGGGATTGGATTGTGGCTCAGCGGTGGAGTGCTCTCTAGCACATGTGAGGCCCTGGGTTCAATTCTCAGCACCACATAAAAATAAATAAATAAAATAAAGGTATAAAATAAATCATTAAAAAAAATAGGGCTGGGGATGTGGCTGAGTGGTGAGTGCCCCTGAGTTCAATCCTGGGTAAACTCTAACTCCCCCCCCCAAAAAAAAAAAATTACTACAGCTAGAAAAACTTTCATAAGATATTCTAACTAGAATGTCTCAAGTGTGGAATGTGGAAATGAAACTTGTGGAAGTTTTTGTTTTTTCTTGAATCCCATCATTGATGTTAAATTCCTTTTTGTCCAATCAGGATTTAAGTAATTCCTTTATCTTAATAATTAGAATGTTTTCTTATTGGGGATGGGGTTCCAGGGATTGAAAGCAGGGACACTCAACCTTTTGAGCCCCTGGGATTATAGGCATGCACCAGAATGTTTTCTATTTGCATGTGAATACCTGGTTAAAAATAAAACAATACAAAAAAATTAAAAATATGACCTTTATGCTGAGGTAAAATGTTAACGGGAAGTTGAAAATAAATTGATCAGCAGTTTTTCTTTTTCACTTTGCACAGACATACTATCCTTTTATTTTCACCTGTAGCCAGTATATAACCAGTTATTTGCATTTCTGCTTCCCCAATTTAGTTAACTACTAGCTCCTGTGACCAATATTGTCTCCTTTTACTACAGAAAATCTTTGCCTCATAGCCTTACTTTTGCTAATGCAGCATGTTTTTGGTTTTTTTGTTGTTGTTTTTTTAATAATCCTCAGGTTAGCGCATATGAATCACTTAAAATATGATTTGTCAGAATGGAAGTATGCTGTAGTTTAAAATAACAGATTTCAAGGAATGAAAATGTTTCTTTGAGTACACATGGACAATGATAGCACTTTGGATATAATTGGTTAAATAAGACATTTAATTATAATTATTTATGATTATTGTTTTGAGAATTGAATCCAGAGGATACTTCCGCTGAGCTACATCTCCAGCAGCTCATGGTTCCCCCCCCACCCCTGCTTTTTTTTTTTTTTTTTTTTTTAAAGACAGGATCTCCTTAAGTTGCTAAACTGGCCTCTAATTGTGGTCCTTCTTCCCCAGTCTTACAAGTTGCTGAGATTACAGGTGCACACCACTGCGTCCCACTTAAAATTAATTTCATCTGTTTATTTTGACTTTAATATGGCTACCAGAAAAATTTTAAAAGTTGAGTGTAACTTGCAATAAATTTTTGTTAGACAACACATTGGTTTGTTTGTTTTGGGTTTTTTGTACCTGGATTGAACCCAGGGTGCTTAACCACTGAGCCACATCCCTAAACCTTTTAAAGACAGGGTCTCCCTAGGACCTCACTAAGTTGCTGAGATTGGTCTCAAACTGGGAATCCTCCTGCCTCAGCCTTCTGAGTTGCTGGGATTACAGACATGCACCACTGTGCTTGGCCAATACATTGTTTTCTAATGTGGAGCATTTCTTAAGCTTCAAGAACTCCACTGGCATTTGTCCTACTTCAGGCATACTGAATATAACAGTAGTTAAATGATAGATACATTATTTTAAATCTTAATATCTCTTCAGATAATAATTCACTATGGTCGTTACTATTAAATGTATACAAAAGGCTAGCTCTGCATTGATTTGATTCGTATATTTTCACTCAGTGGATGACAACTTAGATTGGTCTTTTATATATTTATTTTGTTGTTGTTGTTGTAGTTGGACACAATACCTTTATTTCACTTATTCATTCAAGACCCAGGGTCTTGAATGTGCAAGGCAAGCACTCTACTGATGAGCCACAACTCCAGCCCCTAGATTGTTTTAATTGGCTAAACTTTGTATACCTTAGATTCCGAAATAGAAATGAAATAAAACCTATTAAGTGTTATGCTTGATGTGATGCAGGTCAATGCATCAAGAAATATGAACTATGAAGGCAAGAGTATTAGTTATAACCCCCCCCCCCCAATTAAATTTGTGTGTGTGTATTATACACAGGGGCTCCCTACCAATGACCTACATCCCCGGCCCTTTTTTTTTTTTTTTTTTTTGAGACAGGTTCTCACTAATCTGCTTAGGCTGGCCTTGAACTTTTGATCCTTCTGCCTCAGCCTCCTGAGTTGCTGGGATTAGAGGCATATATCTCTGTGTCCATCTGAAAAATACAAATATGGTGCTCAGTGAAATGCCAGTCAAGGGAGAACTTGACCTACTTGGGCCTTTGCATGTCTACAAAAGAAGAAGATACTCAAATGGGTTAGGTGGGGAGATTTGTAGTCTAGTTCAGCCTTTCATTAACAGTCCCCACAAGTGAGTACTGTCATGTCTTTAGAATAATTTGCTAAAATGATATATGTGATAGTGTAATACTTCCCTCTGACCCCTGGTATTGAGGGTGGAACTCGGGGATTCTTTACCACTACATCTCCACCGCTTTTTATTATTTTGAGACCAGGTCTCCCTAGGGTACTGAGGTTTGCCTTGAACTTATGCTTCTGCCTCAGCCTCCAGAGTCACTGGATTACTGGTGTGCATCACCGTACCTGTGTAATATATTTTAGATGGATTTCCTAATACATGAATATATTCACTCATCGTGTATTCATGCCTGCTATAATCCCTAGTTTCTGCTAGGCCTTTGAAATAAACCAGCTAAGGAAGCTGGTAAATAAAAAACAGGTGGTGATAATTTTAAGCCAGGTGCCATACAAAATAATCATTTGGATTAAGAAATTAGCTTTACCTCCTGAAACAATGTGACATTGATGATAATGATGCTTTTCCATGTTGAGCAAAGGGAAAAGGAGTTAACTGCTTAGCAATCAGGAAGACTGTTCAGTTGTTTCCTGCTATTTCTCTGTGCTTTCTGATTTTTGTTTGGTGTTTGTTTTGAGGCAGGGTCTCACTGTTTTTCCCAGGCTGACTTCAAACTTGAAATCTTATGCCTCAACCTCCCAAGTAGCTGGAATTACAGGCTACTTGGCCACTATGTAAGGTTATTCCCTACTCTTCAATAGAGGGGATGAAGGGTGATCCATTTATGTTGAGAGTATGAAGTCAAAAGAAGTTGTCAGTATACAGCTGATAGAAGGTTTTTTTGTTTGTTTCATATTGGGGATTGAACTCAGGGGCACTTGACCACTGAGCCATATCCCCAGCCCTATTTTGTATTTTATTTAGAGACACGGTCTCACTGAGTTGCTTAGTGCCTTGCCTTTGCAGAGGCTGGCTTTGAACTCACTTTATGATCCTCCTGCTTCAGCCTCCCAGGCCGCTGGGATTACAGGTGTCTACCACCACATCCTGCTAAAAGTTAATAATTTGATATGAGTGGTTACCAATTTTATTTAAAGGCCTTTACCAATACCTTGAAGTTCCTCAATGTTAATTTGATTGAAGAACATTTAGTTAACTATAAAAATCTCATAGCTATTTTTCATGTGATGACACGTGCCTATAATCCCAGCTACTCCAGAGACTAGGATATGAGGTTGCAAGTTCTCAGCCAACCTAAGCAATTTAGTGAAACCTGACTCAAAATAAAATGAGCAGGAGCTATAGCTCAGAGATAAACATCACTGGGTTCCATTCCTAATATTGTATCTTCCCCATAAAGAAATCTTATGGCTGTAAAGATATTAATTTAGCACTCAATTATTGGCGATTGGCTCTGCACATTTTAGGCTCAACAAGTTTCTTATTTGTGTTACTAGATGACAAGCTTGATAGTTTAATATACAACACTCTAGATTGGGTTAATGCAGTTCAAGGGTTTTTTGGGGGGTGGGCAGGTGTTGAAAATTGAACTCAGGACCTTGCTTTCGAGGCAAGCACTCTACCACTGAGCTATATCCCCAACCTCAGTTCAAGTCTTAAATGATCTCCCCCCCCCCTTTGTATTAGTTGAATCCAGGGTGCTTTACCACTAACTACACTTCCAGCACTTTTTTTGTTGTTTTTAATTTTCAGACAGTCTCACTAAGTAGCTGAGGTTCTTGCTAAATTACTGGGGCCAGCCTTGAATTGCCAATCCTCCTGCTATAGCCTCCTGAGTCACTAGGAATACAAGCATGCATCATGGCACCCAGCCCTTTTTATTTTATTTTTATTTTTTTATCTGAGAGTCTCTCATTAGGTTACTTAGGGTTTTGCCAAATTGCTAGGCTGGCCTCAAATTGTGTTCTCCTGCAATGGTCTCCTGACTTGCTGGATTTATAGGCTTGTGCTACCATGCCTGGCAAATTATTTCTTTTGACATTTTTTTCCTGTAATACACCCAGTCTTAAATATTTCCTTGGAAACTAAGGTATTAAGATAAAATCTCTATATCAGGCCTACATTTTTAAAAGAAGAGATTATTTGTTTTGTTTGTTATTGGGGATTGAATCTAGGGCACTCCATCACTGAGCTATGTCCCCAGCCTTATGGTTTGTTTTGTTTCGTTTGTTTTTTAAGAGAGAGGTTCTGGTTAAGTTGCTGAGAATTAACCTGAAACTTGCCTTCCTCCTTTCTCAGCCTCCTTAGTTGCTGGAATGTACCACCACATCTGGCTGAGATACTCTCCCTCCCTCCCTCCCTCCCTCCCTCCCTCCCTCCCTCCCTCTCTCCCTCCCTCCCTCCCTCCCTCCCTCTTTCCCTCTCTCCCTCCCTCTCTCCCTCTCTCCCTCCCTCTTTAATGTGGTGCTGAGGATCCAGCCCAGTGCCTCACACATGGTAGGCAAGTGTTCTACCACTGAGCCGCAACCCCAGCCCTGAGATTATTTCTTGATTGGATAATTAAGACTTCATTTAACACTGATAGAACTATTTACATTGAATTGTGGTGTCCTTTGTCCTATTATGGGTTAATTGCCTTTTTACTTTATTAGTTTCTGTTGTGTAGCAGTGGGTTATAGCTAAAAGAATCAGTGATAGAGAAATAAGCTTCGGTTTGCCTCTCAGAAATTTGAAATATAAGAGTTAGAGATGTTGAGTACTAGAGCACATGCCTAGTAAGTGTGAGCCCAGTAATCAGAACAAGGTACATAAACTTGAAATAAAGTGTAGAAATGATTTGGTACCAAAAAAATTGATGTAGGCACTTCATATTGCTGTCTCTCTTAGTAGGAGTTAAGAAAGAAGGTAATGAGTCTGTGCTGGAATGGTCAAGAAAGGCCTTGTCATCTTGAAGATGGCAAAATTATGTTCTTTATGGGAAGATACATATGAGTAAAGAAAAAGTTCAGGAATATTTCAAGAGTTAGGTTTATTTTTTCCCCCAATCCTTAAACACATCTAGGAGAACTGGAAAACAGCAGAAAGTTAAAATGGAAGCTGGTTATTATGGCACATACCTGTAATCTCCGCAACTCAGGAGGCTAAGGCAAGAGGATCCCAAGTTCCAGGTCAGCCTTAGCTACTCAGGCCCTGTCTCAAAGAAAAAGGGAAAGGTATAAGACACATCTTGGTGTGAACCACCATACCCAGCCTCCTAATAGCCATTCTTATTTCTGGTTTTTAAAACGAATATGATATCCATCTCTCAGCATGTCCACCTTTTTCTTCTTCCTGTGTAAATCAATTTAGTTGCTGGGCTTGGTGGCCCACACCTGTAAACCCAGCTACTTGGGAGGCTCAAGTGTCTGTAGGATCATTTGAATTTAGGAGTTTTAGTCCAGCCTGGCAACGTTTAAAACAAATTTTCTTCCGAACTCTCTTTCATGCCTGTAATCCCAGCAATTTGAGAAGGTGAGGCAGGAGGATTACAAGTTCAAGACCAGCCTCAGCAACTTAACAAGATCCTGTCTCAAAATAAAAAGAGAAAAAGAGTTGGGGATATGGCTCAGTGGTTAAGTGCCCCTGGGTCTAATCCCCAAACAAACATACAAAAAACAAAAACAAAAAAAAACTTTTTTTTTTTTTCCAGTTAACGGAACTGTTAACACTAAGAGTCGGTGCAAAATATCACAAAGCAGAATTTGGTGATTTTTACTTACAATTATATTTTTTGTGAACATTTCTCATCTACTTACTGCAACAACTTAGATCTGAGATTTGCTTCCTTCAATAAATCATCTGCAGTAGGAGTTCAAGACTTATTACTCCTTTTACAAAGAACTAAGGCTGTTTCTTGTTAACATCAAGTTGAAATGTTTTATATTTTGACTTGACTACACCTGTCACACAACATATCTATTTCACTTTGACCAAATCCACTGTTCTAGCCCAGTTAGTCAGTCTATTGATTTCCTCTGAAACAAGCCATACTTGTTGCTGTAGTCATTCAGAAGAAAACTTAGTACCAGTCTTAAAATAATAATAATAATTTAACACACTGCCCCTGCTCTCAAGGAACTTAGAATTTAGTGGCATATTCTGGATTGGCATATGTGGTATTTTTGTCCCTAGAATACTCAGCTATTTATTCTCTCCTAGAATTCTGCTTGGTTTTCCAAGTTCAGTTCAAATTTTATGCCTTCTTTATGCTCACCATGTTGTTTTGATGCTCACACAGTTGTGAACAAACTATTTTTAGTATAGTATATGATATGTAGGTACCCAAATATTAGATAAGCAAAATAATTTTGGGTATTTTAATCCTGTATTCTGGCTCTTCTCAGCAAGATTGTAGGCTCTAATGGGAGGAAGTTCTTTTGTATTTTTCAGAAAACCTAATACAGTGCTAGTTGCTTATAAAATGATCTGTATTAAATATTATGCTATGTAACTTCCAGCTTACATGCGAGTGGGAAGTTAAGGATGGACTGTGGAATAACTTGACATCTTGGGTATGCGATGCCAGAGAAGGAAGTAATCATTATTTGAACAATTCCAAGTTTCCTAAATTATTTGCTTGACCAGTGATTCTATGTTAATGAGGTTTGCCTCGCTTCCTGTTCTGTTACTGATCCTTTTGTGTATATTATACTTAAAGTCTTCATTTTTTTGCCTCTAGTATGAAGTGTAACAGAACAGACTTTACCACCTGAAACTGCTGCTTCAAGTTCAGATCAGGCAAGGAACAAACCTCGTAACAACCAACAAGACCAAAGAAGAGTACACTTAAGTTGAAGACACAACACTTGATCTGAAACAAGAAGTTTGTGCCTACTCAACAGCTTTGAAAGAGCACTTCCCAACGCTGCTAGTAGTCTTTGTTTTCTTCAGTGCTGTACTGTGAGATTGCCCGGTGCAGCAGCAGTTGTATTCTTTATTAGCTTGGTAGATCATTTTTCTCTCGCTCTTTTTTTTAATACTAGCAACTTTCATCCTTTGAAACGTGTGCTGAAAAAGAAGAATCAGCAAATACTACTGAAAGTGCAATATTTGATTATCACTGCGAGGTAGGTTTGAGTTTTAAGAATCAATTCTGTAATTCTGGATTCTGTAATTATTGTTCAAAACAATACATGTGTCTTTTTATAGTGTTGTGGATTGAATCCAGGGACACCCCACTACTGAGCTACAGCCGCCACCCTTTTTATTTATTATTTTGACACAGGGTCTTGCTCAGTTGCCCAGTTGGACTTGAACTTGAGATCCTCTTGCCTCAGGCTCCCAAATTACTGGGATTATAGGCATGTGCCAATGTGTCCAGCCCAAATATAAAATCTTAATTTCTTTGTAAAACTTATTTTGTGGGTATTTAGTATGAAAATAGTAACATTTATTTATGGTCTCTTATTAGGCCAGGACAGTATTTATGACCAAAACTGATTTGGTACAAAAGATTATACTGATACATGCTCAACTCTTGACTTATTGGTCTCATAGAGAAGTTCCACATGTACTACTTTAAAACTTTTCATCAGTCATGGTGGTGCACACCTGTAATCCCAGTGGCTTGAGAGGCTGAGGCAGGAGGCTCACAGGTTCAAAGCCAGCCTCAAAAACTAAGCTAGGCTATAAGCAGCCTAGTGAGACCCTGTCTCCAAAAAAGTGCTGGGGATGTGGTTCAGTGGTTACGAGCCCTTGGGTTCAATACCTGGTTACCCCTGCTTTCACAATACATTTCTGATTTCAAAAAGGTCCCAACTAAATGTTCCTATTCTTGTGAACAACAAAGGTTGGTCAACTGGATAGACCAAGTCCATTATCTATAGGCTTATCTTATGTTTAAATGATACCCAGAAGGCTTCATTGTATTCTTTATATAGGGGTCTTTGGAACTTAGGTGATATTTGATATTAGCATCTCCATTTCCTTCTTTCCATCCTTTAAAATGTTGTTAGCTTCATTTAGAAGGAAACTTGTTTTGCATCCAATACTTAATGCTGCCACTAGCTACATATTTAGTACATATTTATGAATGAATGGTTATCATGCTTACTATATTGTTAGGTATTGCTGATGCTGGAATATGATAATGAATAGGAACTGGGGATGTAACTTAGTGGTAGAGCGTTTGCCTAGCAGGCATGGAGCTCTAGGTTCAATCCCCAGTACCACCAAAATATGATGAATGAACAAGGCAATAATGGACTTAGGATTTAGAGCAATTTATTACAAAGTGTCAGTTAATGTAGGCTAAAGAGAGAAAATGTGAAGAGAATAACTGGAGCAGTTTTCTCAAGAGGGAAAGACATTTGAAGATGGGTAACACTTTATTAATACGGTGTCTTATAGAGGTAACAAAATTAATAGATTCAGGGCGATCTGAAAGCACATAGTGTATATTGAATAGTCCAGTAATGAACAGAGTAGAAAATGCAGTTTTATGGCATGGAGAGAGTAACTGGAAGAGGAGCCTTCTTGGAGTTAGGTTCTGAAGGGTTCAGGGTATGTGACATTCTTCTGTAGGAGAGGCATCACAAGGGCTTAATGGATTTTGTTTTTCAGAAGTGAGATAGCTTTATTACTTTAGATTTGAAAATAATGTATTCACTTGAGGGATAGGTTAAGGATTGAGAAGACTACAAAAGATAAAAGCTGGTGTATAAATGGAGAAACAAGCATTAGATGTTTTTAATGGTAAAAGTAAACATTTGGTACCATTTAAATGTGAAGATAAGCCTATAGAGAATCCTGTTGGCCACACGTTGTTGATCACAGGAATAGGAACATTTAGTTGGGACCTTTTTGAAATTAGAAATGTATTATGAAACCAGGCATGGTGGCACATGCCTGTAATTTTAGTGACTTAAGAGGCTGAGGTAGGAGAATGGCAAATTTGAAGTCAGCCTGAGCAACTTAGCAAGGCCCTGTTTAAAAATAAAATGGAATAGGGATGTACTTCAATGGTAGAGCACTTGACTAGCAGGTTCAGTCACAAGTATCAAAAAATAAATAAATATAGGGGCTGGGGATGTGGCTCAAGCGGTAGCGCACTCGCCTGGCATGCGTGCAGCCCAGGTTCGATCCTCAGCACCACATACAAACAAAGATATTGTGTCCGCCGAAAACTAAAAAAAAAATAAAAATAAAAAAATAAATATTTAAAAATAAATAAATATATTGTGAAAATCTGTTGTTTTTCATTAGATTGTTATCTGAAGTTGAAGAAAATATGTAAGGCCTAAATATTAAAGAATGATTATCTTTAAAGGGTAGGCTTGTGGAGAGCAATTTTTTTTTTAATCAAGTTTATAGATTTTCTGAAATGAGTAGAAATAAAGGCTTGGAATTCAGAAAGGAGTCATCAGTTTATATGTGGTAAAGGAAGGAGTACCTTGAAGAGAACATTAAAAATAGTAGTGAAGAGAGAAACACCAAAGCATATAATTTCAAGGAGAAGTTCTTGATAAAAATGCTGCAGAGGTCAATGAATGAAAACTATAAAGATTGTTCTCATAAAAGTTAAATTTTCAAGAGGTGCTCAGGCCTTTATGTCTAATTTATGTCCAAAAGTTGTGTGATAGTATTAAAGATCTTATTGTGGACCAGAATTACTCCTTTAACAAACAACTGAAAACAACCAATAGTAGCAATTAATTTAAATTATTTCCATAAACAGACAACGCATTTTTAGAGAATTCTTAACATTATTTAGTTTTTGTTCGTTTCTATCTCATCTGATTTTTTAAAAATAATATTTAAGACATGCTGGGCACAGTGGTGCATGCCTGTAGTCCCAATGGCTCAGTAGACTGAGGCAGGAGGATCACATGTTCAAAGCCAGCCTCAACAATTTAACAAGGCCATAGCAGCTCAGTGAGACTTTGTCTCTAAATAAAAATTTAAAAGGGGCTGGGGATGTGGCTCAGTGGCTAAGCACCCTGAGTTCAATCCCCAGGACCCCCCCCCAAAAAAAAAAAAGTGATTTCAGTTGAATCTGTTGGGTTAGGTGAGGAAGATAGTGCAAATTGAAACCGTACAGTTTTATATTTGTATTTCAAAAGGGTAAGAGACTAGAAACTAAGGCTCCCATAGTTAGAAATGATTTTTGTTTAGCCTAGTCTTTGTATTTTGAATATTAGTTTGGCACATGAACATGTTTAATGTATAAATACACCATATGCACCCATAACTGCAATCAAGGTGGGGGGCTGACCCCAAAACATACTCTGTACAGTTGTGAAATATTCCAGTTGAAATGAATGTGGCTGAGGAAACAGATTTGATAATGTAATAGAACCCCAGATTTTTTTTTTGAGAGAGAGATTTTTTTTTTTTTTTTTAAGTTATCGGCGGACACAACATCTTTGGTTTGTATGTGGTGCTGAGGATTGAACCCAGGCCGCACGCATGCCAGGCATGTGCGCTACCGCTTGAGCCACATCCCCAGCCCCTAGAACCCCATATTTTAAAGGGTATTTTTGTAAAATTATTAAAAGTAGTACATAATTAGGAAGGAAGGAATATATGAGTGGAATTAGCCCTAACTGGCAAGAAAGAATAATAAAGACTTATTGAAGTTTGTTTGGTGTATGAATATAGGCATGAATTGGTGAGCGATTTGATCAAAATAGTCTAAAGTTGACCAAAGGAAAGCAAAACGAGGAAATATTGTTATGTTTCTAGCTTTCTTCTGCAGAGAAACTAGTTTCTTCAACACTGAAGCTTCAGATGAATGAGAACAGGGTAATTTGCTAGTTGCTAGGGATATGATAATAGTTAATAGAGCCCTGTGACCAGAAGCTATAAAATGTCCTGATTTTTCAGTTAACAGAATTATGGAGCTTGCTATCTATTCCTAGCACAAATCCAGGAGCCAGTGGATTTAAAAAAAAAAAAAAAAAAGGAAGAAAGAAATACTGGGGATTAAACCCAGAGACACTTTACCACTGAGTTGAATTTCTAGACCTTTATGTGTGTATGTGTGTATGTTTGGGTACTGGTATGTTTGAACCCAGGGATGCCTTGTCATTGAGCTACATCCCAAACTCTGCCTCCCCCCCTCCTTTTTTGAGACAGGGTCTCATTAAGTTGCATAGGGCCTCAGTAAATTGCTGAGGCTGGCATCAAACTTAAATCCTCCTGCCTCAGCCTGTATAGTCACTGAGATTACTGGCATGTGCCACTGCAGATGGTACCAACCCCTTTTTTTGAGTGTCTTTATCATTAATTATTGTACTAGGCATTGAAACCAGGGGCAGTTTCCCATTAAGCCGCATACCCAGCCTTTTTATTTATTTGAGACAAGATCTTGCTTAGTTGTGGAAGCTGGCCTCATATTTACAGTTCTCCTGCCTCAGCCTACCAAGTTGCTGGGATTATAGGTGTGTACCACCACACCCAGCTGAGAGTGCCTTTATCTTAATGTTTTATAAATAAGGATCTGTTACTAAGCTGTCTACTTTGTCCATTGGCCTTCTACTTTGATGTATATGTTTTTGTAATAACTTTCATTTTGTGTAATAGTACTTCTTAAAAGGCTTTTGGTGGTGGTCCTGGTGAAGAAATAGTTTATAATGCCATAAAAATATAGTTCAGCCAAATTACTAGGTATTCTTTGAAAAGATGTTGTACCTAAAATTGTTTTGAGTTGTATAGTCTTTCCCTTTGAAAGAAAAATAGAAACTTCCAAATGGACAAAGACTAGGGAAAGACGGTTTGAGTTAACAAAAGACTCTAGGAGAAGGGGGAAATTCTTTTTCAACTGTATTTTGGTACATTGAGGGATAAGATTACATCCTAGATTCTAATGCCTTTTGGGGAAACAAGTCTTTAGAAGGAAATGCTAGCCCTGATCTTTTCTTACTCTGGTTGATTTTTCCCTGTTGAGAAAAACAGGATTACTCTCTCTTACCTATAAGAGGACCTGAGAATGTGTTTTTTGCCAACTTTCTGATTTTGATGTTACAGATCTTGCCAATATTTTCCTATTTGTATAAAAGAACTATAGTTTAAACATGAGAGAAGCACTGTCTGAAAGTCATGATCTCAATCAGTGATGGAGAAAAATGATTCTTGAATTACTTTTATACTGTTTGTTAGTTAAAAACATGTATTGTCTATATTTGTAAGTTGTATAACTTATGTTTGTAATGTAAAACAGTGGTCCAAATAAAGAGCATAAATAAGAAATAAGCAGTATTCTGAAAGTAGTTTGCTTGTTAAGAGTGCAGAAATATTTCATATTCACTAGGTATGTCATGTTCCAGATGCTTAGGTTTTTAAATATTTAGTTTTAAAAGAACTATCCTCTCCTGAATTTATAGCTTGGGGACAATCTACATGTGTTATGTTTTATTACAATTGATGTGTATAGTATAGTCTTTTAAAAATATTTATTTTCTTGTAGTTGGACACAATACCTTTATTTTATTTATTTATATGTGGTGCTGAGGATTGAACCCAGTGCCTTGCTGAGTCACAACCCCAGCCCATAGCATAATCTTTTTTAGAAAATATTTTTAGTTGTAGATGGACCCAACAGTACCTTATTTATTTTTATGTGGTGCTGAGGATTGAACTCAGTACCTCACATGTGCTAGGCTAGTGCTCTACCACAGAGTTTCAACCCCAACTCCATAGCAGTCTTGATTTTAACTTTTTGGCACACTTGTCATATGTTATTTAGAAAGTCTTCCTCCCTAACCCCCATCCCTGGCATGGTGATGCATCCTATAATCCTAACTACTCAGGCTTAGGCAAGAGGATCACAAGTTCAAGGCCCACATGGGCACCTTTGTAAGACCCTATCTTAAAAGGGTTTAGAGATATACCTCAGTGGTGAAGTGCCCTGGTTTTAATCCCCAGTATCATAATAAAGTCATTTCTTCCTTCACATGAAGGCTGAATAACTAGTGTAAGAAATAGAGCTGTCAACCCCTATGCTCTTTGCCTGAGCTTGCCTTATCTTTTATCTAAGGTTCTTTTGCAGAAATTTTTTTCAGCTATTTTTCCATTTGCAAGCTTGGTAACTCAATTTGTATGCTCACTCCTTTTGGCATATTGAAACTGTAATGTGCCAAGAACAAATGAATGAGAACTTCATTGTCAACCTGTTATGGACTCTTCTAAAAGCTTTTTCCTCAGAATAACTAGGGCTGGAGAAGTAGTGCAGTGATAAGAGCACCCCTGGGTTCAATCCCCAGTACTTCAAATTAACAACAATAATAACAAAGTTACTGGATGTTAAATTGGATTGAATAGTCTCCAGCAATCACCAGAAAGTTCTGTTCTGGGGTTTTTTGTTGTTTTCCAGAGACTGAGCTTTAAAGCTCAGTCTGAACTACATCCCCAGTCTTTTTTATCTTTTATTTTGAGACAGGGTCCACTAATTGGTATCGAACTTGAAATCATCCTGTTTCAGTCTCCCTAGTCATAGTGATTACAGGTGTGTGCCTAGTGCCTGGCTAGAAAATGGGTTTGTTTTTGGTTTTGTACTGGGTATTAAATGCAGGGGCACTTAACCACTGAGCCACAGCCCTTTTCATTTTTTGAGACAGGGTCTCATTAAATTGCTGAAGTTAGCCTCAGCCTCCTGAATTGCTGGGATTAGAGGAGAGCCACCATGCCCAGCTACAAAATTCTTAATGATATTTAAAAATTGTAGATAACGTGAGATAGATTGTTTTAGGGGCTTCAAAAGTACATTTTAATTTGATCTTTTAATGTTGTTTATTACAATATGAATAAGTATACTATATTTTACTGAACTAGCCCAATAAGTGTAAAAAAATTGAATGTCAAATGTGTATTATTGTTATTAATCATAGTTATAAACGTTATCTTATGTCACCACAGCATTTGAGATGGAGAATGTATTTACTATGTCATCAGATCCTCATCCCCCTCCTGCAGCTCCTCCTTTACTTTCTTTACCTTTATCTTCATCTTCTACCTCATCTGGGACTAAAAAACAAAAGAGGACCCCCATGTATCAGAGATCTGTAAGTCAGGAAAGAAGCAGTTGCAGCTTGTCTGCTTTTTGTTAAGAGCATGACTCAGGTGGGCCACTCAGTATGGTTGTAATGGCCTTAAACTCACTAACTTCCCTAAATATCTTCACCTGGAATCTGGAAAGATAACTGCTGCATGTCCAAGATTCAGAAGCATTAGTATCACCTTGGATTTTGTTAGAAATGGAATACCTCAAATCCCTACTGAATCTATTTTTGTATTTTAACAAGATTGCCAAGCCTTGTTTAGAACCCATGCTGTGGAGGTAGACCTTCTTAGTTTGAAACATTTACCATTTGATTTTGGCAAGTCATTTAAGTTCTCTGCATCTGTTTCCTCACTGGTAAAGTAGAGATAATATAATATTACTTTCTCATGGACTTTTGTCAAAATCAAGTTAATACATGTCAAACAGAAAAGTGGCTAGCATGGAAGAACTTAACTGCTTACAAGTATGGTGGCTTTGATTTAATTTGACCAACCCACATACTATTTAATTGCTTAAACTTTATCTTTCTAGGATTTTAATCATCCTCTTTTTCCTAGTGAAAGTGTATCCATTTTATTAATAATACCCAACATTTCACTTAAAGTTCTTATCAAATTTTAATGCAAGGATCTAAAAATAATTAAAGACTTAAAGATGTTGCTGCTGTAGTAAATTTTACATTTAGTCTTGTTAGAGAGTTTGCTGTTTTACATCTCATTTAAAAATTTATACAGGTTTACTAAAAGTAAATTAAAATAGCCAATGAAATATACAAAGTGATAGTATTTAATGACCTGAACAGATTCCATTATATTGCATTTAAGTAGCTCCTTTTTCAATAAAGAATATTTTCTTTATCTTTATTTAATCATAAAAACAAAATGCCACTAGATATTTCATTAGTGTCTAAAAAGTGAAAGGTTCATGCAGGTGAAAAGATTTCTTTAAATTTACGAAAGAAATGATCAAACAATATTAGAATAAAAGAATTTTTGTCATCTTGCCTTAAATTTTCTAACTCATTATTTTGGTGTGTCTTTTATAGGGCCTCAGCATGCATTACTCCAAAATATTCTCGTTTAGATAAAGTATTGCATAGAAAGTTTGTTTTATTGTGTTAATCTCTTTTTAATATTTATTTTTTAGTTTTAGGTGGACACAATATATTTTTTATTTTTATGTGGTGTTGAGGATCGAACCCGATGCCTCGCGCATGCCAAGCGAGCGTACTACCGCTTGAGCCATATCCCCAGCCCTATTGTGTTAATCTCTACTAACTTTAAATATGCCTTCAAGATGCATGGCTTACAAAGTTGTTCTAAGATGTCTATTTAAGTTTGCAAATGTGTAAACAATCTCTTCATAGTTTTGGATCCTTTGTCCTTAAATTATTATTGTAGTAATTTAATGTAAAGGTAGCTTTTGCTAATGTAGTTGCTTTACTTTAATACCAAATTCCAGAAATTGTATTTCATATGGTTAGTGAAAATTCCCACATAAATGAGGGTAGTTCCCTTAAATATTTCTTCTAAAATGTCTTGTTAGCTAAATTATTTCAGTAATAAAAGTCCATAATCCTCCCTTTATGTTTTTTACCTTTATTTTCTTTGCCTTTTTGTATAGAAAATTTAGTTATTTAGTATGCTATGGAGATTATATACAGATCTGTATGTATTGAGTTCTTTTTCTTTTTCAAAACAGATGAGCTTTGATCCAAACCTTCTCCACAACAATGGACACAATGGGTACCCCAATGGTACTTCAGCAGCACTTCGTGAAACTGGGGTTATTGAAAAACTATTAACCTCTTATGGATTTATTCAGTGTTCAGAACGTCAAGCTAGACTTTTCTTCCACTGTTCACAATATAATGGCAACCTGCAGGACTTAAAAGTAGGAGGTAATCTGCCAATTTTTACATTTCTCTTTGAGTGTCAGCTTATTCATGAGAGTGCTTTTTAAAAATGTTAAGTTAAAAAAAAAAAGGAAGGAAAGTTTTGGCTTTTTTTGTACCAAATTACTGACATATGTAGCAGAATCATAATCTGTTGTGGTTGTGTCTATGAGGAATAAAAGACTAGTTGACTCAGAGATACTTTTGAGTATTTTTATGGTACATGCTTAGAGGACATAAAAGACTGAAGTTATGAGGTTCTGTGCCTTTGTTCTGAGAAAATCAGAACAATGGCTAACACGAGTATTTGTTATACCAAATGCTCTAGGTACATGCTATTAAGCATTGTTTTGGTTAACCCTCACAATAATCTGATTTTTTAGAAATTATTCTCATTTTGCAATAAGGAATCTGAAGTACAGAGAGGTTAAAAGAAAACCTTGTCAAAGGTGATGATTTGTGTATCGCTTCTTTTGTAATATGTGTAAATGCCATGAAAACTAAGACTTAGTATGTGGCTTAGTCTAAGGCAGTGGTTCTGAAACGTTAGTGTGTATCAGAATTACCTGGAAGGCTTGTTAAAGCAATTGTTGTACTTGATCCCAGAGTTTGTCTTTGCATAGGTCGGGAGTGAGGCCCAAGAATTTGCATTTGTACTGAACTCCCAGGTAATGTTGATGCTGCTGGTCCAGGGCCCACACTTTGAGAACCACTGGCTTAAAGTGGTTCAAATGCTACCTTAAGTAGAACTCAGAGGTGAGACACCATTTTGCAAACATTAGTCCAACAAACATAACACATTCTTTATTTTAGATGATGTTGAATTTGAAGTATCATCTGACCGGCGGACTGGGAAACCCATTGCTATTAAATTGGTGAAGATTAAACCAGAAATCCATCCTGAAGAACGAATGAATGGACAAGTTAGTGACTTTGATGCTTTGTATTTTCTTAGGGCCCTGCATTTGCATATCTTTCACATTAGAAAAGGAAGATACTCCCCATCTCCTCAGTTTGCACGAAAGAGAGCTATAGTATATAAAGATTACTATTTTAAAATTATATCAGAAGCACTGGCATATCTTGACCTGACATAAAAACATGGTCAAGACTCGATTTGGGTTTTATATGTAACCCTAAGTCTGTACTTACAGTCAACTTATATACTGTAAGTTTGAAATTTGGCAGCATGACATCCTCTTGTGGATCATATTAAAATGCATCCTTGTGTATAGTATAGAGGATATTAAAATTCAGTTTATATTGCACAGTGCTGCTCCTGAAATGATTAGCAATGGAAATTTTTTTTTTTTTGACTGGTAGGTTGTGTGCGCTGTTCCTCACAACTTAGAGAGTAAATCTCCAGCTGCCCCGGGTCAGAGTCCAACAGGGAGTGTATGCTACGAACGTAATGGGGTAAACTTGTGTATTTTTCTTAAACCTTTGCCTGATCCACCATGTGATCTATAAGCGTACTTTAAAATTCAAAGTAGAAAACGTAAGCTAGTTGCTAAAATCAGTTTTAAATTTGATTTCTAAGAGGCTTCAAGTGCAGCATAATCAAAAAAATTTAAAAAGAAAAAATCCATAGGACTTCCAAGTGTCTTAGCTTGCCCAAGTATGACCTTAGTTAGAATCTTAAGGTAAAATGCTCCTTTAAACGCTTTTTTGGGGGGTGGTATGGAGGGGGTACTTTTTCCGGTTCCTTTTAAGCACTAACTCCAGCTTTTTTGTTTGGAATGCCTTACATAAAAATTGTCTTTTTGAAATGTAACTAGTCTCTGGGCAAATGCTTCCACGTGTGTAAACTTTTTGAAGTTGGATTGCTGCTCAGCTGTGCACTCGCAGAAGTCATCAGCACCATGGAGGGGGAAAATGTGTGTTTATATGAATAAAACAACTTGTCATAAAGCATAATTTTTAAGAAATTCGGCTTGAAAATGCCAGTATAAGAAGTATTTAAGTAAATTATAGTATACAGTGAGTGAATATGTGCCCTGCCAAGATAGTAATAATAATTTATCACTTCACAGGAAGTGTTTTATCTGACATACACCCCTGAAGATGTTGAAGGGAATGTTCAGCTGGAAACCGGAGATAAAATAAATTTTGTAATTGATAACAATAAACAGTAAGTTATTTTCAGAATTTTCTCATGTTCGTGATTCTTTGTTGGTTTTACATTAAGAAATTTGAAGCGAGTTTAAAACCTAACATAAATCTAGATAGTTTTGACCTTAATTTTTTTACTTATCAGCTGAATATTCTATGGCAGGCACTATCAAGGTGACAATGGGAAATGCTGAAAACATGGTCAGGTTTTCAAGGAGATGATGGTTTAGATCTTTGGAAGTGGTAGAGATGGTGAACTTTTGGAGACTAGAAATGCTCTAGACTAGAGTTAGCTATGTCAGGAGTTAAAAAGAACTATTGAGGACATAATACAGATAGGCCTGGGATGGTAGAGTTGAAGTAAAATCACATTCAGAAAAAAATTTCACATTGGGAAGATAAAATCAAAATGATGGAAAAAGAAGTATACTTATTTTGGCAATTAGAATTTAAAATATCTGTGGTATATCTAGGTGGATATCAAATATACAGTTGCATGTATAGCCCTGAGACTTAGAAGCTAGTAATGCGCAGGAAATATAACTGTAGAGTTCGTTAGGGTGAAAAAAAAGACAAGACATGCACGCAGGGAAGGAAGTTAAAAATAAGAAATTGGAAAATGCAAGGAATGCACTTTTTAACACCATGTGAAAGGAAAAGTTCCTATCTCTTGCAAAGCTGGAAGGATGCCAGGCGAGCGCACTACTGCTTGAGCCACATCCCCAGCCCATCACTATAGACTTTTCAGATGAGCTTTTCATCTGTAAAATGAGGGATATATTCTTGCAAAATTAGTAGTCTAAATTCACATCTTTTAAGTAGCAAACATTTAAATCTGCAATAAGTCACAGATTTTTCTGGTGTCTTTAGTCAAATTTCTTTAAAAGGAGAATTAAGAATGAAGAATTAAGGAGAAAATAATTGCTTGGTTTATTGTTCCTCTTTTTTTGTTGTTGTTGTTGTTGTTGTTGTTGTTGTTACAGGGATTGAGCTTAACTACTGAGCCATACCCCCAATCCTTTTTTGTATTTTATTTGGAGACAGGATCTCACTGAGTTGCTTAGGGCCTCAGCTTCCCGAGCTGCTAGGATTACAGGCATGCACGGCTGTTGTTCCTCTCTTAAAACAGCCATACTAACAATATCACTGTATTTTATGGGCTGCTTTTTTGTTTGTTTTTTTACTGAGGATTGAACCCAGGGGCACTGGATCACATCCCCAGCCCAGCCCTTTTTGGTTTTTTATTTTGGGACAGGATCTTATTAAATTGCCAAGTCTGTTATCGAACTTGCAATCCTCCTGCCTCAGCCTCCTGAGATCCTGGGGTTATAGGCATGCACCACCACACCCAGCAGTCTATTATCTTTAAAACAAAATTGAATTTACATTGCTGGTGTTTAAAGGTGGGTGCAGTATGTAGTAACATGGGGTGTCTGTGACTGACTGGTTTCAGTTCTCCAATGGGGAGAATGCCTTCCCCGCCTCCTCTGCCCCCCAGTATTGGCAGTTGAACCCAGGAGTGCTCTACCACTAGTCACATCCCCAACCCCTTTTCTTTTTTAAGACAGGGTCTCACTAAGTTGCCTAGGCTGGCCTTGAACTTGGAATCCTCCTGCCTCAGCTTCCCAAGTCTCTGGGTTTACAGGTATACATGCACCACTATGCCCCCCAAGAATTACTTTCCCCAACTCCATTACTGGGGATGGAACCAAGGGCTTTGTGCATATGAGGCTAAGTTCTCCACCACTAGCTACATCTGTAGCCCATTAATGTCACTTTGAAAACCAAGGCAAATTCTCCTAAAATCAGTGCATTTATTCAACTTTCTTTTATGGCTCTGGAGTCAAAAATAATTAATCTGGGCATTGTGGTGTGTGGCTATAATTCCAGCTACTGGGGAAACTGAGGCAGGAGGATCACAAGTTTGAGGTCAGTCTTGACAACTGACTGTCTCAAAATAAAAAGTAAAAAAAGGCTGGGGATGTAACTTTGTAGTAAAGAGTCCTTGGGTTCAAGCCTCAATACAATAATAATAACAGCAGCACCCTGGGCAACTTAGCAAGACCATATCTCAAAATTAAATTTAAAAAGGGCTGGAGTTTAAAAAAAAAAAAAAAATGAGCACTCCTGGTTTCAGTCTCCATCCAGAACTGAAAAAATGAATGAATGGCTATTACATTTACTACTCATTAATCATAAATTGCTCTTATTGATCACCATCAACAGTACCTTAGTTGGCAACACATAATATGTTTAAATATTTGTTTCTAATTTTTAAAATGTTAGTGTTCCCCAACTTTGAAATTCGATTTGTCTTTATTTCAGATCTGTTGTTGGAATAGTAAAGCAGAGTAGAATATTATGCACCCAAGTTAAAGCACAAATCTTTTAGAGAAAAATAATCCACATATATGCCAAATTTAGAAGCATAAGGAGTTTATCCAAAGATCCTGTGCCTTTGAAGCCATATAAAAAGGATCGGATGTCATAACATTTGTTCTTACTGATAACAGAATTTTTGAAGCCCAGAAAACTAATTTGTTTTTCTAGACTCATCATATCTAACCAAAC
This sequence comes from Spermophilus citellus, assembly GCF_964194105.1. Taxonomy (NCBI): domain Eukaryota; kingdom Metazoa; phylum Chordata; class Mammalia; order Rodentia; family Sciuridae; genus Spermophilus; species Spermophilus citellus. The sequence goes on from NC_138191.1 coordinate 20,351,415, forward strand.
CAATTCATTTTTAACCCCTCTTTAATTCTTCACTATTCCTTTTTAGTACTGGTGCTGTAAGTGCTCGTAACATTATGCTGTTGAAAAAGAAACAAGCCCGCTGTCAGGGAGTAGTTTGTGCCATGAAGGTAAGTGTGAACAAATTTGAAAAATTTGAATTTTTTCTTTGACTATCATAATTCTCATATTTCAAACCCAAACCCTCCCCCCCAGCTTCTGTTTTAAAGAAAATATCTTAACTGTTAACCTAAAACTAATCTCTTAAAATTCCTTGGTTGCTGATTCAATTATGTCCTTCAAAATGGGTCTTTCATTGCTCATATTAGAGTTTGTATCAATCCATATTGTTTTGACTATAATAATATTGTGAAGAGGCATATGGAGTTTTAAGTCATAATCACACATTTGTAAATGTTCTTGGGTTTTCTTTTTTTTTTTTTTTTTTTTTTTACTTTAGGAGGCGTTTGGCTTTATTGAAAGAGGTGATGTTGTAAAAGAGATATTCTTTCACTATAGTGAATTTAAAGGTGACCTAGAAACCTTACAGCCTGGAGATGATGTGGAATTCACAATCAAGGACAGAAATGTAAGATAGTTGCCTGACTTGATCTTTGATCTTTTAAGATTAGTAGTGGATTACATCTTTAGGAAACACTTAAAATTATATGATTTCCCTTGCTCCTTCCCCAACCCCTTTTGATTTAGGGTAAAGAAGTTGCAACAGATGTCAGACTTTTGCCTCAAGGAACAGTCATTTTTGAAGACATCAGCATTGAACATTTTGAAGGAACTGTAACCAAAGTTATCCCAAAAGTACCCAGTAAAAACCAGGCAAGTTATCTTTTGGGGGAGAGTTCTCTTTTGCTCCATTAATAATTGAATAAATAATAGGGTGTCATAAACTGAAATTTTTATTCCATTTGATTAATGTAATTGTGTTGAGGGTATAACACAAGTATCTTTTCATATATATGTAATTAAACCAAATGAGAAACTTCTGATATGTCTGTGAATATGTATTTTTTTCACTGATAAGAGGTTAATTGGGAAAAATTCTTACTGGCCTGGTCTGCAATTTGGATGTGCCTTTGTTTCCTGCTCTCCAATCACTCCCTCCCCTTTTGTTTTTTTTTGTTTTTGTTTTTGTTTTTGTTTTTTTAATGGGGAGTGGCAAGGAGATAAATGATGCCATTGTGGAAGAAATGTGAATTATTAAGGACTAAAAATTCTTTTTCTTAAGTAAAATCTCTTTTGATATCAGAGTACAGAGTCTTAACTGCAATGTTATGATTTATGGTTATGCCATGTGACTGTAGAACATGAAGCTTTCAAATAGGACTTATGTTGTCAACACCTTTTTTCCCCTTTAGGGAACTATATTATAAATAACATGGGTTTGCTGTGTGTTCTTCTTGTTTGACTTAGAACTAGGAAGGATGAGAAATCTCCAGCTAAAATCGTTTTTCCTTCTCATCAGAATGACCCATTGCCAGGACGAATCAAAGTTGACTTTGTGATTCCTAAAGAACTTCCCTTTGGAGACAAAGATACAAAATCCAAGGTGACCCTATTGGAAGGTGACCATGTTAGGTTTAATATTTCAACAGACCGACGTGACAAATTAGAACGAGCAACTAACATAGAAGTTCTATCAAATACATTTCAGTTCACTAATGAAGCCAGAGAAATGGTAAGTATTGAATATTACTGGATCTGTATCTAACATGGAAGGGCCAACGTTATCTTAAAGTTTGTACTACTAAATTAAAAGTTCTTGTAAGTTTTTTACCACACTGGGGAGTTACCTTTTTTAAGGTAATTAACAATCACAGACGTTTAAGTTTGTCAAAGTTTATCTCTGCCAGTTACCCTGAAAGTATATGTGAAAAAGTTCTAGAACAGAAATCTGGACAGGATTATTGTATTTTGAGGGCCATTAATTCTTTGACCCTTAAATATGAAGAGCAGAAAGATTCAAGCTCATAATTGTAGAGTTGCTTTTTTTCCCCAAACTGTTGCCCAAGAAATTTAGTAAGTATTAGATTACGTAAAGTCAAATAGGTCTTTTTTTCTTTAGTTTTCTTTTCCTTACTTTTTTTTTTTTTTGTCAGAACATTGCAAATTCTTTTAAATGGGTAAATGTCCAGAAGTGGTGTGTACCAGAATTGTTTTCCAAATGTTTTACAAACTTGGTTTTTGTGAGCTTTCTCGGACAGAATTTATATTTGTTGGGATCATTTTATTTATAGTATGTCAGTGTTGTCAGTGAACTTTTAACTTTCTTGACCCATTTTTAACCTTTGATTTTGGAGAACTGATCTTATATGTACATACATATTATATATATTATATATTTTTTTAATTTGGCGGTCTGAGCTTGTGATTTATTAATTTTTTTATTTTGGTACTCGTACTGGGGATTGAACCCAGGGGTGCTTTCCCACTGAGTTACATTTGCAGCCCTCATACACCCCTCTTCTTATGTCCCAGAAATTGAACCCATAGGAGCTTAATGCTGAGCCATATATCTCCAACCCTTTTTAATTATTTTGAGATAGGGTCTCACCAAGTTGCTGAGGCTGGCTTGGAACTTGGTATCCTGCCTAAGCCTTCCAAGTCCCTGGGATTATGGACATGTACCACCATGCATGGCCTGAATGTGAGATTTTTAAGAAAATTTCTCAGGATCTGTTTTGCTTTACAGTATAGAGTGTGTAGCTTAGCAACAATTAAATGCCAGAATATTATTTAGATCATATCTTTGTTATAGAATAATTACCTGCATTAGTAAACATGCAGTATGTAATTCATTGGTAATTTGGTGATAATTCATGTTGTTTTGGTAAACATTTGATTACTACCATGTTTCAAGTTCAAGATACAGTACCCTCAAAAAGCTGATAATTTAGTAAGAAGAAAAAGTATGGAAAGGATTTTTTGCATTTTATTTTTCAGACTTAAGCTTAAATTCTTCCTTTGTGTAAACTCACCAAAAAAATTTTTGAGGTAGAGTTTAAAGAATTGCCTTTTTTGTCAACTTTTGAAGTGCCAATTGGTAAAGTTTTGAAATTTTTGGAGGTTATATTGTTATTAGGTTTAGGCTTTTATGAAATGAGTTATGTGTGTTTACATTCAAATAGGATATATCACTTTTTCTAGTATTTGCCAAGAAGCTAAATACAGTGGTTTATGCCTGTAATCCCAGACTTGGAAGCTGAGGCAGGAGGATGGCAAGTTTGAATCCAGCCTCCACAACTTAGACCCTGTATCAAAATAAAAGGGCTTAGTGGTAAAGCACCCCTGGGTTTAATCCCTGGCAGGTAAATAAATAAATATTTGCTAAGAAGTCACATTCAGAGATCTCAGAATTGCTGATTTTAAATTACTTATTTGAAAACAATGAGTTTGCTGGATGCAGTGGTATAACTTTGTAATCCCAGCAACTTGGGATGCTAAGAAGGAGGATCAAAAGTTCACAGTCAGCCTCAGTGACTTGGTGAGACCCTGTCTTAATATGAAAAAAGAGGTATGAATTTATATTAAAGAGGAAAAAATGGGGATACAGTATTCAGGTTATTAATAGTAAATATTCCTAGTGAATTTAACTTGATGATGTTGCAGACTTGAATGTTACCTTACTTGAAAAGCTTCACAACCAGTGAAACTGTACTTGGGTTTCAGGGTGTGATTGCTGCCATGAGAGATGGTTTTGGTTTCATCAAGTGTGTGGATCGTGATGCTCGTATGTTCTTCCACTTCAGTGAAATTCTGGATGGGAACCAGCTCCATATTGCAGATGAAGTAGAGTTTACTGTGGTTCCTGTGAGTAGTGTTTGAGAAAGGTATGGGGGTGGGGTTTCTAATGCCTCCTTTGTCAGTTTAAAGTTAATTTTGTTTTACCATTTATAGGATATGCTCTCTGCCCAAAGAAATCATGCTATTAGGATTAAAAAACTTCCCAAGGGCACGGTTTCATTCCATTCCCATTCAGATCATCGTTTTCTGGGCACTGTAGAGAAAGAAGCCACTTTTTCCAATCCTAAAACCACTAGCCCAAATAAAGGCAAAGAGAAGGTAAGTTTTACATAATCAGAATGGTTTGTATAGCTCTTTGTTCCTCTTCTGTTACAGGCACATAGTAATGGAGTATTATTTCTTTAGATGGGAGATCCCAGGGCTCTGTACCACTGATCTACATCTGTACCTTTTGGGATACTGGGGATTGAACTCAAGGGCACTTTACCACTGAGTGGCATTCTCGTTCCTTTTTGTTTGTGAGACGGTCTAAGATGCTGATGCTAGCCCTGAATTTGAGATCCTTCTGCTCTCCCAAGTCAACTGGGATTGTAGACATAACATCACCACGCCTAGCAAGAATTCTGGTGAATATTAATAGTGATATAATCACAGCAAGATTTCTTAGCATCACCATTATTAACATTTTGGGATGGATAATTTTTGCTGTGGGGAGTACAATCTCTTGTGACAGCAAGAAATTTCACTATAAATTTCCAGACATCCTTTGAGAGGCAAAGTCATCCCCAGTTGGGATCCACCCATCAAAAATACTAATACTTGCCTTTTAAGCGGTTTAAAACTCATATCATTTTCTATTCATGCATTTGGACTCAAATTATTGAAAAATCCATTGAGTAGTAAATAAAAAGAAAATGTAAGTTAGCTTCTACTCACAACTAAATAACGAATTGAGTGGCGTTAGTCAAAATAAATAATTCATACAGAATCCAAAATATTATTATTAACATTCCATAAGAGTGTTCTGGCAAAAATGAATTGTAACTGGCAAGATGTGGGGTGGTCCCACTAAAGTATTGATATTTAAAGGGTAGAGATAGGAAAGAGAATTTCTCAAAAGAGGTGCAGATAATAAAATTTCAGGGTTTCTTAATCAGTGAGTAAGATGTTTGACAGGAAGATGTGGTTTGTGTTTTGTTTTGGATGAGGGAAGATAGGATAAGTATGGGTGAAAAATAAGGACACAGCTAGATTGGGAGGGTGTTGGTTGCTACTTAAGAATAGCAATGTGCTGCATTTCAAGAAAAATCTTTGTTAGAAAGTAGTATCAGGTGTGTGCTTGGGGCAGATAATGGCATTCATTAGTCAAACAAAGGTGCAGGTGGAGAAAGTCAAAAGAGGAAGAAGATTAGGTACAGGAAATTATAGCTAATATAATTTATTGATATACATAAGAGAAGAAGATACTGGACAAAACTTTTCTATGTTCATATATGAATACAACACCAGTGAAACTCCACATCATATACAACCACAGAAGGAGATCCTAATTAGAATAAGTGGTTGTTTTGTGTGTGTATGTTGTTCTGGGGATTGAACCCAGGGCCTTGTGCATGCCAGGTTATATCCCCAGCCCCTAGAATAAGCTTTTTCATATATGTATGTCAAAATACACTCTACTCGCATGTATATTAAAAAATAACATTTTTCAAAATTGGAAGGAAAAAAAAGATATGCCAAGGAATTTAAAAATACTACCAACGAGCCATTGTACTGGCTTTGTACTTGGTCAAGTTTATTTTCCCAAGACTTTTCCAATTTGCAAAGTGTGGAGAGAGTTAACTATATGGAGATGGTTTTGTCATAACAAATTTGAAGATAGAAAAAGCCTGGTATATTATAAATATATGGTAATTTAAAAATTGTCATAAAAATAAGCAGTTATAGGAAAAATATAAATGGTAGAAGGTAGATATTAATTGGTTTTGAATATGTAATAGTTAGTAATGAGGTTATAAAACTTACGAAGGAGATGGTGATGTGAGCTTTGTTCCCATAGAAATGATTTTGAAACCATACAATGGTATAATTTATGTAATTGCTGATACAATGTAATTACTTCCTGTGTGATTCTGTATGGCATACCTGAAATTTTTAAATTTTTATTGTAGAAATATTGGTATATCATAACTTAATCACCTACTTCATACCAAATGGTGTGAACTGTGCATTATATCAAATTAAATTCTCCTGCATTGATAAATGTACTGATTGACAATGTATCCAAAACACTGTGGTGTACTATTAGATAACAAAGGATACTTGAGCTTTGTTAGGAGGTAATAATGATTTCTCTTTAGAGGATACTAAAGCTTCTTGCTGTTTAGAATTTTCACTTGGTTAGAAATAACATGCCCGGTTTGTTTCCTGGTTGGCTGTGAGTGGTAGAGAATAAAAGCATGTTCAAGATTTTCAAAAATTTTCCCTCTTCAACAATACAAATTAGGTTCTTAAGACTGAAACACCCAATGGCAGCAGGTTGGTCCTATCTTAGATTTCGGCAAGACCACCTTTTTATTCACAGAAGTAATCTGTTACTGTTAGAAAACATTAGAATTAGCCCAGTGACTTGGGAGACTGAGGCAGGAGGATCACAAGTTCAAGGCCAGCCTCAGGAACTTAACAAGGCTCTGTCTCAAAATTAAAGAGAATGGGGATGTAGCTCAGTGGTAAACCACCCCTGGGTTAAATCCTCAATAACAAAAAGAAAGAAAGAAAACAGTACAATTAGAAGTTTCTATGGCTCTGCCAATTCTTTTAGCTCAAGGATCTCTTAACAACTATAGTTGCTTATATTGTTGGTTGGTTGGTTGGTTGGTTGGTTGGTTGGTTGGTTGGTTGGTTTGTTTCCTGGACTGGGGATTAAACCCAGGGACCTTGTACTATGGAGCTATATCAAGAGCTCTTTTTATTTTGGTTTAAGGTCTTGCCGAGTTGCTGAGGCTGGCCTTGAACTTGGAATTGGCTTACCTTAGCCTACCAAATAGCTAGGATTAAGGCTACCAAACAATACCTGCTTTGTGTTTTTTATTGTTTTTTTCTTGGGGCTATTTTCATTGTATTCTGACCCTGTTTCTTTTTAGGAGGCTGAGGATGGCATTATTGCTTACGATGATTGTGGGGTGAAACTGACCATTGCTTTTCAAGCCAAGGATGTGGAAGGATCTACTTCTCCTCAAATAGGAGATAAGGCAAGATAATCTTTATTTGAGAGGAGGGTTTAAGGTTGTCATCTTGATCATAGATCCTAAAGGATGGTTTCTTTAATTTTTTTTTCTTTAAAATTTTGCCAAAATATTTTTTGTACTTAAAAAGTTAAATATGTGATTATCTTTTAAAATATTTTTTTAGTTGTTGATGGACTTTTTTTTTTTTTTTAATTTATTTTCAGTGCCTCACACGTACTGCCTAGGTAGGCACTCTACCACTTGACCACAACCCCAGCCCCATGATTATCTTCATATGTAAAAGCAGCTCATTCAATTAATATACCCAGTCTAGAAAGCTCTTTGTTCAATCTTTTTGAGAATTCTCTCTTTAAGCATTAGGGAAGGTACACATAAATCCATTTGAAATATTACCAAAATAAAATATCAAATATGTTACAATGTCATTTATCTTTTTCTCATCTCTGGGTTTTGGATAGCAGTCCCATAGAGAAAATAAGACTAAGAAATATATAACTGAAGATCAGTAAAACTTAATCCTTGGTGAAAAATGATATGAGACATAGAATTGTTTGTGAAAACTCATTTCATCCAAGTAGTTACAAAGAATATCTGGAGTGGGGAGCATGATCTGGAGGATTTTTAGGTCTCATTTTCAGAGTTAAGAAACTTGACATTGAACAGTATTAATGATCATGCTCATTTTTCACAGGTTGAATTTAGTATTAGTGACAAACAGAGGCCTGGACAGCAGATTGCAACTTGTGTGCGACTTTTAGGTCGTAATTCCAACAAGAGGCTCTTGGGTTATGTGGCAACTCTGAAAGATAATTTTGGGTTTATTGAAACAGCCAATCATGATAAGGAAATCTTTTTCCATTACAGGTAAGGAATGTCTTTTAGGAACTTATAGCTTATTTGTTATCTTGCTTTAGCCATAAAACATTAAATATTGACTGCTGTTTTTATTGTTGGTTATATTTCTTGAATCTCAGATTCCATTTTGGCACAATATTTTTAAGATATATACTAACTTCTACATAGAGAACATATGACCAAAAGATAGGGACAAACCTGTGTCTTCTTGAACAGTGGAGAGCCTTTCTACTCCAGTGACAGAATATTTTCTTTTACATATTGGTAGCAGAGAGTTGTACATCTGACATACAGTATAGCATAATGTTTAAGAATGTGGGCTCTTAGAACCAGCACCAGAGAATTCATATATGGATCCAGGCTCTGTCACTTAACCATCTATGTAACTTTTATCAAATGAATTAACTTCTTGGTATTTTATTATCTGGAAGGTGGGATTAATGGTGCCCACTTCATAGTATTTAAAAGTATTCAACATAAGTAAGTATGCCATGAATGTTTTATAGAAGAAAGTCTACTTGCTATTGTTGTTTCTGGTAATGGCTTATTTAAATGTCATTTTCTTTTCCCTTTAGTGAGTTCTCTGGTGATGTTGATAGCCTGGAGCTGGGGGACATGGTCGAATACAGCTTGTCCAAAGGCAAAGGCAACAAAGTCAGTGCTGAAAAAGTAAACAAAACTCACTCAGGTAATGAATTGTGACATATACTGTTTTCAGCATGTGCTTTGGGTGGAAGATAAGGGATAGGGTGGGAAAGGAAGACATGACCCAGTTAGTTGTTCTACCTCTGTCATTCTCACATGTGGTCCCCAGATCAGTAATATAATTTGGCTCCTCATTAGAAAATGCAAATTATCTGACCTCACTTCAGGCCTGCTGTAATTCTGGGGATAGGCAATCTGTTTTTATTAAGTATTTCAAGTGACTCTGGTATACACCAAAGCTCAAGAAGCAATGTTCTAGATATTTTAGTTAATTTGTATTAAGTCTCTTTTTAAAAACCCACAAGCCCAGAAAGGTGATCTTTTTAGAAGACTTATTTTTGAAGAAAAAGTCTAAATGTGAAAAATAATGGGAAATTATGAAAATCACTTCTGTCTGGGATCTCTTGAAAGATCTGCAAACTAAGTTTTGGCTTTCCATCTAAACTCCCCAAAATGGTAACTGAGACCATTAATTTCAGTACCATAAACATGTTAAGTATATAATGTATGTTTAGACACTGAGGATACTGAAGGGAAAAACCAGACAAATCCCAGCCTTCATTGAGCTTATTTTTTGGTGGAAACCACGGACAGACAAGGAGTTAAACATTTGTATATAATATGTTTAGAAAGATAATAAAACATATTTAAAGATAAATCAGAAAGTATATAAGTAGTATCCCATATTAGAGACCAGGAAAGCCCTCACTAAAAAGGTGATATTCGTCATCTGAAAAGGGGAGAGAGCCAAATTTTAAATACCAGTACTTGTTAATTCCTTAAATTATTTGAGTTTATTTAGCAAAGTCAGAAGTATTGAAGGTCAAGCATCTATTCTAGAAATAGAGCTTGGCTTTAGGTTTGCCATACCACTTAAAGAATAGCAGGCACACAGCCCACCTGCATTAACATTTAGGTTGGTTTCTGCCCCTTTTTTTGGCCCCACTTTTGAGTGGAATTAAAATTGTCAAGTGAAACATGTACATGCATTGGTTTTTATTTTGTAGTGAATGGCATTACTGAAGAAGCTGATCCCACTATCTATTCTGGTAAAGTCATTCGCCCCCTCAGAGGTGTTGATCCAACACAGATTGAGTATCAAGGAATGATTGAGATCGTGGATGAGGGTAAGCACATTCCTATCAGATGGAATGAAATTTTCATACCTTCTGGTGAACACTTATTTTTAATTTTTGGTATGTGTGTGTGGGAGATTGAACCTAACATGCTCTATCACTGAACTACATCTGCTTTTTATTATTTTTTAATTGTGAGACAGGGTCTTGATAAATTGCACAAGCTGGCCTCGAACCTAGAATTCTCCTACATCAACCTCCTGGGTCCTGGTGGACATTTTCAGGATTTTAAAATAGATGGGATTTGTTGTAGTTGTTTTTAATTTTCTTAAAATATGAATTCAGGAGAGGGACTCTTCCTCATTCCCTCACCCCATGCTTGATTTTTATTTTATTCTCTTGGAAATGAGGTCATCCTGGATTTAAATTATGAACAAATGATTGCTAAGTTAGCACATGGTCAATTTGTGATTAAATAACTGACTTATTTGAGACTGAGAACAAATTTTCACAGTAAAAAAAATATATATTTAATGTTGAATGGTGATCAAACACTCTAGTCACTTGTTATTCACCTTTTATAAGTATTTTTATATCCTGCAAAAGTTTAATCCATCTGTCAAGGCCTTAATAGCTAGAGTTCCATGAAAATTCTGCTTTTTATCTCTAGGCCAAGATTCTCACCATTTTCTACCTTTACATTTTTTTTCTCTGTTTTCAAGAACTCCTCGAGTTCTGATAATCGACTTTTGTCGCCACCTGTTAAGACCAACTTTGTATGAGCTGCGTGTATTAAATAAATGCAACAGAAATAGGAAGAAACTGGATGACTAGGACAGCAGACATACATAGTGGTTGGAGTGGATGAATTGGTTTGATATTTTAACCAAAAATAAATCCTTTTATCATCTATAAGTCAGAACTAAAGTGGGGAAGAAAAGGTCTTTGGGAGAAAGAAATGACCCCTTGATAACCTGTTACTTTTTATCACATGAAGTCCTGAGGAATTTTTATTTTACATAAAACTCTCTTTCTCTTCCTTCCTCCCCATCCCCTCACGAACACTTCCCACCCCAAACATGAGTTGACTTTATAGAAAGTCTTTTAAACTAATGCTATGATGACACAATACTCTAAAAAGACCATGGGAGTATGGGCTACTCTCTAATTTTAACTTGGGAAAAATATTGAATTGCCCTTCTCCCCCCTGCCCCTACATAAGAGATGCAAAAGAAATTAAAAGCTGCTTATCTCCCAGTCCATTTATTCTTCATCACTAACTGTGCAAGGATATTATGGGACATCTCTAAGCCTAGAATTTTCTAGGGCTAAACAGATCACATTTTCCCATTTACTTGTAAGGACAGCTCTTTTTAATTCAGGAACACAACTAAAACTCACACAATATAAGACTTTGGAGTTGGGCAACATTGAACACCATGTCCTAGTTATATAACCTTAAACAAATCACTTAAATCTTCCTTTATTCAGTTTCTTCATCTTTAAAATGAGGGTATTCAACTTCAAAATATTTTATAAAGATTAGGTGTGAATCAGTATGAATACTTGTGGGGCGAGTGATGTTATTCAGTGTAGGGTGCTTGCCTAGCATGTTTGAGGCCTTAAGTGTTTGTTTTTTGTTGTTGTTGTTGTTAATTTTATTTATTTTCATGTGGTGCTAAGGATGGAACCTAGTGCTTACAGCCCCAGCCTTTTTTTTTTTTTTAATGTATTTTTTTAGTTGTACATGGACACAGTACCTTTATTTTTATGTGGTGAGGATCAAACCCAGTGCCTCATGCATGCGGGTGAGCGCGCTCTACCACTGAGCCATAGCCCCAGCCCCATTGAGTTCTTAGATTTGATCTTCAATACTGCAAAAAAGAAATGAGTGCTTAATAAAATGGTAATTAAATCTGTAATCACTGTTATGTATGACTTGATTTGCTAGAATTATCTTCACATTTTGGGTTCCTGCATGTTTTGGGGGGTTTTTTGTGTGTGTTTTTTTTTTTTTTTTTTTTAAAGATTTCTTTTTTAGTTGTAGATGGACACAGTATCTTTATTTTGTGTATTTCTTTATGGGGTGCTCAGGATCCAACCCAGTGCCTCACACATTCTAGGTGAGCGCTCTACCACTGAGCCACAACCCCAGCCCATATTTTTGTTTTTTAAATCTTTACTTCTGTGTGTTAACAGGATGATAAAAATGTTTCCATCCCAGCATCTCAGGAGGCTGAGGCAGGAGGATCTCAAGTTCCAAGCCAGCCTCATCAAAAGCGAGGTGCTAAGCAACTCAATGAGAACCATGTCTCTAAGTAAAATATAAAATAGGGCAGGGGATGTAGCTCAGTAGTTGAATGCCACTGAGTTCAGTCCCCAGCAAACACTCCCCCCTCCCACCCTACCCCCCACCAAAAAGTGTTTTCAGTTCCAAAGCTTCCATTTCTTGCCTATTTTTCTCTTCTCCTTTATTAGTTCATTGGATTTATCTGGGTGCTAGCTAAATTGATATGCACCCAAACTCATTGGTTCAATTATTATCTGTATCCTGCACTAACCTCTAGAGAATTTTTTACTGTTGTAGGGCAGAACTCAAGGAGGGGAAAAAAGATGGCATGTTTTTGTAGTTTTCTTGAAAAAAATATCATTCGTTTGTTTACATATTTTCTTTGATTGCTATATCACTGCAGCGGCACTGTTGGGTAGTTGTGATAGACAGGATGTCTCATAAGCTTAGGAGGTGGAATGTCAAAGAAGGGTTTTCTGTTCTGCATTGTTTGCCTATGTCTAACTGGTTTACTTTCTGATTGGGTATGGGGCAGCAATATTTTGTCTATTTGGTTTATATTGTACACTGGAAGAGAATAATGCTTAAATCCAGCTAATAAGATTTCAAGTTTGTTAAAGTGTTCATTAGCTAGTAAAGTACTAATAAGGGATCAAGTTCTCTTTTGTTTTCGTTTAGTATTTAACATTTGGAGTTCCTTTTAAGCTTAAAAGTAAACTTTCTTATGACACATTTTCCAGCACCTATATTTAGAAGAGATGCAGAGTACTATTGTAAAATATTAGCTTTTAGACTTTGTGCCTGTTTCTCTACAGGGGATATGAAAGGTGAGGTGTATCCATTTGGCATAGTCGGAATGGCCAATAAAGGGGATTGCCTGCAGAAAGGGGAGAGTGTCAAGTTCCAGTTGTGTGTCCTGGGCCAAAATGCACAGACTATGGCCTATAACATCACGCCCCTGCGCAGGGCCACAGTAGAGTGTGTGAAAGATCAGGTAAGTACAGCATCTCTGGATATGAATTTGAACCTCTGAACTAAAACCTTGACATTTATTTGATTTTATTTTATTTTTACTAATTCGGGGTAGCTTATAAAAATAGGAAGGAAAATCAAAAGAAAGTGACTATATTAGTAAAGAGAAAATAAGAGTGATTATTCATAACTAATACTGTATATTGCGGAAAGTAAACTTGAAGAGTTCCAGAGTAAAGGAGCTATAAGAGTTTTTGAAATTTATTTCTTCTTAGTATTTTATATATAATAATAGGGTTCAATATCTATATTCATACATGCACATAAAGTTAATCAAGTTCATCCCCCAGAATTATGAGATTTTTGTACAGTTAATGCTCTGAGCTTCTTTTGCAGACCACCCAAAGAAATTGTGTTTAGAGTATTTATGAAATAAGCTTAGGGGAGTTGGGTGTGGTGATACACACCTATAATCCTGGCACCTTGTGAAGATGAGGCAGGAGGATCACAAGTTTAAGGCCAGCCTCAGTAATTTAGGGCCTTACTAGGCCCTAAGCAACTTAAACTTATCTCAAAAAATTAAAAGGGCTCTGAATGTGGCTCAGCAGTTAAGAACCTGTAGATTCAATCCCCAGTACCAAAAAATAAATAAGCTTAGGAGAAACAAAACTAGTCCTATTACTGAGATCTTTGGTTCATCCCTTAGAATTCTTAGAGGAAACATCAGTACAGTGAATATAACAGTTTTCGTGGCTAATATCCATAAACCTAACTGATTAAATCTAGAAGGGATCAAAATGAGTTATAGGTTTAAGTAAGGGACTCCCTAGTGATTTTACTAATTCAAAAAATTAGTTGATAATAATATATAAAGAAACAAGGCAACCTTTGTTTCAGACAAAGATTTATTTCAGAATGGCAGTGATTGTGAGTTTTTTTTCCCTTCCAACCCCCCCTCCCCCAGTTTGGCTTCATTAACTACGAAGTAGGAGATAGCAAGAAGCTCTTTTTCCATGTGAAAGAAGTTCAAGATGGCATTGAGCTACAGGCAGGAGATGAAGTGGAGTTCTCAGTGATTCTTAATCAGCGTACTGGCAAGTGCAGTGCCTGTAATGTTTGGCGAGTCTGGTGAGTTTTTTGATTGTAGTTGGATTAGTAATCACCCAGGGTTCTCATAATTTCTGTTGTCTATCCTTTTATCACTTTTTTTTTTTTTTAACTTTGCCATTCTGGTTTTATTCCCTGCTCTTTTTGCCATTTTTGGTTATGTATTCATGCTTTTTACCTGTAGTATTATCTTCTTTTCCTCTAGTTTTCATTGCTTGGACTTAACATTCATAAACCTGGGCCAGTTGAAACACTTAAGTATTATGCTATGCTAGCATTATATATGGTAGATGTTAAATATAAAAAGTTTATGTAGTCCTTGTTCTTAAAGAATTCTGCTTATTTGCTTATTTCTTCCATCAGGACATTTCCAGGATATATGGTGCTTGAAATTCTAATTTTCAAATCTTTCTCATCCTGATTCTCCTTTTTTTTTTTTCTTTTAAATCTCAATGTTTTCACCATTGTAGGAACTGGGATTCTCTAAAACTCTTTGTTCATATCTCACTTTTCTAAGGTTTTCTACATCAACTAGTTTGTTTTATGCATCTATGGAACTAACAAGTGTAGGATTGACCATCACTGAAATGATTCTTCCAGATCATACATAGTTGGAACTACTTGAATGGGGGGAGGGGATGCACACACACAAACTGGTCTGTCTTGTATTGCCAGCATTCTAGATGAGGCAACAGTCCCCATTAAAAGTGAGTCATTTAAGCAATTAAGTAGGAAACACACTCCCCTCCAAATACTTTCTTCCTACCAAGTGTTGATTGTTCTCACCTTACAGTGAGGGCCCCAAGTCCGTTGCAGCTCCTCGACCAGATCGGTTGGTCAATCGCTTGAAGAACATCACCCTGGATGATGCTAGTGCTCCTCGCCTAATGGTTCTTCGTCAGCCAAGGGGACCAGATAACTCAATGGTATGGTTCCACAAAAGGCTTGAGGGAGGACAACTGACAGACCACCATACTATTTGAAGTCTTATTTCAACATAGGTTAGAGAACTTAATGAAGCAAGAAGCTTCAGTATTGCTTATAACTAGTTTGGATTCTCTACATGTTGGTTTAGCCCCTAATCAAGAAGCACAGTTCTTGCTTTTCTTAATACTTTCTACATAGCTTGGATAATGGTCAAGAGCACTTAAAAATGGATTTTCCTCCTCTAATAAAGAATTGGTAATGGTTAAAGTGATGAAAAATAATACTTAAGTAGCACGAGTTGTGAATGTACTTATTTTGGTGCACCAAAGTTATTAATGGCAATTTTTATTTTTTCACAGGGATTTGGTGCAGAAAGAAAGATTCGTCAAGCTGGTGTCATTGACTAACCACATCCATAAAGCACATCATTAACCCACTATGATCAAGTTGGGGGGATTCTGGTGAAGGGTTCTGAATATCTCCCTCTTCATCCCTCCCAAAATCTGGAATACTTATTCTATTGAGCTATTACACCAGTTTTAACACCTTCCTCGTGTTATGTTTAAAAAAATAAATAAATTTAAGAAACCATTTTAAAATTATGCACAGTTGCAGCCTGGAAAACTTAAGGTGGCGCCTTATAGTATCAATTTTAGGAGCTTTATTTGGTGCATTTAACGCAACTGGTAATTGCAAAATCCACTTCGCCTGCGTAAGTGAAAAATACAGACTGTTATCTTGTTGGCCCTATGAAATTCTGCACTTGATATTTAGTATATACTCTACCTTCATTACTTCTGGCAACATGTGCTGCCTTAGCACTCAGTTGCATTCTTTTCCTTTTCTTTCCTGTTCATTATGCTTTAATTCTGAGGACCATATGAGGGTAGGATATATTACCTTTTAAAAATTACAAAAATTTGTGTGGGCAAACCATTTTCTTAAGTTGATGGCCAAATGTTAAAATGTTATTTTTCATATCATTTATAATCTTGTCACAATCCACTTAACAAAGTTTGGTTAGATTTCAGTGAAAATTATCTTCCAGAGTAGTATTTTTTTCCTGGGATGGGGGGCAAATAACTTTACTACAATTAGTATATATGGTGCAGAATTTCGTGCAAATGAAGTGTGCCAGCAGTGTGATAATTTGAACATATTTAAACAAACAAAAAAAAGGACGAATGCACAAACTTGCTGCTGCTTAGATCACTGCAGCTTCTAGGACCCAGTTTCTTTTACTGATTTAAAAACAAAACGAGAAAAAAAAAATAAAAAAGTTGTGCCTGAAATGAATCTTGTTTTTTTTATAAGTAGCCGCCTGGTTCCTGTGTCCTGTGGAATACAGGCACTTGACCCTTGGTGTAGCTTCTGTTCAACTTTATATCACGGGAATGGATTGGTCTGATTTCTTGGCCCTCATCTTAAATTGGCCATATTCAGGGTCCCTGGCCAGTGGACTGAAGGCTTTGTCTAAGATGACAAGGGTCAGCTCAGGGGATGTAGGGGAGGGCGCTTTTATCTTCCCCGTTGTCGTTTGAGGTTTTGATCTCTGGGTAAAGAGGCCATTTATCTTTGTAAACACAAAACATTTTGCTTTCTCCAGTTTTCTGTTAATGGCGAAAGAATGGAAGCGAATAAAGTTTTACTGATTTTTGAGACACTAGCACCTAGCGCTTTCATTATTGAAACGTCCTGCGTGGGAGGGGCGGGTCTGGGTGCGGCCTGCCGCGTGACTCCTGGGTCGCATGCCCACGTGGCTGGGGCGGGGCTTGGGCGCCCTAGGCGCTTACTGATTGCGTAGCGGGCGGGGCCGGAAGTGCCGCTCCCTGGTGGGGGCTGTTCATGGCGGTTCCGGGGTCTCTAGCATTTTTCCCGGTGGACGTCCTAAATCCGTCTGAAGCGGGGGCAGCGGAGCTTGAGGTAGGCCTCTGACGTTCAGGGCGTCGGGTTTTGGAGCATACAGGCTTCCCGTTCATGCCCGGTATGGAGCGGAATCAAAGAACCGGAGACAAAGGCCTTGGGCGGGGGTTCCTCCTTTGGGGCCCTACGTGGGGCGTTCTGTGGAAACGATGGGAAGGGGTCGCGGCCGGAGACCGCCCCAGGGCTGAGAAGAAGTACACAAGCAGTAGAAGGGGGGGGGGGGGTTCCTTTACCTTAAGCTAAGAGCGGAACCCAAGCACAGTGGAAAACTAGACTGGGGTGGGAGTAGCAAGAAGCCAGAAATCCGAAGCCCACACTAATCTGCAAGTATTTTTGTGTCCCTGAATCACTTTGTGAAGTTAAGTGGAGGGGAACATGTATGGAACTAATACACTTCAAACTCTTGTTTTAGTTACTGTTGATTTTAGAAGCTTTGAAGTACTGTAGATTTAGCTTGCCACTTAATCTCAGTTGCCGGTTTCCCACAGGTTCTTGCTGGTGTGAAATGACCGAGTACAAACTGGTGGTGGTTGGAGCAGGTGGTGTTGGGAAAAGCGCACTGACAATTCAGCTAATCCAGAACCATTTTGTGGATGAATATGATCCCACCATAGAGGTGAGGCCCAGTGGTAGTCTACCAAGTGACCCTAGCTCTAATAATCAGTTTTCCCCTTACCCATTTCCTTTATCCTTTGTAAGTAAATCAGAACAAAAAGTAATTTTAGATACTGCATTCAGTGATGCAATAAAGTAAAACTTTGTTGAGTTTATTAGCTGCTGAAGGTTTTCTTTAAAAATTTAGTTTACATCAGTTCTCAGTGTTGAATTTATTCAGTTTCTTTGTATATGGCAGCTCTGTTAAATAGAAACGCATGGAGCCAGGCATGATAGCCCGCCCCAGCCACTTGGGAGGCTGAGACAGGAGTATCACAGGCTCTCAGCCAGGGCCGGCTACATAGCAAGACCTCACAGTGTGTGTGATAGGGGTGAGGGGGTCCCGGGGATCAAATAGAAATGCTTACCACAGGTAAATAGATTGATTTTGTAGAAGAAACAGGATGGAGATAAAGAATTCACAGATCTGGATATTTTTCAATTCTCATTTCTTTGCTAGGAGAGGCTACTGAAAGTCAGATTTGAATTGGAGTAGAAACAACTTGAGATTTTGAGTCACTGTGCCTAGGATTGCAGTCCCTGTTTAAAGGTTATTTAGTTTTGTTATATTGAGGAAATCTCTTAACCTGATTTTCTGCATGTATTAAAATGCCATGAACTTTGTCCTGCCTACCACACAAGAATATTGTGAAATATCAAATAAATGTTTAAATTATTTGTGAATGGTAAAGCATCGCTTATTAATATGTACTTCAGGATTCTTTTGTTATCTTGGGAGTTCATGTTACAGATTGGCTTCAATAAGTGACATTTAAGACTCTTTAAATGAAAAATTTTGTAGTTGTGCAACTTAGAAATGTCTAAATGATCCTGCCGTGGCCCCATCTGCCAGCTGGCTACTGAATGTTTAATGCAAACTAATTCTGATATATTCACTGTTAAAAATTGGTTGAAATGTTTTCCAGAGTTTTATTTATTGAGGGGTAATTTACTTAAATAAATACATAAATCTCGTGTGTGCAGCTCAGGTTATATTTGTATACACCCATGTAATCACCACTCAAACAACAATATAGAATGTTCCCAGTACCATAGAATAGTTCTTCCAAGTGTGACATTATTGAAGCACAAAATATTGCCATAAAGCCAAATTGGAAGTTTTTCACATTTTGCTTTTTCAGTAATGGGGACTGAACCCAGAGCCTGGTGCATGCTAGGCAAGTGCTCTACCACTGAGCTATACTCCAGCCCTTCATTTTGAGACAGGGTCTCACTAAGTTGCTGAGGCTGACCTTAAATTTGCAGTCCTCCTGTCTCAACCTCCCTAGTAGCTGGGATCACAGGTGTGCACTACCACACCCCACTAGAAGTATTTTTTATATGATTATGTCTTTCTTCCTGAGAAATTAATTGTACCTTGTTTGGAAGCTAGGAATTTGATTCAGGAATATTTCCCAAAGGTACAGTCTGTTATGATGAGAAAAACATTTGTGGTATTGTAATCTCCCTGCAACAAAAGGTATTTGTATATTTAGTCATAACACAAATGATTCATAATCCAGAGCTAGGTTAGTTATGTTTAGAATCTTAAAAGCAAAATAAACAGCTCAAGTAAAACCATCTAGTTCATAGTTTAGTAAAATACAGTATGAATGAACTTAATCTCTGTAGTTTTCCTAACTGCAATAGAGCTGTCATTTGAACTTATTTATATATTATATCTATGTACATATACTTATATATTACATCTGTGTACATATATAGATGTATTATATATTTCATCATATATATAGATATAAGTAAATATATGTAATAAATTATAAATATAAATATATATGTATATATACATACACAGATATATAGATAGATAGATATACACACTTTTTTCTCTATCTTTTCTAGAAACAGACTGGCCTCGTTTTCTGTTTAATATTTGGAGCTTTTTCCTAAGGTGACATTAATACATTTGTGATTATATATTAAGAGTTTGAGGGACAATTTAGATAAACAGAAATGGTTTTGAATAGTTGGCTTATTTATCCTTGACAGTAACATTGCATGCCCTGTGGTTTTCAATAAAAATTGAATTTCCCTCTCTCCCTGCCTCCCAACCCTCCATACTCCCAGGATTCTTACCGAAAACAGGTGGTAATAGATGGTGAAACCTGTCTATTGGACATACTGGATACAGCTGGACAAGAGGAGTACAGTGCCATGAGAGACCAATACATGAGGACAGGCGAAGGCTTCCTCTGTGTATTTGCCATCAATAATAGCAAATCATTTGCAGATATTAACCTCTACAGGTACTAGGAACATTATTTTTTCTGAAAGGATGATCTTAAGTGTGTTCTTCTGAAGTTTTGTGGGAGAATGAGGATACCTTACTTAGGGAAGATACAGCTTTTTAATTATGGGAAGAGTTGGTTTTAGGTTGTTTGACATTAAGATTCTGGGGTTTTTACTGAAATACTGGAATTCTGTATAGTATACTGTTACTGTAGTGTTTGGTAATATATAAATGAGACTTGCTACTGTTTGACAATACATAAATGAGACAGTTCAAGTAGAGCTCATAAAAGAATTTCAGAGAAGTGTCTTTTTGGAAGAAATAGACAAAATGATAGGAAGAAACAAATAGCGTATAGATCAAAAATGGAAGAAAGTCAAAGGAGCATAAAGATGGACTTTCTCTCTAGAACCATAAAATTTCAAAGCTAAATTGGATTATAAAAATTTCTAGTGCAATGTTCTTATTTTACAAAATTAAAGAATTCAGAAAGTGGTTTATTGGGTTTTTGGAGTTGCACTGTTAGTAGACCCAGGCCCAAAAATCCAGGGCTCCTTTTTCATAGCTCAATATTTAGGCAGAAAATATAGTGGTTAAGAATATGGACTCTGAATAGGTTGAAATCGAGCTTCATCATTTATTAAGTATGTGACTTTGGGGCATACTACTGAATCTGTGTGTCCTGTTTTCTTATCTATAATGAGATAATGGTATCTACCTGTTAAAGTTGTGAAGATTAAACAAATTAAAAAGTATGTAAATCACTGGGCACCTTGGCTGGCGAATGTCTGTAATCCAAGCAGCTTGGGAGGCTGAGGCAGGGGATTGCAAGTTCAAAGCCAGTCTCAGCAAAAGCAAGGTGCTAAGTGACTCAGTGAGACCCTGTCTCTAAATAAAATACAAAATAGGGCCGGGGATGTGGCTCAGTGGTAAAGTGCCCCTGAGTTCAATCCCCAGTACCCACCACCCCCCACAAAAAAAGTGTGTAAATCACTCAGAAGAGTACTTGGCCCATAGTAAATACTTTGTAAGTGGTCTGCCTTGAGTCCTGGCTTTTTTTCCCCAATTTGTGAAGATATTTGCTCTCAGAAGCAAACTGATCCACAACTGAATTTAATGTTTTGTTTTGTTTTTTTCCTAGACCTTCTTTACTTCCCGTTTTCCTTTTCTCTGGAAGTACTCTTAGTATCCTCAGCTCTCTGTATCTGAATGTTCCACATCCTCCGATTCAACCAACCTTGGAAAAAATAGCTTCTGTACAGAACATCTATAGATTTGTTGTCATATTATCATTCCTAAACAATATAAACAAATATTTTAAATAGCATTTATATTGTATTTTTATCAGTAGTTTAGAGATGACTTAAGTATAGATGAAAGATGTACATAGATTATATGCAAATACTATACCATTTTATATAACAGATGGTCATCATGAGATTTTGGCATAAATTGTGGGTGTATCCTGGAACTAGTTTCCCATGAATATCAAGGGATGACTGCACTTAAAAAGTGCCCAACTTTTGGCAAGCATCTAATAAATATTCATTGAATTTCTATAAGTCATTTTCTTTTTCCTTAGAATTTTCTTCTACCTTACATTTTTCTATCTGTGCCCTGCCCTAGTCAAAAGAGTATTTAAAGCATCTTGTAAAAATGCCTGTATAGCAAGATAAACTAATGAAACGGGCTTAAGTGAGGCAAAGCGAAAATAAAGAGGAGTTAGGGATGAGCTTATTTTGTGACTGTATTTGAAGCCCAGTGACCTTGAAGAGTTAGACTACAAATTTGTCAGCTGTTGTGAAAAGAGAAGCTAAAAGATGCAGGATCTGCTGAAAAACAAATCAGTTGCTCAGAAGAAGCAAAATTGTACTGACACCAGAAAAAGAAATTGCTCTGATCTTGAAAGAGTGTGGTTTAATGTAAAGAAGAGTAGTAACCTGACACAGTGACATGTTCCAGGTACTTTAGGTTGTCCTGTAATATCTCTTAACATAAGCTACTACCATCACACCTATAAATAGTTCTCCAGACAGCCAGTGGAATGCAGTTTAGGTACAAGATTTTGTAATCCAAGCTAGAGTTTAGAGCAGTGGTGCAGTATGGTAGCCACAGCAAAATGTGGCAGTTTATATTCAAATTAAAATGAAGTAAAATTTGAAAATTAGCTCTTGGTTGCATTAGAAAATGAGATAAAGTGCTCAATAGTTACATATGACTGGTGACTACCATGTTTAACAATATAAATAGACCATTTCCAACAGCACAAAAAAGTTTTATTGGGCAGTGTTGGTGGAGAGAGTCTGGAGCAATAACTTCCAAACTGCTATGTGGTAGGTCTTAGCATTGTCACTGAAGAGAGTGCTTGCTATCTTTGGGAGTTCCAGATTTCTTCAGTCCCCCAACCCCTTTATTAGGATCAATCAGTCTGGTGTTTTCTCATTCATATCTTAGATTTGAAACTATAAATTTGTTTGAGAAAACGATTTGGGTGCCTCCTGTCTTCAAAGTGGATTATCTATTCATTAAGTCTTGTCATTCCCCAGGGAATGTAAAAAAATTTAGTGGCTTTATTTTTTTATACTTCAAACCTTAATCTAGAGTATGATTTCTAGTGACAGTTAATCCAGAGTCAGTGTCTTTGGAGAATCTATGAGCCGAACTAGGATGTACATCAGGATACACATAGAATAGCCATCCATTTCTATTAGAATATGAACTAGATTTACAACTTCCCTATGGCTACCGCACCAAGTCTAAACCAATCTCCTTGATATACAAGGTCTTGTATAAGTGGTCAAAAAAATGTGAAATTCAATACTAGAAGCTAATAGGGCCATATAGAACTTGCCAATTTCTCTTTTGCCTTACCATTCTATTCCTTCTTGAAAGTTTGTTTTCCTTACGTTGTTATGACATATTCCCTGTTTTAGGGAGCAGATTAAGCGAGTAAAAGACTCAGACGATGTACCTATGGTGCTGGTAGGAAACAAGTGTGATTTGCCAACAAGAACAGTTGACACAAAACAAGCCCATGAATTGGCCAAGAGTTATGGAATTCCGTTCATTGAAACCTCAGCCAAGACCAGACAGGTATGGTAGGGCTTTGAGCATCTTTGCAAGAATTTGTTAACATGTGATTCACATTCCTTGTTTTAGATGTCTAATTATATCCTTTTGTTGTTGTTAATTTTCAGTTTAAACCCAAAATGAATTTACCTAATGTTCTAGTATGGCATTTTTATTCCTGCATTAACAGGCACACATATTTCTAGTGAAGACCCTTGATTTAAAATATTTATGAACATTAGCCCTTTTCCCATCAGCACCAATCACTGTTAGGGCTTAAGCCCTCCTGAATGGAATCATTAGATCTGGTAGTTTTCTGTGTGTATCAGTGTTACCCTTTTTCCTTTGCTGGAATCTGTTTTTACAAAATATGCTATTTGTATATCAGCCTGTGAATGTACTAAACTTGGTGTCCTCTAAATCACCCTATTTTATCACCTGTGAATTGGTAATTGGAATTTTTTTTAATGTTTTTTAGTTGTAGGTTGGACACAATATCTTTTTATTTATCTATTTTTATGTGGTGCTGAGGATCGAACCCAGCATCTCGCATGTGCTAGGCGAGTGCTATACCTCTGAGTCACAACCTCAGCCCAGTAATTGGAATTTACATCCCTCTTAAAGAAGTATAAATGAGAAAACTTATAACTTGCATTGTGTTAGTTGAGCTGTCCTTAGATTTTCTTTCTTCTTTCTTTCCATAGGGTGTTGAAGATGCTTTTTACACACTCGTAAGAGAAATACGCCAGTACCGAATGAAAAAACTCAACAGCAGTGATGATGGAACTCAAGGTTGTATGGGGTTGCCATGTGTGGTGATGTAACAAGGTGAGTGTGTGATCTGATTTGACATATAACTTTGACATAATTGTAAATGTTATTTTTTAGCATTAGGCAGTTTGGAGGAGTGTTAGTGTTACTGATTCTATTGTTTGGTATTCTTTTGTTTTTGTTACTAAGAATTTAACCCAATGGTGCTTTTACCACTGAGCTACATCTCCAGCCCTTTATTTTATTTTATTTTTTTATCTTCTGATAGCATCTCACAAAGTTGTTTAGGGCCTCACTAAGTTGCTGAGGCTGGCTTTGAACTTACAATCCTCCTGCCTCAGCCTCCCAAGTCACTGGATTTACAGGCATGCGCCACAGTGCCTGGCTGACTCTGTTGTTATTTAACTGAGAATTTCTGTGTAATTATAACTATCAAATATTTTCCTGATGGTACCCCTTCTGAGAGGACTGAAGTTTAACCTGTTTTTAAAACATGTAATTATTATACAGATAGCTTTCTATTTTTGATAATATTAGAAATTAGAAGAAACATATACCATGTTCTTAAGCCAGGAGTTTGAAGAATCACTGTATAGAAACTCAGTGAAAATGACATGGTGTGTGTTCTTTTTTTAATAGTTATTTACAAAGTTCTGTCATCAAAAAAAGAGCCACTTTCAAGGTAGGACAAGTTTGGAAATGTATTTTCATTCACAATGAGTTCCTAAACTTGTTTTTCTCGTACTGTGTGTGCCACTTACCCACATTCCATTTTTATTTCAGCTGCACTGATACCCTGGTCCTGACTTCCCTGGAGGAGAAGTATCCCTGTTGCTCTCTTCATCTCAGAGAAGCTCCTGCTACTTCCCCAACTCTCGGTAGATGAACACAACAGTCTCTGCTTGAGAATTTCTCAGAATAACTACCTCCTCACTTGGTTGTCTGACCAGAGAAATGCATCTCTTTTTATTCCCTAATAGTTTTCCACCCTGGGTTCTCCCCTTAGAAACAAACACACCTCCACCACCCATGTTTTTCATCAAAAGCCAATTCATGCTCTGAAACAGAGAACCAAACTAGACATGAAATTCTGTTGAAAACAGTTCCTTGAGCGCTAAAGTAGCAACTGCTGGTGATTTTTTTTTTCTTATTTCTTTTTACTGTTGAACTTGGACCTATTTTAGCTTTTGGAGAAATGTCATGAATTAATGTTTTGCCAAGAATATAATTAATGTTGCAGATTGGTTTATTTGTAATGTTATCAACTATAGTCTATAAACTGGCATCTGCACTGTATTCATAAATACTAAAGCGAATGCTAACTTTCGAGTTGATCCTAGTCTTCTCAACTTTCATGAAATTAAATCCACCTTTCACAACAAAGTGCCTTTTTCCTAGAAGTGATTTGTAGACTTTCTTTATAATACTTCACTGGAATAGATGTGTCAAAAACCATTATACCTGAAAATGAATATCTATGACCCATCTACCTTTAAGGAAAAGATATACAATAGCAGATGCCATTGTTTATGTATGTGAAGATGGTTTTCCAGAAGCCTATTTTGGAGCTTTCCCTGGGGAAAAATGAAACTGGAAGCAATTATGGATAATTTTACTTAATTTTTATCTTGTCACCACTTTTTTGGTAGGTTACTACCTATAAATGTATGTAATTTGTTTCTTTTAGCTTATTGATAATATCATGTTCAATGAACTTCCATTTATATTCATATTTGGGTCATACCAGAAAGCTCTACATTTGCAGTTATTCAAATATTATAACAATTTGGTGTGATGTTATTTTATAGCTATAATCAGTGATTTTCAAACCTCAAATATAGTATGTTAATAGATTACATTTTCACTGCATATCATAGTCTCTTAGTGATGTATGTAACTGCCCTCAATCCCCTTCTCACTCTACTCTCTGCCCCTCAACCCACAACAATAGGGGCTTGATTAATTATTTCAGTTGAGTAAAGCATGGTGCTAATGGACCGGGGTCACAGTTTCTAAACTTGAACAAGCCAGGTAGCATCACGCAGAGAAAAATTCCACATTTGCTCCCTGCACCAGTAACTCCAGCCAGTAGTTCTGTTGGATGCCTGCTGTTAACCCTGCAAGGAAAGAAGAGGTTAATAAGCATGAATCCTCTACCATGACTAGAAAAGTTTGGTATTCTAAGGAGATTCAGCTTAGAAGTTTTTATATTTCAACCTCCCCCCTCTTCAACTTGGAAACTAAGCCAATATTTTTTTCTCATTTTTTGAGAATGAGGGTGCCTCAAAAAATTGTTTTTAATTTATAATATTCTCTGAGGGGTTTTAAATAGATGGTGATAAATTAGTCTGCATAGTAGACAAAAAAACACTGATGAATTTGTTCAAAACATAAAATAGCCTTTGGGTTGAGATTGCTGAGGAAAGAATAGAAATATAATTAATTATTAGGAGTATTCGGAGGAATGGTATTTCCATTTATAGGTAATGCCTTGGGTAATTTTCCTTTCTTTTTTGGTGGCATGGGGATCAAACCCAGGGCCTTACATATGCTAACCATGAGCTACATAGCCAGCCCCAGGAATTCTAAGGAAAAGTAGATTTGGATAACTTTTGATAAAGGCCTAATTCCAGAATGAACACTTAATGTTCTAATGTCTGAACATTTACTGAGGTTTTTGTTTTCTAATATGAATTTTCATTTATTAAGCAAACTCCACATTATCCGGAAATGAGTTCAAGAACAGTAGAAGAAACATATACTATGCCCAGATTATAATAAATTCAAGAGTTGTGCTCCTTAGTGCTAATGCTAGGAGCATGCACAGTAGGGTTGTCACCTACAAATGAAACTGTGCTGCTTTGTGTCTGCCCCTTTTGCTCTGTCATTTTCCTGAGGCTAGATTGAGACTTACCACCTCACTTGAACTCTTATGTGTGTGTGTATGTGATAGCAATGTGAACCTAAAGAGTTTTTTAAATTTAATGTCAAATTAGGGAGAAAAATAGTTACTCCTTTTGGGCTGTAGTGGCCTTAGCCCTTGTATGTATGTATCTATAGTTTTCTTAGATATGTTGTAAGCACAGAAGTACAGAAATGGGGCCAAAATTCAGACTTGAAAATGTTCTTTAATAGCTTCTTAAGAAGTTGCACTTCGGTGTGAATTCTGGCACAACAGAATGATATGCTTAAGAGTTAAAAGCTGAAAAGTTCAGTTAGTATAGTATAAAACAGTTTTTAGAATATGTAATTGCTGAAAATAATTGTTTTACCTCAAATTCTCAAGGTCACTTTCCCCAATTTAAGTGCCTGGCCAGCTGTCATAAATTACATATTCCATTATGGTTTTGTTTTGTTTTTAAAGATTGCACATTGGAGAGTGTGAAAATAAGATGTTCTGCCTAAAGCAACCATACCTAATCTGTAAATGAATCTGTTAAATGCTTTATCTGCTCCAGGAGCTTACTATAGAATGTTAACTTGGTAATACAGTACACTTAGTTATTCTTTAGGAATGTAATAGATAAAATTAATCTCTCTCTCTCTCTTTTTTTTTTTTTTTTTTTTTTGGTGGGCCCCTGTTTAGTCTTTCATCATCCTTTAAACTGCTGTGAATTTTTTCATGACTTGAAAGCAAGGATAAAGGAAAACTTTAAGAGATTTTGAGTTTTTCCCAATTTAGAATTCGTGATCATAATCATATTTTGCTTTATATTTGCAGTCATGCACTCTTAAGCTGGCAGCTACAACCAAGAACCCCAAACTGGTGCATTCTACTTCTTATAATTCATCTCTGCTAATAAATTATAAGAAGCAAGGATAACTAATTAGGGAAAATATTTTTATTTGGGTAGTTTCTGTAAAGAAGGGACTAAAATTTCTTGTATTTTTTTTTCATCTTTGCTGTTTCTTTAAGCAGTCTAATGTGCCATGAAATTATTTTAAGGTTCTTTTTTCTATAAGAATTATTTTTAAAGTGTTCTCATCAGATTAGTTGTAGATATATGTCAAAATATTACTGATTTTTAAGTCTGAGTATTGACCTGACAAGCAAGTATTTGAACTCCACTCTGGAGTGTAGGGTGGGTACCAATGAAATTTGTGTGACATTTTATTTCTGTGCCATCAAATATAGGTAACAATATCAGTTGTGCAATTCTGCTGTTTAAATGGGAACTGTTGGCCTCTTTGGCCCTAAATAAAAGGGCTACTTTAAGTTGATTATTTTATTGTAAATTAATCCATCCTAATTTTTTAAAATTTGGTTGAATATTTTTCTTGTTAAATAATGTTTAAAAAATAAAAACTGGAAGTTCTTTGCTTTGTCATTATTTCTTTTTTCCTACTGACGTGTCTTTATAGAAAGCTAATATTAATTTTAGACTTTTGGATGTGACATTTGGACAGTATTAGAAGAGTAGAATTCTTCATTTTATTTCACTTTCTGTGGTTTTAGTTACTCCAGAGTCCTAAAATATCAAATGGAAAATTCCAGAAACAATTCCTAAGTTTTAAATGACACCCTCTTCTGAGTACACAGTGAAATCTCACACTACCCAATCCATCCCAACCAGAATGTGAATCATTCCTTTGTCCAGTGTTTCCATACTCTATATACTACCTGCTCTATAGTCAATTATTATCTATCTCTGATATCAGATCATCTATAAAGATATCACAGTAGTTAATTCAAGTAACCCTTTATCTGCTATTGGTCCCAAAGTACAAGAGTACTGATGCTTATGTATTGTTAGTGATTATTCATTTAAATCTCTTACTGTGCCTAATTAATAAATTACCACAGATGTGTATGTATAGGAAAATATACATAAGGTAGAAATATAATGCTTGTATAGTACTATCTGCAGTTTTTAGGCATCCACTGGGGACCTGAGAATGTATCCCACAAGGGGACTATATAAAATATGTCAAGGCTTGTTTTAAACTTCGGGGATGATTCATAGCTGTTTGTCAGATTCTCAGAGAAATATAAAGCACTTTAAAACTATCATTGAAATATTTAATGTATCTTTGCATTACTGCTTCATCTAGCAGTCTTGGCATAGTTGGAAAAGCTTTGGTCTAGGAACTACAGAACCTGGGTTCCCTCTATAATTTTACTACTACAACTCATACTTTCTTCATTTACAAAATTGGGAGGGATCAGTTAGGAGATATCAGATTTTCCAGTCCTAAGAAGATAGAATGATTTCAAACCTAACCTTCTATTAGCATAAATTCTGGAATATGGTGATTATGGAAATTTGGTTTCTTCCACCAAGGACATAATTCTCTTTCCTTAAAGTAGATATGGAGAGGGGTTATTAAATATTTGAATTCAGCTTGAGAAAAGTAAATTTAAGTGGCAAAATATTGTTTTCTAGATAGTAGAAAACACTGAAAAAAACCTGAAAAAGCTTATTTGGACCCTGAGGGGACCTCCTATGCATCATTGCTATTTAGCTTTCATTTCTCCTAACAAGCAATATTCAAGGTCATTAAAAGGCCAGCATAGTTGCATGAGTTATTTGATATCCATAAATACATGAAAAGGGGGCCAAGAGGCTTTGCTAGTGATCATTTTGCAAACTGCCTGAGAATATTTTGCAATGCTTTAAAATAACTGGGCGATGAAATGTGGTAGTTTGTTTTTTGTTTGTTATTGTTTTGTTTTGGTTTTGGTGGTGAGGTTTCGTTTGTTTGTTTGTAGTACTATTGAACTTGCTCTTTGCTGGGCGGGTGCTCCACCACTGAGCTACCTCCAGCACTTTTTAAATTTTTTGTTTTGAAATAGGGTCTAAGTTGTCCAGGCTGGCCTTTAACTTGTCATCTTCCTGCCTCTGCTTCACAAGTCACAGATTATAGTTATGCCTTACCATATCCCCCTGAATGTGAGTTTTTTTCCTTAATAAAATAAAACTGGAATTATAGGGACACACAAAATAGAAATAACAAATGCTCTTTCTAGTGCTGATAGGAGCTTAAAATGGTTCAGATTCAGAAACTAGTGAATTGATCATTCTTCTTTGGAGACTATATCCTACACATGATTTACTTCACATTTGCACCAAAATCATTTATTAACTACTGGTGTGTGGTGAGGGAGAAGGGGTTATTTTCCAGCCTAAGAGAATAAACTCAGTCTCTTAATTAGCATGAATTCTGATTGTCATCAATTTATAGGAATCATATAAAGTAAAAATGGGTAGCACCTGCAATGTTGGAAGTTAAAGTGCTATTAAATGTTTCTAAAGATAGAGGCTGCCACATGTCTGATGGGGGAGGACAAGGTTGGAAACTTGCAGTTGCCTACGAGAGCTTTTAAATGCAGGAGCCTGAAATATTATCTAGGTTAGGAAAAGCAATCTTCTAGAATGGCTGCTGTGGAAGTGATAAAATTGGTTCTATTGATATTGTAGGAGCTTGAGATGCATGAATTATGTATACTATTTAAGTCTGAAAGAAACCTTGCACATAATTTTAAACATCTTTGTATAAATCAGTTCTCCACGTTTACATCTGTGGCCAAACATGCCTGATATGAATGTTTCATTAAACCACTAGTATGTAGTTTAAGAAAGACATTTTGAAAATTAAATCAAGAGGGCTGGGGATGTGGCTCAAGCGGTAGCGCGCTCGCCTGGCATGCGTGCGGCCTGGGTTCGATCCTCAGCACCACATACCAACAAAGATGTTGTGTCCGCCGAGAACTAAAAAATAAATATTAAAAATGAAAAAAAAAATTAAATCAAGAGATCTTATACATTGATGCTTGTTTTGCCTGTAAAATTTGAGGTGTTTGACGTTTAATCTTAAAGCCCCAACTGCAATTCTAGCATGTTTGATATCCCCTGGTTGTAGCCACAAGCCCTATCAAAATGTTTTTGTTGCATTGGGTTTTTTTCTTTTTACTTATTTATTCTAATTTGTTATACATGACAGCAGAATGCATTTCAATTCATAGTACACATATAGAGCACAACATTTCATGTCTCTGGTATACACAAAGTAGAGCACACCATTCGTGTCTTCATACATGTACTTGGGGTAATGAAGTCCATCTCCTTCCACCATCTGTTCCCTCCCTCTCCTTTCCCCTATCTAAAGTTCCTCCATTCCTCCCATCCCCACCCCCACCCCCCAGCAGCATATTATGAATCAGCATCCTTAAACCAGAGAACTCATTTAGCATTTGGTTTTGGGGGACTGGCTAATTTCACTTAGCATTATAGTCTCCAGCTCCATCCATTTACCTGCAAATGCCATGATTTTTATTCTCTTTTAATGCTGAATAATATTGTTATTATTAATTATTATTAATATTCCATTGTGTATAAATATCACATTTTCTTTGTCCATTCATCTACTGAAGGGCATCTAGGTTGGGTCCACAGTTTAGCTATTGTGAATTGTGCTGCTATAAACATTGATGTGGCAGTGTCCCTGTATGTTCTGTTTTTAAGTCCTTTGGGGATAGACTGAGGAGTAGGATAGCTGGGGCAAATGGTGGTTCCATTCCAAGTTTTCCAAAGAATCTCCAGACTTCTTTCCATATTGGTTGCACCAATTTGCAGTCCCACCAGCAATGTATGAGTGTGTCTTTCTAATAGCTGCCATTCTGACTGGAGTGAGATGAAGTCTTAGGATAGTTTTGATTTGCATTTCTCTAATTGCTAGAGATGTTGAACATTTTCTCATATGTTTGATTGAATGTATATTTCTGAAAAGAGTCTATTCAGCTTCTTAGACCATTTATTGATTGGGTTGTTTGTTTTTTGGTATTAAGTTTTTTTAGTTCTTTATGTATCCTAGAGTTTAGTGCTGTACCTGATGTGCATGTGGTAAAAACTTGCTCCCATTCTGTAGGCTCTCTATTCACCTCACTGATTGTTTCTTTTGCTGAGAAGAAGCTTTTTAGTTTGAATCTATCCCATTATTGATTCTTGATTTTATTTCTTGAGCTATAGGAGTCTTATTAAGGAAGTCAGGGCCTAACCTGGCATGATCATTTTCTTTTCTTTTCTTTTCTTTTCCTTTCCTTTTCCTTTATTTCTTCCTCCCTTTATTTATTTGTTTAGGTTCTGGGGATTGAACCAAGAGTTTTACTACTGAGCTACATTCCCACACAGCCCTTCTAATTTTTTTTTTTTTTTTTTTAACTTTGAGACAGGGTCTCACTAAGTTGCTGAGGATAGTCCTGAATTTCTTCTGAATTTCTTTCTTTCTTTTTTTCTTTTTTTCTTTCTTTTTTTTTTTTTTTTTGGTATTGGGAATTGAACTCTCAGGGGCACTCTACCACTGAGCCACATTCTCAGCCCTATTTTGTATTTTATTTAGAGACAGGGCCTCAATGAGTTGCTTAGAGCCTTGCTTTTGCTGAGGCTGGCTTTGAACTCACAATCCTCCTGCTTCAGTCTCCCAAACTGCTGGGATTACAGATGTGCACCTACCATGTCTGGCTGTACATTTTCTTTACGACTTTCATTTAGTAGGTTCTTATTGATCACCTATTATATGCCTACGCCTATGCTGCTCTGGGTATATATTGGCTCCTTGTTAATACTTTACTGGGAATAAATCTCTAAAACAAAATTTCTTGATTGCAAGTTCATTATTGTTTCAAAGGCAAAGGACACAAATTACCTAGCCACCATGCTTTGGATACTGCCCCCCCAGCCCTCTCCTCCCTTCCCTGATTTTTCCTGAGAACATTTAAGACTATCCAAGATGCACCAAATATTGACTTATAACTCATTACCACTTTTCAAATCCAGGCTCTATAGGAAGAGAGACTTCTGTTTATCTATGGCTTCAAAATCTCAAGTGCTCTTGCATCCCTCATCTCCTCTGATCATCCACAACCATGTAAAACAGGAATGATCTCCATTTTACTGATAAGGAATCCCGAAACCCTAAAAATGGATGTATTTTTTTCCTAAAAGTTAACCTAGGTATCTCTCCTCATTCTAGAATCTGCTTTATTTGTTTATTTACTTATTTACTAGTCGTTTTCAAACCATGCTGTTCAGCTGGGCACAGTGGCACATACCTGTAATGCCAGTGACTTAGGAGGCTGAGGCAGTAGGACCACAACTCAGAGGCCAGCCTCAACGACTTAGCAAAACTCAGTTTCAAAGTAAAAAATGGGACAGGGGTAAGGGGGAGACTGGGGACATGGTTTTGTGGTAAAGCATCCAAGAACCAAAAAACAAAAACAAAAACAAAACAGCACATCTGTAATCCCAGCAGCTCAGGAGGCTGAGGCAGGAGGATGGCGAGTTCAAAGCCAGCCTCAGCAACAGCGAGGGGCTGGGCAACTCAGTGAGACCCTGTTTATAAGTAAAATATTAAAAAGGGCTGGGGATGTTGCTCAGTGATCGAGTGCCCCTGAATTCAACCCCTGGTGCCCCCCCCCCCCGAAAAAAACAAAAAATATGCTGCTCAAAGCTCTTGGACCATCATGAGGGAGACTTCAGAGAGACTGGCTGGGTGAGGCCTTGTTCTTCCCTTATCACCTCACCTCAAAAGGAGCAGTTCTACTTTCATCGATCTTTTGTTTTAGGCTTCCATTCAAGATTTAATTTGAAGATTTCACAAGTAAAATTATAAAGCCATTTGATTTCACAAATCAACTCCTACCAACATTATTTATCTGGGAATATAGTAGGTCACATCCTTATGTCTAGCCCAGGACCTAGTATTCTCTAGATCTGTCATGCTTATTGCACAACCACGCAATAGTGAGACCAAATACAACACGATTTTGAAGAACATCCACTTGAGACAGAATAATAGCTTAAATCCCAACGTCACCACCTATGAGCTGTGTGACCTTGGGCAAGTCAACCTCTCTGTACCTGAATTTCAACTGAAAATGAAGGTAAAGTAGTTCCTCGAAAGATTATTATTATTTTTTTTAAGAGAGAGTGAGAGAGGAGAGAGAGAGAGAGAGAATTTTTTAATATTTATTTTTTAGTTCTCGGCAGACACAACATCTTTGTTGGTATGTGGTGCTGAGGCTCGAACCCGGGCCGCGCGCATGCCAGGCGAGCGCGCTACCGCTTGAGCCACATCCCCAGCCCCATCGAAAGATTATTTTGAAAATTAAGGGGCTGGAGGTGTGGCTGAAGCGGTAGCGCGCTCGCCTGGCATGCGCGCGGCCCGGGTTCGAGCCTCAGCACCACATACCAACAAAGATGTTGTGTCCGCTGAGAACTAAAAAATAAATATTAAAAGTTAAAAAAAAAAGAAAATTAAATGAGTTATTATGTATAAAACAAAACAATTCTAACAGGGCCTCCCATTGGTACTATCACATGGGCCCCCTAGCCTGCCTCCTTGGTCCTTTATGTTGAAGTTCAGATTATTTTGTTAAAAGCAAGTTGCTGAATTTCAGTTCCATTCAAGAGACAGGAAATAAAGTCAGTTTGTTTCTGGAAAAAAAGATGAGTCTTATAAATTTGATTTCTTTATTTTTAGACATGTATGGGAATTATTACTGACAGGAAAATGAGACTAAATGTAGTAAAATACCATAAAATTCCTCACTGTCACACAGGTTTGATTGGGTTGTTTGGTTTTTGATGTTAAGTTTTTTTAGTTCTTTATATACCCTAGAGATTAGTGCTGTACCTGATGTGCATGTGGTAGAAATTTGCTCCCATTCTGTAGGCTCTCTATTCACTCACTGATTGTTTCTTTTGCTGAGAACAAGCTCTGTAGTAGAATGCTCACCTAGGTTGGTTTGTTGTGCTCCAAACCAACACACATTCCTTAGGAATAATGTCATTGTCTTTACCTCTAACAGAGTGACAAAGAAGGTTCATAGTTTCTGATGGCAGAAGGGGTAATGAACTCAGAACTGTTCCCGCTAAAGCAATGTAATGAAGGGTTAAACTGGTCTGGAAACTTAATTGAAGGTAACTGCCTTAGTCTGTTTTCTGTTGCTGCAACAAAATATCTCTTACTGGGTAATTTATAAAGAAGTTTCTTTTGACTCATAGTTTTGGAGTCTGAAAACTCCAAAATCAGGCATTTTGGTGAGGGCCTTATGTATCTAAACATGGAGGTTGGCATCACATGGCAGAAGAGGCCAAAGATGTGAGGTGAACTCTCATTATAACAACCCACTCTTTAAAAAAAAAAAAAAAAAAAAAAACACCTTTATTTTATTTATTTCTATATGGTGCTGAGTATGGAACCCAGTGTCTCACACGTGCTAGGTAAGCACTTTAATACTAAGCCCCAACCCCAGCCCCAACAACCCACTCTATTATTATTATTATTATTATTATTATTATTATTATTATTATTATTATTATTTTGTAGTTGTAGATGGGCAGGATGCCTTTATTTTTTGTTAGTTTGTTTTTATGTGGTGCTGAGGATCCAACCCAGTGCCTCACACATGCAAGGCAAGTGCTCTGTCACTGAGCCATAGCCCCAGACCCAAACAACCCACTCCTGAAGTAACTAATCCAGTCCCTTGAGAACTAACCAACTCACTCAAGATGGGCATTAAGCCCTACAGGATGGTATCCCCATGACCTGCATATCTCCCATTAGGCCTTACCTCTCAAGGGTTCCACTATCTCTCAATATCACTATATTGGGGGCCAAGCTTGCAGCACATAAACTTTTGGGGTATAAATCATAGAAGTAAGACTGAGCCCCAAAGTGTGTGTTACTGTCTGAACCATGAGTCACTGTGGGAATCAAGACAAGTAGGAAAGATGAAGGAACCCCACTAAATTCCACAGCGGGAGGAAGACCTACTGCAGCAGACTAGACAGAAGGACTTTCTGAACAGAAAAGAGGTAGTAGTAACCTGTGCATAGTCTGTACCTGAAAAAGTGTCATCTACTTCACCTGGAGCCTCAGGTTACATACAGTTATCTCTAACTTAATGAACACACAAGGAATCTATTTAGAAAAGATGTTCATGAATTTATTACTTGGATCTCAGAATCTGTTTTCCACTGGAATAATGTTGTAAATGATGGTTAGGTTCCCAAATTAGCTCAGCCAATGTAGTTAGTCCATAATGTAGCTGAAATATGGCACACCAGCAAGTTTTTAAAGACATAGAAAATAATACTTTGGCCAAAAGCTAAAGCAGTGCTCTGTAGTAGAACACTTACCTAGTTATGCAGGGCCCTGGGCTTCATTCCCAGCACCACAAAAACAATAAGCAAAGAAGAACAACAAAGTTAAAGCAAAAATAAAATTAAAGAAGATGAGTTTATCTTTCATACTGGTGCTTGAAGAAAAGCAGGTTTAATTAAAGAAAATGGATGATTAGATATAGACCTGTCCTGTTGAAGGGAATTTCTGAGTATTTTCTCTTAAAGACTACAGATGATGGTAGGACTGAGATCTATCTTGTTTGCTTTAAATACAGGGTGATTGTTTTTTTGGTTCCCCCGACCCCATAAAAGAAAGCATACTCAAAAATGCTAATAAGCTAAAATTAAAAAAAAAAGTATAGCAGATATCATGGTTCAGGCCTATAATACCAGCAACTCTGGAGTCTGAGGCAAGTTTGAGGCCAGGCTCAGCAACCTAGCAAGGCCCAAAAGCAATTTAGTGAAAACCTGTCTCAAATTAAATATATAAATAAATAAATAAAGATCTGGGGATAGAGCTCAGTGGTAGAGTGCCCCAGTACAAATAAAATAAAATAAAGGTAATACAAGTGAAATTATTAGATCAGTGAATATGCACATTCTTTAAGGTTTTTGATAAATACATTGCCAAATTTCCTTCCAGAAAAGCTAAAATCTTACACCAACCACATAAAAAAGTGACTCTCTATATGCTAAACACTAAGAATTTTTTTAAATAATCAAGTTTGCTTCTAATTATATGGGAAAATAAAATTAGATAAACTGAATCATTTAAAAACACTAAGAGAGCAGAGCATGGTATCACATGCCTATAATCTCAGTGACCAGGGAGGCTGAGACAGGAGGATCATAAGTTCAAGACCAGCCTCAGCAAATTTGCAAGACTCTCAACAACTTAGCAAGATCCTGTCTTTTAAAAAAAAATATATATATATACATTATTTTAGTTGTAGATGGACACAATACCTTTATTTTATCTATTTATCTTTACATGGTTCTGAGGATCAAATCCATGCTAAGCAAGTGCTCTACCATGGAGCCACAACCCCAACCCAAGATCCTGTCTTGAAATAAAAAACAAAAAGGACCAAAGATAGAGAGCAATAGTAAAGCACCCCTGGATTCAATCCCCAGTACCCAAAACAAAAAGAATTTAAAAAAAAACAGGTATTGGAATATATAAAGTTTTAGCAACTTTTTGTACTATGATCACTTTTTTTCAA
Source organism: Spermophilus citellus (assembly GCF_964194105.1). NCBI lineage: Eukaryota > Metazoa > Chordata > Mammalia > Rodentia > Sciuridae > Spermophilus > Spermophilus citellus. The sequence continues at coordinate 20,388,367 of NC_138191.1, forward strand.
CCTGCCCCAGATAGAATTCACAAAAAGAGACGGCTAGTCTCTTGAGATCTTCTCATTCTTGTTGTGTACTTTCCCTTGTTGTTTAAAACTATCAACTTTTTTTTTTCTGGGTATCTCTGCATGCTAACAACTTTATATTCATTAATATATTTAATCAATGAATCCAAAATTTAAAAAATAATACAGGGCTTGAACACCTCCAATTTACTACCCCCACATTCCCAGGTGCTTCTGCATCCTTCTCCCCTCCTCCACTCCAGACTCAGAGGGAAGAGGTCTCCCCTCTCTTTACCTGGGTCTTGCTCCTCCTCCTTCTCCTCCTGTATCCACTAGTTTCTACACTCTTTATATGTCTATGTCCCTTATCTACTTATCTCTGCCCCTCAAATCCTATAAATATGCTCCCTCGATCTTACTTCTCTATCACTCTCTTTTTCTCCTTCCATTTTCTGACAACATCATTATCAAAGAAGAGTTTGCACTTCCCCATTCTCTTTCCACTCTTTAGCTAACAACCATCAAACCTCCACTCACATTTGGATCTCACATTTGGATCACATAAGATCTCCAAAATTTCTTCAATGGTGGTAGCCACAAAGGTGGGAGAAGACGCCCTTAGATTGTCAGCTTCCAGTTGCCTCACCTTTTTTTTGATCTGTGATTTTTTTTTTTTTGGCGGGGGTCAGGTGGTGGTGGTGTACTGGGGATTGAACTCAGGGGCACTCGACCACTGAGCCACATCCCCAGCCCTATTTTGCATTTTATTTAGAGACAGGGTCTCACTGAGTTGCTTAGTGCCTCACTGTTGCTGAGGCTGGCTTTGAACTCATGATCCTCCTGCCTCATTCTCCCCAGCCACTGGGATTACAAGCACGCGCCACCACACAAGGCTTCATCTGTGATCTTGAATCCATGCACAGTCCTGGCCCTCCCCACCCCACAACAAATGATGAACATGGAGAGACATTAGAGTCGGACCAAGTCTGCTCTATGCAGGACTCCTTTCATGGGCAATCTTTGCTGGAGAATTCCTCATTGGCCTCGCTGGGAACCTCAGACTACAGTCTGAGGCACTTTTTTTTTTTTAATTGTGGATGGAGCTTTATTTTATTTATATGTGGTGCTGAGAATTGAACCCAGTGCCTCACACATGCAAGCACTCCACCACTGAGCTACAACCCCAGCCCCTGAGCTCTTTTTACTTAGTCTTCTTTCCTTCCTTCCTTCTCTCCTCTCACAAGTGTCAGACCTGAATTGCAGCCTATCTGAAGGTCATCTCCACCTACTCTTGCTCTCTTCCCTTTTATCCTTCACAAGCAATAAATCTTTTACATGTCTTGTGTGGGCATCTTCTTCTTGGAGGATCTGAACTGAGCCAACAATGATCACCAACTTTTCTATTGTCAAAGCTTAGCCATTGTTTTCTGTCATCTCATGAAGCTTTGTGACATTTAAACCATCTGTTTCAGACTTTTCCCACGATAGTCTCCATGATCCAATATTTCCCAGTTTGTCTCCTTCCTCCCTCTTCATTTTATCTTTTTTTTTCCTTTAAATGGTTTTTTCCTTCTATAACCAACACTTAGATATTGGTTATCCTTTAGAATCGACCTGTGGTCCTTTATTCTTTTCTCTCCATTCATTCTCTCAAAGGGATGTAACTGATGATCAATGTTTTAACCAGTATCATTGCTGATAACTCTCAAATCTGTCTCCAGTGCAGGATTCATCCTAGAGCTTCAGAGCAGTATATAGTTGTCTGCTGAAAATTTCCACTTTGATGAATTAGAGCCAAATGCATTGGTTTTTGCCTTAGTCTTATATAAAGTTCCACTGTCTTAAGTGACTGACACCACTCTCCTATAGACCACCCACAAGGAAATTTGGGACTTCACCTCAAAACTCCTTTTCCATTACATGCCTTATCTCATTTTTCATTTGTGATCCTGTCTTCAAAATATATAGCTTCTGGGACTGGGGCCGTAGCTCAGAGGTAGAGCACTTGCCTTGAACGTGTGAGGCACTGGGTTCGTTCGATCCTCAGTACCCCATAAAAAAATAAATTAAAAACCAAAGATATTTAAAAATATATGGCATCTATCACTTCCACTCCAAATCTATAAGCAATAGCCTCAGTTTAAGCCTTTATCATCTTTCATAAGGTCAAAATAAGCTGGGTGTAATGGCACACACCTGTAATCCCAGTGATTTGGGAGTCTGAGGCAGGAGAATCCAAAGTTTATTTTATTTTATTTATATGTGGTGCTGAGAATTGAACCCAGTGCCTCAAACATGCTAGGCAAGCACTTCACCAGCAATTTGGTGAGCACTCAGCAATTTAGTGAGACGCCGTTTCAAAATAAAAAAAAATAAGATGTAGCTCAATGGTAAAGTGCCCCCAGGTTTAATTCCCCATAAAAAAAGAAAAAGCTTTTAAAAATAATCTCCTAAGTGGTCTGCCTTCCTCTAGCCTTCCTCCCTTCCTAACTTATTATGACCAAAGGGGTCTTCCTAAGCTGCAAATGGAGCACGTTACAGGCAGTGTCATGCAGAAGTAAAAAACACAGGCTTTAGCTTAAAATGAATTTAGGTTCAAATCCTGACTATTGCTAATTAATTGCATGAGTGTGGCCAGTCACTTAATATTTTTGAACCTCAGATACCTCATTTGGGAAAATGAATATAAATAGGGGCTGGGATGTAGCTCAGTGGTAGAGACCATACACTTAGTATGGTGTGAGGCCCTAGGTTCAATCCCCAGCTCTAAAAAAAATAAAAGAAAGATAGTATCTGCCAATATGGAATTGTTGTGAAACTAAGTAATAAATGAAGCTGACGCACACCTGTAATCCCAGCAGCTTGGGAGGCTGAGCAGGAGTATCAAGTTCAAAGCCAGCCTCAGCAAAAGTGAGGCACTAAGCAACTCGGTGAGACCCTGTCTTTAAATAAAATACAAAATAGGGCCAGGAATATGGCTCAGTGGTCAAGTGCCCCTGAGTTCAATCCCCAGTACCTAATAATGATAATAATAAATGAAAGGTGCTTGGTACAAATTGTATAGCTAAAATGTGGGGTTTTTTATTATTAATACAATTGTCCTTTGATATCTGCAGGGGGTTGGTTCTGGGTACCTTTGCAGATTCCAAAACAGAAGATGCACAAGTCTCTTATATAACCCTGGTATGTCTTCCCGTACTTGAATTTCTAGATTACTTATATGATGTAAATGCTATTCAAATAGTCATTGTTCTATATTGTTTAGGAAATGGCAAGAAAGTCTGTACATGTTCAGTATGCACACATTTTTTTTTTTTGGTACTAGGGATTGAACCCAGGAATGCTTAACCACTGTGCTACATCCCAGCCTTTTATTAATTTTTATTTTGAGATGGGGTCTTGCTAAGTTGCTGAGGGCCTCGATAAATTATTGAGGTTGGCCCCAAATATGAGATCTTCCTATTTCAGCTTTCTAATCACTGGGATTACAGGGATGAGCATGATATCTGGCCAGAGACAATTTTTAAAAAGTATTTTCCATCATGGTTTGTCGAGCTGTGGGGGCAGAACTCATGGATATGGAGAGCCAACTGTATTATTATTGTTATTCCATTTTTTTTAAAAAAAAAACATCAGTGGGGCAGCTAGGGATGTAACACAGGGGTAGAGCACTTGTCTAGCATGCATGAGGCCCTTGGTTTGATCCTCAGCACTGGGCAAAGAAAAACAAAGAAACAAAAAACTAAAGCACTTCAGTAGGTCCCTGATGATAATTATAATGCTATAATGATTAAATTCAAAAATCCTTTGCATGGTCTGATTTCTGCCTTTCTTCCCTGTGTCTTGGCATGCACCTTCTCAAACTCTGTCCTTCAGCACAACAACCTGAGCTAATCTCATTAAGAGGTAAGGTTTGAGAGGGTCTGGGAATATAGCTCAGTTGGTAGAGTCCCTGCCTACCCTTCACAGAGTCCTGAGTTCAATCCCTAGCACCACCAAAAAATAAAAGGTAAGGTTTAGAACCTGAAATGGATGGGTTTGTGTGTTTTGGAGGATTAAAAACATGAAGTAGTTAGGTTCACTCCAGAACTGTTCTCTTCACTCTGAAATCTATACTCCTAAACAGTTCTGTTTTGTTTGGTACCAGGATAAATTGCTGAGGATGCTTCTCAGCAATGGGATTACAGGCATGCGCCACCACACCCAGCTGCTGCTAAACAGTTCTGAGAGCTACTCCTGTGCTCAGTTACCGAAAGCTGAACATCCTCTTCGATCACTAGAAATCACCTTGTTTTGTATTCTTCATAATACTTAATATGATGTAAATGTTATTCAAATATCCCTATTCTATTTTGTTTAGGAGATAATGACACAAGAAAGTCTGGGTTAGGTTTTCAAAAGTTGTGTGAACATGCTTGTGTGTGTTATTTCCAAGGACTTGATGAACATTGCGGCATATTCACCAACCACAGAAAACTGTCCTCTTTATGGGAAATCCTGGGGATCTTGACTTTTCAGAAACCTGGAAGACTTCATTGTGTTTCAATAGAAAATAACCATCCATGGTCACATCATCTAAGAAAACTACACTCCAAAAAATAAAAGAATGAGCTTCGGGGGGTGGGGGAATACACTTGATGAAAATCCAATCTGCAGGAAGATGAGGAAGTGAATTCTAAAGCAACCCCCCTGCAGATATCTTTTCTAAAATCCCCACATAAAGACTGAAAGCTTCACCTGTTTTTCACTGTCAATTGCCTAAAGTTATAAATAGGTCTGAAGCTCATCTCTCTCCTTTTAGCAGAGAAGGTCAGATTACAGGGGTAAAGCAAAATAATAAAGTGTGTGTGTCAGGGTGTTTTAAAGTGTCAGCCAGCCATCCCCACATCTCTTCCTTTCTACTGTGCTATCCTAGAACCGAGGATCCCAGCAACAATGCCTCTGTTCAAACTTCCAGGTAGGTGTGCAAAAATGTTCGGAGAACTCTTTTTTTTTTTTTTTTTTTTATTCATTTGCAACCCTTCCTTTAACTATCACATCAGTTTTCATGATCCTTTATTTAAGATTCCCAATAGCTTTAACAATACATGTTAGAAAGAGGCAAGACGTTTTCAAGCTTTGTTTGTTTTTAGTTTGGGGAGGAGGGTAATTTTCTAAAATGGCATCTTTGATGATCCCTTAGAAAACTGTGAGATAGTTGATATCTACTCTGCTAGTCTAAACAAAATCTGTACAGTCCAGTTCTGAGAAGGGTCCTACACAACATTTCTAGCTAAAAATCATGAGCATGACGTGAATTTTAACCCAATCTGGGTATTCTGATGGTTCACATTCCGAGTTTATACACAGAATAATTTAAAAACTAATAATGTTATAAGTATTTCATTATAAAAGCAATGCATGTTTCATATGAAATAAAGATAAAATTATATGGATAAATGAAAGTCATAAACACTCATTTACAAAAATTAGAAAGTAGTAACAAGAAAAATATCACCACAGTCCCATTACCCCCAAAATATGCTCTTAACATTTTAGTGTTTTTCTTTTCAATCTATTTCCCATGCAAAATTAAAGAACCTTTTTAAAAACACAGTGGTCTTTATATTATGTATGTATTTTTTCTAGTCCTTTGTTTGGCAGGACAATGCTTTGGCGTACTGTTATAACTTAACCATTTTTACTGTGGTATTTCAAACTCTTCCTTAACACCCTTTTACATGGCTGTATAATATTCTAATTTTCTTAGCTAATCTCTTAGATTCTTTATAATTTTGGGTAAGTATAAATGTTCTCTGACAATAATTGTACCTAAAGTTTTTTTCTGTGTTAAATGAGAATTTTCACTGGATTGCTTCTCAGAAATGACTGTTTGGTAGGTGTTACTAAATTGTTTCCCAAAAGAACTGTTTTAGTTTACCTTCTACCAGCATCATATGAGAATATTTTTTAATTCACATTTTACAAGAAGTACTTTTTTGGGCTGGAGATGTGACTCCTTGGTGGAGCATTAAATGCATGAGACCCTGGATTCAATCCACAGCACCACCAAACAAACAAACAAAAAGCCTTTTTAAGATTATACACAAGTATTTAAAGACATATTAGAAACCAGGTGTGGTGGTGCACACCTGTAATCCCAGCAACTCAGGAGGCTGAGGCAGGAGGATCACAAGTTCCAGGTGTGCCTCAGAAACTTAGCAAGACCCTTTTTAAAAATAAAAATAAAAAGAGTTGGGGAAGAGCTCAGTGGCAGAGCACTTGCCTAGTATGTGCAAGTCCCTTGGTTCCATCCCCAGTACCACAAAAGAGAGAGAGAGAGAGAGAGAGAGAGAGAGAGAGAGAAGAAAAGGAAATGAAGAGCTATATGATAACCGTCTTCTCAGCATTTCCTAAGGCAGCAAACTTCAAGTAGGCTAAAAGACTGAGCTGGAATAACTCCTACCACCTTGTTCCTGTGCCAACCAGTGTTTTCCAAAGTACTGGTTAATAGCTATTATGATTTCTGTCAGTTGTTCATATAATGTATCTTGTTTTATTTTACTTCATACAGCGGAAGGAAAACGTGAGTATCTTGAACTGTTTCTCCTGCTATTTTGCCAGAGTATCAATTTAAAAATGTGATACTATTTCTTAATTCACAAACATGGTTATTTTCCAGCAGTGTTTATTAAATGATTCCCTCGAAAGTCAATAAAGATAAATAATGACCACAGATATCCCAAAAAAGTAGCAAATGAACTCTTGGATTTTCTGGATCCCAAAAACAAAACAAAAACTCTGATATTTTTCAAAGAAAACTTCACTGGGCACTTATTTGATGTTTTAAAATAAAAGACAACCAATTAAAAAATTAAATAAATAAGAAAATAAAAGACACAGATTAGCCAAAGGGACCTATTGAGTCAACCCCAATGCAGAAATTTTTTTTGTGAATTTTTGTGATTAATTAAAATACAAACTCACTTTAGATAAAATTGTAACCTAGATTGGATGTTGCCCTCCATCTCCTATGACTCTTGTCCTTTTGCTGACTGATAGTAGGTCTGCCTCTGGGTTCCTCTGTGAGATAACATGTGGCAGATGAAAGATCTGCTACCTCATCTCCCACACATGAATAAGGCACTGCTGAGAAATATGCATGTTTTTCTGAATCTGGTGGGTGGAGAGCAAGCATGACATTCCTTTTCTCAAGAGTCTTGCACTCTGTGTTAATAATAATGATCTCCAATTTCTGGATGGTACTGTGTAGCTTTTAAAGTATTTCTTGTTCAATCTTGACAACAACTCTCTGAAGTGGATATTATTGTTATTAACATTCTCCTTTTATGATGATGAACACTGAGGCTCCCAGTGATCTTTTGGTTTGCCCAAGGCCACCCAGCTGTCACAGTCAATTTTCTTATTCCTAATCCAGTATTCTTTCTGCTTCACCATTGTACTATTTTTTTTTTTTTCTATTCTCTTGTCTGTTCTTAATCCAGATGTATCTGTCAAGACATTGTCACTCAGTCTGGGTGTGGTGATGCAAGCCTGAAATTCCAAAGACTAGGGAGGCTGGGGCAGGAGGATTGCAAAGTCAAGGCCAGACTCAGCAATTTAGTGAAGGCCTAAGCAACTTAATGAGATTCTGTAGCAAAATCAAAAATAAAAAGGGCTCAGGGTGTGATTCAGTGGTTAAGCGCCAGTACCAAAAAAAATAAAAAGACATTGCTACTTGGATGTTCTATTATCTTATTATCTCTAACAACATGCTCAAAAAGAAGTCAGTAATTACCATACAAACCTGAGGGGATTATTTCTCCTTTACTTCCTGAATTCAAGTTGTCATTAAATCTTATCTGCTTATCTTTTGAAATACCAGTTTCACTCTTTCCTTCCCACAACTGCCACCACTCCCAGAAGTATTTTTGATGGGAGAGCTCTTGAGTTAGGGATTAAATTTCAGCTGTGGTTATGTGAAGTCGTCAAAACAACTAGTTGATTCAGTGGAAGGAAATAGCGACCATATAATTTGGGGTCATCATGTAAACTACTCGAGAATAGAATTTCTACTTTTCAACTGCCTGTAGTGGTTTAGGGAGCCATAATCTTAGTAAAAACAATAATATTTAAAGATCTGAAACTGTCGGGTATGTGGTGCACACCTATAATCACAACGACTTGGGAGGCTGAGGCAGGAGGATTGTGGGTTCAAGACCAGCCTCAGCAATTTAGTAAGGGCCTAAACAACTTAATGATATTCTGTCTCAAAATAAAAAAAAGAAGAAGGGCTAGAAATGTAGTTCAGTGGTGAAGTGCCCCTGGGTTCAATCCCTGCTATAAAAAAGATATGAAACAAATGGATACGTGCCGTCTCAGATAATGAATACTTGTTCTGGAAGAGCCGGACATCAGCAAATTGGATCTGGTCTCCGGGCATTGGTTCCATACCATCCTTCCGTAGGTTGTTAGCAGCATCACCACAGACCTTGCATGACAAGCTGGTTGCATCATCATCCTCATCCTCCTCATCATAACTGACTGGTCTGTTTCCATTTGCCCTTCATGGTGCATGAAGCCTCTTCTAACTCCTGCTTGCCACTCATCTGTGAGGTGCACATGCCTACTTGTGATGCTTAGGAAAGAATGATGCTATTTCTGGGGATCAGCTGGCAGTGAGGCATTCTTAGCCATCAGATATACTTACTTAGGGCACCATTTGTTTCTTCGTGGATCATGATGCTTGCCAAAGAACTACTAATAGCTTCCAAAGATGCTTTTCAGTTTCAGGAAGTGTTTGAGTTTAGTGAGGCAAAGGGATGCATGCAGTGCAGCCAACAGAGTGAGCTTCTCTGTTAACTCTGCTGTGACAAATCAGGATTTTAAAACTCGCTAACCTGACAGTGGTGCTGAAGCTATGAGTGAGTTACCATCGTTTCTAAAGAAGGCTTCATTCTAAACAAAGTCATATCATTTGCCATTTCCTTAATAGCCCAAAGCTAACCCTAAATACCGAATGTGTGTTTGACCAATGTCACCAAATTACATCATTCAATGTAATCAGGTGCTTTATTTTCCTGAAAGTATTTCCACATTCATTAACTTACTTGGTGTCACAACAGCTGTGCAAGGGAGGTTCAGTAGGTATTAGTGTCCCCACTTGAAAGATAAGGAAACTGAAACAGAGGAAGGAGAGGAGTTGGTAAGGGCAGAGCAGAGTCTTGAACTGATTACATTTACTTAAGTCAGAATTGGAAATGTTGCCTTTTGGAGGCCTGCGTAGACATTGGTGGCCTTCGAGATCTTTCTCTTGCCATCGGATGAGTAATGTTTCTGTCTTCTACTATTGCCTCAAATAGTTAATGTTTTACCATTCTCATGACTCCTTACCAGCTCTTTTTGGAAATACCAAGAGGCTTTTACAAGCATTACAAGTGATGACAAGTCAAATGTAAACAATTGGGTATCTGGAGAACATGGAGGAATTTAACAGTGAAGCAGATACTTGATGATCCTCACTACCCTGAATGACGAAACTGGTTCTCTTATATCCTAAAGGTTTTAGAGTCATCCACTGCCAGGCTGAGAGCCACCCTCTCCCCTGATTTTAAGAAAGGGAAAAGTAAGGCATGTAAAAGCAAATTGGTTTTCCAAAGGTCATTCATTATGGAAGGCCATGGCCACAAGGAAGGGAAGTCTGAACATATGGTAATAAATTTTGGTGGTCCCCCCTCTCCCACATAGCAGCATGTCACCAAATTGTTAGGATTTGGGGGAAAAATGAGATTTGATGTGTGAGAGAAACACAATCTCTGTCTTAAGAAGGTGAAAATCCTTCTGGGAATGTAGCTAAACGATAGAACACTTGCCTAGCATGAGTGAGGTCCTGAATTTAATGCCCAGCACCAAAACGAAGAAGATGCCATTTATTTCTTAGGACTAACAGATTTCCCAGTGATTGCCTCATGGGAACAACTGCCACTTGGTTACTATGAAATCCAATTTAGCCCTGACAGCAACAGGCAATTTTCCATTAAGTGTTGGAGCTACAGTCCCATCTTTAGGACCCTCCAGAAATGTGCTGTGAGAATCTGACCCATGTATCTGAAAGCAGATTTCTGAGCTGCACGCACAGAGAGATGCACTAATGGAGAGAGAGGCCCAAACTCTGCTGTGTTTCAGCAACCCAGGTTGGGGAGCAGGGAAGCCATGCACTCAGTACAGTCTTGTGCCTCGCACCTAGCAGAAACTCTCAGGTTTTTTGAGAAAAGGGACTTGAACCCTCATATATATATATATATATATATATATATATATAAACCTCTTTTAGAAATCGATGACGCGATGCGTAGTTTTGCTGAAAAAGTGTTTGCCTCTGAAGTCAAAGATGAGGGAGGCCGTCATGAGATCTCTCCCTTTGACGTGGATGAGATTTGTCCGATTTCTTTTCACGAGATGCAAGCACACATATTCCACATGGAGACTCTGGCCACCTCTACAGAGAGCAGGAGGTAAGTGGCGTGGGGGGACTGCTTAGTACCTGAGCACAAGGAATTGGAGTTGATGGGGCAGATACAGTTCAGTCTGAATGATGGTTCAACTCAGAGAAAGAACTCTGCCAGAATTAGAAACTCTCCCCTAACCCCATTCACTGTATTTTAGGGTGAGAACCAACGACAGAGAAAGAAGAAAGCAGTGAGCCCCAGACCCTCACCCACATCTCCCTGAGTCGAAGCCTCAAGCTACCTATGCAGTTGTTCCAAACCAAAGTGGGCCAACAGCTGTCCTGAATTTACTTGGCCTATATGCAGTTGCCACATAAACTGGAACTCACGAGGCTACATCTTCTAGCTGTGTCCCTAGCCAACCTAAGTGTTGTGTTTCCTGACCCGAGCCTTGCCTCCAGCCAGTCTGACAGCTTTTTGGCCTTAGGGATGCCGCTCTCCATTCCTGCCCTCTGTCCTGCCCATCCTGTGTTCGTAATGCATATTTATTGCCTCTCCCGAGTATCTTCAGAGATCCCTCTTGACAAAGTCTTATTTTCTTTTACTTGAACTACCCTAGGATTCACTGTGACTACCTGCCACACTTTAGTCCTCAAACCTACACTGACCACTTAGCTGGAATTCCCACTGCTCAGCCCTTCCCTCATCCCACCAGCCCTATCCTGTGGTCTTACGTCTTTTAGGAAAAAAAACAACAAACCACCTCTTCTGGCATCACCCAAAGAACCTCACACAAGGCTTGTTTGTGTTAAATTAGAAACTCAATAAGTATTTGTTGATTTGAGGAAAGAATATTTGATTTGAGGAAATAATATCGATCCAGGTACTGTGCTAGGGATTTTATATACATACATCTCACAGAGGGGCTAGGGCTGTAGCTCAGTGACAGAGCATTTGCCTAGCATGTGTGAGGCAGTGGGTTCAATCCTTAGCACCACATAAAAATAAAACAAAGGCATTTTGTCCATATACAACTACGAGAAAAAATTTTTAAATAGTATATCAATCTCACAGAAATTCTCTAAGGTAGCTATTACTGCACCACTTTTTTTTCAGAGTGGAGATGGAAGCTCACAGAATTTAAGAAACATGAGCAAAGTGACGCAATTAGTAACTGTTAGCCTGTGCTCATCGCAGCACTTAGACTCCCTCTTCTGCTGGGAGTAGACTGCCTGGGAGGAATGGTGTCATGTTCCCTAAGGGCCACTGTTCTCAGAAACACCAAAAGCAGCCCTCGTCAGGTGTCTTCAGTGACATCTTCTCCCTCTATACTTGTATTCTATTTCTGACACCTAATCCAATTTCTAATTTTCATTTTTTGTCCTCAAAAATGAAATAGCATAATGAAACATTCATCTATTACAATGAAAATCCTGATGAAGACTTCACTTTAAGTCCTCTTATTTTTAAATTTTTGAACCCAGGAAAAAACGTTTCCAAGGACGGAAGACCGTTAATTTGTCAATTCCAATAAGTGAGACATCTTCTACCAAACTGTCCCACATTGACGAATGCATTTCTTCATCTCCAACCTACGAGACCGTGCCCGATTTTCAGAGAGTGCAGATCACGGGTGACTATGCCTCTGGGGTGAGTTGTCCTTGCCACTCAGACAAAGCTACTGGGAAGCCGCTCAGCTGGGCTCTTAGTTTCTCACCTTCTCCCACTTCCTGTTAAAGAAGGTGTCCTCTCATCTGTCCTTTGTTCTGCTTCGGGGTAGCACTTCCTTACTAATGTGATATGTTTTCTATTCCTGTAATACTTTTATCATCCCACATGGTTTCTCCTCTGTGTCCTTTGCTTGTGTGGAGAACATGGGCAGTGCATGTGCCCCAGAATACACTGGACAGATTTTGACAGCAGGACCAAAGAGCAGCAAGGACTCCCTAAAACAGGAAAGGGAACCTCAGGGAGGCACAGGGAGCTCTAGGGGAAAGATGGACCCAAGGGAAACCCAGAATGGAGCAGGCAGCATAAGCATAAACCAACAAAGGAAACAGATTAGGAGAAAGGGACAAATGAAGGAGAGGTCAGAAAAAAAAAGATGAGAAAGAAATTAGAACATTCTAAGGGACTGGTTTTTTTTTTTTTTTTTTTTTTTTGGACCAACTAAATTCTCCAGTTTCATGTCAAATGCTTACGCAGTAGATTACGCTTGGAACAGGAATAGTAAGTGCATGTTAATAACAACTTGACCTGTTTGTCCTATCCAGAACAGTTGGTCAATTAATAAATCTCTGCTGCACAGACTTGCAGTATAAGTGTCATATTGGCAAAACTGTTATTTAGCCATGGTCTGTGCTCCAAATATAGCTTTAATGACCAGTCCTGAGCCCCCATCTCATGTAACTGATCCAGACAGGCTAAGTCCTAAGATACTAAGAAGTGACACAGCAATGAAATGCAAACCGTTCTTGTTTATTTTTATTTATTTATTTATTTTGTATAACATAAGATGATCTGCAAATGGCAGGGTTTGGGACACTAAAGAACTTAAGTGAAACATTTAATAGTGTTAAGTACATGTGAAACACAGTTTGAGAACTCCAGAGTTCTCAAATTACAAGACAAACTTGATACCCATGAGTTTAGCAGAAATGAAAGCAGAAATAAAAAGAAAGATGGGAAGATTAAAAGAAAGATGGAAGGAAGGACAAGGCACACAGATATCAGGGAGTAATTGCTCCTCCTTTGAAAGTCAGAGGGCACCTGAAACTTGGCTTGCAGTCTTGTAGGACATGCTCTACTTGGTGGCTGAATATAGCTAAGCCACTGAACAACTCCCCCTGGCTGTGGGCTGTACCCACACCAGTCTTCATCCTTGGAATGCAGAGAGGTAAAGGGGGAATCAGGGTTAAAGACCTGAGGCCTTAATTCCTGATAAGCAATTGATTCAATTTATTTATTTATCCATTTATTTTGATTGATTCAATTTAATTCGTCGTCATTCAGCAGCCTCTCAGTGCTGGGCATTGTGTGGTAAGTGAGGACAGAAAGGTGAATAAGAACCAGCTCAGTCCCGGAGGACCTGACAGACAGTCTGGTGGGCTCTTCGGTGGCAATGGGACAAGTATACCACTGGGAGCAGACCCCCAGACCTAGCAACTGTGCCAGATTCTTCAGCACATCTTTAAAAATACTCGAACTGATTAGGATCCATTCCTATATCTCAAACCATAGGGAACAAGCTTTTGTTTGTCCCAGGAGAAAAAGTCTTTGGACTCCAATTATGATCATTCAATGATTTCCAATTATACTGCCTGCGCAGGGCTGGCCCAGCCTTGGGTTAGGGGTGGGGAAGGAAAATGGACCAGGTTAGGAAATTTCCAGTGTTTCTAACAAAGCTTTACTTTGGAAGTTCTCTAGTTTCAGCCAGAGGTAAGGTTCTCTTTCAAACTATTTACAGGAATAACTTGTTACAGGATGATGTTCTGATCCATCCGTCGTTGCAGAAGGCAATACTTGAGTGATAGGGTCTGAGGGACTTAAAACACTGTATTTATCCCAAAATATTTCCCTGATTGAACAAGTGGTTCAAATTCTCACGATTAGAATTGCATTGTCTTGGGCTGGGGATGTGGCTCAGGCGGTAGCGCGCTCGCCTGGCATGCGTGCAGCCCAGGTTCGATCCTCAGCACCACATACAAAGAAAGATGTTGTGTCCGCCGATAACTAAAAAATAAATATTAAAAAAATTCTCTCTCGCTCTCTCCCTCTCTCTTAAAAAAAAAAAAAAAAGAATTGCATTGTCTTTCAGTTGAGAGATTGTCTTCAGAAGTCAATCTGAAGGAAAAAGTATATACCATGGAAGGAAATAAGTATATACCATGTTAGACTGAGTTCTTTTAATCATATTTGTTGGATAAGCATTGTGATGTAGCAAAAGTCAAAAACCAAAACAGGGGGTCTGGGGCTGGGGATGTGGCTCAAGCGGTAGCGCGCTCGCCTGGCATGCGTGCGGCCCGGGTTCGATCCTCAGCACCACATACCAACAAAGATGTTGTGTCCGCCGAGAACTAAAAAATAAATATTAAAAATTCTCTCTCAAAGAAAAACAAAAAAAGACAAAAAAAAATAAAATAAATAAAAAAAAATTCTCTCTCTCTCTCTCTCTCTCTCTCTCTCTCTCTCTTTAAAAAAAATGTTAAAAAAAAAACAGGGGCTCTCTGCACTTCTCCCTGGTGAGCTGTGAGACCTGTGGGTCTGCTCCTTGACTTCCCTCACAGAATGGCCCCCAAATGCCAATCTTCGCTCCAGTCTCAAACAAAAAAACCCAAACTGCCTGCCGCCCCTGAGAAGGCGAATTCATTGGCCTCTCTGGGTTTGCCGAAGGGAGAAAAAGAACAACAAGAAGCAATTGAACATATTGATGAAATACAAAATGAAATAGACAGACTTAATGAATAAGCCAGTGAGGAGATATTGAAAGTAGAACAGAAATATAACAAACTCTGCCAACCATTTTTTCAGAAGAGGTCAGAATTGATCGCCAAAATCCCAAATTTTTGGGTAACAACATTTGTCAACCACCCACAAGTGTCCGCACTGCTTGGGGAGGAAGATGAAGAGGCGCTGCATTATTTGACAAGAGTTGAAGTGACAGAATTTGAAGATATCAAATCAGGTTACAGAATAGATTTTTATTTTGATGAAAATCCTTACTTCGAAAATAAAGTTCTCTCCAAAGAATTTCTTCTGAATGAGAGTGGTGATCCATCTTCAAAGTCCACTGAAATCAAATGGAAATCTGGAAAGGATTCAAGTCAAACACAGAATAAAGCCAGCAGGAAGAGGCAGCATGAAGAACCAGAGAGCTTCTTTACCTGGTTTACTGACCATTCTGATGCAGGTGCAGATGAGTTAGGAGAGGTCATCAAAGATGATATTTGGCCAAATCCATTGCAGTACTATTTGGTTCCTGATATGGATGATGAAGAAGGGGAAGGAGAAGAGGATGATGATGATGATGAAGAAGAAGAAGGATTGGAAGATATTGATGAAGAAGGGGATGAGGATGAAGGTGAAGAAGATGAAGATGATGATGAAGGAGAGGAAGGAGAGGAGGATGAAGGAGAAGACGACTAATTGAACACTGATGAATTCCAACCTTTTTCTTTCTTTTGTTCTTTCTTTCTTTCTTTCTTTCTTTCTTTCTTTCTTTCTTTCTTTCAATTCAGTCCCTGGGAGCAAGTTGCAGTCTTTTTTCCCCCCTCCCCCCCACCCCCTTGTGCTCAGTCACCCTGTTCTTGAGGTCTCTTTTCTCAAACCATGCTTCTCAACTTATTTTGGGGGGAAATATCTTGAGCAGAGTACAATGGGAAAAAAATCTCTACACCCTTCTGTTCTAAATTCATTTTTATCCCTTCCTGTCTCAAAACAAAAAACAAAAAACTGTATGGAATCAACACCACCGTGCTCTGTGGGAAAAAAGAAAAACCTTCTGCTCCCTTCACTCTGCTGGAAGCTGGAGGGTGCTAGGCCCCTGTGTAGTAGTGCATAGAATTCTAGCTTTTTTCCTCCTTTCTCTGTATATTGGGCTCAGAGATTACACTATGTCTCTATGTGAATATGGACAGTTAGCATTTACCAACATGTATCTGTCTACTTTTTCTTGTTTAAAAAAAGAAAAAAAAACTTAAAAAATGGGGTTATAGAAGGTCAGCAAAGGGTGGGTTTGAGATGTTTGGGTGGGTTAAGTGGGCATTTTGACAACATGGCTTCTCCTTTGGCAGGTTTAATTGTGATGTTTAACGGACATCCTTGCAGTTTAAGATGACACTTTTAAAATAAAATTCTCTCCTAATGATGACTTGAGCCCTGCCACTCAATGGGAGAATCAGCAGAACCTGTAGGATTTTATTTGGAATTGACATTCTCTATTGTAATTTTGTTTGTTTATTTTTAAATTTTCTTTTTTGTTTTCACTGGAAAGGAAAGATGATGCTCAGTTTTAAACGTTAAAAGTGTACAAGTTGCTTTGTTACAATAAAACTAAATGTGTACACACACACACAAAAAAAAACAGGGGGTCTGGGGTTGAGAAAGAAATTAGAACATTCTCATGGTAGAGCATTTGCCTAGCATGGCAAGGCCCTGGATTTGATTCCCAGCATGGCCCCCAAAAAAAACAAAAAACAAATATAAGACTATAAGGGAAAGACTCACAGGACTGGTATGTTTTGGTGGAGATGAGTTAGAAAAACTCCCAGATCTGCTCCTGGAGTGGACCCAGAATCCAAATCTATTCAAAAACAGGGGGAAGGAAGGTGAGGCTCATCATGGCCTGGAATACACAGGTGAGCTGGGAGGTGCCAGAGATAAGCTCCACCCAGCATTTAGATTTTTACAGGACTCTGATGCTCTGACATTTTCTTGGCAGGTAACAGTTGAAGATTTTGAAGTGGTTTGTAAGGGTCTATATCGGGCATTGTGTATACGGGAGAAATACATGCAGAAGTCATTTCAGCGGTTCCCGAAAACCCCTTCCAAGTACTTGAGAAACATTGATGGTGAAGCTTGGGTAGCTAATGAAAGCTTCTATCCAGGTAACTTATTTTCTTATAAAATAAAAAGGAAGCCGGGCACGGTGCATGCCTGTAATCTCAGTGGCTTGGGAGGCTGAGACAGGAGCAATCTCAGCAACTTAGAGAGGCCTCAAGCAACTTAGCAAGACTCTAAATAAAATATAAAAGAGGGCTGGGGATGTGGCTCAGTGGTTAAGCACCCCTGAGTTCAATCCCATGGACCAAAAATAAATAAATAAATAAATAAAATGAATAAGGATATATTCTTTGATTTAACTACTAAATATTACATTTAAACTATGCCCCTAGATTGCAAGTAATCCAGTCTAAAAATATCATAGTCCTCTCTGGCTCCATTCTGCCTGCTCCCCACATGTCCAAAATCACTTGATTCAGTTTGTACAGCATCTCTTTAAACCTGTTCTTTCTTACCTAATTTAGATCTATATTTCTCCTTGTTTATTGTGGTAGCTTCCAAATTACTCCGATACATTTTAATCTCACATTCTTTCAGTTCATCCTCACTTTTGAAACTCTGTCTCAAAATAAAAAATAAAAAGGACTGGGGGTGAGGCTTAGAGGTAGAACATCCCTGAGTCCAATTCCAGTACTGCCCGTGGGGTGAGCTATACACAGATGAGAGTACTTCCTCTTCCTGACAGAAACCTTCAGCTGCTCCTGTTAACTTCAATTTGAGCCTGGCACTCCAGGCCTGTGGCCATCTGGCCTCCTAACTTCATTTTATTTGTTTCTTTTTGGACTTGCCTGCTCAACCTATCTCTAAACTTATTGTCCTACTCTACCCTGTGCACTCTTCGTTATAGTTGGAAGTATTGCCTGATCTTCGTGGAGCTCAAGACTTTCTTGCTCCTGGACAGCTGGGCTGTTCCCTGTCTCCAGAGCTAATTGACCCTGTGTCCCAGTGTGTAGCTCCAACCCAATCTTTCAAGACACAGCCCAAATACTTCATTTCTTACCTGCCTCTGACCTTTGGATAGAAGTGAACTCTGTGTTCTGACTTTCTATAACATTTTATTTGCGTATCTCAGTTTTAACTTTCTACCTTTTATATAAATTAAATACAGATTTTTTTAATAGCCAGCCTTTGATAATTTTAGATTTCTATTGTGTTATTACCTGTACCATACTTGATTTAACCAATTTCTACTTTCAGACATTTATATTTCTGATTTTTAAAAACTTATTTCCAACAAGGCTACAATGAAGATCTTTGAGAAACTGTCTTTAGGATTATACTCTAGAAATGAAATTTCTAGAGAGGCAAGTATGTTGGATTTTTTTGACCTTTCAAATCGTCATATTATCAAAGATCTCAAGTTCTATGAGCTCATCTCTGTAATCGTGTTAAACATTTGTCCACTTTGGTGACTCATAATATTGGTTTGCCCATCCTCTACAATACTGACCTTTAGAATGGTTATCTTGCCTGTGTAATTTCTCTAATATACTTAAATACAAAAACTATAAAATTGTTAGTTAATATGGCCACATATTGTTTCCCTTCTTTGGTGTTTCTTATCTCCCAGTTTTTTTTTTAAACTTTTTTTTTATACCTTTAGTAATTTACTTATTTCTATGTGGTGCTGAGGATCAAACCCAGGCCCTGCCCGTGCTAGGGGAGCACTCTACCACTGCGCCAATATCCCAGCCTTATCTCCCAGTTTTGAATAGGAAATATTCAAACTTCTTCCTCCTCCACCCGACCCCCACCTCCCTTCCTCCCCCTTCCCCTCCTCTCCCCTCCCCCTCCCCTCCCCCTTCCCCTTCCCCCCTCCCCTCCCCCTCCTCCCATTGAACCTGGTACTTTACCACTGAGCTGTATCCCCAGGCCCTTTTATTTTTTATTTTGAGACCGGGTCCTGCTAAGTCACCAGGGTCTTGCTAAATTGCTGAAGCTGACCTCAAATTTGCCTCAACCTCCTAAATCAGTGGGATTACAGGCAAGTGCCACCATTCCTGGCTAATCATGCTAGGCTTTATTATTTTTGTCACTCCGACTACTTTAGGCGTCACTTGCAAAGAGGAGATTTTGTGATGCCTTCCTTGGACACAGCATTACACAAGCATGAATGACCATATTTGTTGAAAATAAAGGAGTGAGTGCTTAAAAATTGTGCCAGTGTGGAATGTATCTCGGGCCTTCTTAGGCTGAAATTGTCAGCAGTGGAAAGAAGGCAACATTTACCCACTTCCTCTTTTCTAAGTTCCTTTAGCAGAAATTATATGTGCTTTAAAAGGTGGTAAACATAATTAAAATTATAATTCCTATAATAAAAATTGATTTTATTTCTCCCTTTATATTAAAACCACTTTAGGAAACTATTCTGTATGATACTATAAAGATTGATACATGTCATTGTACATTTGTCAAAATTCATGGGGTGTACCAAACCAAGAATAAATCCTAATGAAAACTGTGGACGGACTTTCAGTCATAATGACAAGTCAATGTAGGCCTGTCAATTATAACACTTGTTATCTCTGATGCAGGATGCCAATAGTGGGGGAGGCTGGCCATGTGGGATGAGGGTAGGGGATATATGAAAACTACTTTCCACTCAATTTTTCTGCTTACCTAAAGCTGCTCCTAAAAAAATTATTGAATAAAAAATACAATCTAAGTCAGACATGGTAGCACATGTCTGGAATCCCAGGAACTCAGGAGGCTGAAATAGGAGGATCACAAGTTAAAGGCCAGCTTCAGCAATTTAGCAAGACCCTGTCTCAAAATAAAAATTCTAAAGGGCTAGGAATGCCGGGCGTGGTGGGGCATGCCTGTAATCCCAGTGGCTTGGGAGGCTGAGGCAGGAGGTTTACAATTTCAAAGCCAGCCTCAGCAACTTAGTGAGGCGCTAGGCAACTCAGTAAGACCCTGTCTCTAAATAAAAAATACAAAATAGGATTGGGGATGTGGCTCAGTGGTCCAGTGCCCCTGAGTTCAATCACCAGTACCAAACAACAACAACAAAAAAGGGCTTGGTCGTAGCTCAGTGGTAGAGTACCCCTGGGTTCAAGGGTAACCATCCAAACTCTTTCTTAACTGTGGTTTTACCTTTGCTTTTATGCAATTCTTTTATTTTATCATTTATTTATTTATTTGAGATGGAGTCTCACTCATTGTATTGCCCAGACTGGTCTTGAACTCCCGGGCTCAAGCAATCCTCCTGCTTCAGCCTCCTAAGCAGTTGGGACTACAGGCATATATCACTGTGTCCGGCTCTTTGAAATTATTTAACAGGATAATAAAATGCTCTTAACAGGCCAGGTGCGGTGGCACATAATAAAATGCTGGTAATCCCAGCAGCTCGGGAGGCTGAAGCAGGAGGATCACAAGTTCAAAGCCAGCCTCAGCAAAAGCAAAGCATTAAGCAACTCAGTGAGACCCTGTCTCTAAATAAAATACAAAATAGTCCTGGGGATGTGGCTCAGTGGTGAAGTGCCCCTGAGTTCAATCCCTGGTACCTCCCCCCCCAACAAAATGCTCTAAACAGGAAGCCTATAATGACAAACTTCAGTAAAAAATTAAAATTATTTAAGTTGTATATCAATTACTTTATGTAAACTTCTAAATAATTCAAAAATTATTCTTATACTAGATAAAACATTATTATTATAGTCATTTTATACTATTAACTTAATCATCTTTGAACACATAATGTGAAAAAAAATTATTTACTGGATAAATTAAATACAGTTGGATAATTATAACTTATGAAGTATGGGATGCCAAACTAATGATATATTGTAGTTTTTCATATTTTGGTTACTTTTACATGGCCATTCATCCTTGTGCTGATATATTACTCTGTTTTATTGAAAAAGTCTTTACCCCTCCTCCGAAGAAGGGAGAAGACCCCTTCCGAGCAGATGACCTTCCAGCAAACCTGGGCTACCACCTCAAAATGAAAGACGGTGTGGTTTACATCTATCCTAACGAGGCAGCAGCCAGCAAGGATGAACCCAAGCCATATCCTTACCCAAATCTGGCCGACTTCTTAGATGATATGAACTTTCTGCTTGCTTTAATTGCCCAAGGACCTGTGTAAGTTTTTTAGTGAGACCTGACTAACAACCAGTGCTACTATTATTAATAATAAGAATACATTTTTATCAAATGCTCACTCTGTTCAAATACTGTATTAAACCTTTGGTTACCTTATTTCTTTGATTTTTCACAAATGCTCTATGAGGCATTTTTATAGTTTTATATACTGAAACTTTGTAGAGTTAAGTAACTTATCCAAAGTCAGACAGATGGCTAAAAAGGGATCTGAGCCCAAATCTGCTGACTGCAAAGCCAGGGCTCTCAACTTTTTTTTTTTTTTTCATGTTACTGGGGATCAAACCAGGGTTTACATTCCCTGAGTTTATCCCTGAACTACATCCCCAGACATTTTTACTTTGAGACAGAGTCTCACTTAATTGCTGAGGCTGGTATTACAAGTGTCTGCCCTATGCTCAGCTGGGACCATTAACTTTGGACAACACTTGTCACCACTGATATTAAAATGCCTTCCCAAGTCCTCCCTTGTGATTATGTCCAACTTTGATGAAGAAGTGGAGCTCAATGCTTTTTTTTTCTTGGTATTACTGGGAATTGAACCCAGGGTCTTACACAAGCTTCGCAAATACTCTGCCACTGAGCTACATCCCCAGCCCTTTTTTTTTCTTTTTTTTAAGGAGAGAGTGGGGGAGAGAGAGAGAGAGAGAGAGAGAGAGAGAGAGAGAGAGAGAATTTTTAAAAAATATTTATTTTCTAGTTCTTGGCGGACACAACATCTTTGTTTGTATGTGGTGCTGAGGATCGAACCCGGGCCGCAGGCATGCCAGGCGAGCGCACTACCGCTTGAGCCACATCCTCTCCCCAGCCCTTTTTAAAACTTCATTTTGAGTCAGGGACTGCTGAAGTTCTCCAGGATGGCCTTGAACTTGTGATCCTCCTGCCTCAGCCTCTCAAGTAGCTAGGATTACAGGCATGTGCCAAACACCCCACTTGGAGCTCAGTACTTTTCAGTGAGATTAACTGTACAAAAGCCTGAAACATTTGTTCTAATATTTGTTTCCTTCGGTTGATAAGGGTTCTGATGATTTTGAAATTGTGATTGTTTTCTTTTCCTTTAATGTTCGGACTGTTTTAGAATTACGTGATTTTTATTTTTCACAGTAAGACCTATACCCACCGTCGCCTGAAGTTCCTCTCTTCCAAGTTCCAAGTCCATCAGATGCTCAATGAGATGGATGAGCTTAAGGAGTTGAAAAACAACCCCCACCGAGATTTTTATAACTGCAGGAAGGTAAAAAGTTTAGATACTCAGATAATTCCTGGCAAAAACATTAATCCAATGATTTGTTGAAAAGGGCAAGAACACTATTTTCTAATTAATCAAAATTTTCTCAGGTTTTGTGGCTTTTTAGTGAAAGCAGAGAGACTATGTCTAAATTACTATTTGTTCCAGAGAAAGATACACCAAACTCTTAGCATAAAAAATTATGTGTGTGTGTGTGTGTGTGTGTGTGTGTGTGTGTGTTTAGTGCTGGGAGTCAAACTCAGGGCTTCACACACTTGAGGGAAGCATTCTACTTAACATGGGCAGGACCCTGGGTTTGATCCTCAGCACCGCACTTATCATCAAAAACAAAAATAAGAAAAACAAACAAAACTTCACGAATTACAATTCTAGGATTTACAAGATCTTCCTTCTAGTTATTTTTCTTCTGCTTCCTGAGTTAAAACTTTGGGGGAAGTAATTAAATAATAGTTTTTGAGTTCCAGTGTCCTCATTTGTAAAATTGGGAAATATATCTGCTCAAAACAGCTTCTGTGAAATTGTGAATACCCAATGAGCTAATGACTGTGAAAATCAATCAATTAGAAACACTTCCAGTATGTGTTCTGGCAAGTTAAATGATTGGCAGAAAGTAGGAATAGGAAACATCTGAACAAAAATTTAGGCCCAAATCTTAGCTCAGCTTTATGTCTAATTTTGGACAAATAAATAAACTGTCAAAACATCATTTTATAAACTTGGTACAGTGGCCTAGTTTATAATCCTGTAATCCCAGTGACTTGGGAAACCGAGGCAGGAGGATTGCCAAGTTCTAAGTCAGCCTCAGCAACTAGCAAGACCCTCAGGAACTGAGACCCTGTCTCAAAACAGAAAAAAATAAAAAGAGTTGGGGATGTATCTCAGTGTTAAATCACCTCTGGGTTCAATTCCCAATACCAACAAAATAAAACAAACCCCAAACATTTCATCTTATAAATTCATACTTATAAAAATATCTATCTCATAAACATCATCACTGTGCCATAGCCTCATCATTTCAACCCTATCTTCTTTGGGGAGGAAAGCTATGGTAGCTACATTACTTCTAACTGTATTTCCGGGGTGGAGAATGGTCCCCAAGAACTCTGTGTGGGTCAAATGTGGAAGTATATTGGATGTACTCATGCACAAGAGAAACTGCTGCAGTCTGGCTGGGCACAATTCAGGAGCCACTTGTCAAAAGAAACGAACTTTATTTTTAGAACTACAAACACCAAACAAAACAGCTCCTCAGGAAAAACCCTCAGAGCCCAACTGCCACCACCGGCTTCCACAAGCCTCTCACCCACACAAGCCTCACTACCTCCCACAATCCTCCTGCTCTTGAGGCCGATTGGCTGGGTCGCGTGGGCGGAGCCAAGGAAGTCCCCCAATGAGCAGCTCCGTGGTCTGAAAGGGCAGGGAAACAGCCCAATGAACATCACTGCAGAGGAGCCAATCAGCTAGATGTTGCTGGGGCCACTGTGAGCCAATCATCAGCCGGCAGCTGGAAGTTTGCTGGCAGCTGGAAGTTTGCTGGGCCCCTTTGGCTGTGGCTCTCAACAAGAAGCAAGCACTATGACTGCATCTAGTCAAATCTTATACATCCTTACACAGGCACAGAAAGGGTGAAAATGGGTTCTTTATTGCTGGGTCACCTCCACCAGCTGTCAGTTCCTACCACCAATTTTTATTCCATTCTTCTGCCACAGTGGGATTTGCAGGCACCATAGCCTCTAACAGAGTAATAGTATAACTAAAGCTGATGGCTGGTTTTTCTTTCTCTGAATATGCACACAGGTGGACACCCACATCCATGCAGCTGCCTGCATGAACCAGAAACATCTGCTGCGTTTTATTAAGAAATCTTACCACATTGATGCTGACAGAGTGGTCTACAGCACCAATGAGAAGACTCTGACACTGAAGGAACTCTTTACTAAATTAAAAATGCACCCATACGACCTGACTGTTGATTCTCTGGATGTTCATGCTGTAGGTGAACCTATCTCAAAACCCCACGTATCTTTCTCCTATGACTCTGCTTCTCACTGTCCTCTCAATTATGTTGATTTACCACCCTTATAGAAAGCCACTTTTGAAGTTCACTCACTGTCTGTCATTTGTCCCAGATTTCATTCTCAGAGCCCAACCCCTTCCCCTGTTATCAGCTCCCTGTTCCTCTTGGCTATTCCCTAGCACTCTGTGTCCAGGCAGCTGATAATCTTACGGTTCTACTCCTGTTTCTTGATCCAGGGGCGCCAGACATTCCAGCGTTTTGATAAATTCAATGACAAATACAATCCTGTGGGAGCCAGCGAGCTAAGGGACCTCTACCTGAAGACAGATAATTACATTAACGGAGAATATTTTGCCACTATTATCAAGGTGAGGAAGAACCAACTGAATCTTTTTGGGGGAAGGAAGGGGTGTAGGGGATGAACCAACTGGATCTTTGGGGGGCAATGGGGTGTAGGGGATGAACCAACTGGATCTATGGAAACTGGCATGGCTCTTGAGGAAGGAGGGAGGGAAGAAGGACAGAAGGAAGGGAAGATGTGGTTCCTCATCTCTGGAGTCGAGCCCTACCCAAAAGAATGCAAGTATTTCTTCTGAAGCAGCCACTCTAATAATTTTAATAGACCTCTATTAAAGTTAAGGGTGTGGCTTGGGGATTAAGGACCTGGCTTTTCCAGGCTCTGGGTGCAAATTCAGGAAGAGCTGGGTGGGAATCCACACTCATCCTCACGATGCCTGTGTCTTAGGGAGCACGTGGATTTGGGAGCAGTGTGTTTTGCAGGGAGAGGAAATATGAAGAGCTGCATTTCTTTTGCGGGCACCTCAGATATCTCATAATCTTCAGTCTGACTTTTTTCTCTCAGGTCTCCGTCAGGTTCTACGAGTCTTTTATCCTCACTGAATTCTCCTCCTGAATTCTGAGAGCCATTAGATCTTCACTGAGAAATATTTTCCAAAATATTTTTCCTTTTATGTTTGTTTGTTTGTTTGTTTTTAACATTCCCTCCATTCTTCTTAGTAACCATCTCCTCTCCCTAGATCCCATGGGCTTAGGCTCCTGAGGGGCTGGTGGGAATCTCTGGCTTTGGATTCCTGTTTTGGCTTTGCAGGAGGTAGGTGCAGACCTGGTGGAGGCCAAGTACCAGCATGCAGAGCCCCGCCTGTCCATCTATGGCCGCAGCCCTGAAGAGTGGAACAAACTCTCCTCCTGGTTTGTCAGCAACCGCATCTACTGCCCCAACATGACATGGATGATCCAGGTCCCTAGGATCTAGTATGTACCTGCCCAT
Source organism: Spermophilus citellus (assembly GCF_964194105.1). Classification (NCBI taxonomy): domain Eukaryota; kingdom Metazoa; phylum Chordata; class Mammalia; order Rodentia; family Sciuridae; genus Spermophilus; species Spermophilus citellus. Next base: position 20,414,010 of record NC_138191.1, read on the forward strand.
GGGAAGCCTATAGCCTGTTCCCATGACCTGCCTCAGCGGCCCTGCTTGAACAAGCAACATGCAGACCATGTAGACAGAAATCAGCTTTGTTGAAGCAGCACCTCAGTACAGGGCCCTGCATGCTTGGTTCTGTCCACTCTGGGTACAGCACTGTTGACCACATACAGGAATTAGAAAGAGCATTTCAAGTTCAATATTGGAACCAGAATCTAAATAAGCACCAAGCTAAAAGAAGAACTGTGTACATTTCAGTGGATACTTTCTTTCTCCTGGTCTCCTCTGTGTCCAGTTCATTCTTTCCCACATTCATCTGTACTGGGATGTAGCTGTCTTGTATCAGAACTGTGACCAGGGTCTGCTGATTGTCCCACCCACATGTGAACGTGCTCAAGTTCTCCACGATCACATGTTTTCCTTCAAGAGTCCCAAACTGGTACTGCGGAGGAAGTGAGGAAGTCGGCTCCCTTTCATGCCACACATCATCACTCACTGCCTTCAGGGATAGTTTCTCTCTCAGTAGGTTCAGTATCATTGATGTTTTATCTAACTTACTTGTTTATGTGTTCTCTGGCAACTCCCCAGGTGCTCTGTGTGCCCGGTGGCAATGCAAGAGTTTTATCCTGTCTCTTAGGCCAAAAAAAATTAGATTTTTGACAGGGGTAGCACTTTCCATCTAATACCATTAAGGTAGCAAGGCAGTAGAGTATGGTGATGAGGAGTACGCACTCTGGCTCCAGACTGGCTGTGCTTGAATGCTGGTTCTACCATTTACTAGCTGTGTGACTTGGGCAAGTTACATGACTTCTCTGTGCCTTTGTTTCATTGTCTCTCAAAAGGAGTGAAAATGGCACCTAACATTTTTATGAAGATTGAATTAACTGATATTTCTGGCCACTTCTTAGAACAGCGGCTGGCATATATAAAGTGCTATTGTCTGTTGTTACCATGGATCAGAGAGATTCTTTTTAATTTTTTTAAAATTTGTTCTTTTTAGTTATATATGACAGTAGAATGTCATACATACACGGAGTATAACTTCCCATTCTTGTGGTTGCATGTAATGTGGAGTTACACTGGTTGTGTATTCATACATGAACGAAGGAAATTTATGTCCAATTCATTCTACTATCTTTCCCATTCCCATCTCTCCTCCCTTCCCCCTATTTCCTCTTGTTCTATCCATTACCCCCCATTGTGAGTCAGCATCAGCATATCAAAGAAAACATTTGGCCTTTGGTTTTTTGGGGATTGGCTTATTTCACTTAGCATACTAGTGTCTACTTCCAAATGCCATAATTTTATTCTTCTTTGTGGCTGAGTAATATTACATTGTGTAGTACCACAGATCAGAGATATTCTTTTTAAAAAATTTATTTTGTAGTTGTTGATGAACCTTTATTTTATTCATTTATTTATATGTGGTGCTGAGGATCGAACCCAGTGCCTCACACATGATAGGCAAATGCTCTACCACTGAGTCACAACCCCAGCCCAGATCAGAGATATTCTTGATCACCGTTTCATGCTCACCAACTTGTATACCATGTACTTGTATAAATAACTGAAACTTTGCTCATTCTCTATCTGGATGTAAGTGTGAAGGCTTAGTTTTCTTACCATAGGGGGTTTGTAGAAGAGAAGGTCTAGAAGAGATGGCACATAGTTTAGAAATACTTCCTCTGCCTATCCCAAACTGAACCCCTCTTTATGGGTAAGCAAGAAAAATATATGGGAGTGGATGTGGGGTGAACATTCCAGTTCTTTTTTCTGTACATGGTATTTGATCCTCTGATTCTCTCATAAGGGGGCCATCAATTCTAAAAAAATCTTCTCCTTTCCTTCTAATTTCTCTTTATTCTTGCCTCCAGTGATGTGTTCCGATCTAAGAATTTCCTCCCACACTTTGGAAAGATGCTGGAGAATATTTTCCTGCCGGTGTTTGAGGCCACCATCAACCCCCAGGCTCACCCAGACCTCAGTGTCTTCCTCAAGCACGTAAGCATGACCTTTCAGGCCTTCATACTGCTGTTCATGAACCAGTCCCGCGGCCTGGCCAAGAATAACTCTTGGTGCTTATCTCTTTACGTTTGGTCCTTGTCTTTGGAACTGAAAGTTTATCTCAAGACAGGGACCCTGCAGTTGGACTGAACCCATTGCATGGCTCACTTTTCCTGACAGATTACTGGCTTCGACAGTGTGGATGATGAGTCCAAACACAGTGGTCACATGTTTTCCTTCAAGAGTCCCAAACCTCAGGAGTGGACAATGGAAAAGAATCCATCTTACACTTATTATTGTTATTACATGTATGCAAACATCACGGTGCTCAACAGCCTGAGAAAGTAAGTACCAGAGAGCCAGGACTGGGGCTGGGGGTGTGGTTCAGTGGCAGAGTGCTTGCCCTGCATGCAGTGTAGCCCTGGGTTTGATCCCCAGCACCTCAAAAGAAAGAAAGAGCAAGGGGTAGGGGAGGAGGGAGGGAAATAAAACTGCTGAAGAAAGGGCCTGTCACAGCTCTGTCCTCATGCATCAGCCCTCCAAGGTCCTCTACAGATTCCAACTCCAGTGTGTCCCATTGACCCAAATCAGAATTTCTTTTCTTTAACTGGTTCTTCCATTTCTTTATTTATTTAGGGACAAAATTAGACATTTTTGGTGACTTCAGTTAACTTTCACAGTTCCTTTTCATTAGAAGTTTAGGAATTTTTGTTTATCATTGTGTAATTTATTATAAAACTCCTTATTTTTACCTTTCCTGTTGTCTCTGGATAAGGAGTAGAGGAGGATTATAATGGATTGTGTATGGTGCTGGGGATTGAACCCAGGACCTTACACATGCTAAGCATGTATGTGCTCTACCACTGAGTTATAGTCCCAGTCCCTAATGGAGTTCTTTGGAACCATTTCCCCTAAAGTGTAAACACCAGAAATGTTGAGATGGTGGTGCTGGTACATCTCCTGTTGAGACTGAAGATGTTTCAGTTCAACTATTAGTTACCTCCTGACTTCCATATCCTTTGCTACCTCTTTTTTAAAAAGTTTGTACTTAGGAAGAATTAAGAAGTTGAATTGGGATTGCCAGTTTTGCTGAATCCTTTGGATGGATGCTCTCTTCCAGAGCATTTCTACTGAATTTTCTTGTAAACCAGTCTGCCTGGAACCTACAACTCCTTTGGCAATTTTATTTCTATAGGGAACGAGGCATGAATACATTTCTGTTCCGTCCTCACTGTGGGGAAGCTGGAGCTATCACCCACCTCATGACAGCATTCATGATAGCAGACAATATCTCTCATGGCCTGAATTTAAAAAAGGTAAGTTGGAGACTGTTCTTAATATTAATTTTTATCATGGATACAGAGGTGTCTTTTTTCTCCCTACCGTATTTGATTCCAGCACTGGAATCAAATTCAAGAGAGCATAAAAGATTTTTGAGATTATTGAGTGTGATTTATTCTATAGAGAGAAGCAAAGGGACTCACATGATTACCTACCTAGTTGCCATCAGAGATGAGTTAATGCAGATCTCCTGACTTCTGGTTTACAACACTGAAAAGGGATAATTCAGGGGTGGTTTGGCTTACCTTGAGTTACTTTTTGCCAGATTTCTTGTTGTAGCATGCTTTAAAATGTCTCTTGTGAGAGTCAGAACTTCCGTGTGGCTGGGGAAAAGTAGGTTTCAGGGCGAAGTCTTTTGAGCTTTAATTGTCTAAGACCATCTTACTTAAGCAATTAAAGTTCAAATAAACAACTTGGTTTGACTCAATGCTTCTGAAAATGTACAATCCAAAATATATTTATGTTGGATAGTACTTACATTGAAACACTAGAATCCTTCTTTACTAAGAGTTTAAAGAGCAGGTGATGATTCTGTTGGAAGCTGAAGTTCCACGTAGAACAAGAGATTTTAAAGTTTCTAGTTTCTATTCCTCTTTCACTCTCCTTAAACTTGTTTTTTATCTTTTTTTTTTCAGAGTCCTGTGTTACAGTACTTGTTTTTCTTAGCCCAGATTCCCATTGCTATGTCACCACTAAGTAACAACAGCCTATTTCTCGAGTATGCAAAAAATCCTTTTTTAGATTTCCTCCAGAAAGGGCTAATGATCTCACTATCTACGGATGACCCGATGCAATTCCACTTCACCAAGGTACACAAGTGGAATGTTGAGCAATACAAGAACATTTTCCTCAATGGTTATTTCCCACCCAAAACTTGAAAGTCAATCAAGGTGCTTTGTTATTCTCTTTGTGCAAGATGCATATTATTTCTTTTATTAATGTATTCTTCTCTCTCTCTCTCTCTCTCTCTCTCTCTCTCTCTCTCTCTCTCTCTCTCTCTCATTTTCTTTTACTTCATGCAAATAAACTGCAGGAGCCCCTGATGGAAGAATATGCCATTGCTGCACAAGTCTTCAAGCTGAGTACTTGTGATATGTGTGAAGTAGCAAGAAACAGTGTTCTGCAGTGTGGAATTTCTCATGAGGTAGAACTGTCTTTGATTGGCTACCCTTCTGAGTAAAGGGTCTGGTAACTCGAATGTTGAAATATTAGTGAAACACATGTAGAAAAAATTTTCCAAGCCAGAAGTGGTGATGTGGTGACTTGGGAGGCTACGGTAGGAGGCCAGCCTCAGCAACTTAGCAAGACACTGTCTCAAAAATAAATAAATAAATAAATAAAAATAAAAAGGGCTGAGAATGTGGCTCAGTGGTAAAGCAACCCTGGGTTAAATCCCTTGTATCCCCCCCCCAAATTTTTTCCCTCCACAAACCATATGCATTTGTTGTGGATAGAAACAGGGACTAGAAAAGATTATTCTATCTCTCTGGCCATACCTTGGGTAAGGGAAACAAAATTGCTCACAATTTCTTAGTAGATTATACACATTGAAGCACTAGTGAGTGCTTGTAATGGTTTACTTTTTTTTTTTCTTTTGCCTGTGGCCAACATAAAGGAATAAATTTTTGTGGGAGATTCTGTTATTGTTTATAACAGAGGTGGTGGCAAAGGGAAGAGACAACATTCTGCTTCCTTTTCTTTTATAGGAGAAAGCAAAGTTTCTGGGCAACAATTACCTTGAGGAAGGCCCTAGTGGAAATGATATCCGGAAGACAAATGTAGCCCAAATCCGCATGGCCTATCGTTATGAAACCTGGTGTTATGAGCTCAATTTAATTGCTGAGGGCCTTAAATCAACAGAATAAAATAAATAAACCAATACTAATATGAGTGAGATTTTTGCTGTAGAGTTTAAATAATAATAGTACCATACTACTATACTACTATATGAAAGACTGTTATCAGATGTTCCACTGGTTTTATTTCATTTAATCTTTTTCACAACTTCAAAAGGCAGCTATTATCTACATTTGGGGAATGTTAATAAAATTAATAACCAACATGGGGGTAGGAAAGATGGTGGAATGAGACGAACATTATTACCCTAGGTACATGTATGACTGTACATATGGTGCAACTCTACATCGTATACTACCAGAGAGAGAGATGAAAAGCTGTGCTCCGTCTGTGTACAATGAACTGAAATGCATTCTGCTGTTATGTATAACTAATTAGAACAACAGCAACTAAAAAGATTAATAATCTGCCAAGGATACACCTAGTGAGGTATAGCAGTGGGGACCTAGATTTGTCTTACTCCAGAGTTTTCATGAGTTTCAGGAAAACAGTTACTAAAGCTACACAACAAAACAAAACAAAACAAAAAAACAAGCAAATGACTTGATATTGGGAGAATATAGACTTTTGCTTTTATAGAATTAAGCCTGGTTAAGGCTTTTAGAACCCTTAAAAAGTCCTTTGAAATGACATAGACATTACTACCCTGTGTACATGTACACTACCCATGTGACTTTGCACCATGTACAGCCAGAAAAATGAAGAGTTGTGCTCCATTTGTGTACAATGTGTCAAAATGAATTCTCCTGTCATGTATAACTAATTAGAACAATTAAAAAAAAAGTCCTTTGAGGGGCTGGGATTGTAGCTCAGTGGTAGAGTGCTTGCCTAGCACAGGTGGGGTCCAGGTTTGATCCTCAGCACCACATAAAAATAAAGGTATTGTGTTGTGTCCATCTATACCCCAAAAATAAATATTAAAAAAGTCCTTTGATAGCATTCAAGTAAATAGTGTCTTTCTTAGACAAAACCAGAGCAGATATGCTCTAATATAAAAAAATAAGTACTTATATAAGTTATTATACTCTGGGATAATTTATCTTACAAGAGGATTCTTAGCTTACCAAGGTAAGATATACATTTAACCTTTCAGAAACATGCATGTTACTCAAGGTCAGGTAGAATTCCGGTTAGCCAGATGAATAACATGTTTTTTATACACACAACCTTGTTGCCATCTGGTGGCTGGGCTGATATTTCATTCAGCTTATTCAAAAAGCAATTATTGGTCCAACATCTAAAGTATCAGATACTATTTTAGACATTAATATTATAAATAATAAGACTTCATTTCTATCTTCAAATGGTTCACAGCACTGAACTATGGAGTGTAGGAATACAAATGTGATAAAGAGTTGTGTGAAACATTTCAGAAAACAATGATGTTTCAAGTGCAAAAAAAATGAAAGCAAATTCCTGCGTTATTTCCACATTCTGTACAGGTAGCCAAAAGCATAGGTGTGACCCTGACGGCATGTTTGTACTAGCCCTGGTTTAAGAAGACTCTTCTTCCTGGTTTCTGAAGCTGAAGGTCTGTTTACTGAGTATTTGTAAGTCCCTTCAAGAACCTGGTTTTATTTTAATTGGCCTCCTACTCATCAAAATAATACAAACTGCTAAATTAAACACTCAATTCTCAGACTTACAGGGTTACCTTCTTCTTATCCTTAAGAGGGCAGTAGAATACATGCATGTGAATTAATTTATTACATCCACAAAACCCGCATTTGGTTTCATATCTGGTACCTGGAATTCAATCTGCCTCATTTTGCCCAGTTATCTTCCTAAGTGCAAAGTTAAAAAAATAAATTTCAAAACCATACTATTTTAAGTTCAAAATCTCATCTTGGACGACTACCTTGGGTGCTTTCTAAATATATTAGATAAGGGATGAGCAATTCATAAAGATCAGTGTTCAAAATTTATTACAAACAACATTCACATTTCTTTCCTCACTGGGACATGACTTTAAAAAAAATGTTGTCACTCCCTTCCCCCATTATAAAATGTTATTCCTGTCTTATTGTCCACAGCTCATAGCTTCACAACAGTTTGGGATCTGCTGCCTTTATTGCTTTGCTAAGTTGGCTTGTGACAGTCATCTGTGAAGTGTAACCAAACACCTCTCTTTCTGGCAATCTTCTATTTTGGTACCTCTATGTGAACAAATGGGGGAAGAGTTTGGTCACTAGACTCTAGAAGCTCTGGTTGGGTGGGGCGGGGCGAGGTGGGGCTGGGCGTTGAGCGAGGGCCTGGGAAACAGCTCCACTCATCCAAGTCTCGCAGCCTAAGTGAAACTGGGCTACGCTTGCAGCAGGCACAGTGCCATGCACATACCTGAACAAGAGAGTGTTGCAGGCGAGGCTTCTGCATGTGTGTCTCAACAGGGCGTGGCGGCTGCTCTCGGAGTGAATACCAAAAGCAGCCCTGATCTGGGACTTGAAGTCTCAGGTGCTCCGAGCGCCATTTGCATCTCCCTACGTTTCAAGTCGGCTCTGTCTGGCAATTGCCTGAGAAATATTTGCTCTTTGAGTTCGGCCAGAAACAAACAACAACCACAAAAAGCAAAAAACAAATAAACAAAAAAACCGGTGCTATAGTTTTCCTAGAGACTGCAAGCCTCCTGAGCACTGGGCAGGCGACAATTTCTATAGTTTTCCTCGAGTGAGATGATGCCGCTCTTAAACCAGGCTTAATCTCGCTGGTAGTTGAGTCAAGCGTCACGTAGAGTTCAGGTCCGTCGCTCTGGGCCTGTCTGACGGCAGGCACGGCGTGGGCGACGGAGCTTTGGCTGGAGGCCTCCGCCGGACGCGGGTGGCGCCGATTGCCTGCCTATTGGGGCCCTAGCGTCGCGGCGATCGAGGCGCTGGGCAAGGTTTTGGCTGGTGCGCGAACTCAAGGCGGGACTAATCCCCTCAGGGGGTGCGGGGCGGGGCCGCGGGCGGGCCGAGCACGAGGGTGGGAACGGGAGCCAATAGGAAGCGGGATTTGGTGGGAGGGGCGGGGCTCTCGGTCCTGCTCAGCCCGAGCGAGCCTGCCGGGGGCCGGGCGGAGTAGAGCCGAGTGGCACCCGGAGACTCGCGCCTCGCGGGAGGCCCGGAACGTCGCAGGCCCGCCTAGGAGGCAGTTTCGAGGCCCAAGCAGGTAAGCGCGTCTTGATCCGGGGTGGAGTTTGAGGCCGCCAGGGCTTCGACCACTCCCGGCTGTCCTGCGCGGGCTGCGGTGGGTCGGGAGCCTTTCGGGCAGAGTCCGCCAGAGGGAGGTCGGGCGGACGCCGGGCGCCGAGGGCTGTGGCGGCGGAGCGGGGCTTGGGGATTCCTCGCCTCTCGGTCGCTCGGGACCCCACGGCTGAGTGGCGCTAGGCCGTCCCGAATGGACGGGGAGCGCCCTGTAGCCAGGAGGAAACGCCTGTTTTCTTCAGGCTTAGCCAGCGAGCTTGAACTTCGACGCGCAAAGACGACGGACTTTAAATTTTTTTTAAATTTTTTTTTTGAGAGAGAGAGAGAGAGAGAGAGAGAGAGAGAGAGAATGAGAGAATTTTTTCATATTTATTTTTTAGTTCTCGGTGGACACAACATCTTTGTCTGTATGTGGTGCTGAGGATGGAACCCGGGCTGCACGCATGCCAGGCGAGCGCGCTACCGCTTGAGCCACATCCCCAGCCCCGGACTTTAAATTTTTAAAAATGTTTTGGTTCTTAATAGAATCTGACAAGTACAATAGTGAAAGCCGTCAAGTAGGATTTTAATTTCAAACTCTCTTAGGAAAACGCTCAAGAGCATTTGAGTAACTTCACATAGCAGATGATTAGATTATGAGTCAAAAGACTTGAGTCAGAGCCCTATTTGCAAACCAGATGTCACGCCTCCGCCAGATTAACTTTTCTGGGCCTCCGTTTCCCTAACTGTAAAACTCGGAAACACGACTGTGAGTATTCTCAGGGTCACATGAGATGAGTGAGAGTATTCCACAAATGTCAGGTATTATTGTTTGACCACGCACCTGGAGCATGCATAGTTCTTAAAGCAACTAAGTTCCTGGCATACAGCAGGCACTATGTAAACCTTTACCCTAAAGCCAGTGATTCACCTACAGTGCTTTAGATAAAATGCTAAATGTGTTTACAGGGTAAATAAGTTGTTCAAGCTGTTGTTCCTCAAAATTGTTATTGTTGCAATTGTGGTCTATTTTTAATTGATTCTCATGAAGTTTTCAAGAATTGCACATATCTACTGTGTCTGATTCACCATGAAGTTCGGTAGCAATCAAATAATTTACTTCTTTGCCTTAAAGGGTAAATAGTTGTAGTTTAATATCTAATAAAGTGAAATGGGAGAATTGTTTCAGACTAAGACTTTCATTTGTTTTTGTAAATTGATGGGCTGCTTTTGGGAAGATTTATGTTATCTAAAGTCAAGTTAATAGTTAATATATAGCTGTATTTTTGGTGCAGCCTTTTTTTTTTTTTTTTTTGGTACTGGGGATTGAACTCAGGAGCGCTGGACCACATGAGCCACATCCCCAGCCCCCAGCCCTTTTTTTGTATTTTATTTAGAGACAGGGTCTCACTGAGTTGCTTGTGCTGAGGCTAGCTTTGAACTCCCCATCTTCCTGCCTCAGCCTCCTGCCTCAGCCTCCCTCAACCTCCTGCCTCAGGCTCCCTCAACCTCCTGCCTCAGCCTCCCTCAGCCTCCCTAGCTGCTGGGATTACAGGTGTATGCCACTGTGCCTGGCTTGTGCAGCCTTTATTACAGACGTTTGTGTTCTTTACTATGGTTCTATGTGTCCAGAATTTTAGGGGTGAGATGGGAAATACGAAAGGGAATAGTAGTTATTAACCTGCAGTCTTCTTCTGGGAATACTTACAGGAGTGTTTGTGAGTAATTTCCCAGGCAGAAATCAGGAAATGTAGTAGTTGTATCTCTTGGTCTTTCATTGGATTTGTGTGTGTGTGTGTGTGTGTGTTTTGAATGTGGCAATAGATTTTTATTTATTTATTTTTGCACCACACTGGGGATTGAACTCCAGCCCTTGCAGATGCTAGGCAAATGCTCTGCTACTGAACTATACACTCTTCCAAAGTAGCTGGGATTACAGATGTGGGCCACCATGAGCTGAAGGCAATAGATTTTTTAAATGCAGAAATAATAAAGGAATATCAATGTTTTTCTGGTTAATAATAGGCAGTTTTAAAAAAATAGACAGTTTTCTAAAACTGCAAGTTATATTACTTTTAAATGATCTATAGTGAGTCTTATAAAAAGAATTTTAGACCACTGTCTAAAATTAAATGGAGTAGAGGTTTTATTGAACATATTTCAAAAATTTCAGTGGATCTTTTTTTTTTATACTGGGGATTGAACTCAGGGGCGCTTAATCAGTGAGTCACATCCCTAGCCCTTTTTATTTTTAATTTTGAAAAACTCAATCTTACTAAGTTGCTTAGGCCCTCGCTGAGTTGCTGAGGCTGGCTTTCACCTCGGAATCCTCTTGCCTCAGCCTTCCCAGCCACTAGTATAACAAGCATGCACTAATGTGCTGGCTGGGTGTTTTGAAACTACTTTAATACACCAATTTTAACCGTGCCCTCTATAATAAGTTTTGCTGTGAATTTATAATTTGTTGATATTACAGATTTGAAGCCTTATATTTACATTCATTATTGAGCACCTATCCCAAGGTGCAGTTTTAGCACTTAATGTTGTATTCACATATGATATAATTCTTTCCATCTAGGAGATTACACTCTGCCATGTAGGCTAAAATAAGTACTGAAAAGGCTGATTGTAAGAACATCAACTCATAGTTATTGGGACCTACACTGTGCCAGGCAGTGTTTTATATGCTTTGCATATATTAGCTTATTTACATGTATTAGAGCACCATGAGGGGTGCCATTATTATGATCTCCTCCTTGGGAGTCATATAGAGGAGGTTTAGTAACTTGCCTGGGATCAGATAGCCTAAGTAGCAGAGCTGGGATCACATCAGACAGGCAGGCTCCAAACACCCTGATTTTATGTTTTTTTTTTTTTTAATTTTTTAAATATTTATTTATTTATTTTTAGTTTTCAGCGTACACAACATCTTTGTTTGTATGTGGTGCTGAGGATCGAACCCGGGCTGCACGCATACCAGGCGAGCGCTCTACCGCTTGAGCCACATCCCCAGCCCCCACCCTGATTTTAAACCTCTGCACTATGCTGAGTTTCAAATCTGTGAATGAGATCAAATGAAATCCAATGGGTAGTTAAAAGAGAGTTCTATGAGGAACTTCTTCAAAAGGGAGGAGGGGGCTGGAGATGTAGCTCCCAGTGGTGGAGTGTTTGCTAAGCATGAATTGAGGCCCGAGTTCAATCCCCAGCAATAACACACACACACACACACACACACACACACACACACACACACACTTAAAAAAAGGAGAGAGAGAGAAGGGAACAAACTGGTATTGCAAGATATAGATAAAGGCAGGTCCAAGCTACAATATAATTATACTTTGTATGTAAAAACTTTTTTGGGGGGGGGGGCTGGTGAGTGATATTGGATTCTTACTTTTTTTCTAAATTTTCACTCAGTAGCTACAATTATGGCATTATTTTAGCAATATAAGCAAGTGTTTATTTTTTAGTAAGAAGTTTAATATATATGTTCTCAAACCCATGTGTTAAATGTTAGATTCAAGAAAGGAAAATGCTTCCCTGTCTGATGGAAGCTTATAACCAGATGTGCACAAGTCCAGTTTATTACAATTTCAGTGTGATACCGGCGGTACAGATGGAGTTTAATTGGAAACACTGATGAGGGAAAATTATTCTACCTGTGGTAGGGAGGAAGATTCTAGAAGAGATTCTGTGTTTGAATTTGGCTTTGAAGGATGAATAGGAGTGTGCTGAGTTGGGGAAAGAAACAGAAGATATGAATGAAAACCAGGGATAAATGTGAAAGTACATGGTGTGTTTGAGGAAAGTGTTGTGGTTTGTTATCACTAAAGGTCAGAGTGTATAGAGTCACATGGTTTTCTATAAAGTCAGGTGCTTGGACTAAAGGGGACAATGCTTGGAAATAAGCAGGAAAGAGAAAATTGCTGAGCTTGGTTGCTGATCACTTTAGGATCACTGCAATTGATAGTTAAGGTATGGGGTTCATTTCCCCTCATTTGGAATAATGAAGTGAGTGATTAGTCCAGGTGGGCAAAATCTTTTATTATAGAATATAGGGTTATTGGCACTTTTAATACTTTTTTTTTTTGGGGGGGAGGGTACCAGGGATTGAATTTAGAGGCACTTGACAACTGAGCCACATCTCCAGCCCTATTTTGTAGTTTATTTAGAGACAGAGTCTCATTGAGTTGCTTAGCACCTCTCTTTTGCTAAGGCTGGCTTTGAATTCATGATCCTCCTGCCTCAGCCTCCAGAACCACTGGGATTACAGGCCTGAGACACTGCACCTGGCACTTTTAATACTTTTAAGTAGGGAATATATTATAAAATAATGTCTGGTGAGGTAAATAAAACATTGACTCATAAAAAGAAGGGGGTACCAGGTATTGAAAAGCCTATGCATCATGCTAAGGACTTTGGACTTGATTCTAAAGACAGTGGTGAGCCTGAGAAGAATATATTAAGTGATTAGAAAAGATAACATGGTGATGATATAGTGTGGATGCTGGGTTGGAAAAAAAGAGACAAAAGGTAGGGAAAAGACTATTGCCAATGAAATAGTTCAGATAAGAACAGATAAGGGACTGGAGTAGGAAACTAGTAATGGTAGAGAGAATAGGGGAAATGAAGATGTGGAATTGGCAGGGCTTAAAAATCAATTGGCTCTGAAGAAACAGAAAAGTGACTTTGTTTCTTAGCTTAGAAAATACATGGATAGAGGAAGGGGGGAGAAAATATATGGTTAAAAGATCTTGTTTTATTTTAATGTGAGGGAAGATTTTTTTTTCAGTTTTGAACATGTTGGGTTTGAAATGTCTGTGGAATATTCAGGTAGAGATGTCAAGGCTGAGAGTGGTGATTCAGATTTCACAGTTATTTTCACAAGTATGATTGAAGCAGGAACAGCAGACTAAGTTACTCAGGAAGAAAACATACAGAATTAGAAGAGAAGAGTACCAAGGATCAGTGATTTGCTTTATGTAAATGGAAGTAATTGATTATTTATTTGTTTATGCTAATTTTGTCTTAAAACTTGTTATAAAGCAATGAAATGAGCTTTCATTGAAAGTTAAACAACTTTTGCACCCATGTGGTTCCTGTTCTTTTAAAATTTAATTAGGGATACATTCATTTATTCCAGAAGTGTATTATATGAAGTATCTTTGGAGTCCTGCTTTGGAAAACAATTTTTTAGCAAATTCACAGTCCCATGGGAAAGTAGATCTTCTAGTTTATTACAAAAATATTTTTCCTTGTCTGTACATTCAATTCTCTATCTGATCACTTGATTATTAGCCCTTAAAATCAGAAAGACAGCTTTAAAAAACCTTTTTCTCCTGTAAATTTAGATTGTCAATGAATGTTTGCTGTTGATCCATCTTGATAACCAGAATTACTGTCTTGGCTCCAAATAGCTTAGCCATTTCTAGAAGTCCTATTCATCTTCAGTGAATGAAGGTTTGCTACCACTGAGGTGACCAAAAAAATATTACTATTTTGAAAGCATTTTCAGAAGCAGTGTTTCAGAATATTTTCCTCAATTGTAGTATCATTAGAATAAGCATGTAGTCTTCAAGGTAGAGGAAGCAAACTTTTTCTACAAAGGACTAGATAGTAAACATTTTAGCCTCTTTCACAACTACCAAAACCAAACCAATATAAAACAAAACAAAAATAAATAAAAACAAACAACTGAAAAGACAACACTTAAATAAATAAGCATGGTCTGCATTTTTATAAAAAATTTGCGGACACTAAAACCTCAATTTTATATAGTATTCATATCACAAATGTTATACTTTTACTTTTTTTCTTCCAGCCTTTTAAAAACATAAAAACCACTTTTAACTCAGAGGCCTTACAAAGGCAGCCAGAGTTAATCCACAGGCAGGCCATACTGACCCTGTCTTAAGGAATGTTCTTCAAAATATTTGGATTTTTAAATTCACTTAAAAAAAATCATGATTCTTCAAAAATTTAAAGGACCTATTATTTATTTATTTATTTTTTTTACATCTAGCTATCCTAGTTGTTTCAAGGTTTTCAAGGAAGAAATTCAAGATTTTTTTTTTCCTTATGTATATCTTAGACTCCTGGTTAGCAGCTTGAAAAAAAAATTTAACATCCAGTTCAGACCATATTGATCCATTTATATTAAAGATTATTATTTGTGCTCCGTTTTTTTAAAGTTAAATTTTCTGACTTTTCATAATTTTCAAAGCAGAAATAAATGTTTACATCAGGTGACATGGAGGGAATTTATTAATTTCCTCTGAAGTTTGAATTCCTAGAAATGATATATTTATGAATTTTTCCTGTATGAAAGTTAAAATTTTGGGCAGTTTGGTGAATATATGTGTGTGCATTATTTTTTTCTGCATCTTAAAAGCTATTCTCTTTTTCTTCCTCTTTTTTCTTTTTTCTCTATTAGAATAAAAAAAAACAAAACCCCCAAGCTGTTTGGGATATGTTTGAATTGGTTACTTAGCAATCTGAGGCTTAATTTTGTATTTAAATATTTATCTGTACTTTTTGATGTTCTTATTAAATAAGGGTCTGTTTAGACTGTAATAATGGGGCCTGCTGGGAGGAAATGACACAGCCTGTTCCACAACAGTATTTACTGAAAATCACCTTTTCTCTGGTTCCTATTTAAACTATAAAGATAATATGGAACAAAATAATTATGAGTATTAGAGTAATGGTTAACTTGATCACCACTGTAATTCCATGGTTATCATTACAAATTTAATTTATATTAACATAGTTCAAGGTCAAGCAGAATGTGGGAGAATTTTATCTACTGTTAGTAAAAATGGTGATGTGTTCAAACAAGTTTTATTTTTGAACTTTAAAGACATTTTTCTATTTTTAATGCATTTTCAAGAGTTTGACACTAACTGTAATTTTAAAAGCAAATTTGATCAATTATCCTTTAAAATGTATTATTTTATTATTAGAAGAAAAAGGGCATGAGTTAAAAAATACAGAGGCATGTTCAGTAGCTGGATTTTGGAAGTAAAAAAAATGTTGAGGAAATGGATGACTTGAGAAACAAGTGTAAGACTTTTAGTGAAGATTATTTAAAATCCAGTTTTATTAAATGGCAAAACTTGACTAAAATGACAGCCTCCCTGAATTTGTAATAATGTTGCAAACAAAACTAAAAATCTTTAAAATGATAAGGATTATTGGAAATACAGCATACTGGACTCTTTCCTTCCTTCTTTTTTCTTTTCTGTTTTTTGGGAGGGGGCTGTTGGTACATTGGAGATCAAATCCAGGACCTCATGCACTCTACGCTGAGCGACACACCAAACCCCTAAACTTTTAAAATAAGACTTTTGGGGCTGGGGATGTGGCTCAAGCGGTAGCGCGCTCCCTCGCAAGCGTGCGGCCGGGGTTCGATCCTCAGCACCACATACCAACAAAGATGTTGTGTCCGCCGAGAACTAAAAATAAATATTAAAAAATTCTCTCTCTCTCTCTCTCTCTCTCTCTCTCTCTCTCTCTCTCTCTCTCTCTCTCTCTCTCCTCTCTCACTCTCTCTTTAAAAAAAAAATTAAAATAAGACTTTTTAGATACTTTCAAAGAAAAACAAAAAATAAGTTTACCACAATTTCCTATTTATTCAAACACCATTCTTGAGAAAGATTCTGTATGTCCTATTTAGTTGCGTATAACTGGCAGAAAAGAAAAATGACAACGTATCTTTTTTGTACAGAGAAGTGTTCATTTAGAATGCATGAATTTTGTTTTTATGATTTTTGATGATAAATCAGGCGAAAATTAAAAATTGGCCTTCTGGACCTAGGGTGTAGCTCAGCGGTAGACCACTTGGCTATGTGTGAGGCCCTGGGTTTGATCCCCAGCTCTGCAAAAAGAAAAGAAAGCAAAACAAAAAATCCTTCTTAATGATGGCATACCTTTATTCTGTGCCATTATGTAACATTTCAGCAGTGCTTGTGGGGCAGCTACAGTCTGGGCAGATTTTACAGTCTACATTGATGAGATCACTGAAATCAGAAACTGCATTATGATTTTAGTTGGTGAAGATAATTAATAAGGAGGATTTTCTTGTGTTGTTGACTACATCTTGTTAACTATATGTTTAACTTCGTGTATGGGGATATTTACAGAATCTTAAAAGTGAGTTGTTGATCTTCATAAATTAACCAGGGTGCGGGAAGTTGTTTTGTTTTTCATTGCTGGGGATGGAACTGGCCTTGCACATGCTTGGCAAGTGCTACATCCCAGGGAGCTACATCCCCAACCCCTGCAGAAAAAGTTTTTAAATAAGCATAGTTAATAGAATAGCAAATATGATCAGAAAATTAAGGCAGATATTTTAAGCATTGTTTGAAGCTGCTGATAACAGATTTGTTTTTTTTCCCCAAGGCTCATTGCTTACATTTTAATGACTATCTCTTCAAAGCACCTACCAGTGCCCAGGGAGAGGCAAGGAGTTACAGTGAGGGGAACAGAGGTACAGTGGATGGTTAAAGCAATACAGCTGACAGTATAGACATCTTCTTGCTCTCTGCTGAATGTCCAGGACAGCAGGACCACTGGACTATTTGGAGCTTTCTCCAGCGAAAACTATAGTCTGGACATAGGTGAATGCACTGCCCAGCAAGTCATTGCTGGGTTCTTTCCATCCCATTTGTTTTAAGGGCTTAGAGTGCTGTTTGAAATTGTTGTTTTATATATTGCAAAGCTTTAGTACACACAGAAAACCTCTGAATTTCATAGACATGTTGAATATTTTATTCAGAGCTAATCATACCAATTTACCATCTTGGATCAAAGTTTAATAGCTGTTGAGAGAGAGAGCTAAGTAGGTAGTAAGAATCCAGAATTTTTCTAGTTGAAAGGCTCATTTGGCAAACATTTTCTTTTCTTTCTTTTTTTTTTCTTTTTTTTTTTTTATACCAGGGATTGAACTCAGGGGCACTAGACCACTGAGTCACATCCCCAACCCTATTTTATTTTATTTAGAGACAGGGTCTTACTGAATTGCTTGGTGCCTCGATTTTTTGCTGAGGCTGGCTTTGAACGGATAGTCCTCTTGCCTCAGCCTCCCAAGCTGCTGGGATTACAGGTGTGAGCCACCACACCTGGCTCTAATGTTTTTGACTAACAAAATTTCCACGTTTAAGTAATATTTTTGACAATCTGGTTAACTAACTTTGAAGCTATATTGTTGAAGCCTACTGTTTGGACATGACATACTTGCCACTATGTCAATATCTAGCCATTATAACTTTCAAAATTATTTCTACATCTCCAAGACAGCATTTTTAGTAAAGAAAGTTTGAAAAAAAATAAAATGTGTAGATATCATTATATCTCATTTCTGTGTCTTTTCATTTTATTTTCCTGAAAAGAAACTGAAATTTTCAAGAACATTTGGCTAAAAGATCCACTAGTCTTGCCTCTCTCATCACATCAGTAATTGAAATAATGTATATTCTAAAAGGAAAATTAATCTTGCAGCTTTTCTTCATTTATTCTCAAGAATGATTATGTGACATTGCCAATTATCATTTTTGTTTTAAGGCTGAAGAATTTCCATTGCTAAGTAGAGTGCACTGTTATTTTTACCATCCACAACAGCTTATTGTTCCACTTAGGATTTTCAACCCTGACCTAATTAAAAGGAAAAGAATAAAACAGACTCCTAAGTGAAGCTGATAAGCATATGGCATTGTCCTGTGTGTTCCAGACTGCGATTTAATTTATGAACAGGAAAGACTATTTAATGAAGTTGAATCTTTTATTTTATTTTAATATTATTTATCTTAGAATGTGAAATTTATTTGAATAATGATAAAATAATATTTGATCTTAACTTTATGTTGTACATTGTCATGTGATAAGGGTAATTTTTTTTTATGAAACTTCTGTTTCAGTTTTGTGTGTGTTCTGATACCAAATGTAATTCTTCCCCCCACCTTTTTTATTGGTCTATTGTAGTTGTACATAATGATGGGATTTGTTGTTACATATTTGCATATACACATAATATAACAATATAATTTGGCCAGTGTCACTGCTTAGCATCTCTCCCTCCCTCCTAGCCTTCCACTCCCTGGTTCCTTCCTCTACCTATCTCCCTTTGATTTTTATGAGATCCACCCCCACCTTTCTTTTCCTTTTTAGCTCTCTCACTTCCACATAGGAAAGAAGATATACAACCTTTCTGAGTTTGACAACATAATGATCTCTAGTTCCATCTATTTTCCTGCAAATAACATAATTTCATTTTTCTTTATGGTTGAACAAAACTCCATTGTGTATATATACCACATTTTCTTTATTCATTCATCCATTGATGGACTCCTAGTTCCATAGTTTGGCTATTGTGACTTGTGCTGCTATTAACATAGATATGCATGTATCACTGTAGTAAAAGGACTTTAATTCTTCCGAAAAAATATGAAGTGGTGGCTTGGCTGGGTCATATCATGGTTCCATGCCACCATGGACACAACATCTTTGTATGTGGTGCTGAGGATCAAACCCAGGCCGCACGCATGCCAGGCGAGCACGCTATCGCTTGAGCCACATCCCCAGCCCGAATTTATAATTATTTGTATCTTTGTAACTGCCATTCTTCTGACTGGTGTAAGATGAAATTTCAGTGTAGGATTTGCATTTCCCTAATTACTAATGATATTGAACATTTTTTTATATATTTGTTGGCCATTTGTATTTCTTCTTTTGAGAAATGTCTGTTTTGCCTATTTATTAATTGGGTTATTTTAGTGTAAAGTTTTTTGAGTTCTTTATATATTCTAGATATTAATCCTCTGTCAGAAAAGTAGCTAGCAAAGATTTTCTCCCATTCTGTAGGTTCCAAATATATTTCTTACCATGAATTTTGATCAAAAAGGTTCATGAAACACTGATCTGTAGTTCAAGAGAAGGAGGATTTTATTCAATAGGTGACCCAGATCCTTAGAATTTTTTTTTTTGTGTGTGTGTGTGTGCATGCGCGTGCACTGTATAAAACCATACTAATGTATTCTGCTATAACTGTCCTTAGAAAAATTTTTATTTTCCATCCCACCTCCTCAAAAATTGTGACTGCTCAGTCTGTCTCTTGCCCTTTTAATATTATGTGTTCCTCCTTCCTTATTGCTTCCCTCAAATTGAGTTTCTCCCCACTAACACCCCCTTCTATCCCCAATGCCCCAGACTTCAGTTTTGTCCTGATATCACTGGGTTACTTGGCTCTGTTAACCTTCTGTATGCACATTGAAAATCAAGGCATTTCCCCAGTGAGGATAATCACTAATTTTACTATCTTTGGCCCAAGAATCTCATAGGCAAGGCCAGGTGTGGTAGCATATGCCTGTAATTCCAGCTACTTGGGAGACTGAGGAGGGAGGATCACAAGTTCAAGGTGAACCTGGGCAATTAAGCAAGACCCTATCTCAAATTAAAAGATTAAAAAATGCCGGGGATGTAGCTCAGTGGTAGAGTGCCTTTGAGCTCAATCTCCAGAAATAGAGAAAAAGGGAAGGAGAGAGAGAGAAAGAAAGAAAGACAACAGGGACACCAGACTCTGTATGAATCATGCTATTCACCTTCAATTGAATATTCTTCTCCTGTTTCCTATTAACTCCAGCTTTTTGTTGAGCAGATCTTAAAGATTATATCCTCAAGTTGCCAAACTTTTTCTCTAATTCATGGTTATTTTTATTTTAATAGATTAAGGTCCCAAGGTATGAGCAAGTTCACTTGACTTGATCTTGGTCCTCATTATGCACATATCTTCTCACCTTTCTTCTATTTCTACAAGAACTGCTATCCTCTCAGATCCCCCATGGAATCCTAGCATCTCTTTCTTGAGACAACTTTCTTCTCCTTTTTGTCTGCATTTATTGTATACTTCATTATATTTGTACCATATATATATTTTTTCTCTTTTTTGTTGTTATTGTTCTGGGGATTGAACCCTCTCATGGTAGGCAAGTACTTTACCACTGAGCTAAACCCCCAGCCCCTCACTCTTTTCTTCTTAAAAGACCTTCTTGCTTTGGCTTCCATTGTTCTACACACTTTTGGCATTTTTCCCATCTTTTGTCTACCTTTATGACTTAAATTACCATTTGATCTAGAATGCCTGAGAACTGACCAGTTCTAGATGAGCGGTTAATTTCATCAGAGCATGCTGATGTATAAGTTAATTTCATCAGAACATGCTGATGTATAAACATCATTTTTAAAGCTGGGCATGGTGTCACACTCCTATAATCCCAGATACATGGGAGGCTGAGGCTGGAGTATTACAAGTTCAAGGCCAGCTTGGGCAGTTTAGTGATACCCTATCTCAGAATAAGAAAAAGGGCTGGGCACATAGCTCAGTGGTAGGGTGTCTCCGGATTTAGTCCCCAATACTGGGGGGAAAAGTAATTTAAAGAAATAAATTATGATTATATAATAATAAAGCAGATATGAAATAAATGAATTTGAAAAGTTTACATGGAAACAGCAATGAGATTCCACTACATACCAGAATGGCTAATATTAAAAAGACTAACAATTCCAAGTGGTAGCAAGACTGAGGAGTAACTAGAATTGATATATTGCTGGTGAGAGTGTAAATTACTACAATTGTTCTGGAAAAACTCTTTGACAATGTCCACTAAAGTTAAAAATATACCTAGTCTGTACCCCAGTAGTTCTATTCCTAGGTAATACCCAACCTAAATGTTTATAACAGCTTTATTCACAATAGCCAAAATGTTGAAACAATCAACAAATATATCAATGGGAGAATGGGATAAATATTGTCTTGTCTTTTCTTTCTTTTTTTTTTTTTGGTACTGGGGATTGAACCAGGGGTGTTTAACCACTGAGCCACATCCCCAGTCCTTTTATATATTTTATTTAGAAACAGTGTCTCGCTGAGTTACTTAGGGCCTTGCTAAGTTGCTGAGGCTGGCTTTGAACTTAAAAATCCTCCAAGCTGGTAGGATGACAGGCGTGTGCCACCATGCCAGGCTAAATATTGGTATTTTCATTAAATGGAATACTATAGAGCAATAAAAAGTAAAGTTGTTATTACATAGTAAAATGAATCAATCATAAAGATTTTATACAAAATGAGCTGTACACATACATATATACTATATTATTTTTGTTTAAGTGAAATTCAAGAACAGGAAAAAATAATTCTTGGATAGAAGATAGAATGGTGATTCCCTCCAGGGCTGTGTTTATTTTTATTTATTTATTTATTTTTAATTTTTTTAGTTGTAGATGGGCACAATACCTTTATTTTATGTATTTTTTTATGTGGTGCCGAGCATTAAACCCAGTGCCTCACACGTGCTAGGCAAACATTTTACCACTGAGCTACAACCCCAGCCCCTGGAGGTGTGTTTATTGATTGGGAAGGAGATGAAAGAACCTTTTGGGGTGCTATGTGATGGTTAAACAAGATTTTATATATACACTTAGTCTCTGAATTATATGTATTAGTGGACTTTATATGCTTTATTAAGTTACATTAAAAATTTTACAGGCTTTAGGTTATCTTTGGTACATCTTAGATGTTTCTTAAATACTTATTACTAGTGTTCAATTTGCCAGGAATGCCTCTTCAGTAGGTGCCTTCTCATCTATCAATAGTCTCATTTAATAATAAAATACCTTGTAAACATATATGTGAATACGCTGTGAGTGGGCTTGTATTTTATTTTTGTGCAAATGTTTTTCTAATGGGACACAGAATATATAGTAAAAAGTACATAGACTGCTTTAAAATTCACCCATTTGAGTCTGCACCTCTGTTTCTAGTGTGCAAATGAGGATGATCATACCTATTTCTGGCAGAGACTTTCTTTGTGGGGAGGGCTACTCTGATATCCATTCTTCTAAGTAACAGAGCCCAGTTTTTTTAGCTGAGCACATTACAGGATAAAAGAGTATACTTCCTGGCCTTGCTTCCATTTAGTCTATATGACTAAGCTCTGGTCAGTTAGCCATAAACACAGTGTTATAGGGGACTTCCAGGAAGGCTGAATAAATATAGCTATCTTTTTTCCTTTCTGCTTCCAGGAATGTGGGTATAATAACTGGTGTTCTGTAGCTAGTGTGGACAATGAAGAGTCTTTAACATAGAAGTCATGTGTTGAGGATAACATAACAGAAATATAGGAACCTGTATTGGTTAATCCACCTGCTATTTTCACTTTCAATTACATGTACCCAAACCTAATCCTAAATGGTATACTACTCCAAAGAGTGCTATGAATATTCATTGAGATACTATGATTGAAATGACCGGCACATAGTATTTAATAAAGCTTAACTGCTGTTATTGTTGTTTTTATTCTCAGTGTGCTATGGATGAAGTGGGTATTGAGAATGTATTTGATAAATCTTTTAAAAAGTAATCTTTTTTTTGAAGCAAGCATGATGCAAACAATCTGAGTTTGTTTTTTAAAATTAAAAAATATAGATAAACTAAAAGAAAACTCTACTACACTTCTATCATCTGGAGATCAAATAGCATTATAATAACATTTTGGTATATGTCTATATTAACTACAGATTTTATGCATTTGTGTATACAGATGTAAGAAGTCAAACAAACTCTGGCAAGCTTTATTAAAGAAAAGATTCACATGGTTTACTTTTCACCTCTCTGTTCTGACATGCTTATAATGATATTAGAATCGCTTGGTTCAATGACGCCAGTGTGCACACTCTAGTACTTTTTGCACAGTGAGCTCAATTCAGTATTATTGTCACTGCAGTGATGGCTGGACATCTGTTTTGGCCATCATGGCACAGTACTCTGTTTCAGATTTGCTCAAAGCTGGGCAGTTGTTGGTGAAGATGACCAGTTTCACTTTGCCTTGTCTGATCATCTGCAGAGTCTCCTTGTACTACCCCAGCAGGAGCCTAGAGTTAATCAAGTCCAGTGACTTTTTCATTATCTTTGCCGCCACCGTCTTTCTGCCTTGTGTAAGGGACAGCCCTCAATCTAGAACATACAGAGGAAGTTTAGGATCCAGATTTTCAAATGGCAAGCTGCAGGACTTACCTGGTTGCCTAAACTTCGGCCTGGTGGAGCCCACTCAACAAAGAGCCCATATAGATTTTTAAATCACCTTATACTACTCAGTCTTTGTAACGTTCTTATTTTACTTAAGAGAACTTGAGCATGTTATAACTTTCTAATATTTCAGTGTATGGATTTACAATGGTATATTTAAATTCCTGTTTAGAAGTTTATTTTCAATTTTATAATATTCTGAATCTATTCTTGTACATATATCTTTGTGAATTTGATTATTTCCTTAGAATAAGTTATTAGAAGTGGTATTTCTGCATCATTATATATTAATATAAAAATAATTTATTAGGGTTTATTTACTATAGAAAAACAAATACAGTTTTTAAAGTCTTATTATTTCTCCATCCAGCTATATCATTTTATAACACTGAAAAACAAGAAAAAAATATATAACCTTGGTAAAAATTTTAACCATTATAAAAAGTCATAAAATGGGAGATAGAAAACTTGGTCCCCTAACAATAGATTCTTTTCACTGGTACCATATTGTTGACAATTTCTTATGTAGCCACTCACCATAAATCAGTAAGTGGGCCTCTAAAATTCAATCTTATAAAAACATTGAGTCATATTGTTATAAGGATAATGAAAAATGGTATTTTTAAAATATGGTGTAAAAATAAGATATAAAAGATAAAAATATAACCCTAATTCCATTACCACCTACATTTGAAAAAAATTTAATAAAAATAAGAAAAAAATACCAATGTGAAGATAATAAAACAGCATAACTGACCATAGCATAACTGAGAAGGTCCAGATGATCACAAGATGACCATTTCCTATGTATTCCTTTCCTCTGCTTTGAGGAAAATGAGAACTAGCCCACACCAACTTCTTTGAGAAAAGGGACTGGAGAGAGGATAGGAGTCAGTGTGTAAAGTCCAAGATCATATTATGGCAATGCGTGTGTATGCATGGGGGGGTAAGAATATAGATGCATGTATATGCTTTTTTTAAAGTCTATAGAAAAGGGAATCATATTAAAGAAAAAGTTTTCCCTCCTTTTCTTTTTTTAATTGATTCTGGGATTAAACCCAAGTGTGCCTTACCCCTGAGCTATACCTCCAGCTCTTTTTAGTTTTTCTTTTGAGACAGGGTCTCATTAAGTTATCCAGGATGGCCTCAAATTTGGTATCCTTCTGCCTTCGCCTCCTAGATGCTGGAATTATGGGCATGCACCACTATGCCTGGCTTTCCCCCCACTTCTGTTTTACACACCTTTGCGTATCTGCACACAGATCTCAACCTTATCTTTTTTAATAATCATAGAGTGGTACAGAGTATTGTCAGTATTCTGTGTTAGGGTACGCCTCCTAGAAGGAAGCTATTCTTACCCTGCTCTGCCTCTGATAACCTATACTGTGGCATCTAATGAGATCTTCCTCCCCGCTCACACTCTAACACCCTGCTCTGGGCTGCTCCTGTGTGGGGGGGACCTCATCTCCTCTCTCTGGGCCTTGACAGCTCATAAGGGAAACCCTCTTCCACACAGGCTCTCCCTACCTTCTTCCTTAGCATCAGGCATGGTTTAGAAAGAGGAAGAGTTGTTTTTCATTTTTATTTTATTTTGGTGAGTGGGTACCAGGGATTGAACTCAGGGGCACTCAACCAGCCACACCAACCTATTGAGAGCCACAGTTTAGTCGGAATGACGCCTGGCATTTTGCTAGAGGGAATGGTTGAAAGGTGACCCTGCTCTGGGAATAGGGCGGCTCCTGCTGCCTCAGGGTGCCCGCTACTTTGAGTTCTCGCGGAATTGGCGTGTGGAGCCCTGTGGAGAGAGTGTATTCCCGGGAAGTGTGTGTAGAGTGCCAGTGAGAGTTCGGGAATAAAGAGTTGCTGTTTGAACCTACAAGGCTTTGTGGAGGCTCGGTTATTTTGTGTCCAGACAGGGGAACCAACCCATTTTTGTATTTTATTTACAGACAGGGTCTCACTGAGTCACTAATTACTGAGGCTAGCTTTGAACTGGAGATCCTCCTGCCTCAGCCTCCGGAGCAGCTGAGAATACAAAAGTCTCCCTGTATTTTAAATGGTACTTTGTGGACTGAAACATGTGTTTAATAACCATATGAATGCAGTTTTAGTAGTGTTCTTTTTATACTGTCAAGTGAAATGAAATACACAAAGAATGTATATTTGGGGATGTGATTTGAAAATTTGAAAATTTCATCTTTTAGATTTTTTAGTTGTAGAATGAGAAAGTTACATTTTACACTCAATATGAACTTACCGTTTTTATGAGAGTTGTTGTGCCCATAGTTTCAGCTCCTTGAAAATTGTATATACCTATAAATGAAAAAAGTAGGCTATAATTATAAATATACTGTAATTGTGATGATATAAAAATATGCTCATGAAAACGACATGGAGGAAATATACCAAAGTATACCAGTGATTATGCTAGAGGTGGTAGACAGGCATTTTTTCCTATTTTCTCTATTTCAAAATTTCTAAAAATAAAAGTAGTATTACTTTATGACTTTTGGAAGTTTTTAAGAGTAAAGCTTTTTTTCTAGTGTCTGGGAAGACTTTCCCAACCTTGAACACTTTTTAGGAATTAAGGATTTTACTGCCTTTTATTTTCCAGTGGCTTTCTTAGAAAAACCTAGTTGAATATGAATTTGTGATTAGGTGAAAATTGAAATAATTTGTATAAGTGAAAAGTTTTAGTTTGGGACAATTATTACTTACCTTAGAGGAAGTTTTTTAAAAATAATAATTAGATCAAATTTTTTCCTATCATTGAGTTAATATAATGAAATTTTAAGCTTGTGTTATTCAAGTTAGTTTTATATGTAATATTCCATATTGTGACAGTTTGAAAAACTTCCCCTTCTATTCAGAATTTTCATTTGACTGTTTCACCTAAGTTATTTTTAAGACCTAGCTATGAGCTAATTGAGTTGAGCGTGTGATACCAGTCCCTGTGTCCCTCAAACTCCCATACGTCTGGGGATCCCCACTAAACACTCTGGTTGGTTTCCTTAAGGTAGTCCCTTGGCTTCAGGTGGGCAGGACCTATCTTGCCTTTTCCCCTTAGGAGGCAAGAAAATACCTCCCCGACCCCCACCTAGTTTCTTTAAATAAGTCCTTTCTATTGTCCCTTATAATCCTCACAATTAACTAATACCAATTCTTGTCTTTATAGCCTTGAGAAGGGTAATGAACTGATGTCAGCAAAGCCGGTTTTTGGCCACCCCACTTTGAACACTTGCACAGCTCTTAGATGTGGAGTATTTGATGCCTGTTGTTTTGATTTTTGGCCTTTGAGGACCCTACCAAAACTCAAGAGAAGACAGGAAAAGTTGCATTTGACATCCTGTTATATTGGCTGATATTATTGTTATGTCTACCCATGAACAAGTAATACATACTGGTTAAGTAAACAGCCTTGGAGTAAAGCTGTTTCTTACCCAGTTCAGCCTCAGCTTCCTTGTTCACAGTATAATAAAATTATCTACTATTTAAGGTCATAATAACTACCTGTCAAGGTTGTCAAGAGAATTACATGCAGTAATGAAAGTAGGTGCTTAGCATAATGCCTGGCACATTTAAGATGAAACAAATAATAATTATTATCATTTAATATCATTAATATACAAACATCTCTTCTGTTCCTCCTGGTTTTTTGTTTGTTTTTTGTACAAGGGATTGAACCCAGGGGTGCTTAACCACTGAACCATGTACCCAGTCCTTGTTTTTTTTTTTTTTTTTTTTGAGACAAGTTCTCACTAAGTTGCTTAGGGCCTTGCTAAATTGCTGAGACTGGCCTTGAATTTGCAATGCTTCCTCAGCCTTCTGAGCTGCTGAAATTGCAGGTGTGTGTCACTGTGCCTGGCTAATACATCTGGTATTGGAATATCTTATGCTGTACCTGTGATCTCCCAAGGGTGCACAGGATGGTACATTAGGGTGTGAAAAAAAAAACAGAATTGCTGTTTAAATTAATTTGCATCTGAAAATGAATTAAGCATTACTGAATTTTTAATATTCAGATTTACCTTGGTGCTTTCACCCTGAGTCATACTCATAAGAAGTAAATCTCAAGAGAAGAGCGGGCATTTCCCAGTAAAAAGGAGTTGACAGTGACATCATCCTCACCTGTTTATTCACTTTTAGCTTATTGCAACATAGAGCCATCTGTATGTGTCCAGTTGGGTAAGGGGATTCATACCTACTGACACCGACCCCCACCCCTTGCCAATACTGGGTACTGGGTATTTAACCCAGCAGTGCTTTAACATTGAACTACATTCCCAGCCCTTTTTATTTAATTTTGAGATAGGTTTTCAAAAAACCGGTAAAATAACCAGGTACCCAATTATAGTTGATAAACATTACAGAAGATATAATTTACTAGTCAAATGTAGCAACTTACTTAACTTAAGGTGAATAGAATTGACAAATGAGTATTTTGATTCAGTCCGTGAAGTTCTTTTATTTTCTTTTGGTGCCGGAGACTGAACCCAGGGCCTTGTGCGTGACCGGCAAGCACTCTACCACTGAGCTGTACCCGGCCCCTCAGTGAAGTTCTTTCACTGGCTCTATGTATTCTATGTAGTTTACTTACTGTGGTTCCTTGTGTTAGTTTTTAGGGATGCCATAAACAAAGTACCATAGGCTGGGTGGCTTCAACAATAGAAATTGATATTCTGACAACAAGTCCAAGTTTAAGGTGTTGGTGGGGAATTCTTTGTATACTTGAGGCCTGGGGGGAGGGGAATCTCTGACTTTCCTGATTATAGTGTGTATATGACCTTTGAGAGTCATCTAATCTTGTTTAGCCTCAGTTCCTCCTCTAGAAAATGGAGATGCCTTCTGTAAGTATTGTTGGGAGGCTTAAATGAGGTCATGCATATTATGCCTGGCAAATAGTAAATATACAAAAACATTTTTATTATTGTGATGCTAAATATTTAAATAAGTATGTTAGCATTATTAATTTTATACCTAAAATATTTCAGATGTTTTTCAATTCTATAAATGAGGCAATTTTAGAGATACTTAAAGTAATAGATATCACAGAATTTTCATGAAACTCTTTTTAAATATTCCTGTAATTCAGGATGTTGTTAATTTGATCAACAAGTATTTACTGAGGGATTACTACACTGTTCATACTCTTCTGGGTGCTGGGAATATAATAGGTAAAATAGACATGGAGAGGGGGCAAAAAAGTAAACAAATATAGTCATAGAATTTCAGATAATAAAAAGTTTTGTGGAGGGCTGGGGTTGTGGCTCAGTGGTAGAGTGTTTGCCTCACATGCATGAGGCCCTGAGTTCGATCCCCCGCACCACACACAAAAAAATAGACAATAAAAATAAAGATTGTGTCCATCTACAACTTAAAAAAATAAAAAGAGTCTTATGGAGACAGACTTTAAAAATCATGTGGGGAAAGGATTCTTTATTTGTTTGTTTGTTTATTTATTTATTTATTTATTTATTTATTTATATTTTTGGTACCCAGGATTGAACTCAGGGGCACTGGACCACTGAGCCTCAACCCCAGCCCTATTTTATATTTTATTTAGAGACAGGGCCTCACCGAGGTGGTTAGCACTTCTCCTATGCTGAAGCTGGCTTTGAATTCACCATTTTCCTGTTTTAGCCTCCGAGCTGTTGGGATTACAGGCGTGAGCCACCGAGCCCGCTTTATTTATTTTTGATCCTGGGGATTGAACCCAACGGTGCTTTACCATTGAGCTAAGTCCTCAGCCCTTTTTATTTTTTATTTTGAGATAGGGTCTAAGTTGCTTAGGACCTCCCTAAATTGCTGAGGCTGGTATATGAACTCACAATTCTCCTGCCTCAGCCTTCCAAGCCACTGGGATTACAGGCATGCACCACCACGGCTGGCAAGGAGATTTAGGTTAGACAGGATAGATAGGAAAGGTGAAAATTGAGTAAAATTGAAGTCAGAAAAGGAAACATGATGGTAGCTTAGATTAGTATGTTACCAGTGAAGATAAAAAAATATTCAGCTTGAGAGTTTTATTTGTTTTGGAACTGGGAATGGAATACAGGGTGACTAAACCACTGAGCCACATCCCCAGCCCTTTTTAAAAATTTTTATGTTGAGATACTGTCTCACTGTTGCTTAAAGCCTCGCTAAATTGCTGAGGGTGGCTTTGAACTCGCTATACTCCTGCCTAAACTCTCCAGGCCGCAGGGATTACAGGCATGCTCCATGCCCAGCCAAGAGTTATATTTTAAAGGTAGAGCCCCCAGGTATTAATTACCATTGGTTAGTTTGGGGGATAAGTCCTGGGGGGTCACATGGCTGTGGCTATTAAAACCTCCAGTAGTACATGTTAAAGTAAGTGCGCAGCAAAGGAGGAGGATTGTGGTCACTTGGAAAGTTTTTTGAGTAATGTGGACAGCCAACTATGTAACATAGTAACAAAGTTAGCATTATTGTAAGTCCTTGGCATGTGCCTCCAACTTCTAAATATAATTTGCATGATATCAACTATCTTTTTTTATTCTTTCTTTTAAAAAATTCAAAAAAATCCCATGACATGTCACAACAGGATTGATAGATCTGTGAAAGACTTATTTTTGAAGAATCTTTCATGTTTCTTGCTTTGCAATTAGGCACAATAACTGCTGGGAGAAATTTATATTGTATATTACGAGTATTAGGATTTTTAAATTTTTCTTTGCTATTTTGGGAACCATTTTTACTTACTTAATAAGGCTGTTTCCTCTGATAGTAGTGAGATAAAAGGCTGATATCCTGTATGTGCTTGCTTTGAAGATTTGTTATTCAAGGAACAGTCGACAAGATGATTAAGGTCGAAAAGTAGAAACCAGTTTGACACTTGTTTTTTTTCTCCATTGGTTTGGTCCTTTCTCATTTGCCTTAAAATATTTTTAGTTAAAGTCAATTAAGTATTTCCTGGAAAAATTTTTCCTATAGCTTTTTTTTTTTTTAGAGAGAGAAAGAGAGAATTTTTAATATTTATCTTTTTTTTTTTAGTTTTCGGCGGACACAACATCTTTGTTTGTATGTGGTGCTGAGGATCGAATACGGGCGCACGCATGCCAGGCGAGCGCGCTACCGCTTGAGCCACATTCCCAGCCCTCCTATAGCTTTTATTAAAAATTTGCCCATAGGCTTTACAACTTAAATAATATATTAATATTTTAATATAAATATACTTAATAGAAAATTCAGAGAAGCAAATAATGTAAACAATTGAAATTCCCACATTCTTTTTTTTTTTTTTTTTTTGTATTGGAGGTTGAACCCAGGGATGCCACTGAGCCACATCCCCAGCCTTTTTTATATTTTTTTATTTAGAGACAGGGTCTCGTTAAGTTGCTTAGAGCTTTGCTGAGTTGATGAGGCTGGCCACAAACTTGTGATCCTCCTGCCTCAGCCTCCGAACCACTGGGATTACAGATATGTGCCACCACATCCGGCTTCACACCCATACTTGAGCAGATTTTATTATGTTTACTTTTTCTCTGAGACATAACTTACTTCTGCTATAACTAGTACAGGAGTGACATTCTGAGGTTTAGGTTTACTTCAGTCTTCTCAGACAGCATTGAAGAGTTTACTCAATTCTGACAAATTATGCTAACCCCCTTTCAGTCTCATCCTTGAAGTTTTCTCTTTTTCTAAGTATCCCCAGTAAGAATGACTCCAGAATCATTAAGATTCTTTTATTTCTCTTTACACTTTTTTTTTTTTTTTTGTAGCGGGAATTGAACCCAGGGGCACTTAACCACTGAGACACATCCCTAGCCGTGTGTGTGTGTGTTTGTGTGTGTGTGTGTGTGTGTGTGTGTGTGTATTTTATTTAGAGACAGGATCTCACTAAGTTACTTAGGGCCTCGCTAAGTTGCAGTGGCTGGCTTTGAACTCATGATCTTCCTGCTTAGCCTCCTGAGTTTCTGGCTTCTTTCCTCATTTTTTATTGGTGCATTATAGTTGTACATAATGAGAGATTTGCTGTCACATATTTGTACATGCACACAATATAACGATATAATTTGGCCAGTATTACTCCCAGCACTTCCCCTCTCCCTTCACTCCTTCTATTCCCCAGGCTGTTTCCTCTACTGATCTCCCTTTGATTTTCATGGTACACACACACACACACACACCCCTTTCTTTTCAGAGTCTTAAGGCTTGCGGTCATGGCAAAGGTGTACAGAAGTATTTGTTTTAAGGGTATTGCAATATACTAACAGATATAATAGAATTGTGCAGATTCAAAGGAAAGGGCTAAGGATGGTTTCACAGAAACACTTTCGACTGGTCTTATGGTACATTCAGAGAGAAATTAATAGTTGCTTGTTATTTATTCAGTAGTTTTTATATTCTAGAAACTACCTTAAATACTGTATTTGTATCTCATATTTAAATCTGAAAACCACCTTTTAAAATAAATATCTGTGTCTGATATGACAGATATTGGGATGCTAAGACTTAATCTCTTTATATCTCATTTCCTCAACTGTTTTTAGTAGAATCTAGCTCATGGAGCTGTTATAAGAATAAGATGAGTTAATATTGATAAAGTGGGAATTATGTCTGCCTAATAGTAAGTGCTACATAGTATTATCTATAGTATAATCATTATTCTACAGATAAGGAATCAGGCTTAGAATAATTAAGTAATTTGACTAAGTTTCATATCCAAGCATCAAATTTGCTGGTATTTGAATTCTGTGTGATTCCAGTGTTCTATCTCTGGACTGCTAGAAATTGCAAATTATTTGGTAATATTGGAATATATGTAGAAGGTCAGCAAGGCAAATGGCAGGAGTCAAAGCTGGAATCAGAAGATGAAAGACTTTAAAAATATATATTTTTTAGTTGTAAATGGACACAATACTTTTATTTTATTTATTCTTATGTGGTGCTGAGGATTGAACCCAGTACCTCACATGTACAAGGCAAGTGCTTCACCACTGAGCTCCAGCCCCAGCCCCGACTTTTTTTTTAATTGTAGATGAACACAATACCTTTATTTTATTGATTTTTTTTTATGTGGTGATATGAAGATTGAACCCAGTGCCTCACACATGCTAGGCAAGCACTCCACCACTGAGCTACAACCCCAGCCCCAGAAGATGAAAGACTCTTATGTCATCTTAAGGAATTTGGACTTTATCTTATCTCTTGTATAGCATGAAATATTTGCATATTTGATTTTATCTTTTAAACCAGAAACCATTTTAAAAAGTAGTAAAACTCTGACCATATTTTGTGTATGCACTATAAAAATACAGGTGAATTTTTTTGTTGTTGTTTTTATTTTTTGTGATGTTAGAGGTCAAACCCAGGATCTTACACCTGCTAATCAAGTGCTATACTGCTGTGCTATAGCTTCCTGCCCCCATGACATTTTTAAAAGATTTAAAAGTCTGTGTGGTTTTCTTTTCTCAGTTTTTTTCATTAATATTTGTACATTTGCTTGTTTTACCAGTATGTTAATATTGATTTGCATCCTAAATAGTAGTAAGTGTCAAATGATTAAGATAAATTTGTGTAGAAAAAACTTAATACATTCATCTCTTCATGTCCATGGGATTTGTTCCAGGGCCCCTTGTGGATATAAAATATGTAGATGCTCAGCAACCTTATATGAAATAGTATCATATTTGCATATAACCTATAGACATCCTTGTATATGCTTTAAATCATCTGTAGATTACTTATAGTTTCTAATACAGTGTAACTGCTGTGCACATAGTTGTCATACTCTGTTGTTTAGGAAATGATGACAAGAAAACAGTCCATGCATGTTCAGGACAGATGATTTTCAGTCTTCATTTAGTTAAATCCATAAATGCAAAACTTCCAGATGCAGAGAACTAACTATATTGAGGAAATTATGTCCACTGGATTGATTTTTTTCTGCAAACTGGTAAAGTATAATGTTTTGACAGCAAAAACTTGGTCAAGTTCTTGAAAGTCTGCGGCCCCTTGGCAGTATATTTTGTTAACCACCTCTGCAGATTATGGAGCACTAACATCATCGTAATGGGGATAGAAGTGAAAAGACATCCAGAAAGTTAAATTGATCAGAATATGTACTGATATCCATATATGGGTAATATTTAAATAAACTTGATAATAATGTCATAACCATTAATAACCACTTACTTTGTGCAAAACACTTTACATATTGTTTCATTTATCCTCCTAATAATTCCACTGGTGAGTCATATTACATTATTATAAATGAGGATTTTAAGGCTTTGGAGAGGTTGAGTACAAAGCCATATGGCTAAGTGAGATCCAGAAGATTTAAATTCAGGTGTCTAG
The DNA here is from genome assembly GCF_964194105.1 of Spermophilus citellus. NCBI lineage: Eukaryota > Metazoa > Chordata > Mammalia > Rodentia > Sciuridae > Spermophilus > Spermophilus citellus. The sequence continues at coordinate 20,447,760 of NC_138191.1, forward strand.
CTCCAAAGCCTGTACTATATATCATGATACCTCCCTTATAAACTCAATACCATTGTCTCTGCCTAAGTTTTATAATGTACCTGTTTTTGTGGTTGGTCTCACTAACTGCTGAGTTGAGTAATTCTGTTCCTCTAGGAACAGATTTCTTACATTCAGAGAATCTTCTTGTCTCTTTCCCACTCTCTTAAAAAAAAAAAAACTTAAAAAAGATTTTTAGTAAGGAGTCCAAACATAAAAGGAGCATATTTTCTCCTCAGAGATTTTGTATTGTCAACATAGTAATAGCAATTAGTAAGTAACAAATTGAATTATAGTAATAAACACCAAAACTTTAATAAAAACCCAAAGGCTATTTGTTATTACAATATCTGGATGCATTATACTCTTCTCTTAACAGCATTGCTTATTGTGATAATTTATGGAGTTTTTGTTTGTTTTTAGTTTTTGTAGTGCTGCAGACTGAATCCAGGGCCTCCTGGGCTCTGGGTAAGCACTGTCCTATTGAGCTACATTTCCAAACCCAATTTATGTTTTTGTATACTTTCCAAGAACTTATTTTGTTCTATGTTGATATGTAAAATTTACCTTTAGGTTTCCAAACAACTTGAGTGCAGGTGTTGGATCTAGCAACAGACTATTATTTTCTTTAAGGATTGGTGTCCTACTATCTATTCTCTAAACTTCTTGCTTAGCACTGGAGTGAACTTTAATGTTTCTAGAACAGAGACTTCCCAGATTTTTTTGAACACTCCTCAAAATAAACACATTTTCAATGGAGATGCACACACACCTGAAACCAATATTCCTGGGCTTACTCACATGCAGCATACTCCACTTTTTTTGTTCTACACTATTTCATTTCATTGAAAACATTTTAAAAACTTTCAGTTAGAATATAGAAAGATTGGGCTGGGGATGTGGCTCAAGCGGTAGCGCGCTCGCCTGGCATGCGTGTGGACCGGGTTCGATCCTCAGCACCACATACCAACAAAGATGTTGTGTCCGCCGAGAACTAAAAAATAAATATTAAAAAAAAATTCTCTCGCTCTCTCTCGCTCTCTCTCTCTCTCCTCTCTCTCACTCTCTCTTTAAAAAAAAAAAGAATATAGAAAGATTTGAAAGACTTTTGCTCCCATAGTAACAAAAACATAGACAAAATAAAAATAATATATTTCTCTGGAGCCAGTGAATAGCAGTGGACACAATTCCAAAGTAAAATGAGCCCCTCAAAAGTGGTCAGAGAGCCACAAAAACTCTTATACCTGGAGACTTATACATGGTCTGGATACAAATAGCCCTGACATGTTCGGGAAGTTCAGTAAAGCCTTAATTAACAGTGTCAACTGTGGGAATCGGAATGTGGATTGGAATCTGGAAGAATTCCAAGTATAAAACCAACTGGCCCAAGAATTATCTTCTGAGTCACCCTTCTCTCAGTTTTTGCTAAGAAAGCAGCATTGCAGGAGGACATGAAGAGATTCCATAGATCCATGTGTTTGTGCAGTGGTGCCTCGTCAGAGTTGAATAGGGTCAATCATAAATATTTGAAACTGTAGCTGAGCTCTTTCCTGCTCAAACACTGACAAGATTTAAAAGCAGTCACTCAAGAGGTTAGAGATTTGACTAATTCCAGGAAAATTCCTTGTAATAAGTCCTGTCACCCAAACTTAGCTCCACTTGACTAAGGAGAAAGCTGAATGATCAGCCCTTCAATCTAATTGCCAGAGGAAAGGCTTGAAGTCTTAGGAATAAGTAAAACAAACAAATGAAAAGTGCACCTTATACTCTATTGGTCTTTTTTGGACAGTGTTAAGAATATTGTTTAAAATAACAAGACATTAGGGCTAGTAGTGTAGCTCTGTGGTAGAATGTGTGCCAAGCCTTGGATTCAATCCCTATCACCAAATAAAATAAAATCACAAGACAAAAGAAGAAACAGAAAAATGTGAACCATAAAAAAAGAGGAAATGGAGTCATTATAAGGAAACATGAAGTTAAACAACTAGGACTTTAAGATGATTATAAATATGTTAAATATCATCATTAATAAGTGAATAATCAAGATTTACATACAAGAAAACTGAAATCCAGAAAGAAGAAGTGACTTTCTTAGGTCACACAGCTAATGAGTTGCAAGATTATGACTAAACTCGGTTTCCTCTGATTTTTAGGCCACTACTCTTTGGGGAACCGTGTAGCATATTGAGTGGAAAAAGCAAATTGAGTAGTCATATTCAGATCTGAATCCCAGCTCCACTAGCTATTGGGACCTTGAACTATTTGGGAAAGTCATTTATCTCCATCTTTCAGATGAAAAATGTGTCAAAAAGAGATTATTACCTACTTTATGTGGTTGAGGGAGGATTGTACTCTTTGTTAAAGTACCTTGCGTATTATAGAGAAGTTCTCTTCTCCTCTATTTACTGTATTATGCTGCCCTCCTCTTTTTTAATCAATGGAGAATTTTTTGGAAAGGTCATTTTTCCCAGAGAAGGGTATCTCATCTCTTTCCTGAAATCAGTCATCCTTATGACACCAAGAATAATTCTGTTTCCATTGGACTATGTTCCTTCTAGTAGCTAAGTAGATTGGAATCCTTTTGGCAACTATTATTTGTTTCTCAAATGAACAATCATTTTGGCACTAAACATGAAACTGGTGTTGTAGAAATAGGCATTTACACCTAATTTCCCTCTTTCCCAGGACAAAAAAAAAAAAAAAGCTGAAATCTCAGGGTAAAACTGCAATGAATAGCATACATAAGATTCCTTCAGGGCTGAATGTATTACTAAGAAAGAAATTTTTGATTATTCAGATGTTTAAGAATATAGTTTTGGGGCTGGGGATATGGCTCAAGCGGTAGCGCGCTCGCCTGGCATGCGTGCGGCCCGGGTTCGATCCTCAGCACCACATACCAACAAAGATGTTGTGTCCGCCGAGAACTAAAAAATAAATATTAAAAATTCTCTCTCTCTTCCCTCTCTCACTCTCTCTTTAAAAAAAAAAAAAGAATATAGTTTTGATAGAATATAGCTCAGTGGTAGAGTTTGGGCTTAGCATGTGAGAAGCCCTAGGTTTAACCCCCAGCACCAAAAAAGAAAAGAAAATGAAATAATATGGTTGTGTGACAATTTATTTTAGAAGTATTTTGGATTTCTTCATCAAAATCTGTTCAGAGGAAGCTAATACTGGTTCTATAGAATCTTTGCTTGAATATAGTGATTTTTGTTTAGAGTAATTAGCAAACTTTATTCAGCATACATTCACTTCTTCCAAATGTTATTCTGAAATTCTTCATAAATATAGGGCCTTCTTAATAAGTTCAGAGCTTCCTTTTCCTCGATCCCAAAGCAGAAAGCCTAATGTGAAAATTAGAAATATGATTGTTTTATGAAAGTTAGTCAAATTCTCTCCAAAGTGAAATTCACCATATTTGGATTTTGCTTATTGCAGTAATGCATTTATTAATACTGTTCAATTCAGTGATTCCCATTTTATTATTAAGGATACAGAAGACCAGTACTGATTACTTTGAGGTACAGTAACTTCAACAAAAGTGGCCATTTGGTTGGGCTGGGGATATAGCTCAGTTGGTAGAGTGCTTGCCTCACCTGCACAAGGCCCCGGGAACCACCAAAAATAAACAAGAAAAAAAAAAACCTGGGCCATTTGTTTTTAAATTTGATACTGGCAGTGTTTTCCCTTAGAACACTCATATTCAAGAAATTAAATCCTATTGCTGTTTTTTTTTTTGTTTTGTTTTTTTTTTTGCCTAGGAAACAATCAGAGAACTCAATGGCTCTGACTCTGGCAGAGGAAGAACAAACCATAGTTACTGTCATTTTTAATACCAGCTTTGAAGTAAAAGAAAAACCTTGGAATTTTTAACCTGGGTAATAACATTTATCTTTGAGCTGAAGTATGTTCACCTATAAATATGTGCATAAAAATATATATTGAAGTTGTTATGAAGAGGAAAAGAGGCATATTCACTGAAACTGCTTTATAACTGACAATACTGTGCAAATTAAGAATGAAGTAAATAACATATTTTAAATATTTTTAAAAGTCAGAATGAAAGCCTCAGGCTTGGTGATGCCTCATAGTAACCTCAGTGGCTCGGGAGGCTGAGGCAGGAAGATTCCAAGTTCCAGAACAGCCCAGGCAATTTAGTGAGACTCTATCTCAAAATAAAAATTTAAAAAAGGGGTAGGGATAGAGCTCAGTGGTAGAGCATCCCTGGGTTCAACCCCCAGTATTGGGGGAAAAAAAATCAGGATGATTTTTCTCATTCATATTAAAAGTAAAAATTTCAAGACAATACTTATTTTATCCTTCATCATTTTTTTTCACTTTTGAAATTAGCACTTTTGTGATATAATTTCATACAATGAAGTGCATCCATTTGAAGAGTATTGTCAATGAATTTTGGCAATTGTGTTTACTTACATAACTACCACTTCTACAGCTTATATTTCATCACCTTAGAAAGTTTCCTCATCCTCTTTTGTAGTTAATTCTCACCTGCTGGCCCTGTGCAACTGGTCAAACTTTCTTTCATTAAATATGATTTTATGTCATCTAGAGTTTCATATAAGCTGGATCATGAAATATGCACTCTTTTGTTTCTCTGTGTTTTTAAAATATATCCATGTTATCATGCATATATCATTAATTTATTCCTTTTTATTGCTGAGTAATATTCCATTGTATAAATGTATCATGGTCTGTTTATGCATACATCTGTTGATGACCTTTGGGTTATTTCTAGTTTACAAATATGAATAAAGCTATGAATATTCATGTAAAGGTATTTATAAGAACATGTTTTCCTTTCATATATAATACTAATGAAATTGCTGTGTTATATGGCAGTCATGTTTACTTTTAAAAGAAACTACTGGGTGGATGTGGCATTGCAAGTCTGTAATCCCAGCTACTTGGGAGGCTGAGGCAGGAGGATCACAAGTTCAGGTCTACCTGGACAACTTAGTGAAACCCTGTATCAAAGAAAAAAATAATAAAAGGTCAGGGAAAGTAGCTTAATGGGAGAAGCACTTGTCTTCCATGTGTGAGGATCTGGGTTTCATCCGTAGTCCTACAATACAAAACCAAAACCAAAACCAAAAACACCGTGACAAACTATTTTCTAAAGTAGTTGGGCTCTGATTTAAGACAGCCGATTCATAATGGGGAGGGGAGCATGGGAGGATTAGATGAACTCTAGATCAGGCAAAGGGGGAAAGGGGAGGGCGGGAGGGGAAGGGAGAGAGCACAGTGGTAGGAAAGATGGTGGAATGAGATGGACATCATTACCTTAGTACATGTATGAAGACATGAATGGTGTGACTCTACTTTGTATACAACCAGAGACATAAAAAATTGTGCTCTAGATGAGTATTATGAATTATAATGCATTCTGCTGCATATGTAACAAATTAAAATGAAAAAATTTAAAAAATAAAAATAAAGTAGTTGGGTACCATATTGCATCCAGTGATGTTTGAATTCCAGGTGCTTCAGTACTTTGTATTACCATTCTTTTAAGTTTTAGCCATTCTAGTGGGTGTGTAGTGATATCTCATGTTTTAATGTTTATTTCTTTGATGACTAATAATGGTGTGCATGTTTTTTTAAAAAAGATGATTTTTTTAATGATGTAGAAGTTGTCATGGAATTCTATATCAAAGTGGACTTTCAAGATATTTACATTTTATCTGATGTCAAATCACTTTGTGCTACACAAAGAAATGTTAATGGGATATGTAAAATTAGTCTTCTCTGCATTCTTTTTCTTATTGATAAAGTTTTAAAGTAGCATACAACAGACTAACAAGTGTCTTTTGGACTTTGGTAGGAACAGGTTTTAATTTGACAATTTGCTTTGTTTTATAACTTCTCATATTTTGGCAAACTAGGCTTTGACTGTAGGTGTAGTGTATTCAGAGAGCTCTCTAACCACCACTACCATGTACTTTTAAATAATTTCTTTCTTTCTTTCAGCCTTTTTTTTTTTTTTTTTTTTGGTGCTGGAGATTGAACCCAGGGCCTTATGCGTGGGAGGCAAGCATTCATTCTACCAAATGAGCTGTATCCCCCAACCCTTGAAATAGTTTTATTGTCCCCAAAAGAAATTTGAAAGCCTGGGCCCCATGGTAGTGACTGTCCAATTTGACATTCCTGTCAGCAGTGAATCATGGTTCTCATTTCTCCACCTGCTCATTAACACTTATCATTATCTTTCTGTCTTAGCCATCCTGGTAGGTATGGTGTTCATCTTTTCATGTGTTTTATTGTGCTTATTGGCTACTCATAATTCTTTTGTAAAGTATCCCGCTCACACCTTACTCATATTTTAATTGTGGTGTTTGATTTATGCAGTCATAATAATTAATACAATCTGGATTTAATATTAATATATCTGGATATATTAATATTTCTAGATAAGTCATTGTCAAATATATATCTACATATATAGCTATATAGTAGCTATATATATGTATACATTATATATATATATATAAAATATTTTCTCCCAGTCTTTGACTTTCCATTTCATTTGTAAACCAACATCTTTAGATGCAAAATGGGTTTTAATTTTGATGTAGTACAGTTTATCAATTATTTTTTCTTTATGATCAGACATGTTTTATTTTATAGCTGGGTGTGGTGGCACAGTGTTGCAGGAGGCTGAGGTAGGAGGATTGCAAGTTCAAGGCCAGCCTCATCAAATTAGCAAGGCCCTAAGCAACTTAGTGAGACACTGTCTCAAAATAAAATATAAAAAGGGCTGGGGGTGTGGCTGCCTGGTTAAGCGCCCCTGGGTTCAATCTCTGGTACCAGTTTGTGTGTGTGTGCCCCCAATACCAGAAGTCTTTTTCTTCCTCAAAGTAATAAAGATTTTTTTCCCTATTTTTTCTCCCAGAAAAATCTGTAGTTTTAGTTCTTAATATTTAGGATTATGATCTACATTAAGTTAATTTTTGTAAATGGTGTGGGTAATGGTGGACTTTATTTTTTTCATATGGATATCCATTTGTTCCAGTGCCATATTGAAAAGATTATTCTTTCCCCAGCTTTGTGGGAATCAATTGACTGTATAACTGTGGGTCTGTTTCTGAACTCTGTGCTCTTCTACTGATCCATTTGTCTATTCTATCACAAAAATATGTTGTTGTGATTACTGTAGCTTTATGTGTTGTAGTCAGGTAGTATATGCCCTCTAACTTTATTCTTCTTTTTGAAGAATCCTTTGTATTTTCATTTAAATTTGAAAATCAACTTATTGATTTCTACAATAAAGCCTGCTGTGATTTTCATTGGGATTATGTTGCATCTATAGATCAATTTTGAGAGAATTTGATATCTTCTTTTTAGTATTTATTTTTCAGTTTTCGGTAGACACAACATCTTTACTTTATTTTTATGTGGTGCTGAGGATCGAACCCAGTGCCCCATGCATGCCAGGCGAGCGAGTTACTGCTTGAGCCACATTCCCATCCCAGAATTTGATATCTTAACAGAATGAAATCTTCTAGTTCGTTTATGTACAATATCTCTCTGTTTAGTTATTCTTTGATTTTTTTTCTCAGCATTCATTGTACAGATCTTTACTCCTAAATATTTCATGGTTTGTATGTTACATGTTATTTCAGATTTTGTATTCTAATTATTCTTAGTGTGTAGAAGTACATTTAAATCTTGTATGTTAACTATGTAACCTGAGAACTTGCTAAATTCTCCTATGGAGTCTGGTAGTTTGTAGTTGCTGGTGTTTCTACATGTCCAATCATTGTTTGCAAAAAAGGAAAGTTTTACTTCTTTTCTGATCCTTAATTTCCCTTGCCATATTGCATTGCGTTTTCTTATATAATGTTAAATAAAAATAGTGAGGGAATGGGCTGAGGATGTAGCTCAGTGGTAAAGTGCTTGCCTCATATGTGTGAGGCACTGGGTTCAGTCCTCAGCACCACATAAAAATAAATAAAGATACCGTGTATTCATCTACAATGAAATAAATATTTTTAAAAAATAGTGAGAGAAGATGTCCTTGTCGTCTTTCCCATTTTTAAATGAAATCACGTAATATATTAGCAGTGGTTTCTTAAACATCCTTTGTCAGATAGTGGAAATTCTCTTCTAATTTGCTCTAGAGGTTTTTCTGTTCCTCCCCCGCCAATCACAAATGAGTATGATTTTTTCAAATCCTTTTTCTGCATCCACTAAGATAATCATGTAGGGTTTGTTTGGTTTTGGCACTGGGGATTTAACCCAGGGATGCTTTACCACTGAGCCACATCCCTAGCCCTTTTAACTTTTTATTTTTGAGACAGGGTCTCACTAAATTTCTTAGGGCCTCACTAAATTGCTGAGGCTGGTCTCAAACTTACAGTATTTCTCCTCAACTTCCCAAGTCACTGGGATTACAGGCAGGTACCACCGCTCCCAGTTTAAAAGAGAATTAAACCATTGACTTTTTTTTTTTAATTCAGTTATTTTTAGATGGAATGATGGCACTCAAATTTCCTTGTAGGCTATATATAGAAGAATATAATATTGAAAACAATAGTACATTTTATGCAGGATTGGCACTGGGAGTTTCTGTTTATAGTGAAATTTGTTGAGGCAATAGAGCATGCACCAGGGCCATGGAGCCTCAATTCATGCATGGTTCTACCTCCTGTCACTTCCTCTTTGTGGGTTATCTGCTACCTTCTCCAGCCTCCTGGCAAACCTGCACTTGCCTGATTTCTCCTTCTCTGTCTCCAACCTGCAGTCACTGTACCATGCAGCCTGGGTGTAGGAGGGTTGAAGTTGGTCACACATGCCCCTTAATGTCTCAGGTAGGGCATGACAGTGTCTGTCTGGCCCCATGATGGCAGCACCAAGGTGTATCCTGGGGTCAACCAGGTGGGGACTTTGGCTTTACAGAGGCAAACCTCTCATCCATCCCTTTTCTAGATATCCAGACACTGAGTGTCACTTGGGCAGAGGTTCACAGATCTTGGAGGGCTTTTGTTCATCATAGGTTGGAGCAGCAGGTCCATGGGATGGGGAGACAGACACCTGATTGAACTTCCTTGGACTCTGCCCCAGCCAGCACTATGGCATATTGATTTGGCAGCTGGCAGAAGGGGGACTTCAGTAGCCATTAGACCCAGCATAGGGCTGGGCTCCCATGTTCATATGAAGAATTGCACTCACCCCATAATTATCCTGAGGCCTGGGAACCTTCTCTTGGCTGGCTCCATGCCTGGGGATACTTTGTCTCTCTGTGAATATGGCTTTTGTTTGTTTCATCTGGCAACTGGAGGCAACCATCAGGACAAGCCAAATATTAATTACTTACTTTCACTGATTCTTCATACAAGTTAAATGCACTGATAGTTGCATTTAAAATGGGCATTGTGATATATATATATATATATATAAATTGTAAAGTTCAGACTAATAATATTTTTTACAACATTAAATATCAAATAAAATATACACAATAAGTTGAAAGAGAGGTAGCAGAAGGAGGAAAAAAAAAGAAAGAAAAAATAGAGGCACTTTCCCTGCCTTTTTAAAAGAAGCCTCACACTTGTAATTTGCACTTGGACCTGTGAATTGTCACTGTGCTAAGTGCAGGTCTGCTGTTGACAGTTTCTCACAACTTTTGTTTGACTGAAAAAACTGATGAAAATTTATAAAAAGTGTGTTTATTTTACCTTCATTTTGAAGAATATGTTTAGAATTCTAGATTCAATGGTTTTCCATCAGCACCTTAAAATGTTTACTTAGTTATCTGGCTTACTTTGTTTTCCTTATGGGAAATTATGTGAGTGTGTATGTGTATATTTTGTGTGTGTGGGTGTGTATGTGTGTGTGTGGTGCTGGCGATTGAACCCAGGGCCTTGTGCATGTGATGCAGGCACTCTACCAACTGAGTTATATCCCAACCCTGAAATTATACATATTTTACACTGGTTACTGTTTATTTAATTATGTGTGTGTGTGTGCACGCTAGGAAATGAACTCAGGGTCTTGTACATGTTAGACAAGCACTAAGCTATATCCCCAGAACCTTTTTTTTTTTTTTTAAAGAGAGAGAGAGAGAAGAGAGAATTTTTTTTTTTAATATTTATTTTTTAGTTTTCGGCAGACACATCATCTTTGTTTGTATGTGGTGCTGAGGGTCGACCCCTGGACGCACGCATGCCAGGCGAGCGCGCTACCGCTACCGCTACCGCTTGGGCCACATCCCCAGCCCCTCAGAACCTTTTTTAAATGATTTTATTTCGAGACAGGGATTCGCTAACTTATCCAGATTAACCTCAAAAACTTGCAGTCTACCTTCTTCAGACTTCTGAGTATCTTCTGGCCACTTCTAAAAAATTTTCTTTTTATCACTGTTTTTTAGCACTTTGTTTATGATTTATTTGCCTTGTGGCTCTCTTTGTGGTTATCTCATTTGGGGTTTGTTGAGTCTCTTGAATCTCAAGAGTTTAGAGTTTTCATCAAATTAGAACAATTTCATGCATTATTACTTGAAATATTTAGGTTTTTAATTAACATTTATTTTTCAGTTGTAGGTGGACACAGTACCTTTATTTTTTAAAATTTATTTTCATGTGGTGTTGAGGACTGAACCCAGTGCTCTCACACATGCTAGGCAAGCACTGTACCTCTGAACCACAACCCCATCCCCAAAATATTTAGTTTTTATTCCCTCCTCTTCATTTCTGGGACTCCAGTTATATGTAAGGTAAATCACTGAATATTGTTTCAATGAGGTTTGGGTTTTTTTATTTGTTTGTTTTTTTTTTTGTTTTGTTTTGTTTTAGCCTTTCTGTGTTTCAGAAGGTTTTTTTTTTTTTTTTTTTTTTTTTTTTTAATAGTTGCTGTTGTTACTTGTTCAACTTCACTGGTCATTTCTTCTGAAATATCTAAAAAATTGATCATTCAACCCATGTAATGAATTTTTCATTTATTGTCTTTTAAAAATGACTTCCATGGGCTGGGGATGTGGCTCAAGCGGTAGCGCGCTCGCCTGGCATGCGTGCGGCCTGGGTTCGATCCTCAGCACCACATACCAACAAAGATGTTGTGTCCGCCGAGAACTAAAAAATAAATATTAAAAAAAAATTTTTCTCTCTCTCTCTCTCTCTCTCTCTCCCCTCTCTCACTCTCAAAAAAAAAAAAATAAATAAAAAATAAAAATAAAAGACTTCCATTTTTCTCTTCACTATGCCGTGCTTTCTTTTTAAATTTATGAATATATTTATAACAGCCAACTTGAAGTTCTTTTCTGCTGACTCCCTCTTGTCTTTCATTTTTTATTGTATTTCTGTTGACTGATTTTTCTGCTGGTTTGGGTCTCATTTTCTTAGCATGTTTATAATTTTGATTGAATGCTGGCTTTATAAATGTTACTTTCCTGCATGTCTGAATGTTGCTGTCTTCATATAAAAATTATTGAGTTTGGATTTTGTGAGAACTTACTTGTGAGTCAGCTTAATTCTTGTTAGGGTGACTCTGAATTAAGCTTTTCTGGTTTAGTCCTACTGGTAAGTCATAACTTCCTGGCATCTCTACTGAGTTATCTATATGTTTGAGGTCATTGCTCTGCTGTTGAAATTTGAATATTTCCCACAACTGTGTTGGAACTCTGGGTACTGGTTCCCACGTAGTTGTTCTTTTCCCATGTGTTGAGTATTGTCTGGTCTTAAGTAGTAGTACCCGTGCTCGCTTCGGCAGCACATATACTAAAATTGGAACGATACAGAGAAGATTAGCATGGCCCCTGCGCAAGGATGACACGCAAATTCGTGAAGCGTTCCATATTTAAAAAAAAAAAAATTAAGTAGTAGTACCCTATGCATAGCACCTTAGTGTTTGGCCCCAGCTTTCAGGGGATCCTGTGTAAATTTCTGGAACTTTTTCTCTGTGCTAATCCTTCCTTTCTGATACTCTGCCTCGAAAATGAAAATTCTATCTCTTTCAGTCTCTCCAAACTCAAATCTCTTCATCCTCAATTCAGCAAGGTTGCTGTGTACTGTTTGGGTTCCCCTCTCAATCCTGCTTTGTGGATTTTCCAAGGAGAAAGCTAGGGTCTGTCTCATTTGTCTCCCTTCTTTCAGGGACTACAGCTCTGTGATGTTGGTTATGTAGGATAGGAAAACATTTGTTATATATATTTGTCCCATTTTGTAGTTATTTATGTGGGGAAGTCTAGTCTAGTTTCTAGTTCAGTTATTCTGTTTTGGCCAGAAGTGAGTGTCTTTCTGGTCCCTTTAATTAGTTTTATTTTACTTGAGGTTAATATTTACATACTGTGAAATTAACCATTTTGCTCCTTCATTTTGTAAATCAGCTTTGAGAATGTTCCAAATTCTTCTCATTTCTTATATCAGGTACTTATGTCTAATCAAATAAAATATTTTGAAAGGTTTGGAGAAACTTGACTTGAGTCAGTGAAATGTTCTCCTAGAGAACTTCATTTATGTGAATGAATTTAGATTGGTTACTTTTACTATACTAAAAACAGAATCCTAAATATGATAGGTTGTTATAGATTATATTTTAAACTGGCAAACACTTGATGTATTTCTTAGATGAAAGTAAATACCCAGAAGAGCAATAGAAAATAAAAACAAAGGAACATGATTTAGAATCACCACCTGGGCGTGGTGGTGTACACCTATAATCCCAGCTACTTAGGAGGCTAGGCAGAAGGATCACAAATTCAAGACCTGCTGGGCAACTTAGTGAGACCCTGTCTCAAAATAAAAAATATAAAGGTCTGGGGATGTAGCTCAGTGGTAGAGTACCCCTGGGTTCAATCCTTAGGACTGTGGGGGATCACCTTCAAGCATTTTGTTTTATTATACTTTTAAAAAGCATGCTTGGGTTGGGGATGTAGCTCAGATTTAGAGTGCTTGCTTATCATGCAAACAAACAAGAAACTGTTGCACTTGATTTTTCTTATTTATACTTCTCTGTTCTCTTGAGGAACTGAATGACTTCTACCTGCTCTTCTGTGGAGATTATCCATTGTAGTTACCTGTGCTCTTTTTTGTGTGTCCTGCTTGACTTAGTAGTCTGGAGAAGTCTTTGACTCATTTTGTGCTATTAAGAAAAGAAACAAAACGTTTCTTAAAAGTGTTGATTTTTGCAACCTCTGTTTCAGTTAGCACTATTGAAGCAAGGTTGAAAAAGCAATCTGCAGGGACACATGTGCGTATGAATAAGTTAGCTAAATTTAGGAAGTTTTCAAATGATGAAGCTTGGGAGAGAGGTAGCACTTGAAAATTAGGCCAGCACTTAGGGGTAGAAAGTCTATCAATAGTGGCTGTCAAGACAAAAAACTGGCAGGGCCTGGGGAAGAGGTGCTAGGAAGCAAGGTGGCTCAGAACATGAGAGGTCTGAAGCAACTTTTATTTAACAAGTGGTTTTTATTTTTTTTTGGTGGGACCATATCACAACTTGTGTGTGAAGACTTGTGTGTTGTATTATAAAGGGAATAAATTTAATTTGGCAAAAATTAGAACTATAAAATCAGTTATAAAGACAGATTTTCCATGTTTAAATACAGTCATAGATGTAGTTAATATGCATTAACACTTTTTTATATTTGAAATAGTTTATTCATTTTTTGAAAGTTGCAAGGCGTTAGTACATACATTAAGTGTAAGTAGGCCTTCTCTGTAATACCTGCAGATGAGAGGAGTGGCTTATGCCGCTGTGCTACTCTGTTGCCACTAAAACATTATCAGTCCATACACAGCATTTATACTTGTGTTTGAATTCCATAGATTTAGCCATTTGTTACCAGCAATTTTCAAGTTAAAAAAAAAAATGTTGTATAGCCCTGACAATTTTCATGGTTTTTTTTCCCCCTCAGTTTGACCTATTGACACAGCATGTTGACCATAGAAAAATAAAGAAAAGGTTAATAAGGATAGGAACCTCAAGGCTTACAGGAGCCACAAATAACAACTCCTATCTGGTCAATAGTGAAGAAAACATGAGTCTTAAAGATACCTTGAAATCCTTAGGAATCCCCTATAAGCATTAGAAACAAGAAAAGGATTATGGGAGTTTTAATAAGATTTTCACATTCTATGCATTACTTTTATTAGGAGTTCTGTGGGGTTTCATATTGTTTGTTATGGTTTTCCTTGTCTGCATGAGTTTAATTTAAGGGTTTTTAAAAAAATATTTTAGTTGTTAATAGACCTTAATTTTATTTATTTTTTGATGTGTGATGCTGAGAATCGAACCCAGTGCCTCACACATGCTAGGCAAGCGCTCTGCCGCTGACAGCCCAGCGACTAATTTAAGGTTTTTGAGAATGATTTTCTTTGCATAGGTCATCCCCAAAGTTTATTTGCTGGCAAGGCTGGTTTTCCTACCAACTGTGGGAATGGTTTAAGTGAAAGTTGATTGAGGTCCTGAAGAGCAGCTGTTGTGCCAAGAATAAAAGTGTGTGTGTGTGTGTGTGTGTGTGTGTGTGTGTGTTGTGTTTGTATCAGTTTTGGTCAGCTGGACCGACAGAGCTGGGCGAAGATATTTTCCTGCCTGTTAATCAAGGCCACACAGACAGAGCTCAAGGAAGGATGACTCCTACCTCAGGAAGTTTTGAGTCAATTGCTATATATAACTAGCATACAGTAGAACTTGAGAGCAGGTCTTTGTGCAGTTGGTAGGAAAAGTTTTCTGCCAAGTTTTACATTTGAGGAAACAGTTTATGGGCCTGACTGAGTGAAACCTCTTTACAGAAGGAAGGAACATGACAGTGACTGTAAGTATTTTTGCTGATTTCATTCAAGGGTGTGGTGGCAGAGGTGGGAAGTTCAGTCAGTGACAAAATAGGTTATTATATTTTAAAACAATGATAGTTCATGGCACCTTGGATTCTCTTTCGCATTGTCTGTATGGAATCCTGTGCTGCTAATAGTAAAGTTGAAATAAGCATATATGGTTGACTGATATTATCTATCAACGTAAGGAAGGAAGAATAAATTAATTATTTGGTGTGTTTATAAACTAATTGGCTCTTGCTTTGGATGTATACATAAACTTTTTTGTTCCTTGATATATCTTTGTATATGTGTCCTTTTTATAATAGTCCAGTTGTCCTTGTTTCATTAAGAGAGGGTTCATAATGAATTGATTTATTGTAAAATAATATTGTATACCTCTGTGTAACCTCTTTTTTTTAATATATCTTCATTTATTTTTATGAGGATCGAACCCAGTGCCTCACACCTGCGAGGCAAGCGCTCTACCACTGAGCTACAACCCCAACCCTGTGTGTGTGTGTGTGTGTGTGTGTGTGTGTGTAATCTCTTATAAAACCTCATTTTGTTTAACTTCAGGAAATTAAATATGCCTGATTATAAAAACTGACAACTTGAGAAATACCACAAGTAATGTTTTCTCAGTATTAAGTCACCATATCTGGAATACCTTCATGAAGTTGAATTATAAGCACATTTTTATATTTGTTATGTAAATGAATTATTTAGTGATAAGGTGGGCAATGTTTTAGTGGGATTTAAATCAGGAAATTATAAAACTGTGTTAACATATTCTTGTCTCATTTTAATAGGAATATTCAAGATAGAATTGTAGCCATTTTCAATGAAGATCAGTGATCAAAATTATTCTTTTTAAAGAGACATTTTCAAGTGCAACATGAAAGAAAAATATTGGAATCACTTTGATTTTGACAGTATAAGGAATATAGTACTTCATGGTTATTTGTAATGGAAGCTTTGTAAGATTCATCACTTGTCATGCACCCAACTGGGAACATGGATGTTGGTTTTTCTCGTTCCGCTGTTCAGACACTGTCAAGAAGCCACTGCAAAAACATAAAACAAAAAATTTCTCAGTGGGAAGGAAGGACTAATGGTATATCTAATCCAGCCAAGTGGCGTCCTAAAGACTTTGGAGTGAGATATAATAATTGTCACCAACAGATTCTTCCTAAGAAAAATTGTGTTCCTGAAGGTCAAAGCAAAAAGTTGGGTCTAACCAACTTTCAAAATGTAGGTTTAGATATGAATGAAAATGCCAAAAGCCACCATCAAAATGAGGATGAAAGTGAGAATCAGGAATATGATGACACACGCTGCTTTAAAAATGAATCGGAATCCAACTGGGTATGTTCCAGGGTCAAACAAATTGAAAACTGGAAAGAACTTGTTTTGGATCCAGAGACTTCATTACCTCCAGGAAATTTCTATACCTCACAGATATTGTGGAAAAAAATAGAAGCAATTCCCCCAGATAAAGTCTTAAATTTGACTTTAGAACATTGTGACTCTTCAGAAAAAGAATTGAATTTCAGAGTTCTGGATAGTTCATATGGAATAACCAAGAGCTTAGAAAATATTTACTCTGAACCTGAGGGGCAAGAATGTGGGCCTTCTATAAATCCTTTGCCAAAACCTCGTAGGACATTCAGATATTTATCTGAATCTGGTGTTGTGCCATGTAAAGAAAGAAACTGTGACAAAAAATACTGTGAAAATAATTCTTGTGCAGAATCTTCTTTGGCTTCTTCTCAGGAACCTGAACCAAAGAAATATGGTGGAAAAATCAGAGGTAGATCTAAAAGGTATGTATTTAGCCTATAGATAATGATTTGTAAATATTTTTCTTACAAAATTATTGAGCTTTTTTCCCCTTTTAAACCAATTTCCATTTTCCAGCTTAGGTTATGTCACTGATTTCAATGTACCAATATTGATTAACATGAAAGGAAAATAAGAAGGCAAAGTAGAAGGATAGGTAATACCTAAGACAATCTGCTGACATAAGAGCATCAGAAAACCTTCCAATTTGTATCTTTAAGAATTTGTAGGGTGGCATATGCCTGTAATCCCAGCTACTCAGGAGGCTGAGACAGGAGGATCACATAGTTAGAAGCCAGCCTGGACAATTTAGCAAGACCCTGTCCCACAATAAAATTAAAAAGCACCAAGGGTGTAGCTCAGTTGTAGAGCATTTGTCTAGCATGTGTGAGGCCCTGTAAGGGATAGTAGGTGGAACTCAGTGGTAGAGTGCTTGATTTAATTCCTAGTACACCAAAAAGGAAAAAAAAAAGGAAAGCAAAAGAATTGTAGGAAAGCAAGTATGTTTTTGTACTTCATTTAGGGCATGCTGGCCTTAGCCCCACTTTTAATTAGGGAGAGAACTTAATAAGAGAACCTAAAAGAGAACATGAATATGATTGGTTAAATCCTCCAATTTTCTCATGTGCAGAGGGCACCAGGCTAGTTTATTATTCTTAGATCTCTGATAAAAACACCTTTGTAATTTTGCACACAAGTTCTTTACTTACCAATTTCTGTCTACCCATACCAATTTAAAGAAGATAAGAGTTTTGAAAGATATGACTTTAAATAAAATGTATCTCCTTCCTTAAGGAAATCCTTTGAATTTGAGGATATTCAGCACTTTCGAAATCGGAACTCACGGAAGATCCATGAAGAACTTGGAAGAAATTCTGGTTCAGCACTTTATTACACGCAATCTGAGGATAATATCTATGAGGATATCTTATGTAGGTGTCCACAGCTTTGCAATTAAATTTAATAAGCATGTATTTGGTGATGTCCTTAACTGTAGGATGGTATTTTCTTTTATAATCAAACAAATCTCCTTCTAAGTTTGTCTTTGTAATATGGAGCCTTTAGTGTATAAATTGTTTTATTCTTGAATGATTTTTATATCTAGTGTAATAGACTGCTCAGTTCAGAAGTAATGTTTACAGTATAATATTTTGAGAATTTGTTTAGATTGGTTGAACACCCAAGGGGTTTATAAACTAAAGGGCCATTGATCTTGAGACTGTATCCCTTTTATTTTTATTTCTTGTGCTAGCTTCAGTCACTTTGTTTCCACTTAATTATGTTCCCCTAAGCAATTTTTTTTCATTATTTTTCAAGATCCCACCAAAGAAAACCCATATGAAGATATATCAGTGCAGCCTTTACCCATGTGGAGATCGCCTTCAGCATGGAAGCTACCACCCCCTAAAAGTGCTTTCAGAGCACCCAAGGTACAACCAGAGAATCACAGAAAACATTAGACTCTCACTTAGAATTTCTACAGAAAAGTTAAAATGGTTTAATTGAGGTCAAAACTAAGAGACACTGACAGGTTTTGTTGATGATGGTGGTATTTTTTTTTTTTTAAGTATACAGGTTTATTTTTTTTTTCCTTTGCCTTCTTGGTTTGGTTGTTATTATGTTAGCACTTCTAAAAAAAAAAAATGAATATGCCATTGTGGTGTTGCACACCTGTATTCAGGAGGCTGAGGCAGGAGGATTCCAAGTTTTAGGCCAGACCCTGTCTCAAAATAAAAAATTAACAACAACTAGGGATATAGCTCAGGAGTTGAACACCTCTGAGTTCAATCCCTAGTATTAAAGGAAAAAACAAACAACAACAACAAAAAACCCAAAAAGCAAAACCCAACAAGAATATGAGTGCCTTTAGATGGGCCACAAACTTTTCAGCTCACTATTGTTCCTACAACTCCCTATTAGTCTCACATCGGCCTGTGACCTACATTAACTGTGTGATGCCTGAAAGCATTTGAGACCCATGACTTGAGTTAGTGAAAACTAAGAACTTTGTTCTCTGGGTTTTTGATTACAGTGGAATAGGAGAAATGTCGGATTAGAAACCCCAGGAGCCATTTTGCTGTAATGCAGAAGAAATTATGTTGTCCTCATTTTAAAGGAAAGATAAATATATTTTTGGGATAGCTTTGCCTTTGCATGAAAAACACAGGCATTACCTAGATGATCTTTATCTTTATCTTTACCAGTACATCTTCTCCTTTTTTAGCTTCCTCCCAAACCACAGTTCCTTCGGAAGACTATGGAACTGAAAAGCTCCCAAGCTCATTTACGATCAAAGCTCACAAAGGATACCACTTTGCCTGTCACTTTAACTGAATGGAAACTTTTCCGAGCTGGAGAAGTTGCTAACAGGAAAAGGAGAAATCTTCCAAGGGTGAGGACTCCAGTATTTCCATTCTTCATATCTCACTTTAACGTTTCCATAAATGAAAATAAACAAGTTAGGGCTGGGGATGTGGCTCAAGCCGTAGCGCGCTCGCCTGGCATGCGTGCGGCCCGAGTTCGATCCTCAGCACCACATACAAACAAAGATGTTTTTTTTTTTTTTTTTTTAATATTTTTTTTTTCAAAGAGAGAGTGAGAGAGGGAAGAGAGAGAGAGAGAATTTTTTTTTTAATATTTATTTTTTAGTTCTCGGCGGACACAACATCTTTGTTGGTATGTGGTGCTGAGGATCGAACCCGGGCCGCACGCATGCCAGGCGAGCGCGCTACCGCTTGAGCCACATCCCCAGCCCCACAAACAAAGATGTTGTGTCCACCGAGAACTAAAAAATAAATATTAAAAAATTTAAAAAAAAAGAAAGAAAAAGGAAATAAACAAGTTATAAACTTTTTTTTGCTCATGCAAGAAAAGTACGTGAATGGCTTTTACCAGGGTTTCCCTATGGATTTGGAAAACCCAAATTACATGGAGCGCTTTCTTCAGTTGCTTTAGCTCTAGTTAAAGCTGCCTGTTTCAGGAAAGCACCAGACTCTCATACAAAAGGACATTCTATCAAGCTGGTTTCAGTGTTGTTCTCACTCATATGCAAAGTAAGTTCAGTTTTGTGCCTGAGTTTACAAATTTTTGAGTAATGATGAAGATATGCCATTCATTTGGGACAAAAATTTCCATTCATAGGAGAAAAAATGAATGGTTACCTGGGACTGAAAAGTATCAGCAGCCATACTGACTGAAATGACTTACTTCTCCTTTAAAGGAGAAAAGGCAAATGAAATTGAGGTTACTGGTAGACATATTTTCTTTTAGGAGAGACACATAAGAGATTACAGGAATATATTTTTAAATTCTCTGTGTTACTTCATTCATTCATTCAAGGTGTTTTCAAGATTGACAAAATTCTATGCAAAAATATTCAGTAATGAAGAATCAGATCTTTTAAATATTATTCCTTTCCTTAATCCAGTCTGAATCAGCTGCATGTATTCGTTTAGCACACAATTTTTGTACCTGATTTTAAACAAAAGTCACAGCTGTTTTTTGGCTTAGTGACTCAGATTGGTTCCTTGGGAAATATTCTGTTCCACAATTACTTTAATTCTTCTGATCTGTTTCATGCCTTTCCTCTTTAAAAATCAGAAGTTTAAAGAACTGCCAGAAGTCCTGCAGTAGCTCTCTCCCCTGGTAGATCATGCTGGAACAACAAAGCAGCCTCCCGCATGGCCCAGAAACAACAGATCATGGTTCATAAGGGGAAATATACAAATACCTAAGGGACTGTAGTTACGATTCCTAAATCTTGGTAGTAATTGTGTAGTATAGAGTTAAATGACACCACAGGAGATTTTGCATTGCTTTCAATTTCATTCCTCAGCTTTTTATGTACTATTAATCTCAAGTACTCAAAGCCTTTTCTCTGTCTGATGATGGGTGATAGGATCCAGCTCATCCTTCACTAGAATTTCCTGAGGTTTTTGGGAAATAAGAAGAGAGAAAATGGTGATGAATTCTTGACTATCATGCCAAAACGGACTATTTGTATTCTACCTGTGGCCTGCCTTGGATTAAATCCTTTCAGGATGTCACACAGGCAGTTCGTTTGGGGAATATCTTCAGGAACAACATTCCATAAGAAAAGCAGTTTTCATTTATTTCTCCTCTGATGACTCCCGCTGTCCCTGGAAAGGAAACTGCTTTTACAGTTTGAAAATCTCTGATCTAGTCCATATGCTTTTCCCCACCCTTCCTTTCTTTCCCTGCTGTGGGAGCCTTTGTGGGACTGTTTATTAGATATTGTTTGTGTTAAGTGTGTATAAATTCTGTCATTTCTTGGAATATTCTTTAGTATTTCCTCCAACCAGAAGGTAAATATAGGTGCCTGTCCCTAGCTTATAACCAAAATTTAATTTTGTTACTTTACTTCATATTTCTAGAACACTAGCTTCCTTTCCTTTGTAATATTTGAGTATGCTTTAGATTACACTTTTCACATGCACACTAATAAATATGTAATTTTTGGTCTCTATGTCCCCAAAATATGTTTACTCCCATATATCTTTACTGAAGCCTGTAATGATATCTTTTTATTTTGGCTTCTCTTATTTTTTTATAATGGTATTATTTAAAAACAGGCAATTTTTTACTTGAATGGCAACAATAAAAATCTTAAGAGAAGCAACTCACCCAGAAATGTGGGAATAATCTGCACATTGGAAGCACATGTTTCTCATATGTTTTTTTCTTGCACTGGTCTGATTCATTGTTTTTTAATTGCCAGAACTGCTGGAGAAACAAAGACAAAAGAGAAAATAGAGCATTTTTCTCTAGCAACTTTGTGACTATTATATAATGTCCTTAACAATTACAGTTCTGGGCATTAAATATGTTCAATCAGGATTAATATTTAGACATTTAGAATCTAACCAGTTTGGAAACTAATCAGTTCCTCAGTTTAAGTGTCTGTTGATCATCTTTTATTCTTTTTTTTTTTAATCCAAATCTCTCTCTCTCTCTCTCTCTCTGTCTTACACACACACACACACGCACACACACACTCTCACACCCTTTTCCAGCAGCAAAGGAGTTATTATTAGGCTGGTGATGTAGCTTAGTGATAGACCACATACCTAGCTTGCACAAGGCCCTTGGTTCAATCTCTAGCGCCACACACAAAGACACACAAAAGAATTCTTGGGGGCTGGGGTTGTGGCTCAGTGGTAGAGCACTTGCCTAGCATGTGTGAGGCACTGGGTTCGATTCTCAGCACCACATATGAACAAACAAACAAATAAAGGTCCATCAAAAACTAATAAAAGTATTTTAAAAAAAAAAGAATTCTTGGGCTGGAGATGTGGCTCAAGCGGTAGCGCGCTCGCCTGGTATGCGTGCGGCCCAGGTTCGATCCTCAGCACCACATACCAACAAAGATGTTGTGTCCGCCGAGAACTAAAAAAAAAATAAAATATTAAAAATTCTCTCTCTCTCTCCTCTCTCACTCTCTCTTTAAAAAAAAAAGGGGGGGTCAGCACGTGCCCCCCCCTAGGAAAAAAAAAAAAGAATTCTTGGGCTGGGGCTGCAGCTCAGTGGCAGAACACTGGCCTAACACATGTGAGGCACTCGGTTACCACCACATAAAAAAATAAATAAAATAATGGCAACTATCAAGAATACAAACAACAATAGGTGTTAGCAAGAATGTGGGGGAAAAGGCACATTCATACATTGCTGGTGGGACTGCAAATTGGTGCAACCAATCTGGAAAGCAGTATAGAGATTCCTTAGAAAACTTGGAATGGAACCATCATTTGACCCAGGTATCCCACTCCTTAGTCTATACCCAAAGGACTTAAATCAACATACTACAGTGACGTAGCCACATCAATGTTTATAGCAGCTCAATTCACAATAGCTAAACTGTGGAAGCAACCTCTATGCCCTTCAATAAATGAGTGGATAAAGAAATTGTGGTATATATACACAATGGAATATTACTCAGCATTAAAAGAAAATAAAATTATGGCATTTGCAGATAAATGGATGGAGTTGGAGAATATCATGCTAAGCAAAGTAAGCCAATCCCAAAAAAACCAGAAGGCGAATGTTCTCTCTGAAAAGTAGTAGGGGGCATGGTAAAAATCGAGGAACTTTGACTGGGCAAAGGGGAGGGAGGAGAGTGGAGGGTGCAGGGGGGCAGGAAAGATGTTGGAATGAGATGGACATCATCACCCTAGGTACATGTATGACTGTACATACTGTGTGACACTATATAGTATATAACCAGAGAAATGAAAAGTTGTACTGCACTTGTGTACAATGAATCAAAGTGCATTCTGCTGTCATATATACCTAATTGAAGTAAATAAATTAATATAAATAAATAAATAAATAATAAGTAAAGGCATGCTGTCCATCTACAATTTGAAAAAAGCTTACTAATGCATATAAAATAGTTATATAAAAGTTTAAAAACATGTGAATTGGACTTGCTTGAGATGTATATTAATGAATGATGGGGGGAAGTTTTTACTCAAACACATATTTGAGAGTCTCCCAATTTTTATCACATAATTCCAAAATAAATTGTGATATTAGTACTCCCAGTAGCAAAGAGTACCTTTGACAGAAGCTCTCTAGGTTTGATTTCAAGTAATATTCCTTAAGAGGACTGAGCTGGGCTCATCTGGAAAGGAGATAACCTTTCCCCTACCTTGATATATGGACTTGATATTAGAACAGTGTATCATCTAATTGAAGATCATTTTTTAGATTCAAAATTGGAAAATATGAAGCGGGTTTTTATTTATAAAATGGATCTTTCTCTAAATGAGAATCACTAATTATTAATATGTATACCTCACAAGTGTTAGTTTTTTTAATACTTTTTAGTTATAGATGAACCCAATACCTTTATTGATTGATTGATTGATTTTATTTGGTGCTGAGGATTGAACCCAGTGCCTCTCACAAACCAGACAAGCACTCTACCACTGAGCCTTAAGCCCCCAAGATGTTAGTTTTAACTTGTGTTTTTCTAATCTTTTTTTTTTCCTTAGCTTGTATTGAAAATAGATGACATTTTTGAATCTAAGAGAGGGAAGAAGAAGGTAAAGTTACATCCTTACAATGCAAAGGATGTACCTCCCTCAAAAGGTAAGAATTATTTATATTTGTTTCAGCTGTCCATAGCTGTCAATGTAAGAAGGAAGAATCATTGTATGACTTAATATTTTTTTTTATTTTTTTTAAAGAGAGAGTGATAGAGGAGAGAGAGAGAGAGAGAGAGAGAGAGAGAGAGAGAGAGAGAGAGAGAGAGAATTTTTTAATATTTATTTTTTAGTTCCCGGCGGACACAACATCTTTGTTGGTATGTGATGCTGAGGATCGAACCCGGGCCGCACGCATGCCAGGCGAGCGCGCTACCGCTTGAGCCACATCCCCAGCCCTATGACTTAATATTTGATGTGTATCATGATTTTTTATTTACTTTCCTTTAAATCCAATTTAATTATAAACTTCTTTAGAATGAGGATTTTTTTTTAAAAAATCCCTTTTATTTAATTCTGCACCAAGTAATAAGTATTGGGTGAATAAGTAAATGAAAAAAATCATAAAAGAATGTGATTAACTTTCATAGGCAATTTGAAATAATTATTTTGTAGACCTTTGATTTATAGTTATTTATCAATATAGAACAAGTAGAGAAATGAAAACATTATGTACATATAGATTGAAGGTATGTGGTACTCAATTTGTAGTCTTTGCGTAAATTCAGTGGTTTTATCCAACAGATGCCTAAGTAACACTTACATTGCTTTCATTAAAAAACTTTGAACATCTATGATGAGTTATTAGAATTTTCATAAAAACTCATATGAGGGCTAGGTAGTGATAGAGCACTTGCCCTGCATGTACGGGTCTTGGGTTTTATCCCTAGCACCACAATAAAGAAAAATTCATGTGAGTTTCTTAACTTGGTTGCCTGGCAAGAAATATGTAGAATTTAGTAATTTTGTTTATAATATTCATAAGTGAGAAATAGCAGCCAAGTCACACCAGAGGAGAATGTTGATTATTTTTGTAGGCATTTAAAAATAGAAATTTTAAAATTGTTCTTAAAAAACTATTCTACATTCCAACAACTAATTCTCTGGAGATAAAATCCTCTGTGTTACAACTGAAGACTCTATTCTTATTCTGTAATGATTGGGTTCAATCCCAGCACATTAAGAAAAAATATCCCAGCACATAAAACAACAGCAACAACAACAAAATCAGCTGGTTACTGTTTTTAGTGTGAGTTTTCATATTTTCAGAAGCATTTATTAAAACATGTTTGAGTCCTCTCTGGAGAAGAAATACTTTTGGTTGCTTTTTAATAATAGTTACCATTTATGGGATGAGGTAATAGTTTATTTACAGACTTTACTCTCTTTTGTAACATTAGGACTAGGAGTTGGGGATGATCCATCCAAATGTACAGAGAAGCAGAGCCAGAGGAGGAAGCATAGATTTAAGTCAAGAACTATGGCTCTACAAACTCTGATCCTCTTCTCTTACCAAACTTAGTTACTCTCAATTTTTGTTATAAACCTTGATTTTTAGCAGTTCAATAACTACCTCTTCTCCATGTATTTCATTATTCTCAATAAGAATATTATCAACAGTTTTTTATTTAATTCAGAACTAGATACACAAAATGGAAACTCTTGCCAGATATTATTTTGAATCCCTTCCCATGTGTTATTAGTTTTCTAACCCTGTGTCATACATATTTTTATTTACTAGATAAAGAAAGAAATTATAAATTACAAATTATGCAAAATATCAAGATCCTAGGGGCCAACCCAAGTGTTTGTAAAACATTATCATTTTCCTTTATTTTATATGTGTTTTTTTTTTAAATCTGCGTGTGTGAGTCTTTCTTTTCTTTTTTTTTTAAATTATTTTATTGTTGGTTGTTCAAAACATTACATAGTTCTTAATATACCATATTTCACAGATTGATTCAAGTGGGTTATGAACTC
This sequence comes from Spermophilus citellus, assembly GCF_964194105.1. Lineage (NCBI taxonomy): Eukaryota > Metazoa > Chordata > Mammalia > Rodentia > Sciuridae > Spermophilus > Spermophilus citellus. Next base: position 20,473,369 of record NC_138191.1, read on the forward strand.
CCATTTTTACCCCGTATACAGATTGCTGTGTCACATCAGTTACATTTCCATTGATTTACAAATTGCCTTTCTGGTGACTGATGTATTCTGCTGTCTATCCCATTCTCCACTGTCCCCCCTCCCCTCCCCTCCCCTCCCCTCCCCTCTACTATAAATCGTTTCTTCCACTTATATAATTTTTCTCCTACTCCTCCTTTCCTCTTATATGTAGTTGTGTATAACCCTGAGGCTCACCTTCCAATTCCATGCAATTTCCCTTACCTCTCACTTTCCCTCCCGCCTATCATCCCTGTTTAATGTTAATCTTCTTCTCCAGCTCTTCGTCTCTACCCTGTCCTTGGTTACTCCCCTTATATCAAAGAAGACATTTGACATTTGTTTTTTAAGGATTGGCTAGCTTCACTTAGCATAATCTGCTCTAATGCCATCCATTTCCCTCCAAATTCTATGATTTTGTCATTTCTTATTGCAGAGTAATACTCCATTGTGTATAAATGCCACATTTTTTTAATCCATTCATCTATTGAAGGGCTTCTAGGTTGGTTCCACAATCTTGCTATCGTGAATTGTGCTGCTATGAACATCGATATAGCAGTGTCCCTGTAGCATGCTCTTGTTAGGTCTTTAGGGAATAGACCGAGAAGGGGAATAGCTGGGTCAAATGGTGGTTCCATTCCCAGCTTTCCAAGAAATCTCCATACTGCTTTCCAAATTGGCTGCACCATTTTGCAGTCCCACCAACAATGAACAAGTGTACCCATTTCCCCACATCCTCGCCAGCACTTGTTGTTGGACTTCTTGATGGCTGCCAATCTTACTGGAGTGAGATGGTATCTTAGGGTGGTTTTGATTTGCATTTCTCTGACTGCTAGCGATGTTGAGCATTTTTTCATGTACTTGTTGATTGATTGTATGTCCTCCTCTGAGAAGTGTCTGTTCAGGTCCTTGGCCCATTTGTTGATTGGGTTATTTGTTATCTTATTATCTAATTTTTTGAGTTCTTTGTATACTCTGGATATTAGGGCTCTATCTGAAGTGTGTGGGGTAAAGATTTGTTCCCAGGATGTAGGCTCCCTGTTTATCTCTCTTATTGTTTCTTTTGTTGAGAGAAAACTTTTTAGTTTGAGTAAGTCCCATTTGTTGATTCTGGTTGTTAACTCTTGCGCTAAGGGTGTCCTATTGAGGAATTTGGAGCCTGACCCCACAGTATGTAGATCATAGCCGACTTTTTCTTCTATCAGACGCCGTGTCTCTGATTTAATATCGAGCTCCTTGATCCATTTTGAGTTAACTTTTGTGCATGGCGAGAGAAAGGGATTCAGTTTCATTTTGATACAAATGGATTTCCAGTTTTCCCAGCACCATTTGTTGAAGATGCTATCCTTCCTCCATTGCATGCTTTTAGCCCCTTTATCAAATATAAGATAGTTGTAGTTTTGCGGATTAGTCTCTGTGTCCTCTATTCTGTACCATTGGTCCACCCACCTGTTTTGGTACCAGTACCATGCTGTTTTTGTTACTATTGCTCGGTAGTATAGTTTGAAGTCTGGTATCGCTATACCGCCTGATTCACACTTCCTGCTTAGCATTGTTTTTGCTATTCTGGGTCTTTTATTATTCCATATGAATTTCCTGATTGTTTTATCTATTTCTACAAGAAATGCTGTTGGGATTTTGATTGGGATAGCATTGAACTTATAGAGAACTTTTGGTAATATCGCCATTTTGATGATGTTAGTTCTGCGTATCCATGAACAGGGTATATTTTTCCATCTTCTGAGGTCTTCTTCTATGTCTCTTTTTAGGGTTCTGTAGTTTTCATTGTATAGGTCTTTCACCTCTTTTGTTAGGTTGATTCCCAGGTATTTTATTTTTTGGGGGGATATTGTGAATGGAGTAGTTGTCCTCATTTCCGTTTCAGAGGATTTGTCGCTGATATACAGGAATGCATTTGATTTATGCGTGTTGATTTTATATCCCGCCACTTTGCTGAATTCATTTATTAACTCTAATAGTTTCTTTGTAGACCCTTTTGGGTCTGTTAGGTATAGAATCATATCATCTGCAAATAGTGATAATTTAAGTTCTTCTTTTCCTATTTTTATGCCTTTAATTTCTTTTGTCTGTCTAATTGCTCTGGCCAGTGTTTCGAGGACTATGTTGAACAGAAGTGGTGAGAGAGGGCATCCCTGTCTTGTACCAGATCTTAGAGGGAATGCCTTCAATTTTTCTCCATTCAGAATGATGCTGGCCTGTGGCTTATCATAGATTGCTTTAACAATGTTGAGGTATGATCCTGTTATCCCTAATTTTTCTAGAGTTTTGAACATAAAGGGATGCTGTACTTTGTCGAATGCCTTTTCTGCATCTATCGAGATGATCATATGGTTCTTATTTTTAAGTCTATTGATGTGGTGAATAACATTTATTGATTTCCGTATATTGAACCAGACTTGCATCCCAGGGATGAATCCTACTTGATCATGGTGTATAATTTTTTTGATACGATTTTGAATCCGATTCGCCAGGATTTTATTGAGGATTTTTGCATCTAGGTTCATTAGAGATATTGGTCTGTAGTTTTCTTTCTTTGAAGTGTCTCTGTCTGGTTTAGGTATCAGGGTGATGCTGGCCTCGTAGAATGTCTTTGGAAGTTCTCCCTCTTTTTCTATTTCCTGAAATAGCTTGAAAAGTATTGGTGTTAGTTCCTCTTTAAAGGTTTTGTAAAACTCTGCTGTATACCCGTCCGGTCCTGGGCTTTTCTTAGTTGGTAGTCTTTTGATGGTTTCTTCTATTTCCTCTATTGTTATTGGTCTGTTTAGGCTGTCTATATCTTCCTGACTCAATCTGGGCAGATCATATGACTTAAGAAATTTATCGATGCCTTCACTATCTTCTATTTTATTGGAGTATAAGGATTCAAAGTAATTTCTGATTATCTTCTGTATTTCTGAAGTGTCTGTTGTGATATTGCCTTTTTCATCCCGTATGCTAGTAATTTGGGTTCTCTCTCTTCTTCTCTTCGTTAGCATGGCTAAGGGTCTGTCAATTTTATTTATTTTTTCAAAGAACCAACTTTTGGTTTTGTCAATTTTTTCAATTGTTTCTTTTGTTTCGATTTCATTAATTTCAGCTCTGATTTTAATTATTTCTTGCCTTCTACTTCTTTTGCTGTTATTTTGCTCTTCTTTTTCTAGGATTTTGAGATGATATATGAGATTGTTTATTTGTTGGTTTTTTCTTTTTTTAAGGAATGTGCTCCAAGCAATGAATTTTCCTCTTAAAACTGCTTTCAATGTGTCCCATAGATTCCGATATGTTGTGTCAGTGTTTTCATTTATCTCTAAGAATTTTTTAATTTCCTCCTTGATGTCTTCTATGACCCATTGATCATTCAGTAACCTATTGTTCATTCTCCACGTGATGCATGATTTTTCCTTCCTTCTTTTATCGTTGATTTTCAGTTTCATTCCATTATGATCAGATAAGATGCATGGTATTATTTCTACTCCTTTATATTGTCTAAGAGTTGTCCTGTGACATAATATATGATCTATTTTTGTGAAGGATCCATGTGCTGCTGAGAAAAAAGTGTAACTACTTGATGTTGGGTGGTATATTCTATATATGTCAATTAAGTCTAGGTTGTTAATTGTGTTGTTGAGTTCTATAGTTTCCTTATTTAACTTTTGTTTGGAAGATCTGTCCAGTGGTGAGAGAGGTGTGTTGAAGTCTCCCATGATTATTGTATGGTGGTCTATTAGACTCTTGTACTTGAGAAGAGTTTGCTTGATGAACGTAGCTGCACCATTGTTTGGGGCATATATATTTATGATTGTTATGTCTTGTTGGTGTATGGTTCCCTTGAGCAGTATGCAGTGTCCCTCTTTATCCTTTTTGATTAACTTTGGCTTGAAATCTATTTTGTTTGATATGAGTATGGACACTCCTGCTTGTTTCCGCAGTCCATATGAGTGGAATGATTTTTCCCAGCCTTTCACCTTCAGTCTATGTATATCTTTTCCTATCAAATGCGTCTCCTGTAGGCAACATATTGTTGGATCTTGTTTTGTGATCCATTCGACTAGCCTGTGTCTCTTAATTGGTGAGTTTAAGCCATTAACATTTAGGGTTATTATTGAGATTTGGTTTGTTCCTCCAGTCATATTTGTTTATTTATGTTACTAAACCTGATTAGTTTTCCTCTTTGATTACTTTCCCCCCTTTACTGTCCTACCTCCCACTGATGGTTTTCAATGTTATTTTCAGTTTCCTCTTCCTGTAATGTTTTGCCAAGGATTTTTTGAAGAGATGGTTTTCTAGCTGCAAATTCTTTTAACTTTTGTTTATCGTGAAAGGTTTTAATTTCATCTTCCATCCTGAAGCTTAATTTCACCAGATACACGATTCTTGGTTGGAGCCCATTTTCTTTCAGTGTTTGAAAAATGTTATTCCAGGATCTTCTAGCTTTCAGAGTCTGTGTTGAGAGATCAGCTGTTATCCTGATTGGTTTGCCCCTAAATGTAATCTGCTTTCTTTCTCTTGTAGCTTTTAAAATTCTCTCCTTATTCTGTATGTTGGGCATCTTCATTATAATGTGTCTAGGTGTGGATCTCTTATGATTTTGCACTTTTGGCGTCCTGTAGGCTTCTAGGATATGGGATTCTGTTTCATTCTTCAAGTCTGGGAAGTTTTCTCGTATTATTTCATTGAATAGATTGTTCATTCCTCTGGTTTGGAGCTCTGTGCCCTCCTGTATCCCAATGACTCTTAAGTTTGGTCTTTTAATGTTATCCCATATCTCTTGAATGTTCTGCTCATGGTTTCTTAGCAGTCTTGCTGAACTGTCTATGTTCTTCTCAAGTTGAAATACTTTGTCTTCATTGTCTGATGTTCTATCTTCTAAGTGATCTATTCTGCTGGTAGTATTGTCAATTGAGGTTTTAAGTTGGTTTATTGCTTCCTGCATTTCTAGGATTTCTATTTGTTTGTTTTTTATTACTTCTAACTCCCTGTGAAATTGATCTTTTACTTCCTGGATTTGTTTCTGTAGTTCCTTGTCAATGTGATCTTTCATTGTCTGATTTTGCTGTCTCATGTCTTCCTTGAGAGTCCAGATCATCTGAAGCATGTATATCCTGAACTCTTTATCTGACATTCCATCTGTTGCAGCTATTACCTCTTCTAGAGTTGAGTTGACCTGCATTGCTTATGGTCCTTTCTTTCCTTGTCTTTTCATGTTGCTTGCGTTTCTTTCTGCTTGGTGAAACTGTTGTGTTTTTGAAATTTTTCCCCCTGTTTATTTATGTTGCTCTTGTATATTTGGGATATCTCTCTTGTAGGGCGGGTAGTGGCTATGATCCTCCTCTAATCAGGGTGATCTATCCACTACGCTGGTTGGTCATAGGTCTGCCCGCCCTGCGGGCACGGGTGGCTGCTCTACTCTGCCCCCACTCCAATTGCGGTGACGTTCCTACCACGTCCTCGGATCGTTGGTCCTGATCCGGATGTGGGCAGCAGCTCTTCTCCACCCCTGCTCCAATTGATGTGACGTGTCTACCAGGCTGGTCGGCCTCCAAGCCTGTTCCGCCGGTGGGTCTCAGATCTGCCCACCCTGCGGGCCTGGGCGGCAGTTCTGCTCAACCCCCACTCCCAGTGGGGGTACCTAACTGCCTCTCCAACGGGTCTCTGGGCTCCTTCCGGACGCTGGCGGCGGCTCTGTTCAACCCCCACTCCAACCAGTGTGACGTGACTGCCTCGATGCTACTCGTCCACCACACTGGCAGGCTGCCGAGCCTGTCCTGCCAGTGGGACGCAGGACTGCCTACCTTGCAGGGTCAGACGGCAGCTCTTCACGGCCTCCACTCCAAGTGGGTTGACTTGGCTACCCTGCCGTCGGGTCGCTGGTCCTGTTCCAGGCGTGGGCGGCTACTCTCCTCGGCCCCAGCTGCAGTTGGGGTGTCGCGATACCACACTGGCGGGACCCTTAGCCTGCTCTGGGCACAGGAGGCAGCTCCACTCTGCCCCCCAGGCCCCCGCAGCACCCAGCAGGACCCGGACCAGGAAGCAGTCCCTGTAGGATCCCCAACCCTGAGCCAGAGCCGCTTCGGGAGCCAGGAGCCGGTCTCTCCGATCCCCGCGACGTTCTGCTAGGAGCAGGCTCCTCAGGGCAACCGCCGCGGGTTCCCCAATCCCAGGCCAAAGCCGCCCCGGGAGCCCAAGCCTGGCCGCACCAGACTCTCCCTGCTCGGTGCACGCTCCGCTGGGAGCAGAGTCTAAGACGCACTTCCCGCGGGCTCCCCAGCTCCGGGACAAAACTGTTCCAGGAGACAGAGTCCCGCTGCCCCTCGTCGCAAGTTTCACTTGTGGCTGGCCTCAGCTCGCGGTCCCCGCAGGCTCCGCGACCCTGGGCTCAAGCAGCCACGAGAGCCAGAACCCAGCCTCTCCGATCCCTGCCACACTCTGCTCGGAGCAGGCTCCACAGAGGTACCCCAGCCTCAGACCCAGGCAGCCCCGGGAGCCCGAGCCTGGCGGCTCCAACCTCTCCCAGCTCAGTGTACGCTCAGACAGGGGCAGGATTATATGTGTGTTTTATCCCTTGTGGATGAGAAGTTTAGTAAATTTACTCTAAGACAAGTTTTGTTTTGAGATCTGGATCTTGTTTTGTTGCCCAGGTTGACCTCAAACTTCTGGGCTCAAGCCATCTTCCTATCTCAGCCTCCCAAGTAACTGGGACTACAAATGTGTGCCACCACACCTAGCTTAAGAAAAATTTGAAGAGGGCTGGGGATGTGGCTCAAGCGGTAGCGCGCTCGCCTGGCATGCGTGCGGCCCAGGTTCGATCCTCAGCACCATATACAAAGATGTCGTGTCCACCAATGACTAAAAAAATAAATAAATATTTAAAAAAAAAAGAAAAATTTGAAGAGTCAAATCCTTAAAAAAAAAAAACAAACCCAAAAAACTATCTCATTGTTGAAAAGAAGAAAAAAATTATTCAACCGCCTGAATTTCCAAATTCTAGCACCAAAAAATAAAAAGGAGCAGTCCCTACATTATAATTCTTCCCTAAAAGGTTGTTTTGCCTTTGTGTAGCTTAACAAAAAAGGGCATTTACCCAGAATCTGTGACTAACTCCAGTTTCTTCAGGGGATTGGAGGAGTTTTTCTCATGCCTGAGGATCTCCTGGCTCCAAGGTCACAGTTCTCAAATTTTCATTTTCCTCCTTAATCTTTTGTCTGCATATGAACAATGTCTATAGAACTGGCTAATTATATATGCCAACTCTGTCAGTACAAGCTAGGGTTTACTCAATACATTCCAACCTAAACATTTCTTAACATTCAATTTTCTAGTGTTACAAAATGACTTATTGTCCTTCTTCAATTCTGTCATTGTACTTTTGTGTGTTGAAGTCACAGATAAAAAGTGACAGCCTGGTACTTTTTGATCCCTATAAATTTCCCTTTCGGTTCATAATCCCCTTAACCTTCACTCACTGTTTTGAAATGATGTCAGCAAAGCCCATAGACATCAGTATATTAGACCCACTTAAATGATCTTTTGTAAGATCTTTTTCCAGCTATGTTGCCTTTTCTTCCTTTCCTCTTTTCTTTCTTTTGAGAAGCTTTATAAGTTCCTAAGAGGTACCTGGTGCTAAGGATACAAATATCTTTTCTACACAAATAGTCTTATAGTGTTCTGACTTTATATGCCTTTCTTTAAAAAAAAAAAATTAGTGTATTCCAGAGATCTTTCAGCATCTACACAGAGATCATCATAGTTGTACTGTATTTTCCTATATAGGTATAAAATAATTTTATTGGGGCTGGGGATATAACTCAGTGAGACCCTCAGTTTGATATCCAGTACCATGAAAACAAGAAAAAATATTTATTTAACCTGTATATATTTTGGTTGTTTCTAGCATTTTAATTAATATAAATACGTAATATGAATGTGTTTTCAAACACTATTTGCAACGTGCATCCTTTTGCTTATATTTTTTTTTTAAAGAGAGAGTGAGAGAGGAGAGAGAGAGAGAGAGAATTTTTTAATATTTATTTTTTAGTTCTCGGCGGACACAACATCTTTGTTGGTATGTGGTGCTGAGGATCGAACCCGGGCCGCACGCATGCCAGACGAGTGCGCTACCGCTTGAGCCACATCCCCAGCCCTTGCTTATATTTTTGTATATTTGTAAGAATATATCTTAAAATAAGTTCCTGGACTGGGAATATGTAGCAGTGGTTAAGTGCCCCTGGTTCAATCCCTGGTAAGTAGTGGACTTACTTGTTCAAAGAAAATATGGATCTAAAATTTTTATAGCTGCTGCCAGATTGTCACACAAACAGATTGTAACAGCTTCTGTTTTTGTGAATAGCATTTGAATATGCCTCTTTTCCTATAATCTTCACCAATACTGATTAAGTTGTTTAAGATTTCATTTTTTTTGTTAATAAGATGTTTGAAGTTTTGTGTTTTATTTATCATTTTAATTTACTTTCTTCATTTCAAATTTGAGCAGTTTTCTTGTTTATCCATTGTTTATAAATCTTCTACAAATTATCCATTCCTATCCTGTATTCTTTTTCTTCTCAATTTGTAAAAACTTGGCTTTATATCTGCAATGTTGATAAATATTTTTCCAGTTTATTGTTCTTTTTTTAGTATACTAATGGGTTTTTGATTAAATAGAAATGTTACAATTGTATATACTCAAACTTGCATATATTTTCATCTTTGATTCCTAAGCATTGTTTTTCCTGATACATTTAAAGGTTTTCCCTTTCTTTGTATTTTTCTTATTTTGCTTTAGCTTTTTACACCTAATCTAGAATTTTGTTTATTCCCCCTGCCCCACCTCTTTGCAAGTTTTGGGATCAAACCCAGGACCTCACATACACTAAGCAAGTGCTTTATCACTGAGCTACATGCCCATCCCTTTTAAACTTTTTTTCCCTCCTCCCTTTGGTAAGTTGTCTGTGTGCCCTGAATTATGGTACAAAACACTGCCTTGTTGGCTGAGGATGTAGCTCAGTGGTAGAACACGTGCTTAGCATGTGTGAAGTCTTACATTCAATCTCAGCAGCAAGAGAGGAAAAAAAAATAACAGAAAACAAAACAAAATCTGGGCTCAGTGGCCTTCACCTATAATCCCAGTGTCTCAGGAAGCTGAGGCAGGAGGATCTCAAATTCCAAGCCAGCCTCAGCAATTTAACAAGGCCCTAAGCAATTTAGGGAGACCCTGTCTCAAAAATTAACAAAAAACAAAACAAACAAACAAAAAAAACTCAACCAACACTTCTTGTGAAAGCAACATAGCTCCTTATCCTCAAGATACATAAAATATGATTGGGAAAAATAAGAACAGTTCAAAGCATCTCAAGGACCGTAAGAATTCAGAGTAAAGGGAAAATCTGTATGGGCTAGAGGTTGTTGAGGCTTCATAAAAGAGATAGACTGTTACTTCTTAAACTTGGTAATCTCTTTCTCAAAACTCTTCCACATTTTTTGTTATTCTAAATTCATAATTGATTAGTATTGAGATTTTTGTTTAGACAGGTCAGTATTGTTCTCCCTTTGATACTTTATTTGGAATATACAAATAAAGAGTTGAATGTGAAATTAGAATCCACTCTGAACTAAACTTATTAAAACTAGTCAGAAAGGCCAGATGAGGTAGCAAAAACCTGTAATCCCAGCAACTCAGGAGGCTGAGGCAGGAGGATTACAAGTTTGAGGCCAGCCTCAGCAACTTAGCAAGGCCCTAAACAACTTAGTGGAACCCTGTCTCAAAATAAAAAATAAAAGAGCGGAGGATGGATCTCAGTGATAAAGCACATCTAGGTTTAATCCCCACCACCAAAAAAGTACCGCAACAAAACTAATCGGAAAGGTGGTCAATGCCCAGAATTAGAGATAGGAGGGGAACAGAGGAGTGAAACAAAGGGAAGATGTAATACAGCAGTTTCTTCTGAGCCTTTTAAGATATCCCCTTCATAGGACTGGGGATGTAGCTCAGTTGGTAGAGTGCTTGCCTTGCATGCACAAGGCCCTGGGTTCAAACCCCAGCACCACCAAAAAAAACAAAAAAGATATTCCCTTCACTTAACCACTGACCAACTGAGGTTGGAAAATATTAAGTGGAAAATTCTAGGAAAAAAAAATTCACAAGTTTTAAACTGAGCACCATTCCAAGCAGGTAGTGAAATATCAAGCTGTCTCTCTCCTTCCTGCCCACAAGGTGAATCATCTGTTTGTCCAGCCCTCTACTCTGGGTACACTACCCATCTGTTAGTCAATGAGTAGCCTCTGGGTTATGAGATCAACTGTCCTTTAATCACAGTGCTTATGTTAATTCATCCTTACGTAGTAGCCTAATGATACATCACAGTGCCTACCTCATTCTCCTTTCTTCATCTCATCACATAGACATTGTGTCATCTTACAATGTATTATAATATATTGCTATTATAGTATATTCACATTTTTATTATAGTATATTGTTAATTTCTTACTATGCCTAATTTATAGATTAAGTTTTCTCTTAGGATGTGTGTACAGGAAAAAATACATATATATAGGATTCAGTACTGTCCACAGTTTCAGACATCCACTGGGGTGTCTTGGAATATATCCCCTGCAAATAAAGGGGAACCACTATATTCTCCACTGCATATTCTCTCTCTGTCTCTTTCTCTCTCTCTCTCTCTCTCTCTCTCTCTCTCTCTCTCTCTCTCTCTCTCTCTCTCTCTTTGATACTGAGATTTGAACCCAGACACTTTGCCACAGAGGTACATCCCCAGTCCTTTGTTAAATTTTTAATTTTGAGACAGGGTCTCTAAGTTGCCGAGGCTGGCCTCAAACTTGTGATCCTCCCACCTCAGCCTTCCCAGTGGCTGAAATAATAGTCAGGCACCACTAAACCCAGCTTTACTGTTTCTCTTTTGACAACTGTCCTAACGTGACATAACTAAGTGGTTTAAAGAAAGGCTTAGCATCTTATTCCTAAAATTCAAGTCCCCAGGTTTGTGGAGGTTTTATATTGTTCTCATTCTCATGTACTTCCTACTATTGTACAATACAAATGGAATCGCTTCCTCTCTTTTCAGGTGAAACCAGTGGGAACGAAAGTGATGCTGAATATCTGCCAAAGAGTGAGTGAGTCAATGGGGTGCTCCCTTTCTTGTGATGATTCTGGTTGTGGGTGGAGTGGCACCACCTGCCTTTGTGATTAAGCATGATTTTCCCCACATGAAGTTTTATTTTGTAGGTGATTTCTTCATTTTTAGAACCTGTTGCAATTTGGAGAACTGAACAGTACACCATCAGTCATTTACAGCATTAGAAATCTCCCATAGTGGAGTGAAGTAGACCAACATGGCTCTTAGGATGGAATATTCTTAGGGGAGCAGCAGAGAGCTGCATGTCTAGACATATCTACAGTAGTTTCGTGGCAGCCAAAACAGTATGTGAGTCACCTGCTGAGACAAATACCTAGTGTCAAATATCTGCTTTTTTCATAGTAACTCAAGTATACTTATTAAGTGACTCTAATACCTCTGACATTGAGAAAGGACACATTTATCTATTTTCATAGGCACTTATATTCCAAATTATTATGCTGTTTACTTTATGTTAGAGTACAGAATGCACGATGCATTTCTGGCACTGTTTGTCCAAGCACTTCATGGTACTCTGTGTCTTCATTTAATGCACTGTCAAAGCAAGCTCTTTACTTCCTGTTTAACCACCTGAAACTTGGGCTTAGAAGAATAAGAGATGTAAATTATCAAAGCTGAGTACAGAGTACAGGGTAGTTCCAAGTCTGATACTCTAATCTTATGATTAATAGTCTTATGCTCCTTCTACTATCCTGAATTGCTTCAGGTATTTCATTCTGAAGCCTGACTAAAGATGAAACTTAAAGCATCATCAGATTCAACCTTGATGTGTAAGGATGACTAATTTAGTGCTATTGCTAATGAGAAACAGGACCTAAAATTGGCCTTAACTTGAATTCAAACCTTTGGGGTACATAAAGCTTTGCCTAGAACACTAAATGTATTGGATAATTAATTCTAAGGAGCCATTTCTAGTCATACTTTTTAAATGTCTTTAGTATTTTAATCTACAGTGTAACTTCTTTTTTATCTTTTTTAAATTTATTTTTATTTTGTTCTTTTTAGATGTACATGACAATAGAGTATTTTTTGACACATTATATATACATGGAGTATAACTTCCCATTCTTGCAGTTGTACATGATATGGAGTTACGCTGGTCATGTATTCATATGTGAACATAGAAAAGTTACTTTCTTTCCTGTTCCCATCCACCACCACCCTTCATTCCTCTTTGTCTAATCCAATGAATTTCTGTTATTCCCTCCACCCCCTTATTGTGTTAGCAATAAGGGAGAACATTGGGCCTTTGGTTTTTTGTGATTGTACAGTGTAACTTCTTTTAGGGAAGAATGCATCATATCTCAAAAAGACAAGTTAGAGGCTAAGTCCTTTGGTCAGTTGCTCAGAATGACACAGAAACAAATTTCTGGAGTGTGCAGATTCTTTCTCCTGCAAACACACCACCCAAATTATTAAAAATTCAGAGATAAATGAGAATAGAAAATAGATTCTATCCAGTTGGGGTGGTATATACTATTTATTTGCCATGTACTATTTAAATAGTATGCCTCCAAAATTTCATTCTTTTGAGGAATAGCTTTTTAATATGGATGTCTTCTTCCACTTCATTATTTTCCTCTTGAATTTAACACCATTTATTGATATAAAAATATATCCATTATTAGTAACATGTACCAAGGAGAGAAGGGAAAAGGACATTTCTTCAATGTGAAAATAACTTGTTTCAATTTTATCAAACTAATCCCTCATACTTGTGCTCTGTAAGACTTGGTTCTTTCATCAGGTATTCCCCTCCCCCTTGATTTCCGGGCATTCCCAGCAGTGGTGTCTATTGTTTTCCATGTATTCTGGTGTGCTGCCGTACGATAGCATAGTGTGTGTTGGACATACATAGCATATCAGTTGGGATATGCAATGTCATTCTTTCTGCTGGCAGGAAGTGGAGTGGGGTCCCTGGGCACTTGTAAGGGTCTGCACTTTTTCCCTGAGTGTGTCAATCCTAATAGGTGTAGGTGTGTGTGTGTTTGTGTGTGGCACATATTGTTTAGTCAGTGTGCATTCAGCAGTGAACCTGTGAAGATTGGTCCTGTGTGGGTCATGACCTTGGGACTAGAGGATCTCAGGGGAAAACCCTTGCTCTGTGATTTTATTACAGATCGCCACAAACGCTTAGCACAATTGCAGCAGTCTTCCAAGAGGAATCCTCACTACCAGACCTTGGAGCGGGATCTTATTGAATTGCAGGAACAGCAGCTGTTTGAACTGTTTGTGGTGGTGTCTCTACAGAAGAAGGCATCAGGAATAAGCTATATTCCCCAGGTCATACAGCAGTTCCCTAGCAAGGTAGGTACAAGGAGACCAAGAAGCATTCAGGAAGGTTCCTGCGTGCCATGTATATTTATTTCCTTTCTTTTTGTTTATTGTTATCTCGACCAGCTTTTATCATACTTGTAGGATCTGGTAAACGACTTTGATGACATCTTTCACCAGGCATAAACTATAAGCAAATGGAAATTGGGGGAGAATTAGTTCATTCTCCAAATTAGATTTTTTATTTTTAGCTTCACCATTTAGTAATCTTTAGCAGGTTACAAAGCTTCAATTTTCTGATCCCTAATAAGAGGCAGAATAGTGTGTTGCTTGATAGCTTGGACTCTGAGCCAACACTGTATTTGCCATCTATTAGCACAGTGCCTTTGAGCAGTTTCCTAACCTTTCCATGCCTTGGTTTCTTCATTTGTAAAGTAGGCATAATCATAATGGTATTTACCCCTTTGAGATATAATAAGTCTAAATGAGCTGATTTATATAAGGCACTTAGAACAGTGTCTGACATGCAGTGAACTCTATATAATGTTATCCATTATTAGTAAGAATTTAATGAGATAATATAAGTAAAGTGCTTAGTGCAGTTCCTGACACACAGAATGTACTTAATAGATGATAGCTGTTATTAAAACTATTATTTGGTTCACTCTACTTTAAAAAAAACAATTCATTCATTTAATTAAATATTGTGCCTGCTGTTTGCCAGGATTAGATGATGGGAGTGCAACTGAGAAAGTTTTTCTTAGTCTGTGCTCTCAGAGAGCCTTTTGAGCCTGTGAGAAAATTAACCCAAGCACATGTGTTTCCTTCCTTCCTTTTTTTTTTTTCTTTCTTTCTGGTTCTTTTAGTATTTTTATAAAAATAATATCAATAACTTTTGTGGCTGAGCACAGTGGTACATGCTTGTAATCCCAGTGACTTCAGAGGCTGAGGCGGGAGATCACAAGTTCAAAGCCAGCCTCAACAACGTAGCAAGGCCCTAAGCAACTTAGTGAGACCCTGTCTCAAAATAGAAAGGGCTGGGGTTGTAGCTCAGTGGTGAAGCACCCCTGGATTTGATCCCCAATAACAACAACAACAACAAAAAAAAAACAACTTTTGTTGCAGGTGTTTAAAAATATTCCAGTTGGATGCAGTGGCCCAGCCACTCAGGAGGCTGAGGTAGGAGGATGGCAAGTTTGAGGCCATCTTGGAAACTTAGCAAGAAACTGCCTCAAAATAAAATTAAAAGGACTGGGGGCAGACTAGGGATGTGGCTTAAGTGGTAGTGCGCTCGCCTAGCATGTGTGAGGCACTGGGTTCGATTCTCAGCGCCACATAAAAATAAAATAAAGACATTTGTGTCCACCTAAAACTAAAAAATAAATATTTTTAAAAGTTTTTTTAAAAAAGGACTGGGGGTATAGCTCAGTGGTAGAGCACTTGCCTAGCATGTGAGAGACCTTGGGTTTAATCTCTAGTAGCTCAAAAAAAAAAAAAAAAATCAAATTTCAGGGGCTAGAGATGTACCTCAGCCTCTATGCAAATCAAATTTCACATGCAAATCTGTATTTCTGCCTTGTCATGAGAAACTGGAAAAAGTAGCAACACTAAGCCTGCATTCCAAAGTGGCAGGAATTGACTGAAACCGAGTAAAGAGCAAAACTTCATGGGCCAGTGTAGTCTATAAGGCCCCTCACTCAGGAGGGCCCTATGAGGGGGATTTAGTGCTCTGTAGTCACCATCTTGAATTGCTTAATAATTTTTGAATTTGTGTTTATTATTAATTGAAGTCTGATAGGACAGTTGGACTTGTGCCAAGGACATTTTCGGGTTTTTTTTTTTTTTTTTTTTTGAGGTACTGGGGATTGAACCCAAGGCCCCTTTACCACTGAGTTACATCTTCAGCTCTTTACATATATATATATATATATATATATATTTTTTTTTTTTTTTTTTTTTTTTTTTTTTTTTTTTGAGATAGTTTCTTACCAAGAATCCCAGGCTGGCCTCAAACTTGTGATCCTCTTACCTCAGCCTCCTGAGTAGCCTCAATTACTGGTGTGTGCCACTGTTCCCAGCTTGTACCAGGGTCTTAAAGCCTCAGTTCTTTGGTCTCACCTCCTGTTGCCCTCCTGGGGTGAGTTTACTGATTGTCCTGGTTTACTGGATCCTGTCTGACTTCCTTTACATCCCAGTAGAGTGACTGCTGCCTGGCAGGGACTTGAGCATAGGCATGGGGGAGGGTGGGCTCAGGCAAGCATTCCTCTGCAGCATCTCTACACAAAGCATGGGGGCAGTTTTTCCTGCCTTGCCCTGGGCTGGTAGCGCCACATATCTTCAGTGGATGACTTCAGTGGAAGCAAGCCTTTTCCAAGTGTGGAAAGTACCAAGTATCCAAGTACCAAGCACATCCCAGTATGGAGACTGTAACCCCTGGGGGTTGCCCAACTGCTTTTGGTTAAAATGGTGGCCCCTTGGTCTGCTGCTGGCGAAGGAGGAAACCCAGCAGAGGGTCTCAAAATAAAAAGTAGGAAAGGGTTGGGGATGTAGCTCAGTGGTTAAGCAACCGTGGGTTCAATTCCCAGTACTAAAAAAAAAAGAAGTTATCCCTTTAAAAAGGACATTTACTGACTTTCCAGCTTATTACTTGCACCACTTCTCATTTATCTGCTGATCCTCTTTGAGACTTTGGATTTATAACCCTGAGTTACATGTTTCACTAAAAAAATTAGTGAAACACAACTGTACTGGAATCTAAGAACTATTTTTCTGCATGGATTCTTATTTTTTAAATGCCTCAACAATATCCCTACAGTGAATAAATCCATAATTTCTCATAAGTTTAATTTCTCATAAAATTCCTTCACTTAGCCTGAAAGCACAAAGTCATAGCATTGTTTAGTAAAATGCACTATAATATATAGGCTAAAATAAGGTTATTTAGATAGCTTGATATCAAGTTTGCCACTAAGAGGAGCTTAATTATTTTTCCTGGTTTCAGTTAGTCTTACAATTGGAAAGGGAAAGCTAAGTCTGAATTAAGAGACTCAACCAGATAAGGACACAGTTAATTCTGGCAGTGATTCAGGAACATCTCTAAGTAAGTCACATACCATCTTTGTGCTGTAGGCATTCCCAGTTATGGGAGGAAAGACCTGATCCTTTTGGATTTTGTTGTGGAAACCTTGGATGATAATGATTGTGGAAAGTATTTTTATATTTTAACAATGTAAAAATTAAAGGTTATGATACAACTATGTTTTTATTAGTTCCTTCTTTCCTTCCTTCCTTTTTGTGGTGCTGGGAATAGAACTCAGGGTCTTGAACAAACTGGGCAAGTGCTGTCTTACTGAACTCCATCCCCAGCCCTGATGTTTTTCTGTTTTTAAGAGCTTGATATTAATAATCTAAAAGTAATGTGATAATTGGACTTATGTGCTTATTTTTATAGAGGACAGGTGGTACTAGTTTCTAAATGTCTTTTGGTTTAACTAAATTTAGACTGTCTTTTAAAATGCAATGCCACTTTTACACAAGATTATTCCATGGTAAAATTTTACAGGAAGTTGCAAACCAGTAATTAGGTAACAAAGATTATATGCTAAGAGAAATGATTATATATGGGATGGATTCTAAAAATAGCATTTTTCTAAATAACATTCATCTGCCTTCTCAAAGCACCCTTGATGATTGATCAGAGGATGTCTTGAGATGACTAGGTTTTTGCTATTAGTAATATTATAGAATGAGTCTCTGACTTATAAAAATACTGGGTTTCTACTAGTGTGTGAATCCTGAATTAAGAGTCTGCCTCTAGATAAGAAACTATTTGTAACCACGTTTTTTACACTAGATTATAGGATCTCCACAAGCACCATTTCTGTGTAAAAATAGGATTCTTTATTCTTAGTAACTGTTCTTAGTGCATCTTCCGTGATTCTCAGTCTTGGCCTTCCTGTTTTGTTAAGCACAAAACCACACTGAGACATTTGCTCAGGCTTATCAGACATCTCTTTTCCTGAGACCAGGCTGAGTTTTTATTTCTAGTCTCTACTTTCATAGAATAATGTTACCTATGTTGTTATCTTTTTCAGGGTGATCATGGCTTTAAGCAATCCAAAGACACTGAAGAGAGGCTCAAAGTTATCCCAAAATTTTGTTTTCCTGATTCGAAGGACTGGGCACCAACCTCAGAACTAAAGAGGTGAATGGGCTACTTTATCTGATTTCTATTTGTTGGGACTGCCAAAACGGAACCAGAGTATTTGAGAAATGGGTAGAACTAGGGATAAAGCTTTGTGAACATTGTGGCAGACCAAGGATACAGTGGGAGGAAAGGAAGAAACAGAATCAGAACATTTCCTATATGGGACTTGAAAAGGAAAACAGGGGCTGGGTGTGTAGCCCAGTGGTAGAGTGCTTGCCCAGCACATGTGAGGCACCGGGTTTGATCCTCTGCAGTACATCAAAATAAATAAATAAAATAAAGGTATTGTGTTCTTATACAACTGAAAATATTTTTAAAAAGAAGTTTAAAAAAAAAGAAGACAGTAATTTCAGGGTCAAAGAGAAAACAAGTTTGAAGGTCTCTTTGGTTTGTTGGTTTTGATGAAGAAAATAGTTCTCCCTTACATACAATAAGGAATGGCCCAGAGTGCACAGAAAATGAAAAAAGACTTGGTCTTTGGGACTCTAGTCCTAGAAACAAAGATAAAAAAGAACAATGTTCTCATCTTGTTTCTTTTTCAAGTGGGTAAAAAAGCCACAGCCTAGATTATACCATTCCCCCTGTGGAACTTGTATTGAGGGAGGCTACAGTTTGTGAGGTGTGGGTGTATTTGAGAAGGGAAGAATTAAAGAGGAAATTGCATGTTTTTGTTGGTTTGTTTGGTGGTCCTGGGGTTGAACTCAGGTGTGCTATTATCACTGAACTACATCCCTATTATTATTATTATTATTATTATTTGAGATAGGGTCTCACTAGACAGCCAAGACTGGCCTTGAACTTCCTATTCTCCTGCCTCAGCCTCCTGCATCATCACTAGGATTGACATGTGCACTGTGCCTGGTAGAAATTATCATTTTTAATTAATAAACCATTATCATCTCTGAATTCTGCTTATAAATACATATAACTGCCTTATTCAGAATTTTAATTATTAAGCCAGGTGGGACTGCAACTATAGTCCCAGATACTTGGGAGGCTGAGGCAGAATTGCTTGAACCCTGGATTTTGAGACTGGTCTGGGCAATGTAGTGAGACCTTATATCAAAAAAACCCCAAACACACAAAAGAACCCTGTAACTATTAACAGTGCTTTTTAGGTTGAAATACTTAAGTGAGCCATGTCACATGCCAGTGGCCTGCTATATGATAGTCTCAGCTGTTACCTAAGTGGCCCTGCCCTGCCTCCAGACTTGGCAGGGCTCTCATAGCCAGTTTAGCCTGATTACGCTCTTTATCTCAGCCATAAGCTGCGGTACTCTAGTGCTGTCCGTGGCAGCACTAGCCACACAGCAGCTTCTTTCAGATTGGTCTGGCTTTTCCCCCTAGGTTAAGATGTTTATTCCAGAATGTTTGGAAAATATGGAAGAGTAAATAAAAAGAAGAAATTAGAAATCACTGTCAATCTGGTTACTGAGAAATAATCACTGTAATACTTTGGCATATTCTTTTCTAATCTTTATTTTTGGCCATATGTAAATCTATATTCATTATTTAAATATGGACCTCTTAATTATTACTGAGTTTCTTTCTTAGGCATCTTTGGGTCCTTTTTTTGGTAAATTATCTATGTATGTCTTTTGCCCATGTTTCTAATGAGGAATTGATATTTTTCCTATTAATTTTTTAATAATTATTTTATTTTGTGTTTTTTTATTTTTATGTGGTGTTAAGGATCAAACCCAGTGCCTCACATATGCTAGGCAAGCTCTCTGCCACTGAGCTATAGCCCCAGACCCTCCTATTAATTTGTATGGATTAAGGATTTTTTTTTCTATTACTGTTCCATGTAGCCTCTCACAGCTAAATAGAAGAATTTGCAAGAGAGAAATGGCATATTGAAATCCTTTATCACTTACCTGTATATTTGACTAAATTGGACATTTAATAAAATAAAAATGGATTGATTCATAGCTAGATTGCATAAATAAGAAATTAGAAGGGACAACAGCACCAATAGCATATCCTACACCTATTTGCTTACTTCAGTACAAGGCAAGATATTCTCAAGGCCTGGACATTCCTCAGGAGGAGTGTGACTTGAAATAAATGTAATATTAATGCTTCCTTTAATATCACAAATGACTGCTGTTGAACCCTAATTTTCAATTGTTTGTTCCATGAGGAATGTCATAAGCAGTTGTTTTTATCTCAGAATAACTATTGGCTATTTTTTCAGTGAAACATTTTCCTTTGTCTTGACTGGTGAAGATGGAAGTCGGTGGTTTGGTTACTGTAAGAAGCTGTTGGTAAGTACCAGATTTGTGTTAGTGAGTTGGTCAAGGAATAATAGATAGACTTCAGAAACACTATCTCTAGATGCGTCTGAGGACTACTCAGTGATCTGTATTTAAAAGAAATTGTATTAAGTTTACATAACAACAGCAAGATGGAGATTAGCCATGAATAAAATTTATGTGTTTAGTTAGTTCTAGAATAGAAAGAATAGAATAGAAAGGGTATGGATTTTTTTAAAAACTTATTTGTTGGGCTGGGGTTGTAGCTCAGTGGTAGAGTGCTTGCCTTGCACACATGAGGCCCTGGGTTCGATCCTCAGCACCACATCAAAATAAATAAATAGAAATAAAGATATTTTAAAAATTTATTTGTTTATAATAAAGTAACTTCTAACATAGTGGCTGAATATCAGTGTGGATATATTTGAGGAATGGAGTACAAGGAGCCAATCAATGGAGCTTTGAGTTACTCACCAGCCATTTGAGGGCTTTCTTCTTGTAAGTGCTTACACTTAACTTAGAGTAAATTATGCTGTCAATTTTAGAATACATCAAGCTATCATTTTTGGCATTTTTCCTATCTTTCAGTGTTCACCAAAGATAAGACCCTTAGATCCTTCTCTGTATGAGCTTATGTTAAAAGAAGCTGGACACAGTGGTGCATGCCTGTAGGCTAACTGCTTGAGAGGCCGAGGCAGGAGCATTGCTTGAGCCTAGAAGTTTGAGGCCAGCCTAGGTGACATAGTAAGACTCATGTCACAAAAAGAATATTAAAAGAATATTAATAGTCAGAATTAGTAAAGACTTGTGCTGCTTGATTTTTGTTGTCTTTGTTGCTTTTTCTTTTAGCCAGAAGGCAAAGGAAAGCGACTCCCGGAGGTCTACTGCATGGTTAGTCGCCTAGGCTGCTTCAATCTTTTTTCAAAGGTGAGAGAAGAATGGACTCTCTGAAAATTGATATCCTTTCTGCTCTCCAAGAAAGTTTTGTTGCTGATGACTTCATTGAGAAACACTAAGACTTTGACAAATTATTTTAGAAAGGTTCCCCACAGGGGCTGTGAGTGTAGCTATATTATTCTCATTTTGGTTTGCTAAAACTCAATTTTTAAAGACTATGGCCTGAAGCATCTCCTTTCTTCTCTCATGTTTTTCCTAGACCCCAAATTGCAGGATATCATATTCAGTGTTACCTTCCTTTGCCCTTTCCTTAGTGAAATGAAAAGGAACTCATCTTCTAAAAATAATCTGATTTGTTAGTAACTTTTCTTAGGATTGTAAAGAAACCCTCAACAGATATGATGCTATAATGAAATTTCATTGCTTTCAGAAGCTTATCTATCGTAAATTCAGATATATACACCAAGTTTGGCAGTTCCGACAATAGGAAGGATTCTTTTATCTTTGAACTGAGCTCAAAATAAAATAACATACATTGTGTGTGTAGATTCTGGATGAAGTAGAGAAGAGAAGAGAAATGTCTCCTGCCCTTGTTTATCCATTCATGCGAAGTGTCATGGAAGCTCCTTTCCCAGCTCCTGGACGTACCATCACAGTTAAGAGCTACCTCCCTGGGGCTGGAGATGGGGTAAGTTAGCTCATTTTGAAAAGATTTCATAGCTACCAGAGAGAAGGCCTTGTACTATAGGGAGAGTTTCCGGGAACTTAAAGAAATAGTTTCCCCTTTTCATAAACTGTAAATAATATTTTTATTCCTATAAAGCACTGGAAAATATCCAATTGTTCTGAAATAGTTGAACCTCAACCCAAGACCCAAAGTAATCCTAGATTAGATTAGATCCCTCTGTAGTGACAATTTCAGTGTGATAAATGATGATTATCCATGTTATTTTCAGATGGAATAAAGTTTTGACCAGAAATTTATAGCGAAAAAAAAAGCTATAGGATCTTAGGATTAGTGTAGACAGTTTCACAAATACTTTGTAGCAGACCCTCTTTCTGGAACTTAACTTGTAAAAGCATGAGAGTATCTATTAGTGTTGCCATTATGGGTTGTTTTCCAACATCAGCTTTCCTGATTCAAATTCTTGCATTTCAGTCAATTGAACTCTGCCGACCACTAGATTCAAGATTGGAACATGTGGACTTTGAATGCCTTTTTAAGTGCCTGAGCGTGTGTCATCTCATCCGGGTCTGTGCTTCTCTTCTCTTAGAGCGGAGGGTAATATTTGTTGCTAACAGCCTAAGGTAAGAAATAAATGAAAAATGTTAGTTCACCTTGGTGCTTGTTCTTTTGTTTTTTACATTTCTTCATTTTTTGCTGTTGTTCTTTCTATTTTAAAACTTGCGCATATTTAAGAAAATCTAAAATAAGCCTCTCAGTTACCTAATGCTGTAGAGACATGAATAATTCCAAATGCTAACTAGATAGCCATTTACATTAGTCTATAACAATGACATTTTTGGGTTAATAGATTTCCTTTCAAAATGAATTTTTGCTTAAACTGTCGTTAAAGATTTGTATTACTAGTCTGGTTCTTGCCTGTGGTTCTCATCTATTTGAGAAAGTAAGGCAGGAGGATCACTTGAGCCCAGGACTTCAAGGCCAGCCTTGACAACAACATAGCAAGACTCAACTCTCAAACACCAACTACAAAAATAAAAAAAAAAAAAATTAGTATTCTTTTCTATTTGCACACTAATTTTTAGCTTGATAATTTTTTGGGAACATTTATATAATATAATATCAACATAATATATATATATATATATATATATATATATATATATATATATATATGTTGATATATAATATCAACATAATAGGTTGATATTAAATATTTTCAGTAAATTAAAATTTTGAATAGAATGGCAAAAATTAATGAGTATTCACCAAGTTGTAGCCAGCCTCTGTTTGTAATTCTTGAACATAATGTCTGGAATACCTTCCCTGGGTTGCTCTGAGTGTAACAACATTTGCTTTCTCCTCTGTCTAGCACCCTCTCGAAATGTGGCCATGCTGTGGTTGCTACACTGTATCCATTCACCTGGCAGCACACCTATATCCCGGTCCTGCCAGCATCTATGATTGACATCGTGTGCTCACCTACTCCATTCCTCATTGGAATCCTGTCTTGCTCCTTACCACAGCTCCAGGATCTACCCATTGAAGAGGTAAGATGGAATAAATGGCACCTGTGAAAAATCTGAGCGCACTGACAAATGAAACTAAGTGCTCTTGAAGAATGGTAGAATTATTAATATATTATGCTGTCATATTTAAGTCATATACAAAAACTACCCTTGGTTAACTTTAAAAATTGTTTCAAATATAATAAGATTGATTATATATGTATCTATAAGTGCCCTAAACAAAATACACAGCACAATGAATTGTCACAGAGTGAATGAACACTTCCATAACATGGCATTGGAATGGAATGTCACATTATAGTAATGGAGTTAGTGTCAGCACGCTAGAAGTCTCCAGCATGCCTTCTTCTAATCTCTGATCCCGTCCCCATTCCACACAAAAGGTCACCACGATCTTGACTTTTATAGTATTCATTTACTTGGGTTTTTTCATAGGCATGCATCCTTAAACAGTATAATACAGCTTTGCTTATTTTTAATCTTGATATAAATGGATTCATATAGTATAGTTTTTGTCTGGCTTCTTTTGCTCAATGTTTTATATATCAGATTCATTCATATTAATGAGTTTAATATTAGTTGGGTCATTCAGATTGTGTATAGTATTCTATTATGTGAATTGACCACAATTTTCTTATCCATTCTATAGTTGATGAACATTTGAATTGTTTTCAGCTTGACGTTATTATGAATAATCCTACTATAGACATTTTTACACATGACCCTTGGCACACTCATGCATTCAGTTATATGGGTATATGCTTGGAAATTCAATTACTTGGAAATTAAAGATATGGTAAGCATATTTTCAGCTTCAATAAATAAAGTAAAACTGTTTACCAAAATACATGTGCCAATTTAAACTCCCTCCAATAGTATATGAGAGTTCTGTTGCTCCATGTCCTTGTCAACACTATCATCAGTTTGTGTAATTTAATGTTATCTGGTGGGTGGGTAATATTCTTCTCATTTTAGTTCAATTTATATTCCTTGATTATTGTCAGGATATGTTTACTGGCTATCTGAATATCAACTTTTATAAAACGTATTGTCTATCTTTCCACTGGATTACTTATCCTCTTACTGCTTTGTAAGGTGTCTGTATGTGTGGTGCTGGGGATGGAACCCAGGGCCGCACACACGCTAAGTGGCACTCCACCAGTGAGCTACACCCCCAGTCTTGATGCGTTTTTATATTCTGGAAACCAATATCTTTGAGGCTTGCCTTTTCACTTTCCAAAATAATGTGTGTTTTTTGTTTGTTTTCTCTTTTGTTTTGTTTTAATCCCTTGCCCCTGTTCCCATACTGGGGATTGAACCCAGGAGTGCTTTACCACTGAGCTACATCCCCAGCCCTTTTTAGTTTTCATTTTGAGACAGGGTCTTGATAATTTGCTTAGGGTCCTGCTAAATTGCTGAGTTTGGCCTCAAACTTGGTGATCTCCCTACCTTGGCCTCTGAGTTGCTGGGATTACAGGTGTGTGCCACTGTGCCCATCTAATCCACCGGGTATTTTTACTTTTTTGTACACAATGTAAGGTAGGGTCATTTCATTTTTCCCCCTCTTGGTATGGATAACCACCTGTGCCAGTACCACTTATTGAAAAGACTGTTCTTACCCTACTAATCTGTTGCCTTAACCCTTTTTAAGTCTCTTTTAGTCTATAAATATGCATGCCATTATTATTAATAGTTTTGCAATCTGTTGTTTTGATGGATTGCTACAACTTCAAGACAATTCTGTTTGAAACTGTTCTCACCCCTCCTGATCTAGCAGTGCCTAATGTATTTGCCTGTGAATGTGTCTCTGGTTAAACTTGCCTGACTCCTTTATTCCATAGGTGCTGATAGTTGATCTCTGTGCAGACAAGTTCTTACAGGAGGTGAGTGACAAGGAGGTGATTACATGTTTGGGATATAGAATTCTCTGTAGATAATTAGACAGAAAATATGTGAAAGTACTTAGAGAACATGACTCAGCCAAAAGTTCTAGTTCCTACCCACACTTGAATTGACATTGTGGCCACTCAGACAAGATTGACCTGAAAAATTTTGGCGTAGGTTTATAGCTATCTATCCCAAAGAAGGAAGGAGGAAACAGAATAAATAATAAATGCCATTCTCAAAAGAAGTAATCATCCTTCAACTCCAGATGAGTTGACAGAAAGCTCTAATTTAATTAAATTTAAAAAGCACCTTTTAGGCTGGGAATGTAGCTTGGCGTTAGAGTGCTTGACTCTGTATTCATGAGGCCTAGGTTCAACAGCACCACAAAAAATGAAAGAGAGAGAGAGAAAGAGAGAGAGAGAGCCTTTGTTAAGCACTGATTATTTCTAGATACTCTGTTAAGCAGTTTGAATATAAAGATATCTAAGACAAGTTTGAGTCCTCAGGTCTTATAGACTAAGCGGGGATACATATATGTAAAGTTTTAGAAATGTAAATAAAAATTCCAGCTGGGTGTAGTGGCACACACCAATAACCCCAATTGTTTGGGAGGCTGAGGCAGGAGGATCACAAGTTCAAGACCAGCCTGGGCAACATAGTTAGATCCTGTGTTAAAATAAAAAATAGAAAGGGTTTGGGATGTAGCTCAATGGTAGCGTGCCCCTGGGTTCAATCCCTAGTAACTGCCCCCCCCCCAAAAAAAATTAGCTCATCACATTTGAAATATCATTTATCTGAGAATTATTTTAAATCTGTTTGGTTTGTTGTTGTTGTTGTTGTTGTTGTTGTTGTTGCTGTTGTTTGAGACAAGGTCTCATTAAGTTTTGAGGCTGACCTCAAACTTGTGATTGATGTCTCAATCTCCCAAATCACTGGGATTACAGGCATGCACTACTACACTCAAATGGGGACAGTCTTAGAGATATAGAATAAGACTAGTACGTGAACGATATTTGATGGAAACATGCCAGAAAAATTTATAAGATTTATTTGCTTTTTAAAAATAAAATTTAAATATATATACCATGAACATCACGGATTCTACACCATAGAAGGAAAGAAACTTTAGGCTGATTCTTCAGCTAAGATTATACAAAATCACTTGTGGAATTTTGGGGACTTAACTAGTGCTTGTTTGAGACCTCCCTTAAAGCTCATACCAAATTCCATTTTTTTCCCCTCAGGTATCTGATGAGAATGAAATTCTACCATCTAAACTTCAAGCTGCCTTGATGCAGATTTTGGAAGATCGAAATGAAATCTTGGCTCAGGAGAAGAATTTTTCACAAGGTAGGAGATATATGGGCCAAAGTCTTAAAAGTTAAGGCAGTAAATACTAAAGTCCAACACTCTTGTTAAAGGTTGTACAAAAGTTCTATTAGATTCCCTGAACCTTGAAAGCCTTCTTATCAGTTTCCTTGCTAATTCTGTGTATGCCAGGCCTCCTCCTACTGCAGAGCCTTTGCACTTGCTCCGTTATATTTATAGAATGCTATTCCCCCAGATGTCTACCTGACCCCTACCGTTTCTTCTTGTAGGTCCATGCTCATGTCATTATCTCTCTGAGTTCTTCCTGAACATCCTGCTTAAAATTCTCACCCACTTTCCTAGAGCTCATTAGCCTTTTCCTTGCCTCTTTTTTCCCCCCATTTGTTCTTTTCACCATCTAATAAGTACTTGTTGAATAAATGGGCAAATAGTATTTACTGGGTGCTTACTCTGTACCAGGCATTATACTAAGCATTTAGCATATATTTTATTTCATTCTTTTAATACACTTAGGAAGCAAGTATCATTATGTAATTCTTATTTCACAGATGAGAAAGCTAAGGCTATTTACTGATGGAGAACACTAAGGAAGAAACAGATTTAGAGGAGTAATAAAAAATCTAGTTTTTTTTTAAGTTTTAGGTATTAATTTAGACATCTGATACCTTGCAGATATCCAACTAGAGATATTACATAGGCATTTATATATGTTAGGTAGGCATATATATATATATATATATATATATATATATATATATATATATACACACACACACACACACACACAAACACACACACACATGTATATGTGAATTTGGGATTCAGAGGAAAAAAATTGGGGCTAGAGACATGCATTAAGAAATTGCTATTTTATGGGGCTTGGGCTGTAGCTCAGCAGTAGAGCACTTGCCTCGAAAGTATGAGGAACTGGGTTCAAGCCTCAGCACCACATATAAATAAATAGATAGATAGATAAAAGGTATTGTGTCATCTACAATTAAAAAAGGAAAAAAATGCTATTTTAGCCTGGGGCAGTGGCGCACACCTGTAATCCCAGCAGCTCAGGAGGCTGAGGCAGGAGGATCTCAAATTCAAAGCCAGCCTCAGCAGCAGCAAGGTGCTAAGCAACTCAGTGAGACCCTGTCTCTAAGTAAAATACAAAATAGGGCCGGGGATGTGACTCAGTGGTTGAGTGCCCCTGAGTTCAATCCCTGGTACCAAAAAAAAAAAGAAAGAAAGAAATTGCTATTTTAGGGGTTGGGGTTGTGGCTCAATGGTAGAGTGCTTGACTAGCATATGTGAGGCCCTGGGTTCATTTCTCAGCACCACATATAAATAAATAAAATAAAGGTCCATTGATAACTATAAATATATATATTTTTAAAAAAATAAATTGTTATTTTAAAGCTATGGGACCAGATGAGGTTTAAGATTTGAGCCCTGGGTTGGTGGACAATAATGTTAGAGTTCTGATATTTGGAGGTTGGAAAGAAGAGGAAGATCCAGCAAAGGAAACTTAGAGGAGCAACTATAGAAAAACTAAGAGCATATACGTGTAAAAAACCACGTGTAGGGAAA
The DNA here is from genome assembly GCF_964194105.1 of Spermophilus citellus. Classification (NCBI taxonomy): domain Eukaryota; kingdom Metazoa; phylum Chordata; class Mammalia; order Rodentia; family Sciuridae; genus Spermophilus; species Spermophilus citellus. The sequence goes on from NC_138191.1 coordinate 20,501,196, forward strand.
AGATATTTTTTTAAATTTATTTTTATTCTTTTTAGATATATATGACAGTGTATTCTAACATGTTATACATATATGAAGTATATGTAAATTTAAAGTGAAGGTCTGGGGCTATAGCTCAGTTGGTAGAGTGCTTGCCTCACATGCACAAGGCACTGGGTTCAATCTCCAGCTCCACAAAAAAAAAAAAAAAAGTAAAATGAAAGTACAATCATTCTTAAGCCAGAAATAGTTAAGACACTCTTGAAAAAGATCATAATTGAGGGGCTTGTACTAATAGGCATCAGAATCTATTATAAAGTTATAGAAATTCAGATGGTTTGGTTTTGGCACAGAAATAACATCAAGGGACACCATGAAAAAGAAATTTAAAAAAAAAAAAGCTGAAGACATTTTCAACAAGTCTAACAAAAGAATTGTGTGTCTAGAATTTATTTTTTTAAAAAACTCCCATAGTCCGCAAGAAAAGGATAAACAGGGCTGGGGATGTGGCTCAAGCGGTAACGCGCTTGCCTGGCATGCACGCAGAACTGGGTTTGATCCTCAGCACCACATAAAAATAAAATAAAGATGTTGTGTCCACCGAAAACTAAAAAATAAATATTAAAAAAAAGGATAAACAATCCTATGTTAAAATGAGGGAAATGTACCAACTAACATTTGTAAAAGAGGAAACATGGGCTAGGGATGTGGCTCAGTGGAAGAGCACATGCTTATTAGCATATGTGAAATCCTGAGTTCAATCCCCAGCACCAAAAAAAAAAAAAAAAAAAGAGAGAAGAAAAGAAGGAAATATGAAAGGTCCAAAAACATGTGGAAAGGTGTGCAGCTTCATCAAGATCAGGAAAATATAAATTAAAACCACAGTGCACCCAGGCATGGTGGCACTTGATTGCCATCCCAGCAACTTGCCTGTAATCCCAGCAATTTGGGAGGCAGGAATATCTCAAGTTCAAGGCCAGCCTTCGAAATTTAGTGAGCCCCTGTCTCAAAGTAAAAAATAAAATGGCTGAGGATATAGCTCAGTGGTAGAGTGTCCCTGAGTTCAATCCTCAGTACCAAAAAATAAAACAAATGCAATGCAATACCATATTTATACTCACTATAGTGGCAAAAATGTTAAAGTCTGACAATCTCAAGTATTGGTGAGATTGTGTAAACTAGTTCAATCACTTTGGAAAAACAAATTGGCCTAACTTAATACATTTAAAAGTAAAATTAAAGGTATACATATTCCACAAGCTAACAAATTAGTTTTTAGATTCATACCCTAGAGAACCTATTACATGTGATCGCTAGGAAACAAATACAATAATTTTTATAGTGAAACTGTATGTGATAGTAAAAACTAAAAACTATCTAAATGCACATTGACAGAAAAATATAATATTAAAAATGAATGTTTAAAACACACATTGAATAAAACAGTAAGTTGAAGAGGAACATAGTCTTATATATTGTTCAAAGACGTAAAAAAAACCTAACAGCATGTTGTTGAAGTGTATACATGTGGAATGAAACTCTCATGTTAAGCAAGAGAATAACAAATACAAAATTACAAATGATGGTCATCCTCTATTAGAGTAGGGGAGTCACCCAGGGAGCTTTGGAGACATGTTATGTCTTTTTTTCTAAGCTTTATGGTAAGTTCTTGAGTGTTCATTCCACTGTTGATCTTATGAAATATTCATACATGCAAAAAATGTATAAAGTAGATACCTTAAAATATAAACAAAGTACTGTGGACTGAATTGGAACAAATTATGATTTATGCTTATATAATTATGTAAAAATCAACTTTAATATTAAATCTATAATACACTAATAGATTTTTTTAAAGAGTAGAAGGGAATTGAATAAAAGTTATGAAAGAACAACATAAGATTTTAAAAAAGGAATTAGATATAAGAAGGCAGAAGCAACATGTACAGACAACTCTTCTAAGAAACATTGTTGTGAAGTGGAAGAGAAATGGGGCAATCACTGGAAGGAATGGGAAAGTGGGGCAAAACATTGACAATAAATGCAATAATGGCCCGTGGATTCTCAACCACAGAAGAAGAGATATAAGAAGAAAGTCTGTTGGACAAAATAAAAACCTAGATTAGAATCAAACTGTAATGCAGAAAGAGACATTAGAAATCACCTAGCCAGGCATGGTGGCACATGCCTGTAATCCAAGCAACTCAGTATGCTAAGGCAGGAGGATAGCAAGGTTGTGGCCAGCCTTGGCAACTTAGGGAGTCCTGTCTCAAAATAAAATAAAAGGGGCTGGAGATGCAGCTCAGTGGTGGTACACTTGCCTAGTGTGAGTGAGGCCCTCGGTTCATTTCCTAGCACTGCCCCCCAAAAAATCAATTACTTAATGTAATTTAAAGGACTGGGGTATAGCTCAGTGATAGAGCACTTGCCTAGAATGCATGAGACCCTGGGTTCAAATTCCAGTATTGCAAAAAGAAAGGAAGGAAGAAAGAACAAATGAAGTCACCTAATCAGCACCCTGTCACTATACAGGTAGGGGCAGGCCATGACAGATAAAGTGAGGGTACCCACTATTTTACAGCTATGATATGATAGAACTGACTATACATAGGTTCCTGATTCCCAGTCCAGGGTGAAACCCAGATAAAGGAGAATTGTGAAGGTGGGGGTGGGAGGACTATTCAGATGGAAGAAAAGTGAGGAGTCTAAGATGAATATGAAATTTCAGCCTGGGATCTGGAGGCAGAGTATACTACAGATTGCAACTGTATATTATAGTAGTTAAAGAATCAGGGGCTGGGGTTGTGGCTCAGTGGTAGAATGTTTGCCTTGCATGTGTGAGGCACTGGGTCTGATCCTCAGCACCACATTAAAAAAAATAAATAAACAAAATAAGGGTATTGTGTCCATCTACAACTAAAAAAAAATTAAAAGAATCACCTGATTTGGCCAGGCACAGTGACGCATACCTGTAATCCTAGCTACTCAGGAGATTGAGGCAGGAGGATCACAAGTTCAAGGCCAGCCTCAGCAACTGAGACCCTGTCTCAAAATAAAAAGGGCTGGGGTGTGGTTCAGTGGGGGTAGAGTACCCTGGGTTTAATCTTCAATTAAAAAAAAAAATCATGGTACTTGAGAGTCCAGCATCTTTGCTTACCTGGATAGCATGACCCTGAAGAATTCCTTTGACCATTGGAGCTTTATTTTCCTCAACTATGAAGGAGATATAGTAATACCTACCTCATTATTGTGTTTGTTAAAAGCATTTAATATAATGCCTGGTGTTTCTTGAGCTCTCAACAAATTATTTTTTTTTTACTTTTTTGTTTGCTCATTTTAGATATACAGGACAGTGGAGTGTATTTTGACATATTATACATACATGGAGTATAACTTATTCTAATTAGGATCTCATTCTTGCAGTTGTACATGATGTGGAGTTTCACTGGTGGTGTATTCATATATAAACACAGGAAAGTTATGTCCAATTCATTCTACTGCCTTTCCTATTCCTATTCACCCTCCCTTCCCTTCATTGTTCTTTGTCTAATGCAATAAACTTCTATTTTTCCCTCAGCCCTGCCCTTTATTGTGTGTTAGCATCAGTAAATTATTTTTATGGAGTAATCATGGTGAAATATGAGGTGAAAAGTTGAAAGGGAAACATTTGGTGGGAAATATAGTAAATTTGGCTTTAGATGTGTTTTATTTGTTTAAATGTGTTTTATTTAATTGATTCATAATCTGCCAATTTCCAAAAGGAACCTGATATGGTGATTTGTAGATAAATGGAATTTATGTGCTAATGGGACATCCAAACAATGATCACCCATAGATAGCCAGAAAATGCACAGGCTGAAAACCAGGCTGGAGATCTAAGACTGAGTATCACCAAAATAACTAGTTCTTTCTGTGTGCCAGTTTGCTTTTTAAGAAAGGGAATGTTGAAGAGAAGTGTTCTGAGGATCATACTTAGAAATGAAGAGGTAAAGAAAAATTAATGTTTAGTCTTAAAGGCAAGACAAGAATGAGGGAATCAGGAGAGAATAAAGTGGAGAGAAGAGAAACATGGTGCTGGGCAGGAATGAAGCACAGAGTTTAAAGAAGGGTAAAAATAGAAAAGTCGATTAGATTTGGTTGGTTCTCGCTGGTAACCTTTGAAAGAGCAGTTACCCATGAAACCATAGATGTCCAAAGCAAGATGTAATAAGAGCCGGGCATGGTGGTACATGCCTGTAATCCCAGCAGCTCAGGAGGCTGAGACAGGAGGATCATGAGTTCAAAGCCAGCCTCAGCAATGGCAAGGTGCTAAGCAACTCAGCGAGACCAAGACTCTGTCTCTAAATAATACAAATAGGGCTGGGGATGTGGCCGGGTACCCCTGAGTTCAATCCCTGGTTATCCCCTACCCCCACCCACCCCGCAGGAAAAAAAAAAGATGTAATAAGAGTATGTGTGGGAGGAAAATGAAGGTCAGAATATGAGCTATTTGCTTTTTGCTGGTCATGGACCACGAAAGAAAGCTAAGAATGAGCATTCCTCAGTTTATTCTCCACCTCTTAATGTATGACTTCCATCCCGAGAGCCTGTGTTCCCAGATACTCAACATTTAGGAGATTTCTCTTTTCTTTTTTTTTTCTTTCATTTTGCAGCAGATGTGACACTCAATTCTCTGGTGTCTGAAGCATTTGTCAGGTTTTTTGTGGAATTGGTTGGACATTATTCTTTGAACATGACTGTCACTGAGCGTGGGGAGCGAGTATTCCAAAGGGAACCATTCCGTAAATCTCACACATCCCGAAGTGTACGCCACTTTCTCGATCTTTTCATGGAGACTCAGATGTTTGCAGGATTCATCCAGGACCGAGAGCTTCGGAAAAGTGGAGTTAAAGGTCAGTTTTAATCCTAGAGTTCTCTTTATTTGGTGATGGCTTAAATAGCATGAATATAATAATATAATCCAAAAACAATGTAAAGCTATAAGGGCTCAAACTTGGAAATGTTCAGTTTGAGAATTATTTATTTTGTAATATTGAAATAATATACTGGTAATAAGAATAAAGTTTTATTTAACTAATTTCCAGAGCACTGAACAGGTTTACCAACATGAGTTTTCTTTATAGGTTTGTTTGAGGTCCGGGCACTCCAGTACTTGGAAACAATTCCTGAGTCTGAGCCCAGTGGGGTGAATAGAATTTTGCGGAGTCTTGGTGAGTTTCCGTGATTTACTATAAGAGAAATGTGGCTGAAGTGGGGAAAAATGCTCTCCAGTAAGCAAAGCTCATCCCAAAGGCTTTATAATCAGATTAGTGTAACTTCAAGTAGACTTGAGCAGAAAGCATGACCCTAGTTCCAAAGTGTTTGGGAGAAAAACTCTCAGAGGTTGGAACCCCCATCAGAGTAGCCTGTTCTGATGAAGCTCCCTGAACTGTCCCTTTATAAGTTTCCATACCATGATTATTAGTTCTTTTTAGGCTATGTCTCTTGGATAATCTTAAAAAAACTGTGGCCCCTTTTCCCATGCAAATAAATTGTACATATAATTTTAGGGTGTTTGTGGACCCCCCCCCAAGCCTGTCCATAGACTTCAGATTAAAAACACCTGATTTAGAGGAACTCTGAGGCAAAAGATTATGCACTTCATAAAGAAACAGTTATTTATGATTTTTCAAATAGTTATCCAGTATGGTATAAGAACATTGGTGGGCTACCCTAAAACAGTGAAGAACCTGTATTGCATAATATTTATACTGGTCTTTAAAATGTATGTCCCTCATTTGATCTTGTACCTAACTAGCTGAGAGACCACAGACAAATAATGCCTTGAGCTGTTGTTTCATCTTTATACCATGGGATTAGATTAAATCAGTGGTTCTCAGATGCACTAAAGACTAATCTCCAGAGAGCCTAAGAAATTTCCTCAGGTTCTATGAAATCTCTGGGGAGTATGCTAGGTGATTTTAAATCTAAATCACTGAATTGGATTATGTCTGAGTTTTTTTCTATCTCTGCAATTAGAAACAGGGATGTTCTGATGGTTAAACATATCATCTGATATCTCGGTGTGTCAGCTTTTCATTATCATAACAAAATACCTAAAAAAATCAACTTTGAAAAAGGAAAGGTTAATTTTGACTCATAGATTTAGAGGTTGGCTCCAATACATGGTCAGTTGGCTCCACTCCTTTGGGGCCTGGGGCATGGTGGGAGTGCAGGGCAGAGGAAGCCACTTACTTCATGGAAGAAGCAAAGAGAGACAGAAAGGGGCCAGGGTCCTAATATCCCCTCAAGGACATGCCCCCCATGACTGGCTTTCTTCTTAAAAGTTCTGCCACTTCCCAATAGTGCCACAAGCTGGGGAACAAACCTTTACTACTTCAGCCTTGGGGTACGCTTATTCAAACCATAAGACTTGAGATGAAAGCTCAATTTTGGGGATGTTTTGAATAGTTGAATTATTAATCCCTTGCCTCAAATAATTTAAGTGAAAATAAATTGAGAGTTCACTTTTTTTTTTTTTTTTGCCTTTTAGGAAGCAAAATGAAATTTCTACAGAAGAAATGAAATCTTTACTTGAATGTCTCCATCCTAAATAGAACAGAAAGTGCCAAAAAATATTTTTTCTAAGTCTCCTTCAAAAGGAAAGAAAATTAATGCTAATATCTCCAGAGCCCTTCCCCTTCCTCCTTCAACTGTTGCTAAGGTAACCTGCCCCCGCCCCCCACCACTGTTCCTCCCTTCCAGGGGCTTTTAATGAATGCCCCCTGGGCCATTCCCTTCCTTTACTACCCAGGATCACACCACCTTTTTGACCCACCTTTTGGTCCTGTAGGCAAGATAAGGGGAGAAGGAGGAAATGAGAAGAAAGCAAATCTAAAAAGTATAATAGGGGCAGGACACCCCCCCCCCACACACACACACACACACACACACTTCTTTAGATACCAGCTCTGGATCCCTATCTCTGCAGAGAAGTCGACTTCTCTTCTATCCTTTAAGTAAAACTTGTTCTCTAAGGTTGCCTCCATGTTTTTCAGGTGTTCAATTTTCACATCTGGGGAAACAATTCAGCCCTCATTGATTCTCATCACCTGTTGTGTCAAGAATGTGAATCTTATATACAGTGTTGGTGGGAACAAAAATTATTAGTGTCATTGTGGAGACTACCATATGATCCAGCAAACTCACTAAGTTATATAAATCAAAAAGGTATGGTAGAATACAGATGAAATCCCAGCAGCACCTGAGGCTCAGTCAGGAGGTCCTTGAGTTCACAACCAACCTCAGCAACCTACAAAGGCCCAAGCAACTTAGCGAGATCGAGTCTCAAAATAAAAAATAAAAAGGATTGGGGACATGGCTCAGTGGTTAAGTGCCCCTGGGTTCAAACCTCAGGAAAAAAAAATAGGAATTTATTATATCAAAGAGACAGCAGAACACTCATGTTTATTGTGGGAGTAGTCACACTAGCCAAAAGATGGTATCAACCTAGGTGCCCATCCATCAGTTAATTAATATCAAAAATATTGTAAATATACTCAAGAAAATCATATGCAGCCATAAAGGATGAACCCAGCCAAATTCCATCTTAAGATTAGGATCCCTTTCATCACAAAGTCATGAAAAGTTCATTTCTGTTTTATTGTAAATTACTGATATTTCTAAACTTGTTTGGAATTCCTGCCCATGCTCTGAACTCAATCATACCTGGCTCTCCTTGACCGTTAAATAACAATGCTCTCTAAAACCTTAGTGGCACCTCACAAATTCTGGTTCCCCGTGACCAGATAACTACCCTCTCTGAAACCTAAGTGATGACTCATAAATTCTGATGTTGGGATCTGAATTTACTCCCTACCTTGAAATATCATACCATGTAGATCATTAACCTTCTATCTGCCCTTGTATTACATTTTCCACAACACTGTTAGCTGTTAAGTCCCCAAAACATCCCCCTTTGTAACTTTTTGTGCTATATAAACCTTTTCTTCCCTGAGAGCTAGGCTGTTCTGTAGCCTGGCTTTGGGTGAGACAGCCACTGGCCAGCTCTCTTTGTGTACACAATATAAGCTTGCTTTAATTTGGTTTAAAATTGGAGTCAGTGCTGTCTTTTCTTTGCATCATGATTTAACAATAAATGAGGAATAAAATTGTATCGTTTGCAGCAATGTTGATGAATTGGAGGACTTTTAGTTAAATAAACCAGGATCTGAGAGACAAATACTGGTTATTTTAAAAGTTGATTCTAGAAGTAAAGAGGTCCAAGCAGCTAGGAAGGATAGAGGAGGAGGGGATAGTGAGAGATCTACAATGAGCACCAAAACACCCAGGAGGAGGGGAAATGGTTCCAATGTTAAGCAGCTTGCTTGCTTGCTTGCTTTTATCTCTTTTCTTAAATAATGAGATCTCTATCTGCTAATACACAGGGAAAGAATACAATTTACAAAAATTAAACACTGAAAACATATTTTCCTGTCACCTATTAAGGCACAGAGCTCATTTTCAACATAAAGATAAAATGACAATAGCCTTTAAAACTTTCCTCAAAAGGCATTTGTGGCTGGATCTACTGGATCTCAGACTAAACATCACCTAATATTTTGTCCTTGTCATCTGTGCTCCTGGTTAGAAAAAATTACTTTCTAAGGATTGATATTTGAGTTGTCCAGAAATCACTATTATCTTATCAAGTTTCCAACCTGACAGCTTAGAGGTAAAAAAAAAAAAAAAAAAAAAAAATTGAAGGCTGCTACAATTGTCCCATGGCTAGAGCCCCTCACCATTTATTACTTTGTCTTTAAATGATAACTACTCCACTGACTTTTCTTCAGCTAATTCTGCCAGTGAGTTCCTCTGTATTTCAAAGCCAAAGGCATTCTTGCAAATACTTAAACACCTGAGTACAAAACAAAGGCAGAAGACAATATCTCCCTATTGGAGTCATTCAGGACTGACCTCTACCTGGAATCTGGAGTTTCTTCTCTTCCTTACCTGGAAGATATCCTTCTCTTTTTTTCCCCATCAAATCTGCTCTAGCTGAAACAAAGGCAAGCCCCTCACCAGCCTCACCCTACCCTCCATCTTCCTTTTGGACAGACTCCCATTGTCCAGTAGTTCCTCTTCTGTCCCTAGTTATGGGCACTTCTAGCCACTTGTTAAATTCACTTATTGATTCTGGCACTTCAGGCTTTTCCTAATAGGTATAAAATCACCTGTAGGCTGTTTATAGGACTTTTTATCAGATTGAGGTGTTATCCTTCTAGTCCTCATTTGCTTATCACTTAGAACATGAATGGTATTGAATTTTGTGAAGTTCTAGTTTTGCATCTATTTAGAGGGTGAATAATTTTGTGAATGTGATTAACAGCAATATTTAATATTCAATTGTTAGTAGTAATATACTATTCCTGAGATATCACCTACTTGGTCACAAGGTATTATTTTTTTTTGAAAAGTATATAACAGATTTTTTTTTAAGTTACATCAAGTTCTATTGGGCAACAACATAATTAAATAAATAAAAGATGTGCCCTGGCTATGAATTTCCACTCCCTTCAATACAAGTTCTTTAAATGGCAGACCAAAAAAGAAGATGCAAGCAGGGAAAAGATGAAAAATGGAGATGATGTCCCTGTAAGAGTAAAGATTCCTCATCCCTTTCTCCTTTTCTGGCACTCATGACCCTCATGTCCAGAGAACAAGTGTGGAAGAAAAAAGTGCAAATTAAAATGTGATAAAAACAGTGTTCTGGACACCCAGACACAGAATTAAAGTCTTACACAGGTCAACTGATAAGGATAAATGTTTCCCCAGCCTTCATCACAGCCCAACAGGGGATCACAACACCACTATGCTCCTTGACTGGGCTTCCTGCACTGAACTCCAAGGTCAGGGCATGCAGGACTGGAGAGAGTCAGTGGCTGGAATCACCACCACCAGCTCTGGAGAAAATACATCAGAGTCCTCAAATCCTTTATCACCAGTAAGAATGTGGCAAGTACCCACCTTCCAGGCATTTGAAAAGTGATACAGGAGCTATTTTCAACTCTGCCACAAACCCACCTCACTGGAAAAGGTTGACACATGTCCTTGCCTGTCTCAAAAAGATTTTTAACCAAATTGATATTCATTTCTTGACCAAGAAGTAGATGTGTAGAAGATCTGGAGGGAGTCAAAGTTCTGAAGACCACTCAAGAGACCTCAAGTTTCAGCAATAATGAGATCATGAGAGCCCTGTGACCACCCCAGGACCTGTGTTTGGAGTTTCCTCTAATCCAATGCTTAGAGCAAGTCCACTGGGCCAAGAACCTTCAGGTGAGGGGCTGTGCATCCATCAGAACAGGATAGGAGCAGCACATCTGGGGACCTACCCAGACCTGTGGGTGTCACTGGCATTGTCATCCACTGAGGAGACCCAGAGGAGACCCCGTGCTCCCCAATGAGGTATGGAAGATCAGAACTACTAGTGTTTCCCACACCAACTGAGGCAAGAGCCTGAACCTTGGCCAGGTGACTTGCAGGGTCAGGCTGTTTCAGTATTTTTTCCTCCAGGCCCTTAGAGAGCTTAGTCAAAATTCTCAGAAATCCTATCCAAAGGAAGGCCACCATGTTGCATGACTTGGGCTCTTCTCTGGAAGGACTTGTGTGAATCCCTGCACCTCTCCTAAAGGTCATCAAGTCTATGCCCTCAGCACAGCTTTGCTGCTTTTGTCCACACTGACAACACGCACATTGGAGGGAGACCACACCACAGTGTTGATGGAGGAGCTCCAGAAGAGCACTGGAGTCAAGACTGCAAACCAGACCCAGTGCATTCCAAGTCCAGCTGCACCCACCCAAGCAGGGACTACTTGACAGCAAAAGAATTCTGGAGAACTTCTCCATGCGCTATAAGTCTAGCTCCCTTAGCAGTCGGGCCTCACTGAATCCAGCCTAAGGGAGCAGCTATGCTGTTTTTGAAAGAATCTCTTTCCCCCGTGAGCACAATCCAGACATAGAGAGTAGAGAGAGCCCTTGGCCAAGCCTGCTGCCACATAACTGCCATCTATAGTCAGACCTGCACTTGAATCCAGGCGCACTGAACCTCTGCTTGAGGGCATTTGTCTGAGAATTAATGATTTTCAGCATGTCATCATGGGAAGAGCTCAGAAGTTCAGTCCTTTCTGGGTTTAGATCCAACGCAAAGATTTTCCCCAACAGCTCCATTTCTCAAGCCACGCTCTCTGATGGAATGTCCCAGAAATGACTTTTCTTGTCAAAATGCCCACTCATCACACATTGCTCTGTGAAAACAACATCATTGCAACTGAATCCTGCAAATGCTGTCTTTATGCTTTCTTGCATAGATCCCAGAGTTTGAGAGTCAGGTCATGACTTCCTGAGATATCCATGCATTGTCCAACAGGAAATTAGCAGAGAGCACTTCCCCACTATGTCCTGTGAGCATGTGCCATAATCAATAATAATCCACAGTCCAGATTCAGCTTGCAAAATCATTTGAAGTTGTAAGCCCCAGCACTATCAAATGTTATGTATAACTAAAAAGAAGCAGTAAAAAGTAAAAAAAAAAAAAAAAACAGCAAAAAATTAAAAATTCAATGCTTGTAATTCCACCATTATTACCAGATAGGTAGGTTTTGAACTCAAATTTGTCTCTAAATCCTTCCCATAACTTAACACTTCCATCTACCCATGGTCAGTAACCCTGAACCTGGACTGAACTGCACAGCATTAACTTCCCCATCGTGTGCATCAAAGACACATAAGGCAATAGTTGGTACCCTCATATGTTTACCAGAACCAAGATGAGTGCCCACATTGCCTTGGGGGACTGGAAACGGAGAGACAAAGCACCTCCCAAAGGTATTAGTGATAGAATCCAGAAGGCCTCCAGCAGGCTGTGAGGGTCACTTAGCAGCTGCTCTACTGATAGCTTGCACAGGGGAGATCTCCTCTGTGTGCTCTGTCCCATCCACAATGATTTCAGTGTCATCATCCTGTTCAACGGGCAGCAGTTCCTTTGTGGCTTCAGTAAGCTCTTTCTGCAGCCAGGCTTGCTGTCTCCTGGAGTCCTTTTCCTTCTCTGCATTGAGGCAGCTGGCTTCCTGGGCCTTGTTGGCCATCTGCCTAGTGACTGGCTCCTGGTTCTCTGCAGTAGTTGTCCTCAGTTTCTCCTCCATGGCAGTAGAAGTGCCCTGCAGGGCATCATATTTGTCCTTCAGGGTCTGGTTGGATATGTCAACATTCCATGTGCCACTGTGTCCAGGAACTGCAGGATTATCTCCCCAAAGACTCGCTCTGCAGCTGGTCCCAGCGCCTCAGCTCCTCCGCAAGGTGGCGCATCAGATGGAGATTCAGGCAACACTGAGGCCTGAAAAAGTGGCATGCTGCCACAGTCCTCAGGGACTCCTAGCCCAGTGGAAGTCGGCAACCACAGCCTGTGGCATAAGGTGACCAAAGGACACACGAAGGACAGCAGCCCCAGAGATCAGCTCCACACACAGGCGCTCCCCCAATACCATGTCCATTTTGTTATATTTTGAGATTTACTTTCCTAATATTTGGTGGTGTTTATTATGTCTCTGTTCATGAAGGATATTAGTTTGTCATTTTATTATCTCAAAATGTCCTTGTGATGATTGAGGTCCTTGCTCAGCAGTAGAATCCTTGATTAGGGTTCACAGGCCCTGGGTTTAATCACCAGCACTGAAGAAGTGATACTGGTCATAAGTTTTAATAAAACATTTAAGTGTTGTTTGGGTATTTTGTGACCAGGATCCTTCTGACCTCATAAGATGGGTTTGGCTGTATCACATATCCAGGGCATGCTATCAGAAAAACTTTGTATAAGATTAGTATTATTTCTTAAATATTTTACATAATCATCAGTGAAGTAATATTTTTAGAGTACATTTGATACGTTTTTATGAATTTAGTTACTATCATACGTATATAGCTGTTCAGATTTTTCACTTTTTGCTGGTATGAATTTTGATTATTTGTTTTTCAAGTTTTTTTTAAAATCTGTGTTGTCATTGTTTTAATCTATGTTGTCTTTGTTTTTTATACAATAGATCCTTACAGAAAGATACACAATACTACGTTATTGTAGTATGTTAGGATCTGTTGAGATGCCTGTTGTATTTGGTATTGCTTATTGCACTTCTCTCTCTTGCTTGGTCTTGCTCTCAGCTTTTTGAAGAATCATTTTCTGTTTTCTTGATTTTCTTTATGGTGTCATCATTTTCTATTTTATTTTTCCTCCTATCTTTATTATTTCTCTTCATCCATTTACTTTGGCTTATTTCCTTTCTTTATTGTAGCTTCTCAAGGTGGGAGCTCAAGACTTCATTGATTTTATCCCTGTGTCTTTTTCTAATGTAAGCAGGTGGAAATAGAAATGCTCTTTTAAGAACTTCTTCAACTACCTGCTATTGCTGTTGCTTGGTTGAATCTCAAGCTATCCATCAGCTCAACATAATTTCCAATTTCCCTTGTAATTATCTTCTTTAACCCACATGTATTTTTAAAAGAAATACATTACTCAATTCCAAAAGGTTTGGTTATCTTTCAGATATTTACATTGTTGACACATAATTCTGTTGTCAAATAATATACTCTGAAAAAAATTCTTAAGAAAATCTTGAGACTCACTTTATGATTGTATGAGTTAACTTGCCAACACTGTGACAAAATACCTAAGATAAACAACTTAAAAGAAGAAAAGATGTGTTTAAGCAAAATGTTTTGAAATGGATTCTTAGCCCCTTTCCTTTGACCTGTGGTGAAGCCAAACACTTTGGTCTGAGTCATGTGGTGGAGCAAAGGTGTTCACATCATGGTGTGTGGGAAGTGAGAGAGCAGAAGAGGTCCAAGTCCTTATTGCCCCCTTCCAGGACATGCCTCCAATGACTTTACTTCCTCAAAATAGGTCCCAGTTCCCAAAGTTTCCACCACTCCTAATAGAGCCATCAGTGAGGGACCCAACATTCAGCACTTAAGTATGTGTGGAAAATACAAGATTAAAACTATAACCACGATGTACCTTACAGTTTACTTTGGTGAATGTTCCATGTAATCCTGAAATGAATAAGTCTTTAATATCTGCTGGATATAATACTCTTTAAATCTTTGTGGTATTTAAATCATTTATAGCCATACACTTTTTTTTCTTTTCTTGTACTTGTTCTACCATTTACAGACAACAAATGTTTATAACTCTATATAGTGATGGTAGATTTCCTTTAGTTCTTGTCATTTTTCTCCATTTTTGAAGCTCTTATGCATGCACATTTATGAATTTCATGTTTTCTTAAAATATCAACTCCTGGGCTGGGGTTGTGGCTCAGTGGTAGCTGCATGCCTAGCATGTGTGAGTCACTGGGTCCACTCCTCAGCACCACATAAAAATAAATAAAATAAATGTCTATCAACAACTAAAGAAATTTTTTAACAATATCAATTTCTTTATAATTATGAAAGATCACCTTTTGTTCTGGTAATATTCCTTGTCTGGAAATCTGTTTTAAAGGATCTTGTATTTTGTGCCCTGTCAACTCAGCTTAATTGGAACTAAGTTCCACAGAATTTCCTTTGTTGTACACTTCTCAGAATTGCCCCAAAAGAAATTAGTTAAAAGAGAAATGTACAACCAGAGAAATGAAAAGTTGTGATGCAACTGTGTACAATGAATCAAAGTGCATTCTGATGTCATATATACCTAATTAATTATAAAATAAATGTGTATGAAAGTAAGTCTACATTATAATTTTAGGACTCTTCTGGTTTAATGTGGTGATGAAGAGATGGAGAGGAACTGGTGGGTTCCAGCTTTCCCTTGCTCTCCTCCATTTGCATGGAGCTCTCCTTCGTGACTGCTGCCAGCATAGACCTGCAGTGGCACGAGACCCATACCCAGATATCTGGAAGCAGAACCACAAGGAATAAGTCCCTGTGTGAGTCCAGCACTTCTTTCTTTGAGGTCACCCTTCAGTTAACTGACATATCAGTTCTCATGCATTACCTTCATTACCTTCTCAGTGGTTCTTCTGAATCTCCAACTCCACTGTTTAGATCCTCTCTTCCACAATTCTTCCTCTAATTTTTGAAAATGTTATTCTCTGAGAAAGTAAACAATGTTAAATTATAACTGGTATTTATGGAAAAAGAAGGAAAACACAATTAGTATTATCAGGAATGGCAATGGGATATCATTAAAGATCCTAAAAATATCAAGAGCATAATATGGGAATATTGTAACATTATGAACTACCCTATACATATGAATTCAAATGTGGATTCATTTCTGGAAAACCCCAAGCTACTAAACTAACTCAAAATGAAACAAAAAACCTGAATAGTGCTCTATTATTAAAACCATATTAATAATAAAAAATAATCTGGAGGTCCATATTGATTAACTGGGTAATTCTGTTAACAATTAAAGAAAAAAATTACAAAAGCTACAGAATTTTTTTCAGAAGATGGAAAAGGAGGAAATACTTCATTATTCATTTTGTGAAGTCAGCATGACCTTAATACAAAAGAGATCCCTGCCTTCTAAAAACAACCAAAGAACCCCAAAACCTATAGATCAGTAACCCTCATGAACATACATGCAAGTTTGTAATAAAGTATTAACAAATTAATTCCAGCAATATACAAAATGAGCAATACAATAAAGTGGGTGTGATAATTTTTTTCTAATGTGAATTCAACTGCATTAAGGTACACACCAATAACTGGTGAGACATTTTTTCTGCCTGTGTAAAGATTAGTATTTGACTCAGGACTGGGAAAGAAGATCCATCTTCACTGATGTGGACACACATTATTCAATTCATCCACGGTCCCATAAAAATAAAGATAGAGAACTGAGCATGATGGCTCACACCTGTACTCCCACTTCTTTGAGAGGCTGAGGCAAAAGGATCTCAAGTTCAAGGCCAGCCTGGAAAACTCAATGAGATCCTGTCACAAAATAAAATAAAAATGGCTGGAATGTATCTCGGTGGCAGATTGCTTGCCTCGTATGTAGAAGGCTCTGGAGTCAATCTCCAATACTGCAAAGAATAACAACAGAAATGATAATCAAGATGGAGGAATAACTAATTCACTTTGTCTTCTGGAGCTGGGACTGTCATCACTTCAACTCTGCAGTGAAACTCCCTGCTTCTTAAGCCTGTGGACTCAGACTGAATTACATCTGGGTCTCCAGCTTTGATGGCATATCATGGGACTTCCTGGCCTTCACAATTGTGGGTCAATTCTAATAATGCATCCTCTCATATCTATATATCTTATTGGTTCTCTTTTTTGTGGGGAGAAACTTCCCTATTTGCTGGGTTAATCCCAGGGATGCCTGACGGGTCTCTGTAAAATAATCAATTGTTATAATTCACTATGTCGATAGTTTAAATACTAAAACTACATAATAATATCAGTTGGCATAGTAACTATATTTGACAATGTATTACACTACCCAATTGTAAGACTTACTATAAAGCTACAGTTAACAAGATATTGTACTATGGGCAAAGGGATAAGCACAAAGATGAAAATAACAAAAAGATTAGGCTACATAAATAGGGCCCCATCAGTATGGCCAATTGATTATTAACAAAGGGACAAAGGCAGTTCAGTGAGAACATCTACTGGTGATAAAAAAAGTAGCAGCATATTATGAATAGAAGAAAAAATCCTCAAACTGATAAAGGATGTATCTACGAAATGGAATAGCTAACATCACACTCATCACACTTCCGGGAGAAAACCAAATGCTCTCCCCATCACACTGGTAACAAGGCAAGGTGTCCACCCTCACCAGTCACATCAGCATTCTATGTCAGTCCTAACAATGAGACAGTGCAGAACAAGAAAAGGCATCCATTCTGGGAAAGGCAGAGATAAAACTGTTTCTATCACAGATGATATGATTGTCCATAGAGAAGATCCCAAAGATTCTGGATGAAAACTCCCCAAAATATTAAAAACTAATGAGCAGGATTAGCTGAGTTGTAGGGTACAGTGTACATGAACAAAAATGTATTTCTATTAATAGCAATATACAACTAGAAAGCAAACTTTTAAAATCAATACCATTTAAAATGGTTTTCCCAAAATGAAATACTTCAAAAAAATTAGAGTGTATAAGTGGCAAAGAATTTAAAAAGGATAAACGAACACCTAAATTAGGAGATATAATGTGTTTATGGATTAGAGGACCCATAGAGCAATAGCTGAGTAATATCTGTACTCACTGGAGGAAGAAAAGCTGGGGCTTGATGGAGCCTGAGAAAGGGCTTGCAAATCTAGGGAGAGTTGGGACTTGTTCATTACTGTGGTTCCATGCAGTAATGGTGAGCACTCTGGACACTTTAAGTCCAACAATCAGAGTTTAATTCTAGGTGGAACCTTTTGTCTAGTTGGGGTAAAGCCCATTTTCTCTCACTCCTTAAGTGGGACTTGGTTTTCTCTCCAAGTTCTACTTGAGGGGACAAGCAGGATTCAGGACAGGGAAAGAGACTGTTCTTGACAGTGGCTGCTCCCTTAGTCCTCCATGGTCCCCTGCTGTTTGTCCACTCAGCCCTGTCCCCCAGTGATGTCCCCTGGCTCCTCATTAATTCAGGAGCCTGAGGCCACAACCACTGAGAAACTGGATACTTTGAATCTGGGTGTCCAAGCTTGGGAGATCCTGTCCCCGGTGACTCTGAGGGCTCCATGTTTGCTGGCACTGGAGGTCTCCACCCCGTGGCCAATGAGCCCCATGACCCTGCAAGACCCCCCTCTGTCCTCAGGTGACCCTAAGCCGCTGACCACCAAATCCTTAGCCAGGACACCTGCTTCTATTTGGACCTATTGTCCTATTTCCGTACAAGTAGAAAATAGGAAAAGGTGTTATTTAGCTCAGAGGTGGGATGATCAGATTCTGTTTCCAGTCCTGGGTTCAAGCGGTTGGGAGCAGTTCAGTCAGTTACTTAGATTCTTAACTGTCACCCACGTTTGACCGGAAGAATCGCGCGCTTCCGAGTGTCTATTGAGGCCAGTAGGGGGCGCAGGTGCCCAGGATTTTGCGCCTCAGTGTAGGGAATCCCAGCGGAGTTGGTCCTGGGAGAAGGCGAGAGGAGCCTGAGCAGCGCGCCCAGAATCGCAGGGTTGATGCCCTTGGAGATCGTGAAAAGTTCTTTGTGATTTCCTCCTCTTCACGGAGAAATTTAGAAAATTAGAAGAGGACTTGAAAGGAGCTTCCTATCTAATTAAAATGTTCCCCACCTGGCGCTAGACAGCCTTTTCTTTTTTAATTCCCGTGGATAATGGTTGCTTTTTTGAGGGACTCACTTTGGAGCATCTGAAAAAAAAGAGTTGGGAGCCTTGGACAGTCGTGTAGGGAGGGGATAGCAACAGAAAGGAGAAAGAAGAGGGTCTACCAGCAAGGAGCCAAGAGGGTAGTTTTCAGTTTCTGGGGTTTTTTTTGGGGGGAGGGGGGCGTGTCTGGGATTGAACTCAGTGGCACTCAACCACTAAGCCATGTCCTCAGCTCCATTTTGCATTTTATTTAGAGACAGGGTGTCACTCAATTGCTGAGGCTCCCTTTGAACTCATGATCCTCCTGCCTCAGCTTCCCCAGCTGCTCGATTACAGGTGTGAGCCACCACTCCTGGCAGCTGCTGAGTTTTGAAACACCAGATTTTTTTAATATATATATATATATATATATATATATAGAGAGAGAGAGAGAGAGAGAGAGGGGGAGAGGGAGGGGTGGGTTCCATAAATAAGATTATTTATATAATTTACTTATATTATTTATATAATCTTATTTATGGAACATCAAAAAATTTAAATTGAGCCATAAATAGAAAATGTGTCCCCTCACAGAGCTGTGTAGGTAGAAAGCCTGGAGTGTCCTTTTCTGCCAACCCAGAGGGTCTCACCTCTCTGGATTGCATTCTTGAAGACAGTGCCCTTTGGTTTCATTGTCCAGCTGCCTCCACTATCCACTACCAGCTTCAGTTCCAGGGCTGGAGATTGATACACAGTTGTCCACCCAGTTGTCTTGCTTGGCTAGGCTAAGTGGACACCCTTCCTGGAATCACATATCCAGTGTTCTCTGGGGGTAGTGAGCCAACCTCAGGACTACTGATTGATCATGACTTCTATAAAAGAACAGGCAGCAATTAGCAGGCTCTTAAGCTTTTTACAAGAGTGGGACGATGCTGGCAAAGTCACAAGGAATCACATCCTCAACAATTTCATTCAAACCCACCAAAGCAAGACTTCCCCTGAATTGAAGCAGGAGTTTTGCCAAGGATCCAGCTTGTTCCTTGTAAGGTTGATCCTGCCTTAGAAGCAGGTAGCCTTTGCTGCATGGTCGAAACAATAGGAAATTTCAAAAGAAGAAAAAAAGAGAACATTTTTAAGGGAGCTTTTCTCTTGATATTCTCTAATATTTTAAAACAGGACATTTGATGATTAAAAAAATATGTATATCCCCAATGTCAAGGACTCCATTGACTTCCTATCTTCCCAACCTGTAAGTGTGTCCCCAGTCTGACCTCCATATCTTTTTGCTCCCATCAGAGTTGAAGTCGGTATTCTTTCTTAGGACTAATTCTCATTTGTTCAACATTTGATTCCCTTCCCATCTCCTCAAGGACTTTATTTTTTCTCTCCTGTATTTTCTTCTTTGCCTCATTACCAACTTTTTTTTTCATCAGTATTTTGTATGATGGAATCTCTTTTGCCTTAAAAATAAAATTAAACCCATGCCTCAAACATAAGTTGCACCCAGATCCTGCCCTTCATAGTGAAGCTTGTTGAAAAGGCTATTTACTCTCCCTGTCTCCACATCCTCTCCTGGTTCCTCCTCTGCCTATTACAGTCTAATCCCTGTTGCCCTGACTCTACTGATGCTGGTCTTGTCAAGATTGCCAATGGTTTTCTAATGGCGGAGCCCAGTGACTACATCCTCTTTCCTTATACATGACCTGAGTGGCATTTGTCAATCAAACTTTCCCACTTCTCAAAACCCTCTTCCCTGGGTTTCTGTGATGCCAAATCTCTTTGTTCCTTCCTTTTTTCTTCTTTAAGGGAAAACTTTAAATATTCCCTTAATTGTCCCTCTTCTCTGCTCACACTATCAAGTTCTCCCTAAGTGGTCTCATCCATTTTCATGATAATTTCCCTCTGGAATCTGGGCTCCATATTTATATACCCAGCTACTCTCTCCACTCATGCCTCAGGATGACTCTCATATTTCTGGCTTGGGAAACTAGGTGAATGGGAAGATAACATAAAAAAGAAGCAAGTTTAGGTGTAGTTAAGTTTGATTTGGGACATGCTGAGTTTGAGGTTCCTGTGTTCAGGAGCCCTGTAGGCAGAGCAAGACTGAAAGCAGATTTGGACATCTTTGAGGTGGTTTGTATTATGGTAAGATCTGGGGATATTCTTGGTCTGCCTGCCTGTGAATTCATCTCAGACCATTTCATTTGTTTTGTTTTGTTTGGCAGGACAAAGGATTGAACCCAGGGTCACCATACTACTGTATTTTTTATTTTGAGAAAAGGTCTCATTAAATTGCCAGAGCTGGCCCTCGGACTTGTAATCCTCCTGCCTCAGTCTTTCTAATAACTGACTTATAGGTGTACACCACTACATCCAAGTCAGACCCTTTTAATATAGAGATTTCTCCTTGCCTGAACCCCGTCCCCTTCTGAAAACTCCCTCCTTATTTGACTAAGTCCTACTCCCAAATTCAGACCTCAATTTAAACATCAGTTTTTAGAAAGCCCTTCACTGAGCCTCAGACTACCCGAGAACCTGAGGTTCCCATTACCTGTACTCACAGCCCTCGCTCTGTCCTGATAGTCATAACATCTGATTGTTATTACCTGCTCAATATCTCTTTTACCCCCACTGGGAGACCAGGAGCTGCATCTGTCTCCTTCATTGTTCAGCTCTGCATTTCTATTATCTAGGAGGGCTGGCACTTGTTTGCAGAATAAAGGAGGGAATGAAGCAGAGAGTCTGAAGCTGGGCAGAACTGAAGGCTTAATTAAACAGAGCTGTTTTTTTCTTTCATTTAAGTCACTGATAAAATTATTAAACAGCCTGGTGTGGTGGCACATGACTGTAATCCCAGCTATGGGTGTGCTGGGGTGGAAAGATCACAAGTTCTGGGCCACCTGGGTGGCTTGGCAGGACCTTGTCTCAAAATGGAAAGTAGGAGCTTCTGGAGATGTGGGGATGGAGCTCCGTGGTAGAATGCTTGCTTGGCATGCATGGGGCCCTGGATTTGATACCCAGCTCCACCAAAATAAACTTTTTAAAAAATAAAAAGTGCCAAGGATATAACTCAGTGAGAAAGGGCACCTACTTTTTAAAAAAATTATTAATCAGATTCAGACCTAGAACACAGACCAAAGGGAATATGTCTCTAGGTTCACCCTAATGTTGTCCTTTGGTGTGCATAAAAGAGGTTTAAAATAAAGGTTTAGGTTGGGGACATAGCTCCATGGTAGAGTGCTTACCTAACATCATGAAACACTGGGTTTTAATCTAGCCCAGCAAAAAATTAAAAATTACAAGTACAAATTACTAGTCTACCTCCCTACGTCCACCCACCCCTAGGGTTCTGATTTAACAGATTAAGTATAGGGCCTTGACCTTTATTTCTAACAAGCACTCCCAATAACTCTGATGCTATGGTTTACAGATCATGCTTTGAGAAATGTCAGTATCTATAATCTGGCTTCTCAACCCTCAAGTCATGACACTTAAGCTGACCATGGTTATCAGCAAACTCTGTGCAGCCAAATCTAGACTTCCAGTTTTCTTTTCTTGTCTTAATTAACATTTTTCATTTGAACACAGGGTGAGGTATGTGAGGAAGGATCTCAGGTGCAGATTCAGATCCTGTTTTTATGTAAAATGTTGATATTTGGTTCATCATGAATTTTATATTAATTTGATTATTTTAAATGTTGCATTGAAATATGATTTTATTTCTGAGGGTTGTTTTTTGGTGCCCTTTACAAGGATGATTTACCACTGAGCTATATCCCCACCCCTTTTTTGGGGGGGTCTTGCTGGGTTTCAAGGACTAGCCTCAGGCTTACACTTCTCCTACCTCAACTGCCCAAGTCACTGGGATTATAGGTATGTGCCATTGTACACAACTTTTTTTTGTTTGTTTGTTTGTTTTATTGGTTGTTCAAAACATTACAAAGCTCATGATATATCATCTTTCATACATTTGACTCAATTGGGTTATGAACTCCCATTTTTACCCCAAATACAAATTGCAGTATCACATCGGTTGCACACTCACGTTTTTACATAATGGCATATTAGTGACTGTTGTATTCTGCTACCTTTCCTATCCCCTACTATCCCCCCTCCCCTCCCCTCCCATCTTCCCTCTCTACCTCATCTGCTGTTGTTCAATTCTCTCCCTTGTTCCCCCCCCCTTTCCCCTCACAACCTCTTATATGTAATTTTGTGTAACATTGAGGGTCTCCTACCATTTCCATATGCTTTCCCTTCTCTCTCCCTTTCTCTCCCCCGACTCGTCTGTGTTTAGTGTTAATCTTTTCCTCATGCTCTTCCTCCCTGTTCTGTTCTTAGTTGCTCTCTTTATATCAAAGAAGACATTTGGCATTTGTTTTTTAAGGATTGGCTAGCTTTGCTTAGCATAATCTGTTCTAATGCCATCCATTTCCCTGCAAATTCTATGATTTTGTCAGTTTTTAGTGCTGCATATTACTCCATTGTGTATAGATGCCACATTTTTTTTTATCCATTCATCTATTGAAGGGCATCTAGGTTGGTTCCACAGTCTAGCTATTGTGAATTGTGCCGCTATGATCATTGATGTGGCAGTATCCCTATAGTATGCTCTTTTAAGATCCTCAGGGAATAGTCCGAGAAGGGCGATAGCTGGGTCAAATGGTGGATCCATTCCCAGCTTTCCCAGGAATCTCCATACTGCTTTCCAAATTGGCCTCACCAATTTGCAGTCCCACCAGCAATGTACAAGTGTACCCTTTTCCCCGCATCCTCTCCAGCACTTGTTGTTGTTGGACTTCATAATGGCTGCCAATCTTACTGGAGTGAGATGGTATCTTAGGGTGGTTTTGATTTGCATTTCTCTGACTGCTAGAGATGGTGAGCATTTTTTCATGTACTTGTTGATTGATTGTATGTCCTCCTCTGAGAAGTGTCTGTTCAGGTCCTTGGCCCATTTGTTGATTGGGTTATTTGTTATCTTATTGTTTAATTTTTTGAGTTCTTTGTATACTCTGGATATTAGGGCTCTATCTGAAGTGTGAGGGGTAAAAATTTGCTCCCAGGATGTAGGCTCCCTATTTACCTCTCTTATTGTTTCTCTTGCTGAGAAAAAAACTTTTTAGTTTTAAGTAAGTCCCATTTGTTGATTCTTGTTATTAACTCTTGTGCTATGGGTGTCCTATTAAGGAATTTGGAGCCCGACCCCACAGTATGTAGATCGTAGCCAACTTTTTCTTCTATCAGACGCAGAGTCTCTGATTTGATATCAAGCTCCTTGATCCATTTTGAGTTAACTTTTGTGCATGGCGAGAGAAAGGGATTCAGTTTCATTTTGTTGCATATGGATTTCCAGTTTTCCCAGCACCATTTGTTGAAGATGCTATCCTTCCTCCATTGCATGCTTTTAGCCCCTTTATCAAATATAAGAAAGTCGTACTTTTGTGTACACAACTTTTGTTCCCCTTTAAATTTGAGATCCCAGGCAAGTGCTGTGCCTCCCTCACCTCATCTAGTCCAGCCTCATGGCCACTGCCCCTTCTCAGCTCTCTTCTTCTTGTCCTTCTTCTATTGCTATTTCTCTGTCTCAGCTGCAGAATTTCCTCCCACTCCTTAAATGTTAGTGTTTCCGAGGATCCTGTGCTCAGCCCACTTCCTCTCTTACTCAGTCATTGCACTTGTGCTAGGCCTCACCACTCTTCCCCACACCTCAGGCGCCAGTGATGTTATGCTGTTGACCGTCGATGAGTCCTTGCTTCCCCGATGTTGAAGAATAACACCAGAAAAGCACACGCCAAGGCTAGGTCAGAGTAGAAATTAGAAGTTTATTAAAGGACAGCAGAAAAGACTTCTCCCGGAGGAAGAAGGGGACCCAAGAGGTGGAACCCATGGAAGTGTGGTTGTCTCCCCATTTTATAGTTTCTTTCAGTGATGAAATGTAGGTGGGAAGGCCCAAGGGGTGGGACACAGGTGGGCCACAGAAGTAGTCTGAGCAGGAAGGACTTCATTCACACTTCTTTGGAATGGACTTTGGCCTAGGGCCTTTTCAGGGCTTCATTAACATTCCATGAGTTGTCCTGTGTTTCCCAGAATCATTCTCAGCATGGCCTCCATTTTAGATTTCACTTGGTATTAGACCCGATTTACCTAACTACACTGACTACCTAACTTTAAATCTGGCTTCAGTAATAGTTCCTAACATTTAGTGGACATTCAGCTAATGCTTATGCAATGACTGGATGAACCAGGCCTTGAATGTACTGTTGTAGATTCCATTTCTATAGCCAGAATTTTATTTTCTAACTTTGGGAGGTGGGGGGAGTACTGAGAATTGAGTCCAGGGGGGCCACATTCCCAGCCCTTTGCTTATTTATTTTGTGGTTTGGGACAGGGTCTCCTTGGGTTACAGGGACCTCCTAGGTTGCAGAAGCTGGCTTTGAACTTGTGGTTCTCTTGCCTCAGCCTCCCAGGCTGTGGTATTGTGGCATGCACCACCATGCCCAACTCATAATTTCCTAACATTTGTGATCCTGTCATATAACAGAAAAAACAGACCAGCTGAAGTGATGGAGTGTTTTGAATTAGAGATCCCATGTCTCCTCCCCAGCCCTGCAGTTATGGTGAATTTTGGAGGGAAACAAATCAATACAGCATCATTAACTTTTGCAAAACTGACTAAGCCTAAACCTTTTTTTGTTAATCTTGAACTTTTAGGATAGATCAGTGACAACTAAGGATTTATATATTATAAAAACAAAATTAATAGGGTGGCACATACCTGTGGTCCTGGTGGCTCAGGAGGCTCAGGCAGGAGGATCGAAAATTCAGAGCCAGCTCAGTGGCTTGGTGGGACCCTCAGCAAATTAGGGAGATAAATAACTAAATGGATATTAGAAAGGGCTGGGGGTGTTTCTCAGTGATGGAGAACTCCTAAGGTCAATCCTCCTCAGTACTGCCAAAAGCAATAATAATGGCAAAATTATTAGTTACCATTTATTGAGTTGTTTTTCATTTTCTAGGCACTGATACAAATATTTATCTCATTTGAGCATAACATCATCCTAGTAGGTGACATTTATTATAGGTAATAAAAAATGAACCTTGGAAAGATTGAGTAATTTACTAGTAAATGGCAGAGATAAGGCTTGGAATGGGTCTGTCTGACCCAAAGCCCATAGGCCATCCATTGTACTCCAGGGTCTCCCACTAGGTAGTCAGTGCAAACCCACAACTCCACCTGCAACACCATACAGGGAGACCACCCACATCAGCAGCCTCGCCCACTTCCTATGTCTACAGGGAGAAAGGCCCACCAGGAAGAACCTGGGCTAGCCTGCTCAGGTTCAAATCCCAGTTCCACCAGTTCCCTTTGGTAACTTCATGTTACTACTCACGGAGTAAATGGAAATACTGACAGTGCACACTGAAGAGCTATAGTGAGGATTATATGAGACAATGTGAGCAAAGCAGTTAGCACGGTGCCTGGTACTTGTTATCTACTGCTGATACTGTGGCAACCTTCTAGAACTAAATGATGGAAATAATAGACCCAAAATATATATAGCAAGTGATTATGAAAACAAGAACAGTCTAGTACCAAGAGAAAAGATGGTGACAAATGTTGGTTGGCCTAGCTGGTCACTGAAGAAAAGGAGAATGCACTGAGTCAGGAACAGGGCAAAGGGTGGGGGAACAGGGAGGGGATAAGGTAGGGATAAAGAGACTGCCATGTGGCCGATAACCTGTTTGCCAGCTATGGTGGCAACATGCAGGGGAGCCTAGCTCTAGAGCAAATGCTGTTTTTGCAGTAAAGAGCCTTTCCTAATGAACCAATCTGTGTTTACTTCTATTGGCATCCTGGGAACCAGGGTGCAGCAGAGACAATTCCACTCATTCCCCCACCCATCCCCCAACAAAGCATCATTACCTCCAACCCATTACATTAGCTTTTATCAGTCTTGGAAGTTCTCAGTCATCCTCCATGAGCTGCAATAATTTCAGCTTATTTCTTAAAGTATTCAAAGAGCCTGTGATATGTTATGAGCCTAGTAATTTTGACTGGTTCCCTTTCTATTGTGGCTTTATTTCATACCTTTTATCCAAGCTGACACATTCTCTGGGTGCTATCTTATGATGAGACTTTTTGCAAAGGCTGAGTTTTAAAAATAAACATTAAATATTAAGGTTGTTTTAAATCAGGTTTAATTTTTCTACCATCTCCTGTTATTCTTATTAGGAAGCCATGCAGTTCTTCATAAGGACAGTAACCTCCAGTGTAAAACTTTGAGCAAGTACACAATTGAGAATTAATGATGAAGTTGAAGTCTAGGAATGGGGCCCAAAATAATGAACTATACTGAGACGCAAGAGTGCAATGATCATGGCTTAGAGAGACTTGAGAAATTGACCCTCAGCTTTCTCTATGCACCATTGATTTGTACAAGCATCCTTACTCCTTAAGGAACCTGTCAGAGCCAAGGTGGCTAAACTACCCTGGAGGAACTTCCTGGATAACAAGGAATGACCCAGCACCTATCCGTGCCCCTTCCCCTTTAGCTGGTGGCTCCTCTCAGAGTAAAGGTGAGGCACGGGCACTTGCCGGAGAGACATCACTGATCATCTGGAGTGCAAGAGGGTGTGAAACAGAACTGAGCCCAGGAGAGGAAAGCACCACACTTTTTTGCATGAATCCCTCTACTTGGTCATAGCTCTGAGTATCTAGTCCCCCGAGTTCACACTATCAGATTCACTGAATTTTTTTTCATGTTTTACATGAACAATAGCAATCTTTTAATAAAAATTAGTAACATTTCCATAGGAAAGGTCTCTAATTGAATACAAACTATACAGATGATAAAACTGTCATAGATTGGAATATGCACAAATATTTCTACATACCCAAATTTTGGCAAAGAAGATCAAGGACAGAGATAGAAAACCCAAGAAGGCAAGTTCTATTTGTGCCTAATTCATGCAAAATAGGGGTACCATCTTGTGGGCTTTGAAAAGACCAGGAACGTGATGCCTATGACACCTATCCCAACTCAATCTTTAAGAGGTTAGGGAGAGGCCTGTGTAATCATGAATATTCCTTCTTTTTCTAAAAAGTGAAAAAGATAATCGATGAAACATAAAAATATCTGATTTTGTGTTCTTTGTTTTTCTAAGCTAAGTATATAGCTTTCAGTACCTGCAGGGAAGTCTCATCATGTTTGACATGACATATAAAAACACTGTTTTTCTCCCGTATAAAAGAAGTGAATTTTGTAATCTTGACAGTACACTGAGATACAATACTTTGGACATGACTTACATGTCCATTTAATATCTATTTAATAAAATTGCAAACTTCTCAGTAGAAAGTTTTCTGACTATATGATTGGCACTTCAATTTTGTCTTTTTTGTATAAATACTCAGTTGACCCTGATTTGGTTAATTTCTCTTCCACTGCTAATCTGCTAGCCAAAAATTCTTGTCACTTGAAAAAAGAACTCTCTTAATACTTCATTTACCTTTCATTCTTTTATTATTTATTTAGAATTTACTATATATATGTAAATATGTATAAGGTATGTTTTCTCTTGCAAGAGATAAACCAGCAGTGGTGGTGGTGTGCAAAAGTTGAGAGAGAGAGAGAGAGAGAGAGAGAGAGAGAGAGAGAGAGAGAACAGATGCAAACCCCAGCTGTCTTCCCCATGACAGCTCTGATTCTCCTTTCTGTGACAAGCGGTGGTCCTTAGGCCTCAGAAGAAATATTATAAGTGAGAGATAGGAAAAGAAATTACTTTGCCCCGAGCGGCCAGTGGAAGCAAAGCAGAAGAGCAGAGCGCCCTTTCCATCTGCCTGACGTGCAGGACGTGGGAACCTGCAGAGCTCTAGAGCCTTGGTCAGTAAGGACGTCTGGGCATGTGTCTTCCAAGGCACAGAGTTGGCTTGGCGTACCCGCTTCTCCTCGCTGACTCTCACTGGCCTTCACCGCCCAGAGCTGGGGAGAGCTGAGTGCAGACAGTGAACTGCGTCCAACCAGCGCAAAGCGAGGCTGGACTCCCCAGCTGCCCCCACTTGCGCTCTGTCGGGAAGACCCGGGAAGGCGGAGGCGGGGCGCCAGCTGCGCTCCTGGACGAGGGCGGGGCGCACAGAGTGGTCGCCTCCGGGATTCCGCTTTTCCCTGTTTAGCTTCCGGACGCGCAGGGGGCGGGACTCCTTTGTAGACTCCGTTGCCGAGACCTCCTCCCCTTCGCGCTGTCGGTCCCCCTTCCCTTCCACCTCTTCCCCGGCGAACCGCTCCTCCGCCGGCAGCAGGCGGGCAGGCGGGCAGCACAGCGGCGGTGGACACGCGGGTGTGCGAGATGGACGGCCGCAGCAGCGAGACCAAGCTCCAGCGTCCCACGTGCGTCAAGCTGGGCGTCCGGGCCGCGGACTTCTGCTCGCAGGTAGACTCCGCTCCCCCGAGCGCCGCCGCCTCTGCGGACCCTTCCTCCTCTTCATTGGGATATATTTATACCTGCACTTAACACAGTTTGGTCAGTTTCATTCCCTAGTACTTCCGCTTTCTCTCCCATCCTCCCGCGTCTTGACCCCATCCTTTACACTACTGTTCTCTCTTCTGTCTTTATGAGATATTGCATCCCCCCCCCCCTTCTCTCTACCTTCCACGTAGAATGGAAACAGATGACTCTCACTCTCTGAGTCTGGCTTATTTCACGTTACACGATGTTCTCTAGATGCATTCATTTTCCTGTTAGTGACATAATTTTGTTTTGTTTTCCAGGGCTCAGTAAAACTCTGTTGTGTCTATATGTATCACATTGTCTTTTGTCTTTTCATCTGTTGACAGACACCTAGGCTGCTTGTATGACTTGGCTATCGTTAGTTAATTGTTTTACTATAAACATGAATTGTGCATGTTCTGCATGTTTATAAACATGATTATGTTTGCTCTGTATGTGCTAACTAAGAGTTCTTCTGGATAAATACTGTGGAGCGGTGTAGCTGGGGCATATGGTGGTAATATGACTACACCATCCAAGAACCTTCATATTGATTTCCATAGAGGTTGTATCAATTCAGGATTCCACTGAGGGTCCCTGTTCCCTTTTCCCTGCATCCTTGTCAGCATTTCTTACTATTTGTACTCTTGATGGTTGGCATTCAAACTGGAGCGAGATAAAACAGTGTAGTTTTGATAAATTGTTTTTTAAAAGGAGAAAAAATCCTGAAAATTAAGAAAGGAACTTTTGGCCAGGCTTGGGGGGCCCCTCTGTAATTCCAGTGGCTCTGGAGGTGGAGGCAGGAGGATCTGGTATTCAAAGCCAGCCTCAGCAATTTAAAGAGGCGCTAAGCAACTCAGTGAGATCTTGTCTCTAGTAAAATACAAAATAGGGCTAGGGATGTGGTTCACTGGTCGAGTGCCCCTGAGTTAAGTCCATTGTATGCCCCCCTCCCTCCCCACCAAAAAAAAAAGGCACTTTTGCATGACCATGTGATCCTAATATCATTCTGCATTGTTATATGCAAATTTATTTGAAGAAATTGTTATTCCATAGTGAATTTTTCTTCAATTAATAAGCTTATGCTTTACATTAATACTTAAGCAAACCAGAAAAAGTTTAAAATAATAATCTTTGTGATAGAACCACATTATTGAGAACAAAGCAATAACAGTTTTTTCCCTTGTTTTAATTTTTCAAATGACGTTAAGTATGGAATCTCGTGATAGGTATTTCTATTGAAAAAGTGTCCTGTGTAATAAGGTTATTTTCATATTAATCATATGAGTCTGTAGTAAACGGTCTTTGCTTGTATAGTTATATTGAATATTGAACATCATCAATTTCATTTTTGATATTTTTTTGTGCTGATTTATGCTTAAGTAATATCTTTGTGTTCTTTTAGCTGTGAAATAATCACACCCTTTATCTATGCTCTTCTGCAGTCAAGCAGCCACTGAAATTCCATTCAACATTTAGCAACCTTAAAGATCTCTGTCTGTAACTGGACACACACAAGCTGCACAAAATGGTCATGAAGCAAGACCCACAGGAAACAGATACACACAGTAAGGAACTGTGTATCTTGGGGCACATTTTCTTAAAAATGTGCTTTGGGTTTTGTTTTTAAATTGCTATAGGGAACTATGTATCTAATCTTGTTCTTATAAGTATAAAATGATCTCCACTAATATACTCATCCTTGCAAGAATTACAAACTAACAAAATAATTTATTGTACTATAGCATAAATATAATAGCTTGTGTACTGTTATAAGACTGATGACACTTTTATAGGTAACTGATTCACTGTTGACTAATTGTTGCCCTTACTAGGCACACAGTGAAAATAGCACATTGATTTTGTGCCTAGAGTTGGAGGATAATTAATATGAGCTATATTATTCTATATTGTGTCTAAATGAACATCTTAATGTTAAAGATAATGATTTTGTGATTCCTTATAGTATACTTTGAACATATTTTCAAGATCTAAAAATTGGAGAATTAGAATTTCATCAAAATGAAATTAAGTATGTGTGAACATTTAGCATTTAAAATAAATATAAAATTATTTCAATTTCTAGTTTTTATCATTAAATGTAATTTTACTTTTTTCCTAATTTACATGGCTATGGTATGAAGCTAATACTGTAAAACAGTGATCTTAAATTACTTTTTTCCTCTGCAGATTAGACACAAATTTTTAAACACCAGACTAGGTACATACTTTCCTCTTTCACCCTCTAAAGACATAGAGTGTTAGTTGTTGCAGCAGTGTAGACCTTGTGACATAATTGAAGTCTTCTGAGTTCTTATGGTCCATCAGGCCATTGTGATGTAGCTGATTAATAACTTCCACAGGATGGTAGTAATCCAGAAATTCCAATTTCACCTTAACAGTCTTTTGCTCTCCATTTAATAATAACATAAATGATTGCAATTCACTTAAATAATGTGCCTTTATCCTTAATCTTAATTCTACCTATAGGCAACCAAGCAAAGGCATCATTAACGGAAAGGTGGGAAATGTAATAATTGATGAAAAGATGAGATAAGTACTTGGGAGTGAAGTAATTATCAAGAAAGAAGGGAGAAATGGAAGCAGTTGTATTTTCGCAAAAAACTGCTTAGAGAGAAAACATACTGGGTTAGAACTAAAAGCTTTTTCTGAACAAAAGCAACATTTTCCATGCAGTATCTTCTAAAACAGAAGATGCAGTTTTATTTTGGAATATTTTGTTTTCCATTAATTTGTTTTGCGAACATGCTTTATTTTAATATATTTAGTCCCTTTTCTAGACATTATTGGGTTACATCAATTCAGATATGTAAATACTTTTCCATTTTCATATTCCCTAAATTAAGGTGCATTTTTAAATTGGTAAATGTTTAATATAGTTTTTCTTTTCTGAAAAATTTTTGTCGACTTGAAAGACAGTATTACAATAGATAGCACCTTAGAAATCAAGATAGATAGACCTTTCAATAAACTCATTCATTTAACAAATATTTACTGATGTTTCTCTACTGTGAGAGATAAAACTAGGCGGTAGGAAATCCAGTGCAAGGAGACAAGGTCTTAATCATTTTAAGAGTTCTTGGAAGTAAAATAAATATGTAAAACCAAAACCTTAGTCTATAATCTAGTAAATTATCACTGCAGAATAATGCGGATACTTTTAAAATGCTGTAGGGTGGGCTGGGGTTGTGGCTCAGCTGGGTTTGATTCTCAGCACTATATAAAAATAAAATAAAGGTATTATGTCATTGTATTTGGTTTATGCAAAATCCATAGATGACTGAAAGTACCAGGAAGTGTGTGTGTATAATATATGGAAATACTATACCATATGGTTTAAGGGATTTGAGCATCAGTGTACTTTTGTAAAATTCCAGGAACCATTCTGTACACATCAAGGACAACCATATATAAAATGAAAAAAAATATTAAACAATTGTTTTGAATAACTGTATATATAAGTAAATCTCATTCTTAATGTAATTATTCAAGATTACACCACTTATATAACTTCCTTTTTGTAGCTATGTTCGGTGTAATGTCTTTCTTACAGATAATGGTTGAAAAATTAGTTAAGTGTAATAGAGATGTTTTGGTTACTACCTAATAGTTGGTGTAAAGGATAAGGATAAGTGTAAGTAAAGGATAAGGATAAGTGTAAGTAAAGGATAATGTGTTATCTAATATGATTTAAGTTCTATTTGTTTTTTCAAGTGAGAAATAAAGAGTACACTTCCATTTTTAACAACAAAATCTATAAAACAGAATTTGGCTTTAATTCATTTTTGAAAACTAAGTACACAATATGATATAAAATATAATACCTGTGTATTTGTGTATATGTATGTATACACTCGCACCTATGTATAAATATAGGTACATTGATTGAGTGATTGATGGAAGAAAGGTATTGCATTATTGCTTCTAATTTATGAGACAATTTCCAACAATTTGCTGTAATTTTTTGCTCTTATAAGTTTCACCAAGTCTTTTTTTTTTTTTTTTTAAAGAGAGAGTGAGAGAGGAGAGAGAGAGAGAGAGAGAATTTTTCAATATTTATTTTTTAGTTCTCGGCAGACACAACATCTTTGTTGGTATGTGGTGCTGAGGATCGAACCCGGGCCGCACGCATGCCAGGCGAGCGCGCTACCGCTTGAGCCACATCCCCAGCCCTCACCAAGTCTTTTTTATGGCTACAGCCCAAGTTATCCTCTTCAGCTTTAAAGTAACACACTAAATTCACCCATTTATTTGAGAAGATTTTTTTTTGGGGGGGGGACTCTCCTATGCTGGGCTTCATGAGGGTAGAAATAATCAGCTTCACTAAAGTTTTTAAACTCAGAATCTATGTCTACACTCTTGTATGGATAAATTGAGGATGAGATATATATCTGGTTTATGCATGGGTGGCTTTAGCATATTGGCAGGGATTTCATACCATGGAACCAGAAAAAACATGATATCTATTCACAATATGTAGAGAAAGAATCCTAGAATGCATAAAACCTTTTGGATTTTGCAGTGCTTCAAGTCCATTGACTTCTGAAGTGTGTAAAAATCAATGCAATTTATAGAAAAGTTGGAGCCACTGTTGTGTTCTCTGTCGGTGCTGTGGGCCATGCTTGTATCAAATAGGGAGCATTGAGAATCCATCATCCTCAGCTCATTTTCTAGTCAGTGCATCTTCTTTTATGATCTGCCATGAAAGCAGCAGCACTCTGCCATTATCCTAGGTGGACCAGTTTCTTTCTTTTAGAAGGTAGTTCCCCTGACCTTCTGTGACCACTCCCTTAGGCCTCTTTGAGAACCATCTGGGACTCTTGCATCTGACTTTCTTGATTTAACAATACCCTTCATCACACCAGGCTGAAAAAGAGGGACAGGAGGAAAAGGAGGAAGTGGAAGAAGCCCTGAAGGACTCATTAATGAGACCCGTAAGACATCCTCCATTTACTGTGAACTGCCTGATATCCACCAACATCCCTGCTCCAGTGTTGACCTCTTAGTGAGTATGAAGTCACTTCTCTTGATGCAGCTTGGGAGTAGTTCATTAAAAGAGAATTATACTGATATCAGTCAGATTTCTGTTGGGGTTCAGTGAAAATTCAGGATGGTGAACACAGGAATCACCAGAGTGGTGTGGTTGTGGAAATTGCAACAGTCCCACAGGCACCACTGATGCATGTGTGGAACAGAGATCAGCATGGTCTCTTTCCTCCAAGCTGTAACAGGTGATCTCTCCTATAATGTCCTTGCTAATTTTTGATCCTGAACAGTAAGTCTACTTTGAGGATTGGTGAGTGTACAAATAGGTTAGTGCTCTTGATTGTATCATGGGAGATATTTTTGTATGGTCCCTCATGAATGTGTTAGAATTATTCCTGAAGGCCTGGACTAGACCCTGACACACTCCACTCCCTTTAATAGAAATTATTCTGTTTGCTCAGTAGCACAAAAGATCTTTCCTCAAGGAAGGTCTATAGATCCCACACATTATTTCAGTCCCTGTAAATAATCTCAAATCTACAAAGAAACTAGCTTCTGGAGTAAGGTCTGAGTCTTGAAGAAAGTGTTCTACAAGCCAGTCTTTAAGTTTTTCTTGATCATTGGGATAATGAATAGTTTCAGCTGTTCACCAGATTCAAAAAATAGAGTATGATGCTATTAATTGACCAAACAAGGGATATCTGACCAGTGACTAAGGAAAGGACACCTTTCCATTTCTCAGAAGATACACCCCAAGAGTTCCTTGAGTGTACTCCTCAGAGTTTCCTTTCATCACATAAAGAATACACTCACCCTGTGAATAAATTGGTACCAGGTTGGTAACAGGACATAAGGATAAGTTTTTGTTGTTATTCTTTGTGTCTGTCTTTGCAGGTCCCAAGGAAGAGCAAAAGTACAGAATGTACTTATTCCATCCATTCTGGTAACCAGGAAGGGGATCCGTTGTTTCTTTTCTTGATTCCTACCTTCCATTAGTTTTTAACGAGTGAGGTAGAATTGCTTAATATCTAAAGGGGCTTTTATAAATTCAGTTGTAGGAAAGAGTGAAGAGCATCATGATGAAGAAAAAGCATCACTTGAATCACTGGCCCCCAGGGAATCATCCTGGGAGGGTAATTGTCAGACAAAAAGGAGCACACAAACAGGCCAAAATAGCTGCAAAGGTAAAAACCATCTGCTGGTGTCACTGGTTTCCCTTGCTAAACCACTCTGTATTGCCTGTTTTCTGTTGAGCATTTTTATCACCTGTCTGAGAAGTCTTGGGGACTTTCTCCCTTAAAAAAAGTCAGTTGTTCCTTTAAAAGAACTAAAATGAGAATGACATGAATAACTTCTTTCTGCAGTGTTATCCCAAGATCCTGGACAGTTCTGCCATAGCAAAAACAGCAGCTTCACAAACAACACCAATATATCATATGATGTAAAAATATTGACAGGAAGAGGCCTACAAGGCACAAGTTCTGTGGGACTTTCCACATGAAGGAAGCTATATTCACTTGATAGGAGAGTGTAAAATTCAACTTTGGTTATGCATAAGGTTGGCTCACTTCTATGGTTTTCACTCCGAACTCTTTTCTGTATCCAAAGCTATTGTCTTGCTCATCTCTGTAACTGCCACACTGACGCAGAGCCAACTCAGTGTCCAAATACTATAAAAATTATCCTTTAAACACATGGCGCTGTCCCTGAAATCACACACTTTGTAGGCTGTTTTGCCTTTTCTTCCCAGCTCCCTCAGTTCCACTCCCTCTTTATCCTGGGAGGCATGGTCTTCGTAAATCACTGGCACATAGATGCTTTTCTAACACCTATCTTTTAGGACAAGCATAAGTCAATGTGTAAGTCTTTTCTTCAGTCAACCTTTAACTTTTATACAAATTAAAAATTTTGAAAAAATTAAAACTGACAGAAGCACTGATTACAAACCCTAGAGTGCAATGTGGATTATAGGTGGGAAACAAACTGTTCTCAAGACAGTTTTCTTTACTTCACATCTGCAGAGTTATGTGCAGGACTCTGTATGTGGCACTTGTGGACTCATTGAAGGGGACACTAACTAGAAGGCTTTAGATGACACTGTAAAGGGACTTCATTGTAATAACTGTGGTATGCAACCACTTTTATGCATTCATTGAGTGTAACCTGCCTCAGTGCTTGGGCCTCACTGGAAACTGTGAACACAGAGATGGGTCGAACATAATCTTAGCTTATACAGAACTATCAGTCTTGTAAACAGCAAGTGAAAGAACTGATAGTGGACTCATTGGCGAGTGTAGCCAGTGCTGTATCAAAAAAATGTTGGTAGTCAGGTTGATCCCCCTACTAGTTGTTTCCAACAGGTCCCAGCATAATGATGGATGACTTCTCAGACCAACACCTGCTCTCCAGTTTGGCTCATAGAAATCCATATTCTCAAGATCCGAAGATGATTTTGATGACATCAATAGATACTGAGTATGTTCTGGCCAGCTGGAGAAAGAGGCAGGGTAAGTAAGACACATAAGTTCTTCCTTGCGGAGATTATTGTGATGTTTTCTCTAGCTAGACCTCAGCATTTTCTGTCCACTTCAAAACAAACTAATATTGTCATTCCTCAAAGTTCAACTCTTGTTTTTACTCAAACTTCATTTCAAATGCAGGTAAATAATTGAAGTAATTTTCAGGTTTGCAGTCAAAAGGGAGGAAGGTGTGGCTAAAAGCCTGGCTTTCTGACATTCAAGTGGATGAGAGTCGATGACTCTTGTGTTCATAGGAGCAGAATAAACTAACTCCCCTGCTTTGCTCCTCAGTTTACCCTGTGGTGTGTATAAAATGTAAAATCTCCATGTATATAGAGAACTTACATTATAAGTGAGTTAAAGCAAATGAATGCATTTGCTGAGCTTGGACAGGTAAAGCACTGGGCTCATTTCCCTGCAGCATGCTAGGAAGGGTATCCAATCCTTACTGAAAAGAGCTTAATGTATCTGCTTCAGATTCAGCCATGGTTCTCAGTAGGTGAGAACATTGATTGCAGACACCAGTAGCCTGACCTAGTGAAGGGAGGATTGCCATGAAGAGCAGAGTCAGCACTGGACATTATCTGCTTTGGACTTAGTAAGAGGGATCTGGAAAACTTCTTCCAATGAGCGTCCCACAGTTGAGGGTTCACAAAGACTTAGCATGGCTCCCCTCCATGTTTCTATTCTCCTTTCCATGTTCCTATTGCCTGAGCCAATTGGAACTTTTGTAATAAGTAAGGAATTCCTTCAGAGTCCTGTACACCAACAGATGTCCCAGTGAGAGAAAAGAAGCCACAATAAAAATGGAGTATAACAAAATAATATTGAGAGAGTGCAGAAAACAATTTCAAACACTCATGGTTTACTCTTTGTTCTGTATTTTTAGTGGATTTTGAAATAATGGCATATTCAGAGAAGAACATTATGGCTCTATTACATTGACAGTTTTGCATTGTTCCCTTGAGGAAAAACCTTATGATCCACTTTATTATTAAGGAAATAATGAGGTGACCACTGGGTAGTCCTGTAGATAATTTTAACTTGTTGGGAAACCATTTCTACTTCAAGGATTCTCAACATATACCTATAGGAGTAATGTGAAATATGGTGTTTGGAGAAGGGAACAAAGAAAAGTTGGTAATATTGGCATGAGGGTACACAAGTACTGAGACTGCCCAATGAGTGGTGGTCTACGTCTGTACTGACCTTCTGAAGAAACCAGTGGATCAGCCATCATGAGCCAATCGGAAGGCAGAGGCTCCCACATTCCATGACATCTCCAACCTTCTAATTCTGTTAGACTGTTACCTAGCGCACTCAGCCCTACCTCCTCATTTCTGTCTTGAGTCCACGCTGTAGACTCAGGTGTGTGAATCCTTGTTTGAAAGGTGAAGGAGTTTCAAGTGTTGTGGACTGCTGAGTACTTGTTTCTCAACAGTAAGTGAATCATGACAGCTGCTGTCTTCCCTTAGTCCTGATGAATTCTACTTGGGTTATTTTATTATTTTTTTAAATATTTGGGTCAGAAGCACTCAAACACTTAGCCACATATGCAGCCCTTTTTTGTATTTTATTAAGAGACAGGGTCTCACTGAGTGGCTTAGCACCTTGCTGTTGCTCAAGCTGACTTCTAACTCTAGATCCTTCTGTCTCACCTTCTGAGCCTCTGAGATTATAGGCGTTTGCCACTGCAGCCAGCTCTTGGATTCTCTTGTTTTTAACCCATAACATGTTTGGGTTTTCTTTGCAGGTCCTGGCTGTACATTTACTGTACAAACATGGCAGTATTCTTCAGCCCTTCCCCTGATGGAGGGGTTGAAATGAACCTTGATGGAGAGCCTCAGATGAAACTTAAAGAAATCATACGGGGACTACAAGCTGAATTACAAGAACACAAACGGAATTTCCGAGATCTGGAAGAAAAATTCATCTTATGTCAATCTACCGTGTATACCCTTACCAACC
The DNA here is from genome assembly GCF_964194105.1 of Spermophilus citellus. Taxonomy (NCBI): domain Eukaryota; kingdom Metazoa; phylum Chordata; class Mammalia; order Rodentia; family Sciuridae; genus Spermophilus; species Spermophilus citellus. The sequence continues at coordinate 20,539,442 of NC_138191.1, forward strand.
AGTTCCAGAAATATCGTAAGTTGCAGATAGGTTTATGGTCACTAAAGTGAGGTATGATTGTCTGTTTCCCCTCTGAGAAAAAAGATTTTCTCCAAATTTTTTTTCTCCTCTTTTCTTTCATCAAAAGGAAATCCATCATTTCCAGAAGTAAAGATATTGTTATTTTGCCTTCAGTTTACTAACAATGGAATAATGAAACACAAAGACTACAGCCACTTTTAGTTTACAGGGAAGTGTAGGGTGGGCATAGGTTAATTCCCAGTTACTGATTTCTACTGGAGACATGAAAATGCCTTTTCATCCTCAAGAATAGCTCAAACCTTTTTTAACAGTATTCTCTTGTACCATATCAGATCCACAGACATATAACAGCCGTGTTGGTAAAGGTCTGGGACTAATGATTCTCCATTCAGTTCAGGCTTCCCCTGTGTTTGTAGTGAGTGATGTAGAAACTACTCATTGACTGACTGGATGTTTCTGAATTTGATTTCAGGGAGTGGTGCAGAGGAGGAGAGTGGAAAAGAACAGGACTTGCTGGCTCCCAGGTAACAATGAGTGTTAAGAGCCTGGAAGAGGATGGGTTAAATATGAGGAGGGTCCCCAGATGAGCAAACCAAGAGGTACAAAGTGTCCACACTATTCACATGCAAAGGCAAACACAAGCTGCTGGTATGACTGCATTCCTCAATCACGGAAAAAGTCCATCTTTTAAGGAGGTGTTTTTCTTTTCTCTGTCGTTCCTGTCTGTATCCAACTAGAAGTAATCAAACTAACTGAATGTTTCGTTTTTTTTTGTTGTTGTTGTTTGTTTGTTTTTTTACCTCACAGAATCTACATCTCCTGTCTTGTATGGGTCCATTGAGTATGAGATATAAATCTGGTTTCTTTCTGGTTGATAAGACTTTTTGGCAGGAATGTCATAGCCTTGGGTGGGGGGAATACACATACACACACACACACATATAAAAATGCGTGCACACACACACACACACACACACACATAAAGTCCATTTTCTGTGTATGCTGTGGCTCATGGTTGTATCACACAGGGAGAGTGGAGTCTCTGTCCTCAGCTCTTTTCTAGTCAGTAGATTGAGCCCCTCTTCCTATCTCCTGTCATGAAGACATGTGCACCATGCCCACATCCTAGGAGGATCATTTTCTTTCTCTTTGAAAGGAGTACCCTCTTGCCCTTCTGTGACCACTCCCTTAGGCCTCTATTTAGACCAACTGGGACTCATATTTACTACTCTCATTTAATCGTACTCTTTATCCCTCCAGTCTGAGACAAGCCCCACAGGAGGAGAAAGAAATCCTGCAGGACGTATTGAATGAGGGCTGTAACACTTGCCCCAGTCACTCTGAATCATCAGATATCCACCAGCCCCCGTGCTTCAGTGCTGCTCTCTTGGGTGAGCATGAAGTCTTCGTTTGTCTAGCTGCAGCTCATGACTACCCCATTAAAACACAAATGCACTCCTATTAATTATACTTCTGAGGGTCCAGTGACAAATTCAGGATGGTAAACCTAGAACTAACAAGAGCAGGGAAGTTGTAGAGACTGTAACCTACTCACAGGTACCATTTATGTGTGTGCATATCAGGGCTCTGCATGACCTTATTCTTACAACCTAGGACAACTGATCTCTCCTACAGTGTTCTTGCTCATGTTTGATCCTTTGATTACAAGCACAAGCCTATAATCCCAGCTGCTCAGGAGGTTGAGGCAGGAGGATCTTGGGTTTAAAGCCAACTCAGAGGGCATGGGATGTGGCTCAAGTGGTAGGACAGTCACCTAGCATGCATGAGGCACTAGGTTCAACACTCGGCACCATAAAAAAAAAAAATAAAGATATTGTGTGTCCACCTAAAACTAAAAAAAATTTAAAAAGCCAGCCTCAGAAAAAAGCAAGGCAGTAAACAACTCAGACCTTATCACTAAATAAAATATAAAATAGGCCTGGGGATGTAGTGCAGTGTCTCACAGGGAATTTTTGAACATCTGCTTTTCAAACTTCTCTTTTTTTCCCTCAGGTCTCTAAATTATTTCTGACTTCTAGTGGCCAGAATATTGATATTATACAATTCCACATGTAAATGTTCATAATTTTCTGTTCATCAGATGTATCCATTATATGTTAGGCATATACAGTAGTTCTTTTAGTAATAATGCCTGTATATAAAATAAGTCAGTCAGAGTAAAATTTAAAATATTCCAGGGATGTTTCTTCCCCAGTTCTCTACTTTCATATAGTTTTCCTTCTACTATGATTTTGCTTAACTTTGATAATCTCTATCTGATTAAAAGCTCCGTCTAGATCTTTAGTGTTATTATTGCCTTTTATATTGGGGAGCTATAGGTGTCTATAACTTCCATATTTCTTGAATATTTTCAAGAATTGGAAGCACACTTGCCTCCTGTCAAGTTTATCATACTGGATATGCCAGAATCATCAACAAAATGAAAGTATCAGTCCCAATGTCTTTATTTTTATGTGGTAGTGAGGATAGAACCCAGGGCCTCATGCATTTGAGGCAAGTGCTCTAACTCCAAGCTACAACCCCAGCCCTGAAAGTATCAGTCTCTATAAGCTACACATCCATACTTAGACTTTCTTGTGCAAGGCTGCTTTCTTGATTAGGTGACTCTTTGGGGTCAATAGGTATGTCACAGGATAACAGTTCCTGTTTTATTTTCAGAACTGAATTTGGATACTTGCATTGAACTGCAGAACCTTCCCACACTTGAGGGTGATGCCCTTGGGGGCTTGGCTGTCAAAACACCTGGATGTGAGCTGCATGTCCTCACTGATACCATGAGTGTCCTGAAAGAGAAGATCATGAAAAGAAAACAACTCTTCTGCAAGTGGAGAATGGCATGCAGATTCCCAGCACTTCAAGCTTCGGGTAGAGTGGTGACAGCTTCTGTGGCTCTGGGATGCACTTTCCCATTTTAGCTTTCTCTATGAGGATGTAGCTCCTTCTGCTGTAACACATTGTTACTTCAAAGCCCTCTTTGTCAATTGGATTACTTTATTTTAGGAAGTTTTGTATGGGCACCACCCACCCAAGAATACCTAGGCACATGTACAAAAGATGACATGTCCATTGGACACATGATTTCTGTCACTGTGCCTGGGTCGCTAGGTTGGGTCAATTTGCAGGGACATAAAAAATGGGTTTTCCAGGAGTGGTTAGCAGAGGAAGAATTGGGATTGTTACTGAACCCTCTTTTCCTTTCAACTTCCTCAGAGAAGGCCCAAGGGCCTTTGAGTGGACATGTGAGCCCATACATATCATAGATGCAAGTTTCCCATGCACAGGTGGAATCAAGAGCCCAAAGGAGCAGTTGTCCATCAGATAAATATAGAGATCCCTCCTGTGTGTATTACACATTGTTTATACATGTGCTTTATCATATATAATGGGTATACATGAAGTATATCATTCTTATGCATACTTTTTAATTCCTTAGGATGAGTTTTCCTTTCTTTAATAATGTGTTTGTTTCTCCTTTGATTTTGCTTGATTTTTATTATCTCTTTCTTCCCCAAAGCACAACCTACCTCCACTCTGATTTTCTAGTGTTTGGCAAATATATCTGGGTGCTATTGGATTTTACAAATCCTGTCTTTCTTGCACATACTTACAGAGCATGTCCTCAATGATGCCACAGTTGTCTGCAAACAAAGGATAATTGTAAGAAAAATTCTGATGAGCAAGAGGAAACTAGCATGCAGATTCCCTGGCCTTCAGGCTTCAGGTATGTTGGCTCTGGGATGCACTTGACTCCTTTTAACTCTATAAGACTGGAGCTCATCCTTCTGCAGTGATTTCTCTTCACCTGTGCTTGTCTCCAACAGCAGATGGAGCCTCTGTTGGGTCTTATCTGTATTTCCCATGGCCTTGTAGCCCTGACCTGCCCTTCCATCTACACTTCCTGTTTACATTCTGAACTCTGCTCTGTTCTCACACCTGGTCTCCTAATATTCTTGATAACTGACACAGGGAAGCCCAGTCAGATTAGGGTCCCAACCTTATGAAGAGCATCTTTCAGACACATGCTACCTTCCCTTAAATTCTATACTTTCTAGACTTTTTTGCCTTCTGTACCTGATTTCCTTGACTTCATTACCTCTTTCTGCTGGGAATGAGTCTTTCCGAAGTTACTAGCACATGGATCTCTCTCTGGGGGTTTTCATAGGGAACAAGTCTAACTCAAACCTGGGTTGTTATCTTTTTTTTAATATTTTTTTTAGTTGTAGTTGGACATAATGCCTCTATTTCACTTATTTATTTTTATGTGGTGCTGAAGATCGAACCCAGGGTCTTGTACATGCGAGGCGAGTGCTCTACCACTAAGCCACAAACCCAGCCCCCTGGATTGTTAACTTAAACATGCAAATTAAAGTGTCATTTTTTATTCTGTTTTTTATTACTTTTTAGTTATTCATGAGAGTAGAGCCCATTTTGATATCATATAGAAGCATGGAATATATCTTAATCTAATTAGGACCCCAGGCTTTTGATGTACATCAAGGTGACATTCTCTGCATTGTGTTCCTATATGTACACAGCAAAATTATGTCAGGTTCATTCCTTTTCTTACCATTCATTTCCTTTCCTTGCCGTACTCTTTTTCCTTCATTTCCCTTTGTCTAATACCTGGAACTTGTATTCTTCCCCTCTTCCCTCCTAATCCTTAGTGTAGATTAGCTTCCGAATGTCAGAGAAAACATTTCATACTTGTATTTGGGGAGATTGACTTAATTCACTTAGCATGGTAGTCTCCAGATTCATCCATATATTGGCAAATATCATAAAGTTATTCTTCTTTATGGCTGAGCAATACATGTGTGTGTTATGATTGCCTTTTATATTGGGGAGCTATAGGTGTCTATAACTTCCATATTTCTTGAATATTTTCAAGAATTGGAAGCACACTTGCCTCCTGTCAAGTTTATCATACTGGATATGCCAGAATCATCAACAAAATGAAAGTATCAGTCCCAATGTCTTTATTTTTATGTGGTAGTGAGGATAGAACCCAGGGCCTCATGCATTTGAGGCAAGTGCTCTAACTCCAAGCTACAACCCCAGCCCTGAAAGTATCAGTCTCTATAAGCTACACATCCATACTTAGACTTTCTTGTGCAAGGCTGCTTTCTTGATTAGGTGACTCTTTGGGGTCAATAGGTATGTCACAGGATAACAGTTCCTGTTTTATTTTCAGAACTGAATTTGGATACTTGCATTGAACTGCAGAACCTTCCCACACTTGAGGGTGATGCCCTTGGGGGCTTGGCTGTCAAAACACCTGGATGTGAGCTGCATGTCCTCACTGATACCATGAGTGTCCTGAAAGAGAAGATCATGAAAAGAAAACAACTCTTCTGCAAGTGGAGAATGGCATGCAGATTCCCAGCACTTCAAGCTTCGGGTAGAGTGGTGACAGCTTCTGTGGCTCTGGGATGCACTTTCCCATTTTAGCTTTCTCTATGAGGATGTAGCTCCTTCTGCTGTAACACATTGTTACTTCAAAGCCCTCTTTGTCAATTGGATTACTTTATTTTAGGAAGTTTTGTATGGGCACCACCCACCCAAGAATACCTAGGCACATGTACAAAAGATGACATGTCCATTGGACACATGATTTCTGTCACTGTGCCTGGGTCGCTAGGTTGGGTCAATTTGCAGGGACATAAAAAATGGGTTTTCCAGGAGTGGTTAGCAGAGGAAGAATTGGGATTGTTACTGAACCCTCTTTTCCTTTCAACTTCCTCAGAGAAGGCCCAAGGGCCTTTGAGTGGACATGTGAGCCCATACATATCATAGATGCAAGTTTCCCATGCACAGGTGGAATCAAGAGCCCAAAGGAGCAGTTGTCCATCAGATAAATATAGAGATCCCTCCTGTGTGTATTACACATTGTTTATACATGTGCTTTATCATATATAATGGGTATACATGAAGTATATCATTCTTATGCATACTTTTTAATTCCTTAGGATGAGTTTTCCTTTCTTTAATAATGTGTTTGTTTCTCCTTTGATTTTGCTTGATTTTTATTATCTCTTTCTTCCCCAAAGCACAACCTACCTCCACTCTGATTTTCTAGTGTTTGGCAAATATATCTGGGTGCTATTGGATTTTACAAATCCTGTCTTTCTTGCACATACTTACAGAGCATGTCCTCAATGATGCCACAGTTGTCTGCAAACAAAGGATAATTGTAAGAAAAATTCTGATGAGCAAGAGGAAACTAGCATGCAGATTCCCTGGCCTTCAGGCTTCAGGTATGTTGGCTCTGGGATGCACTTGACTCCTTTTAACTCTATAAGACTGGAGCTCATCCTTCTGCAGTGATTTCTCTTCACCTGTGCTTGTCTCCAACAGCAGATGGAGCCTCTGTTGGGTCTTATCTGTATTTCCCATGGCCTTGTAGCCCTGACCTGCCCTTCCATCTACACTTCCTGTTTACATTCTGAACTCTGCTCTGTTCTCACACCTGGTCTCCTAATATTCTTGATAACTGACACAGGGAAGCCCAGTCAGATTAGGGTCCCAACCTTATGAAGAGCATCTTTCAGACACATGCTACCTTCCCTTAAATTCTATACTTTCTAGACTTTTTTGCCTTCTGTACCTGATTTCCTTGACTTCATTACCTCTTTCTGCTGGGAATGAGTCTTTCCGAAGTTACTAGCACATGGATCTCTCTCTGGGGGTTTTCATAGGGAACAAGTCTAACTCAAACCTGGGTTGTTATCTTTTTTTTTAATATTTTTTTTAGTTGTAGTTGGACATAATGCCTCTATTTCACTTATTTATTTTTATGTGGTGCTGAAGATCGAACCCAGGGTCTTGTACATGCGAGGCGAGTGCTCTACCACTAAGCCACAAACCCAGCCCCCTGGATTGTTAACTTAAACATGCAAATTAAAGTGTCATTTTTTATTCTGTTTTTTATTACTTTTTAGTTATTCATGAGAGTAGAGCCCATTTTGATATCATATAGAAGCATGGAATATATCTTAATCTAATTAGGACCCCAGGCTTTTGATGTACATCAAGGTGACATTCTCTGCATTGTGTTCCTATATGTACACAGCAAAATTATGTCAGGTTCATTCCTTTTCTTACCATTCATTTCCTTTCCTTGCCGTACTCTTTTTCCTTCATTTCCCTTTGTCTAATACCTGGAACTTGTATTCTTCCCCTCTTCCCTCCTAATCCTTAGTGTAGATTAGCTTCCGAATGTCAGAGAAAACATTTCATACTTGTATTTGGGGAGATTGACTTAATTCACTTAGCATGGTAGTCTCCAGATTCATCCATATATTGGCAAATATCATAAAGTTATTCTTCTTTATGGCTGAGCAATACATGTGTGTGTTATGATTGCCTTTTATATTGGGGAGCTATAGGTGTCTATAACTTCCATATTTCTTGAATATTTTCAAGAATTGGAAGCACACTTGCCTCCTGTCAAGTTTATCATACTGGATATGCCAGAATCATCAACAAAATGAAAGTATCAGTCCCAATGTCTTTATTTTTATGTGGTAGTGAGGATAGAACCCAGGGCCTCATGCATTTGAGGCAAGTGCTCTAACTCCAAGCTACAACCCCAGCCCTGAAAGTATCAGTCTCTATAAGCTACACATCCATACTTAGACTTTCTTGTGCAAGGCTGCTTTCTTGATTAGGTGACTCTTTGGGGTCAATAGGTATGTCACAGGATAACAGTTCCTGTTTTATTTTCAGAACTGAATTTGGATACTTGCATTGAACTGCAGAACCTTCCCACACTTGAGGGTGATGCCCTTGGGGGCTTGGCTGTCAAAACACCTGGATGTGAGCTGCATGTCCTCACTGATACCATGAGTGTCCTGAAAGAGAAGATCATGAAAAGAAAACAACTCTTCTGCAAGTGGAGAATGGCATGCAGATTCCCAACACTTCAAGCTTCGGGTAGAGTGGTGACAGCTTCTGTGGCTCTGGGATGCACTTTCCCATTTTAGCTTTCTCTATGAGGATGTAGCTCCTTCTGCTGTAACACATTGTTACTTCAAAGCCCTCTTTGTCAATTGGATTACTTTATTTTAGGAAGTTTTGTATGGGCACCACCCACCCAAGAATACCTAGGCACATGTACAAAAGATGACATGTCCATTGGACACATGATTTCTGTCACTGTGCCTGGGTCGCTAGGTTGGGTCAATTTGCAGGGACATAAAAAATGGGTTTTCCAGGAGTGGTTAGCAGAGGAAGAATTGGGATTGTTACTGAACCCTCTTTTCCTTTCAACTTCCTCAGAGAAGGCCCAAGGGCCTTTGAGTGGACATGTGAGCCCATACATATCATAGATGCAAGTTTCCCATGCACAGGTGGAATCAAGAGCCCAAAGGAGCAGTTGTCCATCAGATAAATATAGAGATCCCTCCTGTGTGTATTACACATTGTTTATACATGTGCTTTATCATATATAATGGGTATACATGAAGTATATCATTCTTATGCATACTTTTTAATTCCTTAGGATGAGTTTTCCTTTCTTTAATAATGTGTTTGTTTCTCCTTTGATTTTGCTTGATTTTTATTATCTCTTTCTTCCCCAAAGCACAACCTACCTCCACTCTGATTTTCTAGTGTTTGGCAAATATATCTGGGTGCTATTGGATTTTACAAATCCTGTCTTTCTTGCACATACTTACAGAGCATGTCCTCAATGATGCCACAGTTGTCTGCAAACAAAGGATAATTGTAAGAAAAATTCTGATGAGCAAGAGGAAACTAGCATGCAGATTCCCTGGCCTTCAGGCTTCAGGTATGTTGGCTCTGGGATGCACTTGACTCCTTTTAACTCTATAAGACTGGAGCTCATCCTTCTGCAGTGATTTCTCTTCACCTGTGCTTGTCTCCAACAGCAGATGGAGCCTCTGTTGGGTCTTATCTGTATTTCCCATGGCCTTGTAGCCCTGACCTGCCCTTCCATCTACACTTCCTGTTTACATTCTGAACTCTGCTCTGTTCTCACACCTGGTCTCCTAATATTCTTGATAACTGACACAGGGAAGCCCAGTCAGATTAGGGTCCCAACCTTATGAAGAGCATCTTTCAGACACATGCTACCTTCCCTTAAATTCTATACTTTCTAGACTTTTTTGCCTTCTGTACCTGATTTCCTTGACTTCATTACCTCTTTCTGCTGGGAATGAGTCTTTCCGAAGTTACTAGCACATGGATCTCTCTCTGGGGGTTTTCATAGGGAACAAGTCTAACTCAAACCTGGGTTGTTATCTTTTTTTTAATATTTTTTTTAGTTGTAGTTGGACATAATGCCTCTATTTCACTTATTTATTTTTATGTGGTGCTGAAGATCGAACCCAGGGTCTTGTACATGCGAGGCGAGTGCTCTACCACTAAGCCACAAACCCAGCCCCCTGGATTGTTAACTTAAACATGCAAATTAAAGTGTCATTTTTTATTCTGTTTTTTATTACTTTTTAGTTATTCATGAGAGTAGAGCCCATTTTGATATCATATAGAAGCATGGAATATATCTTAATCTAATTAGGACCCCAGGCTTTTGATGTACATCAAGGTGACATTCTCTGCATTGTGTTCCTATATGTACACAGCAAAATTATGTCAGGTTCATTCCTTTTCTTACCATTCATTTCCTTTCCTTGCCGTACTCTTTTTCCTTCATTTCCCTTTGTCTAATACCTGGAACTTGTATTCTTCCCCTCTTCCCTCCTAATCCTTAGTGTAGATTAGCTTCCGAATGTCAGAGAAAACATTTCATACTTGTATTTGGGGAGATTGACTTAATTCACTTAGCATGGTAGTCTCCAGATTCATCCATATATTGGCAAATATCATAAAGTTATTCTTCTTTATGGCTGAGCAATACATGTGTGTGTATATATATATCAAAACCTAGGTTGAATCCATAGCTTAGCAGCAGCAATATATCCACTTACTGAGGTTGATGAAAAAGGAATTTCACAAAATATAATAGTGTACATTCAATTGGACTAGGGAATCAGAAATTTGAGTACAAAAACAAAGAATAAGAATATATAGACGCCAACGCACCTGCCACATGGGTACCGAAAGCAGCAAAGATTCCCCACAAATGGAGGGGAGAACACAGAGAAACACAGATTTAGTACAGAAAAACCTGAGATCAGAAAAGCTGCCTAAACTTGGTTGATCCAGAGGTTGCAGTATTTAAAACCGTAGCAATTAGAAAATGTAAATCAAAAGTACACTGAGAATTCACTCACCCCACTCAGAATGGTAAATATTAAAAATAAAAGCAACAGTAAATGATGGCAAGGATGTGGGGAAAGAGATTCAGTTAATCCATTGCTGGTGGAATTGCAAATTGGTACAATCATTCTGGAAAGCAGTGTGGAGCTTTTTTACAAAACGTGGAATGGAACCACTATTTGACCCCATTATCCCACTCCTCACTTTATAGCCAAACAACTTAAAATCAGCATACCGCAGTGACATAGCCACTCCAATATTTAATAGCAGCTCAATTCACAATAGTCAAGCTACAGAACCAACTTAGGTGTCCTACATCAGATCAATAGATAAAGAATTTGGTATACATACAAAATGGAATACTACGCAGCCATAATGAAAAATAAAATTATATCATTCACCAGTAAATGGATGGAACTGGAGACTATCATGCTTTGTGAAATAAGGCAGTCCCAAAACCCAAAGGCAGAATGTGGATGCTAACTCACAACAAGGGAGTGAAAGATTAGAGGTTCATTGGACTAAACAAAGGGGAATGAAGAGAAGGGGGGAACATGTAATAGGAAAGACAGGAGAATGAATAAGACACATCTTTCCTATCTTCATGTATGAATATACAAACAATGAAGTTCTTCGTCATGTGCAACCACAATAATGGGGGATCCTATTTTCAACAAGTTATAATTATTCTATGTATGTATAGTATGCCAAAATATGCTATTATGTAAAAATAATATTTTAAAAAAGAATTTTCAATAAAAATACTGTATTCCTAGATTTGGGGTTGTAGCTCAGTGGCGGAGCACTTGCCTAGCATGTGTAAGGCAGTGATTGGATCCTCAGCACCACGTAAAAATAAATAAAGTAAAAGTATTAAACAAAAATAGCTCTGCCAAAAGAAAAATACTGTATTCCTAAATATATATATATATATATATATATATATATATATATATATATATATATATATATATATATATTGTAATTCCCACCACTTCAAGTTGGGATGTTAATATATTAGCCTACATAGTTGTCTCCTACTATCTAATTCTTGAACTAATTTTCTATTTCAGTTTGTTTTTTATTATTGGTACCACTGTTAAATACAAAACACCCGACAATAAGTAATGCTGCAGAGCTCTAGTAACAAAAGCATGATATTGTCACAAAAATAGACCCAAAGACCAATAGGTCAGAATAGAAGACAGAGACAAATCCACATACTTAGAGCCCTGTGGTACTTAACAAAGGTGCAAAAATATACATTGGAGAAATGAGCCTTTTTATTAATAAATGGTTCTGGGACAACTGGATAACTATGTAGAAAAATAACACTAAAACCCTATTTCTCACCCTGCACAAAACTCAAATGAAAATGAATCAAACACTTAGGAATTAGACCAGAAAACTTACAACTGTTAGAAAAGAACGTAGGGTCAACATTCTACATATTATTGCTGGCACCAGCTTCCTCAAAAGTACATGAACTGAAACTATGAATAAATAAGTGGGATGCCATCAAACTACAAAACTTCTTCCCAGCAAAGGAAAGAAAGAAGAGTGTGAAGAGAGAGCCTACAGAATGGGAAAAGTATCTTGGTTAGCTACTCATCTGATTAGGGATTAATACCCCAAATATATAAATAACTCAAAGCACTTCATACAAAAATATCCCAAATAACCCAATCAGTAAATGGGCAGTAGAAAAAATGAAATAGAAACTTCTTAACAAAAAAATTACAAATAGCCAAATAGATGAGAAAAGGTTCAACATCACTAGCAATTAGGGAAAGCAAATGAAAGGAATACTAAAATTTTATCTCACTCCAGAATTGCAATGTTCAAGAATATACATAAAAAAAATGCAGGCAAGGTTGTGGGGAAAATGTACACTTGTATAGTGTTAAGGGGACTGCAGACTAGTACAAGTCCAGAAACCACTATAGAGATTCATCAAAAAACTAGAGATGTAAACATCCTATGAGGATCTGCCCACTCCTTGGTATTTTGCCAAAACTTCTAAAATCAGCATACTACAGTGACAGCTACCTCAATGTTTATAGCAGCACATTTCACAATAGCTAAATTATGGAATCACCTTAATAGATAAATAAATTTTATAATTCTGACACATATATATGATATGTGTGTAAACACACATGCACACACACACACACACACACACACACACACACACTGGGGTTCTTCAAAGGCATAAAAGAAAATGAAATAATGACATTTACAGGTAAATGGATAGCAATGAGAATATCATGCTACGTGAAATAAGCCAAACACAAAAACTCAAAACTTGAATGTTTACTCTCATGCAGAAACTAGAGTAAAACAAAGGAAATGGGGAGGGCAGGATAGGATATCATACAGATAAAGGAAAGAGCAGTAATGGAGAAGATTGAGAGGCAGAGTGCAGAGATGGGTAAGGGGAGGCAATGCAGATGATTGTTTTTTGTTGTTATAGATGAACACAATATATTTATATATATTTTTAACCTGGTGCTTAGGATTGATCAAAGGGACTCAGGCATTTGAGGCAAGTGTTCTCGACTAAGCCACAACCCCAGCCCCAGAATGAATTCTTAAAAAGTTGTTACGTGGGCATATAAATATACCACAGGGGACGCCACCTTTATGCATAGGTAGAAAGAAGCAATCAAATATAAATTAATAGATGAGCAAAAAGAAGTTTAGTAGAGTAGATGAAAAAGATTTGGGAAATGTTAGGGGGAATGGGAGAAAAAAGAGAGAGGGAAGGGGGCAATCATGAACTGAAGTCAAATTGCATGTGTGTATGATTTTGTCCGAATGAACCCACTACTATGTATAACTACACAGTTCTAATCTTAAAAAAGAAATATAGGTAAGAAAATCATTATGAAACCTAAAAAGGCAAAAACAAATTTCTATGGAAGTTTGGCTATAAGTGGGAGACACATACTGGCCTGGAGCCTGTGTTTTCCAATGTCATTTATAGTAGGACAGGTTTTACTACATTTTTATATTTTACATGATCCAACTGGCAAAGAGGGGCACTGAGACTTATTAATAGACAAGCTGGGTTTACACGGCTTAGAGACCTAATCAGGTGCTTGGCTTTTTAGTTGCTCTTCCTTCCACCTCACTAGGCTCCGTCTCAGTATCACAGACCTTCCACACTCTCTAGAAGGGCTTCCTTTTCTTCACCTAGGGGGACCTCAGTATGTGGCACAATGCTCCTGTCCCTAAGGAAACCAGGGCTGTGGGAATGTGCTGGGTGGCAGGCACATTTATTCCACGTGGTAGACATCCACTTGTGCCCCAGTCTCTTGCCTGCCTCTTCAGATAAGCATGTTCACCAGATTTCTCTGGCTCTCTTCAATATCCAGCCTCTATCTTGCCTCCCTAGTTTTAATTTGAGTGTTAACAGAGGTCCCACTCCCCAGCCTCTTGACACAACATTCCACTCTGTGTCTTCTGTTTTGTCTTTTGGGGACACCAATTGATTCACGCTCTCCAATCACCTCCATGGCCATATCCTCAATCACTTCTGCTCAGGTTTCTCTAAGTCTGAGCCTTGACATTCTCATGCCAGATATTCTTGGGTCATGTTAATCCTTATTTTCTCTGTTGCGCTGAATACACATTTTTCAGATAATGACCTCAAGTGTCAGATGAAAGTGGACTATTTCATGGACTTTTTATTGTGGCCTGTAAGTAAGAGATATCTATAAACTGCTAAGCACAGTACCCAGCTGGCAGGAAGTGCTCAGCATACATTAGGTTGCTGCCTTGCCCTTTTGGAGCTGCCATGGTGGGTGTGGTGTTGAGTCTCCTCTTCACTTCCTCCTGACAGGGCTTCCCTGTCACTGTTTTCCCATGTACCAGCTGAGATGCAGCAGCATGGCTCAGTCCCTGCTCTTCCTCTTGTTCCCAGCCCCAGAGGCCTGAACTGGAACCTGGCTCTGACCCACTCTCCTCTTAGCAGGAACTCCTTTTATTGATAGTTTACATTTTGATGAACTTTTGTAATACAGAGAATTTGAACCCAAGTTCTTCTATGTGTGCCAGACCTGCCATACTCTATAGAGTGGTTTCTTTTTCTTCATTCTACCACTGAACTGCACCCTAGCCCTTGATAAATATTTTAACATATATGCATATGTATATGTATTTTATATATGCATGTGATTTTGTGCATATTGAAGTTTCACTACAAGGCATTGTACTAGAAAGCACATAGAAAATTATACATAAAGGTGGTTTATGAAACTGTACCTCACAAGTTTTTACTGGAAGTTACATTCATGTGGAATATCCATCCATCAAACATTTTTTTCCTAAATAATAGAAACATATCAATCTGCTAACTTTTGCTTTTCTGTGTGACATATATACGCTAATGATATGAGAAGGAAGTCCTGGCACCTTAGATCTTGTGTGGTGAAGGCTAGACTACAGCAATTGTGGTTGCAGCGGGAGCAGGGACAAAGGGGTCAGCAATAGGCCATGATTGAGGGGTGAGAAGAAAATGCTCTAGAAAATGCATGCCCAGCAAGTAGAGCCTAGCTGGAAATTCCTTCTTTGTGGGGCTCTTTTCTTCTTTCAGTGACCAGGACACATGATGTTTTGAAGAAGGCAAGGACTAACTTGGAGCTAAAGCAACGATTGCGTCTTACACAGTCACAGAGCCTGCTTCAAATACATCACCATCTGACATCAGATCTGTAAGTGACCCTGACCTCCTTTACCTTCTAGGAGATATCTGGTCCACCGCACAGGTCTTAGCTCCTGGATAGCCTCCTCTTAAGACTCCATACCTTCACCCTCCTGCCCGCTCAGCTTTCTACCCTGTTATTATTCTCCTCTCGTCACCATCTGTCCCCTTTAGCCCAATTTTCTCTCCTTGATGTCAGTCAAGCAAGGAGTCAGAGAAATGCAGTTCAGTTGGTCCTTGAGGGAAGAAACTTTCAAAGTCTCCCTGTGAATCAGTTGTCTACCAAGAGATCTCGAGGCCATATGTGCATTCTGGACTTTCCTGAACTACTTTATGAAAAACCAAATAAGGCATAACCTTATAAATTGACTTTAGTGCACAAAATTAGGTTAAGAACAGCATTTTATTTTAACACCTCATTTTCTTTCAAAAACATGAAGGAAGATCCACTTGGTCTCCTGGATATAAAAGAAAAAACTGATAATGAAAAAAAGACACTTTAAGGGAAATTTATTTATATATATATCAGATATTCTCTACATTTATTTAAATGCTGTGCTAATAATTCCCTAGAAATCCTATTAAGAGAAACTTGATGTGTAACTGATTGTTTTAAATATGAGACATTAAACCTTTAAACTTATATGGTAAACATCAGAGCAGTTGAGCCTTCTAGGAATGTTCCTAAGTTGTACCCTGAGAGCCTTGACACACAGTGTGATCAAGCATGGGATGTATATCAACTAGCTCTTGCTTTCTAATTCCCTTTGGATCTTCTCTGAGGATTGCTTTCTTTCCTGAGTCTCTTATCACAACACTTAGAGGATTGGCTCTGTACAGCCTCCTCCTATCGCTGCCAAGTTAACCCACAGCCTCCAGTTCCTGCTGGCTCCCTCCAGTGTGCAGCCCACCCTCTCCTTGTTCATGATTTCTGGTCTCTAACTCCAGGCTTAATGTCAACTGGTTGTATGCCTTTGGCTGGCCCCTTTGCCTCTGTGAGCTACTACCCTTCATCTGTTAAAGGTGGACCTAGACTTAGATAATCTCTGAGGTCCCTGCCAATTTGACTTCTCCTTAAGAAAAATGAGACACACACTTAACAGGGGAACTTGCCTCAATATGTCCTCTTCAGTACAGGCTGTTTCTACATGTGTATGTTTCATGCTCCATCCTTATTTTCCTAGAATATGACAAAGGCCTTTATTTTTCTTCAGACCATATAACATGTAGTATGAACTGGGTAATAAAAGGACAGTAGTAGGATCTGACCATATGATATGCAGTAGGGCTATGGCTGGGGCACCAGGGATTTGGGTGCACAGGGAAGCTTATCCTCTAAGCTGGAACCTGGAATCTCCTCCAGACCCAGTGCATCCCCTTGACTCATTCTTTTTACCACCTCCCACCATGTTTATACCTTCCTGCATGCTTTGCCCTAATTCCAGTGTCTGGGCATCATAAGTGGGGTCTAACAGTTCCATCTGAACAGGATTCTTTTGTTTACTTGCAGGTGAAATCGTTAAGGGTCCTTCTGTGTGCTCCAGCATTGAGACTCTTGCCTTCCAGGAGCCACAAAAGAAGCAAAGCCACCACAGGTCCCTTAAACACGAGGAAGCCTAGGCCTAACCCCCTCACCACATCTGAACAACTGTCTATCTGCTAAGGAGCACCTGGGCCCTATTCCTTCAAATCTGGTGCAGGTCTGAAGAGGTGATCAGAAATGTCTCCTACTAGGGTAGTCAGAAAGGCAGAATGACTTCCTGGCAGTGATGGAATACCAGTAGTCAAAGACCACCAGGCTTCTCACTAGACAAAGTGCACCTAAGAGTGCATGCTAAACCTCGAGACACTGCTTCTGAACAGCCTCAGTGACACAGCACCTGTCACAACACAATTCTCACCTCAGCAGCTCTCCTCAGAAAATCAGCTCTGGGGAAATTGTTGCCTCCTACACAAGGGTCATGTGGTTCCAATGTAGAGCTCCTTGGCAGTTCTAGAAGCACCCTAGTGAGCAGCAGGGCCCTGCTGGACAGTGTCAGTGAGACTCAGCTAGCACCTTTCACAGATCCACACCTGACCATGTAGCTCCTCTAGGCCAAGCCAGGCTGGACTTTGCACTGCACCATCAGGTCTCACCTCTTTGAGTCCATGTGAGGAAGGAAATTGATGACTTGCTAAGAGGCCCTCTCATTTATAGCCTAGCACAATCTGCTTCCTTTATTCACTCATTCTCCAAATTTTACTGCCCCCACTCCTCCACATTAAATATGCTGTGCCATTTTGCTAATCTAACTTCCCTCAGGGGAATATGAGACTGATGTCCACACCAAGCCTATGCAAAGTCTTGCATATGGCAGCCTCTACTTGTTTCTTAGTGGTGTGGGCCAGGCCCCAATTGTACTGAAGCCTCCTTTGTGTCTTCAGAGTGCTCCTAGTATGCGTAAATGTAAGATAGAGGTTTATTTATGTTGCTGTAGCCATACGTTGAAGGCCAACATCACTGATGGCAGGCAGGGTGAAACTGTAACGGTCTTTCAGTGGCTTTTTGTTTTCTTTTAAAGCAAAGTTTGTATAAATAGTTTCTTTTTTTTTTTTTTGTCTTTGTTTCCCATTTCTATATTAGTCCCTAGAACAAGTGTTAAGAATAGAAAATAAAATAAGCCATACCCCAAAAAACAAAGACTGAATGTTTTCTCTGGTAAGCAGATGCTGATCTATAAAGCAGGGTGGTGGGGAATGAAGGAACCTTGGATTGGACAGAGGGGAGGGAGGTAAAGGGAGGGGTGTGGAGGTGTGGAGGTGTGGAGGATTGTGGAATGAGAGGGACTTTAATACCCTATATACATTTGTGACTACACTACTGGTGTTGACTCTGCCAAAGAGACGTGTAAAAATGAAAAAGCTACCCCTATGTATTCTGTAATATCAGGTTCTATTCTAAACAGTGCATCTTTAGGATACTTCCCTTTGCTCTACTCTTGACAATATCAGTGACTGCTATTTTCTTTAGGCAAAGAATAGTGTAATCTACTTAGAAAATTTTATACACACACACACACACACACACACACACATATTTATATATATATATACAGTGTTCTAAATAAACCAATTGTGACAGTCACTACAGTCACTATCAAGAATATCACTCTATACTGACTAAACTAAAAGTAATTATCCTTTGGGGCTGGGGTTGTGAGTCTGTGGTGGAGAGCTTGCCTGACATGTGTGAGGCCCTGGTTTGATCCTCAGGAACACATAAAAATAAGTAAGTAAAATAAAGGTATTGTGTCCATCTACTGCTAAAAAGCTGTTTAAAAGGGGGGAAAAACACAATTGTTCTTGATGAAACCTTATTTTAGGTTTCATCCTATAAATTTGTAGTCCACCAAAGGTTTTGATTGTGTGTTTGTCATTCTCATTCACTTTTGTGTATCAATTCTTTTGAATATGAATTTGTCTTATATTTTCATTAGTAAGTAAATTTGCTTTTTCTTCAAATCTTTGTCAATCTGATTTTTTTTAAATCAGCTTGTCTTGTTCTAAAATTGAAGAAATCATGTTATTTCTGTTGAAATTATAGTCCCTTATGAATCTTGTAGGCAGAAGTGAAAATGAAGGATATTGAGTCTAAGAAAAATCAATTCAAGTCTCTTTTTTGTGCATTACAGTATTTTAAATTATCCTTCCAATAGATCTTGCACAGCTTTCTAATGGTTTTTGTCTAAGTATTTGGTTTGCTGTTGCTATTACTAATGGATTCTTTCTTCCTTCACATCTTGTGGTAGTTGCTCTATGTGTAGCAGTAGTGATAATAATAGAAAAAATATTAACCATGGGCAAGTCAATTGTTATAGTAAGGACCTAGAAATGTCCCCTAAAGAACTCGAGTGTTAAATAAGGCAACCATATTCAGAGGTGAAACAGTTGGATTACAACAACTGGATTGATCCATTTGATGAATTAAAAATTTGAATGAACTATTGGTTGGTAACTGTAAGCAGGTGAGTCATGATGGGAGGAAGAAGGTCAGAGGGAGCATGACCTTGGGCTCTATATGTCCTGGTCCCTTCCCCTCTCTCTGCTCCCTAGCTCCCATGTGCTGAGCAGCTTTCCACCATCACATCCTTCCACCATAATATTTCTGCCTTGGAGCCAGCCAATGATGATCTGAACACTCTGAAATTGTGAACCAAAATAAATCTCTCCTCTAAAAGTTATTCTTTCAGGTAGTTTTCATCAAAGCTCATTAACACAGCAATGTTGTGTTTTAGGTGAATCAACTCAATCTTCACAAATAAGGCATCAGTCAGGTCTTATATGTAGAGAGGAGAATTATATTACATAATTAATTACATATAATTACATGTAATTATATAATCTAATGTAATTATATTACATTAAGGGATATATTTAAGATATTTCCATAGTTTATAAAATTTCTAGGAAGGATAGAGACCTCTGTTTGGATGCTGCACAGCTAGAAAAAAAATGGAGTAAGGAGAAAGGTCCAAACACAGCACAGAAATATTCCAGTGGACACTACTCCCCAGCTTGGGCCATTTAACACCTTGCTGCCAGAAACCCAACTCCAGAGCTTGATCAGGATACTCACTTTCTTCACAAGAACATAAATTCCCTACATGCCACTCCTACCCTGAATCGTCCGTATGCACATGTAGGTTTGTCTCACATGAATTCATCTCATTGAAGAATCAGTGCCAACTGCAATCCTTACTCCAGATGAGACTTGGAAACTGCACTTATATATTATCAGTCTATGCAGTAGTAGAAGGTATGATAAATGGAGAAAAAGACATCTACCATAGTAGACATTAGACTCATTATATACTCTTGATACAAATTTATATTTTGTTCAGTCCCACAGAGGCATCCCTGGCAGCAACCTTAGTTTCAGGGGTTAGGTGAGTGGCTCTGAGTGCTGGGGAGGTAAGGTTGGGGTTGTGCTGGTCCTGCAGTCTGCTGGGGGCCAATTGCACACCCAGGGAGATAGGGAAGCTGAAGACAAACTGTGAGGTAAGGGTGGGAGTGGGCTTGCAGTACCCCTAAGGGGCCTGAAGGGCTGGCAGGCCTGGAGGAGCGGGATGTGGCCAGCACCTGGGACAGCTGCTCCATGCGGCTCAAGGCCTTCTCTAGCCTCAGCTGCTCCTTTATCATCTGCTAAGCCAAGCAGATGGTAGCAGAGCAGAGGATGCCCTCCTAGCAGTGCACCATCCCTGGACTGCGGTAGTCCTTCACCGCACAGTCCTACTCCATGGCTTCCATGAACCAGGAGCCCATGTTGGACTTGTGGTTATCTTTCGCCAGATGCGTTTGTACTGGTAGCATCCTTGCATGTGGTTTGGGCATTCGGAGGAGACATTCAATAGGACTGTGATCCCTAGGGCGTGCAGCATGTCTCTCCAGGCAGCGTGGAAGGCAACCTGGAAGTAGAGGAACTGAAGAATCTCCAAGGGTCCCCGCAGCCTGTGCAGAGCGGCTCCAGTGGAGCTGCAATGCAGGTGAAAGGACTCCATGGCACTGGGGAGAAGTCTGCCGGGGCGCTGGTTTTGGAACAGAATTCTGGGTAAGCAGAGGAAAACTTCTCACAGCCACCTTTGAGCAAGCAGACGTCTCTTCACTGGGGCTTAGGATGGAGTGTCCGCACTACTAGAGTCAAGGTGAGGTCCTCCCTGAGCCCCTGGCGCCTGGGCTCCACTCAAAGTAGAGGATGGCAGCCAAGTAGAGACTGGAGCACAAGAGGGCGCACTTCCCCCTGAGCGTGCAGGATGGACTCCAGGATCCTGGAGCCCTTGGCCTGCCTATTTTCCTGGGTGTTGTATTGAAGAAGGTGGACAGAACCTCTGTCTGATAGGAAAGGTGTGCAAAAAGTCGAGCAGCAAGTGCTTGCTGGCGCTCCCCAGCCCCAGGGTTCAGGGGCTGCCACTGGTGTCAGCCCAGCTGCCGCCAGGCACTGCAGTCTCCACCCCTCACATGCAACCCAGGGCAACCACCATCTCCCAACCTCTTTGCCTCTGAGGCCGCCACAGCTACAGCCTCTGCCTTAGCGGTTCTCGCACAACTTCATAGGCTTTTTGAGCACACTGCAGTCCATCTCTCCCAGTTAATCAATCGTCACCATGGAGTGTAGGAACTGGGGCGATAGTCACCCAGGCCAGCCAGGCAACAGGAATGGGCGAACAAGGGCTAAGAGAGGGAGCCTTCAGAAGTGACCGCCAACTTGGTCCCCAGAGGCTTGGGCAGCCGGACCCCCTATTGGGTCCCCTTCCTCCTGCAGCCTTCAGGTTATATAGCAGCCCTAGCAGCCTCAGGTGCCTTGCACAGGCTGTGCTCTGACAAGGGAGTGGCAGCGCAAGTGTGTGTGTTGAAGGCAGAGAAGCACTATTTTAAAAAACCTGTATTCATATGTGTCACATTAAATCCTTTCTCAGTTCAGGGCTGTGGCTGTGGCTCAATGGTAGTGCACTTTACTGGCATGTGTGAGGCACTGGGTTCGATTCTCGGCACTGTATATAAATAAATAAAATAAAGGTCTATCAACAACTAAATTTTTTTTAAAATAATAAAAAAATAAAACCTTCCCTAGTTCAAAACATATTTATTTATATTTTCATACATGTATTCATGGGTTATTCTAATGAGTATTCTTAGTTTTCCATATGCATTTTTTTCACTCACCCTAACCCTTACCCTACAGAAAATTTAACACTAAACCTAAATATAACCGTATACCTGAATCTACATTAATATAAAGCATACATAAAATTGTGAATATACATGGGTAACAAGACCTATATATTCAATTATCAAAAATATATTTGCATATATATTATATATGCATATTTATTTGTGCATTCACAAATTTTAAAATGGCTACTTTCATACCAGATTATAAACACCCCCACTTCTGCTTTTGCATATC
The DNA here is from genome assembly GCF_964194105.1 of Spermophilus citellus. NCBI lineage: Eukaryota > Metazoa > Chordata > Mammalia > Rodentia > Sciuridae > Spermophilus > Spermophilus citellus. The sequence continues at coordinate 20,561,374 of NC_138191.1, forward strand.
TGATCCCATCCTCTCAAACTTGAAACCTACTGTCTACTTATTTTCCCTAAAATAACTCATGTCCACCTGTAGGTTTTTCCTGATAGATTATCTGCAGCTGAATATCAATGTGAACACACTGTTGACAGGCATGCAATTAAACATATCAACATCAGTCGAGATATGCTGAACACACAAAGTCTAGTACATAAATTCATACTTAGATTGGATATCCACTCTTTCAGACTTGTACGCTTCATATATGCACCCTCTCCATTCCTCTGCGTCCATCACTCTTCTAAGGGAAACACAGAACCACAACTTTTGTTTCCTTCAGAGAACAAGAAAAACTCACCCTTCCCTGGTATTTACCACATACGTATGAGCTTAATGAATGCTTGATTTTATACTTTGAAAAGCACTGGCTCACTAGTCTAGAAACTCGGTGGACAGGGCCCGTATTTGTTTTGTGTCCAACACCCAACAGTATGCTCTCACTAGCATTTCAATAAAACGATAAATAAATGACTATATTATTATTTTTTAAAAGATCTTTTTTTTTTTTTTAAAAAAAAAATGGGCCTGTATCTTGGTGCTGAGAATGGAACCCAGTGCCTCACACATGCCAGGCAAGCGCTCTACCACTGAGCCACAACTCCAGCTCCAAAGATATTATTATTAAGCGCTATTCGGTCACTCAGTTGCTGCACCACTACCTTCTGTGGGGGAGATGAGTTTCAGAGTTTGACTGAAGCAACTAATAAAACCACGCAGGCGAGGCCTCCAAAGGATGGGAACTTAAAAGTGCCGTCGCACACCCTCGGGCACCACATCCTGCTGGTTCTGAAGCCTTGTGCTTCCCGCCCAAATTTGAAAGTTTCCCCGCCCACCCGCCTGCCTACCCCGATGTGGCCGACGCCTAGCTCCGCCCCCCACGCACACGCACGCACGTGCTCCGCACTCTCCAGGACCCCGGAAGGCCCAGGCGCCTGTGGGGAACACAACCCTCAAGACCCGCTCCAAAGGGCAGTTCCCATGAGTTGGCTTCTCACTTTCGAAGCCCTACTCTGTGAGTCCTGCTCCTGTGCCGGCGTCCATACCTCTGAGGGTCTGCTGCTCACCTGGAGAGCTGGTAAGAAGCCCAACAGGTCGCCCTCCCTGTGGCGGCCAGAGCCTCCGCCCCGCGCACCCTGGGTACACAGCCTCTCCTGTGTGCTGCAGAGGACAGTGGCAGCGCCATGGAGGACCCTGGGAGCGCACGCAGGATCCTGGGAGTGCCACAGGAGACCTGGGAGTGCCGCACAGCTGCTAGGTGGCTCCTGCTGAGAGGACTTCTGCTGGGAGCTGCAGCTGGGTGTCATCCTCCAGGTGAGTCCGGGAATTCTTGGGTAGAGTCCTGGATGGCTACTCTGTTCTCAGGAGTCCAGCTCAATTCTGTTGACTCTAGTGATGAATTGGGTTAGACCCTGAAATCCCCTGACCTTTCCCTGTTAGCCGTAGGCCAGGTGAAAGCTTCTGAATGTGAGTGAGTTGAGATGACCAAAGACTGAATGCCCCCAAGGAGGTTTCAAGGAAACTATGGGGAGTAGATGGAACCAGTGTGTTAAGGGGGACTCAACATCGGTTTTGAGTGATTTCATGATGTAGTATACCACCGACACAAATATTGTAATAACAACAAAATATGATGATTTACATTTATTGATTTCTGCGTGTTAAACCAACCTTGGGTCCTTGGGATGAACCCCACTTGATCATGGTGAACTATGTTTTTAGTATTTTTTGTGTGTAATTTGTCAGAATTTTATTGAGAATTTTTACATGTATGTTCATCGGGGATATTGGTCTGAAGTTTTCTTAAAGGGTCTTTGTCTGGTTTTGGTATTGATGTTAGTCTCAGAATGAGTTTAGAAGGCTTCCCTCGTTTCCTGTTTCATGGAATACTATGAAAAGTATGGTATTAATTCTTCTTTGAAAGTCTCATTGAATTTAGCAGAGAATCCGTCTGGTCCTGGACTTTTCTTGGTTGGTAGGCTTTTTTAAATATATTTTTATTAGTTTTAGATAGGCACAATGCCTTTAGTTTATTTTTTATGTGATGCTGATAATCAAACCCAGTGCCTCACACATGCCAGGCAAGCACTCTACCACACAACCCCAGACTGGTTGGTAGGCTTTAGATGGTGTTTTCTATTTCATTACTTGCAATTAATCTATTTAAATTGTGTATGACCTCCTCATTCAGTTTGAGTAGGTCTTATGACTCTAGGAATTTGTTTATGTATTCTATATTTTCTACTTTTTTGGAGTACAAATTGTCAAAGTAGTTTCTAATTTCTTTCTGCATTTTAGACATGTCCCTTGTGATATTACTTGCTTCATCTTCTTTTTTAGTAATCTTAGTTTTCTTTTTCTCTTCGTTAGCATGGCCAAGGATTTATGTATTTTATTTATTGTTTCAAAGAACCAACTTTGTGTTTTTTCAATTTTTTTTCCTTTAGAGTTCATTGATTTCAGCTCTGATTTTATTTTATTTTTTTATTGGTTGCTCAAAACACTACAATGATCTTGACATCATATTTCATACATTTGATTCAAGTGGGTTATGAATTCTTATTTTTACCACTTGTACAGATTGCAGGATCACATTGGTTATACATCCACGTTTATACATACTTCCATACTAGTGTCTGTTGTATTCTGCTGCCTTTCCTGATTTTCATTAGTTTCTGTCTTCTATTGCTTTTGGTATTGATTTGTTCTTCTTTTTCTCAGGCTTTGAGATGTAGTGTTAGGTCCTTTATTCATGCACAGTGCAGTAAACTTTCCTCTTAGTACTGCCTTCCTAGTGTCCCAGAGATTTTGATATGTCATATCAGTGTTTTCATTTACCTCTAACAATTTTTTTATTTCATCCTTGATTTATTTGACTATCCATTCCTCATTAAGTAATGTATAATGTAGTCTCCCTTTGGTAGAGTGGCTTCTGTTTTTTACTTGAGCGCTGATTCCTAATTTCTTCCATTTTAATATGATATAATGCTGGGTAATTTCTTTGCTTTTTTTGTATTTACTAAGAATTGCTTTTCAGTGTAAGATATGGCCTATTTTAGAGAAGAAGACAAGTGCTGCTGAAAAAAAAGTATATTTACTCGTTAATGGATGAAATATTCTATATATTTCTATTAAGTATAAATTATTGATTGTATAATTGTATGGTTTCTTTTTTTTTTTTTTTTTTTCTCGGTCTTATTGGGATTTTCTTAGCGTGGATGTTGAACCCTTGAAGCCTACACACCGCGAGTATAGGATGGGGTCAGGGAGAGGACTAAATGCCCCAAGTGGGTACAGCAGAAGGATATTCACCCACAAGGCGCTGGCCAGCCTGGTTGCTTCCTTCGCCTCAGGGGCTGCTGGAAGTAGGTCGGGTGTGGCTTCGGGTTTTTGCCCTCGGTGGACCTCAGTCTCATCTCCTCTTCCGGAGAGGGCAGGAATTGACCCACAGAACTCGGGAATGGGAACGCCAGGACAAATTGGAGGGTGGGACCAAGACCCTAAGGTTTCCTTATGGAGACGGGTCTTCTATGGAATAATCTAATTAGGAAATTCTCTCCCAAGGACCATAGGAGACACCAACTACTAAGCCATGGTCAAAGGGTTTCTGAGAAAAGATTTGCAGGGAACCTAGGTGGGTGTGACACAAGACACATAACACGACAATGGACGTGAAATGTTTTTGGAGGGCATACTCAGTTCAACCCCTTCTTTGAAATTAGTTTTAGAATATGGCAAACAGATACGATAAAAAGATGTTCTCATTCCTTTTGAGGTGCGCCACACTGCCAGGCCTTGCTTTCACCTGACATCCAGATTAAATGACCCTTCGGTTACATCCGGAGACGTCCAATCGAGCGAATGAATGTTCTGTTCAAAAACTTTTCAAACACGAGTTCTCCTCCATCTGTTACTTGGTCTCTTAAACCAGATCGGCGCCCCCTCCCGAAACTTTGGAGTGCCGGGCCTTTTCCCAGACTGGGGGTATGGAGCGGACCCAGGACCCGCGGGGTTGCAGAGGGAGGAGGGAGGAGCGCCATCACGCCGGGGAAAGGCCATAGGGCAGTGACAGCCCGGAAGGCTGGGGCTTCCGGACCTGATGCGCCCCAGTGCCACGGTGACTGACCTCGACTGCCGGGCAACTGGAAGTCTCGGCCAGGCTGACTAGCTGGACCTGAAGCGCGCAGTGCAACATGCGGGCGGAGAAGTCCAGCAGGCGACTACCCAGGAGTTGCGCCCTAGCTTCCCAGTCCCTTCCAAGCCTCTCTCCAGCCACTCCACCCAGCAGTCGCACAGAGCTTGATCGCCCTCAGCCTGGCCAACATCATTTTAACTGTTTGGGACCGGCAAGCCAGAACCAAGAGATGGAGAGCTCGACCGGGGAGATTTTTCGACTTTTTTGTTTCACGGCAGGCTTCTATTAAATGGCTCGGCTCCGGCAACCAAATCCTGAATGAGGCGGGGCGCCTCTGCTCCTCCGCCGGCAGCACGGAAGCAGTCCCCGGGGCAGGCAGGACTTGGGGCCGCCGAGGCCGAGCGATGATGGAAGCGGAGGCGGCGGAGGACCACCGGTACGCGCGGGGCGCTCCAGAGCCGAAGAGACTATTGGCTGGAGTTCAGGAGGTAACTGAATTTACAAATAGCTCTTTGGAGATTTCTGGCTCAAGGATTTTCGATTTACCTCTATTTGCTTCTCTCTTCCTGTAAGCTCATTCTTTGCTCCGTATTGTTTGAATTTCTATTATCGACTTTTATTTCATGGGATCATTTAAGAAAGTTTGAAAATAACACGAAACTTTTAAACCTCGTGCGTAGTATCAAGGAAAGAATCGCACTGTGTGTTGAATATGTTTTTCATTTGTGACCACTAGGTAAGTTTTAAAAATTGTCCGGGACTGCTGCGAAACCTTAATCTGCCAATAGCACTGACCAGCTTTTCCTATCGTTGTAGGAAAGTTATCAGTGTGGAGCAAACTGCCCAATTGGGGGTAGGTGGGTTATCTTCTAATTGTTCACCTCCCAGTTTCCAATAACGCCGTTGTAAATTACAGTCAAAACTTTGCTGGTTTTTGTTGCTTGACTTTTAAGCAGCTCCTACGAAAATGTTGGAGAGATTGGATTCCTTGTTTATAAAGTTCTTTTTTCCATCAAGTCCGGGCCTGACTTGTAGTCTCCCAGTCCGGAGGGACGCGCCTCACAGGCCTCTCATTGGCGGCGGCGGCGGCGGCGGCGGCGGCGGCGGCGGCTGCGCTCCGAAACCCCGGCAGGATGTGGCGGAGCTGTGGTTGCGGTCCAGCTTGGGCTGGCTCTTGGTGCGCTTGATGGAGCCCTTGAGGCGGCGGCTGAGGAAGCCCTGCGCGCGGGGCGACAAGAGGGGGAAGGGGAGGCGGGGTTAGCGCGGCGGCGGCGGGCCGGGACCCGCGCAGGACCCGCACCCTGCTGGGCGGCCGCGCGGCCGAGGGCGGGGCCGGGCTCGCGCTCGGCCCCAGCAGCTCGCGGCCAGCGCCGCCGCCGGCCCGCCAACCGAGCGCCGACCTGTATGGTTTCTTTTTAAAAAATATTTATTTTTACTTCTTAGAACTTTATTTTATTTATTTTATTTTATATGCTGTGCTGAGAATTGATCCCAGTGCCTCATACATGCTAGGCAAGTGCTCTTCCATGGAGCCACAACCCAAGCCCCTCTATAGTTTTTTCATTTAGTTTTTATTTAGAATGACTGTCTAGTAGTGAGAGAGGTGTGTTAAAGTCACCCAGTATTATTGTGTTATGATCTATTTTACTATTGAAATTGAGAAGGATTTGTTTGATACATGCAGACGTCCATTGTTTGGGACACAAATGTTTATAATTGTTATGTCCTCCTCATACATACTTCCCTTAAGAAGTATGAAATATCCTTCTTGGTCTCTTCCAATTAAATTTGGCTTGAAGTCTACTTTATCTGAGATGAGCATGGAAACCCCAGCTTGTTTACACAATTAATGTGACGTTTTTTTCCCATCCTTTCACCCTCAGCCTGTGGATGTCTTTCCCCATGAAATGAATCTGCCAGTCTGCATATTCTGATTGATGAGTTCAGGCTGTTAATATTCAAGTTTATTATTGAGATATGATCTGGGTTCCCACTCATTTTGACTTATATCTGCTTATTAATGTGACTTAGTTTCTAGTTTGGTTGACTGTGTATTTAGTGTAGATCCTCCCTTTCCTGTTTTGTTTTTAATTCATCCTCATGAAATATTTTGTTGAGAATGTTGTGTGGTGTGGGCATTCTAGTTGTAAATTATTTAGTTTTTGTTTATCATGGGGAACATATATGTGGCAGGGCTCTGAATGACACTCGTTGATGTACATCTCCCAGCAAGGTGCCTTATGGCCCTCAGGACCCTCGAAGTGGAAGCTGCTGTCTGTGTTCACACACATGCCTGCGTGCTCACAAGGATTGCTGTTGGCATCAAGACACAAGCACCTGTGACCAGGACCCACGCACCAGCCAGAATTTCCACACATGCAGACAGCAGAGGAGCATCTGCTACTTACACCAGCCCCAGAACTTTGGTAAGCTTGCTTTCTGCTTTTTAATTTGTTCAAATATATTCTTCATTTGTTCTGATCAGTTACACATGACAGTGGAATGCGCTTTGACACATCCCAAATCAGTGAAGTGTAATTTCTCCTTCATCTGGTTGTCCATGAAGCAGATTTACAAAACTCATGTAATCATGTGGGCCCATGCATTAGTAATGGCCAAATCATTCTACCATTGTTTCTTTTCCTTTTTTTGTAAATATTTATTTTTTTGGTTATAGTTGGACACAATATCTTTATTTATTTATTTATGTGTGGTGCTGAGCATCGAACCCAGGGCTTCGCACATGTGGGGCGAGTGCTCTACCACTGTGCCACAACCCCAGCCCCTCTACCATCATTTCTAACCCCATAGTGTCTTTTATTCAATTTTTTTAAAGCTGTGTTTTTCTTTCTTTGTATTCAGGTATTGAACTTTTAATTAATCATTCACATATACTGTTGTAAGTTCAAAGTTCTTTGTATTACAAAAAAGAGCAGAGGGCACCTGCAACTGGGTTTTCTTTTTATTTTAGGTACTCATTTTTAAAGTTAAATTGTTTTTAATATGCCTTTGAGAAATAATTCTATGGACAAAAACCTTATTCAGATCTAGAATGGATCCCCTTAGCAAATCCCTATATCTTTATCATAACTAGTTTTGGATGTGTGGTGAGAAAGCTGTTAATTTGTTTTTAGTAACAGAAAATTCTACATTTGAAAATTAAAACTGACAGAAGCACTGATTACAAACCCTAGAGTGCAATGTGGATTATAGGTGGGAAACAAACTGTTCTCAAGACAGTTTTCTTTACTTCACATCTGCAGAGTTATGTGCAGGACTCTGTATGTGGCACTTGTGGACTCATTGAAGGGGACACTAACTAGAAGGCTTTAGATGACACTGTAAAGGGACTTCATTGTAATAACTGTGGTATGCAACCACTTTTATGCATTCATTGAGTGTAACCTGCCTCAGTGCTTGGGCCTCACTGGAAACTGTGAACACAGAGATGGGTCGAACATAATCTTAGCTTATACAGAACTATCAGTCTTGTAAACAGCAAGTGAAAGAACTGATAGTGGACTCATTGGTGAGTGTAGCCAGTGCTGTATCAAAAAAATGTTGGTAGTCAGGTTGATCCCCCTACTAGTTGTTTCCAACAGGTCCCAGCATAATGATGGATGACTTCTCAGACCAACACCTGCTCTCCAGTTTGGCTCATAGAAATCCATATTCTCAAGATCCGAAGATGATTTTGATGACATCAATAGATACTGAGTATGTTCTGGCCAGCTGGAGAAAGAGGCAGGGTAAGTAAGACACATAAGTTCTTCCTTGCGAAGATTATTGTGATGTTTTCTCTAGCTAGACCTCAGCATTTTCTGTCCACTTCAAAACAAACTAATATTGTCATTCCTCAAAGTTCAACTCTTGTTTTTACTCAAACTTCATTTCAAATGCAGGTAAATAATTGAAGTAAATTTCAGGTTTGCAGTCCAAAGGGAGGAAGGTGTGGCTAAAAGCCTGGCTTTCTGACATTCAAGTGGATGAGAGTCGATGACTCTTGTGTTCATAGGAGCAGAATAAACTAACTCCCCTGCTTTGCTCCTCAGTTTACCCTGTGGTGTGTATAAAATGTAAAATCTCCATGTATATAGAGAACTTACATTATAAGTGAGTTAAAGCAAATGAATGCATTTGCTGAGCTTGGACAGGTAAAGCACTGGGCTCATTTCCCTGCAGCATGCTAGGAAGGGTATCCAATCCTTACTGAAAAGAGCTTAATGTATCTGCTTCAGATTCAGCCATGGTTCTCAGTAGGTGAGAACATTGATTGCAGACACCAGTAGCCTGACCTAGTGAAGGGAGGATTGCCATGAAGAGCAGAGTCAACACTGGACATTATCTGCTTTGGACTTAGTAAGAGGGATCTGGAAAACTTCTTCCAATGAGCGTCCCACAGTTGAGGGTTCACAAAGACTTAGCATGGCTCCCCTCCATGTTTCTATTCTCCTTTCCATGTTCCTATTGCCTGAGCCAATTGGAACTTTTGTAATAAGTAAGGAATTCCTTCAGAGTCCTGTACACCAACAGATGTCCCAGTGAGAGAAAAGAAGCCACAATAAAAACGGAGTATAACAAAATAATATTGAGAGAGTGCAGAAAACAATTTCAAACACTCATGGTTTACTCTTTGTTCTGTATTTTTAGTGGATTTTGAAATAATGGCATATTCAGAGAAGAACATTATGGCTCTATTACATTGACAGTTTTGCATTGTTCCCTTGAGGAAAAACCTTATGATCCACTTTATTATTAAGGAAATAATGAGGTGACCACTGGGTAGTCCTGTAGATAATTTTAACTTGTTGGGAAACCATTTCTACTTCAAGGATTCTCAACATATACCTATAGGAGTAATGTGAAATATGGTGTTTGGAGAAGGGAACAAAGAAAAGTTGGTAATATTGGCATGAGGGTACACAAGTACTGAGACTGCCCAATGAGTGGTGGTCTACGTCTGTACTGACCTTCTGAAGAAACCAGTGGATCAGCCATCATGAGCCAATCGGAAGGCAGAGGCTCCCACATTCCATGACATCTCCAACCTTCTAATTCTGTTAGACTGTTACCTAGCGCACTCAGCCCTACCTCCTCATTTCTGTCTTGAGTCCACGCTGTAGACTCAGGTGTGTGAATCCTTGTTTGAAAGGTGAAGGAGTTTCAAGTGTTGTGGACTGCTGAGTACTTGTTTCTCAACAGTAAGTGAATCATGACAGCTGCTGTCTTCCCTTAGTCCTGATGAATTCTACTTGGGTTATTTTATTATTTTTTTAAATATTTGGGTCAGAAGCACTCAAACACTTAGCCACATATGCAGCCCTTTTTTGTATTTTATTAAGAGACAGGGTCTCACTGAGTGGCTTAGCACCTTGCTGTTGCTCAAGCTGACTTCTAACTCTAGATCCTTCTGTCTCACCTTCTGAGCCTCTGAGATTATAGGCGTTTGCCACTGCAGCCAGCTCTTGGATTCTCTTGTTTTTAACCCATAACATGTTTGGGTTTTCTTTGCAGGTCCTGGCTGTACATTTACTGTACAAACATGGCAGTATTCTTCAGCCCTTCCCCTGATGGAGGGGTTGAAATGAACCTTGATGGAGAGCCTCAGATGAAACTTAAAGAAATCATACGGGGACTACAAGCTGAATTACAAGAACACAAACGGAATTTCCGAGATCTGGAAGAAAAATTCATCTTATGTCAATCTACCGTGTATACCCTTACCAACCAGTTCCAGAAATATCGTAAGTTGCAGATAGGTTTATAGTCACTAAAGTGAGGTATGATTGTCTGTTTCCCCTCTGAGAAAAAGATTTTCTCCAAATTTTTTTCTCCTCTTTTCTTTCATCAAAAGGAAATCCATCATTTCCAGAAGTAAAGATATTGTTATTTTGCCTTCAGTTTACTAACAATGGAATAATGAAACACAAAGACTACAGCCACTTTTAGTTTACAGGGAAGTGTAGGGTGGGCATAGGTTAATTCCCAGTTACTGATTTCTACTGGAGACATGAAAATGCCTTTTCATCCTCAAGAATAGCTCAAACCTTTTTTAACAGTATTCTCTTGTACCATATCAGATCCACAGACATATAACAGCCGTGTTGGTAAAGGTCTGGGACTAATGATTCTCCATTCAGTTCAGGCTTCCCCTGTGTTTGTAGTGAGTGATGTAGAAACTACTCATTGACTGACTGGATGTTTCTGAATTTGATTTCAGGGAGTGGTGCAGAGGAGGAGAGTGGAAAAGAACAGGACTTGCTGGCTCCCAGGTAACAATGAGTGTTAAGAGCCTGGAAGAGGATGGGTTAAATATGAGGAGGGTCCCCAGATGAGCAAACCAAGAGGTACAAAGTGTCCACACTATTCACATGCAAAGGCAAACACAAGCTGCTGGTATGACTGCATTCCTCAATCACGGAAAAAGTCCATCTTTTAAGGAGGTGTTTTTCTTTTCTCTGTCGTTCCTGTCTGTATCCAACTAGAAGTAATCAAACTAACTGAATGTTTCGGTTTTTTTGTTGTTGTTGTTTGTTTGTTTTTTTACCTCACAGAATCTACATCTCCTGTCTTGTATGGGTCCATTGAGTATGAGATATAAATCTGGTTTCTTTCTGGTTGATAAGACTTTTTGGCAGGAATGTCATAGCCTTGGGTGGGGGGAATACACACACACACACACACACACACACATAAAGTCCATTTTCTGTGTATGCTGTGGCTCATGGTTGTATCACACAGGGAGAGTGGAGTCTCTGTCCTCAGCTCTTTTCTAGTCAGTAGATTGAGCCCCTCTTCCTATCTCCTGTCATGAAGACATGTGCACCCTGCCCACATCCTAGGAGGATCATTTTCTTTCTCTTTGAAAGGAGTACCCTCTTGCCCTTCTGTGACCACTCCCTTAGGCCTCTATTTAGACCAACTGGGACTCATATTTACTACTCTCATTTAATCGTACTCTTTATCCCTCCAGTCTGAGACAAGCCCCACAGGAGGAGAAAGAAATCCTGCAGGACGTATTGAATGAGGGCTGTAACACTTGCCCCAGTCACTCTGAATCATCAGATATCCACCAGCCCCCGTGCTTCAGTGCTGCTCTCTTGGGTGAGCATGAAGTCTCCGTTTGTCTAGCTGCAGCTCATGACTACCCCATTAAAACACAAATGCACTCCTATTAATTATACTTCTGAGGGTCCAGTGACAAATTCAGGATGGTAAACCTAGAACTAACAAGAGCAGGGAAGTTGTAGAGACTGTAACCTACTCACAGGTACCATTTATGTGTGTGCATATCAGGGCTCTGCATGACCTTATTCTTACAACCTAGGACAACTGATCTCTCCTACAGTGTTCTTGCTCATGTTTGATCCTTTGATTACAAGCACAAGCCTATAATCCCAGCTGCTCAGGAGGTTGAGGCAGGAGGATCTTGGGTTTAAAGCCAACTCAGAGGGCATGGGATGTGGCTCAAGTGGTAGGACAGTCACCTAGCATGCATGAGGCACTGGGTTCAACACTCGGCACCATAAAAAAAAAAAAATAAAGATATTGTGTGTCCACCTAAAACTAAAAAAAATTTAAAAAGCCAGCCTCAGAAAAAAGCAAGGCAGTAAACAACTCAGACCTTATCACTAAATAAAATACAAAATAGGCCTGGGGATGTAGTGCAGTGTCTCACAGGGAATTTTTGAACATCCGCTTTTCAAACTTCTCTTTTTTTCCCTCAGGTCTCTAAATTATTTCTGACTTCTAGTGGCCAGAATATTGATATTATACAATTCCACATGTAAATGTTCATAATATTCTGTTCATCAGATGTATCCATTATATGTTAGGCATATACAGTAGTTCTATTAGTAATGATGCCTGTATATAAAATAAGTCAGTCAGAGTAAAATTTAAAATATTCCAGGGATGTTTCTTCCCCAGTTCTCTACTTTCATATAGTTTTCCTTCTACTATGATTTTGCTTAACTTTGATAATCTCTATCTGATTAAAAGCTCTGTCTAGATCTTTAGTGTTATTAATGCCTTTTATATTGGGGAGCTATAGGTGTCTATAACTTCCATATTTCTTGAATATTTTCAAGAATTGGAAGCACACTTGCCTCCTGTCAAGTTTATCATACTGGATATGCCAGAATCATCAACAAAATGAAAGTATCAGTCCCAATGTCTTTATTTTTATGTGGTAGTGAGGATAGAACCCAGGGCCTCATGCATTTGAGGCAAGTGCTCTAACTCCAAGCTACAACCCCAGCCCTGAAAGTATCAGTCTCTATAAGCTACACATCCATACTTAGACTTTCTTGTGCAAGGCTGCCTTCTTGATTAGGTGACTCTTTGGGGTCAATAGGTATGTCACAGGATAACAGTTCCTGTTTTATTTTCAGAACTGAATTTGGATACTTGCATTGAACTGCAGAACCTTCCCACACTTGAGGGTGATGCCCTTGGGGGCCTGGCTGTCAAAACACCTGGATGTGAGCTGCATGTCCTCGCTGATACCATGAGTGTCCTGAAAGAGAAGATCATGAAAAGAAAACAACTCTTCTGCAAGTGGAGAATGGCATGCAGATTCCCAGCACTTCAAGCTTCGGGTAGAGTGGTGACAGCTTCTGTGGCTCTGGGATGCACTTTCCCATTTTAGCTTTCTCTATGAGGATGTAGCTCCTTCTGCTGTAACGCATTGTTACTTCAAAGCCCTCTTTGTCAATTGGATTACTTTATTTTAGGAAGTTTTGTATGGGCACCACCCACCCAAGAATACCTAGGCACATGTACAAAAGATGACATGTCCATTGGACACATGATTTCTGTCACTGTGCCTGGGTCGCTAGGTTGGGTCAATTTGCAGGGACATAAAAAATGGGTTTTCCAGGAGTGGTTAGCAGAGGAAGAATTGGGATTGTTACTGAACCCTCTTTTCCTTTCAACTTCCTCAGAGAAGGCCCAAGGGCCTTTGAGTGGACATGTGAGCCCATACATATCATAGATGCAAGTTTCCCATGCACAGGTGGAATCAAGAGCCCAAAGGAGCAGTTGTCCATCAGATAAATATAGAGATCCCTCCTGTGTGTATTACACATTGTTTATACATGTGCTTTATCATATATAATGGGTATACATGAAGTATATCATTCTTATGCATACTTTTTAATTCCTTAGGATGAGTTTTCCTTTCTTTAATAATGTGTTTGTTTCTCCTTTGATTTTGCTTGATTTTTATTATCTCTTTCTTCCCCAAAGCACAACCTACCTCCACTCTGATTTTCTAGTGTTTGGCAAATATATCTGGGTGCTATTGGATTTTACAAATCCTGTCTTTCTTGCACATACTTACAGAGCATGTCCTCAATGATGCCACAGTTGTCTGCAAACAAAGGATAATTGTAAGAAAAATTCTGATGAGCAAGAGGAAACTAGCATGCAGATTCCCTGGCCTTCAGGCTTCAGGTGTGTTGGCTCTGGGATGCACTTGACTCCTTTTAACTCTATAAGACTGGAGCTCATCCTTCTGCAGTGATTTCTCTTCACCTGTGCTTGTCTCCAACAGCAGATGGAGCCTCTGTTGGGTCTTATCTGTATTTCCCATGGCCTTGTAGCCCTGACCTGCCCTTCCATCTACACTTCCTGTTTACATTCTGAACTCTGCTCTGTTCTCACACCTGGTCTCCTAATATTCTTGATAACTGACACAGGGAAGCCCAGTCAGATTAGGGTCCCAACCTTATGAAGAGCATCTTTCAGACACATGCTACCTTCCCTTAAATTCTATACTTTCTAGACTTTTTTGCCTTCTGTACCTGATTTCCTTGACTTCATTACCTCTTTCTGCTGGGAATGAGTCTTTCCGAAGTTACTAGCACATGGATCTCTCTCTGGGGGTTTTCATAGGGAACAAGTCTAACTCAAACCTGGGTTGTTATCTTTTTTTTAATATTTTTTTTAGTTGTAGTTGGACATAATGCCTCTATTTCACTTATTTATTTTTATGTGGTGCTGAAGATCGAACCCAGGGTCTTGTACATGCGAGGCGAGTGCTCTACCACTAAGCCACAAACCCAGCCCCCTGGATTGTTAACTTAAACATGCAAATTAAAGTGTCATTTTTTATTCTGTTTTTTATTACTTTTTAGTTATTCATGAGAGTAGAGCCCATTTTGATATCATATAGAAGCATGGAATATATCTTAATCTAATTAGGACCCCAGGCTTTTGATGTACATCAAGGTGACATTCTCTGCATTGTGTTCCTATATGTACACAGCAAAATTATGTCAGGTTCATTCCTTTTCTTACCATTCATTTCCTTTCCTTGCCGTACTCTTTTTCCTTCATTTCCCTTTGTCTAATACCTGGAACTTGTATTCTTCCCCTCTTCCCTCCTAATCCTTAGTGTAGATTAGCTTCCGAATGTCAGAGAAAACATTTCATACTTGTATTTGGGGAGATTGACTTAATTCACTTAGCATGGTAGTCTCCAGATTCATCCATATATTGGCAAATATCATAAAGTTATTCTTCTTTATGGCTGAGCAATACATGTGTGTGTTATGATTGCCTTTTATATTGGGGAGCTATAGGTGTCTATAACTTCCATATTTCTTGAATATTTTCAAGAATTGGAAGCACACTTGCCTCCTGTCAAGTTTATCATACTGGATATGCCAGAATCATCAACAAAATGAAAGTATCAGTCCCAATGTCTTTATTTTTATGTGGTAGTGAGGATAGAACCCAGGGCCTCATGCATTTGAGGCAAGTGCTCTAACTCCAAGCTACAACCCCAGCCCTGAAAGTATCAGTCTCTATAAGCTACACATCCATACTTAGACTTTCTTGTGCAAGGCTGCCTTCTTGATTAGGTGACTCTTTGGGGTCAATAGGTATGTCACAGGATAACAGTTCCTGTTTTATTTTCAGAACTGAATTTGGATACTTGCATTGAACTGCAGAACCTTCCCACACTTGAGGGTGATGCCCTTGGGGGCTTGGCTGTCAAAACACCTGGATGTGAGCTGCATGTCCTCACTGATACCATGAGTGTCCTGAAAGAGAAGATCATGAAAAGAAAACAACTCTTCTGCAAGTGGAGAATGGCATGCAGATTCCCAGCACTTCAAGCTTCGGGTAGAGTGGTGACAGCTTCTGTGGCTCTGGGATGCACTTTCCCATTTTAGCTTTCTCTATGAGGATGTAGCTCCTTCTGCTGTAACACATTATTACTTCAAAGCCCTCTTTGTCAATTGGATTACTTTATTTTAGGAAGTTTTGTATGGGCACCACCCACCCAAGAATACCTAGGCACATGTACAAAAGATGACATGTCCATTGGACACATGATTTCTGTCACTGTGCCTGGGTCGCTAGGTTGGGTCAATTTGCAGGGACATAAAAAATGGGTTTTCCAGGAGTGGTTAGCAGAGGAAGAATTGGGATTGTTACTGAACCCTCTTTTCCTTTCAACTTCCTCAGAGAAGGCCCAAGGGCCTTTGAGTGGACATGTGAGCCCATACATATCATAGATGCAAGTTTCCCATGCACAGGTGGAATCAAGAGCCCAAAGGAGCAGTTGTCCATCAGATAAATATAGAGATCCCTCCTGTGTGTATTACACATTGTTTATACATGTGCTTTATCATATATAATGGGTATACATGAAGTATATCATTCTTATGCATACTTTTTAATTCCTTAGGATGAGTTTTCCTTTCTTTAATAATGTGTTTGTTTCTCCTTTGATTTTGCTTGATTTTTATTATCTCTTTCTTCCCCAAAGCACAACCTACCTCCACTCTGATTTTCTAGTGTTTGGCAAATATATCTGGGTGCTATTGGATTTTACAAATCCTGTCTTTCTTGCACATACTTACAGAGCATGTCCTCAATGATGCCACAGTTGTCTGCAAACAAAGGATAATTGTAAGAAAAATTCTGATGAGCAAGAGGAAACTAGCATGCAGATTCCCTGGCCTTCAGGCTTCAGGTGTGTTGGCTCTGGGATGCACTTGACTCCTTTTAACTCTATAAGACTGGAGCTCATCCTTCTGCAGTGATTTCTCTTCACCTGTGCTTGTCTCCAACAGCAGATGGAGCCTCTGTTGGGTCTTATCTGTATTTCCCATGGCCTTGTAGCCCTGACCTGCCCTTCCATCTACACTTCCTGTTTACATTCTGAACTCTGCTCTGTTCTCACACCTGGTCTCCTAATATTCTTGATAACTGACACAGGGAAGCCCAGTCAGATTAGGGTCCCAACCTTATGAAGAGCATCTTTCAGACACATGCTACCTTCCCTTAAATTCTATACTTTCTAGACTTTTTTGCCTTCTGTACCTGATTTCCTTGACTTCATTACCTCTTTCTGCTGGGAATGAGTCTTTCCGAAGTTACTAGCACATGGATCTCTCTCTGGGGGTTTTCATAGGGAACAAGTCTAACTCAAACCTGGGTTGTTATCTTTTTTTTAATATTTTTTTTAGTTGTAGTTGGACATAATGCCTCTATTTCACTTATTTATTTTTATGTGGTGCTGAAGATCGAACCCAGGGTCTTGTACATGCGAGGCGAGTGCTCTACCACTAAGCCACAAACCCAGCCCCCTGGATTGTTAACTTAAACATGCAAATTAAAGTGTCATTTTTTATTCTGTTTTTTATTACTTTTTAGTTATTCATGAGAGTAGAGCCCATTTTGATATCATATAGAAGCATGGAATATATCTTAATCTAATTAGGACCCCAGGCTTTTGATGTACATCAAGGTGACATTCTCTGCATTGTGTTCCTATATGTACACAGCAAAATTATGTCAGGTTCATTCCTTTTCTTACCATTCATTTCCTTTCCTTGCCGTACTCTTTTTCCTTCATTTCCCTTTGTCTAATACCTGGAACTTGTATTCTTCCCCTCTTCCCTCCTAATCCTTAGTGTAGATTAGCTTCCGAATGTCAGAGAAAACATTTCATACTTGTATTTGGGGAGATTGACTTAATTCACTTAGCATGGTAGTCTCCAGATTCATCCATATATTGGCAAATATCATAAAGTTATTCTTCTTTATGGCTGAGCAATACATGTGTGTGTTATGATTGCCTTTTATATTGGGGAGCTATAGGTGTCTATAACTTCCATATTTCTTGAATATTTTCAAGAATTGGAAGCACACTTGCCTCCTGTCAAGTTTATCATACTGGATATGCCAGAATCATCAACAAAATGAAAGTATCAGTCCCAATGTCTTTATTTTTATGTGGTAGTGAGGATAGAACCCAGGGCCTCATGCATTTGAGGCAAGTGCTCTAACTCCAAGCTACAACCCCAGCCCTGAAAGTATCAGTCTCTATAAGCTACACATCCATACTTAGACTTTCTTGTGCAAGGCTGCCTTCTTGATTAGGTGACTCTTTGGGGTCAATAGGTATGTCACAGGATAACAGTTCCTGTTTTATTTTCAGAACTGAATTTGGATACTTGCATTGAACTGCAGAACCTTCCCACACTTGAGGGTGATGCCCTTGGGGGCCTGGCTGTCAAAACACCTGGATGTGAGCTGCATGTCCTCGCTGATACCATGAGTGTCCTGAAAGAGAAGATCATGAAAAGAAAACAACTCTTCTGCAAGTGGAGAATGGCATGCAGATTCCCAGCACTTCAAGCTTCGGGTAGAGTGGTGACAGCTTCTGTGGCTCTGGGATGCACTTTCCCATTTTAGCTTTCTCTATGAGGATGTAGCTCCTTCTGCTGTAACGCATTGTTACTTCAAAGCCCTCTTTGTCAATTGGATTACTTTATTTTAGGAAGTTTTGTATGGGCACCACCCACCCAAGAATACCTAGGCACATGTACAAAAGATGACATGTCCATTGGACACATGATTTCTGTCACTGTGCCTGGGTCGCTAGGTTGGGTCAATTTGCAGGGACATAAAAAATGGGTTTTCCAGGAGTGGTTAGCAGAGGAAGAATTGGGATTGTTACTGAACCCTCTTTTCCTTTCAACTTCCTCAGAGAAGGCCCAAGGGCCTTTGAGTGGACATGTGAGCCCATACATATCATAGATGCAAGTTTCCCATGCACAGGTGGAATCAAGAGCCCAAAGGAGCAGTTGTCCATCAGATAAATATAGAGATCCCTCCTGTGTGTATTACACATTGTTTATACATGTGCTTTATCATATATAATGGGTATACATGAAGTATATCATTCTTATGCATACTTTTTAATTCCTTAGGATGAGTTTTCCTTTCTTTAATAATGTGTTTGTTTCTCCTTTGATTTTGCTTGATTTTTATTATCTCTTTCTTCCCCAAAGCACAACCTACCTCCACTCTGATTTTCTAGTGTTTGGCAAATATATCTGGGTGCTATTGGATTTTACAAATCCTGTCTTTCTTGCACATACTTACAGAGCATGTCCTCAATGATGCCACAGTTGTCTGCAAACAAAGGATAATTGTAAGAAAAATTCTGATGAGCAAGAGGAAACTAGCATGCAGATTCCCTGGCCTTCAGGCTTCAGGTGTGTTGGCTCTGGGATGCACTTGACTCCTTTTAACTCTATAAGACTGGAGCTCATCCTTCTGCAGTGATTTCTCTTCACCTGTGCTTGTCTCCAACAGCAGATGGAGCCTCTGTTGGGTCTTATCTGTATTTCCCATGGCCTTGTAGCCCTGACCTGCCCTTCCATCTACACTTCCTGTTTACATTCTGAACTCTGCTCTGTTCTCACACCTGGTCTCCTAATATTCTTGATAACTGACACAGGGAAGCCCAGTCAGATTAGGGTCCCAACCTTATGAAGAGCATCTTTCAGACACATGCTACCTTCCCTTAAATTCTATACTTTCTAGACTTTTTTGCCTTCTGTACCTGATTTCCTTGACTTCATTACCTCTTTCTGCTGGGAATGAGTCTTTCCGAAGTTACTAGCACATGGATCTCTCTCTGGGGGTTTTCATAGGGAACAAGTCTAACTCAAACCTGGGTTGTTATCTTTTTTTTAATATTTTTTTTAGTTGTAGTTGGACATAATGCCTCTATTTCACTTATTTATTTTTATGTGGTGCTGAAGATCGAACCCAGGGTCTTGTACATGCGAGGCGAGTGCTCTACCACTAAGCCACAAACCCAGCCCCCTGTATTGTTAACTTAAACATGCAAATTAAAGTGTCATTTTTTATTCTGTTTTTTATTACTTTTTAGTTATTCATGAGAGTAGAGCCCATTTTGATATCATATAGAAGCATGGAATATATCTTAATCTAATTAGGACCCCAGGCTTTTGATGTACATCAAGGTGACATTCTCTGCATTGTGTTCCTATATGTACACAGCAAAATTATGTCAGGTTCATTCCTTTTCTTACCATTCATTTCCTTTCCTTGCCGTACTCTTTTTCCTTCATTTCCCTTTGTCTAATACCTGGAACTTGTATTCTTCCCCTCTTCCCTCCTAATCCTTAGTGTAGATTAGCTTCCGAATGTCAGAGAAAACATTTCATACTTGTATTTGGGGAGATTGACTTAATTCACTTAGCATGGTAGTCTCCAGATTCATCCATATATTGGCAAATATCATAAAGTTATTCTTCTTTATGGCTGAGCAATACATGTGTGTGTTATGATTGCCTTTTATATTGGGGAGCTATAGGTGTCTATAACTTCCATATTTCTTGAATATTTTCAAGAATTGGAAGCACACTTGCCTCCTGTCAAGTTTATCATACTGGATATGCCAGAATCATCAACAAAATGAAAGTATCAGTCCCAATGTCTTTATTTTTATGTGGTAGTGAGGATAGAACCCAGGGCCTCATGCATTTGAGGCAAGTGCTCTAACTCCAAGCTACAACCCCAGCCCTGAAAGTATCAGTCTCTATAAGCTACACATCCATACTTAGACTTTCTTGTGCAAGGCTGCTTTCTTGATTAGGTGACTCTTTGGGGTCAATAGGTATGTCACAGGATAACAGTTCCTGTTTTATTTTCAGAACTGAATTTGGATACTTGCATTGAACTGCAGAACCTTCCCACACTTGAGGGTGATGCCCTTGGGGGCTTGGCTGTCAAAACACCTGGATGTGAGCTGCATGTCCTCACTGATACCATGAGTGTCCTGAAAGAGAAGATCATGAAAAGAAAACAACTCTTCTGCAAGTGGAGAATGGCATGCAGATTCCCAGCACTTCAAGCTTCGGGTAGAGTGGTGACAGCTTCTGTGGCTCTGGGATGCACTTTCCCATTTTAGCTTTCTCTATGAGGATGTAGCTCCTTCTGCTGTAACACATTGTTACTTCAAAGCCCTCTTTGTCAATTGGATTACTTTATTTTAGGAAGTTTTGTATGGGCACCACCCACCCAAGAATACCTAGGCACATGTACAAAAGATGACATGTCCATTGGACACATGATTTCTGTCACTGTGCCTGGGTCGCTAGGTTGGGTCAATTTGCAGGGACATAAAAAATGGGTTTTCCAGGAGTGGTTAGCAGAGGAAGAATTGGGATTGTTACTGAACCCTCTTTTCCTTTCAACTTCCTCAGAGAAGGCCCAAGGGCCTTTGAGTGGACATGTGAGCCCATACATATCATAGATGCAAGTTTCCCATGCACAGGTGGAATCAAGAGCCCAAAGGAGCAGTTGTCCATCAGATAAATATAGAGATCCCTCCTGTGTGTATTACACATTGTTTATACATGTGCTTTATCATATATAATGGGTATACATGAAGTATATCATTCTTATGCATACTTTTTAATTCCTTAGGATGAGTTTTCCTTTCTTTAATAATGTGTTTGTTTCTCCTTTGATTTTGCTTGATTTTTATTATCTCTTTCTTCCCCAAAGCACAACCTACCTCCACTCTGATTTTCTAGTGTTTGGCAAATATATCTGGGTGCTATTGGATTTTACAAATCCTGTCTTTCTTGCACATACTTACAGAGCATGTCCTCAATGATGCCACAGTTGTCTGCAAACAAAGGATAATTGTAAGAAAAATTCTGATGAGCAAGAGGAAACTAGCATGCAGATTCCCTGGCCTTCAGGCTTCAGGTATGTTGGCTCTGGGATGCACTTGACTCCTTTTAACTCTATAAGACTGGAGCTCATCCTTCTGCAGTGATTTCTCTTCACCTGTGCTTGTCTCCAACAGCAGATGGAGCCTCTGTTGGGTCTTATCTGTATTTCCCATGGCCTTGTAGCCCTGACCTGCCCTTCCATCTACACTTCCTGTTTACATTCTGAACTCTGCTCTGTTCTCACACCTGGTCTCCTAATATTCTTGATAACTGACACAGGGAAGCCCAGTCAGATTAGGGTCCCAACCTTATGAAGAGCATCTTTCAGACACATGCTACCTTCCCTTAAATTCTATACTTTCTAGACTTTTTTGCCTTCTGTACCTGATTTCCTTGACTTCATTACCTCTTTCTGCTGGGAATGAGTCTTTCCGAAGTTACTAGCACATGGATCTCTCTCTGGGGGTTTTCATAGGGAACAAGTCTAACTCAAACCTGGGTTGTTATCTTTTTTTTTAATATTTTTTTTAGTTGTAGTTGGACATAATGCCTCTATTTCACTTATTTATTTTTATGTGGTGCTGAAGATCGAACCCAGGGTCTTGTACATGCGAGGCGAGTGCTCTACCACTAAGCCACAAACCCAGCCCCCTGGATTGTTAACTTAAACATGCAAATTAAAGTGTCATTTTTTATTCTGTTTTTTATTACTTTTTAGTTATTCATGAGAGTAGAGCCCATTTTGATATCATATAGAAGCATGGAATATATCTTAATCTAATTAGGACCCCAGGCTTTTGATGTACATCAAGGTGACATTCTCTGCATTGTGTTCCTATATGTACACAGCAAAATTATGTCAGGTTCATTCCTTTTCTTACCATTCATTTCCTTTCCTTACCGTACTCTTTTTCCTTCATTTCCCTTTGTCTAATACATGGAACTTGTATTCTTCCCCTCTTCCCTCCTAATCCTTAGTGTAGATTAGCTTCCGAATGTCAGAGAAAACATTTCATACTTGTATTTGGGGAGATTGACTTAATTCACTTAGCATGGTAGTCTCCAGATTCATCCATATATTGGCAAATATCATAAAGTTATTCTTCTTTATGGCTGAGCAATACATGTGTGTGTTATGATTGCCTTTTATATTGGGGAGCTATAGGTGTCTATAACTTCCATATTTCTTGAATATTTTCAAGAATTGGAAGCACACTTGCCTCCTGTCAAGTTTATCATACTGGATATGCCAGAATCATCAACAAAATGAAAGTATCAGTCCCAATGTCTTTATTTTTATGTGGTAGTGAGGATAGAACCCAGGGCCTCATGCATTTGAGGCAAGTGCTCTAACTCCAAGCTACAACCCCAGCCCTGAAAGTATCAGTCTCTATAAGCTACACATCCATACTTAGACTTTCTTGTGCAAGGCTGCTTTCTTGATTAGGTGACTCTTTGGGGTCAATAGGTATGTCACAGGATAACAGTTCCTGTTTTATTTTCAGAACTGAATTTGGATACTTGCATTGAACTGCAGAACCTTCCCACACTTGAGGGTGATGCCCTTGGGGGCTTGGCTGTCAAAACACCTGGATGTGAGCTGCATGTCCTCACTGATACCATGAGTGTCCTGAAAGAGAAGATCATGAAAAGAAAACAACTCTTCTGCAAGTGGAGAATGGCATGCAGATTCCCAGCACTTCAAGCTTCGGGTAGAGTGGTGACAGCTTCTGTGGCTCTGGGATGCACTTTCCCATTTTAGCTTTCTCTATGAGGATGTAGCTCCTTCTGCTGTAACACATTATTACTTCAAAGCCCTCTTTGTCAATTGGATTACTTTATTTTAGGAAGTTTTGTATGGGCACCACCCACCCAAGAATACCTAGGCACATGTACAAAAGATGACATGTCCATTGGACACATGATTTCTGTCACTGTGCCTGGGTCGCTAGGTTGGGTCAATTTGCAGGGACATAAAAAATGGGTTTTCCAGGAGTGGTTAGCAGAGGAAGAATTGGGATTGTTACTGAACCCTCTTTTCCTTTCAACTTCCTCAGAGAAGGCCCAAGGGCCTTTGAGTGGACATGTGAGCCCATACATATCATAGATGCAAGTTTCCCATGCACAGGTGGAATCAAGAGCCCAAAGGAGCAGTTGTCCATCAGATAAATATAGAGATCTCTCTTGTGTGTATTACACATTGTTTATACATGTGCTTTATCATATATAATGGGTATACATGAAGTATATCATTATTATGCATACTTTTTAATTCCTTAGGATGAGTTTTCCTTTCTTTAATAATGTGTTTGTTTCTCCTTTGATTTTGCTTGATTTTTATTATCTCTTTCTTCCCCAAAGCACAACCTACCTCCACTCTGATTTTCTAGTGTTTGGCAAATATATCTGGGTGCTATTGGATTTTATAAATCCTGTCTTTCTTGCACATACTTACAGAGCATGTCCTCAATGATGCCACAGTTGTCTGCAAACAAAGGATAATTGTAAGAAAAATTCTGATGAGCAAGAGGAAACTAGCATGCAGATTCCCTGGCCTTCAGGCTTCAGGTATGTTGGCTCTGGGATGCACTTGACTCCTTTTAACTCTATAAGACTGGAGCTCATCCTTCTGCAGTGATTTCTCTTCACCTGTGCTTGTCTCCAACAGCAGATGGAGCCTCTGTTGGGTCTTATCTGTATTTCCCATGGCCTTGTAGCCCTGACCTGCCCTTCCATCTACACTTCCTGTTTACATTCTGAACTCTGCTCTGTTCTCACACCTGGTCTCCTAATATTCTTGATAACTGACACAGGGAAGCCCAGTCAGATTAGGGTCCCAACCTTATGAAGAGCATCTTTCAGACACATGCTACCTTCCCTTAAATTCTATACTTTCTAGACTTTTTTGCCTTCTGTACCTGATTTCCTTGACTTCATTACCTCTTTCTGCTGGGAATGAGTCTTTCCGAAGTTACTAGCACATGGATCTCTCTCTGGGGGTTTTCATAGGGAACAAGTCTAACTCAAACCTGGGTTGTTATCTTTTTTTTAATATTTTTTTTAGTTGTAGTTGGACATAATGCCTCTATTTCACTTATTTATTTTTATGTGGTGCTGAAGATCGAACCCAGGGTCTTGTACATGCGAGGCGAGTGCTCTACCACTAAGCCACAAACCCAGCCCCCTGGATTGTTAACTTAAACATGCAAATTAAAGTGTCATTTTTTATTCTGTTTTTTATTACTTTTTAGTTATTCATGAGAGTAGAGCCCATTTTGATATCATATAGAAGCATGGAATATATCTTAATCTAATTAGGACCCCAGGCTTTTGATGTACATCAAGGTGACATTCTCTGCATTGTGTTCCTATATGTACACAGCAAAATTATGTCAGGTTCATTCCTTTTCTTACCATTCATTTCCTTTCCTTACCGTACTCTTTTTCCTTCATTTCCCTTTGTCTAATACCTGGAACTTGTATTCTTCCCCTCTTTCCTCCTAATCCTTAGTGTAGATTAGCTTCCGAATGTCAGAGAAAACATTTCATACTTGTATTTGGGGAGATTGACTTAATTCACTTAGCATGGTAGTCTCCAGATTCATCCATATATTGGCAAATATCATAAAGTTATTCTTCTTTATGGCTGAGCAATACATGTGTGTGTTATTATTGCCTTTTATATTGGGGAGCTATAGGTGTCTATAACTTCCATATTTCTTGAATATTTTCAAGAATTGGAAGCACACTTGCCTCCTGTCAAGTTTATCATACTGGATATGCCAGAATCATCAACAAAATGAAAGTATCAGTCCCAATGTCTTTATTTTTATGTGGTAGTGAGGATAGAACCCAGGGCCTCATGCATTTGAGGCAAGTGCTCTAACTCCAAGCTACAACCCCAGCCCTGAAAGTATCAGTCTCTATAAGCTACACATCCATACTTAGACTTTCTTGTGCAAGGCTGCCTTCTTGATTAGGTGACTCTTTGGGGTCAATAGGTATGTCACAGGATAACAGTTCCTGTTTTATTTTCAGAACTGAATTTGGATACTTGCATTGAACTGCAGAACCTTCCCACACTTGAGGGTGATGCCCTTGGGGGCTTGGCTGTCAAAACACCTGGATGTGAGCTGCATGTCCTCACTGATACCATGAGTGTCCTGAAAGAGAAGATCATGAAAAGAAAACAACTCTTCTGCAAGTGGAGAATGGCATGCAGATTCCCAGCACTTCAAGCTTCGGGTAGAGTGGTGACAGCTTCTGTGGCTCTGGGATGCACTTTCCCATTTTAGCTTTCTCTATGAGGATGTAGCTCCTTCTGCTGTAACACATTGTTACTTCAAAGCCCTCTTTGTCAATTGGATTACTTTATTTTAGGAAGTTTTGTATGGGCACCACCCACCCAAGAATACCTAGGCACATGTACAAAAGATGACATGTCCATTGGACACATGATTTCTGTCACTGTGCCTGGGTCGCTAGGTTGGGTCAATTTGCAGGGACATAAAAAATGGGTTTTCCAGGAGTGGTTAGCAGAGAAAGAATTGGGATTGTTACTGAACCCTCTTTTCCTTTCAACTTCCTCAGAGAAGGCCCAAGGGCCTTTGAGTGGACATGTGAGCCCATACATATCATAGATGCAAGTTTCCCATGCACAGGTGGAATCAAGAGCCCAAAGGAGCAGTTGTCCATCAGATAAATATAGAGATCCCTCCTGTGTGTATTACACATTGTTTATACATGTGCTTTATCATATATAATGGGTATACATGAAGTATATCATTCTTATGCATACTTTTTAATTCCTTAGGATGAGTTTTCCTTTCTTTAATAATGTGTTTGTTTCTCCTTTGATTTTGCTTGATTTTTATTATCTCTTTCTTCCCCAAAGCACAACCTACCTCCACTCTGATTTTCTAGTGTTTGGCAAATATATCTGGGTGCTATTGGATTTTACAAATCCTGTCTTTCTTGCACATACTTACAGAGCATGTCCTCAATGATGCCACAGTTGTCTGCAAACAAAGGATAATTGTAAGAAAAATTCTGATGAGCAAGAGGAAACTAGCATGCAGATTCCCTGGCCTTCAGGCTTCAGGTATGTTGGCTCTGGGATGCACTTGACTCCTTTTAACTCTATAAGACTGGAGCTCATCCTTCTGCAGTGATTTCTCTTCACCTGTGCTTGTCTCCAACAGCAGATGGAGCCTCTGTTGGGTCTTATCTGTATTTCCCATGGCCTTGTAGCCCTGACCTGCCCTTCCATCTACACTTCCTGTTTACATTCTGAACTCTGCTCTGTTCTCACACCTGGTCTCCTAATATTCTTGATAACTGACACAGGGAAGCCCAGTCAGATTAGGGTCCCAACCTTATGAAGAGCATCTTTCAGACACATGCTACCTTCCCTTAAATTCTATACTTTCTAGACTTTTTTGCCTTCTGTACCTGATTTCCTTGACTTCATTACCTCTTTCTGCTGGGAATGAGTCTTTCCGAAGTTACTAGCACATGGATCTCTCTCTGGGGGTTTTCATAGGGAACAAGTCTAACTCAAACCTGGGTTGTTATCTTTTTTTTTAATATTTTTTTTAGTTGTAGTTGGACATAATGCCTCTATTTCACTTATTTATTTTTATGTGGTGCTGAAGATCGAACCCAGGGTCTTGTACATGCGAGGCGAGTGCTCTACCACTAAGCCACAAACCCAGCCCCCTGGATTGTTAACTTAAACATGCAAATTAAAGTGTCATTTTTTATTCTGTTTTTTATTACTTTTTAGTTATTCATGAGAGTAGAGCCCATTTTGATATCATATAGAAGCATGGAATATATCTTAATCTAATTAGGACCCCAGGCTTTTGATGTACATCAAGGTGACATTCTCTGCATTGTGTTCCTATATGTACACAGCAAAATTATGTCAGGTTCATTCCTTTTCTTACCATTCATTTCCTTTCCTTGCCGTACTCTTTTTCCTTCATTTCCCTTTGTCTAATACCTGGAACTTGTATTCTTCCCCTCTTCCCTCCTAATCCTTAGTGTAGATTAGCTTCCGAATGTCAGAGAAAACATTTCATACTTGTATTTGGGGAGATTGACTTAATTCACTTAGCATGGTAGTCTCCAGATTCATCCATATATTGGCAAATATCATAAAGTTATTCTTCTTTATGGCTGAGCAATACATGTGTGTGTATATATATATCAAAACCTAGGTTGAATCCATAGCTTAGCAGCAGCAATGTATCCACTTACTGAGGTTGATGAAAAAGCAATTTCACAAAATATAATAGTGTACATTCAATTGGACTAGGGAATCAGAAATTTGAGTACAAAAACAAAGAATAAGAATATATAGACGCCAACGCACCTGCCACATGGGTACCGAAAGCAGCCAAGATTCCCCACAAATGGAGGGGAGAACACAGAGAAACACAGATTTAGTACAGAAAAACCTGAGATCAGAAAAGCTGCCTAAACTTGGTTGATCCAGAGGTTGCAGTATTTAAAACCTTAGCAATTAGAAAATGTAAATCAAAAGTACACTGAGAATTCACTCACCCCACTCAGAATGGTAAATATTAAAAATAAAAGCAACAGTAAATGATGGCAAGGATGTGGGGAAAGAGATTCAGTTAATCCATTGCTGGTGGAATTGCAAATTGGTACAATCATTCTGGAAAGCAGTGTGGAGCTTTTTTACAAAACGTGGAATGGAACCACTATTTGACCCCATTATCCCACTCCTCACTTTATAGCCAAACAACTTAAAATCAGCATACCGCAGTAACATAGCCACTCCAATATTTAATAGCAGCTCAATTCACAATAGTCAAGCTACAGAACCAACTTAGGTGTCCTACATCAGATCAATAGATAAAGAATTTGGTATACATACAAAATGGAATACTACGCAGCCATAATGAAAAATAAAATTATATCATTCACCAGTAAATGGATGGAACTGGAGACTATCATGCTTTGTGAAATAAGGCAGTCCCAAAACCCAAAGGCAGAATGTGGATGCTAACTCACAACAAGGGAGTGAAAGATTAGAGGTTCATTGGACTAAACAAAGGGGAATGAAGAGAAGGGGGGAACATGTAATAGGAAAGACAGGAGAATGAATAAGACACATCTTTCCTATCTTCATGTATGAATATACAAACAATGAAGTTCTTCGTCATGTGCAACCACAATAATGGGGGATCCTATTTTCAACAAGTTATAATTATTCTATGTATGTATAGTATGCCAAAATATGCTATTATGTAAAAATAATATTTTAAAAAAGAATTTTCAATAAAAATACTGTATTCCTAGATTTGGGGTTGTAGCTCAGTGGCGGAGCACTTGCCTAGCATGTGTAAGGCAGTGATTGGATCCTCAGCACCACGTAAAAATAAATAAAGTAAAAGTATTAAACAAAAATAGCTCTGCCAAAAGAAAAATACTGTATTCCTATATATATATATATATATATATATATATATATATATATATATATATATATATATATATTGTAATTCCCACCACTTCAAGTTGGGATGTTAATATATTAGCCTACATAGTTGTCTCCTACTATCTAATTCTTGAACTAATTTTCTATTTCAGTTTGTTTTTTATTATTGGTACCACTGTTAAATACAAAACACCCGACAATAAGTAATGCTGCAGAGCTCTAGTAACAAAAGCATGATATTGTCACAAAAATAGACCCAAAGACCAATAGGTCAGAATAGAAGACAGAGACAAATCCACATACTTAGAGCCCTGTGGTACTTAACAAAGGTGCAAAAATATACATTGGAGAAATGAGCCTTTTTATTAATAAATGGTTCTGGGACAACTGGATAACTATGTAGAAAAATAACACTAAAACCCTATTTCTCACCCTGCACAAAACTCAAATGAAAATGAATCAAACACTTAGGAATTAGACCAGAAAACTTACAACTGTTAGAAAAGAACGTAGGGTCAACATTCTACATATTATTGCTGGCACCAGCTTCCTCAAAAGTACATGAACTGAAACTATGAATAAATAAGTGGGATGCCATCAAACTACAAAACTTCTTCCCAGCAAAGGAAAGAAAGAAGAGTGTGAAGAGAGAGCCTACAGAATGGGAAAAGTATCTTGGTTAGCTACTCATCTGATTAGGGATTAATACCCCAAATATATAAATAACTCAAAGCACTTCATACAAAAATATCCCAAATAACCCAATCAGTAAATGGGCAGTAGAAAAAATGAAATAGAAACTTCTTAACAAAAAAATTACAAATAGCCAAATAGATGAGAAAAGGTTCAACATCACTAGCAATTAGGGAAAGCAAATGAAAGGAATACTAAAATTTTATCTCACTCCAGAATTGCAATGTTCAAGAATATACATAAAAAAAATGCAGGCAAGGTTGTGGGGAAAATGTACACTTGTATAGTGTTAAGGGGACTGCAGACTAGTACAAGTCCAGAAACCACTATAGAGATTCATCAAAAAACTAGAGATGTAAACATCCTATGAGGATCTGCCCACTCCTTGGTATTTTGCCAAAACTTCTAAAATCAGCATACTACAGTGACAGCTACCTCAATGTTTATAGCAGCACATTTCACAATAGCTAAATTATGGAATCACCTTAATAGATAAATAAATTTTATAATTCTGACACATATATATGATATGTGTGTAAACACACACGCACACACACACACACACACACACACACACACACTGGGGTTCTTCAAAGGCATAAAAGAAAATGAAATAATGACATTTACAGGTAAATGGATAGCAATGAGAATATCATGCTACGTGAAATAAGCCAAACACAAAAACTCAAAACTTGAATGTTTACTCTCATGCAGAAACTAGAGTAAAACAAAGGAAATGGGGAGGGCAGGATAGGATATCATACAGATAAAGGAAAGAGCAGTAATGGAGAAGATTGAGAGGCAGAGTGCAGAGATGGGTAAGGGGAGGCAATGCAGATGATTGTTTTTTGTTGTTATAGATGAACACAATATATTTATATATATTTTTAACCTGGTGCTTAGGATTGATCAAAGGGACTCAGGCATTTGAGGCAAGTGTTCTCGACTAAGCCACAACCCCAGCCCCAGAATGAATTCTTAAAAAGTTGTTACGTGGGCATATAAATATACCACAGGGGACGCCACCTTTATGCATAGGTAGAAAGAAGCAATCAAATATAAATTAATAGATGAGCAAAAAGAAGTTTAGTAGAGTAGATGAAAAAGATTTGGGAAATGTTAGGGGGAATGGGAGAAAAAAGAGAGAGGGAAGGGGGCAATCATGAACTGAAGTCAAATTGCATGTGTGTATGATTTTGTCCGAATGAACCCACTACTATGTATAACTACACAGTTCTAATCTTAAAAAAGAAATATAGGTAAGAAAATCATTATGAAACCTAAAAAGGCAAAAACAAATTTCTATGGAAGTTTGGCTATAAGTGGGAGACACATACTGGCCTGGAGCCTGTGTTTTCCAATGTCATTTATAGTAGGACAGGTTTTACTACATTTTTATATTTTACATGATCCAACTGGCAAAGAGGGGCACTGAGACTTATTAATAGACAAGCTGGGTTTACACGGCTTAGAGACCTAATCAGGTGCTTGGCTTTTTAGTTGCTCTTCCTTCCACCTCACTAGGCTCCGTCTCAGTATCACAGACCTTCCACACTCTCTAGAAGGGCTTCCTTTTCTTCACCTAGGGGGACCTCAGTATGTGGCACAATGCTCCTGTCCCTAAGGAAACCAGGGCTGTGGGAATGTGCTGGGTGGCAGGCACATTTATTCCACGTGGTAGACATCCACTTGTGCCCCAGTCTCTTGCCTGCCTCTTCAGATAAGCATGTTCACCAGATTTCTCTGGCTCTCTTCAATATCCAGCCTCTATCTTGCCTCCCTAGTTTTAATTTGAGTGTTAACAGAGGTCCCACTCCCCAGCCTCTTGACACAACATTCCACTCTGTGTCTTCTGTTTTGTCTTTTGGGGACACCAATTGATTCACGCTCTCCAATCACCTCCATGGCCATATCCTCAATCACTTCTGCTCAGGTTTCTCTAAGTCTGAGCCTTGACATTCTCATGCCAGATATTCTTGGGTCATGTTAATCCTTATTTTCTCTGTTGCGCTGAATACACATTTTTCAGATAATGACCTCAAGTGTCAGATGAAAGTGGACTATTTCATGGACTTTTTATTGTGGCCTGTAAGTAAGAGATATCTATAAACTGCTAAGCACAGTACCCAGCTGGCAGGAAGTGCTCAGCATACATTAGGTTGCTGCCTTGCCCTTTTGGAGCTGCCATGGTGGGTGTGGTGTTGAGTCTCCTCTTCACTTCCTCCTGACAGGGCTTCCCTGTCACTGTTTTCCCATGTACCAGCTGAGATGCAGCAGCATGGCTCAGTCCCTGCTCTTCCTCTTGTTCCCAGCCCCAGAGGCCTGAACTGGAACCTGGCTCTGACCCACTCTCCTCTTAGCAGGAACTCCTTTTATTGATAGTTTACATTTTGATGAACTTTTGTAATACAGAGAATTTGAACCCAAGTTCTTCTATGTGTGCCAGACCTGCCATACTCTATAGAGTGGTTTCTTTTTCTTCATTCTACCACTGAACTGCACCCTAGCCCTTGATAAATATTTTAACATATATGCATATGTATATGTATTTTATATATGCATGTGATTTTGTGCATATTGAAGTTTCACTACAAGGCATTGTACTAGAAAGCACATAGAAAATTATACATAAAGGTGGTTTATGAAACTGTACCTCACAAGTTTTTACTGGAAGTTACATTCATGTGGAATATCCATCCATCAAACATTTTTTTCCTAAATAATAGAAACATATCAATCTGCTAACTTTTGCTTTTCTGTGTGACATATATACGCTAATGATATGAGAAGGAAGTCCTGGCACCTTAGATCTTGTGTGGTGAAGGCTAGACTACAGCAATTGTGGTTGCAGCGGGAGCAGGGACAAAGGGGTCAGCAATAGGCCATGATTGAGGGGTGAGAAGAAAATGCTCTAGAAAATGCATGCCCAGCAAGTAGAGCCTAGCTGGAAATTCCTTCTTTGTGGGGCTCTTTTCTTCTTTCAGTGACCAGGACACATGATGTTTTGAAGAAGGCAAGGACTAACTTGGAGCTAAAGCAACGATTGCGTCTTACACAGTCACAGAGCCTGCTTCAAATACATCACCATCTGACATCAGATCTGTAAGTGACCCTGACCTCCTTTACCTTCTAGGAGATATCTGGTCCACCGCACAGGTCTTAGCTCCTGGATAGCCTCCTCTTAAGACTCCATACCTTCACCCTCCTGCCCGCTCAGCTTTCTACCCTGTTATTATTCTCCTCTCGTCACCATCTGTCCCCTTTAGCCCAATTTTCTCTCCTTGATGTCAGTCAAGCAAGGAGTCAGAGAAATGCAGTTCAGTTGGTCCTTGAGGGAAGAAACTTTCAAAGTCTCCCTGTGAATCAGTTGTCTACCAAGAGATCTCGAGGCCATATGTGCATTCTGGACTTTCCTGAACTACTTTATGAAAAACCAAATAAGGCATAACCTTATAAATTGACTTTAGTGCACAAAATTAGGTTAAGAACAGCATTTTATTTTAACACCTCATTTTCTTTCAAAAACATGAAGGAAGATCCACTTGGTCTCCTGGATATAAAAGAAAAAACTGATAATGAAAAAAAGACACTTTAAGGGAAATTTATTTATATATATATCAGATATTCTCTACATTTATTTAAATGCTGTGCTAATAATTCCCTAGAAATCCTATTAAGAGAAACTTGATGTGTAACTGATTGTTTTAAATATGAGACATTAAACCTTTAAACTTATATGGTAAACATCAGAGCAGTTGAGCCTTCTAGGAATGTTCCTAAGTTGTACCCTGAGAGCCTTGACACACAGTGTGATCAAGCATGGGATGTATATCAACTAGCTCTTGCTTTCTAATTCCCTTTGGATCTTCTCTGAGGATTGCTTTCTTTCCTGAGTCTCTTATCACAACACTTAGAGGATTGGCTCTGTACAGCCTCCTCCTATCGCTGCCAAGTTAACCCACAGCCTCCAGTTCCTGCTGGCTCCCTCCAGTGTGCAGCCCACCCTCTCCTTGTTCATGATTTCTGGTCTCTAACTCCAGGCTTAATGTCAACTGGTTGTATGCCTTTGGCTGGCCCCTTTGCCTCTGTGAGCTACTACCCTTCATCTGTTAAAGGTGGACCTAGACTTAGATAATCTCTGAGGTCCCTGCCAATTTGACTTCTCCTTAAGAAAAATGAGACACACACTTAACAGGGGAACTTGCCTCAATATGTCCTCTTCAGTACAGGCTGTTTCTACATGTGTATGTTTCATGCTCCATCCTTATTTTCCTAGAATATGACAAAGGCCTTTATTTTTCTTCAGACCATATAACATGTAGTATGAACTGGGTAATAAAAGGACAGTAGTAGGATCTGACCATATGATATGCAGTAGGGCTATGGCTGGGGCACCAGGGATTTGGGTGCACAGGGAAGCTTATCCTCTAAGCTGGAACCTGGAATCTCCTCCAGACCCAGTGCATCCCCTTGACTCATTCTTTTTACCACCTCCCACCATGTTTATACCTTCCTGCATGCTTTGCCCTAATTCCAGTGTCTGGGCATCATAAGTGGGGTCTAACAGTTCCATCTGAACAGGATTCTTTTGTTTACTTGCAGGTGAAATCGTTAAGGGTCCTTCTGTGTGCTCCAGCATTGAGACTCTTGCCTTCCAGGAGCCACAAAAGAAGCAAAGCCACCACAGGTCCCTTAAACACGAGGAAGCCTAGGCCTAACCCCCTCACCACATCTGAACAACTGTCTATCTGCTAAGGAGCACCTGGGCCCTATTCCTTCAAATCTGGTGCAGGTCTGAAGAGGTGATCAGAAATGTCTCCTACTAGGGTAGTCAGAAAGGCAGAATGACTTCCTGGCAGTGATGGAATACCAGTAGTCAAAGACCACCAGGCTTCTCACTAGACAAAGTGCACCTAAGAGTGCATGCTAAACCTCGAGACACTGCTTCTGAACAGCCTCAGTGACACAGCACCTGTCACAACACAATTCTCACCTCAGCAGCTCTCCTCAGAAAATCAGCTCTGGGGAAATTGTTGCCTCCTACACAAGGGTCATGTGGTTCCAATGTAGAGCTCCTTGGCAGTTCTAGAAGCACCCTAGTGAGCAGCAGGGCCCTGCTGGACAGTGTCAGTGAGACTCAGCTAGCACCTTTCACAGATCCACACCTGACCATGTAGCTCCTCTAGGCCAAGCCAGGCTGGACTTTGCACTGCACCATCAGGTCTCACCTCTTTGAGTCCATGTGAGGAAGGAAATTGATGACTTGCTAAGAGGCCCTCTCATTTATAGCCTAGCACAATCTGCTTCCTTTATTCACTCATTCTCCAAATTTTACTGCCCCCACTCCTCCACATTAAATATGCTGTGCCATTTTGCTAATCTAACTTCCCTCAGGGGAATATGAGACTGATGTCCACACCAAGCCTATGCAAAGTCTTGCATATGGCAGCCTCTACTTGTTTCTTAGTGGTGTGGGCCAGGCCCCAATTGTACTGAAGCCTCCTTTGTGTCTTCAGAGTGCTCCTAGTATGCGTAAATGTAAGATAGAGGTTTATTTATGTTGCTGTAGCCATACGTTGAAGGCCAACATCACTGATGGCAGGCAGGGTGAAACTGTAACGGTCTTTCAGTGGCTTTTTGTTTTCTTTTAAAGCAAAGTTTGTATAAATAGTTTCTTTTTTTTTTTTTTTGTCTTTGTTTCCCATTTCTATATTAGTCCCTAGAACAAGTGTTAAGAATAGAAAATAAAATAAGCCATACCCCAAAAAACAAAGACTGAATGTTTTCTCTGGTAAGCAGATGCTGATCTATAAAGCAGGGTGGTGGGGAATGAAGGAACCTTGGATTGGACAGAGGGGAGGGAGGTAAAGGGAGGGGTGTGGAGGTGTGGAGGTGTGGAGGATTGTGGAATGAGAGGGACTTTAATACCCTATATACATTTGTGACTACACTACTGGTGTTGACTCTGCCAAAGAGACGTGTAAAAATGAAAAAGCTACCCCTATGTATTCTGTAATATCAGGTTCTATTCTAAACAGTGCATCTTTAGGATACTTCCCTTTGCTCTACTCTTGACAATATCAGTGACTGCTATTTTCTTTAGGCAAAGAATAGTGTAATCTACTTAGAAAATTTTATACACACACACACACACACACACACACACATATTTATATATATATATACAGTGTTCTAAATAAACCAATTGTGACAGTCACTACAGTCACTATCAAGAATATCACTCTATACTGACTAAACTAAAAGTAATTATCCTTTGGGGCTGGGGTTGTGAGTCTGTGGTGGAGAGCTTGCCTGACATGTGTGAGGCCCTGGTTTGATCCTCAGGAACACATAAAAATAAGTAAGTAAAATAAAGGTATTGTGTCCATCTACTGCTAAAAAGCTGTTTAAAAGGGGGGAAAAACACAATTGTTCTTGATGAAACCTTATTTTAGGTTTCATCCTATAAATTTGTAGTCCACCAAAGGTTTTGATTGTGTGTTTGTCATTCTCATTCACTTTTGTGTATCAATTCTTTTGAATATGAATTTGTCTTATATTTTCATTAGTAAGTAAATTTGCTTTTTCTTCAAATCTTTGTCAATCTGATTTTTTTTAAATCAGCTTGTCTTGTTCTAAAATTGAAGAAATCATGTTATTTCTGTTGAAATTATAGTCCCTTATGAATCTTGTAGGCAGAAGTGAAAATGAAGGATATTGAGTCTAAGAAAAATCAATTCAAGTCTCTTTTTTGTGCATTACAGTATTTTAAATTATCCTTCCAATAGATCTTGCACAGCTTTCTAATGGTTTTTGTCTAAGTATTTGGTTTGCTGTTGCTATTACTAATGGATTCTTTCTTCCTTCACATCTTGTGGTAGTTGCTCTATGTGTAGCAGTAGTGATAATAATAGAAAAAATATTAACCATGGGCAAGTCAATTGTTATAGTAAGGACCTAGAAATGTCCCCTAAAGAA
Source organism: Spermophilus citellus (assembly GCF_964194105.1). NCBI lineage: Eukaryota > Metazoa > Chordata > Mammalia > Rodentia > Sciuridae > Spermophilus > Spermophilus citellus. Next base: position 20,597,702 of record NC_138191.1, read on the forward strand.
CTCGAGTGTTAAATAAGGCAACCATATTCAGAGGTGAAACAGTTGGATTACAACAACTGGATTGATCCATTTGATGAATTAAAAATTTGAATGAACTATTGGTTGGTAACTGTAAGCAGGTGAGTCATGATGGGAGGAAGAAGGTCAGAGGGAGCATGACCTTGGGCTCTATATGTCCTGGTCCCTTCCCCTCTCTCTGCTCCCTAGCTCCCATGTGCTGAGCAGCTTTCCACCATCACATCCTTCCACCATAATATTTCTGCCTTGGAGCCAGCCAATGATGATCTGAACACTCTGAAATTGTGATCCAAAATAAATCATTAAAATCTAGAATATAAAGACCTTGTTTTACCCAAGGATGATTTTTTTCTTCTTTTCAGCATCCAAAGTGTGTTTTCTCTTTGTTGAAGCATCTTTTTTCTTTTAGAATTGTTTTCTGGTTATACTTTGGAACAATTTCTGAAAACCTTAAAATTTATAAACAAATTATTGTACTTTGATAAGAAATATCAATGAAAATAGAGTTAAAATCCTTAGATATTTGTAGACATAATTATAATTTTTTATTATCTTATGAGTTTGAACAATAACTTTGAGAATTAGAAGCTACTTGAAGATTGTATTTTCACTTAAAAGCAAATTTATAGTAAATATATTTATCTCAAATATCTGTAACTGAAAAGGCAAAGTATCTGATAACTGTACAAATAAAACATAAATTATGGGTTTTCTGTTGAAGAAAAACAATTAGACAAATATATTTTAACTAAACAATTAGACATGTGCTAATTATTTTATAGATTAACAAATATAGGTTATCTGAATACCTAGAAAAATATATATTAAGAATAAGGACATGGGCTGGGGATGTGGCTCAAGCTGTAGCGCTCTCGCCTGGCATGCGAGCGGCCTGGGTTCGATCCTCAGCACCACATACAAACAAAGATGTTGTGTCCGCTGAAAACTAAAAAATAAATATTAAAAAATTCTCTCTCTCTCAAAAAAAAGAAGAAGGAGATAACTTATAATCGTATTAACTTTATGTAACTATGTGGTTCTTAAAATATTTGGATCCATTTCAATTTATTTTTACCTAGGAGTTCACTCTTTTATGTGATGTCACTTGATGTAACTGAAATAAGATCCTGTGTATACATATTTATTTCTTATAGTCAGGAATGAGAATAAGGATTTTTTGGTCATCACAGGAACATTGCTGGCTTTGTTCCTGTGGTGAACAAATGCATCCCCATAACCTCCAAAATTAAAGTTAAATATAAAGAAGCATGTTTGATATCTCTTATTATTAGAACATTATTTAGTAACACAACTATAAGAAAAGTCAGGTTATTTAACTCAGAACTAACTTAAAATTAGGGCTGCAACGTAGAAACCTGTGGAATTAAATTTTGTCTGAAAAAGATATCTTTTGTTAGCATTTACAGGTAGGCATTCTTAGAAATACAGGCTCTGAGCAGCTCCCATAGCAATCTGAATCAGGAAATACAGGTTAGTGGCTGGAAGGCGGGACTAGAAGTCCTGTCTGAGTGACTGTGGAAGAACCAATCGGAAGCCTGCGAAAGTGCAGGAGGTGGGACCAGGAAGCCCGCTCCTCTGGCCAGGCACCAAATGGTTACCATGGTGACGCAAACAACATGGAGTCTGCTACCCATTGTTGGGGCTAAAGTTTTCTGAGTTTTCCTAGTATTTTGTTTGATTTTGTCTGCATTTTTCTCCACCTGGCCAAGATCCTACTAGGGTAGCAGCTTGCTTTGTCTCTGTGACCTGCAGTTGCAGAGCGTGTACTCCCACATCCTGCACTTTTTTTTGTGGCTCATGGGTGCTCCAAAATTTTTTAGCGGCAGATACCAGTGTTACCATCAGATTTTAAGCCAGTCTGTGTTCAGCATTAAAGCCAAGTTATTTAAGCGTTAAAAGCACTGCTGGCCGCTGGGGCTAGGACCCCATAGCAAGCAGCAAGCAGCAGGTCAAGTCTTGTCCCCAGCGGCTGAGTCACAGCCATTCTGATTCATAGGACAATCAAGTAGCAAAGAAGTCAGTACAAAGTTTCTGAGTATTGACAAAAACAATAGAAGACTGAAATTTATTTCTCTCCAGATAAACATCACAACATTTTCTCTCCGGAACAAGACAGGGATGCCCTCTATCTCCACTTCTATTCAATATAGTTCTCAAAACACTGGCCAGAGCAATTAGACGAAAGAAATTAAAGGCATAAAAATTGGAAAAGAAGAACTTAAATTATCACTATTTGCAGATGACATGATTCTATACCTAGAAGACCCAAAAGGGTCTACAAAGAAACTACTAGAACTAATAAATGAATTCAGCAAAGTGGCAGGTTATAAAATCAACACGCATAAATCAAAGGCATTTCTGTATATCAGAGACAAAACTTCTGAAACGGAAATGAGGAAAAACACTCCATTCACAATATCCTCAAAAAAAATAAAATACTTGGGAATCAACCTAACAAAAGAGGTGAAAGATTTATACAATGAAAACTACAGAACCCTAAAGAGAGAAGTAGAAGAAGATCTTAGAAGATGGAAAAATATACCCTGTTCATGGATAGGCAGAACTAACATCATCAAAATGGCGATATTACCAAAAGTTCTCTATAGGTTTAATGCAATGCCAATCAAAATCCCAACGGCATTTCTTGTAGAAATAGATAAAGCAATCATGAAATTCATATGGAAAAATAAAAGACCCAGAATAGCAAAAGCAATTCTAAACAGGAAGTGTGAATCAGGCGGTATAGCGATACCAGATTTCAAACTATATTACAGAGCAATAGTGACAAAAACAGCATGGTACTGGTACCAAAACAGGCGGGTGGACCAATAGTTTAGAATAGAGGACACAGAGACTAATCCACAAAGTTACAACTATCTTATATTTGATAAAGGGGCTAAAAGCATGCAATGGAGGAAGGATAGCATCTTCAACAAATGGTGTTGGGAAAACTGGAAATCCATATGCAACAAAATGAAACTGAATCCCTTTCTCTCGCCATGCACAAAAGTTAACTCAAAATGGATCAAGGAGCTTGATATCAAACCAGAGACTCTGCGTCTGATAGAAGAAAAAGTTGGCTCTGATCTACAGATTGTGGGGTCGGGCTCCAAATTCCTTAATAGGACACCCATAGCACAAGAGTTAACAAGAATCAACAAATGGGACTTAATTAAACTTAAAAGTTTTTTCTCAGCAAGAGAAACAATAAGAGAGGTAAATAGGGAGCCTACATCCTGGGAACAAATTTTTACTCCTCACACTTCAGATAGAGCCCTAATATCCAGAGTATACAAAGAACTCAAAAAATTAGACAATAAGACAACAAATAACCCAATCAACAAATGGGCCAAGGACCTGAACAGACACTTCTCAGAGGAGGACATACAATCAATCAACAAATACATGAAAAAATGCTCACCATCTCTAGCAGTCAGAGAAATGCAAATCAAAACCACCCTAAGATACCATTTCACTCCAGTAAGATTGGCAGCCACTATGAAGTCAAACAACAACAAGTGCTGGCGAGGATGTGGAGAAAAGGGTACACTTGTACATTGCTGGTGGGACTGCAAATTGGTGCAGCCAATTTGGAAAGCAGTTTGGAGATTCCTGGGAAAGCTGGGAATGGAACCACCATTTGACCCTGCTATTGCCCTTCTCGGACTATTCCCTGAAGACCTTAAAAGAGCATGCTACAGGGATACTGCCACATCGATGTTCATAGCAGCACAATTCACAATAGCTAGACTGTGGAACCAACCCAGATGCCCCTCAATAGATGAATGGATAAAAAAAATGTGGCATCTATACACAATGGAGTACTATGCAGCAATAAAAAATGACAAAATCATAGAATTTGCAGGGAAATGGACGGCACTAGAGCAGATTATGCTTAGTGAAGCTAGCCAATCCCTAAAAAACAAATACCAAATGTCTTCTTTGATATAATGAGAGCAAATATGAACAGAGCAGGGAGGAAGAGTAGGAAGAAAAGAGTAACATTAATCAGTGACATGAGACGGGAGGGAAAGGGAGAGAAGAGGAAAATTGCATGGAAATGAAGGGAGACCCTCATTGCTATACAAAATTACATATAAGAGGTTGTGAGGGGAATGGGAAAATAAACAAGGAGAGAAATGAAGTACAGTAGATGGGGTAGAGAGAAGAAGGGAGGGGAGGGGAGGGGGGATAGTAGGGGATAGGAAAGGTAGCAGAATACAACAATTACTAATAGGGCATTATGTAAAATTGTGGATGTGTAACCGACGTGATTCTGCAATCTGCATTTGGGGTAAAATTGGGGGTTCATAACCCACTTCAATCTAATGTATGAAGTATGATATGTCAAGAGCTTTGTAATGTTGTGAACAACCAATAAAAAAAAAAAAAAAAAAACCATTTTCTCTCCCCTTTTCTCATTCTCCTAGCACAAATTTCTAGAAGATAAGGGCCAAAAAATCTTTTTTTAAAGCATTTTTTTAATATTTATTTCTTAGGTGTAGATGGACATACAATGCCTTTATTTTTATGTGGTGCTGAGGATTGAACTGGGGTCCTGCCCATGCCAGGCGAGCACTACCTCTGAGCCACAATCCCAGCCCCAAAAAAATATTTTATAAAGATTTATAAAAACAATTTTCAAAATTCCACAAAAGCACTCTTTCCATAGAGAGGACTCGACTCAACAACACAGCCCATTAATCATCTGAATTTAGAGTCTCTAGAATTGTACCCCAATATTAAAATTTTTAACATCACAAATTTTCCTTTTGTATAATTCACTTATTTTCTACAATTCAGCCCACAATACTCTACAATCCTAAGCATGCTTAACTTCTGGAGAGAACTTTCTTTTTTTTTTTTTTTATTGGTTGTTCACAACATTACAAAGCTCTTGACATATCATATTTCATACATTAGATTGAAGTGGGTTATGAACTCCCAATTTTACCCCAAATGCAGATTGCAGAATCACGTCGGTTACACATCCACAATTTGCATAATGCCCTATTAATAATTGTTGTATTCTGCTATAGGAAAGTAGCAGAATGGAGAGAACTTTCAACTTCACTAAACTTTTAATATTTAAATTGGAGTCCCCTTAAGAGCCAGCATTTGTAGCTTTTGTCCTGGCGGCTTAAAGACACAGACCTTCAGGCCCATGTTGGACACCAATTGCCAGGTTTCTGTTCTCTCTACTAAAAAGCTCAGGGGTCGGTCACTCCAGTTAAACTGGGCTAATTGGGCTGCATTAAATAACCACACAAGAGACACAAATACTTTTTTCTTTAGGGTCGCTATGACAGCTCCTCTGACATAAGGGTCCTCAGGAACAGAGAGAGCCAGAGCACGCGCTGACCCCTTTTATTTATTTATTTTTTGTTAGCTACACATGACAATACAATGCTCTTGACAATTCATACATTTGAATCAAATGGGGTATAATTTCTCATTTTTCCGATTGTACAGGTTGCAGAATCACATTGATCATACAGTCACCTATATACATAGCCATAATAATGTCTATTTTATTCTGCTGCCCTTCCTATCCCCCCTTCCCCTCCCCTCCCCTCTGTCTACCCAATCTAATGTGACACACTTCTTTTTTTTCTTCCCCCTCACATCATCATACATGTATTCTGTAAAACGATGAGGGTCTTCTTCCATCTTCCGTGCAATTCCCCTTCTCCCTCCTTTTCCCTCTCACCTCTCTTACCTATTTAGTGGTAATCTTTTTCTCGTGCTCTTTCTCCCTATCACATTTTTGAGTCAACCCCCTTATATCAGAGAAGACATTCGGCATTTGTTTTTTTAGCGATTGGCTAACTTCACTTAGGATAATCTGCTCTAATGCCATCCATTTCCCTGCAAATGCCATGATCTTGTTATTTTTTAGTGTATAAATGCCACATTTTTTATCCATTCATCTATTGAAGAGCATCTAGGTTGGTTCCACAGTCTACCTATTGTGAATTGTGCTGCTATAAACATTGATGTGACTATGACCCTGTAGTAAGCTCCTTTTAGGTCTTTTGGGTATAGTACCAGAAGGGGAATAGCTATTGAGGAGTTATTTAAATGAGGCAAGGGGTCAGGTTTCAGGGGGCTGAGTTATCTTCATGATTCCACTGTCAGCAGGTTGACTGACACCTGGTTAAGGCCACACCCAAGGGCACAGTAAGAGAAGGGGACACACACAAGGTACTTCCATGGAAGATTCTATCCTTAACAGGGCAAGGGGTTATATTACAAAGGAACAGGTGAGCATAGCTCCACCCATGGGGCTGCAGCAAGACACACCCATGCACAAGACACTGACCCTCAGACCCAAGAAGGGTGGTCTCCCACACTTCTGGACCTAGGCTTCTCCAAGGTCATACACCAGGAGATTTTTGTCAATCCTTTTCCCCAGCTAACCCTTGTGTGGGGTGGCTCTCAGGGTTGTAGTGGGCTGGAACTTTCCTGTGGCCACTATCAGCTTCTCACTCTTTGAAATTCAGACCCTTTCAGAGTTTTGGGGATAATTACTAACAGGTATGTGATACAAAAGGACCCACTCATTAAAAAATAAGCTAGACAGCTGGGTGTGGTGGCACACATCTGTAATCCCAGTGACTTGGGAGGGCTGAGGCAGGAAGATAGCAAATTCAAGGCCAACCTCAGCAACTTTGTGAGAACTTGTCTCAAAATAAACACAAAAAGGATGGGGGATGTAGCTCACTGGTAAAGTGTCCACGGGTTCAATCCCCAGCACCTTACACTGGGGAAAAACAAAAGATAAAATAGGCCACACTTAATTCCATTAATGAAAAAAAATTACATTCTTGAGAGTTAATGTTGAAAATTAACAAGGCTATCTACCACACCAGAGTGTCTAGGTAAGTACTTTATACATGGCTGCTGCTTTGTGATCTTTATACCCTTGGGCTAGCTATAAGGCTCCAGAGGTCATTCAGACTGAAGGGCAGTCAACCTGGGGAGGTCTCAGACTTCTGGCCAGCCTCAAGGAACTAGGGGGTTCAAGTTTCAACACTTCAACTTTCTTAACACAAACTTGAAAAGTTACTTTCACTGTATAATCAACTTAGTGTAAGTTGAATCTCAATGTGTTCCATGCCTACCACTGACTGACATGGAGTCATGACCTCAATATATATGTTAACCAACAGATTAAATAGATGACGTAGTGGGAAGGGGAATTTTTGGTTCTCTGTGTTTGTCTGGGAAAGGCAACCAATTCAGGGCCTTCCTACTCCACACTAAAGTTTGAAAGAGCTCCTAAATCAGGAATGTTTTAACCCACTTTTAAGCATCCTCCATGTCTAGCAAGCCCACATCCCATCCAAGCTATTGATACATGTAGGCCAACAGCTACATATTACCAGAGCTAGTTGTAGAACATATAAGGCTGGTCCTGGGAATTGTGAATAAAGGGCAAGGGCCCAAGAGTCTTTCACTCAAATGAAACCATCCACCTGAACACCCACCAGGAGCCCCCAGATCATAAACCAACAGCAGGAGACAGAACACTAGGACCAGTTTTTATGCTCACAAATCTCAGTTGTGAGCCCCTTAACATGTTCTGGGCCCAGGGCTGAAAGACATGAGGGCCGTGGTGATGCAGACCAAGAGCAGCTCTGTCCTCTATTCTGAAGAGTCTGTGATCAGGAGAAGCATGTGAAGGAAGTGATCACTTCTCAATCGTAAAACAGGCTTAAGTAAGCAACTCGGTTCCGATGCTTTCTAAATTCTTTGTCTGTGGACAGCTGCAATGAAAGACAATGTTCTAATGAGAATCCTCTGCCTTCCTGTGTGTGTGTGTGGCACTGGGGATTGAACCCAGGACCTAGCATGCAAAATAGAAGCATGTATTCTAGCTGTGTGGCCCAGGTAAACCCCAGTTTCTAGTAATCCAGCCTTAGTCATTTCCTCAACATTTGTGCACATCTAACATTTATCATCTTACTATGATAAAAAAAGTTGCTTGGCTTCTTGAAGACACAGATTATATATCTAATTCTTGAATGTTACCTATATGCCTTAGCACAATTGTATTAATATATTAGGCATTTAGTAAATATTTGTGGAATTAATCCTAAATTCCACTAGGAAAGAAGTATATTTTAAGAAGTATATAGTGATACTAACAGGGAGGGAAGCATATGTTATCATTACTGTGTTAAATGCTTTTCTACATTCTCTCAATTATTAATCTTTACAACCATATCAGATCAACTCTGTCGTTATTTCATTTTAAAGGTAAGAAAACAGATGCTTAGAAAAGTTAAAGGATTTGCCTAAGATCACATAGCTAGTCTACACAGGAGCTGGTATTTGAACTCAGGCAGTATTATCCCCAGAGTCTGTGCTCTTAACCAGAGTGCTCTATAACCCTCCAATCACTTAACACTCAACTTTATGTCAGAAAGAGCACTGCATTGGGAGTCCAGTTGTAGAACCTGTATGAATCAATCTTCCTGGGTTCCAGTATCATCCATTGTCTTAAAGGGATATTTCTCCTGAACCTACTCCAAAAGATGACTTGAGGAACAAACAAGAAAACATGACTTTAAATCAGTCCTATACATGGTTAAAAATCTAATGAAACTATGTAACTCTCTCAAAAGGATCCTCATATTTCTATGCACACAAAACTGTGCATATAATTTCAGGGGACCATGAACTTCATTTACAAGCTTCTGGTTATTAACCCTTGATAAATATGAACATATTAGACAGAGCGATCTACAGAAATCCCATCTTATTACCTCAGCTTTTAGAGTTCTTTGCTGAAGACTTGGAACCTGAGCCCAGTCTGGAGATCCAAATTTCATTGGCCAAGTAACTTTTGGGAATGGCTTCTTCTCTGGGTTGTATGCACCAGGGCTAGAAATAAAAAAAAAAAATACAAACAACATGTCTAATGAGTCAGTGGCATAGGATGAACTCCACTAGTAGATAGCAAGGCCATCATTGAAGTAGGTTTAACCTCTTGGGAGAAGGTACGGACTGATTAACTTTTTAATGCTGGGCAAGCGTGGGGTGCTTTTGCTTGTTAATGTATTTCTTATTAGCTAAGGTAAAAGCTGCTTTTAAAAAATATTTCTACAATTCAGTGTTCTGAGCCAGGACACCAGAAGATCTCAGAAGAGGTGTCGCTAGAAGAGATCCATGATAATGTTAAATTAGTTCTTTGATTTGAAGTTGGTGGTTAAAAATGCTAAAACAATCTATCTGCAATCTAGGGACATCAAAGCAGAACCAATTAAATTTCTTGGCCATGGATTATTTTAGAATTGCCTTGGTTCCTCAAACTTTGTCTTTTGAAAACTACACTGAGATTTCTTCTCGCTCTAGTCAGAATGGCAATTATCAAGAATACAAGTAATAATAAATATTGGTGAGGATGTGGGGGGAAGGTACACTCATACATTGCTGGTGGCACTGAATGTTGGAAAGCAGTATGGACATTTCTCAGAAAACTTGGGATGGAATCACCATTTGACCCAGTTGTCCCACTCATGGTATATACCTCAAAGACTTAAAATCAGCATAATATAGTGACATGGACTCATCAATGTTTATAGCAGCTCAATTCACAATAGCTAAGCTATGGAGCCAACCTAGATGCCCTTCACCAGATGAATGGATAAAGAAAATCTGGTATATATAATATGTAATATTACTCAGCCATCAAGAAGAATGAATTTTTGTAACTCCATATGATGTACAACCACAAGAATGGGAAGTTATGCTCCATGTATCTATTATATGTCAAAATATATTCTACAGTTATGTATAACTGAAAAGAAAAAATACAAAATTAAAAAAAAAAACTTTATCTTTTGGTGTTAATTCTACTGTGGTGGACATGAGGGTCAAGATTCAACACTCAACTTTCTTAACACAAACTTGAAAAAGTTACTTTCACTGTATGATCTTTGGACTTCTCATCAGTAAAAGAAAGACCCTGACCCTTTGCTGTGCAATTTCATACATTCCGAGTGGTTTCCTAACACATTAAGAATAAGCCCCTTCACCCACAAAGTCCTCTCCTCCCTCTCTCTCTTCCTTCTTGCTCACTGCCCTCTAGCCATACTGGCCTTCTTCTTCTTTCCCTCACACCAAGTTCTTTCCCAGTTTACAGCCTTTGCACTTCCGACCTTCTGCCCAGGGTGTGCTATCTTCAGATTTTCCCAGGGCTGGCTCAATCTTGTCACTCAAAAATCAGATCAAGTGTGATGTGCTCAGAGCATCCTTTCTTAACCACCCACTACCTTCACATCATGGTCCTGTTTAAAGTTTCCTCATAGCACCTTTCCTGGTCACTCTACTTCCTGGTTTGTCCACAACAGCCCCAGCTCATGGCTGCTTCCCTTTCACTCTCAGAAGTGTCACAGTTGGACAGATAAATTACATGGTCACCGTCTTTACTACTATTGGTATTTTCTTGTGCATTTACTTCTCATCTATTTGGACTCTAGACTCCAAGCTCAGAGCCTCGTGAGGTGGGTTTACTGCAAGAACTTTGCAACCTACAAAGTACAAACTACAAAGTAGCCAGGTGTCATGGCACAGATCTGTCATATCAGTGACTCAGGAGGCAGAGGCAGGAGGACTACAAGTCTGAGGTCAGCCTTGGTGATTTAGTGAAATTCTGTCTCAAAATAAAAAAGTAAATGGGGTTCCAGTACTGGGAAAACAAAACAAACAAAAATAAACAAACAAACGAACCCAAATTCTTTGGTATATTAGTAAATATTGACTAATGAATAACTGTGATTTTGCAATTACACAAGGCCAGAGACCCGGGAAATAAGAGGATAAATCTTTAAAGTTGGGCGGTTTTTTATTTAGTGGGAGGGTTTCGTTATAATCACTGATTTATGGACTTCTTTTCCTATTGCTTACTGATGAACTATACTAGAGAAAAGAGGAGACATACCCAGGGAAATTGTCTTTTGAATAGCTCTGAAATCAAGGCATCAAGACATTAAATGGAACAAAACTTTGCTTTGTTTTTTCCTTCCAATTCTCTACTCTCTGGTACTTGCCTGGGTGAAGTGTCGATTCCTATTATCAAGAAAAAATTCATTGTGTTGAAGGGAGACATACCTACACAGAAATGCTTCCATTTCAAAAAACCCTCAACTCTCCTTTTCCTATTTATAAATCAGCCATGGTGCAGCCAATTTCAAGATATACAAATAGGCTTATATGGATAGAAAACCAAGCTATAGATGTGAGTCAGTCATGCTGGATGTATAGGTTGTAGTAATAAACCTAGGCTGAGCAGGGAACCAAGACAACTTTTGCAGTCACTATGCCCCTGGTCCCACTGAGAAATTTTGAGAGCCAGTGTCCCTTGAGTTTCCATGGAAGTAAACATCCAATCAGAGATTAGGATCCTTGGTCCAAGGATGTAGCTCAGTGATGATGTACTTGCCTAGTAAGTCCCTGGGTCCCATCCCTACCCACTTCATGAGAGAAAGAGAGAAAGACAAGGAGAGGGAGGGAGAGAGTGAGAGAAAGAGATTAGGATCCTTTACTAAAGATTAGACTTAAAATCCAATCTCACAAAAGGATAGAAACATTGGAACCTGTTTTTTACCTGATAGGATAATGATATATATATATATATTTTGACCTCATGCATCTCAGCACTAAAATCCTTTGTTGGGACTGTTTTCTCAGTGAACTGTTTTTGCTCTTCCCAATATACACACACTTCTGCAAAGCTAATGCCAAACTTTTCATGCAGTCACATGGATCATCATAAAATCCCAGCATTTTACCTTGTTGACTGGCTTAAACCTCATAGCTGTTCTGGCTCCAAGAGTATATCCTTTTGTACTGGTTGGAATCTTGGTCAGGTTGTATGCCAAGCCATAGGACTTCAAGTAGTAGTAATATATGAATAAAAAGAGAGAAAGAGTAAAGAAATACATCAATACCACAGTGAAAAGCCTTCATCTGAACTACTCTGTAAGACATTGCTCTTTCTCTCTTGACTCCTTTAAGGTCAATACCACACAATAATCACAAAAATCATACATGTAATTTTGCAAGGGGTTGTGTCATAGTTTAGATGTGAGATGTCCCCCAAAAGCTCATGTATGAGACAATGCAGAAAAGTTGAGAGGTGAAATGATTTTGTTCCAAGAGCCTTGAGCTAATCAGAACTTTAATTCCCCTTCCCAGCATAGAGATTAACTTGGTGACAACTCTAGGCAGATAGAGTGTGCCTTGAGGAAGTGGGTCCCTGGGGTGTGCTTTGGGGTTCGTGTTATGTTCTTATGAGCAGAGCTTTCTCTCTGCTTCCTGACCCTCATGTTCTGAGCTGCTTTCTTCCACCAGATGTTCGGCCTCCCCTCAGGCCCCAAGGAATGAAGCTGAGACCTCTGAAACCATGACCCCAAAATAAATTTTTTCTCCTTAAAATTGTTCTTATCAGGTCTTTTGGTAGCAGCAAGGAAAAAGCTGATTAAAAGAGGGATGTGGTTGGACAGGTAGAATAAATGACATCTTTGTGCATTCTAATAAATTCCATCCTCTGAATCTCATAGGTCTGAACTTGTTCCAGTTGCACCTGGCAGCCTTAAGGTAGGACCAGTGGGAAGGTGCTGGCCTTGGCTCAGAGCCTTTGAGGTGGGGAGGGAGTGGGACCATATGGAGACAAGGCTTGCTTGCCTTGGGTGGAAACATGGTCCTTTACTCTCTGTATTGGCTGGGACAGCTGGTTGCCCAGTAGGCACTTTCTCATGCTCTGACCCAGAAGATCACAAAGCCTAGCGTTTGTTTTCCAGGGGACTTGGGTCTCCCTTCCACATCCAGGAAACAGATCCTTGAAAGGGAAAGTGAATACTCACATCTGTCATGTAACATCCAGGCCCTGTGTGAAGAAATCCCCTAAGAGGGAGAAAATTGTTCCCCATCCGGTCTGAGGGATAGAAGTCAGGAAAGAGCCTCCTGGGTTGGCATGATCCAAAGGAGTTTTTATTGGGCCTCTCTGAAAATCAAGAAAGACAAACTCCAGGTTAGGGAAGGCACTGGATCTCTGCAAGCTGTTGGAGGAGAGGAGAGTTCAGACAGTAGAACAGAGGTCTGGGCCCCAAGGAGTTCTCACAAAAAACAGACCAAACTCCGCCTAGGGGCCAACTGCACTTCCCTCCCCTCCAGCCTTCCCAGCCTCACCAGCCTTTTCCTTCCCTGTGCTCTGGACTCCTGGGCATGCCTCCTCACCAGCTCTGCTGGAGCACATCTCTCACAGCTCCTGTAGCACTGTGTACTGAGTAGCCAAGGGAACAGAGGCACTAGCCTGGCCCCAGCTGGGGAGGTTGGGTGGAGGCACAGGATCCTGGCTGCCAGCAAGTGGCAGTGCTGAGCAGGAGGTGAGAGTCTGCACCTCTGGGCAGAGAACCCAGAGGGCAGTGAGTTCAGCACCTGGGCCAGGGGTAGGAGGTCTGTTAGATGCCCAGCTGGAGGGGCTGAGTGGGCAAGGGGGGTGGCAAAGGGTTTGGAAACTGTCAGGAGGAATGCACTGCTGAAGAGGTAGAGACCGGGTTCAGTTTGAACTTCAAGGATGGAAGGAAGTTCGTGGTTTGAACTTCTCTAAATTGGGCAGGGGCCTGCCAGGGGGAGTTGAGCTGAGATCTAGTTCCTTGCCAGGTTCCTCTTTGGCCCATTTTTCTATTTTTTCAGCCCCTTCGAATCAGGTTGCCCCTCCTACCTCCTTGGGTGGGGGAAGAGGAGGAAGTTGGGGATCCAGTGAAGTGAGGTGGGGTGGAGAAGATGGAGAAGATGAGTCTTTTTTTAAAAGACTGATGGCTCTGAGTGGAACAGAGTGCAGTGGAATCATAGAAATGCTTAATATTTTTTAAAAAATCTTGGGCAGTCCTTTAATTTGAAATCCCCTTTTACTTATCTCTAAATTGGGACTGATATTACCTTTTTGTAGGGATACTGAAAGGATTAAGGCGATAGGATCATATCAATGCATTGCCTGGTACTTTGTAGTTGATCACTCAAGAGGTGGTCATTACTGAAGATAATGTCCATCTAGCTTATGAGCACCCCATCCATCCTAACCCATGAAAAAACGTCAGTCTGTTTGTTGTTGACTTCTTTACCTTGTCTTGGATATTAACACTAACTTGTTTTAGTGGATTTTAAGCTGGCCTTAGGAGTTATCCAGGTGTGGGAGGTAACAGGAGACATGGAGTTATCCAGGTGTGGGAGGTAACAGGAGACATAATGTAACCAGTTCATACTGCCCTTTGGCCCCTTAAGGATGACCTGGGATCCACACACACTCTGGGTTAGCAGTATCTTCATTAATTTATAATCTATAAAATTCTGAATTTTATAGATCTAATAAAGGTTCCCCCACAAAGTGACACCTATAGTGTATTTTGGAAAATTGTGGAAGCACTAATTTATGGTTTGCATTTAAAATATTTTTTTATGTTTTAAATAGGCACATAATAATTCTGCATATTTGTGGATTACCATGTGATGTTTCAGTACATTTTTACATAGTGTAATATGAAAATCAGAATAAGCATATGTTTGGCCTCAAACATTTATCATCTCTTTGTAATTAGAACAGTCAAAATCCTTTCTTTCAACCATGACATCCACCTTTAATCTCAGCAGTGGGAGGCTGAAGCAGGAAGACTGTGAGTTCAAAGCCAGCTTCAGCAACTTAGTGAAGTCCTAAGCAACTTAACAAGATCCTATATCTCTGGGGATGTGGCTCAGTGGTTAAGGGCTCCTGGGTTCAATCCCTGGTACCAAAAAAAAAATCATTTCTTCCAGTTGGAGAAAGCATTTTTGTTTAAGAATTATCAAGGTCAGGGAGGCTAAACATCCTGCAATGCACTGTCTAGTTATATATAAGAATTGTTTCATATACCATATAACATTTAAAATGTCCTGCTGGTCTCTACAAAACCTTTTGGAAGTTCTTATATATATATTAGTACACAATTTTTTTCAAAGATAATATAGAGTGACCAGTAATATAGAAAATTATTAGGAGGAGCCAAACGTAAAAGGAATAAAGATAGAATCTCAAAGTTGTTGTTCAGTTTACTCCAAGCATTCTCTCAAATTACGATTATGGCAATACCAATGGTAAGTAGAATGTAAAGAGATGTTTAAATTGATTTTATAATTTTCACTTTCATTAATATTTTAGGTAATATTAACATTTCTAGGTTCTCAGTGTTTTTTAAAAATAGTGTTTTCATTATTAATGACAGGAGACATCTCATAAAGTATGCTGAAGATATATATGGCAACCAGTTTCTACATTGATAGACTGATCTACTTCAGACTAATCTCCTAGCCAAGAAAACCTGGGTAGAAAAGCTGGAAATATGAATAAACATGTTTCAAGTTATCAGAGATATTAAGGAAGAAAAACATGCAGGGCCTAAATCAAAAACCATATCAAACTTCATTGAGGGGTGAGTCGTTCTCTTTGTCATTTGCTAATTAAAAAGCTGGCTGAGAAGTAGAGTATTTGAGCAGAGCTTTGGACAGGTGATTTGAGACCTGGGGAAAAAATTAGGCTGGCTATGAAGAGGGGGAGATTGGAAAATACCCTAGAATTCTAGTTAGAACTCTAAAGAGATAAACCCTGGAAATGAGGGTAAACAAGAAATAGATGAGCTCTCAAAAGCGTCTGAAATCCAGCTTTGCATTAACTCAATTCCTAATTGCACTAAAATAATTTGCTTCTCCCCTTATTGCATGCAGGAGACAGAAGTAAATCATCTTTGAAAATAATAACATTGACACCCTGAACTGATATTTTTCCAGGCAGAATATTTGACATTCAATATAAAATAACTGCTCATACTAAAATAAATCAGTAAGAGTAGTAGAAATAGACTCCAAGGAAATTTAAACTCCATTGAATGTGGAATTTAAAATAACCATGCTTGGCTTGAGATTTTGGAGACAGCAACAGGACTAGTTGCATGGCAAACATTTGGAAGCAAAAGAAAACAAGGAAATGTGTGACCATGAAGTAAATCATGGCTTCTGGGGTAAGAGGAATTCTGAGGTATCAGGAAAGAGAAATTCCTCATTAATTTCCTATTCATGTTGTCAATATGGGCTCACCTACATCCAGATTGATACCAAATTTATCAATTGTTCATTAGAGCCAATCTGAGCACAGTACAAGGACGGACTGTCTATGCACCTTGTTTGTCCCCTGTATAACCCACTAAGTAATGACAAAATTGACAGAAATTAATGCAGAATTTTAAGTATTGCTAAGGAATATCAAGGATCCGATGTTTGCATGATAACTATTCACAAAGTAACTTCTATGTAGGTGACTACTTAGTACTGAGGAATACGGAAGACAAAGTTCTATTTTGTGGCGACTTTTGATGAAGACCTTAAGGTTAAGCAGGTTCCATTAGGCACATTTCTAATTATAGTTAGAGCATCAAGAAAATGCCAGATATTTTATGGAGACCCTGTCATAGTTTTATGAGACTGCCTACTGCTTTCCTCATTTGAATATTTCTGAGGCCAGCATAAGAATTATTATTACAGGAAATCATTTGCTTTGTTGCAGAAGTCTAAGAATAAGAATGTGAACAACTAGATGTAAATTTTGGTACAATATTTTTTCTTTTTTTTTAATATTTATTTTTTAGTTTTCGGCGGACACAACATCTTTGTTTGTATGTTGTGCTGAGGATCGAACTGGGCCGCATGCATGCCAAGAGAGCGCACTACTGCTTGAGCCACATCCCCAGCCCTTGGTATAATATTTTCAATAGATTGTCTCCATTAAAAAATGTATTGAGGGGCTGGGATTGTGGCTCAGCGGTAGAGCGCTAGCTTAGCATGGGTGGGACCCGGGTTCCATCCTCAGCACCACATGAAAATAAAGGCATTGTGCTGTGTCCATCTACACCTAAAAATAAAAATATTTTTTTAAAAATTTATTGAGTTAAACAATAATCAGTCCGGCCCAGAGTACAAAAAAATGATTATAAGATATATAGTCAAGAAATTAAGTGACAAGAGGAGAATTTTAGAAGCAACAAGAAAGGAAAAAGCTGTAGAAATAAAAAAAATTACCATCAATGAAAGAAAGTAGGAATTCAATGCATGAGTTTAATAGCAGATTAGAAAAACTGAACAAATGAATGAATGAAATGGAAAATGGGTCAGAAGAAAGTATCTACACTTAAGCCTGGAGGAGCAAAAGGGTACAAAATACATACAATATTGTAAGAGATAGTACAATGAGTAACAATGAAATGTTTGGATACATTTTTATTTGGAGTTCCATAATCGATGGAGACAGTGTGGTAGATGCAAGAGTTGAAGAGATAATGGCAGATAATGAAATTGAACGAATTTCAGCAAATATAAACCTTTACGAAGGTGAAAATAAATACATGATGAAAAAAAATCATTAAAACCAAAAGTCAAGTGTGGACTATTAATTGAGCAGTCCCAGCTACTCAAGAGGCTGAAGCAGAAACTGATGAAAAAATTGAACCAAATGTTGCAACCTCAAGTAAAACAAATAAAAAGCAAACCGCAAGGTCATATCATAGTACAGCCAAAGAAAACCACAAAGAGAAAATCTTGAGGGCTGGGGTTGTGGCTCAGTGGTAGAGCACTTGCTGAGCATGTTCAGGACACTGTTCAATTCTCAGCACCAATAAAAAAAAATAGAGATATTGTGTCCATCTACAGCTAAAAATAAAAAAAAAAAAAAAGAAAACCTTGAAAGCAGATACAAAAGGTATGTTACTTTCAAAGAAGCAAAAGTAAGCCTAATAACTGACTTTTTTGGACAGGAACAACAGAATCCAGGAGACAATGGAATAGTGACTTTAAGTGCTGAGATAAACAAAGAATGGAATACCCTAGTGTAACCCCACATCACGCACAACCACAATAATGGGAAATTATACTCCATAAATATATGTCAAAATACATATTACTGTCATGTGTAACTGAAAACAACAATTTTTTTAAAAAAAAGAATGGAATACAAATTCCATAAGAAAATTAATAAAAAGTGAATGTAGGGCTGGGGTTGTAGCTCAGAGGTAGAGTACTTGCCTTGCATGTGTGAGGCTGGGTTCGATTCTCAGCACCACATTAAAAAAATAAATAGATAAAATAAAGGTATTATGTTCATCCTCAACCAAAAGGAAAAAAAGTGAACGTATGTCTACTAGTATCAGACAAAATAAAGCAAGAGGCATTGATAAAGATAAAAAGAGATTTTTAATGAAAAGTCAACACCCCTAAAACCTGTAACATTTGAAAATGTCTATGCATCCATCTCACAACATACCCTCAGAATCTATAAAGAAAAATTGACGGAATACAATGAACATGAGATCATTCTACACTCATAACAGAGGATTTGAATACACTACTCTCAGTAATTGATAATGTGAGCAGACAGAAACTATCAGTAAGTACTTGAAAGGTTTGATCAACACTACTGTCAAACTTGACTGAATTGACACTGCTTTGATAACTGAAGAATGCATATTGTTTTTAAGTCCTGGAAATATTTGTCAAAACTGCCCATGGGCTGGGTTACAAAGATTTAACAAATTTCAGTAAGTATAGACCTTCATGAAGGTGAAGATAAATATATAATGACAAAAAAAAATAATTAAAATCAGAAGTCAAGTGTGGACTATTACTTGAGTAGTCCCAGCTACTCAAGAGGCAGAGGCAGGAGGATCACTTGACTTCAGGAGTTTGAGGCCAGCCTGGGAAACCTAGTGAGACCCCCAACTCAAATAAGATAAACAAACAAACAAATCCCAAAGATGGTTCTATAAGAACACAAATAGATGGGAACTGAAATGGAGCCAACAAGGTTATAAGTAGTTATGAATATGTCATAATGAGCCCCACTATTATGTATAACTATGATATATGGATAAAAGCATTTTAAAAAAATAACACAAATAGAATTGATAAATCATTGGTAATAATGTTTAGGGAGAAAATAAGAGAAATCACAAAATTCCAATATAAGAAAGGACAAGGGAGACATTTTTACTGATTTTATAAACATTAAAAATTGACATTTTTAAATCGATGGAAATGATAAAATATTTAACAATTTTAAAAACAGATAAAATTGATATATTTTCAGGAAATTATCATGTCCAACCTAAGAAATAGAATTTATGACTTAAGACTTTCTCATAAAGAAAACCATAAAATTAAAGGGCCTTGCCGGATTTCTTATTTAACTGACTTTTTTGGACAGGAACAACAGAATCCAGGAGACAATGGAATAGTGTCTTTAAGTGCTGAGATAAACAAAGAATGGAATACACTAGTGTCACTCCACATCATGCACAACCACAAGAATAGGAAGTTATACTCCATAAATATATAATATATTAAAATACATACTATTGTCATGTGTAACTGAAAAGAACATTAAAAAAAAGAATGGAATACAAATTCCATAAGTACAAACTAGTAAATAAATAAATAGAGATGCCGTAACCACTTTATTTTGTAAGACTAGAAAAATTAGAGATATTACAAGAAACAAGAATCTGTCTTATGATATAAAGGGAAAAAAATCCTAAACAAAATTTAGCAAACTAAATACAGGTTGTAATTTCAAGATGAAGTTGTATTTATCGCAGGAATAGAAGGTTGATATAACGTTTGAAAATAAAATTAATATGATTTTCTATATCAACAAAGAAAAAAGGGATTATCTCAATGGATTAAAAAAAGCCTACAATATCCACTCATAATTTTAAAAATGCATCTCTTATTGATCTAGGAATAACTTCCTGCCCCTAATAAATATTATCTACGTAAAACTTATGCAGAATACGCTTAATGACGAAAAGCGGAAAAAATTTCTGAGATTGAAGTCAAGAGAAGGCTGGCCACTATCACTATAAAATAATCCATTGAATAAAACAGGAATAAACAAGTCCATGCTAATATTTAAAAAAAATAAGAAGGGAAATTACATACAGAGCTAAGAATTAAGAAATAGAATTAGCTAATCATTTGGCAGCTAACATACTGGTTGTTGGGACAAAAAGAAGTTATGCAGAGCTACCAAGGTAGCAGAGTAGGGTGTAATGAGGGACATTACTGGGTCATGGGTGTAATATAGGGACATGTTCTGTGATAGCTTTTTTGATGTGTTGAGCTAGCGAGGCTGATTATTCAAACACTGATCCAGGTCTTACTGTGAAGAGATATCTGTGTACATAAGCTAAGTCCTTCCTTACTTGACTTTAAGGATATTACTTTGTATACAATCTGGATGGCATGATTTAAACAATAGGAAAGCTTTCAAAGGAGTGCTGAAGAGACAGCAGAGGTGGAGAAAAATAGGTTCCACCCTTGACTACAATTTCAGCCCGTGGAGGGACTCAGCCAACCCTTGGTCTTCCCTTTCTGGTTGCCTGCCTGGATTTTGGATTGATTCAACCAGGCCCCACAATCTGATCCTTCTACTGATAGTTCTTTAAGATAGGAAGGAAAAGAAAGGCTGAGAAAATATTTTGTATCTGTTATGGTGTGGATGTGAGGTGTCCCCTAAAAGCTCACGTGTGAGACAATGCAAGAAGGTTCAGAGGAGAAATGATTGGGTTGTGAGAATCTTAACCCAATCAGTGAATTAATCCCCTACTAGGGATTAACTGAGTAGTAACTAAGTGATAGAGTGAATGTGGTTGGAGGAGGTGGGAATTAGGGTGTGGCTTGGGGGTATATGTTTGTATGTGGCAAGAGGAGACCTCTCTCTCTCCCTCTCCCTCTCCCTCCCTCCCTCCCCTTTCTGACCCTCATGTGAACTGCTTCTCTCTGCCATACTATTCTGCCATGATGTGCAACCTCACCTTGAGCCCTGAGGAATGGACCTGGCTGTCTATGGACTGAGACCTCTGAAACTGTAAGCTTCCCAATAAACTTTTCCTCCTCTACAATTGCTCTAGTGGGATCTTTTAGTCATTGCAGAGATAAAGCTGTTTGAAACAGTATTAAAGGATATGGATGGAACATGATCATAGAAAGTGGCATTACTCCTGGGTGGCATCCTGGATGAGACAGGAAACCCCCACTATTGGCATTTGGAACAGAGCGATTAATGGCACAACTGTATTGATGCTGAATTTCACTTGGTAGGGTTCTGTGGATACAATGCAGGAGAGTGTCACAGAGGGCGACATTGAAGTTGTTAGGAAAAATGAGGCAACATGTCAGAAAAAGTATATAAAAAGGAAGAGAGAAATAGAGTTCAAAGCAATGTTTTTCAATAGAGGAATCTGGGTGAAGAGGATAAGAATTTTCTTTTTTTTTTCTTTTTTTTTAATTATTGATTGTTCAAAACATTACAGAGCTCATGATATATCATCTTTCATACATTATACTCAATTGGGTTTTGAACTCCCATTTTTACCCCAAATACAGATTGCAGAATCTTTCTTTTTATTCTTTTTACCACTTTTCCTTGGGCTTGAAACTGTTTCAGAATGGTAATTTGGATGAGGTTAGAACCTTCACAATTCACTTTCCAAAAGCCCCACCTCTAAACATTGCTGCACTGGGGACAAAGCCTTCAACACATGAGCCTTTGGGGAATATTCCAGATCCAAACCATAGCAATGGAATTGTAAATCAATCAATGTGCTCACTTTGGAAATCTGTCTGGCAGTCTTTATTAGAGCTGAACATAAACATCTCTGTGACCTACTAATTTCTACCCTTGGTATTTCCTCAGGAGGAAAGCATACATTGTGTCCCAAAAGAGATGTAGAAGAATATTAAAAGGAACATTAATCAAAATTCCCCTTAATTAAAAACAAAAATGCCTTTAAACAATAGAATGGAAAAAACAAATGGTGGACTACTTATATAAATGGCTATTTTATAGCAATGAACTTAAACAAAATCCTGCACAGGTAGTAATATAATCTCACAATGTTGTATGGAGTAATTCAGACGTCTACACACTGCATAAATCAATTTATATAAAATTTAAAGATATATTAAAAATAATCTATTAATTAGAAAGCAACATGGGGAGACATTTGGTGGAGCAGGCTGATAATGAATAGGAATAGGAGTCTTTTGCCTGGAATATTTCACCAATGTGTTCAGTTATGATTTAGACTCTTTTGGTATATATACATTATAAAACAATTTATTTTTTAAAATTTGGCAGGCCTAGCCAATTCACAGATTCCTCAAGAACAATAAGTTCACATCCCTCCTCTCCTTTTTGACTTTAGTGGTTTATGATTTGTCTAGGTACTATCCCTGTTTCTGCTAAAGCTTCAGTTAAAGCTGTTGGATTTTTTTTCTGTTATCAGAAACCAGTAAGTCGAAGGGTTCTTGTTCTTTAACTCTAGCTTTTGTTTTGGTGTCCGCTGAAAACTAGGCTCTTCTATTTCCTTGAACAGCTTGTGTGAAATGACTTTCGATCTTCTTAATTGTAGACATAGTCATTGTGCAGTATGTCGGGCAGCAGCCTGACGACTTCACTGTTCTCCACAGTTGGTATGTCTGAGCACTCATATGCTGAAACACATAGTATCCTCTGAGTTTTCCTCCTCTATATTACCATCATGGCATCCCATTGAGTTGTGTGTGAAATTGTGTGAGGTAGGTTACATTCTCTATGAAGTCAATTATAGATTAACAAAGGCTGTATTATACCATATTTTTTCCCCCTTAAAACAGGCCTTGGATCTGAATAAGGCTGAGAACACCTGGTCCAGGGAATACAAACCCTGGATAGGTGGGTCTGGACAAGGGAGACAGAGGGAAGAAAAATCGACTTGCTCAATCCCACCTTCCAGACCTTCTTACATCCCAGACTCTCCCACCTGGGGGTAGAGTGAACTTCTTTGAAGCCCCTTGAACTGAGTACTACTAAGTTGATCTGTTGTTTACTAGCTGTCTGATCTTTTGAAAGTTACTTAAGCTACCTAAGCCTTGGTCTGTCTATAAAATGGCACCACTCATTTCTTTCTTCCTCTGGCTGCCTTGAGAATTGAGGAGTTAACTCAGGGCCAAAGCTGGCACAACAGATGATTGACCTATAATTGTCACTTAACCAACGTTAATGCACTTCCCGTCTTCCACCCCTGTGCCAGGCCTGTAACACCTCTAAGGGTCTCTTCATGCAAATAATAATAAAAACATGCTTCCTCCTGTCCCTACCCGGACGAGGCTCCTTGGGGAATCCTGTGTATGTGCCACCTCTTTCCAATTAGACCCCAATACTGAAGGGATGAATTTTCATAAATGTACTAGACAAAAATGAGATTACCATGACCAAATTTCCAACCGAATGGCGGGCTGGCCTGTAGCAGGGATTTGAATATCACACTCCCAGGTTGCTCCTCTAACTTAAAATTTGTTGATTTCCGAGGTCTGGAAAAGAAAAAATCATCTGGGAGATTTTCAAGAAGCGTGGCTCTCTCATACTCTATCTCCGTGAATTCACACTCTCCTGGGCGAACTTTAACCAAGAAAATGAGTGTGTGTCAGACTGGCTGCTAGGCAACAGCCCCACCCTGGAAGTTCCCCTTCCAGGCATTGTGACATGGCTTTCTACACGGCAGCCCTGTGGTATAAAGGGAGCTGGAAAGGCAAGTTATTTATCCCTGTAAAATCTTGTTTCTTTACTCTATAGCTGAGGAACAATATTCACCATGTAGGAGATGGCCTATTAAGTACCTTGTCCACGGCTTGGAATACTCAGCTGGCTAATTCCTAACTACCTTCAAACAGTCATTCCTGTAGTCGTTCAATCAGTACTTATTAAACTCTTAATGATGTGCCAGGCACTACTGTGGGACATTGCATTAGACAGTGGGATTTCCTTTCAAAATGAATTTTTGCTTAAACTGTTGTTAAAGATTTGTATTACTAGTCTGGTTCTTGCCTGTGGTTCTCATCTATTTGAGAAAGTAAGGCAGGAGGATCACTTGAGCCCAGGACTTCAAGGCCAGCCTTGACAACAACATAGCAAGACTCAACTCTCAAACACCAACTACAAAAATAAAAAAAAAAAAAATTAGTATTCTTTTCTATTTGCACACTAATTTTTAGCTTGATAATTTTTTGGGAACATTTATATAATATAATATCAACATAATATATATATATATTATGTTGATATATAATATCAACATAATAGGTTGATATTAAATATTTTCAGTAAATTAAAATTTTGAATAGAATGGCAAAAATTAATGAGTATTCACCAAGTTGTAGCCAGCCTCTGTTTGTAATTCTTGAACATAATGTCTGGAATACCTTCCCTGGGTTGCTCTGAGTGTAACAACATTTGCTTTCTCCTCTGTCTAGCACCCTCTCGAAATGTGGCCATGCTGTGGTTGCTACACTGTATCCATTCACCTGGCAGCACACCTATATCCCGGTCCTGCCAGCATCTATGATTGACATCGTGTGCTCACCTACTCCATTCCTCATTGGAATCCTGTCTTGCTCCTTACCACAGCTCCAGGATCTACCCATTGAAGAGGTAAGATGGAATAAATGGCACCTGTGAAAAATCTGAGCGCACTGACAAATGAAACTAAGTGCTCTTGAAGAATGGTAGAATTATTAATATATTATGCTGTCATATTTAAGTCATATACAAAAACTACCCTTGGTTAACTTTAAAAATTGTTTCAAATATAATAAGATTGATTATATATGTATCTATAAGTGCCCTAAACAAAATACACAGCACAATGAATTGTCACAGAGTGAATGAACACTTCCATAACATGGCATTGGAATGGAATGTCACATTATAGTAATGGAGTTAGTGTCAGCACGCTAGAAGTCTCCAGCATGCCTTCTTCTAATCTCTGATCCTGTCCCCATTCCACACAAAAGGTCACCATGATCTTGACTTTTATAGTATTCATTTACTTGGGTTTTTTCATAGGCATGCATCCTTAAACAGTATAATACAGCTTTGCTTATTTTTAATCTTGATATAAATGGATTCATATAGTATAGTTTTTGTCTGGCTTCTTTTGCTCAATATTTTATGTATCAGATTCATTCATATTAATGAGTTTAACATTAGTTGGGTCATTCAGATTGTGTATAGTATTCTATTGTGTGAATTGACCACAATTTTCTTATCCATTCTATAGTTGATGAACATTTGAATTGTTTTCAGCTTGACGTTATTATGAATAATCCTACTATAGACATTTTTACACATGACCCTTGGCACACTCATGCATTCAGTTATATGGGTATATGCTTGGAAATTCAATTACTTGGAAATTAAAGATATGGTAAGCATATTTTCAGCTTCAATAAATAAAGTAAAACTGTTTACCAAAATAGATGTGCCAATTTAAACTCCCTCCAATAGTGTATGAGAGTTCTGTTGCTCCATGTCCTTGTCAACACTATCATCAGTTTGTGTAATTTAATGTTATCTGGTGGGTGGGTAATATTCTTCTCATTTTAGTTCAATTTATATTCCTTGATTATTGTCAGGATATGTTTACTGGCTATCTGAATATCAACTTTTATAAAACGTATTGTCTATCTTTCCACTGGATTACTCATCCTCTTACTGCTTTGTAAGGTGTCTGTATGTGTGGTGCTGGGGATGGAACCCAGGGCCGCACACACGCTAAGTGGCACTCCACCAGTGAGCTACACCCCCAGTCTTGATGCGTTTTTATATTCTGGAAACCAATATCTTTGAGGCTTGCCTTTTCACTTTCCAAAATAATGTGTGTTTTTTGTTTGTTTTCTCTTTTGTTTTGTTTTAATCCCTTGCCCCTGTTCCCATACTGGGGATTGAACCCAGGAGTGCTTTACCACTGAGCTACATCCCCAGCCCTTTTTAGTTTTCATTTTGAGACAGGGTCTTGATAATTTGCTTAGGGTCCTGCTAAATTGCTGAGTTTGGCCTCAAACTTGGTGATCTCCCTACCTTGGCCTCTGAGTTGCTGGGATTACAGGTGTGTGCCACTGTGCCCATCTAATCCACCGGGTATTTTTACTTTTTTGTACACAATGTAAGGTAGGGTCATTTCATTTTTCCCCCTCTTGGTATGGATAACCACCTGTGCCAGTACCACTTATTGAAAAGACTGTTCTTACCCTACTAATCTGTTGCCTTAACCCTTTTTAAGTCTCTTTTAGTCTATAAATATGCATGCCATTATTATTAATAGTTTTGCAATCTGTTGTTTTGATGGATTGCTACAACTTCAAGACAATTCTGTTTGAAACTGTTCTCACCCCTCCTGATCTAGCAGTGCCTAATGTATTTGCCTGTGAATGTGTCTCTGGTTAAACTTGCCTGACTCCTTTATTCCATAGGTGCTGTTAGTTGATCTCTGTGCAGACAAGTTCTTACAGGAGGTGAGTGACAAGGAGGTGATTACATGTTTGGGATATAGAATTCTCTGTAGATAATTAGACAGAAAATATGTGAAAGTACTTAGAGAACATGACTCAGCCAAAAGTTCTAGTTCCTACCCACACTTGAATTGACATTGTGGCCACTCAGACAAGATTGACCTGAAAAATTTTGGCGTAGGTTTATAGCTATCTATCCCAAAGAAGGAAGGAGGAAACAGAATAAATAATAAATGCCATTCTCAAAAGAAGTAATCATCCTTCAACTCCAGATGAGTTGACAGAAAGCTCTAATTTAATTAAATTTAAAAAGCACCTTTTAGGCTGGGAATGTAGCTTGGCGTTAGAGTGCTTGACTCTGTATTCATGAGGCCTAGGTTCAACAACACCACAAAAAATGAAAGAGAGAGAGAGAGAGAGAGAGCCTTTGTTAAGCACTGATTATTTCTAGATACTCTGTTAAGCAGTTTGAATATAAAGATATCTAAGACAAGTTTGAGTCCTCAGGTCTTATAGACTAAGCGGGGATACATATATGTAAAGTTTTAGAAATGTAAATAAAAATTCCAGCTGGGTGTAGTGGCACACACCAATAACCCCAATTGTTTGGGAGGCTGAGGCAGGAGGATCACAAGTTCAAGACCAGCCTGGGCAACATAGTTAGATCCTGTGTTAAAATAAAAAATAGAAAGGGTTTGGGATGTAGCTCAATGGTAACGTGCCCCTGGGTTCAATCCCTAGTAACTGCCCCCCCAAAAAAATTAGCTCATCACATTTGAAATATCATTTATCTGAGAATTATTTTAAATCTGTTTGGTTTGTTGTTGTTGTTGTTGTTGTTGTTGTTGCTGTTGTTTGAGACAAGGTCTCATTAAGTTTTGAGGCTGACCTCAAACTTGTGATTGATGTCTCAATCTCCCAAATCACTGGGATTACAGGCATGCACTACTACACTCAAATGGGGACAGTCAGAGATATAGAATAAGACTAGTACGTGAACGATATTTGATGGAAACATGCCAGAAAAATTTATAAGATTTATTTGCTTTTTAAAAATAAAATTTAAATATATATACCATGAACATCACGGATTCTACACCATAGAAGGAAAGAAACTTTAGGCTGATTCTTCAGCTAAGATTATACAAAATCACTTGTGGAATTTTGGGGACTTAACTAGTG
The DNA here is from genome assembly GCF_964194105.1 of Spermophilus citellus. NCBI lineage: Eukaryota > Metazoa > Chordata > Mammalia > Rodentia > Sciuridae > Spermophilus > Spermophilus citellus. Next base: position 20,625,335 of record NC_138191.1, read on the forward strand.
CTTGTTTGAGACCTCCCTTAAAGCTCATACCAAATTCCATTTTTTTCCCCTCAGGTATCTGATGAGAATGAAATTCTACCATCTAAACTTCAAGCTGCCTTGATGCAGATTTTGGAAGATCGAAATGAAATCTTGGCTCAGGAGAAGACTTTTTCACAAGGTAGGAGATATATGGGCCAAAGTCTTAAAAGTTAAGGCAGTAAATACTAAAGTCCAACACTCTTGTTAGGTTGTACAAAAGTTCTATTAGATTCCCTGAACCTTGAAAGCCTTCTTATCAGTTTCCTTGCTAATTCTGTGTATGCCAGGCCTCCTCCTACTGCAGAGCCTTTGCACTTGCTCCGTTATATTTATAGAATGCTATTCCCCCAGATGTCTACCTGACCCCTACCGTTTCTTCTTGTAGGTCCATGCTCATGTCATTATCTCTCTGAGTTCTTCCTGAACATCCTGCTTAAAATTCTCACCCACTTTCCTAGAGCTCATTAGCCTTTTCCTTGCCTCTTTTTTCCCCCCATTTGTTCTTTTCACCATCTAATAAGTACTTGTTGAATAAATGGGCAAATAGTATTTACTGGGTGCTTACTCTGTACCAGGCATTATACTAAGCATTTAGCATATATTTTATTTCATTCTTTTAATACACTTAGGAAGCAAGTATCATTATGTAATCCTTATTTCACAGATGAGAAAGCTAAGGCTATTTACTGATGGAGAACACTAAGGAAGAAACAGATTTAGAGGAGTAATAAAAAATCTAGTTTTTTTTTTAAGTTTTAGGTATTAATTTATACATCTGATACCTTGCAGATATCCAACTAGAGATATTACATAGGCATTTATATATGTTAGGTAGGCATATATATATATATATATATATATATATATATATATATATATATACATATACATATATACACACACAAACACACACACACACACACGTATATGTGAATTTGGGATTCAGAGGAAAAAAATTGGGGCTAGAGACATGCATTAAGAAATTGCTATTTTATGGGGCTTGGGCTGTAGCTCAGCAGTAGAGCACTTGCCTCGAAAGTATGAGGAACTGGGTTCAAGCCTCAGCACCACATATAAATAAATAGATAGATAGATAAAAGGTATTGTGTCATCTACAATTAAAAAAGGAAAAAAATGCTATTTTAGCCTGGGGCAGTGGCGCACACCTGTAATCCCAGCAGCTCAGGAGGCTGAGGCAGGAGGATCTCAAATTCAAAGCCAGCCTCAGCAGCAGCAAGGTGCTAAGCAACTCAGTGAGACCCTGTCTCTAAGTAAAATACAAAATAGGGCCGGGGATGTGACTCAGTGGTTGAGTTCAATCCCTGGTACCAAAAAAAAAAAGAAAGAAAGAAATTGCTATTTTAGGGGTTGGGGTTGTGGCTCAGTGGTAGAGTGCTTGACTAGCATATGTGAGGCCCTGGGTTCATTTCTCAGCACCACATATAAATAAATAAAATAAAGGTCCATTGATAACTATAAATATATATATTTTTAAAAAAATAAATTGTTATTTTAAAGCTATGGGACCAGATGAGGTTTAAGATTTGAGCCCTGGGTTGGTGGACAATAATGTTAGAGTTCTGATATTTGGAGGTTGGAAAGAAGAGGAAGATCCAGCAAAGGAAACTTAGAGGAGCAACTATAGAAAAACTAAGAGCATATACGTGTAAAAAACCACGTGTAGGGAAAAGATATTTTTTTAAATTTATTTTTATTTGTTCTTTTTAGATATATATGACAGTGTATTCTAACATGTTATACATATATGAAGTATATGTAAATTTAAAGTGAAGGTCTGGGGCTATAGCTCAGTTGGTAGAGTGCTTGCCTCACATGCACAAGGCACTGGGTTCAATCTCCAGCTCCACAAAAAAAAAAAAAAAAGTAAAATGAAAGTACAATCATTCTTAAGCCAGAAATAGTTAAGACACTCTTGAAAAAGATCATAATTGAGGGGCTTGTACTAATAGGCATCAGAATCTATTATAAAGTTATAGAAATTCAGATGGTTTGGTTTTGGCACAGAAATAACATCAAGGGACACCATGAAAAAGAAATTAAAAAAAAAAAGCTGAAGACATTTTCAACAAGTCTAACAAAAGAATTGTGTGTCTAGAATTTATTTTTTTTAAAAAACTCCCATAAGTCCGCAAGAAAAGGATAAACAGGGCTGGGGATGTGGCTCAAGCGGTAACGCGCTTTCCTGGCATGCACGCAGAACTGGGTTTGATCCTCAGCACCACATAAAAATAAAATAAAGATGTTGTGTCCACCGAAAACTAAAAAATAAATATTAAAAAAAAGGATAAACAATCCTATGTTAAAATGAGGGAAATGTACCAACTAACATTTGTAAAAGAGGAAACATGGGCTAGGGATGTGGCTCAGTGGAAGAGCACATGCTTATTAGCATATGTGAAATCCTGAGTTCAATCCCCAGCACCAAAAAAAAAAAAAAAAAAAAAAAGAGAGAAGAAAAGAAGGAAATATGAAAGGTCCAAAAACATGTGGAAAGGTGTGCAGCTTCATCAAGATCAGGAAAATATAAATTAAAACCACAGTGCACCCAGGCATGGTGGCACTTGATTGCCATCCCAGCAACTTGCCTGTAATCCCAGCAATTTGGGAGGCAGGAATATCTCAAGTTCAAGGCCAGCCTTCGAAATTTAGTGAGCCCCTGTCTCAAAGTAAAAAATAAAATGGCTGAGGATATAGCTCAGTGGTAGAGTGTCCCTGAGTTCAATCCTCAGTACCAAAAAATAAAACAAATGCAATGCAATACCATATTTATACTCACTATAGTGGCAAAAATGTTAAAGTCTGACAATCTCAAGTATTGGTGAGATTGTGTAAACTAGTTCAATCACTTTGGAAAAACAAATTGGCCTAACTTAATACATTTAAAAGTAAAATTAAAGGTATACATATTCCACAAGCTAACAAATTAGTTTTTAGATTCATACCCTAGAGAACCTATTACATGTGATCGCTAGGAAACAAATACAATAATTTTTATAGTGAAACTGTATGTGATAGTAAAAACTAAAAACTATCTAAATGCACATTGACAGAAAAATATAATATTAAAAATGAATGTTTAAAACACACATTGAATAAAACAGTAAGTTGAAGAGGAACATAGTCTTATATATTGTTCAAAGACGTAAAAAAAACCTAACAGCATGTTGTTGAAGTGTATACATGTGGAATGAAACTCTCATGTTAAGCAAGAGAATAACAAATACAAAATTACAAATGATGGTCATCCTCTATTAGAGTAGGGGAGTCACCCAGGGAGCTTTGGAGACATGTTATGTCTTTTTTTCTAAGCTTTATGGTAAGTTCTTGAGTGTTCATTCCACTGTTGATCTTATGAAATATTCATACATGCAAAAAATGTATAAAGTAGATACCTTAAAATATAAACAAAGTACTGTGGACTGAATTGGAACAAATTATGATTTATGCTTATATAATTATGTAAAAATCAACTTTAATATTAAATCTATAATACACTAATAGATTTTTTTAAAGAGTAGAAGGGAATTGAATAAAAGTTATGAAAGAACAACATAAGATTTTAAAAAAGGAATTAGATATAAGAAGGCAGAAGCAACATGTACAGACAACTCTTCTAAGAAACATTGTTGTGAAGTGGAAGAGAAATGGGGCAATCACTGGAAGGAATGGGAAAGTGGGGCAAAACATTGACAATAAATGCAATAATGGCCCGTGGATTCTCAACCACAGAAGAAGAGATATAAGAAGAAAGTCTGTTGGACAAAATAAAAACCTAGATTAGAATCAAACTGTAATGCAGAAAGAGACATTAGAAATCACCTAGCCAGGCATGGTGGCACATGCCTGTAATCCAAGCAACTCAGTATGCTAAGGCAGGAGGATAGCAAGGTTGTGGCCAGCCTTGGCAACTTAGGGAGTCCTGTCTCAAAATAAAATAAAAGGGGCTGGAGATGCAGCTCAGTGGTGGTACACTTGCCTAGTGTGAGTGAGGCCCTCGGTTCATTTCCTAGCACTGCCCCCCAAAAAATCAATTACTTAATGTAATTTAAAGGACTGGGGTATAGCTCAGTGATAGAGCACTTGCCTAGAATGCATGAGACCCTGGGTTCAAATTCCAGTATTGCAAAAAGAAAGGAAGGAAGAAAGAACAAATGAAGTCACCTAATCAGCACCCTGTCACTATACAGGTAGGGGCAGGCCATGACAGATAAAGTGAGGGTACCCACTATTTTACAGCTATGATATGATAGAACTGACTATACATAGGTTCCTGATTCCCAGTCCAGGGTGAAACCCAGATAAAGGAGAATTGTGAAGGTGGGGGTGGGAGGACTATTCAGATGGAAGAAAAGTGAGGAGTCTAAGATGAATATGAAATTTCAGCCTGGGATCTGGAGGCAGAGTATACTACAGATTGCAACTGTATATTATAGTAGTTAAAGAATCAGGGGCTGGGGTTGTGGCTCAGTGGTAGAATGTTTGCCTTGCATGTGTGAGGCACTGGGTCTGATCCTCAGCACCACATTAAAAAAAATAAATAAACAAAATAAGGGTATTGTGTCCATCTACAACTAAAAAAAATTAAAAGAATCACCTGATTTGGCCAGGCACAGTGACGCATACCTGTAATCCTAGCTACTCAGGAGATTGAGGCAGGAGGATCACAAGTTCAAGGCCAGCCTCAGCAACTGAGACCCTGTCTCAAAATAAAAAGGGCTGGGGTGTGGTTCAGTGGGGGTAGAGTACCCTGGGTTTAATCTTCAATTAAAAAAAAAATCATGGTACTTGAGAGTCCAGCATCTTTGCTTACCTGGATAGCATGACCCTGAAGAATTCCTTTGACCATTGGAGCTTTATTTTCCTCAACTATGAAGGAGATATAGTAATACCTACCTCATTATTGTGTTTGTTAAAAGCATTTAATATAATGCCTGGTGTTTCTTGAGCTCTCAACAAATTATTTTTTTTTTTACTTTTTTGTTTGCTCATTTTAGATATACAGGACAGTGGAGTGTATTTTGACATATTATACATACATGGAGTATAACTTATTCTAATTAGGATCTCATTCTTGCAGTTGTACATGATGTGGAGTTTCAGTGGTGGTGTATTCATATATAAACACAGGAAAGTTATGTCCAATTCATTCTACTGCCTTTCCTATTCCTATTCACCCTCCCTTCCCTTCATTGTTCTTTGTCTAATGCAATAAACTTCTATTTTTCCCTCAGCCCTGCCCTTTATTGTGTGTTAGCATCAGTAAATTATTTTTATGGAATAATCATGGTGAAATATGAGGTGAAAAGTTGAAAGGGAAACATTTGGTGGGAAATATAGTAAATTTGGCTTTAGATGTGTTTTATTTGTTTAAATGTGTTTTATTTAATTGATTCATAATCTGCCAATTTCCAAAAGGAACCTGATATGGTGATTTGTAGATAAATGGAATTTATGTGCTAATGGGACATCCAAACAATGATCACCCATAGATAGCCAGAAAATGCACAGGTTGAAAACCAGGCTGGAGATCTAAGACTGAGTATCACCAAAATAACTAGTTCTTTCTGTGTGCCAGTTTGCTTTTTAAGAAAGGGAATGTTGAAGAGAAGTGTTCTGAGGATCATACTTAGAAATGAAGAGGTAAAGAAAAATTAATGTTTAGTCTTAAAGGCAAGACAAGAATGAGGGAATCAGGAGAGAATAAAGTGGAGAGAAGAGAAACATGGTGCTGGGCAGGAATGAAGCACAGAGTTTAAAGAAGGGTAAAAATAGAAAAGTCGATTAGATTTGGTTGGTTCTCGCTGGTAACCTTTGAAAGAGCAGTTACCCATGAAACCATAGATGTCCAAAGCAAGATGTAATAAGAGCCGGGCATGGTGGTACATGCCTGTAATCCCAGCAGCTCAGGAGGCTGAGACAGGAGGATCATGAGTTCAAAGCCAGCCTCAGCAATGGCAAGGTGCTAAGCAACTCAGCGAGACCAAGACTCTGTCTCTAAATAATACAAATAGGGCTGGGGATGTGGCCGGGTACCCCTGAGTTCAATCCCTGGTTATCCCCTACCCCCACCCACCCCGCAGGAAAAAAAAAAAAGATGTAATAAGAGTATGTGTGGGAGGAAAATGAAGGTCAGAATATGAGCTATTTGCTTTTTGCTGGTCATGGACCACGAAAGAAAGCTAAGAATGAGCATTCCTCAGTTTATTCTCCACCTCTTAATGTATGACTTCCATCCCGAGAGCCTGTGTTCCCAGATACTCAACATTTAGGAGATTTTTCTTTTCTTTTTTTTTTCTTTCATTTTGCAGCAGATGTGACACTCAATTCTCTGGTGTCTGAAGCATTTGTCAGGTTTTTTGTGAAATTGGTTGGACATTATTCTTTGAACATGACTGTCACTGAGCGTGGGGAGCGAGTATTCCAAAGGGAACCATTCCGTAAATCTCACACATCCCGAAGTGTACGCCACTTTCTCGATCTTTTCATGGAGACTCAGATGTTTGCAGGATTCATCCAGGACCGAGAGCTTTGGAAAAGTGGAGTTAAAGGTCAGTTTTAATCCTAGAGTTCTCTTTATTTGGTGATGGCTTAAATAGCATGAATATAATAATATAATCCAAAAACAATGTAAAGCTATAAGGGCTCAAACTTGGAAATGTTCAGTTTGAGAATTATTTATTTTGTAATATTGAAATAATATACTGGTAATAAGAATAAAGTTTTATTTAACTAATTTCCAGAGCACTGAACAGGTTTACCAACATGAGTTTTCTTTATAGGTTTGTTTGAGGTCCGGGCACTTCAGTACTTGGAAACAATTCCTGAGTCTGAGCCCAGTGGGGTGAATAGAATTTTGCGGAGTCTTGGTGAGTTTCCGTGATTTACTATAAGAGAAATGTGGCTGAAGGGGGGGAAAATGCTCTCCAGTAAGCAAAGCTCATCCCAAAGGCTTTATAATCAGATTAGTGTAACTTCAAGTAGACTTGAGCAGAAAGCATGACCCTAGTTCCAAAGTGTTTGGGAGAAAAACTCTCAGAGGTTGGAACCCCCATCAGAGTAGCCTGTTCTGATGAAGCTCCCTGAACTGTCCCTTTATGATATAAGTTTCCATACCATGATTATTAATTCTTTTTAGGCTATGTCTCTTGGATAATCTTAAAAAAACTGTGGCCCCTTTTCCCATGCAAATAAATTGTACATATAATTTTAGGGTGTTTGGACCCCCCCAAAGCCTATCCATAGACTTCAGATTAAAAACACCTGATTTAGAGGAACTCTGAGGCAAAAGATTATGCACTTCATAAAGAAACAGTTATTTATGATTTTTCAAATAGTTATCCAGTATGGTATAAGAACATTGGTGGGCTACCCTAAAACAGTGAAGAACCTGTATTGCATAATATTTATACTGGTCTTTAAAATGTATGTCCCTCATTTGATCTTGTACCTAACTAGCTGAGAGACCATAGACAAATAATGCCTTGGGCTGTTGTTTCATCTTTATACCATGGGATTAGATTAAATCAGTGGTTCTCAGATGCACTAAAGACTAATCTCCAGAGAGCCTAAGAAATTTCCTCAGGTTCTATGAAATCTCTGGGGAGTATGCTAGGTGATTTTAAATCTAAATCACTGAATTAGATTATGTCTGAGTTTTTTTTCTATCTCTGCAATTAGAAACAGGGATGTTCTGATGGTTAAACACATCATCTGATATCTCGGTGTGTCAGCTTTTCATTATCATAACAAAATACCTAAAAAAATCAACTTTGAAAAAGGAAAGGTTAATTTTGACTCATAGATTTAGAGGTTGGCTCCAATACATGGTCAGTTGGCTCCACTCCTTTGGGGCCTGGGGCATGGTGGGAGTGCAGGGCAGAGGAAGCCACTTACTTCATGGAAGAAGCAAAGAGAGACAGAAAGGGGCCAGGGTCCTAATATCCCCTCAAGGACATGCCCCCCATGACTGGCTTTCTTCTTAAAAGTTCTGCCACTTCCCAATAGTGCCACAAGCTGGGGAACAAACCTTTACTACTTCAGCCTTGGGGTACGCTTATTCAAACCATAAGACTTGAGATGAAAGCTCAATTTGGGGGATGTTTTGAATAGTTGAATTATTAATCCCTTGCCTCAAATAATTTAAGTGAAAATAAATTGAGAGTTCACTTTCTTTTTTTGCCTTTTAGGAAGCAAAATGAAATTTCTACAGAAGAAATGAAATCTTTACTTGAATGTCTCCATCCTAAATAGAACAGAAAGTGCCAAAAAATATTTTTTCTAAGGGCAGGATGCATTGAAATATTCTTCGAAATCCTTGAAATTTTAAAAGGTTAAGGAGCAAGTCAGGCTCTGAAGAAGAAGACTCTCCTGTTGCTGCTGAGTAATAACTGAAGAACTGTTGGGAGTGATCTGGAACTGATGCTCGTTACTCTGCCTCCAGCTTTTCTATTGTGGCCTTTTATGGGCTCATTCTCTGTGTTTTGTGCTTAGTCTGTGAAGGCAAGGGAAAGGCTTGTTGGTATTGCATTTATCCAATAGCTCAAAGATGAGTGTAATGAGAGAAAGGGTGAGTTTTAAGTACTAGAGAGGCCCAATTGAAATGGAAAACATTAGCCTTATACATGTAATTCTCATCTCTGAAATATCATGGCAGCTTGAAACCCATGGGAGGTTGGAACTTACAAACTGGAATATACTCATCATTTGTCTCCAGGCTTTTTTGTTTAATGCCTTCCCAAGGGTAACCTCACTTTATGTGGAAACCCTACTTTTTCAGTACTGTTAATTGAGTTCTTTATAAAAGTAAATATTTTGCAGCTTCTCCTCCACAATGTGTGGCACTTGAATAACTTATCCCTCACATGTCAGCATTAAATTTTGAGGAATTATAGCTAATATGGAAATGTCCTTGCAAGGACATTTTTGTGTGTTCACCATTTGCCATGCATTGTAGTATATGTATGTATGTCATCTTATGCAAGTCTTAAATTTGATTTTGTGTCTCCATTTTGCTAATGAAGAAACTGGAATTCAAAGAGGCATAATAATTTGGCCAAAGTTATGCAATTCAGAGCTGATGCTAGAACTTTTATTTTATGAACACAGAGAAGTTTGTTAGTCCTACAGATGGAAATTTGAACCCTGTAGGATTATAGCTATTTAAACAGTTTTCCATTAAACATACTAGAGTGAACTTTCAGCTCTGAGGATAAGGGATTTTAAATTACATGGGCCAAGAGAGGGTTTGTTTTTGTGGTGCTGGGGATAGAACCCAGGGCCCCTCACAGGGGCTCTACCATTGGGCTACACCCCCACCATAAGACTCTTCTTTGATTCTCTTAACATCATTGGGCTTTTAACTGTAATTAAATTTGACTCTGAATATGAACATTTCCTGAGCATAACCACTTAGTCACCCAGATCTTTAATATCAGAAGTAGAAGTGATTGGAAAGAGGAATTTGTCAGTGATGATGCAATTTTCATTGATAATATTATAGAAAATGTCAGGGGTTTTTTTAACTTTTGCTCATGGTTTTAACTGCCATAGAAAATATTTATTCATACTTTTAAAATCATTGTACAGTATTGTCATTATAACCCATTCAGATGTGCTTGAATGAATCTGGAGTAGATGCCATTTAAGGCTGGTGCTGTGTATAGTTCCTACAGATTTGGGTCCAGGAATAGAACTTAGCCTGTGTCTTCTAAAACCTTGATTAAGCAGCTTACACTTACCATACTCCTTACCATACTCCTCCCCATTTAATCTCTTCTTATACTCTTAAGCCTGAGGGAACAATTAGTCATTGGGTGTTTATACCTTGGGGGTAGAAAGGTTTACTGTGGTGGATCCTGGTTATCCCTCTGCAGGGAGACTTTGCTTCAGGGATGAGTCTTATGTTATCCTTGCAATCTGAAAGTCACTTCCTTTCCTTGGTCTGTTGTATTTTGTTTTCGTAATATATTGTGAATTCTGGATACGTTTGTAAAAGAATTGCTCAAGATTTGTATAAAATGTTCTTTTAATGAATAAAAACATTTAAAAAACGCACAAATCTCTCGAAGAATTTTAAACAAAATTTTTTAAGATGTAAAGATTTTTTACTTCACTTAAATCTACAGGTGGCACATTTACTTAATAGTAAATTAGAAAAATAATCCGAATCCACCGTAGACTAACCAGGCTTAAATACCGTGGCCAACATTTACAAAGGTCTTCGCAAACAAGACTGGGTCAATTACACAATGGACAGGGTATGTAGTCCGAGAATCTTCTTTGGCCTTTACCTGGTTAGTCAAAGGGAGGCAGCTTAGTCTGGGGGCCAGTAGCAAAGAATATGGCTTTGGCAGCAGCTTGAATGGATAGGAGGCAATGAGTACTTTTCTATTACCCTAGGTCTTCCTTCCCAGTTGGTACTGGGGATTGAACCCAGGGGGCCCTTTACCACAGAGCTACATCCTCAGCTTTTTTTACTTTTTGAGACTGGTCTAGCTAATTTGTTGAGGCTGGCCTGGAAATTGTGATCCTGTGATCCTTCTGCCTCAGCCTCCCTCCTGAGTCACTGGAATTACAGGGGTGCTGTACTGCGCCCAGTCTTAAAGGCAAAATGACTGGGTTTTTTGTGTGCTCTAAAGGCAAAATGGCAAGGCTTTTAAAAGTGGGCAACAAAGTGCACGAAAATCCCAGCACACCAGTGAAAAGCTTGGGAGAAGGTAGAGGTTAGAGTAAATCGAGCTGGGAAACCACTTTTTCATTTCCTGCCATATCCTGCAACCAGTTCCTCCATAAATCCGAAGGATTCTCCTGCCAGGAATCGACCTCCTGGAGGTAACAAAAGTCCCAACTCCACTAGACTGCTGCCATTCACACACAAAAAAAACGCAGCAAACCAAAGACTGAAAATTGGGTCCTTCCGCGGAGACGTCGGCGCGTGACGTCACTTCCGACCCAAACGTCATAGCCCTACGATTTCTAGCTGCAGAGCTAGCTTGCCTTCAGATTTAGCAACTGGGCATGCGCTAAAAGTCGTTGCGCGGGCGACGTGGATTACATCAGCGCAGGGCGCAGGCGTAATCAAACGGGACTGAGCCTGCGCAGACTCAGAAAACACAGGAGAACCTGAAGTCTCTGGAATGGCGGGCACGGGGCTAGTGGCCGGCGAGGTTGTGGTGGACGCGCTTCCGTATTTTGATCAAGGTTATGAAGCGCCTGGCGTGCGAGAAGCGGTGAGTGCGGGCTGCCCGTGTGGCTGACAGCGCTCACTGGCCGGTGGCGGAGGAGGCGCGTTATAATTTGCCGCTTGTAACCTGGCCCCTGCTTTTTTTAGGCTGCAGCGTTGGTGGAGGAGGAAACTCGCAGATACCGACCTACCAAGAACTACTTGAGCTACCTCACAGCCCCGGATTATTCTGCATTCGAAGTAAGTGTGAGGCTTCAGCCCTGCGTACGAACGAGGATTCCCTTGGATCTTTATTTTGGATTGAGAGCTTTAGCTACGTAAATGTGAATTTTAAATTCCAGCTTAATTGTTGTTTTCTTAGCTGCTACTTACATGTCGTTTAGTTATGTTTATCTGAAAACAGCAGATAGCTAATCCTTGTCCGAGATTCTTATTCTGAGAACCGGAGAAGGAACTCTCCTAATGCAGAAACTCTCCTCGAACGCTCCTATTGCAAAAATCTGTGTGGATAAATTCTCAAAGGGATCCTCTGCCCTCCAGATCCACTGTGCAGCAAGTAAGCTAGGGTTTTTAATATATCTAGGCTTAATTACCAATGCTCTTTAGAACCACTGGAGGGCGACATTTTTTATCAAAGCCTAGATATTTACCAAATGTGTGTGAATGAGTGGACAAACCACGTCTAAGTATATACCATTTTAAATGTTTAACCTAGAAGTGCACCCAAGATACTAGTTAGGATCTAATCAGCTAGCCAAAATGTAAAATGTCATTTCTGGACTATTAGATAACATGTCAACATATTTAGAGGTTTTATTTTCCCCAAATATGTGACCATTTATTTATGAAAGGATTGTGTTATCAAAAGGTAGTACAGAGCTAGGGCTGTAGCTTAATAATGGAGCACTTGTGGAACACGGCAAAGCTGGGGGGTCCAATGGCCATCACCACACACAAGCACACAAACACCCAAGGTACCAGTTATTTGCTGGTCTGTTTCGTGTTGCACCAAGTATCCTATCCTAGATACCACAGGTCAGTCACTTCAGATGACCTGGTGATGCAGTCAGTAGAGAAGGAAACATATATATGAAGGTGCTGCTGGCATAAGGGGGTATAAAGTCTTTAGTAAATAGGAGTACACACAATAGCATAGTATACCTGGGCATGGTGGCACATGCCTGTAGTCCTAGCTATTTCAGAGGCTAAGAATAACAAGTTTAAGGCCAGCCTGGGCAGTAAATGAGCAAGACTCTGTCTCAAAATAAAAAGTTAAAGAAGTTAGGGGTGCAGCTCAGTAGTAGAGTGCTTATCTAGCATGTGGGAGGCCCTGGGTTAAATCCCCAGTACCATTAAAAAAAAGCATAGTAAATACATTCCACTAGTAACATAGTTATATACTGTCATTCTTAAATAATGACTGATAGTGTCATAGGTTTGCACAGCATCTCCACAAACACATGTATTGCACTATGACATTAATATGACACTAGACAATAGATATTTTTCAGCTCCATTGTAATCGTTTGGTGTCACCTTCAAATATGTGGCCCATCATTGCTATTTTCCCATGCTTTCTTTAAGTTGTCTATTATTATTATTACTTGTTGTTGTTTGTTTTGGTGGTACCAAGGATCAAACCCAAGTCCTCATGCATGGTAGTGAAGTGCTCTACCCCTGGGCAACTTCCAAGGCCGGCCGGCCTTCCTTCCTTTTCTTTTCTTTTCATTTCTCTTCTTTCTTCCTTCCTTCCTTCCTTTCTTCCTTCCTTCCTTTCTTCTTTTCTTTTCTTTTCTTTCTTTCTTTCTCTTTTCATTTCTCTTCTTTCTTCCATCCTTTCTTCTTTTCTTTCTTTCTTTCTTTCTTTCTCTTTTCATTTCTCTTCTTTCTTCCTTTCTTCCTTCCTTCCTTTCTTCTTTTCTTTCTTTCTTTCTTTCTTTCTTTCTTTCTTTCTTTCTTTCTTTCTCTTTTCATTTCTCTTCTTTCTTCCTTTTTTCCTTCCTTCCTTTCTTCTTTTCTTTCTTCCTTTCTTTCTTTTCTTTTCTTTTCATTTCTCTTCTTCCTTCCTTCCTTTCTTCCTTCCTTTCTTTCTTTTCTTTTCATTTCTCTCCTTCCTTCCTTCCTTCCTTCCTTTCTTTCTTTCTTTTCTTTTCATTTCTCTCCCTCCTTCCTTCCTTTCTTTCCTCCCAGGGCTATTTAACCACGGAGCCACATCCCTAGCCCTTTTTTGATATTTTATTTTGAAACAGCATCTCTCTTGAGTTGCTTAGTTCCTCACGAACTTGCTGAGACTGGCTTTGAACTTCAATCCTCCTGCCTGAGCCTCCTTAGCTGCTGGGATTACAGACATGCACCACTGCACCTGACTAGACTTGAACTTTCAATCCTCCTGCCTCATTCTCCCGTGTAGCTGTGATTGTAGCCATGTACAATCATGCCCCATCATACCACCATTGCTTCCTTATTGTTCTGATTTCTGGAGGTTTCAGATAATAACATTCAATCACAATCTTTTTTTAATATTTATTTTTTAGTTGTAGTTGGACACAATACCTTTGTTTGTTTGTTTATTTTTTATGTGATGCTGAGGATCAAACCCAGGGCCTCACACATGCTAGGCAAGCGGTCTGCCACTGAGCCATCCCAGCCCTCAATCACAAACTTTTTAATACTTTAATTTGTTTAATCATTTTCTCTCCCTCTCTTAAATATAACATACTTTCTGCGTTTGTAACTAGCATAATGATTATTTAACCCTTTCTCAATTATACTTGGTAATAGTATACTGGACTCACTATCTCACTTAGTCTACAGAATGGCCCTGTGAACTATATAACTCCTTATTTACCATTTTCAGTGAAACAGGGTCTTGCTCTGTTGCCCAGGTTGGCTGCAAACCCCTAGGCTCAGATTCCTCCTGATTCATCCTCTCACATAGCTAGACTAGAGAGAGGCACAAACTACTCTTCCAGGCTGATAGCTATTTATATCCCATTTTTTAGATAGTAAAACTGAAGTTTAGAAAAACTAACTTAATTCACCAAGACCTTGATTGCTTTTCAAACTGCCTTTGAAAACTACTCTCCCTTTAATTAATTTCACAATTATTATTATTTTTCTTTTTTTTAATATTTTATTTAGTTTTCGGCGGACACAACATCTTTGTTTGTATGTGGTGCTGAGGATCGAACTGGGGCCGCACGCATACGCATGCCAGGCGAGCACGCTACCGCTTGAGCCACATCCCCAGCCCTCACAATTATTTTTTAATATCTGTGCTGAGTATTAGGGAACAGGATAGGCGAGGCCCATACCCTCACAGAGCTTATATTCTAGAGTATTGAGACAGACAAATCAGAAAATAAAAGATTCTTGATAAATGCTATACAGAAAATTAAAATAGTAATGTGATAGTGACTGATAGACTACTCTAGATTGGGTGGTTGAGGGAGGCCTTAATTTTAAGCTGCAATGTGACAACTCCCTGAACAGGAACCTTTTTGTCATCTTCATTGCCTGGCACACAGTAGGTCCAGATGATGATCAATGGATGTGTAAACAGCTTCCAAGGCAGTTTTGTATCATGAATGCTTACCATGTGTTCAACTTGCCTAGAGTTTTCTGCTTTGTTTTGTTCTGTGTTTTGATAACGTAGCTTCATGAACCTGGCTCAGTCTTTGGAGCATTGAGCTAAATTTCTAAATCTTTTGCTTACTGGCCATGTAAGTTAGAAAAGGGCTCCTTTGTAACTTGCCTGCATTTTTGTAGGTTCTCTCTTAGCTAATTGTTAGTTGTTATTCTTTGTCATTGTGTATAATCTTGTAGCTAAAAAGCCCTAGTTTTGTGCAAAAAACAAGATAACTGTATGTTTTTTTTCTTAAGAGTTGTGTATATGAGGCAGGAGAATTGTAAGTTCAAAGCCAGCCTCAGCAATTTAGCAAAATCCTAAGCAACTCGGTGAGACCCTGTCTCTAAATAAAAAATAAAAAGGGTTGGGGAGTGGCTCAGTGGTTGAGTGCCCTGAGTTCAATCGCTGGTACCCAAAACAAAACAAAACAAAACAATTCAAACATAAAACAAGTGAGAAAAATTAGACTTTTTTATACAGGATAGTTTTTTCATGATTCAAATGATGAAGACCTATTATGCTCTTTTCATATTATATCAATTTCATATTATATCAATTTGTAATAATTTAAATTTAAATTTATTTGTAATAAAATAATTCCTTTCATTGATTTCTAAGTCCTTTGTTCATGTAGTTGTGTTTGAAAACAACTTTGAAATCAAAATAGTATACAAAGACATAAAGATGTGATTAAGTAAGAGAAATAAAAAGGAAGAAAATTATCAAATAGAAAAAAAAAGAGTTGTGTATAGTTCAGCAAACCCAAAAACAGCTTTCTCCAACAAGAAATGTGGGTTTCTGGAAGGCCTTCTTTAACTTGTTCTACTGAGATTGTTGGGATTGTTGAAGCCCTCAGACAACTGAAATTGTGTGAAGTGACCTAAGTATTACTATAAATAAGTATTTTATTTAAGCAGTTCTTTACACTCAGGGTAGAAAATATGCAGAATAGAAATGGGATTAGGATATTGAGCAGAACGTTGGACTTAAAAGAGGCATAGCCATAGCACATCTTTACCATAGTGAAATTGCTAAAGCAGATTGCAGAATAAATTACATTTTCTCCTTCCTCCTTTTTCCTCCATTCTTTGCAAAGAATTAGGTGTGAAAATAGCAACCAGGACAAAATAGAAATTATAGAGTTGGGGGCTGGGGTTGTGGCTCAGTAGTAGAGCGCTCTCCTAGTAGGCATGAGGTACTGGGTTTGATCTTTAGCACCACATTAAACAAATAAAGGTATTGTGTCCACCTACAACTAAAAAAATATATTTCTTTAAAAAAAGGAAGAAAGTATAGAGTTGGGCTCATAATCTTAAAGCAAAGTATTTTATGCCTTAAGTCCTCTCCCTTCTTCCTCCACTGTCAAAAAGTGCTCAGGTTGATAGTTCTTAACCCAGCTTCACTTGACAGTCAACTAATGTTAAAAACAAAAATAAGACCAGGCATGGTGGCACACACCTGTCATCCCAGTGGCTCAGGAGGCTGAGGCAGGAGGATTGTGAGTTCAAAGCCAGCTTCAGCAAACATGAAGCACTAAGCAACTCAGAGAGACCCAGTCTCTAAATAAAATACAAAATAGGGCTGGGGATGTGGCTCAGTAGTCAAGTGTACCTGAGTTTAATCCCCAGTACCCCCAAAAAAATAATACAGCTGAGCTCAGTGGTGCACGCCTGTAATTCCAGCTACTTGGGATGCTGAGGCCAGCCTCAGCAATTTAGCAAGACCCTCTCTCAAAACTTAAGAAAGTTTGAGGCCAGCCTCAGCAATTTAGCAAGACCCTCTCTCAAAACTTAAGAAAGATCTGGGATGTAGCTCAGTAGTAGAGCATTTGCCTAGCATGCACAAGGCCCTGGGTTCAGTCCCCTGTACTGAACCCAAAATAGGTAGGATCATGTGTAGGCTCCACCTGAGACCAATTAAATGGGAATAAGAGAGAGAGAGGGGTGAGTTTGGGGTTTTTTTGTTTTTGTTTTGTGGTGCTGGGATTGAACCCAGGGCCTTGTGCATGCGAGGCAAGCACTGTACCTACTGAGCTATATCCCCAGTCCAGGGGTGAGATATTACTGGGATTAAAATTATTTGCAGAGTCCCAGAAACACTTTTTTTTTTTAAATTAATCCTTTCTTGGGAAGTCTAGTAGAGTAGAGGAAGAAGAATGGGAGAGATGAGGGAGGTTGGGAGGGAAAAGGGGGGATGGTGAACTGAAATTAATTTCCATGCATGTTATTATGAGTTTGTCAGGATGAACCCAGCTACTATGTACAATGATAAAGCTTTAATTATTAAAAGAAGAAGAAGAAGAAGAAGAAGAAGAAGAAGAAGAAGAATTATTCCTTTCTTTTGTGGGCTTCTTTATATATACCACCTTTCCTGCCTGAGTATGAATTAAAGCATGTGTATGTTCAGATCCTAAAAAGAATTTCTCCCCAGTACTGGGGATTGAATCCAGGGGTGCTCTACCACTGAGCTGTACCCCCAGCCCTTTTTTTTTTTTTTTTTTTTTTTTTTGAGGCAGGATCTCCTTAAGTTGCCCAGGTTCCTGTCAAACCAAACTTGAAATCTTCCTACCTCAGCCTCCCAGGTCACTGGAACTATAGGTGTGTGACACCATGCCCAGCCTGGAAAGCATTTAATCCAGAGAAGGATTTAGGGATGTAGCTTAGTGGGAGAGCATGTACTCAGCATGCGCTAGGCCCTGGGTTCAGTCCCCAGCACCTAAAAGAAGAACTGGGGGAAGGAAAATGATCCATTATAATGGGTAATATAAATACCTGAGTAGATTAAATTCATTATTTGGTGATTATTAATTTCAGTATGAACTTGGAAATAATTTTTTCTCTGATTTATATATTAGACTGACATAATGAGAAATGAATTTGAAAGACTGGCTGCCCGACAACCAATTGAATTGCTCAGTATGAAACGGTAAGAATGTTAAAATGGAAATTTAGAAGTTATTTGTAGTAACTCATTAACAATGAGCTGAGGGCTGGGGATGTGGCTCAAGCGGTAGCGCGCTCGCCTGGCATGCATGCGGCCCGGGTTCGACCCTCAGCACCACATACCAACAAAGATGTTGTGTCCGCCGAGAACTAAAAAATAAATATAAAAAATAAATATTAAAAACTCTCTCCTCTCTCCTCTGTCACTCTCTCTTTAAAAAAAAAAAATAATAATGAGCTGAAATTTATGAAGAGTGTATTTGCTGGCTGTATTGACAGTGTAAAGATACTGAGAACAGAGTAGGCTCTAAAGGCAAACAAGTATTATGTTCCTTACCAATTTTTTTCTCTGGAACAGGTATCATTTACAAAAACTGGTAGCAAAATTTTTTGGAGCCTAGGTTTTTCTTTTATATATTAAGATTTTTTCAGAAACATTGTTTTTCTTTTTAAAGATGATAAGGCATGGAGAGGTAGCTCAGTTGGTACAGTGCTTGCCTTGCATGCACAAGGCCCTGGATTCAATCCCCAGCACCACAAAATTTAAAAAGAAAAGGTGATAAGGCAGAAGCTAGGTATGGTGGCTCATGCTTGTAATCCCAGCAGCTCAGGAGCCTGAGGCAGAAGGATCACAAGTTCAAAGCCAGCCTCAGTAACAGCTAGGCACTAAGCAACTCAATGAGACCCTATCTAAATAAATAAAATGCAAAATAGGGCTGGATATGTGCCTCAGTGGTCCAGTGCCCCTGAGCTACTACTGCACAGGGTCTTGCAAGTATGAAGAGAGATTGGACTGAACTTCCAGTCACATTTAATAGCTAATATGGTAGTTCTTTATGTGAATATGATATAGTTTACTTAACTGATTTACGTTGATGTAAACTTTTACATTGATGTAAACTTTTGTTTGTTACTATATACAATGGTGCTAAATCTCATTTGTAGGAGCTGAGATTGTGGCTCAGTGGTAGAGCACCACATAAAATAAAATAAAGATATATTTTTTAAATAAATCTCATTTGTAAATTGATTGTGTCTTAGGATTAATAGGTTTCTTTTTTTGTAAGGTCTGCATCTTCAGTCTTCTGTAGTTTTATATAGTGTGCATAAATGCATGGGGCATTTTATTGGGAAGAAGCATAAAAACTTGGCAGTATATGTGGGTTTATTTTATTTTGTTGTTTAATTTCAGATATGAACTTCCAGCCCCTTCCTCTGGTCAGAAAAATGACATTACTGCATGGCAAGAATGTGTAAACAATTCTATGGCCCAGTTAGAGCATCAGGCAGTTCGAATTGAGAATCTGGAACTAATGTCTCAGCATGGATGTAATGCCTGGAAAGTATATAATGAGTAAGCTGCTTTTCACCCATCCTACTCAAAGCTTTAATATTTTTGAAAAGTATGGGAGACTGGGTAACAGACAAGGGATAAAAAATAATAAAGCTAGATTTGACTTGGGATCGTGTCCTAGATCTAACCCCTATGAAAAGCCAGTACTTTGAGACCCATCTAAAAATTTAAGAGTGCTAATGAGGCCTGACTTTTAACTACCACATTTACTGTAGAATGATGTAAGAAAATGGGTTGTGAGGGCCAGTATACAAATCACCTGATAGACTGTAATCCTTAATGTTAGGGATTCTCATTAGTTGATTCTCATTAGTCCCAGTAAACACTGAATTAAATACCATACCATATCTCTAGAAGTATGTGTATGTATACACACATACATCTCACATAAGTTATTTTAAAAACAACTAATTCTAGTAGATTTTTTTAATTAAAAAACTAATTAATTAATTGTAACTAATTAAAACAAATTAAAAAAAAGAAAAAAGAGAAAACAAACTGGGCACAGTGGTGCACACCTGGCAGGTGTATCATGAGTTCAAAGCCAGCCTCAGCAATGGCGAGGCACTTAGCGACTCAGGCCCTATCTCTAAATAAAATACAAAAATTGGGCTGGGGATGTGGCTCAGTAGTTGAGGCCCCTGAGTTCAATCCCCAGTATCCAAAAAAAAAAAAGAGAGAAAATGAACTTAAGAAGTATAAAGTATCATGCTTAAGACACTTTGCTAATAGATGCCAAACTTGAAACTTAAGCTCTGTCCTCTGGGCTTCTCTTTATGAGAGCAAAAATAAAAAGGCAGAGCATCTCCTTGCTCAGCTTCAGCTGGGAATGTGCATACCTAGGATCTCAAGAGTTTTCACTGGTGTACAGATATTCATGAATGACTACAAAACATTGCAAATAGTAATTTGGGGATATAAATAAAGTAGGTACACAGATTCACATTTGTGAATAATGACAATCAAACTATAAATAGAGAACTAATACCAGAAAGGATTTATTATCTCTGGTTCCTTTGAGCCTCATGAGTATATGTAAGACTCAGACTGTTTCCTTAAACAATTGTATAAAATAAAACCACAATAGATACCTTTTGTATGATCTTCAGAATTATAAGTTTCTATTGCCAAATCGTGATCCAACGGACAAAACCTAGAATTTGGGAAACTACAAGACAAACATTTCAGCTTCTTTTATGAATATACAAAAGAAAGGAAGGGTCAAAAGAAAGAATAGGATCTGGATGATGAAGAAATTTAAGAGAGAGATCAGTTAAGAAAACTTGTTTCACAAGAGAACAGCATGATTCCTGTCCTCAAGAAGCTCTATATATTGTTAAGGAAACAAATTCTAGGCCAAGGAACCAGTAATCGGCGATTTGGGTGTCCAAAAATGAAGAACATAGGTACAGGGGAGGAACCATTAAATTCAAGAGAACATTGATTCCGGTCTTCCTGTCTTCCCTGATTGAAATTCTGCCTATCGTACTCTGTACCTCTTCTTGGTAACTATGGTGGACGTTACTCGTTTTTCCTTTAATCACATAGTATTTGGATGATGAAGAAATTTAAGAGACAGGTCAGTTAAGAAAACTTGTTTCACAAGGAGAACAACATGATTCCCATCCTCAAGAAGCTCCATATTAAAAAATAGGTATATCAGATATTTTTCATCTTCTTGATTGATGAAAAGAAGTTATGATAAGCCAGGAGTGTTAAGTGCCTGTAGTCCAAGGAGGCTGAAGACACGAGGATCATTTGAGCCCTGGAGTTCAAGGCCAGCCTGGAAAGCATAGTCGACCTATCTCCAAGGAAAAAAAAAGTTATATAACAGTTTAAGAAATGACATAAGTACTCAAAATGAAAGTATCTGTAAGCTGCTTAGCTCTAGAATTTAAAAGACCTAAAATCCAACCAGGCACGGTAGTGCACGCCTATAATCCCAGCAACTTGGGAAGCTGAGACAGGAGAATCACAAGTTCAAGGCTAGCCTCTGCAACTTAATGAGACCCTGTCTCAACATAAAACAGAAAAGGCTGGCTGGGATTTAAATCAGTGAAATGCCCCTAGGCTCAGTCCCTATTATGAAAAAAATAAAATAACCAACCTGAAATGTCTAACACCTGTATTATCTTGATCAAGTTACTTGATCCTTGTAAGCCTCGTTTCATTCACATCTGTAACTGGAATAATAAATCATACCCTATCTCAATTCCTGTGAGAATAAAATTAGCTAATGTTTATGGAGTATCTAATGTATTGGGCACAGAGATCTCATTGTTTATTTTTTTAGTAGGAAAATGTAACTTTGTGTGAACCTAGGTAGTTTAGCTGGTACCATGAGGTCTTAATGTTCCTTAATCTGGTTTTCCTTTTCTCCTTCTTTAGAAATCTAGTCCATATGATTGAACATGCACAGAAAGAACTTCAGAAGTTAAGGTAAATTGTTCTTCCTGTTGTTTTAGAATAAAGTTTAAGCAAACCCTTAATAGACAGTGGAAGAAAAAAGAAAGCAATAAGACTATAGCAATATGACAGTAAACACTGGTCAGTCTGTCCAGCATCTAGCACTGGATTTGTCCTTCCTGAGAGGAAGAGAAATAGGCTTAAAATCTGAAAACATTTCTACCAGGTCATACAACTTACAAGTCTGCAGGCATAGAAAAGGGACTTTAAAAGAGGGGGAACATTGTAGAATAACATGTGTAACCTGATTTATAAAAACCGGTCTTTGCATATGTGTGCACAGAGGAAAGAATCTAGGACACCCACTGTCTTTTTGTTTCCTGTTGCAAACAGCATAATACCTCACACTGGGTAAGTTTTAAAGAAAAGAGGTTTATTTTGGCTTACAGTTCTGGAAATCCAAGGTCAAGGGGTACATCTGGTTATAACCTTGCTGGCAGAGTCCCAGCATGGTGCCTGCACATCACATGGCAAGAGACAGGGAAGTGGCGCAGGTGTGTGTTCAGGTCCCTTTCTCACTGTTAAAAAACCTGGTGTGTTAAGTATTTGGGGCTCCACACTGTTACTGTCTAATCCTAATCATCTCTCACATTGCAAAGGCCCACCCCAACCACCATAGTTCAGTTAACTTTTGACTGTTGGTAATGCACAGTGGAGGTTAAACTTCAACATGAATTTTGGAGGGGACAGTCCATATTTAAACCATTGCCCCCACCAAAAACTCAACAGCATTCACTAGGAAGTGGGAGAAATGCAGGGGAGGAGGGACATCTGATTTGTAATTTATGTGTACATGTTTGGGTGTACTTTTTATTTTAACTAGAAGAAAGCTCACTCCTAAAACTAGTCCATGATTGTGTATGTATCTGTTCTAAGGACATTAAAGGTATTTTCATGTTGACTATTTGTGTATGTGTCTATTTTAAAGAGATTAACGACATTTTCACATTGACTGTTACTTTTTCTGTTTATTTTACTTTTAACTTTAAAATGTAGTTGGGTTGTGTAAATAACTTTTTGCAGGAAACATATTCAGGACTTAAACTGGCAGCGAAAGAACATGCAACTTACAGCTGGATCTAAATTAAGAGAAATGGAGTCAAAGTGAGTGTCAATAATTCCATCATGTTTCAAACTGCTTATCCCTTTCTGTGATCAGGATTCAGTAAGATTCAAACAGTATTCACATGGAATTCCACAGGTGTCAGATCCTGTTTTCTAAATCTGCCCTTCACTATTTCAAAATCTGCCCCTTTCTGAGTGTAGAAAGCAAAAAAGTTACAAACAAGAATTGGACCACATGGGGCTGGGGATGTGGTTCAAATGGTAGCGTGCTCGCCTAGCATGCATGAAGCACTGGGTTCGAATAAAGATATTGTGTCTACCTAAAAATAATTAATAAATAAATAGATAGATAAGAATTGGACCACAGCTAATGATCTGGTCTTAGAGTACCTGTCATGTTTTTAGTCCTATTGTTTACTTTTGTCAGCATTGAGAATTAAACCCTAGGCCTCCCACATGCTAAGCTGGCACTCTGTACCATGACTAGCCCCCCCCTTTTGTGTGTGTGTGTGTGGCGGGGGGGTACTGGGGGTTAAATCCAGGCCCTTGCACATTCTAGACAATTGCTACACTCCCAGACCTTATATTTTATTTTGAGACAAGGTCTTGCTGAGTTGCACACACTGGCCTCAAACTTGTGATCCTCCTGCCTCAGCTTCCCAAGTAGCTGAGATTATAGCCTCCTTGAGATTTTTTTAGGGGAAAGGGCGCCTTCCTTAAATCTGCAGTTTATTTTTTATCAGTTCTAGAATTGTTTCCACCATTTTTTTATAATTGTTGCTTCTGCCCTATTTTCTCTTCTACTAACCCAATACTGTCTTTCAATACTCTTTCTTGTCTTTTCTGTCTTATTGATTTGCTATTTGTTTCTACTTACTTTTTTATTAATTATACTTCTTAATTTTAAATAATTGTAGATTCACGTGAAATTGTAAGAAATAATAAATGAGGAATGAAATCAACCAAATATGTTATGTCCGTGTATGAATAGATCACAATGAATCCCATTTACAAATATAACATGCTAATTAAAACAATAGTAGTAGTAGTAATAGAAGGGAGATCAGTAGAGTATAGCAAGCAGGACGGGGGAATGAGATTGATCAAATTATGTGCATATACAAATACGGCATAATGAATTTCACTATTATAAAGTGCCAATTTAAAAAAATAATACAGAGGTACTCAGGAGGTTGAAGCAGGAGGATTGGAAGTTCAAAGGCAGCCTGGATGAGGTGAGACGCTGTCTCAAAATAAAAAGGCCTAAGGATCTGGCCACTTGTGGAGTGCTTGGCTGGCATATGCAAAACTCTGGGTTTGGCCCCAGTACTGCAAAAAAATAAATAATACAGAGAAAGTCTCTGTACCTTTCACCTATTTTTTTACAATTGTGTCTCAGTTTTTTTAAATGAAAAGTTAAATGTTACAACCCTGAATGAAATTGTACATACATTTAAAATTAAATCTTCTAAGAGAAATCTTATATTGAATAATATTTTCATTTTCTTTTCTTTCATTTTTTAGTTGGGTATCCCTGGTCAGTAAGAATTACGAAATTGAACGGACTATTGTGCAACTAGAAAATGAAATCTTTCAAATTAAGCAGCAAAATGGAGAGGCAAACAAAGAAAACATTCGGCAAGATTTCTGAAAAGACTAATTTGATGGGTAGAAAGGAAGAAAAAGTTGGGCTTTCACAGAATGTCAGACATCTGAACTTTCTCTGAAATATGAAGAACAGCCTCTCGTGGAAACCATTGATGGTCAAATGTTTAGAAACCACAAAAGATGTGGACTTTTGTATTAACTCTATTTGTATATCTTAATGAAATAAAGATTTTCAACTTGGTAGTACTTTTATAGTTGTGGGAAAAAACTTCAGGCTTTCAAAATAAGTATGGCCTTAGAATAGTATTGTTTCAAAGAACTAATTTTGAGCTACTTGGACCATGTTCGTAACCAAGGCTTTCAACTGGTACAAGAAGCTGGGAGCTTTTGGGGAGTATGATTTTGTCAATAAAGAAGTAGTTATACAAGAGGCCAAGGCAGGAGGATTGCAAATTGAAGGCTAACCTGGATAACTTAGACCTGTCTCAAAATAAAAAAGGCTGGGATGTAGCACAGTGGTAGAGTTCCTCTAGGTCTGATCCCCAGTACGGGGGGGGGGGGGGGGGGGAGTAGTACTAAACTCAATTTTTACTACCAAATGTGGTTAATCTTGCTTGTCAGCTTGATTACATTGAGAAATTCCTAGGAAATTGGTGCCAAGAAGTGAGGTCATTGCTGTGACTGTACTAATGATATAGTTCAGAAGCTTTCAAAATTGGTTTGCAGTCGGAATTTGGAAGTTTGTAGAAGCAGACTACCTAAAGCTTAGAATGTTGTAAGCAGATCTTAATGGGTGATTCTGGTGAGGGCTTAGAAGATCAGAATGCTGATTGATAGAAATGTGAATACTAAAGGTTAAGCTCAGGTTTTAGATGGAAATAAGCAATATTGGGACTAAAGGCCACCCACTCACTTTACACTGTGGCCAGGGATTTGAATGCATTTTGTCCATGCCTGAGGCTTTGTGAAAGGCTGAGTTTAAAGGTAACCAACTGACTAACATGACAGTAAATTTTAAGGCAACAGAACATTCAGGATATTTCTGGCAGCTTTTAGCCAGAGTTACAGTTAGAATCAGTAGCATAAAACAGTAGTGGAATTTTTTTAAAAAAAAACTTGTGATTCACCAGGCATGGTGGCACATGCCTAAAATCCAAGTGACGCAGGAGGCTGAGACAGAAGGAGTGCAAGTTCAAAGCCAGCTTCAGCAAAAGTGAGGTGCTAAGCAACTCAGGGAGACACTGTCTCTAAATAAAATAGGGCTGGGGAGGTAGCTCAGTGGTCAAGTGCTCCTGAGTTCAATACCTGGTACACACCCACCCCCAAAAAATTGCGATTCCCCTTAGAAAAGGAACATGTTTAAAGGTGTTGCCAGGTAGGGTTGTTTTTTAAAAAGCAGATTCTTTGCACCAGAACAATAAAAAAGATGCCTTGAGAGCATCTCAGAATCTTCCAAGACTCCACCTATCACAGGCTCAAAAGTTAGAGAGTATAATCTTATGTTCTTTTGAGGAGAGCCCAGGGTGCACAGAACAATTTAGGGAATGGTTTCCCTGGGATTTGTCTGTGTTGAACCCTCAAGGCCCTGCAGCCTGGTTGAAGTGGGTCCTGGTGTAGCTCATGCTGGAAGCAGGCCTTGACATAATCCACAGGATGCTGGTTTTACAGGCATCTAGAATGCAAGACTCATGAGGTCTTGGAAGCTTCCACTGAGATTTCAAAGGAGAGCATGGGAGGCTAGGCAGTGTGTGGCAGGGTCAGTTTTTGCAAGCAGCCCCTACTGCAGAACACAGAGTGAAGCCGAAGCTACAGTGGATACCCCAGGAAGCCGAAGATGCCAGAATGAGGAATGCCTGCTGAGGGAATCCAGAAGCAGCAAGCAGAGCTAACTGAAGAGAGTGGCCATGGTGGCTGCAGCCAGCAAGCTGTAGGGGTGGCACTCTCCAAGCCCTTCGGTAGTCACATCACCACCATGTGCCCTGGATGCTGGGCACGAAGCTATAGCACTTAATGTTTGCTCTGCTAAGTTTCAGTCTTGGTCTGATGCTGTCCTGCCCTTACTCCTTCTCTTGGGAATGGGAATGTTTACCCTATGTCATTGTATCTTGGGAGTATGTAACTTGTTTTTAGGATTTTTTTTTTTTTTTTTTTTTAAGAGCTGGGGTTGTGCTTAGTGGCAGAGCACTTACCTAGCACGTGTGTTCAATCCCCAGCACCAAATAAAAATAAATAAAGGTCTTGTGTTTCTCTATGACTAAAAAAAAAAAAAAAAAAAAAGCAAAGGATTTTTGTTTCAAGGGTTCAAAGCTAAGAGTTTGCTTTGAGTCTCAGAGGAGACTTTGGATTATTGAGCAAGGTTGGAATTATTAAGACTTTGGAGACTCTTTTTGCATTGTGAAATTGACCTGAACTTTTGGGGGCCAGGTACAGAACTCTATAATACGAACCTTGAACACCCTCCCTCAAAGGCCCACATATTGACAAATTGGTCCCCAACCTGTGATGCTGTTGAGAGGTAACAGAATCTTTAGGAGGTGGAGCCTACTTTAAGAAAGTGAGGTCACTGGAGGTATGCCCTTAAAGGAGATCCTGGCACCTCAGCTGACCCCTCTCTCTTGTTTCGTGGGCACCATGATGTGGGTAGCCTCTTCCACCACACACTTCCACTGTCATGATGAAGTGTCTCACCACAGGCCCAAAGATAACCGGGCCAGCCATGTACTGAAGCCTTGGAAACTGTGAGCCAAAATAAGCCTTTCTCTTGTTGATAGTTTACCTCGTATTTGTCACAGCAACAGAAAGCTGACTATAACCAAAAATAAGTGAATGCATATATGATATTGTCATTAAAGGTAACAGTTACATCAGACTTCATATGTGCTGAACATTGTTCTGAACTTGTTAGGGAGATGAGCTGGATTGGAGGCTGAGACAGGAGGATTGCGAGTTCAAAGCCAGCCTCAGCATAAGTGAGACACTAAGCGACTCAGATCCTGTCTCTAAATAAAATATAAAAGGGGCTGGAGATGTGACTTAGTGGTTGAGGGCCCCTGGGTTCAATCCCCATTACCCACCCCAAATAATAATACAGGGTGCTGAGGTTGTGGCTCAGCAGTAGAGTGCTTGCCTAGCATGTGCGGGGCCTTGGGTTTGATCCTCAGCACCACATAAAAATAAAGTTATTTGTCCATCTACAACTAAAACAAACAAACCTGAGTGCAGTGGCACATGTCCATAATCCCAGCAGCTCAGGAGACTGAGGCAGGAGGATGAGATTAAAGCCAGCCTCAGCAATTTAGCAAGGCGCTAAGCTACTCAGTGAGACCCTGTCTCTAAATAAATACAAAAAAAGGGCTGGGGATGTGGCTCAATGATCAAGTGCCCCTGAGTTCAATCCCTGGTACCAAAAAAAAAAAAAAAAAAAAAAAAAAAAAAATCATTTGAGCTGGGCATTGTGACATGTGCCTATGGTCCCAGCGCTTGGGAGGCTGAGGTATGAGGCTCAGGATAAGTTCACTCAGCCTGGGCAGCATAACAAGACCCATCTCAAAAAAAAAAAAAAAAATCATTTGATCCTCATAAAAACCTCAAGAGGTTGGTATTGTTGTTCCCATATACAGATGTTTAATAGACACCAGTTAAGTAATTTCCCTCAATTATTTTATGACTAGAATGTCAGGGGGCTGGGGTTTTAGCTCTCAACCTATCACACACAAGACCCTGGGTTCAATCCCCAGCACTTCAAAAGAAAAGAAAAATATGTCAGCCATGTTTTTTTTATCCAGTAGTGCATCTCCAAAATTGATTGGTGTTTTTACTTCTTTTTATCCAATACAGAAAAAATATTTGCAGCATAGCAAAGACCTAGTTGTGTGTGTGTGTGTGTGTGTGTGTGTGTGTGTGTTTTACCAAGAATCAAAACCAGGGCTTCATGCATACTAGGCAAGCACACTACCACCAAGCTGTATCTCCAGCTTTTTAAAATTTTATTTTGATGTACCAAGGATTGAACTTGGGACACTTGACTATGAGCCACATCCTCAGCCCTATTTTGTATTTTTATTTGGAGACAGGGTCTCACTGAGTTGCTTAGCACCTCGCTAAATTGCTGAGGCTGGCTTTGAACTCACTATCCTCCTATCTCAGCCTCCCAAACCACTAGGATTACAGGCATGTGCCACCACACCCAGCCTTAAATTTTGAGACAGGGTCTTGCTAATGTACCCTGGTGGAGCTTGAACTTGTCATCCTCCTGCCTGAGCCTCCTGAGTAGCTGGTGTGCATCACCATGCCCAGCCAAAGGCTATCGATGTACAAAGGCCTTGTCCTGAGAGATGAACACCCTATCAGAAAATCAAAAAAGATGTTTAGCATTCATATTACAAAATAAATCTAGGACTTTTTGACCTGTGGTATTGATTACAGCCAGTGCTTTTTAAGTTGTTTCAATTGCAGAGCAATTTGTATAATGTGACCCCCATTTAGGATTTTTTTTACAGTCATCTTTTTTAAGCATTGCATACTTATATTCCCATACCTTCTGTACACATTTAGTATGGAGTTTTATTCTTGAGCTGTCAAATACCTCACATTATATAAAGTGGGGTTTATACCCAGGAGTTCAGTTTTGCCCATCTTTTGTACAAAAATATATATTGAATATTTTTGTGTATTTCCCTTTTTAAATACAAATGACTAGGAAATGAATATATGAGATATGCTAAAACTGGAAAAACTTTGGACTCATTTTGAAGGTTTGGTCTTAAACTGTTAAATGTTCAATTACAGAGGAATGTAAATTAGAGAATTATTTATGTAATGGTCAAAGAGGTATAGTGACAAAGTAAAAAATCTTTAAAGATTTAGAGTCAGCATCCAAAATCCATTTTAGTGATCTAAATTCTGAGGAAATTTAATAGCATATTGGAATTGTTGGTAGAGATGAGGCTTACTACATATTATATATAATAAAGGGAAAAATTACAGGGGCTGGAGGTGTAGCTCAGTGGTAGAGCACTTACCTAGCATGCACAATGCTCTGGATTCAATCTTCAACCTTGCAGGGGGGTGGTTATAATATGTTCTAGCTTTCTAGAAAGAACCATCCTTGTCTCCACATTTTTCCTTCTGACTCTTCTGAATTTGTTTAGGTGTTCTTTTGTTTGTTTTTAATGATGGTGATCAGACCCAGCATCTCACCCAAGTAGGTGAGCAATCCACCACTGAGCCACATCCCCAGCCCTCTAAGCTTATTTAGGGATTTACTTAAAGAAGGAAGTAACTTTCCCTCATGGACTGTACCTGGAAGCTTTTACACTAAATATTCCTAATTGGCTTGAATGTGAACTATTTTGAGAAGTGTGTAAAAATGTCTGTGTGTGCATTTTTAATGAAATATTATTTTTATCAGGTTCTCAAAATAGTATAATCTAAGAATGTCCCTCCCTTTATAGATCAGACTTCCATCATATCAGTTTCTACCATGTGTCCCCTTGTTCTTTTCCTCTACCAGATTCAGCCTTAACTGAACCCTGTCTTTCTTGATTAAAAACTCATTCTTGGAAGAGGAAATAAGATGGAATTAAAATAATGCTTCTCAATTTTTTTTTTTTTTTTTTTTTTTTTTTGTATCAGGGATTCAACTCAGGGACACTCAGGCACTGAGCCATATCCCTGACCCTATTTTGTATTTTATTTAGAGACAGGGTCTCACTGAGTTGCTTAGTGCCTTGCTGTTGCTGAGGCTGGCTTTGAACTTCCAATCCTCCTGCCTCAGCCTCCCGAGCCACTGGGATTACAGGCTTGACCCCCACACCCAGCTCTCAAGTTTTTTTTGTTTGTTTTTTTTAATAAGCACTCTACTGACTAAGCTATATTCTCAGCCCTGAGCTGTAATCTTTTTTTAAAAAAAAATATTTTATTTACATTTTAGTTTTCGGCAGACACAACATCTTTGTTTGTACGTGGTGCTGAGGATGGAAGCCGGCCGCACCCATGCCAGGGGAGGGCGCTACCGCTTGAGCCATGTCCCCAGCCCCAGCTCTCAAGTTTTTAATGGAGGAGAGAATACCGCCTTGTGAATAGAGAGTTGCTGGTTTAGGATCATAACCCTAACCTGAAGTGACCTGCCACAAGGACCTGTTGCAATATTTTGATTATTTTCTTTTTCTTCTCTCTTCTTTCTTTTTCTTTTGATTTTTATTTCTTAAGTTATGTTATTGCTCCATGGGAAGATTCATTTCATTATTATCTAGTCCAATTGTCCCCTCTTTCTGCTCAACCCAAGATATTTCTCCTCCAGCTCTTCCCCTCCTGAGGGACTGAATTTAAGTAGTCCTCATCTCTTACCAAAACCCTCTGTTTCTCGAAGAAGATTCCTTCAAGTACTCCTGACTCTGTTATACCATTTTGCCAGTAAGCTCCAGTCTAGTGTAGCATAATATAAGAACTTTGCAAAGCTGCATATTTTCTTAGCCTAGGTGACTTTTGTATACTAGGTTCAGGCTTTCCACAGGAAGTACCAGTAAATGATATCACTAAAGCCAATAGTTCAGTTTCTTTAAACAGATCATGTTTGTAAATTTTGTCATATTGATCAAGATGTGTCTCTCTTGTTCATAATAACTACATGAATTTGCAGGTGAACCCAACAAGCCTTTAGAAAAATAAGCCTATGCAAAATTGTACAGTTTGTGGAATTTTGTTCTTTTGTTTGTTTGTTTTTACAGTACTTCGGATTGAAACCAGGATGCTCTACCACTGAGGTACATCGCCAGCCCTTTTTATTTTTTATTTTAAGACAGGGTCTCACTAAATTGCAGAGACTGGCCTCAACTTGCAATCCTCCTGCCTCAGCCTCCCAAGTAGCTGGAATTACATTTGTGTGTCACCATATCCAATGACATTGGATGGTTTGCTGCAACAGGTTAGCCAGCCCGACCATTGGATCTTCAATATGTGGCCAATAAATTGCCAGTTCTGTTTAAGTCACTTTGAAGTTGGATGTTCTCTCACTTGCAACATAAACCATTCTAACATTCTCAAGATAAAACACCCAGGTTTTTCGTACAGAAGATACATTTGTGGGTATCTTTTTTTTCCTCACTTTCTTTTTGCAGTGTCAGGGATCGAACTCGGGGCCACATTAGATAACTACTGTAACACTGAGCTACAACCAAGCCCAGGTTTGGGGTCTTTGATCTGAACATCCATAAGAGAAAATATTGGGAGGAGATAAGAGTGAAGTGGTCACCCTTATCTGTCAACTTCAAGAGAAATGAAGCTGTCCCGCCCTCATGAAAAGAACCACATTCACTGGATGGTTTGTAATTTGTCTTAAATATTTTAAATTTATTTATTTATTTACTTTTGTACTGGGGATTGAACTCAGGCTTTACCACTGAGCCACATCCCCAGCCCTTTTCATTTTTCATTTTGAGACAGGGTCTCACTAACTTTTCCAGACTGGCCTCGAACTTGAGATCCTCCTGCCTCAGTCTACCTACCATGCCAAGCTTAAACTTGTTTTTAATTTTTATCAAAGACACGCACTTCCCAATATGTGTGGGGCCCTGACACCCAGCACACACACACAAAGCATCTGCCTTTCTCCTCACCTGCCCTGTTTCCCTTCTCTCTCCACTTCTCCTATTCTTCTGTCCCTAACATCTGTTATTGCCATTTCAAACTTAGTGGTATAGAAAAGTAAATGATTTGTTATTCTCTTTCACAGATCTGGGGCTTGCCTGGGCTCAGGTGGACAGCACTCACTCAAGGTTTCTCCTGTAGTGTGATCAGGTGGTGTTTGGGATTTGAATCCTTGAAAGATCTCCCACTCATCTGCCCCTGAGCTGGGAATAAAAATGGGGCTGAAACAGTTGGGAATGCGGGGACACTTCTGACTGCGTGCTCTCTCTGGCATGGTGACATCAGGGTAGTCAGACTTACATGACAGCGCAGGGGTTCAGAGGCACAGGTCAAGAGTCCAGCAGAGGATATGTCACCTTCTATGTCTTGGCCTTGGGAGGCACATGGCTAAATTCTCCATTATATTTTTTAGAAACAAGGTGGTAAGGCCAGCCCATATACAAAGGGAAATGAATTAGACTCCACCTTATATAGGAAGAATCTGTAGATTTATTTTTTATTTTTGTTTAACTTGTTCATATTTTAATACCCCTCCTACTCCCTCTCCAATGATGAATCTTAAAGTTCTTAGGTGGGGTAGGCACACACCAGAGGGAAGACAATGTGAAGACACACACCAGGGAAAGAACACCGTGTGGAGACACTGGAGTGGTGAGTCTAGGCCAAGGAATGCCAAGAATTGTTGGCAGGGCTGGGTTGTGGCTCAGTGGTGGAGCACTAGCCTCACATGCATGAGGCACTGGGTTCAATCCCTGGCACCACATAAAAATAAACAAGTAAAATAGAGGTATTGTGTCCATCTACAACTAAAATATTTATTAAAAAAAAAAAAAAAAAAAGAATTGTTGGTAACCACCAGCACCTGGCAGAGAGGCATAGAAGATTCTTCCTATGACCTTCAGAGACAGCGTGGCCCTGCAGACACCTTGACTTCAGACTCCGAGCCTACCAAACTGTGAGACAATAAATTTGATTGTTTTAAGTCACCTAGGATTATGGTTTGAATCTGTAGTGTCCCTGAAAGGCTCTTGCAATTAAAGGCTTGGTTCCCAATGCAGCAATGTCCAGAGGTAAGTCTTTTGGAAGTGACTGGATCATGTGGGCTCTAACCTCATTAATGAATGAATTAATCCATTTGATGGATTACTAATTTGAATGGATTACTGGGAGGTTGGAAGAAGTAGGTCATGGGGAAGCCCTGAGTGGGATTATCTTGTCCCTGGCCCTTCCTCACTCTCTCTGCTTCCTAGCCGCTGTGAGCTGAACAGCTTTCTTCCACCATGCCCTTCTACCAGGATGTGTCTCCCTTGAGCAGGGGACCATGGACTGAAAGCTCTGAAACAGTAAAATGAATCTTTCCTTCATTAAAGTTGTTTTTCTCTAGTATTTGTCACAGGAATGCAAAGCTGACTAGCACACCTAGTTCGTGGTATTTTGTTATAGCAGCCCTCAAAACTAACACAGGTACATTAGGGAGAGCCACGTTTCAGAGTTGAAATCGGGATTATGTCAGTGAAGGCATATTGTGATCCCTTTTTTCATCCTCCACCCTCTGCCCGCTCTCAGATGGAAACTTGTAAGAGTCCTTTGGCCAACCTGACTAGCCTGAGAGAAAAGGTCTAGAGTTGTTGAAATTGAGAGTCTTCCAAAAATAATGACCCAGCAATGAGGCTCAACAGATTCCACCTACATACAAAAAAAAAAAAGCTTCATTTTAGTTCTCCATTTTTAAATCTTAACAGAAGATTGAGGATTACCAGATAGATAGCTGAGACAAGGCTCCATCCTGAAAGACAAAAAAACAAAACAATACAAACAACAGGGGTGTGGGGGCCAGGAGGAGCCATAGAGAAAACAGCAGATGGTGCAAGAGAAAGAAACTTTTTTCTTTCTTTTCTAATACCGGGGATTGAACTCATTATGTACAATTATCATGCACCAATGCCCTGTCACTGAGCTATATCTCTAGCCTGTTTTTTTTTAATTTAATTTTTTTTTA
This sequence comes from Spermophilus citellus, assembly GCF_964194105.1. Classification (NCBI taxonomy): domain Eukaryota; kingdom Metazoa; phylum Chordata; class Mammalia; order Rodentia; family Sciuridae; genus Spermophilus; species Spermophilus citellus. Next base: position 20,659,268 of record NC_138191.1, read on the forward strand.
ATTTAAATTTTGAGACAGGGTCAGACTAGTCTCAAACTTGAGGTCCTCCAGCCTCAGCCTCCTGAGTAGCTGGGATTACAGGCACTTACCAAAATGTAATAGAAGAGTTGGAATTAAAGTTGACAGCTAGGCATGATGGTACATGCCTGTATACCAGCTATTTAAGAGGCTGAGGCAGAAGAATTGCTTGAGAATAGAAGTTGAAAGCCAGCCCAGATAATATGTGTGTATGTGTATGCGTATATATATGTACGTGTGTTTGTGTATTTGTTTTTGTTTTTTAAGAAAGGATCTCTCCCTACTCAGGTCAATGTGCACATTTTATAAATAGCCTCAGCTTGGGCTGGGGATGTGGCTCAAGCGGTAGCGCGCTTGCCTGGCATGCGTGCGGCCCGGGTTCGATCCTCAGCACCGCATACCAACAAAGATGTTGTGTCCGCCGAGAACTAAAAAATGAATATTAAAAAATTCTCTCTCTCTCTCTCTCTCTCTCTCTCTCTCTCTCTCTCCCCCCTCCCTCTCACTCTCTCTTTTAAAAAAATAAAAAATAAAAAAATAAATAGCCTCAGCTGGCTAATTACCTATGGGCTTTTTTTTTTCTCACTTGAAGAAAAAAATAAAGCATAAAAATAAAATGGCAAACAAAAAATCTCTCAGAGGGACTTGGGCTGTAGCTCAGTGGTAGAGCACTTGCCTAACATGTGTGAGGCACTAGGTTCGATCCTCAGCACCACATATAAATAAATAAAACAAAGGTTCAAAACAAGCTCTCCCAGAAAGTAAAGCCAAAAAGACAAATATGGAAAACAGAGAAAACAGGAAAATAAGATCAGCCTGCACAGCCACATCAATGTTTATAGCAGCACAATTCACAATAGCTAGAATGTGGAACCAACCTAGATGCCCTTCAATAGATGAATGGATTTTAAAAATGTGGCATTTATACACTATGGAATATTACTCAGCACTAAAAAATAACAAGATCATGGCATTTGCAGGCAAATGGATGGCATTAGAGCAGATTATGCTAAGTGAAGTTAGCCAATCCCTAAAAAACAAATGCTGAATGTCTTCTTTGATATAAGGGGGGTGACTCAAAATGGGATAGGGAGGAAGACCATGAGAAGAAGACTACCACTAAATAGGGAAGAGAGGTGGGAGGGAAAAAAGAGGGAGAAGAGGAGTTGCACAGAAGATGGAAGGAGAACCTCACTGTTATCCAGAAGACATATACGATGTTGTGATGAGAAAAAGAAAAGTATGTCACATTAGATTGGATAGAGAAAAAGGATGGGAGGGGAGGAGTAGGGAGGATAGGAAGGGCAGCAGAATAGAATAGACAATATGATTGATGTATGTACATTCCATGTATGTATTATATGCCAAAATACATTCTGCTGTCATGTATGACTAAAAAAAATAAAAATAAATTGTATAGTTAAAAAAAAAAAAAGATCAGCCTGGTATGTCAATATCCAAATGTAATTTGAGATCCATAAAAAGAGAATAGTGAAAAGAGAAGGGAGGAAATCATTAACAAAGAGTTTAAAATTTTTCAGAACTCAAGAATAAGGATTTTCAGATTCAAAATGTCCCAACACAATGAATGAAAGAAGACCAACTCCAAAACATATTATTTGTGAAATTTCAGAAAACCAAACAAAAAGATTCTGTAGGCTTCCAGGGAATGGGAAGCCTGTTGCTATAAAGGATCAAGAATCAGAATGTTGGAGGGAGGGGGGGGAAGTGCTGGGGAGTAATATTGGCCAAACATATTGTTACATTGTGTGCATACATTTACATGTAACAAATTCCATCACTATGTACAATTATAATGCACCAATAAAAAATAATATGGAGGGCTGGGCTTGTGGCTCAGCGGTAGAGCGCTCGCCTCAAACGTGCGAGACCCTGGGTTCGATTCTCAGCACCACATACAAAAATAAACAAGTGAAATAAAGGTGTTGTGTCAACTAAAAAATAAATAAATAAATTTTAAAAAAAAATAATAATAATGTGGAAAGAAAAAATGTCCTCAGAAGTCTCAACAGCAACTCCGAAAACTAGAAAGAAGACAATGGAGAGGTGCCTTCAGAATTCTTAGGAAAATTTATTTCCAACCTAGGGTTCTATATGTGGCCAATTATTTGCCAAGCATGAGGGTAGTAGAATAAAGACAGTTTTAGTCAAGCATGGTATTGCACACCTGTAATCCAGCTACTCTGGAGCTGGAGACAAGAGGATCACAAATTCAAGGCCAGCCTCAGCATTTTGGTGATACAGTATCTTAAAATTTAAAAAAGGACTAGGGCGTGGCTCAATGGTAGAAACTTGCCTAGCACGTACGTACAAGGTCCTCCATTTAATCCCAGTACTGCAAAAATAAATAAGATGGACTAATGGGACACTCCATACACTTATTTATGTATGAAAATTTATATTTGTTTTCCTTGCTTTGTATTTTAAGTGAAAGCATTTATTGCATTATATCCTCTTTATCCCCTCTATCCTTACAATGTAATTCTGCTGTTAGAACTTCTATTTTCACTAAAAGGAACAAATTTTTAAAAAATTCCTATTTGCAGAGACAGAAAAATTATTAAATTACCTTAAACGAAAAAAGGTGATTTATTGGTTTATTTAGGTGAAAACAAAGGTGAGACTGCCTGCAGGATAAAATAAATTCAGGGGTTCTGGGATTCTGTTTTTTATCTTCCTCTTCCTCTGTTTCTCCTTTTCTGGCCTCCACCCACTTGTAGGTTTTCTGTATACAATAAGAGCCAAATCACAGCTGGTTCCAGGCTTACACCATCCCAGGTTAGCAATTTTAGAGGAAGGCAAGTGTTACCAGTATACATATTTCCAGAGAATGGTTCTGATTGACCTGGTCTGGATTCTATGTGCAATCCTTGGATTCAGAGGTATGGCCAGGGGCTTGAGAACTGTGACTGGCCAAGCCTGCGTCACATACCTACCTGTGAACAAAATAGTTCAAAATTCTCCAGAACTCAAGAACAAGAATTTGCAGATTCAAAACGTCCCAACACAATGAATGAAAGAAGACCAACTCCAAAACATATTATTTGTGAAATTTCAGAAAATTTGGGCTGGAGTTGTGGCTCAGTGGTAGAGTACTTGCCTAGCATGTGCAAGGCACTGGGTTAGATTCTCAGCACCACATATAAATAAATGAATAACATAAAAATCCATTAACATCTAAGAAATTTTTTGTTCAGAAGATTTTAGGTCTTTGAGGTAGAGTACTACAGTTGGTAGTTGATTGAATGGGAGTTCTATTTCCCCAGAGTAAGATGGAGATGGTGCTTCTATAAGAAGCAGGCAGAAAAGAAGTTAGGCAGATAAAGATAACATGTCCTTGATCGTGAGTTCAAAGCTAGCCTCAGCAAAAAGCAAGGCGCTAAGCAACTCAGTGAGACTCTGTCTCTAAATAAAATACAAAAAAAAAAAAAAAAGCGCTAGGGATGACTCAGTGGTCGAGTGCCCCTGAGTTCAGACATTTCCTTTTCTTTTCTTTTGCTTTTTTGCTACCTGGGATTGAGCAACATCAGAGTTGTTAAACATGTTAAACATCAGTTGCTTAACAACTGAGCCCATCCCTAGCCCGCTTTTGTATTTTATTTAGAGACAGAGTCTCACTGAGTTGCTAAGCACCTTGTTTTTGCTGAGTCCGGTTTCGAACACACAATCCTGTTGCCTCAACCTCCCGAGGCACTGGGATTACAGGTGTGAGCCACCATTACTGGCTACCCTGGATCTTTCACTTAGTTGGCCCAGTAAGATAAGCAGTTTGCCCATCTATTCCCTATATTTTGTTTTGTTTGAGGGAAAATTTAATAGACGTGTTTTATTTATTATGGTCTAATTATAATGGTGAAGAATTGGAATCATTACTTGTCTATTATGTGGTTTATCTTAGAAAACAACCATAAAAGTCAAAAACTCTAAATTTTGTTGTCATGATATGTTGAAAAAAAAATGAGTTAAATAATTCTCCACCCCACCTTTTTTTTTTTTTTTTTTTTGGTACTGGGGATTGAATCCAGGGGCACTGGATTCACTGAGCCACATTCCCAGTCCTTTAATTTTTTAATTTTGAGACAGAGTCTCACCAAGTTGCTTAGAGCCTCACTAAATTGCTGAGGCTGGCCTCAAGCTTGCTATCTTCCTGCATCCACCTCCTGAGCTGCTAGGATTATAGGCATGCACCACCATACCTGGCTAAGTAATTCACTGGAGTTAGTTGAGATCTGCAATTGGGGTCTTACACCTCTCCGCCCACCCCCCAGTACTGGGGATCAAACTCAGGCCCTCACACATGTCAAGAAAATGTTTTACCATTAAGCTACAGCCCAAATCTGCAGTTTTTAATAACTTTATTTTTTAAAATACACAGGTTCAAGGTTATTCCTATAATGTCTACCTTACTTGGTTATGATCTAATATGTTATCTCTTTCTGTTTGTTTTGTGTTCCCCCAGTACTGGAGATTGAACCCAGGGCCTCCTGCATGCTAGGCAAGTGTTTTACCACTGAGTTACATCTCCACCCCTTGTTAAAAATTTCTTTTATTTTAACACAGGGTCTAAATTGCCAAGGCTAGTCTCAAACTTTGAATCCTCCTGCTTCAGCCTCCCAAGTGACTGGATAACAAGCCCACTCCACTATGGCCTGCTGTTATTTCCTACTATAATGGAAGTTTTAATTGGGATCATAAATAAACACTCAGCTAAAAATGAATTTTCCTGTTTCCTATCTAACTACTTACTTATGGCATGTGACTAGGTTGTGTCCAGTGAGCTAGGAAGCAAAGGTTATACCCTTAATTTCCACATTTTATCAACCATGAATCTTTTTTTTTTTTATATTTTTATTAGCTGTTGATGGACCTTTATTTTATTTATTTATATGCGGTGCTGAGACTCGAACCAGTGCCTCACACATGCCAGGCAAGCGCTCTGCCACTGAGCCACAGTCCCAGCCCTGACCATGAATCCTTTATGCCTGGGTAGTGATGACTTACCCATGTCATCTACAAATCACCACCAAGTCAACATTAGAAGAAAGAGTACAGATAAGAAAAAAAGGAGGAATACGGTGCTGATAGTGGTGGAACATTGTGCTTATATTGTTTTACTCAAATGATGAAATAGTCTATCTATGCACAAGAGCAGCAAATTTCCATTTTGGTGACATTTAGATACTGAATTTGCACGGCATTTCAAAATCATTACAATGAACCAAGCATGGAGATTCATACCTGTAATCTCAGTGATTCCGGAGGCTGAGACACAAGGATAACAAGTTAGAGGCCAGCCTCAGCAATTTAGCAAGACCCTGTCTCAAAACAAGACAAGGGCTGGGGATGTGGCTCAAGCGGTAGCGCGCTCGCCTGGCATGCGTGCGGCCCGGGTTCGATCCTCAGTACCACATACAAAGATGTTGTGTCCACCGAGAACTAACAACAACAACAAAAAATTCTCTCTCTCTTAAAAAAAAAAAAAAACAAAACACTTAAAAAAAAAAAAAAAAGCAAAAAAAGGGCAGGGGATATCACTCAGTGGTACAGCGCCCCTGGAGTCAATCCCCAGTACTGCAAAGCAAACATGCAAATAAAAAGCAGATTTTACTGTACTGCAAAATCCACTAATTTAGACAGCTTTAAAAAAAAAAAAAAGAGAGAGATGTGGTCTTGCTATGTTGAATCCTTTTGCCTCAGACTCCTAAGTAGCTGGGGCTACAGGCTCACCACTATACCTGGCTTACACTAGCGTTTTGAGTTACCTGCAGTTAAACTTTGATTTTCTCAAAGTTGATTTTGCACTAGCTTAAACAAAATAATTTATTATAAGAGGATGTCTAATCAGCTGAAGAAAATAGAAAAAATACAATAGTGGTATTAATTTATATGCAATTTATTAGAAATAGGAATACCTTTTAAAGGGATAGCAACATTTTGTTATAATCGAATTTTGTTCCCATGGATGCATAATTTCACTTTGCAGAACTTAGAAGTGAAATGGAAGGCACCCTAAAAGTCTCACTGTATTTCAACAAGTGAAAAGAAATTCTTTAAGTATAATAGGAGGAGAGATATTAACATAGTACTCTAACATGGATCAAAAAAAATTGGTTACATAATTTGATTATTGGCTTTTTTTTAAGAGAAAGTGAGAGAGGAGAGAGAGAGAATTTTTAATATTTATTTTTTAGTTCTCGGCGGACACAACATCTTTGTTGGTATGTGGTGCTGAGGATCGAACCCGGGCTGCACGCATGCCAGGCGAGCGCGCTACCGCTTGAGCCACACCTCCAGCCCTGATTATTGGCTTTAATTGGACATAATTCAGGCAGTAAAAAGCTCGGCTTCTTTTTACCTTAGTGTTCCCTTCTTTCACCACATCATACAAGCACATTCTTCCAAAGGAATACACTGTTGATGTACCTAATGCTTAGTCTTAGACCGAATTCAGTTCATGACCATAAATGAGAGGTTTTTTTCTTATAATTATGATTGAATCATAACCACTCACTAAAACTGGCCCGAAAAGCATCTACTTAGCCACACTTCAAAGTCCTTTGGCTTTTTTTTATTTTGTTATGGTGTTGGGGATTGATCTCAGGACTATATTTCCAGTTCTTTCATTTTTCATTTGGAGATTGGGGAGGGAGGGCCTCACTAAATTGCCGAGGCTGGCCTCAAACTTGAGATCCTCCTGCCTCAGTCTCCCAAGTAGCTGGAATTACAGACATGTATCCCATACCTGTCTCTTTGGCTTATTTTATATCCTGTACTTTTCATATTTGAAGGTCTCCCTTCCAGATCTACATTATTACGCTCTAATTTTTAAGAGGACTGCTTATTTCTTGTAGTATTCTTGTTTGACCATAGAGGGCAGAAGGTCATTAAAAAACTTAAATAGCCAGCTCGGTGGTGCACCTGGGAGGCTGAGGTGAGAAGACCATAGGAGCCCAGGAATTTGGGGACTGCCTCAGCAACATAACAAAGAACTCATTTAAAAAAAAATTAAAATTAAAAACAAAATAAAACTGGGTCTCGAGGCTATAGCTCCGTGGTACAATACTCGCTAAACATGTGCAAGGCCCTGGGTTCAATCCCCAGAACGGAGGGGAAAAAAATTAAATTACTTTGGCAGCAATTCATAAGACCCATCTGCTCTCCATTTCATGACTTGAGGAAATGGAAATAATTAAATTTACTCTGTTGTTTACATATTAGAGGATTCAATTTTTTTTTTTCAGTTTAAACTTAATCTCACATGAACTACATTTTTTTTTAAAGAGATAGAGAGAGAGAGAATTTTTAATATTTATTTTTAGTTCTTGGCGGACACAACATCTTTGTTGGTATGTGGTGCTGAGGATCGAACCCGGGCCGCACGCATGCCAGGCGAGCGCGCTACCGCCTGAGCCACATCCCCGGCATGGAAATGAAGGGAGACCCTCATTGCTATACAAAATTACATACAAGAGGTTGTGAGGGGAATGGGAAAATAAACAAGGAGAGAAATGAATTACAGTAGATGGGGTAGAGAGAGAAGAAGGGAGGGGAGGGGAGGGGGGATAGTAGGGGATAGGAAAGGTAGCAGAATACAACAATTACTAATAGGGCATTATGTAAAATTGTGGATGTGTAACCGACGTGATTCTGCAATCTGCATTTGGGGTAAAATTGGGGGTTCATAACCCACTTCAATCTAATGTATGAAGTATGATATGTCAAGAGCTTTGTAATGTTGTGAACAACCAATAAAAAAAATTTAAAAATAAATAAATAAATAAATAAATAAATAAAAATAAAAATATAAAGAGGAGCTGGGTGCTGTGGCACATGCCTGTAATCCCAGCAGCTCTGGAGGTTGAGACAGGAGGATAGAGAGTTCAAAGCCAGCCTCAGCAACTGCGAGGAGCTAAGCAACTCAGTGAGACCCTGTCTCTAAATAAAATACAAAATAGGGCTGGGGATGTGGCTCAGTGGCTGAGTGCCCCTGAGCTCAATCCCTGGTACCCCCAAAAGTATTAAAGAGGGTCCAACTCACCAGAAGAATCCAAGATTAAGCTGGGTACCATGGCATGCGCCTATAATCTCAGTGACTTGGGAGGTTAAGACAGGAGGATCATAAGTTCCAGACCAGCCTCAGCAATTTAGTGAGCCGCTATCTCAAGATTAAAAAAAAAAAAAAAAAAGACTGGGGATGTAACTCAATGGAAAAGCATCCGTGGGTTAGATCCCCAGTACCAAAAAAAAAAAAAAAAAAAAAAAAGTCTAAGATTATCAACTTCTTGTATTAAATTATCAAATTCACACTTTGAAGATCTGCAGAGAAACAGAACTCTGCTTTATATTGAATGCCAATTACCTTGAATTAAATTACGTTTAAATTTTTAACAAGAAGTAAACAACATTGGATATTGATGTCCTCTAGTTACTATAGTTCATCTGGGTTACTTTGTTCTATTTTTTAAATGTAGTGGTAATATTTCAATATTTAGAGGAAATAGATTAGAAAATTAGAAACTACAGTAGCTTAAAACAAAGAAAACAGCATAAATGGAGCATGGTAGCACATTCCAGTAATTCCAGGAACTCTGAGGCTGAGGTATGAAGATTACAAATTCAAGGTCAGCCTCAGCAATTTAGTGAGGCCCTAAGCAACTTAGTGAGACCCTGTCTCAAAATAAAAAATAAAAATGGCTGGGAATGTAGTCCAGTGGTAAAAGGAACATGGGTTCAATCCCTAGTACCAGAAAATAAAATAAAATAAAAGGCTGGGAATGCAGCTCAGTGGTAGAGTATACCCAATTTCCATCTCTAGTGCTGAAAAAATAATTTTAAAAAGAAAACTGTAGCATAATTAAATAAAACTTTATCATGCATAATTATACAAATTCCTGGTAGCCTTCCAAACTCACTGAATTTAATAAATTACATAAAGGGATTTCTTTTATTTCTTTCTTTCTTTTTTTCAGTACTGGGGGTTGAACCTAGGCCTTGCACATGATGGGCAAGCATTGAGCTACATCCCCAGCTTTTTTTAAAATTTTACTTTGAGAAAAGATCTCACGAAATTTCCCAACCTGACCTCTAACTTGTGATCCTCCTGCCTCAGTTTCCCAAGTAACCAGGAAAACAGGTGTGTACACGGTGCCTGACACAAACACAAAAGAACTTTTAAAGAGGAATCAAATATCTTAATCCATCAGAGCCTTCCTGTGGTGTCATCCAGCAAAATATATTAAGCACATCTTTTTATGTTAATACCAACTAATCAATTGTAATTGGTATAATTACTACTTGCCATTTTCTCCTAGTATTCATTATTGCTGAATGCATAATTACAGCACAGGATATAATTTATTCTTTGGCAATATGTCAATTATAGACCCAACACTTTCAATACATGTTTCCCTTTATAGAATTTGTATGTAATATAAAGAATGCAATGTAAACCCATCTCTTCGGTGTTACAAACCTGATAATTTTAGTGAAGGCTGAAGGCTATTTGTCTCTACAATTGCATCTGCTCATCTTGTTGAGGAAAGGACATTTTTAAAAAATAAGGCAGAAGGAAGTGACATAGGCCACTGGCAATATAGATGGCTTTTCTTTCTTTCTTTCTTTCTTTCTTTTTTTTTTTTTTTTTTTTTTTTTTTTGGTAACAGGATTGAACCCAGGAGCACTTAACTACTGAGCCACATCCCCAGTCCACTTTATTTTTTATTTTGAGAAAGGGTCTCACTCATTTCTTGGGGCCTCACTAAGTTGCTGAGACTGACCTCAAATTTGTGATCCTCCTCCCTCAACCTCCTGAGTCCCTGGGATTATAGGCATGAGTCACTACACCCAGCTGATGGCCTATTTCTCCTTTCAATCCCTACTTCTTTCTCTCTGAAAAGACACCAGACAATGGTATTATCAAGATATTTTGCATAGAAACTGATGATACTACAGACACTTGAAAGTACCCATTTCAACACTGCTGATCACATTACTACCACCAAATTCAGAATGATAATGTTTTGTTGTCCACTTTTACTTGAAGTTTTAATTTCTGAACTTTGAAACTAAAAGTTTTAATTTCTAAACTTTGAAACTAAACTTTGAAACTAAAGGGACTTAGGTGAGAGTATTAGAGTGGTATGTGATTTTAAAAAAATAGTATGTGATTTTTAAAAATATATTTATTTTTTAGTTGTAGTTGGACACAATACCTTCATTTTATTTACTTTTATGTGGTGTTGAGGATCGAACCCAGGGCCTCACATGTGCTAGGTGAGCACTCTACTGCTGAGCCACTCCCCCAGCTCAATATGTGATTTTTTTTTTAAATTGTCACTAGATGCAAAGCATATATAATTAAGATATTTTGGGAAAATGCAAAAAAAAAAAAATCAAATGGTGTCACAATTTCTTTGTGACCCCAAGCAGCACTCAGTAAAATTTCCAGCTATGAACAACCTCTGTAGAGTAAGTAACTGTAGTCTCCAAGCGATTCTATAAAAGGTACTCAGCAATGCACTCCATTAGCCAAGAGTATATCCTGCTAAGATATAGTTTCTACCAACGAGTTATTTCCTTTTGATTGGTATTCATTATGAATGCTATGCTACTACTTTCTTCAAACAAATTTAATGATGTATCTTGCCAAAAAGGGGTAATCTTAGACATTACAGGTGTTATAAAAGGTAGACCTACTGGTAGAACATTTGCCTAGCATGCATAAGGCCCTGGGTTTTATCCCCAGTACTACAAAACAAACAGAAGAAGAAGGTAGATCTTGGTGTCCTAAATTACAGATCTCAAAATTGTTGAAGAACATTGCTCAAACCAAAAACTAGGACTCAACAAATTTTGGTTGCATTTGGTTCCCCAAGAAACAAACTCTGAGATGGAAACTGGCATTCAAGAAGTTTATTAGGAGGCTGGGTTTGTGGCTCAGTGTTAGAGCACTTGCCTAGCTTGCATGAAGCACTGGGTTCAATCCTCTGCACCACATAAAAATAAAAGTATTGTGTCTACCTACAACTAAAAATAAAAAAAATCTATATGTGTGTGTACATGTATATATATATATGTACACACACATATATATGTATATATGGGCTAGGGATATAGCTCGGTTGGTAAAGTGCATATATATACACACATATATATGTATATATATTTAATATATATTATATTTATATTATATATGTATTATTATTTTGAGAAAGGATCTCATTAAATTTCCCAACCTGACCTCTAACATATATACATGTGTACACACACACATATAGATTTTTTTAAAGAAGTTTATTAGGGAGCACGTTAGAATGAATACTTGTGGGAGAACCAAGGAAGCATGGTTGACCAGGAGATGTTGAACTGTGCCACTTTTGCAAGAGAGGCCTCCGCCAAGCCTATAGCTAGCCTTGGAGCTGGAGTGGCACTTTAAAGTTTGAACTGGGGTGGGCAACCTGTAAAACCCATCAATCAATCATTGAATGTGGGCTGCTTCTAGTACTGGATGGATGATGGGCAAGGTGGCTCTCCTCAGCTGAGGCAAGTCCCAGAGAGGGACTTGGCTGAGAGGTGCCAGCTGGCTACCTTCCCAGAAGCTGAGGACATAAATGTTTTGGACGTTCAGGTGAGTGATCTGGGCAGCACCTACCACAGCCGTTACAGTGTGAAATTGGCAATGGAAAAGGCATTAAAATAGTAGACATTTTGTACATCAAAAATAGCCATGGGGGTGGGGGTTAGGCTCAGCAGTAGAGTGCTCACCTCACATCTGCAAGGCACTGGGCTCGATCCTCAGCACCACATAAAATTAAATAGAATAAAGTTATAAAAAAAAAATAGCCATGGCTAGGGATATAGCTCGGTTGGTAGAGTGCTTGCCTCGCACAGGCCCTGGGTTCAATTCCCAGCATCATTAAAAAAAAAAAAAAATAGCCATGGCTGGGGATATAGCTCAGTGGTCAAGAGCTTGCTTGGCATGTGCCAGGTCCTGGATTCCAGATTCAGCACAATAACAACAGTAATAATAATAACAATAATAATAATAATAATATAGCTAAATCTATTAAAAACACACAAAAATGTATCAGAAACTTTGCAACTGCTAGAAGAAAACATAGGGCCAACATTCCAAAATATAGGTTCAAACAGCAACTTCCTCAATAGGACTCCTACAGCTCAGAGAATAATACCAAAAACTAATAAATGGGATGGCATTGCATTGAGAGCTTCTGCACAGTGAAGGAAACCACAGAGCTTAAGAATGGGAAAAAAAATCTTTGCTAGCTACTCCTCCAGCAGGGGATCAATATCAAGAACATACAAGGAACTCAGGAAGGGGATAGGAGGTAGGAAGGATAGTAAAATCAATCAGACCTTATTACCCTATGTGCATATGTGAATACATGACCAGTGTGATTCTACATCAAGCACAACCAGAAGAATGAGAAGTTATACTCCATTTATGTGTGATGTGTCAAAATAGAATAGTGTCATGTATAACTAATTAGAACAACAACGACAAAAAGAACATATTTGGAACTCAAAAAAACTTACCACCAAAAAAGAAGAAATAACTCAAATCAATAAATGGACAAATGAACTAAACAGACACTTAACAAAGGAAAACGTGCGCGCTTGTGTGTGTGTGTGTGTGTGTGTGCGTGTTCAACATCTTTAGTTAGAATTGCAGCCATTGAGAATACAAATAAATGCTGATAAATATGTTGGGGACAGTATTGGTCATTTTGTATAAAAATTGAATAACTGTCCCTATTTAAAAAAAAAAAAAAACAACAACCCTTGTTTAAGCATAAAAATAAAATACTGTATTCTTGACTGGGGATGTAGCTCCATGGTACAGGTCATATTTACCATGTGTGAAGCCCTATTCAATCCCCAGTACATAATAAACCAGGTGTAATGGTGCACACTTACAATCCCAGCAGTTTGGGAGGCTGAGGCAGGAGGATCAGAAGTTCAAGGTCAGCCTCAGCAACTTAGTGAGGCCCTAAACAACTTAGCAAGATGCTATCTCAAAATAGAAAATAAAAAAGACTAGGAATGCGGCTCAATGGTTAAGTGCCGCTAGGTTCAATTCCCAGCATCACCCCCAAAATCATAATAAAAAACTATATATTGTTCCATAAATATACCACAATCTACAGTTGTGGGCTGGGGTATGGTTCAGTGGTAGAGTGCTTGCTGGCATATGTGAGGCACTGAGTTCGATTCTCAGCACCACATATAAATAAATAAGTAAAATAAAGGTCATCAACAACTTAAAAAAAAGAAGACTCTACAATAGCTCTCAACTGTGTCTATGCCAATTCTATACCTTATTCTCTGGTTTATAAGATAGATATGGGCTTGGGATACAGCTCAGTATAGAGTGCTTGCCTAGCATAGATAAGGCCCTGGGTTTGATCCCCAATACAGAAGAAAAGAAAAAGAAGATAGGTTTGAGTTGGTTACTAAAGTAGTCCTTATACCCTACTGGTGATGCACACCTATAATCCCAAAGAGACAGGAGAATCACAAGTTCAAATCCAGCCTGGGGAATTTAGTAAGACCCTGTTTCAAAATAAAAAACAAGGGGCAAGGGGCTGGGGATATACCTCAGTTGGTAGAGTGCTTGCCTCACATGTAGAAGGACCTGGGTTCAATCCCCAGCACCACAAAATAAATAAATTAAAGAATAAAAACCAAAAAGGACTGGGGATGTAACTCAGTGGTTAAGGATTCCTGGGTTCAATCCCCCATACCAAAAAAATAAAATAAAATAAAAGTAATGGGGATGTAACTTATTGATAGAACACCCCTGGGTTCAATCCCTAGTAACACAAATTTTTTTTTTTTTTTAAATAGTAGAACCTGGGCTGGGATTGTGGCTCAGCGGTAGAGTTTGCCTAGCACGGGCGAGACCCGGGTTCTATCCTCAGCACCACATAAAAAATAAAGACATTATGTTGTGTCCATCTACCCCTAAAAAATAAATATTTTTTAAAAATAAAATAAATTTGGCTTTAAAAAAAATAGTAGAACCTTACTTCCCATGAATTCCCATCTAAGATTTTCAATTTCAACCAGGTAAATAAACTCAGACCCTCATTTCTGCCCATACTAGCCTTCTACCTAAATTGGCCCCTCTCTATTCTCCTCCTCCAGGAGACATCTGTAAACATATTATTCTACTCTCTGCCTTTTCTGGATCTGCAGACCACAGGCTGTGCCACAAAACTCGCCTCTTAGTTATCCATTATCTCCATCTTTCCAGGGTCCTGCGAGTACAGACGCTGATCCTCAGTAGATGGAAAGCTCCTCTAGAGCAGAGACTGTACCTTGAACCTTCCCTTAGCATCTGCCCTGTTAATGGGCACATGGTGGGCTTAGAATAGATTTGGAGATTTAGAAACAAAAGGGACTTCAATTTCATTTTACAGATGAGTTAACAGAGACTCAGAAAGAATAAGTTGTAATCTTCCTCTGAACTCCCACATTACTCCGATTGTATCTCTTTTATGGTATTTATTGCTTTCTGTTTGTGTTTTAATTATCTTTCTACCTGTTGTACCGGTCTTTCTCTGTACTTTTATGAGCTACTACTCATTTGCCCTTTGTTTGAATGCTGGTCTTCCCTACAGCTCTGTCTTGGGTCAGCTAATCTGAGCCATCCATCCCCAAAGCCTTCAGTGACCCCCAATAAAGTGGATGATTCATTCATCTTTAGTCCCACAGTATCTCAAGTGTCCTCTCCGTGGGAATGTACTCCTCCCTAATCCTTGTGTCTAGCGGATGGCCAAATTCTATTCATTTACTATGGAAATGCTACATTAACTCTGATCCCTGTATTCACTGCCATTTGCCATGAGTTCAGTCCTCCTCATCCCTTAATGATAGGAAGAGCTTCTTACCTTCTCCTTATAATCTTTCTTTTCCTGTTAATTCACCCTCAAAGTTGCTACCTAAGTTATTTCCCTGAAAAATTAATAAGGCCCTTTGACACCTACGATAAAATCTGAAACTTCTGAGGCTACAGGTGTAGTTCAATTGTAGAGTGCTTGCCTCGCTTGTGTGAGGCCCTGGATTTTATCCCCAGTACCACAAAATAAACATATTTCTTAGTCTGGCATGCAAAGCTTGTAAGAGAAAGGCCAATAGTGAAGCCAGTGGTTAAGTTATACTAACTACCAGGAGGTGAATTTTGAGTGTTATGTGAGTGGTATGTGACCTCAGGCAAATTTATTTACTTCTCTGTGTCTGTTTTCCCTTGTTTGAAAAATAAGCACATGCCATGCATGAAGGCATACCCGCCGTAATCCCAGCCACTCAAGAGCTAAGGCAGGAGGATCACAAGTTCGAAGCCAGCCTGGGCAATTTAGCAGGGCTTTAAGCAAATTAGCAAGACCCTGTCTTAAAGTGAAAATTTAAAAGTTCTGGGAATGTGGCTCAATGGTAAAGCATCCCTGGGTTCAGTCCCCAGGAATCCACCCCTCACCCCCATCACACACACACACACACACAAAAGATCAGGGTGTGTGTGGCTCACTGGTGGAATGCTTGCTTACCATGTGCATAGCCCTAGGTTCAATCTCCAACACAGAAAAGGAAAAAAAAAGATGCGGCTGGGCATGGAGACATGCCCCTGTATCCCCAGTACTCAGGAGGATGAGGGGAGAGAGTCATTTGAGCCCAAGAGTTTGAGACCAGCCTGGGCAACATAGTGAGACCCTGTCTCAAAATAATAATAATTTTTAAAAGATGCTATTTGCCCTTTTTGCACAGAATCCATTATCTCCATGGCAAAAACAATCCTCATGTCAACTTGAAGCTTGGGCTTTTAAGAAAGATGTTATGCCTGAAAAAAACCAACCTTCCTTTCTTAACTCACATTAAACACTGAGGAAGAGGCTGGAGTCATGGCCAATTACTTGCACATAGCTGCAACGTCTAGAGCAGGAAGGGACCAGAAATTTTTATAACCCTAAGAGAATGGCAAGAGAGCTTCTTGAAAGATCTGATGGTATCTACTCTAATCAGGTAAATCCAGCAAAAGCCAGATGTCCTCAGGGGGGAACCCGGAGGCAGGGAAGCTGTCCCCTGTACCTGTGTATGCTGCCGCATCCTGTCCTCAGCTCCGGGCAACTGTCTTCAAGTCATTAAAATTCTTGTGTATCTACCTGCTTGACTTTGTTGGTGCCTTTTTTTTTTTTAATTTTAATTTTGGGTCTAGGGATTTAACCCAGGGGTGCTTAACCACAGAGTCACATCCCCAGCCCTTTTTACTTTTTGAGACAAGGCCTCACTATGTTGCTGAGGCTCCCGAGCCTCTGGGATTATAGGTGTGCGCCACCGTGCTGGGCTGTTGGTGTCTTTGGATTAATTACAACCTCATCACCCTTTTATAACTACACAGACTGGTATGAGAAACTGGGGGGAGGCAGAGATGGGGCCAGGTTGATCAGTGGGTACTAAGTTATAGGTAGACTGGAGCAAGAATTACAGTTCTGTTATTGCATAGCAAGATGGCCTTAGATAACAGCAATGCATTTCAAAAAGCTACAAGAAAGGAGTTGGAAGGTTTTTCATCATAAAGTATTGATGTTTGTCAGATTAACTTGATTTAAACATTGCACAAGGTATTCAGGTATCAAAGTATCACATGGTAACCCATAAATGATATATGATTTTCAAGTTTATATATATTAGATGAAAAAATTAACAAATTTTAATAAAAAAAGAAGTGAAATTGGCTGGAAGCTCCTCGCTTCTGAAGTAATTTGGAAGAAGTTTTTCTAAAATTCGAGCAGAGAGAGAGTGCAAGATTCCTAGGTGCCCAGAACACCCTCAGAGGAAGATCACAAGAATATTGTAGCTTAAAGTGCAAAGGTACCAACTCAATGCTGGTGTCCCTCAGACCTTGACTTCAGGTGGTTTGGCACCGTAGTTTGGAAAAATGGACACATTGAACGAGGTCCAAAATACCCTCTCCTGGGCATTTTAGTTGATTTTAAAATTTCATTTTATTATGGTACTAAAAATTGAACCTGGGGAGCTCTACCACCGAGTGACACCCTCAGCCCTTTCTATTTTTTATTTTGAGACAGGGTCCCTCTAAGTTGCTGAGGCTGCCTTGAATTTGTGATTCCCCCAGCCTCAACCTTCTCAGTCACTGGGATTACTGCTGTGCACCTCCAAACCTGGTTTAGTCTGGGTGTTTTAAATCAGCTCTTGCCAGAGGAGCCTGGGTTCCTAGGGTCCCTAATGTGTCCTTGACAAGTTAAGTGGGCTTGTCAATGGGAGAAATTTAAACCAGTGAACCCTGAGGTCTGGGACACATAGCTGGGTTAGAGACTGGTGTCAGCGCAAGAATTGAGGATCCATTCAAACCACGCCACCACTACCCTGAGCAGCTTCCCAAGCAGAACTGCTGAGGTGGTAGAATTGGGAGAGGACCAGGGTCGCTGAAGCGTGTCCTTTAACTGTCATTGGTGGGGCTTTCAGTGGTATCATGGAGAAGACAAAGGAAGAAGGAAAGTGAGGCAAATTAGAGAGAAGCGAAACATGTTAAATGAGAACAGTAATAGAAACCCTCAGGGGCTATAGAGTTACATAAATATTATCGTATCAATGTTTGATTATGTAGACCAGGTAAAGGTAATGGGGTTTATTACTACGTTATCACATTACATTTTTTCCCCACATTTTTTGTTGGTTCATTCTAGCTGCACCTGATGATGGATGGGATTTGTTATTACATATTCATACCTGCGCACAACATAACAATGTAATTTGGTTAATATCAGCTCCCCAACACTTTGCCCCCTCTGGTTTATGTTCTTCACAGATGCATACTGTTTTTTTTTTTTAATTGACACATAATATTTGTGCGTATTTGTGGGGTTTAGTTTGATAATTCAATATTTGTACATGATGTGTGTAATGATCAAATCAGGGTGATTAGCATTTCTGCCTCTTCAAGCACTAATTGTTCCTATGTATTGGGAAGCTTCGGACTTTTCCCTTTTAGTTATTTGAAATATACAATAAACTGTAAGTTACGGCCAACCTACTGTGCTGGAGAACACTCGAATGAATTAACCTCTCCCTAAGCCTTCTCCCCTGGCCCCTTCCTAGCCTCTACTCTCTACTTCCATGAGGTCAACTCTGTAAGCCTTCACAAACAAGTGAGAACATGAGTATCTGTCATTCGGTGCCTGACTTACTTCACTTAACAGGATGTCCTGTTCAATCCGTGTTGCCATAAATAACAGGATTTCATTCATTTCTATGGCTAAGAGTATTCCGTGATGTGTAGGGACCACACTTCCACTCATCTGCTGATGGACACCTTGATTGATTCCATACCTTAGCTATTCTAAATAGTGCTGCAGGGCTGAGGATGTGGCTCAAGTGGTAGCGTGCTCACCAGGCATGCGTGAGGCACTGGGTTTGATTCTCAGCACCCCATAAAAACAAAATAAAGATATGTGTCCACCTAAAAAAACGTAAAAGATAAATATTAAAATAAATAAATAAATAATGCTGCAGTAAACATGGGAGTTCAGGTGTCTCTTGGACATTATTTCAATTTGGGGGGACTTAGACCTAGTGGTGGGATAGCTGGAATCCTATGATGGTTCTATTTTTGGATGTTTGGGGATTTTATTTTCCCTTTGTTGTTGTTTTGTGGGGCTGAGGAGTTCTACTACTGAGTCCCATCCCCAGTCATTTTTATTTTTTTATTTTGAGACAGAATATCATTAAGTAGCTGGGATTACAGGCCTGCACCACCGTGTGTCTTTTCTGTTTTTGAGACCGTTTTGTTTATATTTCCCAAGCCGCTCTCCAACTCCTGGGCTCAGGTGATCCTCCCTCCTCGGCCTCCCAAGTCGTGGGGACTACAGGTGTGTGCCACCATACCCAGCTATTTTGAGGAATCTCTATACTGTTTTTCATAACAGCTGTACTAATTTACATTCTCACCATCAGTGTATTCAGATTTCTCCTTTCTCTGCTTCCTCACCAGCATTTATTTACTTTTTGTCTTTTTTTTTTTTAATGTAGTCATTTTTCTGACTGGGATAAGATGATATCTCACTGTGGTTTTGATTCGCATTTCCCTAATGATTAGTGATGTTGAGCATTTATCATATGCTCTTGTGTAGTTATCTTTTTGTTTTTTGGTGCTGAGGATTGAACCCAGGGCCTCTAGCATGCTAACCATACCTTCTGCCACTGAGTTATACCCCAAGCTCCCTGCATGTTTTTTTTTTTTTTTTCAAAATGTCTATTTATCTACCTATTTTTTTTTTTTTTTTTTTTTGGTACTGGAGATTTAATACAGGGACACTTAACCATAGAGACACATCCCCAGCCTTCCCCTCGCTTTTTTTTTCTTTCAATATTTAGTGTATTAGTTGTATTTGAACACAATACCTGTATTTTATTTATTTATTTTTATGTGGTGCTGAGGGTCGAGCCCAGGGCCTTGCATGTGCTGGGCAAGGCTCTACCCCTGGAGCCACAATTCCAGCCCTTTCCCCCACCTTTTATTTTTTATTTTGAGACAGGCTCTCAGTTGCTTAGGGCCTCACTGAATTTTTGAGGCTGGCCTCGAGCTTTCGATCCTCCTACCTCAGCCTCCCAAGTTGCTGGGATTACAGGTATGCAGGATCACACCTGTCTATTTTTTAATCAGATTTTTTTTTTTTTTTTTTTTTGCTGCTGAGTTACTCGAATTCCTTAAATATATTCTGGAAGTTAATCCCTGTTGGATGTTTAGTTTCAAAATATGTCATTCCATTTCTCGAGTTATCTATTTTCTCTGTTGATGATTTCCTTTGTTGATGGTTTTCCTCTCTGTTTTTCTGGCCCTCTCTTCATGAGCCAGGACACATTCCCCTTAGCACTGGTGTGTGATAGTACACAGGGAGGATTGGCAGAGAGCTCACTCAGGGCCCAGGGTTCAGATTTTATTGGGACTTAATTACCTAGATAAGAGGAGTTGTTGATGGGTTGATCTCAGTCTCCAGGTCACCTGATACCACCCAAAGCCCCCACCAGGGGTGAAGTAACATTGTCGGTCTTTCTGGTAGGGCCCTAAGTCACACTGTTAGAGTATCCAGTAAGATACAGGCCCCCAGACAAAGATTCTCCCGTCAGGTGCAACATTCCAAATGCCTGATAGGAGAATCTTCACAAAGCCTAAGGCAAGGGCCAGAACTTCTCTTTGGGCAAACTCTTTTTTTTTTTTTTCGAAGTATTGGGGATTGAACCTCAAACATGGTAGGTAAGCCTCTACCACTAAGCCTTTTTCTTTTTTTGAGTCAGGGTCTTACTAAGTTGCTTGAACTGGCCTGGAACTTGAGGTCCCTCCTGCCTTAGCCTCCTGAGTAGCTGGGATCACAGGTGTGTGCCACTGTGCCGGGTGTGGCTGAATTCTTTTATTTATTTATTTTATTTTTAGTTGTAGATGGACACAATACCTTTATTTTATTTATTTTTATGTGGTGCTGAGGATGGAACCCAGGGCCTTACACATGCCAGGCAAGTGCTCTATCACTGAGCCACAGCCCTGGCCCCTTTGAATTCTTTACTTCATGTGTTTATATAAAAAAGCAAGGGGGGCTGGGGATGTGGCTCAAGCGGTAGCGCGCTCGCCTGGTGTGTGTGCGGCCCGGGTTCGATCCTCAGCATCACATACCAACAAAGATGTTGTGTCTGCCGAGAACTAAAAAATAAATATTAAAAATTCTCTCTCTCTCTCTCTCTCTCTCTCTCTCTCTCTCTCTGTCATCTCATCTCATCTCTCTCTCTCTTTAAAAAAAAATAAAAAAAATTAAAAAGCAAGGGGCTAGGATGTGGCTCAATGGTAAAGTGCTTTCCTGGCATGTGCAAGGTCCTAGGTTCAGTCCCCAGCACTGCAAAAACAAATTTAAAAAGAAAGCAAGGAAACAGGCATGCTCGTATACATCTGCAGTCCTATCTACTTGAGAGGCTGAGGCAGGAGGATCTTTTTAGTCCAGAGTTTGAGGCCAGGCTAAGCAACATAATGAAACCCTATCTCAAACACACATGCACAAAAATAAAAGGAAAGAAGGAAACTTTGTGAACTGGGAATGTTGCTTTGGTAGTGCGCCTGCAGAGGATGTTAAGACCCTAAGTAGGAACTCCAGCATTGCAAAAATGGAAAGAAAAGAAAAGTAGCTTTGTGTTGGGGCTGGTGTAGAAAGCTCTTGGAACCAGCCCAACACAGTCCCAACCTTTGTTAAAAGAAACCATTAGGGGCATATAAAGAAAAATCTTTTGAAATCTAATGGGAACAAAGCTACACTCCCAAGTACCAGTAAAATGGTGGTTCTAAGAATGTGCAGGAAGAGGGCACCAACTTACATCAAAACTGGGTTTGGTGGCTGGGGTGTGGCTCAGTGGTACAGCGCTTGCCTAGAATGTGTGAGGCCCAGGGTTCGATTCTGAGCACCACATCGAAGTAAATGAATAAAACAAAGGTGTTGTGTCCATCTGCGACTTAAAAAGTTTCTTTAAAATGTCTTTGTAGAGGGGTTGGGGGTATGCTCCATGGTAAAGGGTGTGTGTTTAGCATGCTCACTTCAGCATGGGGCTCGATCCCCAACAGCATAAATAAATAGAAAGAAAGAAAGAGAGAGAGAGAAGGTTAAAAACAATGGCTTTGCACTTTCTAGTTTAGAGTATGGCGTGTAATGAGCCGCAAGTTATCTTTTTTAACAAGGAAACAGCTGGGGGAAAAACCCAGAATTAACTTTTTTTTTCTTTTCTGTTACTGGGAATTGCTTAAACACTGAGCCACATCCCCAGTCCTTTTTTATTTTGAGACGGGGTCACACTAAGTCGCTTAGGGCCTTGCTAAATTGCTGAGGTTGGCTTGGAACTTCCGATCCTCCTGCCTCAGGCTCCCCAGGCACTGAGATTGCAGGCGTGGGCCACCGCCCCTGGCACCAACACCTTCTTAGGTCTGTCAGAGAATTGAAGATACAGGGCAAATAACTGTCCCCAAAACTGGACAGACAGGTGGAAACAGAGAATCACAATCAACTAGAGCTCAAATCTCCATGAGAAAAAGTATTCGTTTAGGGAAACTAGACCGAAACTGACGAAATGCAGAAGACTCAATACCAACAAAATTCTAGGGGCTAGAGGTGTAGCTCAGTACTACAATGTTTGCCTAGCTTAAGCAAAACCCTATTCTAATAATTCCTAGCCCCACAAAGTAAATAAATACACTAAAAATAAAAAGAAAGAAAAGAAAAAAAAAAAAAGAAAGAAACCGGGCACAGTAGCTCAGGGCTGTAATCCCAGCAAATCATCGGGAGGCTGAGGCAGAAGGATCACAAATTGGAGGCCGGCCTCACAACTTAACTAGACCCTAAGCAAACTGGAGAGACCCTGTCTTAAAAAAAAAAAAAAAAAAAAAAAAAAAAACCACAAAGGACTGGGGATATAGCTAAGTGTTAAGTGCTCCTGGGATCAAGCCCCAGTACAAAAAAAAAAAAAAAGGAGAAAATGGAATTACATAAAAGACTCAATTAAAACCACAAAAAGTAAAAAAAAAAAAAAGAGTGAAAAAATAGGAACAAATAACTGAAGCAATGAATAGAAAGCGGTAATGATACGGTAGCTACAAACCCTACTACATCAATAATTCTTTCACTTCTCAATGATTTAAATATAACAATTGAATTAAAAGACAGAGGTTGTGCCGGGTATGGTGGCATTTGGAAGATGGTAGCTGAGATGCTAGGCGTTCTGTTGTGTGTATTCTGCAGTTTTTCTTTGAAGGAAATTTGGTGTTTCTTTTTTCTTCTCAGAGAGTTCGTTGTCAAATGAGGCTGTCAAGGGGGATTGTCTTAACTTGTTTGTGCCGCTATAAACAAATACCAGTGAAAGGTATAAAAAAAAAAAAAATTGAGCTGGAGTTGTGGCTCAGTGGTAGAGCACTTGCCTTGCATGTGTGAGGCACTGGGTTCGATTCTCAGCACCACATATAAATAAATGAATAAAATAAAGATCCATCAACATGTAAAAAAATTTAAAAACAAATAACAGAAATTTATTTTTCACAGTTTGGGAAGCTGGGAAATCCAAAATCAAGCCACTAGCAGGTTCAGTGTCAATTTCCAAGATGCTGCTTTGAGTGCTCTGTCCCCATGAAGGTAGAAAGGGGACCTAGTTAGTTCGTTCCAGCCTTTTTGTAAGATACCGTTCTCATTTCCCAGGGCAGAGACCTCCTTACCTTCATCACCTCCTGAAGGCCCACCTCGAAGTGAGGCTGCACTGAGTATTACCTTTCAACACTAATTTTGGAGACGATACAGACATTCAAACTATAAACGGGATTATAGTATTCCTTGTCTTGAAGCCAAAACTACGACTCTTACATACGTCAAATCTATATATGTTTAAACCATATGTGTCAAAATTCACCAAACAGTCCACTTCATTATTTTTTAATTTTTATTTATTATTATTATTATTTTTGTACTGGGGATTGAACCCAGTTGCACTCAACCACTGAGCCACGTCCCCAGCCCTTTTTATATTTTATTTAGAGACAGGGTCTCCTTAAATTGCTTAGGGCCTCGATAAGGCTGGCTTTGAGTTGGTGATCCTCTTGCCTCAGCCTCCTGAGCTACTGGGATTACAGGTGGGCACCACTGCATCTGGCTCCAAATTGTCCATTTCAAATGTGCTCATTTATGCACATGTGAGGCCACAGCACTGAATAAATAAATAGAATAAAATAAAAAGGAGGGCCAGTGTGAAAGTCTTTGGCCTCTGTCTTTGTTCTTGGCAAGGCCCTTATTCTATTATTTCAGTGGCTATACAGGACAAAAGAAGCAGAATAACTTTCAAAAGAGTTACTAGAACCAATTATCAGTAAATAAATTCAAACAAAAAATAAATATCCAAATTTCAAGGAAGCATAATTTGGTAAATTAGATAGAAAGGTATGCTCACTTAAAGGGAAAGAAATTCAGATCAGCACAGACTTCCCAACAGCAAAATTGAATGCCAGAAAACAAGAGTAACATCTACAATATACTTAAGGAAAGAAACTGAGGAAAAGATTATTATTTTTTGGGGTTGGGGGAGTATCAAGGATTGAGCTCAGGGGCACTTGACCACTGAGCCATGTCCCCAGCCCTTTTGTGTATTTTATTAAGACAGAGTCTCACTGAGTTGCTTAGCACCTCCCTAAATTGCTGAGGCTGGCTTTGAACTTATGATCCTCCTGCCTCTGCCTCCTGAGCTGCTGGGGTTACAGGCATGTGCCACAGCACTGGGCAAAGATTATTTTTTTATTCAGTCAAACTGCCTTTTCAAACATAAAGGTTATAAACAAACACATTTAAGCCAGCAATAACTCAGAGAATATTAATTGCATGCATGCTTCTTGAAGAGACTACTAGCACTGCCGGGGGAGTGAGGAGGCTGAGGCAGGAGGATTGCAGTTCAAAGCCAGCCTCAGCAACAATGAGGAGCTAAGCAACTCAATGAGACCCTGTCTCTAAATAAAATACAAAATATAGCTGGGGATGTGGCTCAGTGGTCAAGTGCCCCTGAGTTCAATCCCTGGTACTCAAAAAAAAAAAAAAAAAGAAAAAAAGAAAAAAAAGAAAAGAAAAGAAAAACAAAAAAAGCTACTAGCAAACTAACAATAGCCAGCCAAGAAAATGTGGGCAAACTTTAAAGGACTGGCAGGAGATTTTAATGTTTTGAATTCCAGTTTTCAAACTAGCATGCCAAAATCAAGTTAGGGAGAAGAAAAAAATGAAGGGAATGAAGATGACACAATATTACATACTCTGTCATCGTAGGAAGACTTTTGAATTACAAAAAAAAAAAAAAAAAAAAAAAAACGAGAGAAGGGGGAGGTAACTTGAAAACAGAGTAAGTCTGCAATAGCTCAGAATCAAAAGGTATCTTTTAAGTGTGATAAATCAAGTAGGCAGTGGAGTTGGGGCATAGCTCAGTGACGGAGCACATGCTTAACCTGCAAGAGACCTTGTGTTCAGTCCCCAACAGCAGAGACAAAAAAAGCAAGAGATGAATAAGCATATTGAATGACATAAAGGTAGGCCCTGAGTCAGGTAATGCTACCAATTGAAATTGGCTCAAGAAAGGGGAGGGGAGACAGGAGGAAGAGGATGCACACCCATGATGCCCATGGCAGGGAAGCAATAAATACTGTTTTTAAAAAAAAGTGCTCAGGGAGGGCATTATATAAAGGTAGAATTACAAACATAATCATGAGAAAAAACAAACAGGGGACTGGGGGTATAGCTCAGCGGTAGAGCTCTTTCCTAGTATGAGAGAGGCCTTGGGTTCAATACTCAGCACTGAAAAAAATGCATCTATCTGTAGAGATAGAGATTGAAAGCGAACACAAAATACAGAATTGATCTTCTTCACTTTTAAACACATCAGGCACACAGAAAAATACATGAAATATGAATTACAGAATAATCAATAGTTGCAAAGCACATGCTCATTAAGTATTACCCAAGTCAGGAAGCGGAACATTGCTAACATTCCTTCCTGATCATAATCTCCAACACAGATAACTACTATTCTGACTTTCATGCTAATTATATGGTTTTTTAAAAAATTTATAGTTTGACAAACTATGTATAGATTCCTAGTCTTGCCTATTTTGGGACTCTTTGGAAATATTATAATCATACTGTATTTATTCTTTTGTATCTTATTTATTTTTTCGCTGCTCTGAGAATCAAACTCAGGGCCTGGTGCATGCTAGGCAAGTGCTTTGCACTGAGCTACATTCCCTGCCCATCTTCTCTTATTTAAAAATGTGTTTCAGATGCATCCATTATATTGCACATGTAGGCAGTTTGCTCGTTTTCTTTGTAGGATAATAAACCACTGTTGCCTGAGCATAACAACTATTTACTAAATCCCAATAATGGCGTTGTATGAAATAGAGAAATTGTAGCTCGTTTAGGTTTTCCTTTGCATTTCACTGATCACCAGCCCTCCTTCATGAATTTGTTACCTATTTAAATGCCCTAATTTTTGAATTGTCTGTTCAGGGTGTTTTGCTCGTTTTTCTAGTAGGTTGCTTTTGTTTTCTTGTTTTTTTGTTTTTTTTTTTTTAAGATAGCTTTGTGCGGGGGTAGGGAAGTATTGAGGATTGAACTCAGGGGTGCTCTGCTTCTGAGATACATCCTCCAGTCCTTTTTATTTTTCATTTTGAGACAGGGTCTTGCTAATTTGCCCAGGCTGGTCTCTAACTTGTGATCCTCCTGCCTCAGCCTCCTGAGTAGTTGGTATTACAGGCATGCACCACTGCACTTGGCTCTTTCTATTATCTTGATGATGTTTTTGGATGAACAAAAGTTCTACTTAATATAGACTAATTTATCTTCCTTTTTCTTTACAAGTGATGATTGTGTGTGTGTGTGTGTGTGTGTGTGTGTGTGTGGATGGAACCCAGGATCTTATGTATGCAAATCAACTGATGTTTTTTGAAATTAAATTAAGAAATATTTGTCTTGGGAGGCAAGTGGTAAGTTTGAGGCCAGCCGGGGCAATACAGGGAGACCTTGTCTCAAAATAAAAAATAAACTGGGTAAGGTGGCGCATATCTGTAATCCTAGTGACTCGGGATGTTGGGACAGGAGGATCACAGTTCAAGACTAGCCTGGTCAGTTTAGCAAGATCCTGTCTCAAAAAAAAAAAAAAAAAACGTGCTGCCGACATAGCTCCGTGGTAGTGAGTTTGCCTGGCATGCTGGAGGCTCTGGGATTAATTCCCATCACCACAAAATAAGTATATTAAAATAAAATGAGTTTCAGGACTAGGGTTGTGGCTCCTGGTAGAGCTCTTGCCTAGCATGTGTGAGACACTGGCTTTGACCCTTAGAACCACATAACAAATAAAATAAAGGCACTCTTCCATCTACAACTACAAAAAAACTTTTTTTTAAAATTTAAAAATAAATAAAATGGGCTGGGATGTAGCTCAGTGGTAGAGTGCCTCAGTACTGGGTTCAATCCCAGGACTATAATAAAAATTTTTGAAAACCAGGAACCAGGACACTTTTGTTGGCAGTACCTCAGTAATAGAGTCTTGCCTGGCTTGCATCCCCAGAACAATGAAAAAAGAGTTTCTTTAACCAGAGGTCATGAATGCATATGGTATCACCTAAATTTTTATAGTTTTGTCTTTGGTTTGTTTGTGCTGAAGATTGAACCCAAGGCTATGCCTATGATGGGCAAGTGCTTAACTACTTAACTAACATCAAGCCCTAGTTTTGTCTTTCTGACAGATCCATACCCTTTGGAATTTTCTGGAATTGATTTTTTTTTTTTTTTTTTTTTGTGGTGCTGGGGATTGAACCCAGGGCCTTGTGCATGTGAGGCAAGCACTCTACCAATTAAGCTATATCCCCAGCCCTTGGAATTGATTTATATGAATGGTACTAGTTACTTTAAAAGGTGAGAATAAGGTTCTGGGCTGAAAATGGGAAACTGCTGAAAGTCAATGTGGAAAGCATTTAGACTACCTGGCCCCTTCTCCACTCAGTGTAGCCAGGCAAGGACCTGTCCAGGTAGGCGATATGGGCTGGGCTTTAGGTGTTTGCACACCCCATACCTGAGGCTAAAAATGGAGGGAATCAATGAAAGTTTGGTTTTCTTCTTCAACTCTGGACCCTGAACTTAGGCAGTTAGGAATATACTCTCTGAGAGACTCGGAATTCTTCTACAAAGAAATTGACCCTAGAGAAAAGACTTAACAGATAAAAACATTGGTGAATACTCCATCCCTAGGTCCACCAGATCACCTAACAACAACTCAATGGCTTTAAACAACAAATCTAAACCAGGTGTGGAGGTGCACATGTGTAATCTAAGCTAGTTGGGAGGCTGAGGCAGGAGGATTGCAAATTCAAAGCCAGCCTCAGCAATTTATCAAGGCCCTAAGCAACTCAGAGACACCCTGTCTCTAAATAAGAAATAAAAAGGGCTGAGGATGTGGCTCAGTGTTAAAGTGCCCCTGAGTTCAATCCTTAATACCAAATAAACAAGTAAATAAATTAAATAAATAAATAAGTAAATAAATAAACAAACAAAAAGGGCTGGGGGTGTATGTAGCTCAGTGGTAGAGAGCTACCCTAGTGACACACACACGAATAATAATAGTAATAATAATAATAATAATAATAATAATAAATGTTACAGACTAGAATCACCCAAGGGAAGAGGCACGTAGGATGGGTTCCAGGAGAGTTTTAGGTGTAGAACACCTACCTGTCCTCTCTCAGTGGAGTTTGCAGACAGGTTTTATTTCTCACAGCAATGGTGTGTGACAAAGTTCATGGAGTACTGCCAATCAGGGAAGCTCACCTGAGCCTTGATGTCCAGAATTTTTATTGTGACTTGGTCACGTAGACATCACTGATTGTCTAGGCGGCTGACCCTCCAGCCCCTCCAGAGCTTGAACTGATACTGCATGGTTCAAAGCCCCCACCATAAACCACATTGTCAGCATAGACTATCTGGCATGGCCTAAGGCCCCCAGGTAAACAAAGACATTCTTATCAGGCAGAACATTCCAAGAGTTTAGAGATTACCTCTCAGGAGGTGCGGGCAAGGGCCAGGCCCCTCTTTGGGTAAGGTTAATGCTTTACTACACATGCATGAATAGCAGGTGAACAGCAGGTTGCCCATGACACTCACCACTTAGAAAACATAACTACCCCTTAGAAACTTCCCCCTCTGGATCAGCTCCCAGCCCCCAATCCCTAGGGATTAAACCCAGGGCCTCATGCATGCTTGGCAAACACTCTGCCACTGAGCCACATCCCCAGCCCATAAGTGGATCATTCTTAAATATAATTAGACTACCACTCTTTTTTTTTTTTTTTTTTTTGGTACTGGTGATTGAACTCAGAGGCGCCTAACCACTGAGTCACATTCCCAGCCATTTTATTTTTTATTTTGAGACAGGGTCTCACTTAGCTGCTCAGAGCTTTGCCAAATTGCTGAGGCAATCCTCCTGCCTCAGCCTCCTGAGATGGTGGGATTACAGGTGTGTACCATGTGTCTGGCTAGACTACCACCCATTTAAGGAAAGTCTCCACTATAAGAGAGAGAGGCCAAAACAAACCATGAAGGAAAAGAGAACTTAGAAAAACCAGAGAGAATTCAGGGAATAAAGCCAGATTAGAGCCTGAGGCTGTAGCTCAGTGGTAGAGAGCTTCCCTAGCACTTGTGAGGCACTGAGTTCAATCCTCAGCACCACATAAAAATAAACAAATAAGGGTTCGGGTTGTGGCTCAGTGGTAGAGCACTCACCTAGCATGCTTGAGGCATTGGGTTCCATCCTTAGTACCATGTAAAAATTAAAAAGAAGTTGTGTCCACCTACAACTATATATATATATATATATATATATATATATATATATATATATAAAACATTAAAAAAAAAAAACAACAAATAATCTGGGCACAGTGGCACACACCTGTAATCCCAGCGGCTAGAGAGGCTGAGAGAGGAGAATCGCGAGTTCAAAGCCAGCCTCAGCAATTGCAGGGCGCTAAGCAACTCAGTCTCAGTGAGACCCTGTCTCTAATAAAATACAAAATAGGGCTGGGGATGTGGCTCAGTGGTTGAGTGCCCCTGAGTTCAATCCCTGGTACCAAATAAAAATAAAATAAAATAAAAGCATGCTATTCATCTACAACTACAAAAACATTTTAAAAAAGAAAAACTAGATTTAAAAAAGTAACCAACTGAAAAGCAAAATGAAACAAATGTTACGATATTAATAGAGAGATCAAATATTGCATCTACAAGTATAGAACAAGATAATTTAGTTAAAATATGATAAATAAGCTAACATTTAAAAAGCTTAATATTTGGGGAGATGGGAGAAGGGACATGTGATGGAGTATTGCGGGGGAAGACTACAAGTTAGGTAAGTCTTCATTGTCTAAAGTAGGTAGTTGTCAGGGGTGAATTCAGGTTTTGCAGGGCCTGAAAAATACAACTGGGGAGACATTCTTTAAGAAAAGTAATGCAAGGCTGGGGTTGAAGCTCAGTGGTGGAGCACTTGCCTAGCATCTGTGAGGCCCTGGGTTTGATCCTCAGCACCACATAAAGATAAATAAAGGTATTGTATTCATCTAAACTACAAAAAAAAATTTTTTAAAAAAGAAAAGTAATGCAAGACTGGTGTAATAGCGTGTACCTGTAGTTCCTACTACTCAAGAGACTGAAGCAAGAAGATTGAGAGTTTGAGGCCAATCCAGTCAATTTAGCAAGACCTTGTCCCTTAGAAAAAAAAAGGAAGGAAGGGAAGGGAGAAAGGAAGAAAAGAAGAATAATACAAAATTACAAGTTCAAAGTTACTGATGGGATTTTGAAGTCAGATCTGGTGGTGCACTAATTCTAGACACTCAGGAGTCTGAGGTGGGAGGATCACAAGTTTGAGGCCAGACTCAGCAACTTGGCAAGACCCTGCCTCAAAATAAAAAATAAAGGACTGGGTAGCAGGGTGTCTCAGTGATAAAGCATCCCTCAGTTCAATCCCGAAGTGTAAGCACCAAATGACGGAGACAGGTGCACACCTCATGAATTTATCAAAGCCTTTATTCAGCAGTGAAGTCAGGCATCGAATGGACACACATTCTGGAGAGAAAATGGCTGCCATTACAGGAGGGGTCTGGGCTTATATAAGTTACACACTGGGAGGTGACTTAACCATTGAAGACTTCAACAGGACATGGGTATTCAGGAAAAACTTTGCAAACATTAGCAATTTGTTTTTAATGGGCAAGAATGGAGGGTCCACTGTACTGTCACTGAGGAAGGACATATTGGGGAAGGATCAATGCTTGCCCTTTTCCAGGGATTGTCTTGTCACTGAGTGATATGTACTTCCTTCCCAGGAATTGTCCTGTAACTGGGAAAAGACTATTGGGAAAGGATCGATGTTATCAATGTTTTGCCTTCTTCCTCCCTTCCTCTGCTCAACCACACTGTGTTGGGGGTTGTCATCTCCATATCCTTCACCCAGGACCACAAAATAATAATAACAACAACAACAACATTTAAGAAAGAAAGAAGGGTTTCAAGCTGGAAGTGTAGCTCAGAGTTCAGAAATACAAATACCAAAAGAAACAACTGAAAGGATTGAAGGTTGGGCTGGGGATGTGGCTCAAGTGGTAGCGTGCTTGCCTAGCGTGCGTGAGGCACTGGGTTCGATTCTCAGCACCACATAAAAACAAAATAAAGATATTATGTCCACCTAAAACTAATATATATATTTTAAAAAAAGTATTGAAGGTTGGATATTGAAGAAATCTGGGTAGAATGAGATATGCCATGGAATTGCTTTCTTATCAAAAGTCCTAGATGCTATTTGACTTTTTGTCCCATATATAGGTCCCCTTCCTTTTTTAATTCACTTATTTATTCATTCGTTCTTTTCTTGTGGTACAGGGGGTTGAATCTAGGACTTCACACTTCATACATATTAGGCGAGCAAAGACTCTACTATGAAGACATAACTGCAGCCTTTTTTTTTTTTTAAATGGTACTAGGGACTGAACGCAGGGGTACTTTACCACATAGCTATTGAGCTACATTCCCAGTCCTTTTTACTTTTATTTTTATTTATTTATTTTAGTTGTCAATGGACCTTTATTTATTTAAATGCAGTGCTGATAATTGAACCCAGTGCTTCATGCATGCTAGGCAAATGCTCTACCACTGAGCCACAACCCCAGCCCCCACCCCCAGTCCTTTTAACCAGTCCTTTATATTATTTTCTTGAGATAGGGTCTTGCTAAGTTGCTGAGTCTTGCTTCTACTTGTGATCCTCCTTCTCAGCCTCCTGAGTCCAGGGGATTACAGGTGTGTGCCATTGACCTTGCTCTTCAGCTCTTTTTAAAATTTTATTTGGAGACAGGGTCTTGCTAAGTTGCCCAGGCTGGCTTCAAACTTGGAATCTTCCTGCCTCAGCTTCCTGAGTAGCTGGGATTACAGGCTCATTCATTCTGTTTTAACTCCATACCTCAGTTCCAACTCCCCTTCTTTGTTAGAGTGTCATTCTAATGTGTTTAATGACCTCTCTTGATCAATATGGTGAAATAGGCTGTTGGCTCCTTCCCCTGAGTGCAAATGTGGAGAAACTACCTGTTTCCAAATAACAACAAGCAAACTGTAAGAAACTCCTGGGCAGATAAGGTTGTTTTGAACTAGTACTTGTGTACTGGGGAGTTGGAGTGGTGGTTGCACTCTGGGACACAGAGCATTGCCTTGGCTATGAAAGGGTCATTTGGACAAAATCAGCTCATTTTCCTTCCTCTTCTTGCCTCTCCAGCCCCCTGGCATTGGATAATCATTGCCAGCCTCGACTATAGAAATATCTGCAGGGGCTGGGGATGTGGCTCAAGCGGTAGCACACTCGCCTGGCATGCGTGCGGCCCGGGTTCCATCCTCAGCACCACATACCAACAAAGATGTTGTGTCCGCCGAGAACTAAAAAAAAAAAAAAAAAAAAAAAAATATATATATATATATATATATATATATATATATAAAAAATTCTCTCTCTCTCTCTCTTTCTCTCCTCTCTCACTCTCTCTAAAAAATAATAATAATAATAATAAAAAAAACAAGAGGAAAAAAAAAAAAAGAAATATCTGCTGTCCAATACCAGGGGTGGCTTTATCAGAGCACCAAACCCTGCTAGACTGATGAGTTAGAAAAATGGGGAGGTGGGGGTGGACTGGCCACGGGCATTCTTCCTCCTCTTTAACCAAAAAAATCCCCTCTGCTGGTGGATGGCAATCCAGGGAGGGCTTCCCCCAGTGGTCCTTCTCCCAGAGGGTTTGATAGTGAGGTTCAAACTCTGAATTACTACTTAATGGAAAGGGAGGAGGTATGATTAATTGGTTTTGTAGTACCTGGGGATATCTACCCTAGGGCTACTCTCCTCCTCTCTCCTTAAACTTTTCTGGGTTAACACAGAACTAGGATCTGGCTTTTCATCTTTTTCCAATAGGCATTTCCAGAAAGAGTCGCCAACACACTCAAGGAAATATGCATTCACAGGCCAAAGGAAAGCAAGTAAAACTACTCAAAAAGGGTGTGTGTGTGTGAGGTGGGGAGGACATATCTATCAACCAAAGCGCCAAGGAATTAAACAAATGATGAATAATTTGTTTGTGAATAAGTTGTTCTGTTTGGTTTTTGTTGTAATGTGTGTGTGTGTGTGTGTGTGTGTGTGTGTGTGTGTGTGTGTGTTGTATGTCAGAGATTAAACCCAGGACATCACATATGCTAAACATGGGTAGTAAAACCACTGAGTAAACCCCCAAGGGCCCTCTACCACTGAGCTACATCCCTAAGCCCTTTTTACTTTTAAAAAAAAATTTTAGTTGTAGATGGACACAATACCTTTATTTTATTTATTTTTA
Source organism: Spermophilus citellus (assembly GCF_964194105.1). Taxonomy (NCBI): domain Eukaryota; kingdom Metazoa; phylum Chordata; class Mammalia; order Rodentia; family Sciuridae; genus Spermophilus; species Spermophilus citellus. The sequence goes on from NC_138191.1 coordinate 20,692,797, forward strand.
CGAGGTGCTGAGGATTGAACCCAGTGCCTCATTCCTGCCAGGCAAGTGCTCTACCACTGAGCTACAACCCCAGCCCCTTTACTTTTCATGTTGAGACACGGTCTCTCTAAGTTGCTGAGACTGGCCTTGAACTTTCTTTTTTTCATTTTTTTAAAGAGAGAGTGAGAGAGGAGAGTGAGAGAGAGAGAGAGAGAGAGAATTTTTTAATATTCATTTTTTAGTTCTCGGCGGACACAACATCCTTGTTGGTATGTGGTGCTGAGGATGGAACCCGGGCCGCACGCATGCCAGGCGAGCGCACTACCGCTTGAGCCACATCCCCAGCCCCCTGGCCTTGAACTTTCAATCCTCCGAGTCACTGGCATGAACAGACCTGTGCCACTGCACCCTGGTTTCAGCTAGCATGTGTCTGTAAGGGTGCTTACTTTTTCCCCTTTCTCTATTTTAACTCCTTTAGCTTTGATGAACCCCCCAAACAGACCTTATCATTAGGACTGTGAACGTAGGTAGATTATATGGCAAAGGATACCAGAAAGGATGGAGAAGCAGAGAGTGGCACATGGCAGGAAAAAGCCAACAAAGAGTCTACAGATGAACAGTTCTGTTGTGGGCAACTGGGACTTTGTTTTGCTGGGGTCCTGCTGAGAAACCACGTGAAATGCCTCAGAATCCTTCCACTGATGTCACTGAAACCGGAGTTTCAATGTTTGAGATGAGAGTTTGAGAGGAGATTCCCCACGTCAGTCACCAGTTTCCTCTGGGTTCTTGTCTCCCAAATTTTTGAAGAATAAAATCCATGGACAGTCATGCAAGGAAAAGGAAACGGAGCAGGATTTTTTAAGCGAAAAGAGATGGAACTTCCACCATATAGGAGGGGGCATGATAGTAAAAAACTCCATTTTGGTGTGCCAGCTTAGGAGTTTATATGTAGTTCTGGGGAGATCATGGAGCAAAATGTATGTTAAATAGAAACTGAAAAAGTAACAAGGGCTGGGTTGTGGCTCAGTGGTAGGGCACTTGCCTGGTGTGTGTGAGGCACTGGGTTCGATTCTCAGCACCACATATAAAAAAATAAATAAAGGTCCATTGACAACTTAAAAGAAAAAAATATATATATATATAGTATCAAGGCTATAGCCTTCCTACCTTCCTATTGTCTTCCATCTGAGTTCACCCCTACTTTCTGATATATATATAATATTTTTTAATTGTAGATGGACAAAACACTTTATTTTGTTTATTTATTTTATTGTGGTGCTGCGGGCCTCACACATACTAGGTCAGTGCTCTATTGCCGAGCTACAACCCCAGCCCCACTTACTTTCTGTTTTCCAACTCTGAGACAATGGGGTTGACCGGAGGTGTTCCGACAGGAGAGCCACAGGTTTTTTACATTGAAATAGGCCTTGCTGGTGCTCATTAATTTGTCTAAGGGTTAGCCTCCAGGTGTGTTTTCTGCATTTGAATAAGACTGAGCATTGATATTCTTATTCACCAACACCCATTAGTTGGTGGCCGCCCTCCCCGACAGATATTAAGTCCCTTCACTTCCACCTCTCTGATTGTGTTGCTCAGCAATTATACATTCCTGGAGATTTCTGAAAAAGACCTCCGTTGGAGAAGGACAGAAACACAGGCGCTTGAATGGGAATCTCTGTAGGGTACTGGGAACTGTTGACAGCTGTAACAGAAGTCAGATGGGTTGAGAGGATTTGGAATATGGCATCAATGGTATCTGCTTCTCTCTCTCTCTTTTAATATCACTATGAAATCACCAAGTTAAAAAAAAAAAGAATACCATTGTTTTTTTTTTAATTGCTGTGACCAAAATACCAGACAAAAACAACTTAGAGGGGCTGGGGATATAGCTCAGTTGGTAGAGTGCTTGCCTTGCATGCACAAGGCCCTGAGTTCAATCCCCAGCACCACATAAAAATAAATAAATAATTATTTGAATATATATATATATATATATATATATATATATTTTATTTAGGAAGAAATATTTATTTTGGTTTAGTGTTTTTTGTTTAGGGTATTCAATCTGCTGGCTCCATGCTTTGAGCTTGAGGTAAGGCAGAGATCATATCTGAAGGGCACGGTAGAGGGAAACTGCTTAGTTCAAGGCATTTGGGAAACAGAGAGAAGGAGCGGGGCGGAGAGGGAGAGGGAGGGGAAAGGGCCTCGGAGAAGATGAACTTTTCCAGCCCCGGCCCACCCAGGGACCTACTACCTTTATCTAGGTCCCACATCTCAGTATTCCATTCATTTATTAATGGATTAATCCATACAATGGAAATTAACCCACTAAGGAAGTCAGAACCTTTATGAAGCTCCACTTCTGAAGACATGACATTTTGGAGGGCATTCCAGATCAAAACCATAACAGAGATCTGGGTGGGTGGTGCACACCTGTAATCCCAGTGGCTTGGGAGGCTGAGGCAGGAGAATCAAAGCCAGCCTCAGCAACAGTGAGGCAGGTGCTAAGCAACTCAGTGAGACCCTGACTCTAAATAAAATACAAAATAGGGCTGGGGATGTGGCTCAGTGGTTGAGTGTCCCTGAGTTCAATCCCTCATACCTCTACAAAAACCCATAACAGTCATAATCTTTAACATTTTTCTTTTTCTTTTCTTTTTTTTTCTTTTGGTACCGAAAGGGTTCTTTTTTATTTATTTATTTATTTTTAGTTGTTGATAGACCCTTTATTTTATTAATTTATGTATATGTGGTGCTGAGAATTGAACCTAGTGCCTCACACATATGAGGCAAGTGCTCTACCACTGAACCACAACCCCAGCCCTGAACCCAGGGGTTCTTTATAACTGAACTCTACATCTTCAGCCCTTTTCATTTCTTATTTTGAGGCAGGATCTTGCTAAATTGCCCAGACTGGCCTGGAACTTGCCTCAGCCTCCCAAATGGCCAGGATTACAGGTGTGCTTCACAACGCCTGGCTGGATCTGGAAGTTTTTTAAAACAAAAATCAAAACAGCATGATTTGGGGGCTGGAGACACAGATCAGTTGGTAGAATATTTGCCTCATCTGCACAAGGCCCTGTTTCAATCGCCAGTAACACACACACACACACACACACACACACACCACACACATATATACAAAAGAATGGCATGATTTTGGGGGTTATTCCTTTATTTGTTTTTCAGTACTGGGGATTGAACCCAGGGCCTCACACATACTAGGCAAGCACTCTAACATTGAGATATATCCTGAGATTATTTTTGAGACAGGGTTTCACCAATTTTCCAAGGCTGGCAGTGAAGTTGTGATCTTCCTGGAAAGGCCTCCCAAGTAGCTGGGATTACAGGTGTGTATCACCACATTTGGCTGCTTTCTACCATGTTATTAATGAGACCTGACTAAATAAAAAAGAAGGAGAGAAAAAAAGAAAACTGGGCTGGGAATAGAACATAGCTTAGTGGTAGTGTGCATGTACAGGTCTTTAACTTCAATTCTCAGCATCCCATTAAAAAAAAAAAAAAAAGGCAAAAACTAAATTGAGCTTATCCAACCCAGTGTCTCCCACATGCTAGGCAAGTGCTCTCTACCACTGAGCCACAGCCCCACCCCGGGTGGTCCATTATTAATCTCCCTCTAGATAACATCTCTGATGTGTGGATTAAGATGATAATGGTTACCTAGTTTACTCTTTAGATACCTGAAGGCCACTTTGCTGAAAACAAAGTGCCCAAGTTTGATGGGTGCCTGACTGAAAGGGGATGAAAAGGCTTGGCATCTCTCTCTTCACATTGTGTCTGTCTCCTGTGTTGTCCATCAGATTCTACTCAACTCTGCCCATAGACCTATTAAAGGTTTGAGAAATGTTTTGTCCAAAATTAAAAATAGAGGGGCTGGGATTGTGGCTCAGCGGTAGAGCGCTCGCCTAGCACAGGCGGGACCCGGGTTCAATCCTCAGCACCACATAAAAATAAAGGCATTGTGTTGTGTCCATCTACATCTAAAAAAAAATAAATAAATATTTTTTAAAAAACAAATTAAAAATAGAGTTAATTTGACCCAGACTTTAAAGCTAAAGGCACTTGCAACCACCATGATTGGAAACCAAGACATAATGAAGAGACGTGGCACCCAAGATCTTCATCTATTCCCAGAAAGGACATGAATGTTCTTCCCCTTTATTAACCTATTCCTCTTCCTCATTATTCCAGAAGTTGGAGAAGGTGATTTGGGAGCAAAGCTTCTTCTTTTCCACACTTTGGCTACTAAATAAAGCCTTTCTCAGGCCCCAACACTCATCTCTTGGGCATTGGTTTTTCCATGGGATGAGCCTGCCAACCTGGGTTATTTGATTGATTGATTGATTCAGTACTGAGGATTGAACTCAGGGGGCACCTCACTATTGAGCTGTATCCCAAGGCCTCCCTGGGCCCTTTAAGATTTTTATGGGGCCGAGGTTGTAGCTCAGTGGTAGAATACTTGTTAGCACTTATTAGGCACTGGGTTTGGTCCTCAGCATAAAAATAAAGCACTAAAATAAAATAAATCAATAAAATAAAAGTATCGTGTCCATCTACAACTAATATATATATATATATATATATATATATATTTAAAGATCTTTATGGTTATACATAGTAGCTAGATTCCTCCTGACAAATTCAGACATGTGTGGATGATTTCATGATTTCAGTTCATGATCACTCCCTCTCCTCGTCCTCCTCTCCCCTTCTCCTCCCTTTACTCTACCAGACTTCCTTTAGCTTGTTTATTATTTTGTATTTGGTGCTTTATGTAAAAATTTATCCTTCCCTCCCCCTTTCATTTATTTTACTCTATTTTCCGCATATGAGAGAAAGCATTCAACTTTTGAGTTTCTAAGTTTGGCTAATTTTATTTAATATGATATTTTCCATTTTCATCCTTTTTTTTTTTTTGTACCAGGAATTGAATCCAGGGGTGCTTAACCACTTAACCAGCCCTTTTTTATATTTTATTTAGAGACAGGGTCTCTGCCGCAGTCTGGCTGGGCACAAATAACCGAGCTGCCACAAAGCACTTGTATGTTCAAACAGGAAACTTTATTGCCCGAACTCCACCAGCACTCCACGCACACTCCCCAGGAACTCTCTTCCACTCCACCAGGCTGCACTCGCACTCACTCTGGGAACCCCCGGGAGAAATCAACGGGAACTCCAAAGTAGGGGGCGACTGAGGCAGCAAGAGTGGCCCTATTGCCGGACTGTAAAGGTCTAATATACAATTGAATACATAGCTTAACATAACCATCATCCTCTCAACCACTCCCTTCTGGCTCAGCTGTGGCCCTCAACAGGTCTCATTGAGCTGCATAGGGCCTCCCTAAGTTACTAAAGCTAGCTTTGAATTTGTGATCCTTCTGCCTCAGCCTCCAAACTGCTGGGATTACAGTGTGCAACACTTTTCCATTCCTTTACTGACAAATGCCATAATTTCATTCTTTTTAGTGGCTGATTAGAACTCCACTCTCTCTATAGAACACAGTTTCTTAATCCATTCATCTGTTGATGGGCATTTTCCCCAGCCCTTATTTAATTTGATGCAAGGTCTTGTCTAAGTTCCTAAGACTGGCCTCAACCTTTTGTTCTGAAAGGGTAAAGTTTCTAAGCTGCAAGGCCTGAGTTAAAAAGTGAAGGACCAGGTATTGTTAAGTTCCTCTGCCACACCCAGAACCTGAAATTCCTGAGGCAGTTAAGACAACGCCCTACTGGCCATTTAGCCTAGGGCCCTGTGCAGCTTGTCACGTAGGCATACAGGGCCCGAACCAATCAGTTTGAATGTGTACCCCCCTTAGGAGTGACCAAACACCCCCGCCCGACCTGTTCCTGCCAATGAATGTGCTAATCATGTATGAGAGTTGTTGTTCAATTTTCCCCGCGCCTCATGCTGATTTGTTCTGATGTATACAAAGCCCCTGCCCTCCCCAAAAAGTGTACTTAAGCACTGCTTAGCCTCTGCTCTGGGCTCTGGGCTGCTCTCGCTTCTTGAGTGAGCCTGGAGCCTCAGCGCGCTGAATTGGATCCTCAATAAATCCCCTTCTGCAATTGCATGAGTCAGTCTCTTGGTGATCTCTTCCTCCGACTTTTCGCTGGACCCTTACAGTTCCTCCTGCCTCCGCCTTAGGAGTCACTGAGATTACAGGCCTGTGCCACCATGCCCTGCCTAAACCTGGGTTCTGTAACAAAACTACATTTAATTGCAAGTTGCTATTAAACTTACTTTCTTCCTTTGTTCATTTTTTTCTTTCTTTGCTTCTTTTCTTTTGTGGTCCAGGGGCACTCTACCACTGAGCTACCCCCTGGCATTTATATATTTATTGAAGTACTGGGTATCAAACCTAGGGGTACTTTACCCCTGAGCTACATCCCCAGTCCCCCAGACCTTTTTATTTTTTACATTGAGACAAAGTCTCCCTAAATTGATCTCAAACTTGGAAACCTCCTTCCTCAGCTTCCTGATTTTCTGGGATTATAGACATGCAACAGCATGCCCAGCCAGAAAACTTTCTTAAACAAGAAAGAAATATGGGGACCAGGTTGTCCCCTGCTCTGAGCTATTGCATTTGATAATCAGGATTTTGCTCTGAGCAACTCCATTTTGAGTTCAAGCGCTAAGGCAGAATGACTTGGTAACTTGTCTGGGCAGATAGATAACCACTAGAGGTTGGATATACATACAGAATTGATGGAAAGGGACAACCCCCAGATGCTCAGCACAACTATAAAGCACAAACTGATAATTTGTACCAAAATTTTTTTTTTTACCACCTGTCCCTGTGAACACACTGAATTAAATCAGAGGCACATGAATTAATCCATGCCATGATATGGGTGTTGTGAGCCAGGCAAGAGGGCGCAGCTCAGTAATCCTAGCTGCTCTGGAGGCTGAGGCAGGAGGATCATAAACACAAAGCCAGCCTCAGCTAAATCAAGGCGTTGAGCAACTCAGTGAGACCCTGTCTCTAAATAAAATACAAAATAGGACTGGGGATGTGGTTCAGTGGTTGAGTGCCCCTGAGTTCAATCTATGGTACCTCCCACCCCCAAAAAGTCTGCCTTATCAATTTAGCAAGGCCTTAAGCAAATTAGTGAGACCCTGTCTCAAAATTAAAAAAATAAAAATAAAAAGGGCTAGGGATGTGGCTCAGTAGTTGAGCACCCCTGTGTTCTATCCCTAGCATCAAAAATAAAATAAAATAAAATAAAATAAAGTGAATGACACTGAGGTCCCTGTGAATCTATTGTTATTTGATAAATTCTGACATTGTGGAAAGACATAAACGTGTCTGGCTTATGTTAACATCATAGCACACTCACAACTGGCATAGTTGGCAGGATTCCATTCCTTAGAGAAGGAATCCAATGATCAAACAGTGGCAAAATAATTGAAAATATTCAAAATATAGGTAAAAATGGCAATATAGATAAATTTTGGCACCCATACCAAGTTCTGCCAACCTAAGGCAAACCATTTGTGGTGAAACCCAACTAGGGCCCTGGAAGGAGAGCACACCTCAGATGTGTGCAGAGAGGTGTGGTAGGTTGGAGATCTGGAAGGCACTCAAGCCTGCACTCAAGCCAGTTATGAGAACTGGTTTACAAAAAGAAACATATAAAGTAGCAAAAATAAGGGAAACAAACCTCAGTTCACACATCTACAATTATTCCTCTGTAAGGTGGACAACAGAATTATACTAAGAAATTATTTGAGTGGGCAAGAAAACTAGGAAACCAAAAAAATTAGCTTTAGGAAGAAGATAAGGAACAGAATAAAAAGAAATGCCCTAAAATGGTGCTTTGTCTTCAGGGATCCATGGTACCCCACAGAGCAGGAGGTTAGAAGAGAGAGAGCAATAAGAGCCCCAGAGGAGATAAAATTAGATTTAAAGGATCCTACTGATGTAAACCCTTTAATATACAGAGATCCTAAAGAGGTACCTGCAAAATATTAAAAAGCCTGTCACAGGTTGGTTGATTTCGAGCAAACTGCTGCTCATAAAATGGGGTAACTCAGGGCAGGGCACAGCCTTTTCTCCACAGAAGTTTATTTATAAACGTCATTAGTACATAGACCACGACTAGTTAAAAGATTTGAAAGATGGAATCAAAGAATCAGCCTTCAGATCTGGGATTTGGCTCAGTGGTGGAGTGTTTGCCTAGCATGTGTGAGGAACTGGGTTTGATCCTCAGACCTCATAAATAAATAAATTAAATAAAGATATTGTGTCCATCTACAACTAAAAAAGAAAAAACTAGGCTTCAGCTGGGTATGATGGTGCATGCCTACAATCCCAGGGATGTGGGAGGCTAAAGGTAGGAGGGTCAAAAATTTGAGGTCAGCCTCAGAAAATTAGTGAGAACTTATCTCAAAATTTAAAAAATAAAAAGAAAAAGATATGGGGATGTAACTTAGCGATAAAGTGCCCCCTGGGTTCAATCCCCAGTACAAAAAAAAAAAAAAAGGGATGGGGGGACCAGCTTTAGTTGAGCATGGTTATTTCTCAACTCTGGAGGCTGAGGCTGGAGGATTGCAAGTTAGAGGCCAGTCTGGGAATCTTATTGTGACCTTGTTTCAAAATAAAAATAGAGGGCTAGGGATATAACTCAGTTGGTAGAGTGCTTGCCTTGCATGCACAAGGCCCTGGACTCAATCCCTAGTAACACACACACACACAAAAAAAAAAAAAAAAAAAAAAAAAATCAAAATAGAAAAGGCTGAGACTATGGCTTAGTGGTAGAGTGCCTCTCTACCCTATTCCCCCACCAGAGAAAACCAGGCTGTTTCCATCTTCCTGCCATTTTCTTGCTAATTGATGGAATATTATACATATTCCAAACAAGGAGACAAAGGAAGAGTCAAGAGCAAATGACTTACTAATAGGGCATTATGTAAAATTGTGGATGTGTAACCGACATGATTCTGAAATCTGCATTTGGGGTAAAATTGGGAGTTCATAACCCACTTCAATCTAATGTATGAAATATGATATGTCAAGAGCTTTGTAATGTTGTGAACAACCAATAAAAAAAAAAAAAAAAAAGAGCAGGGCTGGGGATGTGGCTCAAGCGGTAGCGTGCTCGCCTTGCATGCGTGCGGCCCGGGTTCGATCCTCAGCACCACATACCAACAGGGATGTTGTGTCTGCCGAGAACTAAAAAATAAATATTAAAAATTCTCTCTTTCCTCTCTCTCCTCTCTCACTCTCTCTTAAAAAAAAAAAAAAAAAAAAAAAAAAGAGCAAATGACTTCCACTTAAGTTTTATTAGCCAGAATTGAGTCACATGGTCACACTTTGCTGAAAGAGGGTCTAGAACACACTTCTCTATGCTGGAGTAAGGCCCGCAAAAAAAATTGTTTAGAAAGAAGGTTGAGTGAGTCAATCTCCTGTATAACTTAGAATGAAACATGTATAAATGGACAAAATCTGAAGAGTTAGCAATGACATTTTTCTTCTCTCTTTTTTTCCCCCTCATACTGAAGATTGAACCTGGGATACTTTCCCACTGAGCTGCATCCACAGCCCTTTTTATTTTATTTTATTTGTGGTATAAGGGATTGAAACCAGGGGCACTTAACCACTGAGTCACATCCCCAACCCACCCTTTTTAAAAAAATATATATTTTATCTAGAGACAGGGTCTCGATAAGTTGCTTAGGGCCTCTTTAAGTTCCTGAGGCTGATTTTGAATCTGTGATCCTCCTTCCTCAGCCTCCTAAATTGCTGGGGAATGCACCTGGCTAGCAATGGCATTTTTCAAAGTTGTCCAAGTCGTTATGATAAAATGGGACTATTTTGAAGCATAAGTTGAATGAAAAGAAAAATTTTTTTGAAAATATACTGTATTATTAAATGGATCTCTATTAAAATTATTGTGACATGTCTCTAAATCTTTTTTTCTTTTTTTGTACTGAGAATTTAACAGGAGTGTTTTACCACTGAGCTACATTCCCAGTCCTTTTTGTTCTTATTTTTTTGTTATTTTGAAACAGGGTCTTGCTGAATTGCTGAGCGTCTCACTAAATTGCTGAAGCTGACCTTGTACTTGTGATTCTCCTACTTCAGCCTCCAGTGTTGCTGGGATTACAGGCATGTATTACTGCATTCAGCTGTCTTTTAATCTTGTATAAATTAATCACTATCTCTCTAGCTATTAGCTATCTATTTGATTCATGCTTTAATTTATAGCAACAAATACCTGAAATCAATTAGACCTGTTCCCTGCCTCCTAAAGCATGGGAGGGGATATAGGGATAGAAAGATAGTAGAATGAAACAGACATTAGTACTTTATGTATACATATGACTGCATGACCAATGTGATCCTACAACATGAACAATCAGAAGAATGAAAATTATACCTCGGGCTGGGGATGTGGCTCAAGCGGTAGCGCGCTCGCCTGGCATGCGTACGGCCCGGGTTCAATCCTCAGCACCACATACCAACAAAGATGTTGTGTCCGCCAAGAACTAAAAAATAAATATTTAAAAAAAAAGAAAACTTAAAAAAAAAAAACATACAGCAGCTTGAATTTGGCTTTTGGGCTCCTTTAGTTTGTTGACTCGTAACCTTTGGCATCTTCCCTCCACACCTAAATGGTGAAGAATTGCCCCAGTACTGTACCTGCTACCTACCCCTCTATATTAGTCAGGATCTCAATTCTTTCATGGTTTTGTGGGGACCTTAGCCATAAAATCCCTCAGCAATTGTATTCCAATCCCAAACCAGCATCCTGGACCATTCCTTGTAGTGATCAATTTGTATACTTACACAATAAAAACACAGCAGTTTTAACATCAAATAAAATATAAATGTAATTTAAAATGGGCAGACAACACGTCCTATTTGACCATAGTACAGTAGATTTACAACTGAAGGAGGTGATAAAGTAAATCCATACATGAATAAATCCTCTAGTAAATCCATACATCTCTGTGACAAATGCAACAATATCACAAATTTTTTTTATTTATTTTTTATTGGTTGTTCACAACATTACAAAGGTCTTGACATATCATATTTCATACATTAGATTGAAGTGGGTTATGAACCCCCAATTTTACCCCAAATGCAGATTGCAGAATCACATCGGTTACACATCCACAATTTTACATAATGCCCTATTAGTAATTGTTGTATTCTGCTACCTTTCCTATCCCCTACTATCCCCCCTCCCCTCCCTCCCATCTTCTCTCTCTACCCCATCTACTGTAATTCATTTCTCTCCTTGTTTATTTTCCCATTCCCCTCACAACCTCTTATATGTAATTTTGTATAGCAATGAGGGTCTCCCTTCATTTCCATGCAATTTCCCTTTTCTCTCCCTTTCCCTCCCATCTCATGTCACTGTTTAATGTTACTCTTTTCTTCCTACTCTTCCTCCCTGCTCTGTTCATATTTGCTCTCATTATATCAAAGAAGACATTTGGTATTTGTTTTTTAGGGATTGGATAGCTTCACTAAGCATAATCTGCTCTAGTGCCATCCATTTCCCTGCAAATTCTATGATTTTGTCATTTTTTATTGCTGCATAGTACTCCATTGTGTATAGATGCCACATTGTTTTTAATCCATTCATCTATTGAAGGGCATCTGGGTTGGTTCCACAGTCTAGCTATTGTGAATTGTGCTGCTATGAACATTGATGTGGCAGTATCCCTGTAGCATGCTCTTTTAAGGTCTTCAGGGAATAGTCCGAGAAGGGCAATAGCAGGGTCAAATGGTGGTTCCATTCCCAGCTTTCCCAGGAATCTCCATACTGCTTTCCAAATTGGCCGCACCAATTTGCAGTCCCACCAGCAATGTACAAGTGTACCCTTTTCTCCACATCCTCGCCAGCACTTGTTGTTGTTTGACTTCATAGTGGCTGCCAATCTTACTGGAGTGAGATGGTATCTTAGGGTGGTTTTGATTTGCATTTCTCTGACTGCTAGAGATGGTGAGCATTTTTTCATGTACTTGTTGATTGATTGTATGTCCTCCTCTGAGAAGTGTCTGTTCAGGTCCTTGGCCCATTTGTTGATTGGGTTATTTGTTATCTTATTGTCTAATTTTTTGAGTTCTTTGTATACTCTGGATATTAGGGCTCTATCTGAAGTGTGAGGAGTAAAAATTTGTTCCCAGGATGTAGGCTCCCTATTTACCTCTCTTATTGTTTCTCTTGCTGAGAAAAAACTTTTAAGTTTAATTAAGTCCCATTTGTTGATTCTTGTTATTAACTCTTGTGCTATGGGTGTCCTATTAAGGAATTTGGAGCCCGACCCCACAATCTGTAGATCGGAGCCAACTTTTTCTTCTATCAGACGCAGAGTCTCTGATTTGATATCAAGCTCCTTGATCCACTTTGAGTTGACTTTTGTGCATGGCGAGAGAAAGGGATTCAGTTTCATTTTGTTGCATATGGATTTCCAGTTTTCCCAACACCATTTGTTGAAGATGCTATCCTTCCTCCATTGCATGTTTTTAGCCCCTTTATCAAATATAAGATAGTTGTAACTTTGTGGATTAGTCTCTGTGTCCTCTATTCTATACCATTGGTCCACCCGCCTGTTTTGGTACCAGTACCATGCTGTTTTTGTCACTATTGCTCTGTAATATAGTTTGAAATCTGGTATCGCTATACCGCCTGATTCACACTTCCTGCTTAGAATTGCTTTTGCTATTCTGGGTCTTTTAGTTTTCCATATGAATTTCATGATTGCTTTATCTATTTCTACAAGAAATGCCGTTGGGATTTTGATTGGCACTGCATTAAACCTATAGAGAACTTTTGGTAATATCGCCATTTTGATGATGTTAGTTCTGCCTATCCATGAACAGGGTATATTTTCCATCTTCTAAGATCTTCTTCTACTTCTCTCTTTAGGGTTCTGTAGTTTTCATTGTATAAATCTTTCACCTCTTTTGTTAGGTTGATTCCCAAGTGAGACCTCTCAGGCTTGGTTTAATCTCTACGGGCTTCTGCCCTATGTAGTCCTAGCTGGGCACCCAATTGCCTCTATGGGCCCTGCCCCCAATGCTTACCCAGTGGTGGTGACAACCCCTGAGTGTAACCAGTCCTCTGGACTGGGTGATACTAGAGACTGGGGGAAGCCCCACCTCTAAACTCACCTCCTATATCTCACCATGGATAGCTCCTCATCCATTCTCTCCCGTAGTCCCCTAGGTTGCCTCCTGGCTAACCTAGAGTCTCTCTCTCTCACCCCAGACCTAAAAACCCCAAAACTTATCTGTTTGTGCAACCAGATCTGCCCTTAATATCCTTTGGACTCTAACTGGCTGCTTAATGGCACTTTAGATCCAAATATTATCAGAGATCTTTTCAAGGGAAAATGAAAAGGATATCATATTCAGGCCTTCTCCTCTCTAGTTTTAAGCCCTCTTTCTGTAACTCTTGCTCTCTAGCACAAGTGCTCTTAGCTTTCACCTCCCCTATGCCTGCTTCCAAAGGGACAAAAAATCCTACCTAGGACTCTTCCTTCTTCAACCTAGCTCATGAGCCTCCACCATACCACAGTTCTCTTTCTGATGAGGCCACCTCAGCAAATGTCCCCTCAGCCCCTCCACCCTTCTCTCCTCCTGCTACACGATCATGGGCTACTGCTGCCCAACCCACATCTCTGTGTCCTCTATGCGAGGTGGCCTGGGTAGATGGTGTAATCTGGGTTCATGTGCTTTTCTCTTTGTCAGATATTTCACAGATAGAAAAGCCGCTTGGGTCCTATACTTCAAGCCCCACCAAAATTTCAGTATCTGACCCAATCATATCACTTCCATGATGTCTGTATGATCTTGTCTAACACCCTCCTGCCTGAGGAGCACAGGTGAGTTTGGGAGCAAGGTAGAAATTATGCTGATGAGGTACATCAGACCTCCCCTCCCCATCTGATTGGCACTGGAGCAGGCCCTGATTGGAACCCCAACTGGGATTATAATTAGCCTGGAGGAGTAACTAGTAGAAACCAATTCATTACTTCAGGACTTAGAAAGGTACCTCATAAGACTATCAATTATGAGAAGCTCCAGGAAGTCATCCAAGATAAAAATGAAAATGCTCAGCATTTTTAGATCACCTGACCAAGGTTTTATTACAATATACTGATCTGGACCCTGAGACTCCAGATGGGAGACAACTACTAATGACCTACTTTTTCTCCCAGAGTTTCCCCAATATTAAGGCCAAACTAAGGTGCCCTGAGAGGGGCCCCCTAACTCTCCAAGGTGAGGTTCTGGGAGTTGCCTTTAACGGGAGAGACTAGAAGGTAATCTGCTCAAGCCATCCATCCAGTTTCAGCATCTATCCCTGGTTCCACTGGCCCATGGAAGGGTCCCTCGGGACCACTAGGACCCTGTTTTAAATGTGGTCAGATTGTTCACTGGTCTCATACATGTCCTAAGCCTCACAAGTCTCTGGGCCCTTGTCCTAAATGCCATCAGAAGGGACACTGTTCTGCTGAATGTCCCTGAACCCATAGTAGCCCCAGGCTATCCAGCCCTTCTGGTTCCCCTTTCCAACACTTAGGACTGGCTGCAGAGGACTGACAAGGCCCAGGTCCCCATCACCTGACTACTACCATCACTCTGTGGGAATCCAGGGTAACTCTGTGTATTTCAGGTAGGCTGTCTCTTCCTCCTAGGCACTGGGGCTACATATTCAGTCCTCAAGGAGGCCTACCACTCATTCTATGACCTCTATTGTTGGGGTAGAGGGCAAACCTTACCAGCCCTTGCAAATATCTAGCCTTGTTTGTGCCTTTGGCTCTTCAGTTTTCACCCACTCCTTTTTGGTCATTCCATAGTGCCCTATTCCCCTTAGGGGAAGGGACATTCTCACAAAGTTGGGGGCTACACTTTCCTTCTCTCCAGAAGGGCCTTATACTATGAGCCCATTCACATTCATTTCAAAAACCCCCTCCATTTTATAAGGGCTTACATTCCTTACCCCCGCTTTTATCTCTACACATTTTCCTGGTGGAAGATCCCAGTCTTACTTTCCATATGTGCTCACCTTTAAATCCTGCTACTCTCCTCCCAGCTCCTCAGGACTCTTCCACCTCTTCTCCTCTTCCCCATTCATGCATTGAAACTTTGGAGAAGTTTCTCCCATATCCCTCCCACATACAGGAAGCCCCCTTGGAAGGGGGTAATGGGAAGGCAACATACACATGGTTCACAGATAGCGCCTCCTTCCTTCAGGAGGGAGTTCATCGGGCAGTGCAAGCTATAGTCTCTCTAACCTCTGTTGTGGAAGCAGCTCCTCTCCCCAATAATACATCTAATCAGCAGGCTGAACTCGTTGCCCTCATCAGAGCCTTCACTTTGGCAAAGGGAGGCTCCCTCAATGTCTACACTGACTCTAAATACTCTTTCCACATACTTCTCTCCCACTCTGCTATTTGGAAGGAGCGTGGATTCCTCACCACCAAGAGAACGCAATTACTAATGCTCCTTTTATCTCCGGTCTCCTTCAGGCCTCAATGCTTCCCACTGCCATTGGAACTGAAGGATGGCAGCTAAGTAACCCCCTTCTCCAGTGGGCATTTCCTTTCCTGACCTCTCTCCTTGTCATAGGCCTTTTGCTAATGCTCGCCCCCTGTGTCATTAGATTTATTCAAGACCAGATTCAAAGAATCTCTAGCCAAACTGAAAACCAGCTTCTTATACAGGACTTTTAACCCCTCACCAAAATTGGGCCATCCAGAGTCAGCATTGCCCAGCACCTCCTGACCATCACCATTGCCCCTAACAAGGGTCCAGATGCCATCCCTTCCAGGGAGAAAGAAGCTATAGAAGATTGATCTACGCCCCTGTCCCTTAAGGAGCCCAATAACAACAAAAAGGGGAGAATGTAAGGTCCATGCTTAGCATCTGGATGGCCATCTTAAGAGAAAGTTTCACTTTCCCACCCATGGGCCTTTCTGAGAAAGGCTCACCACTCCCTCATACCACCCCATCCTTAACCACCTGCATTAGGATCCGCCTGGCTCCAATCCCTGAGCCTGCCCCATCTGCCTGGTCTCTCTTTTTTTTTTTTTTTAAAGAGAGAGTGAGAGAGGAGAGAGAGTGAGAGAGAGAGAGAGAATTTTTAATATTTATTTTTTAGTTCTCGGCGGACACAACATCTTTGTTTGTATGTGGTGCTGAGGATCGAACCCGGGCCGCACTCAGCGAGGCGAGCACGCTACCGCTTGAGCCACATCCCCAGCCCCATGCCTGGTCTCTTTTATTTCTTGCTCCCCTGTCTCCTGGTTCCTCGCTTTCTTTTCCATGGTAGAGTGCTTGCCTAGTCGGTGGGAGGCCTTGGGTTCAATAGCTAATAATGAAAAAACAAAAAAAATGGATGAGGGTATTAAACTCATTTAGTGTCCATTTTTCCATTAGATTTAATTAAAAAATGTCAGTATTACAAAATGTCAGAAATTACACTGCAGGGGCTGGGGATGTGGCTCAAGCGGTAGCGCACTCGCCTGGCATGCGAGCGGCCCGGGTTCGATCCTCAGCACCACATACCAATAAAGATGTTGTGTCCCCCGAGAACTAAAAAATAAATATTAAAAATTCTCTCTCTCTCTCTCTCTCTAAAAAAAAAAAAAAGAAAGAAAAGAAATTACACTGCAACTAGTTTAAACTTATGAAAAACTGTAGAGTCAACTGAACATGTTTGAGGAGAGAAAATGTTTTTTCCAAAAATTCTTTAATGGACATAAAATTTTATAAAAATTAAAGACCACTTCTGTATCTGGCTTGGTCTCCTTAATAATTCTCTTATCTTAGGCCTTTCTACCCTCAACCTTGCTCAAGGCATTCCAGCCACAATGACTCCTAGCTTGTTCCTCTAACAAGCTAAGAATCACTGTTTGCCTCAGGCCTTTACACTTGCTACCTGGTCCCCTACTTGGAACACACAGAGTCCTTCACCTAATCAACAGAGACATTCCTCAATCATCTATCCCTTTCACTCTTATTTTTTCAGGGAGCTCCTTTGTTTTGTTCTTGCTGTGTAATCTCAGCTAAGTCTGACACAAAACAAGGTTAACACTTGATTTTCTATTCTTTTTCTTTTTTTAGAGAGAGAGAGAGAATTTTATTTATTTTTTAGTTTTCGGGGGACACAACATCTTTGTTTGTATGTGGTGCTGAGGATGGAACCCGGGAGGCACGCATGCCAGGCAAGCGCACTACGCTTGAGACACATCCCCAGCCCAACACCTTTTTTTTTCCAACACTTGTTTTTGAATGAGTAAAAAATGTTCTTTTTTTAGCCATAGGGCAGGCTGGCCTTTAACTTATCCTTCTACTTCTACCTCCGGAGTAGCTAGGATTACAGACCCATGCCACCACGGACAGTTTCATATGGTTTACTTTTTGGTACTCCAGAGTCCTTTAACCACTGAGCCACAGCCTCCGTTTTTTTTTATTTTTTAATTTATTTTTTAATAGTTGTAGATGGACATCATGCCTTTATTTATTTATTTTTTTTTAATGTGGTGCTGAGTATGGAACCCAGTGCCTCACACATGCTAGGCAAGTGCTCTGCCACTGAGCTCCAGCTCCAGCCCCTTGGTTTTATTTTTTATTTTGAGACAGGGTCTCCTTAAGCTCCCTAAATTGCTAAGGCTGGCCTCTCAACTTTCAATCTTCCTGCCTCAGCCTCCTGAGTCTGCGAATTACAGACTCAGTATTTCAGGCATGGGTCACCATTTATGTGGTTTATTTTAAAGACTTACATCAGTATACAGGTAAGTTTCTTGGGAATATTGTCAAAAAACTAAGAATTTATGAGCCGAATACTAAAGCAGCCATTATAATACATAAACCCATCTAAATACTTAAAAAATTTTCTTTAAAAAATTTGTAGATGGACACTATAAGGTCCTTGCTTAGCATCTGGATGGCCATCTTAAGTGACAGCCCGCCATTTTAAGGAAAAAGTTTCACTCTCCCGCCCAAGGTCTCTCCCTCATACCAACCCAACCCATACATTCTTGAGCCTGCCCCATAAGTCCCAGAGCTCAAGCCTGTTTTGCCTCTCTCTCTTATGGAGAGATGGCCTTTATTTGTCAGGTCTCACAAATAAACTCTGGTGTGTACCTCTGCTTGGTCTTGGGCTTTCATTTCTCGCTTAACCGTCTCTCATTCCTCACTTTCCCTTCAGACTCAATATTTATTTACTTATTTTATTTTTATGTGGTGCTGAGGGTCGGATCCAGTGCCTCCAAGCGCTCTACTACTGAGCCACAACCCCAGCCCTCAAACCCCCAAATACTTTTTCCAAATAAAAAGACAACTCTTAGGGCGCTGCCACCCTACTAATCCCGGGACTCCCAGGACGTAATAATATTGGGTAGAGCGGTGATACCCCACACTGTCACACATCAAAATCTGCTTGAGTGACTTTTCAGCATCCATCAGCTCTCTCTCCCACTTCCTGATTCAGGTCTGGGGTGTGGCCGTGGCATCTCGGCTTTAAAAAGCTCCTCAGTTGACTGCTTCGTAGCAACGTTTGAGATGCACCTTAAGAAGCTATAAAGAGCCTAAGGAGTTGCTTCCTTAGTGGGTCTTTTCAGGCTATTCTGGTGACCACTATATATATATATATATCCATATTTAAAAAAAAGCCCGCTTTACCGCTCCCCTGGGTCACCACCTCTCAATTGAACAGGCGTCAAAGCACCGCAGAGACCCAGGAGGTGGCCACAGCGGAGCCAAGAGGACTCAGCGTCCGACTGAGTCGCAGGTGAAGCTTCCCCGGAGACGCGCCCGTCGCGAGGGATGGTGCCGCCTGGGAGACATTCGTTCGGGAAGGAATCCGGCCCAGACTCCAACCCTTCCACCCTTCTCCCCATCGCACCACCCCTGCGTCCGAGCTCATAACCACCTCCAGGCAAAGGCCATCCAGTGCCAGCGGCCTCCAGCTTTAAAAGCTCCTTCGGAGCTAAAAGGCCGTCGCGCTGACGCAACGTACCGGCCCCTGAAGGCCGAACAGGAGTCGAGGACGGCCCCGCGCCCGCGCACCGAATTCCCGCCTCCCTCCGGAGGACGTCCGTGCGTACGTGCGCGCGCCGCGTCCTCTCTCCCTTAACCGCGCGACGCGAGGGCGGGGGCACCCCGTGCGCGCACGCTCTCGTTGGTTCGCTCGCTTGCTCGCTCTCGGCGGCCGCTCTCGCTGCGGCTGCGGCTGGGGCTGGGGGCGGCGGCGGCGACGCGGGCGGCGGGCGGCGCGGGGCGGTCCGGCGGGTTCAAAGAGGAAAACATGGCGGAAAACAAAGGCGGCGGCGAGGCTGAGAGCGGCGGCGGGGGCAACGGCAGCGCGCCGGTAACTGCCGGGACTGCCGGGCCCGCGGCGCAGGAGGCGGAGCCGCCTCTCGCCGCGGTGCTGGTGGAGGAGGAGGAGGAGGAGGAAGGCAGCAGGGCTGGCGCGGAGGGCGGCGCGGCCGGGCCCGACGACGGGGGGGTGGCCGCGGCCTCCTCGGGATCGGCCCCTGCTGCCTCTGCCCCGGCGGCCTCAGTGGGCCCTGGAGTGCCCGGGGGAGCCGTATCGACGCCGGCCCCAGCTCCAGCGTCGGCTCCCGCTCCGGGTCCCTTGTCGGGGCCGCCGCTTGGGCCGCCAGCCTCGCTCCTGGACACCTGCGCGGTGTGTCAGCAGAGCTTGCAGAGCCGGCGTGAGGCGGAGCCCAAGCTGCTGCCCTGCCTTCACTCCTTCTGCCTGCGCTGCCTGCCGGAGCCGGAGCGCCAGCTCAGCGTGCCCATTCCGGGGGGCAGCAACGGCGACATCCAGCAAGGTGAGTCGGAGGCCCTGCCCTACGTCGGGCCGCAGGGGATTTGTAGAGCCCAGGAGGATCTGGGAACCAGGTGCTAGGGACCGAGGCTGCGCGGACCGGCGCGGTCCTGTGGCGGGGGTGGGGTAGGGGGAGTCTAAGACGCTAAAGACATGGCCCCTGGGACAGTTCCAGAGCGGCTGGACCGCCAGAGATATGGGGAGAGTGAAGGGAGGGGTGCCGGTTGCGAGACACTGGGGGAAGGGACTCTGGCTGCGAGGGAGGTTTGAGGTGCGGATACTAGTCGAGCCAGGTTCTGCAGCGTGTGGACCCTGACCGGTAGAAAAGAGGGGTTTGTGAGACCCGTTGTGAGTAGGGTTTTTTGGGGAAAGGCCCGTACCTGGAGAAGGGTTGTTGAAAGAGTGGGTAGGAGATAACGGCAGTGAGGATGGATTGCTCTTCAGGGAGGGAAATGGACCTGTTCTTGGTTAGGAGAAAGAACTACAGCTTAAATGGAGGTAGGTGAAAGACATTTGGAAGCTTGGGGCCAAAACAAGGCTCGTGTTAGAAAATAATTTTAAGATGACATTGGGAAGGAGAATCTGGGGAAGTGGTAATAGCTGTGAAGGGCCTTGGTGATTAGGGAAAATCCTAAGATTTGAGGATGAAGGAGAAATGAACTTGGAAGGGACATGGGAGTTAGGAGTGTTGGGCATGCATTTGCTTCATTTATTGTACGTTAATGAGCTTGTAGTTAGGGCATTATGCTAGGAATGAATAAAATACCCAACGAAAATGTCATTCACACTCTAGAGAGAAAACGAATATATATCGTACAATAGTGGAGGCTGGTATTCGGTACCATGGTTGGTGACACAGTGCAAACTTTGCAATAAAGGAAATCCTTGAGACGGCTTCTTGAAGGGTGACTACATCACCGGGTAGGAGGATATTCAGGGCAACAGAGCCCCTTTTTATATTTCTAGAATTAAAGGATGTGTAGTGTGATTGGAGGAAGTTAGATTGGATTAATGGGTGGAATAGATGAGGGTTCCACAGTTCCTTTTCTGTACTCTTAGGTCTAGGTGTGTTTTGGACTTCAGAAAAAATATAGTATTTTGGAATTTACCTTTTTCTAGTAAGATCTCTTATGTAGTATGCTAGTGGGATCTGTTTTTAACTTTTTACTATCAACATGTTTACATTTCTGCATTAAAATATCATGTTGAATATCATGTTGTTGAGATAGACAGTAGCCTCCAGAGATTCAGGTTGGTTTTGTTGCAAGCTTATGAAAAAACTAAAATTTCAAAACTTTATTTTGGTATCGAGGATTGAACCTACTGATTCTTAACAACTGAGCCACATCCCCAGATAAGTTGCTGAGGCTGGCTTTGAACTTGCCATCTTCCTGCCTTAGCCTCCTGAGCTGGAGGGGTGTGCACTATCACGCCTGGCTAAAATTTCAGAACTTTTAAATTTTGATTATGGACCTGTTCTAAAGGGTTGGAGTTTATCCTGTAGAGTATTCTGTTTAATAGAGGGCCTTCCTGAAGGCTTTTATATCAGTAGTTTAAAAGGATCAGATTTGTGATTCAGAAAGATCACTTGAAGTACTTGAGAAATAAAGGCAGGTGAGGCTGGAAGCAGGGAGACCAGTTAGAATCTCAGAAGTAATCTAGGTGAGAAATTATAATTTGAATGGTAGTTTAGGACTGAAAATGAGGTGTTACACAAGGAAGCATTTTTGTATGGGGGAATGGTAGGCACTTTGTGAAACACTGAGTTTGCATGTCTCCTTTGCCACTTTTTACTTACTGTGTGGATAGATTAATTATTCTTAGCCTCAATTTTCTCATTTGTGAAATAGGGACAAAACTATACATACTTAAAAGAGATATTGAGAGAATGAAGTAAAAAAAATGTAAAGTGACTAAGTACATGGTAGTTACCAATGAAATGGCAACTAGTTTATTACTGATAACTGACTAAGTGGAGGTGGGCATTGAGATTGATGTGAAGGGGACACATGTTGGATGAATTTCAGGTTTCTTGTTTGGTGGGTGGTAGGTCTGTTAATGTAAATAAAGAATTCAGGCATAGGACTGGAAGATGTAGAGTGCTTGAGATGTACAGTGGTAGAGTGCTTGCCTAGCATGTGTGAGGCCCTGGGTTCAATCCTCAGCACTCTTAAAAAAAGAAAACCAAAAAACCCAAAACAAACAAAAAACAGGCACAAAAGCAGGTGTGTGTGGTGGAGGGAGGATATAATGATGAGTTCTGTCAGATATGGTTTTGAACTATTGGGACATGCAGGGAAGAATGTTAATAAGAATAACAGGGCTGGGCTGTAGGTCAGTGGTAGAGTGCCTGCCTTGCACGTGTGAGGCAGTGGGTTCAGTCCTCAGCACCACATAAAAATGAATAAATATATTGTGTCCATCTACAACTAAAAACATATTTAAAAAAAAAGAATAAGGTTTTAGTGGATGGAGAAGATGTATCAAGGATAGCTGCTTATGGCCCCATGAGCATGATAAGACACATGGGATTCAATGTTCTTGTGAAAACCTGGATTAGGTGAGAGATTTAGAGGGAACCCAACATGCAAATTATGTTTGTGACTGAGGCTATAGAGTTGGTTCTGAAATTTATGCAGGGGAGAGAAGAATAATCTGTAAATTCCCTCTTCAATTCTCTATCATTTGTTTTTGAACTAGAATAAATAAGTGGAAGCAAGTTGATACTGTCAAGAAATCTTAAGTAATTGCTTTCTAAACAACATCTAAAAAAATTGAATGTGGGAATCTACCTTGTTTTTAGGTAGAGCATATAAAAAATACCTTTTTGGTAGTAACTCATGTACCTTTTGCTCCTGAAAAATGAGAACAGGCAATGCTAATAAGGACACTGAATTTAGAGGTAGGGAATATATTTTTGCCACTTGATTAGAGGTAGTTTATGCTTTTTCTGTTATAGTTTCTTTATCTCTATAATGTCATTCTTTAACATTCACTAAGTTGAATTTTGAATCTGAAATTGCTTTATAACTGAAATGCTTTAAAAATGCAAGGTATTATTAAACAACATGTGATTTCATCTTTTCTATTCTGGAGAGCCATAGCTGGTAGTTCAAATCACCATCTTTCCTAAGTGGTTCTCAAACAATCACAAGTATACTACTCTTTCTCTCCTAACTGATCTTTTTTTCTAAATCTTTTGATAAACTTATTCTCACGGTTTTACTGTCTCTCTAGGTTGATAGTTCTCAAAGTGTGGTGTCTAGACCATCATCATCATTATCAGCAGCAGCAGCATCTGTTATGAATGCAAATTCTTGGGGCTGGGGATGTGGCTCAAGTGGTAGCGCGCTCGTCTGGCATGCGTGCGGCCCGGGTTCGATCCTCAGCACCACATACAAACAAAAGATGTTGTGTCCGCCGAAAACTAAAAAAATAAATAAATATTTAAAAAAAATTCTCTCTCTCTCTCCCCCCCCTCACTCTCTCTTTAAAAAAGAAAAAAATGAATGCAAATTCTTGGGCCTCATGCCAGACCTTCTGACTGGCATGGCAGTCTGTTTTAACAAGTCCTGTAGGTGATTCTGATGCACGCTTGAATTTGAGAACCACTGTTCTTGAACGAAGAGCTTCTCACATCAAATGTGTCCTTAGAAAGGCTTTCTTTTGCCTGGTGGTGGGGTGGGGTAAGGATCAAACCCAGGGCCTTGTGCATGCAAAGCAAGCACTCTACCACCTAAACTATATCCCTAGCCTTAGAAAGGATTTTTTTCTTGACTACTCATTTTATTTTTTTTTTATTTTTTTGAGAGAGAGAGAGAGAGAGAGAGAAGAGAGAGAGAATTTTTTTTAATATTTATTTTTCAGTTTTTGGCGGACACAACATCTTTGTTTGTATGTGGTGCTGAGGATAGAACCCGGGCCGCACGCATGCCAGGCAAGCGTGCTACCGCTTGAGCCACATCCCCAGCCCATTGACTACTCATTTTACAGTAGTTTTCCAGGTGACTCTGTGACATATTGTATCTTAACACAGCTAAAATAAAAATGTTAGTTCTTGTCTCTTTTTCTAAAAGAATATTGTAGAATGTACAATGAATAAATAACTTTGGATGAACAAGACTCACCTGGAGAGCTTATTAAAATACTGATTTGAGAAATTCTTCAGTGATTCTGATTCAGTTGGATTGACTTTGCATCAGCACTGTTCTTTTTTTTCTTTAGTGGGGTGGGGTGGGGTGAAAACAAGCCTTACACATGCTAACATCTCTATCCTTTTTGAATTTTACTTTGACTCAAGATCTTGCTAAGTTACCCAGGATCTTGCTAACAAGTCCTCTAGGTGATTCTGATGCAGAATGATTCTTATCATCTTCCTTCCTCAAAAGTATCAAGTGGCCAGGATTATAGGCATACACTATCAAAAAAAAATTTTTTTTTTTGGCACCAAGGTTTGAACCTGGGTCCACTTAAGTAGTGAGCCAAATGCCCAACTCTTTTTATTTTTCATTTTGAAATAGGGTCTCACTAAGTTGCTTAGGGACTTGCTAAATTGCTGAGGCTGGCCTTGAACTTGCTGTCCTTCTGCCTCAGCCTTCTGAGTTGCTGGAATACAGACATGCATACCATCTACACTTTTATTAAGTACTATATGTGATTCTGGAGCAGGTTATACCTCCGACACTTTGAGGAACTTAAGTTGCATTTGGTTCTGCTCTTAAGAAGTTATGTGGTCTTTGGGAAAGGCACTAGGCATCTTGTCAGGGTTTTAAGTAGTATAAAGAGGCAGAGTTCCTACCTGTAAAATTCTATGATTCTGTTATTTTTTAAATTCTGTTATCTTATTTTAACTTTTTATATCTGTTTAAGCTTAGTATTATAGTTTGTGGGAAGGAGTGGAAGAATCAACATAAAAAACTATTTTATTTCTGAATTCTTCAGTTTATTGTAAAAAGCCTGAGATGGTAATGGGGAGGAAATACCTCTGGGTTTATTATGAAGAGTACTTCTTCATATTTCTGCTAATCAAACACCATGGTGAGCCACTCTGGGAAGTCTTCTGTTTGAACCCTTGGAATTTCTTACCCTAGGAATACATATACTGCACAGCAGTTCTAACCTCTGTATGACTTATCTGGGCACTTTTTATTCCCAGCTTTCTCTGATGTCCTATTTTACTGAAATAAGTTGGAGTGTTAGGGATCCAATCTGGGCCTCACGCATGGTAGGGAAGGGCTGTAAATTGAGCTATATTCCCAATCCCTTGAATTTTTGGATGGTAATATGGTATCATATCAGCAACCAGTCATTAAAAGATGTGTCAAAGGGAGCTAACGGTCAGACCTCTCTAGCCATCTTTAACTTGTAATAATAGCAAATGATCAATCTGGTTCAGCCTCCTGAATAGCTGGGAATAAAGGTGTAAGTGCAGCCAGGCCTACTAAGCAGTGATCTTTAGTTTGGTCCCCAGAATGTAGGTATCATGGTGTCTCTGAGTCCCTATTAAGCTCTGCAAGTTTACGACTGATTTCATAACTTTAGTAGTCCATTATTTACCTTATTTACTATGCTGACATGTTAATGGTGAGATAGCAATAATGGATGAAACTGCTAACACCTTTGCATAAGTTAATATAGTTGCTTTAAACTATTCATTGTATCTTTATTGCCACATTGGTTTCAAGTTGAATTACTTGGAACCAATAAAAAAAATTTTGGGAGGGTGGGTGCTGAGATCCATAGCCAAGTAGGAATGACCCATGGCATTTTGGGTTGAAAGGTGACCCTGCTCGGGGATTAGGGTGGCTCCGGGTTTAGGGTGGATCCTGATGGGAATAGGGTGGCTCCAGGTTTAGGGTGGATCCTGCTGAGAATAGGGCGTATCCTGTTGCCTCAGGCGCTGGCTCCTTTGGAGTTCCTGTTGAGTTCTCGGGGTTCTGAGAGAATTGGCGTGGGGAGCCAAATGCCGCAGTCTGGCTGGGCACAAAATAATCGAGCCACCACACCTTGTAGATTCAAACAGCAACTCTTTATTCCTATTCCGAACTCTCACCAGCACTCAACACGCACGTTCTGGGAAAATCACCCCCTCCACCAGGCTCTGCGTATCAAATACTCTCTGAATCCCGTGAGGGAACTCAAGGAGCTCGCGCCCCAGCAGGATCCACCCTAAACCTGGAGCCACCCTAAACCCGGATCTGCCCTAATCCCTGAGCAAGGTCACCTTTCAAATCAAAACTCTCAAACATTCATGCAATGTCACTGCAAATGACCTGGGTCCAAGGCAAGCCCATTTCCACAATGGAGAGTCCTCTCTCTAAGCAACATTGGGTAGGCTGACAAGGAAATTGCCATGCGTCATTCCTACTTGGCTATGGCTCTCAGCATCAAGCCAGGTGAAGGCAGTGTGTTCACGGGAAGTGTGGGTAGAGTGTCAGTGAGAGTTCGGGAATAAAGAGTTGCTGTTTGAATCTACAAGGCTTTGTGGTGGCTTGGTTATTTTGTGCCCAGCCAGAATGCGGAAGGTGGGGAGGAGTACTGGGGATTGAACCTTCAGGTGCTTAATCACTGAGCCACACCCCCAATCCTTTTATTTTTTTAATTTAGAGACTGGGTCTGGCTAATTTGCTTAGGGCCTCACAACTTCCTGAGGCTGGCCTTGAACTTGTTCTCCTGTCTCATCCTCCTTAGATGCTGGGATTATAGTTATGCTTTACCATGCCCAGCAAATTATACACTTTCTTTTTTTTCCATGAAAAGTAATTTTTACATGAATGACAAACTGTTTTTTCAGCATGAGTATTTGGCAGCTTTTTTCTCAAAAATGAATGAATTGAGCCTGTCATTTTCAGGAAAACAGCTGATATGTTGCTAATGATAAAAGTTGAGCTTTGAAATGGAAATTAGAATTTTGGAAAATTTATGTTTGCTTCTGTGAGTTGATTGACAGTTTTCAATGTTTAAATTGTTTTCTGATGAGGTTGGTAATGATAATGAATGTGTATTTTTGTTTTTTTGGGGGGTGGGAACAGTGTCAGTATTTGGAAGGTCTATATAACTTACTCAATCAGTATTTTCTAAACAACCTATGTGTAATGATGAAAAATTATGCATAGGAAAGTTTCAAAATGCAAAGTAGATCAATAAATAGAATTTAAAATTAGAGAATTGTTACATGTTACAGCTGACATTTAAGTAATGTACTTTCTTTCTATTTTTTTTTTTTTTTTTGGTACTGGGGATTGAACCCAGGGCACTTAACCATTGAGCCACATTCCCAAACCTTTTTAAAATATTTAGAGACAGGGTTTTGCCAAGTTGTTTAGGGCCTTGTTAATTTGCTGAGGCTGGCTTTGAACTTGCAATCCTCCTGTCCGCCTCCTGAGCCACTGGGATTCCAGGCATGTACCACTGTGCCTGGCTAAGCATACTTTTTAAGTCTTTTTTTTTTTTTTTTTTTTTAAGAGAGAGAATTTTTTAATATTTATTTTTTAGTTATCGGCGGATACAACATCTTTGTATGTGGTGCTGAGGATCGAACCTGGGCCGCACGCATGCCAGGCGAGCGCGCTACCACTTGAGCCACATCCCCAGCCCCTTTTTTAAAAAATATGATGACATAGTCAGTTATCTGACTACATAATTATTTGAAGAGGCTATTGAAATGTATTCTTCCCTTTTCTTAAGCATGTAGACATAGACATATGAGGTTAGATTTTCTTCAAAATTTATATTCTTTATGTTATTCAAAGAAAACAACTTGTCAAAACAGATTAAGTGAGCTGAGTTTGGTTCACACCCATAGTTCCTGCTACTTCATAGTGCTTTCTTCTTCTTCTTCTTCTTCTTTTTGTAGTGGTGGGTATTGAACCCAAGGCCTTGTGCATGCCAGGCAAGCATTCTACCAACTGAGCTATATCTCCAGCCCGAGTCCCTGCTACTTGAAAGGCAGATGCAGGCAGCTCCCTTAAGTCCATATATATGAGTTTAAGGTCAGCCTGGGATACATAGTGACACCTGTCCTAATAAACAAAAGCCCCCAGATGAAATGCAGAAGTATGTATCTAGATGTCCTGTACGAAAACACACATTGCAGAGATTGAGAAAATGTAGGACAGTGCTATTCAATTATATGTGTAAATACTTTTTATGATTCTGGGGATTGAACCTGGGCCTAGCACTAGCATATACTCCACCACTGAGCTACATTCCCAGCCCCATAAATTTTTTTTATTTGGAAAATAAGTTAGTTTTGATTAAAAAAAGTTACTTGAGCATTATTTAGTCAGCTTTTCATCACTGTGACTGAAGTACCATAGAACAACAACTTAGAAGTAGATATGCTGCTCTATAATTGGGGGCCAGGGGGTAAGGGAAGAATAGAGGAACATTGAGTTGTGCAGTGGGGTGTGAGGGAGGGGCGAGGGTAGGGGGATGGGAAGGACAGTAGAATGAGATGGACAATATAAATGTATGGTTGCATATCAATGTGACTTTGCACCATGTATAGGAAGAGGAGGGAGAAGTTTGCTTCATTTGTATACAGTGTGTCAAAATGTATTCTACTGTCATGTATAACTAATTAGGACAAATTTTAAAAAAGAACAACAACTTAGAAGAGGAAAAGTTTATTTGGGCCTCACAGTTTCAGAGGTCTCAGTCCATAGACAACTGGCTACATTGCTCTGGGACCAAGGTGAGGTATCACACCACAGAGGAAGGGCCCAGTGGAGGAAAACTTCTCCCTTCTTGGCAGGGTCAGGAGAGAGAGAGGGGAGGAAGAGGCCACAGGGAAGAGTTCTTCCAGGGCATGCCCCGAGTGATATACCAACTCCAGCTACATCCTACCTGCTGACTGTTATTACCACCCAGTCAGTACATTCAGGCTAGGATGGACTGATTATGTTATAGCTCTCATAATACAATCATTTAACCTCTGAATATTCCTGCATTAACAGGAGCTTTTGGGGACACCTCATATCCAAACCATAATAAACGTGTAACGAGATGCTGCTGCTAATGATTATTATTCTATTTGTAGTAATGGAGGTTGAACCCAAGGCCTTGTACATGGTAAGCAAGCCCTCAACCACAGAGCTATACCCCCAGCCCTTGTTATTTTATATTGAGACAGGGTCTTGCTAAGTTGCCAGGGCTGGCCTTGAGCTTTGGGATGCTCAGGACATGTCATTTGAGTAGCTGGGATTATAGATGTGCATCATCATGCCCAGTAATAACTCATTTTAAAATAAATTAATATTAAAATTTCTGCTTTAGTTTCTGATGCTTTACATATTGATGGCTATAATCACCTAAGCAAAAGCTCTGAGTTCTCAGTAATTAAGAATGTAATTATGCTGGGTGCAGTGGTGCATGCCTGTAATGCCAGCAGCTCGGGAGGCTGAGACAGGAGGATGGAGAGTTCAAAGCCAGCCTCAGCAACTGTGAGGCACTATGCAACTCAGTGAGACCCTGTCTCTAAATAAAATACAAAGTAGGCGTGGGGATGTGGCTCAGTGAAATTAGTAAAAAAGGGATCCTGAGACTAAAATGTTTGAGACCTGCTCCCTTAAAGGACAATAAGAAAGTGATAATTTAGATTCATCAGGCCAGAAGGAAGAATATTAAATTATAGAACAGTAGGAGGTGGCAAATTTATACATTTATTGTCTTTAATTTTGGTACCCATCACAGTTCAATATAGAGCCTACCCCCAATAGAGTAAAAATGAAGTAAGTATTTAGTAACTGAAGCTTAGCTTTCATAAATAGCTTACTGTAGATCCGATTCATCCTCCTCCCCCATATTTATGACTTAAAGTTCCCTCAGTGTACTTTGCTGAGGCCAAGTTCAGAGACTGGGATCAAGGAGGTAGATAACTGCCTCTCTATTCCTAGTGTTTGGATCCAAGGGGAAGTGAGAAAAAAGTAAGAATGAATGAATGCAGATACAAATTTTTTTGGTACTGGGGATTGAACTCACGGTACTCAACCACTGAGCCACACCCCCAGCTCTATTTTGTATATTATTTAGACAGGGTCTCACTCAGTTGCTTAGTGCCTCACCATTGCTAAGGCTAGCTTTGAACTTGAGATTCTCTTGTCTCAGCTTCCTGAGCTGCTGGGATTACAGGCGTGTGCTACTGTGCCCAGTCAGATACACCATTTTCAGAAAAATATGTAAAGCTTGTGTTCTAGTAATATAAATGATATGCACTATATAGTAATAATGAGCAGTACTTTGTGAGTATGGGTGTGTATATGGTGGTAGGGATCAAATGTAGGGCTCATGCGTGTTAGGCAAGTGCTTTCCTGCTGAGTTATATCTCCAGCCCCAGCAATACTTTTTGAATGCTTATAATGTATGATTTATGTTTCATCTATCAATTATTTGTCCATGTGTTTTTATTTTTCTTTAAATTACATTTTTATTTGTTTTATAAACATTCTTTATAGAGTTCATATAATTTTTTTTGTTGGTTATGGAAGTTGAAGATTTTTTTCTGAGCTTATAGCTTGGTGTGGTAGTCAGCCTCCAAGGTGGCCCCATATTCCTGTCTCCTGGTTATTTACTTGCTTCTATGATTTCTACACACAGTTTCTCAGGGCTGGTCTCTGTGACCAAGAGAGTATAACGGAATCAACTATGACTTCTCAGGCTTGGTCATTAAAAGAATATAGCTATTTCCCTGCTCTTTGGATCCCTTGTTCTTGGGCAAAAAAGTTGCCATTTGTGAGAATACTATAGTAGTCCTTTAAAAGTGCCAGAACTGGGGTTTTCTGCCAATACCCAGCACCAACAGCCATATGAATGAGTAGCCCTGGCTCATGTCTGATGCAGCCTTATCAGAGGTACTGAGTCAGAGCTGCTAGCCATGGCCCTGCAAATACCTATTTAAAGGAAACTTTTAGAAATAATTATTGTTATAAGCCACTGAGTTTTGGAATAATTTGTTACACAATGGATAATTGATACACTTGATTTAGCCACTGTTTTCTTTTCTTTTCTTTTTTTAAGAGAGAGCGAGAGATAGAGCGGTAGAGAGAGAGAGAATTTTTAATATTTATTTTTTAGTTTTCGGCAGACACAACATCTTTGTTTGTATGTGGTGCTGAGGATCGAACCCGGGCTGCACGCATGCCAGGCGAACGTGCTACCGCTTGAGCCACATCCCCAGCCCATTAGCCACTGTTTTCAAATAATTTGTTACACAATAGATAACTGATACACTTGATTTTTACTTTATAGAGAGCTGACTTTTCATGTTTGAGTGTTTTAAAAACTTTTAATCAGTCCATCCCACCCTTCATGCCTTGCTTTTTATTTGTGGTACTGGGGATTGAACCCAGGGGCACTCTACTACTGATCTATATCCTCAGCCCTTTTTATTTTTTATTTCAAGACAGGAGCCCCCTTGGTTGCTGTGACTGGCTTTGAACTTGGATCCTTTTCCCTTGGCATCCTAAGTTGCTGGGATCATAGGCACACACCACTGTGCCTGGCTTCTTTTTTTTATTTTGAGACAGAATCTTACCAAGTAGCCCAGGTTGGTCTTGAACTTGATCCTGCCTTAGGCTCCCAAGTTGCTAGACTCCCCCTACCCCCATGTTGCTCTATAGCTATTTAATATGCTCTTCACATATATCTTGTTCACCATGCCTGGCTCAACCGACATTCTGAAAAATCCTTTTTTTGGTACCAGGGATTGAACTCAGGGACATGAGACTACTGAGCCACATCCCCAGCCCTATTTTGTATTTTATTTAGAGACAAGGTCTTGCAGATTTGCTTAGTACCTTGCTTTTGCTGAGGTTAGCTTTGAACTCTCCATACTCCTGCCTCAGCCTCTTGAACTCTCCACACTCCTGCCTCAGCCTCAGCTAGGATTACAGGCATGTGCTAGTGCGCCTGGCTCCAAAAGATTTTTTTGTTGGATTTAAAAAATCATTTACATTTCACATTTCTATGAGCTTTATTTGGTTTATTTTCATAGAATACTCCCCACCCCCCCCCACTGTGGATTTAATATCTTCTTTCTCTGGGGATACTAATTAAGTTTAACATCCCCTAGATATTTTACTATTCTCACTATTTATTTTTTTCTTCTCTACCTACCCCCTTCTTTTTTCCCTCAGTGCTGGGGATCAACCAGGGACTTCTGCATGCTAGGCAAGTGTTGTACCACTGAGCTAGTTCCCCAGTCCTGTAGTCTATTCAAGCAACATTAATAAAAAATACCATTGCATACAATCATTTCAAACAAAAGAGGAGAGTGGATTTTATATATTTTGCTCTAAAGGCACAGTGAATTATTTTCATGGTGTTGGCCAAGCATAGTGTTTTTATACTTTGATTTATAGTTATGTTAAAAGATACAGCATGCAGCATACATAGAACCAGACTAAGCGCTAGTCATATTCCCAACTCACAGGAGAGCAACATATAAGTTTTTTTTTTTTTTTAAGAGAGAGTGAGAGAGGGAGAAAGAGAGAGAATTTTTTTAATATTTATTTTTTAGTTATTGGCGGACACAACATCTTTGTTTGTATGTGGTGCTGAGAATCGAACCCGGGTCGCACGCATGGCAGGCGAGCGCGCTACCACTTGAGCCACATCCCCAGCCCCAGAGCAACATAAGTTTAAAATGAATATTTAATCACAGCGGAATTTTTTAAAGATAAAAGTGAAAATGAGGCTAAGACCAAGGTAAATTTCCGAGTGACGCCTTTATTAGCCAAGCAGAGAAAGCCCTTTACCTGTGGTGAGTTAATTTAAATCATCCTCAGGACTAGGTGAGGACCTACAGTCCAGCTACTTAGGAGGCTGAGCCAGGAGGATCATTTGAGATCATAAGTTCCAGACCAGTGTAGACAGCATAGCAAGGCCTCCATGTCAAAATAAAAATAAAACAAAAGCAACAACAAAAACCTATAAATCCTCCTCAGTTAAACAGCAAAATGTTATTTTCCAAAAAGAATTTCATTCTTATTAGTTGATTTATTACAGATATTTTATGCCACGTGCGGTGGAACGTGCCTGTAATTCCAGAGGCTCAAGAGGTTGAGGCAGGAGGATTGGGAGTTTAGTGCTAGCCTCAGCAAAAGGGAGGTGCTAAGCAAGTCAGTGAAACACTGTTTCTAAATAAAATAAAACATAGGGCTGGGGATGTGGCTCAGTGGTTGCTAGCCCCTGAGTTCAATCCTTGGTACCCTGCTTCCCCCAAAAAAATTTTTACTAGATTAATATATTTTGAATTTTGTTGATAAAAATTTTAGAAATTTGTTTTCTTATTTAAGTACTTACATAATGTCTTTTAATATTATCTGTTGGTCCACAAAGCCTAAAATATTTACTGTGACTTCTGATGCCATATCCCACACTTGAATTGAGTGGGAAGGATTAGACATTGGTCATGAGTCAGATTTCAAGAAGTGTGATGTATATAGCCTACCTTATTGTCCAGGATTTGTAAGAGTAAAAATTTCTAAATTTCTACTTCTAATATTACAAATGACTGCAGAATAAAAAGTATGAATTACTATGTGGTTTACTAACAGAACGCCAATATCCAAATTATATAACTTTTTTTTTCCATTACTGGGACTGGCTTAAAAAGTAAATCTCATGTTCTAAGTACTTACACAAAAATTGTCACTGAAATGATAACCTATCGGTTTTTCATCTTCAATAGAGAAAATATAAGGGTTGAGTACTTCTGAAAAATTGGAAATACTCATTTTAAGCACTGAATTTCAGCTCTCCTTCATTATATTAAATTTTCTGCTTTGTTCTGGGATGTAGTTAATCTGTAGAGTGCTTGCTTAACCTGTACAGGGACTTGGGTTCAATCCCCAGCACCACAGAAACAGCAAATAACACTGGGGTAAAGACTGACATTTAAGCCACCTTAAAAATTTTTTTTTCCTGCTTTGTGTTGAGTCTTACCTTTATGTGTTTGAGAAATATTAAAGAGATATATGTAATGAACCTTGAACTCCTTAAACCTTACTGAAGAGCTAATACTCAAGAGTATTAAATAGCATAAGACATACTGTAACAGTAAACTAATCAAGTGTTCATTGAAATATTGTTCAGTAGAAGATTCTGATTAGTTATGGCTGAATTTCACTGCTTCTCTTATTGTTGATTTAGAGGTGATGATCACCTTTTCTTAGATGATTTTATGCTTTTGGCTATAATTACTTCTAAACTATTCAATTTTCCCTTTTTCTGTTTTCCTTCTTCATTTTATTTTATTTATTTTATTTTTTTAAGAAAGAGAGGAGAGAGAGAGAATTTTTAATATTTAGTTTTTAGTTCTCGGCGGACACAACATCTTTGTTGGTATGTGTTGCTGAGGATCGAACCCGGTCCGCACGCATGCCAGGCGAGCGCGCTACCGCTTGAGCCACATCCCCAGCCCTCCTTCTTCATTTTATGTTGCATACTTTCAAGATAGGTTGTTTGAATTACAAGAATTAGCGTGGATAGTGTGGAAAGAATTATGTGGATTGTTGAATTATTTGACTAATTCAACAACTTCCTTATAAAATGACATCAGTTTCAAGGTAAAGCTTTTTCTTGTTACTTTAAAAGAATTTTTTTTAGTTATAGATGAACACAGCATCTTTATTTATTTTTATGTGGTGCTGAGGATCAAACCCAGTGCCTCACGCATGTGAGGCAAACACTCTACCACTGAGGTACAGCCCTAACCCTTTCATGTTTCTTTATTTGCTCATAAAAATTTCTCGGGGCTGAGATTGTGGCTCAGCGGTAAAGTGCTCGCCTAGCACGAACGGGACCCGGATTCGATTCTCAGCACCACATAAAAAATAAAGACATTGTGTTGTATCCATCTACACCTAAAAATAAATAAATAAAATATTTAAAAAAATTCTCTCAAAGGGGTAATATTATCCTCTTTTTCTTTTGGTGCTGGGGATTAAACCCAGGGCCTTGAACCTGCTTAGCATATGCTCTGCCAGTGAGTTATACCCCAAACCTTCAATAATTTCTTTCCCTTCTAAGAGGTCTTGTTCTACTGTCCAGGTTAATCTTGAAGTGATCCTCCTGCCATAGACTCCTGAGTAATTGGAACTAAATGTGTATGTCATTGTGTTTTTCTTTTATTTAGTAATATAGGGATTGAACCCAGGGTCTCGGGCATGCAAGTGCTCTACCACTGAGCTACAACCCTAGCTCTTTTTATTTTTTGTTTTGAGACTGGGTCTCATCAAGTTACCCAGACTATCCTAGAACTTGTGATCTTCCTGCCTCAGCCTCCCTAGATTACCAGTGTGTGCCACTGCATCAACCCTCTTTCCTTTCCCTTTCCCTGTGTCTCTTTCTGTCTCTGTTTCTCTTGAAGCAGAGTGGGGAAATCTTCCCTGTGGAGATAGTAGGATAAGCCTCAGGTACCTTTAGAAACCATTGTAAGACATAAGGTGTAGTGGAGGTTAACTAGCCTAAAATTGAACTTAAAAAAAAAAAAATCAGTTGATTTGAATTGAAATTTGAATTTAAAAAGTACTCTGTTTTGGCCAAATAATACCAGGTAGACTGCTAGTTTTCTGCCTTTGTTCTAACTTAGTAGAATCTTATTATTAGTCTCTTTATTTGTATTGGATATAATTAATTATAATTCGACTTCTTAATTTTCTTTTTTTTTTTGACTTCTTAATTTTAAAAGCTTAAGTACTTAAGTAAACTTTTTTCTTTAGAGTGTTTCCATTCAGTAAGCTATAGCATAATATGTTCATTAGTAAGCATCACTGTACTGGTCAGTATTGCTTTTTTTTATCTAGTTGGAGAAACAAATGCAAGAGCTTTTTCAAATTGTGTACATAAGTCTTACAGTGAAATTTGGAAAGTTGATTATAATGCTGCATAAATAAATGATGCTTAGGTCTCAAAGTAAATTCATAAGTTTTTCTATCCTGTGTTACAGGTACCCTCAGAATTTTACTGATTCTGTGTCGAACCATTTTTGTAGGAGTAGTTTAATTTGTGTTTTCCTGACAACTAGTAAAGTTCAGCATCTTTCTGTGTATTTATGGCCTTTTCCTCCCCCTCCCTTTTTTTGGGGGGGATGGTGGTGCTGGATATCAAACCCAGCCCTCACTCATGCCTGGCAAATATTCTACCATTGAGCTTGTGCTCTACCACCAGCTCTGGGTGCCTACATTTTTTTCTTTTTCTTTTTTTGGGGACCGGGGATTGAACTCAGGGGAACTTAACTACTGAGTCACATCTCCAGCCCTTTTTTTGTATTTTATTTAGAGACAGGGTCTCACTTGCCATTGGTGAGGCTGGCTTTGAACTCGTAATTCTCCTGCCTTAGCCTCCTGAGCCACAGGGATTACAAGTGTGTGCCACTGCGCCTGGTTTATATTTTTTCTTAATGGATTGTCTGCCCTTTTAAATTTTTTTCCCTTCCACTGGGTGTGTGTAGGATTCTTTTCATATTCCAAGCATGAATCCCTTGTCAGATATGTTGTCAGATATATATATATATATATATATATATATATATATATATACACACACACACACACACACACACACACACACACACACACACACACCAGTAATTGTCCCCCTTCCCTCTGCTGGTACTGGGGATTGAGCCCAGGTGGGCTTTGCCACTGAACTGTGCCCCTGCCTCTTTTTATTTTGAGACAGTCTTGCAAAGTTGCCAAGGCTGGCCATGAACTTAGACAAATCTTCCTACCTATAGCCTCCCGAATAGCTCGGATTACAAGTGTGCCCAATGACACCTGGCCTTGCCTAGTAATTATATTTTAGAATTTTACATTTATTTTAGCTTTTGAGTAAGTAGTACTTTTATATTGGCTCAAAAATTAATTAAGTCCACAAAATCACATAGTGAAAATCCTCCTTCCCACTCCTTGTTCTCATCTAGTTCCTGTCTCCCCAATAGGTAGCATGTGTTAATAGTTCATTTTGTCTTTTAGTATATCTAAATGATTTTCTACAAGGATGTTAAATCCATTCATTGTTGGAAAGAATAGCCTCTTCAAAGAAATGGTGTTGGAACAATTGAATATTCAAGTACAAAACAATGAAGTTGGGCCTTTCCCATGCATATGCAAAAATTAATTTAAGATGGATCAATAAGCCAGTGGTGGTGTGCACCCCTGTAATCCCAATGGCTCTTGAGGATCATGAGTTCAAAGCCAGCCTCAGCAATGGCGAGGTGCTAAGCAAGTCTGTGAGACCCTATCTCTAAAAATAAAATACAAATTAGGGTTGGGACTGTGGTTCAGTGGTTGAGTACCCTTTAGTTGAATTCCTAGTAGCCCCCCCCCCCCAACGATGGATTGACAACCTAAAAATAAAAACTGAAATCAAAACTCAGAAAAAAATAGTATATCTTCATGAACTTGAGATTGGAGATGCATTCTTAAATATGAGCAACAAAAGGAAAAATAGATAAATTGAATTTCATCAAAATAAAAAACTTTGGTGCATTAAAGGAAAGTAAAAAGATAACCTATGAAGTGTGAGGAAATATTTGTAAGTCCTATATCGGATAAGGATGTAGTATCCAGAATGTTTAAAAAACTCTTTAACAAACTAATAATAAAGACAGATAACCAAATTAAAAAGTTGGCCAAATATCTGAATAGACAGTTCTGTAAAGAAGATATATACATGACCAAAAAAGTGCACATGAAGGTGGCATGGTGGCGTAGGCCTGTAATCCCAGTAGCTTGGGAGGCTGAGGCAGGAGGAGTTGGAGAGTCAGCCTTAGCAAAGGCGAGGCGCTAAGCAACTCAGTGAGATCCTGCCTCTAAATAAAATACAAAATAGGACTGGGGATGTTGCTCAGTAGTCGACTGCCCCTGAGTTCAATACTCAGTACCCCCACTCCCCAAAAAAGCTCATGAAAAGATGCCCAAGATTCTTTGTCATGAAGAGAAATGTAGCCCTGGGTGGGAATATAGCTCAGTGATAGAGTGCAGAGCCCTGAGTTTGATTTTCAGCACTGGAGGGGAAAGTAAAAAGGGAGGGGTGGAAGGAGAAGAAAGGGAGGAGAAGAAGGAGGGAAGGATGGGGAAAGGAAGACAGATACCATTTTATGCCAAGTAGGATAAAACTAGCACCCAGTGTGATGGCTGAGGCAGGAGGATCATGAGTTCAAAGGCAATTCAGTGAGACCCTGTCTCTAAATAAATCAAAAAAGGACTGGGGATGTGGCTCAGTAGTTGAGAGCTCTCTGAGTTCAATTCTCAGTAACAAAACAAAACTGGTAGTGCTTGCTTAGGCAGCAAATACACTAAAATTGGAATGATACAGAGAAAATTAGCATGGCCCCTGCACAGGGATGATATGCAAATTCACAAAGTGTTCCATATTTGTGGAAATAAATGTTTGTAAATAAATAATTAATTTTAAAAAGTGGCAAATGTTGGAAAGGATGCAGGGAAATTAGAATCTTTATATATTGCTGGTAGGAATAGTGATTCTTCAGAAAGTTAAATGTAGTACTAATATGTAGCTTATTAATTCCATTCCTATATTCTTTCATATCCAAAAGTTGAAAACATTGATTCAGGGGCTGGGGATGTGGCTCAAGCGGTAGCGCACTCGCCTGGCATGCATGCGGCCTGGGTTCGATCCTCAGCACCACATACCAACAAAGATGTTGTGTCCCCCAGAACTAAAATAAATAAATAAATAAATTCTCTCTCTCTCTTTCTCTCTCTCTCTCTTAAAAAAAAAAAAGAATCTCCTAGAGTTAAAAAAACAACAACATTGATTCAATGATACCAATCAGTGTTAATTGCAGCATTACTTACTAACCAAAAGGTGTATATAGCCTAAGTGTCCATCAGCAGATGAAGTGATAAAATAATGTTATGTACCTAAAATGGAATATTATTTGCCCATGAAATGAAATTCTGAAACATGCTGCAACATGAATGAACCTTGGAAATATAAGTAAATTAAGCCAGACACAAGTGGGCAAATATTTTAGTGTCTACACTGATAATGAAACATTCACAATAGGCACATTCATAGAGATGGAAAGTTGATTTTAGATTATAGTGCCAGGAGATTGGAAGGAATGTTGAATTGTTGCATTTCTGTTTGGGATGATGAAAAGTTTTGGAAAAGGTGGTAATGATTAGATGCTTGAAAACATTGTGGCCTTTTTAAGCCCACATAGCCATTTTAATTTTTATGTATACGGCTATGTGGCCTTAAAAGAGCCACAATGTTTTGCAAGCATCTAATCATTACCACCTGGATTTGGTGGCAGAGGCTCAGTTAGAGGCTGAGGCAGGAGGATTGCTTTGAGTCCAGGAGTTCGAGGCTAACATAAACGACTTAGCAAGATCCCATCTTAAAAAGGCAAATATTGTTTTATATATATTATAACACTAAGAAATGCTCTAAAAAGTGATTTTAAAATCATGTATTTGAGATATTTTTTATCATATATTTAAAAATCAGTTTTGACTGTGAATTCTTTATTGTAGAATTCACTGAATAAAATTCATTTGTAACCGTAGTATAAATAGTTGCTTTACTTTTAGAGTCATTCATAAACTTGGGCAGAGTGGCAAAAAATTTGACTTGCCTGGCAGTTCCTGTATTTCCAGCTGAGATTGAACAAGGCACTGCTCTGCCTGTTTTCAACTCTCATTGTAAACAAGTATCCTCTTTAGTGCCTTTTGTTGATGATTTCACTACTTAAAATGACCCCCAACTGAAACACCTAAATGCCCTAAATGCCCTCTTGTGTCCTTAAAAGCACCAAATGTGTGCTTTTATGGGGAAAATAACTTAGAGAAGTTTCATTCAGGCTTTAAGTTCCAGTACTTAGGCTGTGAATTCCACGTTAATGAACTAGCAATATTGATGAATGAAAATATTGTGACCAGAGGCTTGTAGAAACCTAATCCTATATTTCCCCAGGAGCATTATTTAGAATTTACTAATTTATTGTTTGCATCAACTTTATACTACCTAACTACTCTGAATAATGA
This sequence comes from Spermophilus citellus, assembly GCF_964194105.1. Taxonomy (NCBI): domain Eukaryota; kingdom Metazoa; phylum Chordata; class Mammalia; order Rodentia; family Sciuridae; genus Spermophilus; species Spermophilus citellus. The sequence goes on from NC_138191.1 coordinate 20,732,609, forward strand.
GAATTGACCCAATGTCAGAGCAAATAAAGTCTTTTTCTTGGGGAGGGTATGTGTACTAGAGATAAAATCCAGGGCCTTGTGCATATTAGGCGAGCACTCTCCCACTGAACTATACCTCCAGCTCCTAAAGTCATTTTTTTATGTAAATGGAAATACTACTTTGAAGCCTATTTAATCTGATATTAATATAGCCACTTCTTTTTTCTTAAAATATTTTTTTTAGTTGTTGGACATTTGTTTTATTCGCTTATTTATATGTGGTGCCGGGGATCGAACCCAGTGCCTCACACATGCTAGACAAGCACTCTACCACTCTACCCCAGCCCTAATATAGCCACTTTTTAAAAAAATATTTGTTTTTTGATTGTAGTTGGACACAATATCTTTATTTTCTTTATTTATATTTATGTGGTGCTGAGGATCGAACCCAGGGCCATGCATGTTGCTAGGTGAGCGCTCCACCACTGAGTCACAACCCCAGCCCCCACCCCCCCAGCCACTTTTAAAAAGAAAAAAATGCTTAGAACTGTGGGTATATATAGCTCAATGATTGAACACTTAACCTACTACGCATAGGACTCTGGGTTTGATCTCTAGCACTGCAAAAACAAAACAAGCAAGCAAGCAGCTGAAAAAACCTTTGGGAATCAGAGTCGGGTGTGTTGCAAGTTTGAGGCCAGCCTTGGTGGCATAGTGAGACCTTGTCTAGGTAGATAGGCACACTGGGGATATAGATCAGTTAAAGTGCCCTTGGGTTCTAATTCCCAGTATCAAACAAACAAAAACCTACCAAAAAACTACCTACAAAAAAACAGTTGGAAGGTAGGTATGTAGTAGCTCTGTGGTATAGTGCCTGCATAGCATCTGCAAAGCCCTGAGTTTGAGTTCCAGAACTACAACTAACTCACCCCATTCCCCCTCTTAATTGACATAATTCACAAACCATATTTCAGACATTTGAAGTATATGTTTTGGTAGTTGTATGTTCACTGAATTGTGCACTATTGCCACAGTTAGTTTTAGAATATTTTCATTATTTCCCATAGAAATGGTTCCCATTATTGATTATTTCATATTTATTGCTTCACCCTCCCCCCATATACCTGTGAAGCTGTTGTCCACTACAGTGTGGAAGTCTCATGTCTCCACAGAGGGCATTGTCTTGAGCATGAGCTATAATGAAAAATGATATAATTACCTAAGATATAATGGTTTTTGTCAGGGTTCTCCTTGACTGTTTCTCTTATCTCTATTAAACTCTCTCCCTGTTGGTATCATACCTAGCTGTTAGGCTCTATTAATTGTTTTGATTACTCTGTTTTTAACAGTTCATTGGGACAGAAGTTTTTCCACAGACTGTTGTGATTGATCCTTCCTCCACCCCCCATAGGTTTTGAGGTTAGTTTTAGGTTTCTTCTGACCCTAGCAGAACTCTTTAGAGATCTTTTTGGTTCTCTCTTGTAAAGTAGTTGGCCCCATTGTTTAGCTTGCTATTCTTATGGAGCTATCATCTTCCTTTTAATTATTTGCCACCCAAATTTCCTGTTTTTAAGAGTGCCCTTAGGCTTGAATTTATCCATCATTTTGTTCCAGCTCTTTATTCTTATAGTCCTCATTTTCTCCTGGAAAATTAAGTCTTTGAGCCTCTGCTTCAAAGTTGTTGCTGGAAACAATGATCTACTTTTTTGGGGTGACATGAGCAGTTTGTTGGGTTCAGTAGTATTTGGTCTCATTGACTTGCCTCTCCTGGCATGGATCCAGGTGAGCTGTTCCAACATGTTTTGGCTATCTTTGCTCTAGGAATTGGTATTGGTTAGAAGAAGGGAGCTTGTGATTTCTGGGTACACACTGCTTTGAATTTAGCATTTGCAGTCCAGAGCTAGGTGGGATACCATATCTCCTTGGAGAAGGTGCCTTAGCCCTTGACTTGAAGCTGGTGGGGGAAATCTTTGACTGGAGTTGCTGTCACTGTGTTGAGTTGATGGGGAGGGAGAAAGCATGGGTCTTAGCTCAAGTGCCTTATACCTTACTTGTGTTTACCAAGATTTAGTAGTTTTTCCCTGACTAAATAGTTCACAATTTGCTGTGTGTCCTTGGGTCAATTTCTACATATTTTAAATAGTTGTTATTTTTTTTATCTTTATTTTTATTTTATGTGGTGCTGAGGATCGAACCTAGCACCAAATTAAAATTGATTTTTCTTTTGTTATGTTTTAGTCTACTTTTTTCACTGCTGGGACCAAAAGATCTGACAAGAACAATTAGAGGAGGAAAATTTTATGTTGTGGCTCACAGTTTCAGAAGTCTCAGTTCATATATGGCTGAAGTGAGGCAGGACATAATGGTGGAAGTGTATGGTGGAGGAAAGTAGCTTAGGACATGATGATCAGGAATGACAGAGAGGGGGGGGGGAGGGATCTCTGTTCAAAAAGAACAAAATATAAACCCCAAAGGCATGCCCCTAGGAACCTACCTCCAGCCATGTACTACTTGCCTACAGTTACCACTCAGTTAATCCCTATTAGGGCATTAATCCACTGATTTGGTTAAAGTTCTCTCTGTTTTTTTTAGTGGGTACCAGGGATTGGACACCCCCCGCCCTATTTTGAATTTTACTATTTTGAATTTTATTTATAGACAGGGTCTCACTCAGTTGCTTAGTGCCTCACCATTGCTGAGGCTGGCTTTGAATTCTCCATTCTGGATTTTCCTGTCTCAGCCTCCTGAACAGTTGGGATTACAGGTGTGTGCCGCTGGGCTGAATGGGTTAAGGTTCTCTTAACCCCATCATTTGGTCTCTAAACCTTCTTGTATTGTCACACATAAGCTTTTGGGGGACACCTCACATCTAAACCATAACAATATGTAATAAACTTTTTTTTTTATTTTGTAAAATTTAAATTGTTATATATATAACCAATATGTGCACTATAAAATTTGGTACCCTTTGAATCGAGAGAAGTTTTTCTTTTTTTAAATATTTATTTTTTTATTTTTAGGTGGACACAATATTTTTATTTTTATGTGATGCTGAGGATCAAACCCAGGGCCTCATGCATGCTAGGTGAGCACTCTACCACTGAGCCACAACCCCAGCCCCTGGGAGAAGTTTTTCTTGTTTTTGGTAGCTAAAGACAAGGACACATTTTGTTAAATGTTCACAGACATACCAAAGAATGTATGTTTTCTATTCTAGGAATATATAAATAACTCTTTTAAGTTATCCATACCTGTTGCATTTTCTTTTTTACCTCATTTGAAAAGTATACTGAGAAGTCATTTTATTTTTGTCATAGCTTCCCTTCATTTAAATGATTTTCCTGTTACTATTTAGCTAATTTTATTTCTAGATTTCTGTTTATTTCTAGGTAACTATTTTCATATTTTTTCTTTGTCATAGTTAAATGTACTGTTTCTTTATGTTTAATGTATTAGTTCTATACTTACAATCTCTTTTTATTTAATTTTCACTCATTTTTACTTTTGGTTGATATTTTTTCCTGTGTCTGTCTGCTTTCACTGTTTTTCTTTTTTTGGGTCCGAGGGCAGGGTATAGGAGATTGAATCTAGGGGTAGTTCACCACTGAGGTGCATTATTAACCCTTTTTGTTTTTTGAGTTAGAGTCTCACTAACTTGCACAGACTGGCCTTAAACTTGTGATCCTTCTGCCTAAACCTCCTGAGTAGTTGGGATTATGGACATGTATCAAAGTACCCAGATGCTTTTACTTTTAAAAAGATGTCATTGCATTAACTTCTGGCTCTTATAGTTTCTTTTTTCTTTTTTTTATTTTTAAATATTTATTTTTTAGTTTTATTTTTTGGCAGACACGACATCTTTGTTTATATGTGGTGCTGAGGATCCAACCCGGGCCGCACGCATGCCAGGCGAGCGCGCTACCGCTTGAGCCACATCCCCATCCCTCTTATAGTTTCTTATGAAAGTTCTGCTATTACTTTTTCTTTATGTTTAAGTATGCTATTACTGCTATTACTTTTCTTTATGTTTAAGTATGTCCTTCTGCTTTTAAGACATTTTGTTAATGTTTTTTTAGCAATTTGATTATGATGTGCTTTTGCATGCTTTTATGTAGAGATGTTATCTTCAGGGATTATTGAGATTCTTACATTCTTGGGTTATAGTTTTTATTGTTTGGGAAAACTGGCCATTAGTTCTTAAAATATTTTTCTGATCCTTTTTCGTCTTATTTAATACTTCATTTCTCTCACCTCAGAGAGTGTTAGTTTTATTCTGGACCACTGTGGTGAAGCAAATGTTGCAATAAACTGGGTCAGACAGTTTTTTTTTGTTGTTGTTGTTTCCCAGTGCAAATAAGTTTACATTATACTGTAGTCTTCTAAGTTTGTGATAGTATTATGCCTAAAAAATGAAAAATAACAAAAAACCCCACAGTGTATGCTTTATTAAATGATACTTTATTAGGTTGAGAATGTAATTGAGTGGTAGAACACTTACTTTGCATGTATGAAGCCTTGGGTTCAATCCTCAGCACCACCCCAAAAGACAAAAACAAAATACTCATGGACACCCCTCCCCCTACATACCATTTATTGTTAGTAAAAGTACAAATGACTATTTGAAACTTCAACATAATGTAATCTCTTTCCTGGTAGAGTCTTTTTCCTCAATGTTGATGCTTGCCGAGTCTTCTGGTGGCGATTGCTGAATTGGTCAATTGAGTGGCTTTAGTATTTTCTTATACAATGAAGTTTGTCATTTCATTTGACTTTTTTTCATGAAAAATTTCTTGATAATGTGGTATTTTTTGATAGCATTTTACCCACAATGCAACTTTTAAAATCAGAGTCAGGGGCTAGAAGTGTAGCTCAGTTATAGAGGTTTACCTAGCATGTGGGAGGCCATGGGTTCAGTCCCCTACACTGTAAAAATAATAAATAAATTGGAGTCAGGAGGATTATTTGAGCCCATGAATTTGAGAACAGCACGGGCAACATAGTGATACGCCATCTTTTTGTGGTTCTGGGGACTGGATCCAGGGGTTCTTTACCACTGAGCTATATCTCTAGTCCCCTTTTTTTGAGTATGCTGTGTTGCCTATTGTGGCCTTGAATTTGTGATCCTCCTGCCTCATATAGGCATGTGCTACCACACTTGACAAGATACCATCTTGTCCTCTCAATCCTTGTTGCTACTTTATTAAGTTGAATAATATTCAAAATCCTTTGTTGTCATTCCAATAATATTCATAGCATCTTCATGAGGGCTATGTTCTATCTCAAGAAACTGATTTTCCTTTTTTCTTTTGGTACTGGGGCTTGAACCCAGGGGTGCTTAACTGCTGAGCTACATTCCTTGCCCCTTTTTATTTTTTATTTTGAAACAGGGTCTCACTAATTTGGTGAGGCTGGCTTTGAACTTGTGATCTTCTTACCTCAGCCTCCCGAGATGCTGGGATTACTTTGTGTGCCACTGCGTCCAGCTCAAGAAACCACTTTCTTTGTTCACCCATGAGAAGCAATTCCTCATCCATTCAGGTTTTATCAAGAACTTGAGCATTTGAGGTACATTTTCAGATTCCACTTCTAATTCTACTTTTCTTGGTATGTCTACCACATCTAATGTTACATCTTCTGCTGAAGTCCCGAACCAAAGACATCCACGAGTATCAGAAACAACTTTTTCCAAACTTTTTTTTTTGATACTAGGCATTGAACTCCAGCACTTGACCACTGAGCCACATCACCAGCCCTATTCTGTATTTTTTTTTTTTTTAAAGAGAGAGTGAGAGAATGAGAGAGAGAGAGAGAATTTTTAATATTTATTTTTTAGTTCTCGGCGGACACAACATCTTTGTTGGTATGTGGTGCTGAGGATCGAACCCGGGCCGCACGCATGCCAGGCGAGCGCGCTACCACTTGAGCCACGTCCCCAGCCCCCTATTCTGTATTTTATTTAGAGGCAGGGTCTCACTGATTTGCTTAGCACCTTGCTGATGTTGGCTTTGAACTCATGATCTTCCTATCTCAGCCTCCCAAGCTGCTGGGATCACAGGCATGCATTATCGCCTTCCAAACTCTTGATAATTTTATTTTGACCTCCCCACATGAATCACAGATGTTCTTAGTGGCATCAGAATGATGAGTCCTTTCCAGAGGTTTTTTTTTTTTTATGTTTCTTTTTTTTATTTTTTTAGTTGTAGATGGACACACAATACCTTTATTTTATTTATTTATTTTTATGTGGTGCTGAGGATCGAACCCAGGGTCTTGCACATGCTGGGCAAGCACTCAACCACTGAGCCACAACCCCAGCTCCCCCAGAAAGGTTTTGATATACGTTGTCCTGTTAGTTCAAAGGAATTATTACCTAGGGAAGCTATAACCTTACAAAATATCCTCTTTAAAAAAATAGCAAAACTTTAAAGTAAAAGTTACTTCTTTATCCATGAACTGCAGAATGGATGTTGTATTAGTAGGCATGAAACTAACCTTAATCTCATATCTCCATTGGAGGTCTTGAGTAATCAGGCACTTTGTCATTGAGCAGTAATACTGTGAGAAGAATCTTTTTTACTCAATAGTTTCTTTCTTTCTTTCTTTCTTTTCTTCTTTCTTTCTTTCTTTCTTTCTTTCTTTCAGAGAGAGTGAGAGAGAGAGAGAATTTTTTAATATTTAGTTTTTAGTTCTCGGCAGACACAACATCTTTGTTTGTATGTGGTGCTGAGGATTGAACCCGGGCCGCATGCATGCCAGGTGAGTGCGCTACCGCTTGAGCCACATCCCCAGCCCCACTCAATAGTTTCAACAATGGATTTATTATTTAGTAAATCATGTTGTAAAGAGATGTATTGTTATCCAGATTTTGTTGTTCAGTTTAGAGTACAGGTAGTGTAGATTTAATATGAGTTTTAAATGCCCTAGGATTTTTGCAGTGGTAAGTGAGGATTGGCTTCATTTTAAACTTACCAGTGCCATTAGCCCATAATAAGAGAGTCAGCCTGTTCTATTGATTTTCCTCTAGCTATGAAAGTCCTAGATAGTGTCTTCTTTCTGTAGAATTGTGCCTAAATTGAAAATCTTTTGTTTAGCATATCCACTTTCATCAATTATCATAGCCAGATCTTCTGGATAACTTACTGTAAATTCTAAATCAGCACTTGGTGCTGTTTTACCTTGTACTTTTATGTTACAGAGACAGCTTCTTTTCTTAAGTCTCATTAACCAACCTGTGATATTTTCAACTTTTCTTTCACCTCTCTCAGCCCTCATAAAATTGAAGAGATTGAGGGCTTTGCTCTGGATTAGGCCTGACTTAAGAGAATGTTGTGTCTCGTTTGATCTTCTATGCAGATTGCTAAACCTTTCTCTGTATCAGTGATAAAACAAGGCTGTTTTGCTTTCCTATCATTTGGGTGTTCACTGGAGTAGCACTTTCATTTCCTTCATGAACTTTTCATATGTCTCCACAACTTGGCTAACTGTTTGGCACAAGAAGTCCCAGCTTTTGATCTATCTCAGCTTTCAAAATGCCTTCATAGGCTTGATCTTTTAAGTGGGACTTAAAGGGTAACTCTTCATTTCATTTGAACACTTCAAGGCCATTGTAGGATATTTATTTGCTCTAATTTCAATATTATTGTGTCTCAAGGAATAAGGACGCCCAAGGAAAAAGCAAGACTGGGGCTGCAATGATCAGATCACACAAAATTGATTAAAGTCACCATCTTATGAGTGTGGTTTGTGGTGCCCCAAAAGCAATTATAATAGTGATATTTAAAAATCACTGGTCACAGGTCATCATAAAAGATGTAATACTAATGAAAAAGTTGACATACTGTGAAAATTTAGGAAAATGTGACAGACATGAAGTTAAGTACATGTGTTGGAAAGATGGCATTGATAGACTTTCTTTTCTTTTTTTTTTTTTTTTAAAGAGAGAGGAAAGGGGGGGGAGAGAGAGAGAGAGAGAGAGAGAGAGAGAGAGAGAGAGAGAGAGAATTTATTTATTTATTTATTTTAGTTCTCGGCGGACACAACATCTTTGTTGGTATGTGGTGCTGAGGATCGAACCCGGGCCGCATGCATGCCAGGTGAGCGTGCTACCGCTTGAGCCACATCCCCAGCCCCCGATAGACTTTCTTGATACAGGGTTGCCACTAACCTTTAATTCACTGTGAGTGCAATAAAACAAGATTATATGTACACATTTATTAGACCATTTAATTTTCCTGCAGGTGATGAGTCTCTGCTTTTCTGTTTTATTTTGTTTATCTCCATGCTATTTTTTTTTCTGTTTCCCCTTTATTTCACCAGATTTTTCCTTACATAGGTTTGAAGGTGAATTATTAGGTGCACATATGGTTTTAATCATATCTTCCACATAATTGATATTTTTATCATTATAAAAATTTTTGTTATTTTTGTGTACAGCTTGCTAGGCAAATACTCTGCTACTAAGCTACATTATATCCCCAGAACTTTTATGACATAGGGTCTTGCTATGTTAACTCACAATCCTCCAGCCTCAGCCTTCTGAGTAGCTGAGATTGTGTGTGTGCCACTATGCCCAGGCGAGCGCGCTACTGCTTGAGCCACATCTCCAGCCCATTTGTATTCTTGATGATTGCCATTCTGACTGGAGTGAGATAAAATCTTAGTTTTGATTTGCATTTCTCTAATTGCTAGAGATGATGAACATTTTTTTTATGTTTGTTGATCAATTATTTTTCTTTGAAGTATCTGTTCAGTTTCTTAGCTCATCATTTTTTTTTTTAAGTTATTGAATTGTTGGGCACAGTGGCACATGCCTGTAATCCCAGTGGCTGGGGAGACTGAGATAGGAGGATCGAAAGTTCAAAGTCAGCCTCAGCAACGGGAAGGCACTAAGCAACTTAGTGAGACCCTGTCTTTAAATAAAATACAAGATAGAGCTGACATGTGGCTCAGTGGTTGAGGTCCCCTGAGTTCAATCCCTGGTACCCAAAAAAGAAAGAAAGAAAAAAAGAAAAAAAAAGAGTTATTGAATTATGTCCATATGTATGCAGTCAGAAAAATCTTGTTTTGGAGAAAGGGTCTCACTTTGTTACCTAGACTAATCTTGAACTGGTGGTCTCTAATGATTCTTCCTTTAGCTTGTAGCTTCCTGAGTACTAAAACTACAAGTGTGTGCCATAGTACCCATGTAGTAAAATCTTCAATTTTTAGAATTTTTCCCTGGTTAGTCAGATTTTCTTTGCTGACTAACAGAAGGGCATGGAGAAGGAATGCTGCTTACCTCGTGGTAGCCAGAAAGCAGAGAGAATATGAGACAACAGGTACAAAATATAGACTCCAAAGACATGCCCCAGTGACCTACTTTCTCCAGGAAAGCCCCACCTGCCTGCAGTTACTACCCAGTTAGTCCATTCAAAATTATTAACCCAGCAAATGGGTCAATCCACTGATTAGATCACAGCTCTAGTAATTTAATTACTTCACCTAAATGTTCCTGCATTAACATAGGAGCTTTGGGGGAATACCTCATATTCAAACCATAATACTATGGCGAAGGCGCATCATTATAGTTTTGTGGACATAGTAAAACAGATTCTTTTTCTAAGTTAAAAATTTTCATTTATTGGGCTGGGGATGTGGCTCAAGCGGTAGCGCGCTCGCCTGGCTTGCGTGTGGCCCGGGTTCGATCCTCGGCACCACATACAAACAAAGATGTTGTGTCCGCAGAGAACTAAGAAAAAAAATAAATATTAAAATTCTCTCTCTCTCTCTCTCTCTGTCCCCCTCTCTCTCACTCTCTCTTTAAAAAAAAAAATTTCATTTATTGATTCAGCTTTGGGGTCAGATCCTTTTTGGCCAGTTTTATGTGTGTGTTTGTCTGTGTGGTGTGTCTGGGGATTGAACCCAGAGCCCATGCCAGGCAAGCACTTTACCACTGACTTACATATGTTTTTAGTTGATGCATTACCCTTGTTCATATTTGTGGGGTACAGTACTATAATTTGGTATATTTTGTACAGTGTGTAATGATCAAAACAGGGTAATTAGCGTTTCCATTTCCTCAAAATATTTATCATTTCTGTTTACTGGGAACTTTCAATTTCTTCTTGGTATTTTGATATTATATATTCTTGTAGACTATGCTCATTCTAATGTGCTGTAGAACACCAGAACTCATTTCTCCTACTAAGTGTATTTCAGTCTCCCATTATTGGTTCTACCCTCTTCCCTTTCTAGTTTGTAGTGATCACTATTCCATTCTTTTCTGAGAATGATTTTTGCAGCTTTCACAGATGAGTGCCTGCCTTATTTCTTATTTCACTTGACATAGATCCCCCAGTTTCATCCATGTCGCTACAATTTTACCCATTTATCTATTGAGGGACTTTCTTTGGGGAGGGGGGCTACTAGTGGATTTTTTTTTACTTGTTTATTTATATGTGGTGCTGAGGATCGAACCCAGGGCCTCACACATGCCAGGCAAGCACTCTACCACTGAGCCACAACCCAAGTCCTTGAGGGACATTTTGATCCTGTATGTTGGGTATTGTGAATAGTGCCACAATAAATATGGGAGTACAGGTATCTCTTTTACTAATGATTTCATTTCCTTAGTGGGATATTTCCAGAATTGGATAAGTAGATGGTAAGGTAGTTATTTGTGGCTTTTGAGGAACCTCCATTCTGTTTTCTATAATGACTATACTAATCTACATTCCCACTCATGTGTATGAAAGTGTTCCCCTTTCTGTTTTACCTTACAAGCATTGTTATTTTTTGTATTTTTGATAATTGCCATTCTCAACTGGAGTGAGGTAACTCATTGTGGCTTTGATTTGTATTTCCTGGTTGATTGATATATTGAACCTTATTTCATATGCTAATTTCCTTTGGGGCCTTGTTCGTGCTGGAAGAGCATTGTACCACAAAGCTGCATCCTCAGCCCTTATTTGCCCCTTTTAAAATTGGATGATTGTTGTTGTTGTTGTTGTTATTCTTAACTGTTGAGTTCCTCATTTATTCTAAATATTACTTCCTTGTCAGATTGTTGGTTTGCAAATACTTTATTCACTATGAGGACTGTTCACCCTTTTGTATACTTTGCTGTGCAGAAGCTTCTTTTTTTTTAATTTATTTTTTTATTATTAGTTGTTCAAAACATTACAAAGCTCTTGACATATCATATTTCATGTATTTGATTCAAGTGGATTATGAACTCCCATTTTTACCCCATATACAGATTGCAGAATCATCGGTTACACATCCACGTTTTTATATACTGCCATACTTGTGTCTGTTGTAATCTGCTGCCCTTCCTATCCTCTACAATCCCCCCTCCCCTCCCCTCCCCTCCCCTCCCCTCCCCTCCCCTCCTCTCTCTCTACCCCATCTACTGTAATTCATTTCTCTCTCTCATTTTTTTTCCCTTTCCCCTCACTTCCTCTTATATGTAATTTTGTATAACAGTGAGTGTCTCCTTCCATTTCCATGCAGTTTCCCTTCTCTCTCCCTTTCCCTCCCACCTCTCATCCCTGTTTAATGGTAATCTTCTTCTCATGTTCTTCCTCCCTGCTCTGTTCTTAGTGCAGAAGCTTCTTTGTTTGATATAATATCATTTGTCAATTTTTGTTCCCTGTGCTTTAGAGTCTTCAATGGTTACGTCTTAAAATTTGATTTTCCTGACTACTAATTTTCTTCTAAAGAGTTGTCATTCCTTTTTCCAGGTCTTTTAATTTTTATACTATAGAAATTATGTTTATTTGTAATTGCATTTTTATAAGAGTTCTGAGTCCTTTTTAAAAAATTTGTTCTTTTTATATATACATGACAGTAGAGGTGTATTTTGACATATTATACTTACAAGGAGTATAATTTATTCTAATTAGGATCCCATTCTCTCTCTTGTTTTTTTTTTTTTTTTTTTTTTTAAACTCAATATTCACCTCTGCTTCATTGCTGTAGCCTCTGCCACAGCCACCTCTTCCTCTGCTGCCTCCTCAATTAGTTTTGCCTTATTTGGAGAGAATATGAGACAACAGGTCCCATTTTCTGATTGTTCAGCTTGGTTGCCCTCAAGTTATGGAACCTCCTTAAATGGGATATACTTGTTCTTTGCCTGTTCGTGAGTATGGCTTCTTTTACAGGGTCAAGTTTGGCCATGATTATGTGGTTAGTGGTCATTGGTGAACCATTAGACCAGGGTAGACATGATACATTTTGTTTCATCTGCTCTGTACTGATACTTTTTGAAATTTAATATCTTTTCCAAAGAGTTGCAGTGCCTCTACTGTTCCCTGCTCAGCTAGTACAGCTGGAGTTAGAGAAGATGACCTTTCATAATCCTTTCATAACTGATAAGTCTGTTAGTGCAGAATTCAAATGACCTCCTAAAGAAAACAGTAAATAAGTAGTTTACTGGATCTAGGCAGCCATGGAATTTGGGTCTTCATGGTTATGAGCTGAGACTCCACTGGGCCATTATAATTCTCTGCCTCCTCCTGGCACAAGAGAAAAGAAAATCTAGTTGTATGCAAGTTTAAAGCACACGTGTGCACATGCAAACCAAAGCCTTGCCTTCTGTGAACATATATCATTATGAAGAATTATTTCTGTTTGGTTTAGTGAAAAATCAATTTTATGCAATGTTCAGTAAACTCTTTGTAGGACCAGATAGTAAATATTTTAGGCTTTGTGGACTGCATACAATGTTTATAGATTTTTCTCTTTTCCCTTAAAAATATAAATGTCACCCCCCCACACACCTTTTGACATACTGGGGATTGAACCCCAGGGCCTCAGTCATTTTAGCAAGAGCTCAACCTCAACTACTGTGTTATATCCTCAACCCTTTTTATTTTGAGACAGAATCTTGCTTAATTACACACGCTAGGTTTTAATTTGCAGTCATTCTCTTTGCTTCTCTTTATTATCAGCTCTTATCACAGGGCAACGAACATTTTACATCTCCAGCTCCTCATGCTAACAGCTGTCTGCTGTTACCTCCTTTGCTATAAAATCTCTAAAAGATCAGTGGACCTGTTGTTTCAGAATCTAGTTATTTTCTTTTTTTGCCTTCATGCCCCTTAGTTAATACATATTTCTTCTTAGCTGCCTATTGTTGGGTACACATAGGGTGGAAATAGAGATGAATGGACATAGTATATGGTGGAGAGAAGAATTTGCTTAAGGATGATTATACCTCTCAAATTCAGGGCTGTTGGCACCTCTTGACAATCTTATTCTCTCCAGCTTTCCATTCCCTGGGTTATTTAATTCAGACTTTCAAAAACTCAACCCACAAGGAGTTTCTCATTACTTGTACTAGCCTCCTACTTACTTGTACTAGCCTCCTACTTAGGTAGGGGCCATAAGTGATAAATCCCCTCAACTTCTTTTTCCACCTGAAAATGTATCTTTTTCATTTATAATTATTTTCTGAGAGAAAGGAGAGTGTTGTTGATTGAAGGTTGATTGAAGTGGCTGCTGGAGGGTATTAGCAAGAGAGGCTAAGGGTGACTAAATAAAAAGATTGTTAGGTTCAAGGCCAAGAGTCTGCTAACATTTAAACATAGTGTGTGCTGGTGCGGTGGTGCATGCCTGTAATCCTGGTCACTCGGGAGGCAGAGACAGGAGGATAGCAGGTTCAAAACCAGCCTCAGCAACCCAGTGAGTCCCTAAGGAACTCAGCTAGACCCTGCTTCTAAATAAAATACAAAAAGGACTGAGGATGTGGTTCAGCGGTTAAGTGCCCCTGGGTTCAATTCCAGGTACCAAAAAACAAAAAGTGCAAACAACAACAACAAAAAAGTATGCAATTCTAAAAGTAAATCGATAAGAGTGATGACAAGTTGACCATAAATGGAAAAGTAGTTTGATTCTTGTTTCAGTTATACATATATGTTTGTATACTTTATTTTGATGTTAACATCCTGGAATTTGCAGTTGACAGTGTCTGAAAGCCATCTTCTAAATCTGAAACTTCCTTTTCTTCTGATAGACTAATAAATATTGGTACTGTCTTTTAAAATTTCTTTTGGTGATGTTCAGGATTAAACCCAGAACTTTGTGCGTGTTAGGCTCTGTAGCTAGCTACATCTCAGTCCGAGGTATTGTCCTTGACATGGTTTTTCCTTAGTAATCATAACTCCTTATCAGATTTGAATTACTTATGTACTGGTGGGTTTTATACAGACTCCTCAAATTCACAACTGTGCTAGTTAAGTAGGATGTACTTAAAGCCTACTCATTACATTTTGGTGAAAATACATTTTTTTCATTGAGTAATTGTGTAATTTTTCATGGATGACCCTCACCAGAAGCTTGAGAATCATCTAAAATTTTGAATTTCTTCCTTACTGTAACTAATACTACTCCCATCATCATGCAGTCATTTATTGTGCCAGTTGATTTTTCCTCATCTCTAATTATAATCATCTATATTACTATGGAGTCTTAGTTTAATCTTATTTTGTTATTAATAGACAATAGACCAACTTTTTAATTAGAAAGGTAGGTTAGCATAGTTTTTAAGAGCTCATTCTGTAATGAAGAAAATGTGGTTTATATATGCCATGGAGTATTATTCAGCCATAAAGAAGAATGAAATTATGGCATTTGTTGGTAAACAGATGCCACTGAAGACTATCATGCTAAGTGAAATAAGCCAGATCCAGAAAGTCAAAGACTAAATCTTTTCTCTGATATGTGGAAGCTAGTCCAAAATAAAGCGGGGTAGGAGAATTCCATTAAAATAGAAGAAAAATCAGTGGAGCAGAGGAAAGGGTTGAGGTAGAAGGTGGAGGGATGGAATAAGGGAAGAACAGTGGAATGAATCTGACCTAACTTTCCTATGTACATATGTGAATATCCACAAGACACTAATTTAAAAAAAACTTTTAAATAAATAGGAGAAAAGTCAGTAGAGACGAGGGGAGAGAATGGGGAAGTACTGGTGACTGAATTAGAGCAAATTGTATTCCATGCTTTTATAATTATGTCAAAACGAATCCTAATGTTATGTATAACTAAAAAAAAAAAATTAAAAAAAGGACTCATGTTGTAGTCCCTCACATCTTGGTTTCAGATGCTGCCTGCCCTGCCGGCCTCCCTCCACCATTTATAAATATCACCATATGTCCTTGAGAAAGTTTCCTGGTCTCACTGAACCTCTTTCTCCTTATCAGTGTGGAGAGTCACCGAGAGTCACTGAACCTACTTTAACAGGTCTAAATGAACTAATACATATTAATTTTATAGTAAAATCTTATATTAATGTAAATGTAATTTGACCATGATTGGCTCCTATCTTCAGCAAAGCCTTCATTCTCAAATGGAAACTAGAATTCTTGAGTGAGGACAGAAGTGCAGGATATAGCAAGGTTGAGCTGGGAAACATTAGACAAGGGGCATAGGCAACGGAAAGTAAAGTTCACATGTCTGCAGTAGGTTTTTTTTTTTTGGATATTTTTTAGTTGTATTTGGACACATACCTTTATTTATTTATTTTTATGTTGTGATGAGGATTGAACCCAGGGCCTTGCACATGCTAGGTGAGTGCTCTACAGCTGAGCTACAATCTCAGTCCCTGCAGTAGTTTTTATAAGTCAATTTTTGTGAATCAGGCTGAAAAAATTTGTACCAACCAGCAGAGATTTCTTGGAATTCTTTTTTTTTTTTTTGTACTTGGGGTTGAACCCATGGGCACTTTACAACTGAACTACATCCCCAGTCCTTTTTATTTTTTATTTTTTTTCAAAGTTATTTTTAATTTTAATTTTTTTTTTTTTTGTGTGTGTGTGTGTGCTAGGGATTGAACCCAGGGCCTTGTGCATGTGAGGCAAGCACTCTACCAACCAGCTATATCCCAGCCTCCTTTTTTTGTTTTGGACAGGTTCTTGCTAAATTGCTGAGGTTGCCCTTGAGCTTGTGATTATCCTGTCTCAGCCTTCCAAATTGCTGGGATTATAGGTATGCACCATTGCACCTAGCGATTCGTGGAATTTTTCGCCTGTGCTTTAGAACAGTTATTCTTAAAGTACTGTTCTCAAAGCTGTAGCTTCAGCGTGGCACCTAGTTGTTGTCTTAATCTTTGAAATTTGTTATTGGCTACTTAGTAAGGCTTCCATAGACTATATTCACTTTCCAACAACTTGACTATTTTATATGACCCAATTTCCAGGCCCTCAGATATTGTGTTAAGGAATTGCTTTATTGTAGTTTTCTTCTTGTTTTTCTTTTGGAGGTGCTGGGGATTGAACCCATAACTTTGTTAGGCAAATGCTGTACCACTGAATTACATCTTCATCTCCAGCTCAACCCCCCATCTCTTAGTACTAGGGGTTGAACTTAGTGTTTTATGCATACTGGGCAAGAACACTACCACCGAGCTATGTTCCCATGCCTTTTAATTTTGAGACAGGGTCTTAAACTTGAGATTCTCCTGCTTTAGCCTCCCAAGCTCCACCCCCCCCCACTGTTGTATAATAAACAGTAAGCCTAGAGGTAATTTTATACTATATTTCTAGTGTACCTCTGTTTTGACTGTTGACTGTCACATGAGGTTATGAATGGAATTTTCCACTTATGGTCTTATTTTGGTTATCAGAAAGTTTTGAGTTTTGGAGCATTTAGCTTTTAGAATTTTGGATTTAGACTCTATAAGTCCCGTGAACAGAAGGGCATTTGGATCCATTCATTAAATCATGATGTTATCTATATAAATATCTATATGCAAATTTTGATATCATGTACCATGATATAGACTGAAGAATGTATATAGATATGATACAATACACAAGTGTGCACAATTATACATAAAACAGACAGGAAACAAAGATTTGGTAACTTAAATCCTTATAGGTAGGTAAAAGAACTATTATATTTAACCCTTTAGAAATTAAAATAGAGCCTGTCACAGATTTTTACAGTATGACTCAGACATGAAAGGGGCTTGTGCAGTTTATAGGAATAGTGCCTGTCAGTTATGGTGGGCACTGAAATCAAAGGTTCAGGTGGCCACTCATCCTCAATGTGGGCAGATTTACTTCCATCATCACCACTGTTTATTTTCCATTCTTAGGACTCTTCAGAGGAAAAGAAGACTTTTACATATTGGATCTTTTCATTGTCCTTCTCTGTCCCTAAACCTAGAATTTTTATTCCCTCTTTTCTTTTTCTTTTTCTTTTTCTTTTCTTTTCCCCTTCCTTCCTCCCTTCCTTCCTTCCTCCCTTCCTTCCTTCCTCCCTCCCTTTTCTTTCTTTTCTTTCTTGTTCCTGTTACTGTAATTAAGTTTTCCCCATGTCCTCAATCCCTACACCTTATTGGAGGTTTCTTGTATACTCCAGGTGCTCTGTGTGCTCAATCCTTCTTACTGGGGATTTCTTGCACATTCCCCATTCCCCTTTCCTAGGTATGGCTTCATGTTTCTGAATATAGTCTCAATTCCTCCCTTCATAGGGGTTTCTTGCACTCATGTCTTAGTAACACTCAAACAGCCTCTGGTATATCCTGACCACCAAGGAAGTACTCTTTCTTGAGAATAGATTTTACCTACCTTGGTCTATGCACGGAGTTACCTTGTCACTGTGATGCTTTTTTGGGTTCATTTTTTGGCCTCAGGAATTACAGTTTCCTTCCCCACTCGGAAGCCACTATGTCAAGGCAGTTGGGTTGTGTCTCCTGTAAGGAGGGAGTCCTCACAACCCCCTAGTTGACTTATGGAGCCCCATGTTGGGCACCAAAATTGTTAGAAATACCAGGAATTTTTCAAAATTGTTAGAAGTTAACAATTTCTAAATATCAATTTCTAAATTTCTAAATAAACAATTGTTAGAAATTCAAAATTGTTAGAAATACCAGGAGGGCTGGGGATGTGGCTCAAGCGGTAGTGCGCTCGCCTGGCGTGCATGTGGCCCGGGTTCGATCCTCAGCACCACATATAAACAAAGATGTTGTGTCCGCCGAAAACTAAAAAATAAATATTAAAATTAAAAAAAAAAAGAATCACTTGGAGAATTTGTTTAAAAAGAAAAAGAAATACCAGGAGTTTTACAAAATTGGTAGAAACACCAAGGAATCAAACACATGCTCGGAAATAGCCTGGCAATGTGAACT
Organism: Spermophilus citellus; assembly: GCF_964194105.1. Classification (NCBI taxonomy): domain Eukaryota; kingdom Metazoa; phylum Chordata; class Mammalia; order Rodentia; family Sciuridae; genus Spermophilus; species Spermophilus citellus. The sequence continues at coordinate 20,750,697 of NC_138191.1, forward strand.
ACTTCTGCTTAGAAGGTCATGTTACTGCACCTGGCTAGTTAAAATTCCTACATTTGGATCTTACATCCCAATTAAGGCTAAATAACTGTATTTTGAAAATAAGCCATTGAATTTTTTGTTTGTCACATGACTTATTGTGGTTAACTCTTAAGTCTGGTGAGGATTTTAATCTGTAGGACACCTAAATCCTACTCCATAGCTTTATAAAAGGAAGTTATTTCAACTTTTAAACTTTGTTGCCTTGTTCTCAGCAGTTGTACGGAATGATCCTGTGTGGCCTACTTGAATCAGTGCTGCATTGCTTGGGCTTTGAGTTTCCTGTTTTGGTACTTCAAAATTTCTTCTTGCTTCCAGACTTAATTGTGTATTTATTTTGAAAAATACACTAATATATATATATATATATATATATATATATATATATATATATATTGTAGTTGGACAGAATACCTTTATTTTGTTTATTTTTTAATGTGGTGCTAGGCGAGTGCTCTACTGCTGTGCCACAACCCCAGCCCACTTTTAAAATTTATTAATTTTAGCCATTTTATATGTTTGAGAGGGTGTCATTCCACCTTTTCAAATCTCTTCAGTTATACTGCAGTCATTTAAGTATACCAGTTGATTTACTGAAAGTAATTCCACTTAACACTGTGAAGACAAATTACTTTGTAGACCAATAATATATTTTGGCCTCTCGTTTTTTATAGCGCTGGGGATTAAACCCAACTCTTTGGGCATGTCAGGCAAGCATGCTACCACTGAGTCCAATTCTGTTTTTGCCTTTTTTTTTTTTTTTTTAAAGAGAGAGTGAGAGAGGAGAGAGAGAGAGAGAGAGAGAGAGAGAGAGAGAGAGAGAGAGAGAGAACTTTTAATATTTATTTTTTTAGTTCTCGGCGGACACAACATCTTTGTTGGTATGTGGTGCTGAGGATCGAACCCGGGCCGCACGCATGCGAGGCGAGCGCGCTACCGCTTGAGCCACATCCCCAGCCCCTGTTTTTGCCTTTTAAAAAGAGGCGCATCTCTCCCCTCATCCCCAAATGAAACTTTTTAGCAAATTGGCATTTAAGACACCAATTTAGAAAGCACAAGTGGGTCTCTCAGAACTTAGTCTTTGAAATGATGAAATCAGCTTAAGGGATATTTTGGCCACTAGGTTTGGCTTTGAAGCTTGAATGTCAGTTTTGTATAATGATCAGAACTCACCATGGCAATTAGCACTGAATGATTAAGCCAGGAGCACGCTCATTTTCTATACAGTAATTACTCATTCACGAATTCACTTGAAAAGTGTAAAATAGCTCTTATTTTAAATGCAGACATTTATATAATTTTAAGATTTGTTGATAATTAAAGAAACATATAACAAAATGATCCCTAAGCAAATTTCAACTGTCTTGGGGATCAGTCATACTGGTTGCTGTGCAATTTGTTCTTATAGATTAATTAGTGGGGTTTGCTGATGTCCTTAGACTTGCATTTATTATCTTATGTCTCACTGGGACTTCCTTAATCTCATGTTTCTGAATTCCAAGCTTCTCTGAAAAACTTTTCAGCAAACGAGTCTTTCTTAGGTGTATCCTTGTGTTTCTGATGTACACTTGGAGGGGTTTCTTCTTCACTATTCAGTTATACTTTTCCATTTAAATTCTCTTAAAATTGCTGCTTGTTGATTTGTGTGCCTTGCCCCTTTGTCCACCTTCAAGTTTTTTTCCAGGGTTAGTGTGTCAATCTTCTAAATTTCTTAATATTTTAATGGGGATTTCGAATGAGAAAAAGGTGAATTTGTGTTGTCAGCCTGCTAGATTAAATTGAAAATTTCAAAGAACCTGAGAGCTTGTTGAGCTTCAAAAGAAATAGAATAACTGGGATAACATTGAATCATCCATTTACACAGGAATAATGAGTACTTTGATCATATTGACATTCCCCCTACCCCTGTATTAGGATTTGAACCCAGGGGTACTTTACTACTGAGCCATATCACCAGCCCTGTTCTTTAGTTTGAGACAGGGTTTTGCTAAATTGACCATGCTGGCCTTGAAGTTGCTGAGGCTGGACTCTTAACTTGTGATCTTCCTGCCTAAACCACCTGAGTTGCTGGCATTACAGGTGTGCACCACTGTGCCCAGTATCTTTTTTTGTTTTGTTTTTTGTTTTTTTTTGGATGCTGAGGATTGAACCCAGGGCTTGTGAATGCTAAGCAGACATTCTACCATTGAGCAACATACCCAATCCCAATTTGAGTCTGTCTTACTGTGAGCATAGACTGTTGCTCCATATTTTGTGTTCTTTAACAAAAATATTCCTTTAGTTTGGTGTTGCAAGGTTTACATTAACTTTTTAATAAAATAGTTGTATATGAACACAACACATTTATTTATTTGGTGCTGAGAATCGAACCCAGTGCCTCACATGTGCCAGGCGAGTGCTCTACCACCAAGCTACAACCCCAGCCCCCTACATTAACTTTTAAAATATTTTTATATGCAATTATATGTGTGTATATATACATATATTATGCTATCTTTTTTTATAAATTATATATATATATATATATATATATATATATGAGAGAGAGAAGAGAGAAGTTTTTAATATTTATTTTTCAGTTTCAGTTTTCGGTGGACAAAACATCTTTATTTTATTTTTATGTGGTGCTGAGGATTGAACCCAGCACCCTGCGCGTGCCAGGCAAGTGCGTTACTGCTTGAGCCACATCCCCAGCCCTTATGCTATCTTTTATAGCCCCTTATCTTTAGTGAACTTTATGTATGCTATCCTTTTTACATCTGTTTTTCCATTCTTAGTTGAGTTGGGTTGTCCTGTCAACTTGGAAAATGATAATCTAATAGAAGGATTCTCAGGACTCAGAAAAACTGCTAGACTCCGTTTTGTCATAGTGAAAGGATACGTATTGAAATTGGCAAAGACAAAAGGTGTCCTAGAGAAAGAAGATGCAAACTTTCAGATGTTCCCTTCTAGTGTAGTTAAACTGTGAGGTACTTAACTATCCTAGGAAAAAATGTTGGACAGTACACAGCATATTGCCAAGCAGGGAATCTCACCTGAGCCTTGGGATTGAGGGGTTTTATCAGGGGATCAATCTTTAAGGGATGCAGCCTCTGTATAGCTGACAGCAGCAACTATGGATGCCAATCCCCTCAGAAGTCAATATGAATGCAGTAGTCCTCTGGTATACTAAAACAGGCATTCTCCCTAAGTCATACTATTGGCATAAACCGTCTGTCTAAAAGTACTTGGTTGCCTGTAACCTCCAACATGCTAAAAACACTCTTACTGGGCTGGAGTTGTGGCTCAGAGGTAGAGCTCTTGCCTAGAGCATGAGAGGCCCTGGGTTCAATTCTCAGCACTACATTAAGATAAAGGTATTGTGTCCAACTACAACAAAAATAATAAAAAAATAAAAACTCTTATTCAGGCAGCCCATCCCATTGGTTCAAAGGTCATCTCCAGTTCTGAGACAGGCCTTAAGAATGTGCAAAATTTGACTAACTCAGGCCTGCCAAGCAAATACTTTCTTGCACACTATAAATTCATGTTTATTCTTTAAGACTCCAGGTGAGCATAATCTCTTCAGCAAAAAGCTACCTTCTAAGAGTTAGTTACAGCTGGGTGTGGTGGTTTAGGCCTGTAATCCCACCTATTCAGTTGGCTGAGACAGTAGGATTCCAAGTTCCAGGCCACCTGGGTTATTTAGTAAGACCTTGTCTCAAAAAGGGCTAGGGATATAGTTCAGTGGTAGAATGCCCCTGGGTTCAATCTCCAGTAAAACCTCCCACCCCCTACCCACAAATAAAAATAGTTGCTCCCATATCTTTGCCCCTGCAGTTAATTATACTTATTTCCTTTATAATCATTCTATTTATTTTTCTTAAAAATTTTTTATAGTTGTAGATGGACATAATATCTGTAATTAATTAATTAAAAATTTTAGTTGTTGATAGATCTTTATTTTATTTATGTATTTATATGTGGTGTTGAGACTTGAACCCGGTGCCTCACACATGCTAGGCAAGCACTGTACCACTGAGCCACAACCCCAGCCCTCTTTAGCTCTTTCGTAAAGGCAAGGACTATGTCATTTTCATTCTTATCTTCAATTTTATTGATACATAATAGATTGTTGTATTGACTTTGGTGTTTTTTTAAAGTTCTTTAAACTTTAAAAAATGTTATGTTACCTCAGCAGTTTTGGTAGTATAAATGAACTTCCCACAGTAGCATAAATTAAAGTATCTCTAGACCAAGTCATAATTTGAGGTTATAAGATTGTATTTTAGTTTTCTATAGCTGCTGTAAACAAAATAACCATAAACTTGATGTCTTAGAACACCACATATCTTACTTATAGTTCTGGAGGCTGAAAGTTTGAAATCAGTTTTAGGTTTGCCTAAAGCCAAAGTTTTGGCAGGATTGATTCCTTCCACAGGTTCTGGTAGGAGAAAATCTTATTTCTTTGTTTGTTCCAGCTTCTAGTGGTCCATCTTTCCTTCATCTTCAAAGTACAACACTTTAATCTCTGTTTCCATTACCAATTGCCTTCTGCTTATCTGTAGTCTAATCTGCATGTACCTCCCTCTTATAAAATCAATTCATTACATTTAGGGCCTTTTGGGCATTCCAGAAATATTTCTAATCTCAAGGGCCTTAATCTAGTCTCATCTGCAAAGTTCCTTTTGCCAGGTAAAGTAACATTTATAGGTTTCAAAGATAAGGATTTCTTTTGGGGCCATTCTGCCAACTGCATCTTACAATAATCAAAACAAAACAAAACACTGTTTTGAGGGCATATTAACACTTGTTTTCTCTTTCCTCTAGGATATCCCCCGCACCTGAAATAACTCTGGGTTATATTACATAGTTCTCTTGTTGCTCATTCCTTTGATCTTGTGTGTGATAAATGAATGGTTTTGATCATTCACAATTTCCTTTTATTTCTTTTGAAGAATATTATTTAATGTTGCCATTTTGTGTTGTAGTTGGTGTAATACGGTGCCCAGTATGCCGCCAAGAATGCAGACAGATAGACCTTGTGGATAACTATTTTGTGAAGGACACATCAGAAGCTCCTAGCAGTTCTGATGAGAAATCAGAACAGGTATGCTTCTCAAGTTTTCTTTATAGTAATGTCTTGATATGAAAATGTAAATTATAAGAAAAATGTGTTTGGATAGTTAAGTAGTTTAGGATAGTACTGCTATAGATAGGTCTGTTTCAAATTGAAAATAAAGGATGGCTCTCTACTCTCAAACATTAAATATAAAACTTTAAAAGTCAAGTTTTGCATAGACCTTGTGTTCTAAGCCTTAGATTTTTTTATTACTTAAATGTTTGATATATAAGGAAAAGGATTTTGTTGAAGATAAATAGATAACAGAATAATTTTATTCTTTGTATAGTGAATTAACCAGTGTATTTGAGACCCAGTTAGAAAGTTTTCCCTATTTTATTTTGTAGATCTCTATTTGGTGAATTTAATATAGATCAATATTCTTTCAGGTATGTACTAGTTGTGAAGACAATGCAAGTGCCGTTGGCTTTTGTGTAGAATGTGGAGAGTGGCTATGTAAGACATGTATTGAAGCACATCAAAGAGTAAAATTCACTAAAGATCACTTGATCAGGAAAAAAGAAGATGTTTCAGGTAAGATACATGTGTTTTTAACCTTTTTCTTTTGATTCTATACAATTTTTCTACTTTTTTATAAGTTTTGGATACTAGCATCAATAAGAATTTAGAAAATTAGTCAAAATTTTTATTATGTTTAGTTAAAAAACTATTTTTTTTTTTTTAAATTTTGCTACAGAGTCTGTTGGAGCATCTGGTCAGCGCCCTGTTTTCTGCCCTGTACACAAACAAGAACAGTTGAAACTCTTCTGTGAAACATGCGATAGATTGACATGTAGAGACTGTCAACTATTGGAACACAAAGAACATAGGTACAGAAGTCATACTCAATTATTGAGTGGTTAAAAATTACTTCTTCTTCTTAAAGCAAATATCGACCCCCAATTTTGTCCCTTAGCATTTTAAATCTAACTTTTGTGTGTTTTATTTCTTAAAGTAGTGTGTGTTGATTGATGGATTATTTGTTTTCATGTTCATGTCTAATTGACTGTCTTATGAATATTTGTCAAAATGTATCATTATGTAGGGTTGGGTTTGCAAGAATGGAATTATATTATTTATTTGTCGTTCCTGTGGTTCAAATAAGCTATTTCCAACTGTAATGTACTTAGATTATGGATTATAATCTGAAAAGCAATGTCCTCATGGATGGTTAACTGACATTCTCATAAATACAGCTAATTGATATCTAACATCAAAGCATAAATATAGATTTCAAATTGGATGTGTTATTTGCAGGAAACTTAGGGATTTATAAACAGCTAAATAAATATAAGCACTAAGCTTAGTTATTCTTTTAATACACAACTTTGTATTTTAACCATATTTTGTCTTGAGAATTAGTAATATTTATTCACTCATCATAAGTCCCTTTCATCTGAACTGTTTGAAACTGTACTGAAAGTCTTAAGTCAGGTATATAAGAAAATTCTTATAAATTTTCCCACCTTCCATGGCACCTGTGTATTACAAGTAAAAAAGATTATTTAGTCTATCCATAGTCTAGAATTTTTGAACATGTTTTTATTATGTTTAGTTAAAAAACTATTTTAAAACACTATTCTTTCAAAGAACAATATTTCTAATGGATGGAAATAAGTTTTATGAATCTATTGTCAAGAAAGGTTAGGAGAAATTAGTTTAACCATACTTAGGTTTTGTGTGTGTGTGTGTGTGTGTGTGTGTGTGTGTGTATGTATGTATGTATATGTATATGTCCCCAGGCCTCACTGTGTTGCTTGTGTAGTCTGGCCTTGAATTTGCAATTCTCCTGCGGCAGCCTCTTGAGTAGCTGGGATTGTAGGTGTGTGCAACTGTATGATTTCTTTAATGAATTAATTCATGTTAATTGGATCTGATAGTCCTAATTGCTAATAATTATTGCATCTTTACTTTGTGTCAGGCACCCCCCCCCCCCAAGTCTTATTTATTTATTTTTATTTTGAGACAGGGTCACACTAAGGTGTTGAGGCTGGCCTTAAACTTGAGATCCTCCTGCCTCAGCCTCTTGAGTCACTGAGATTGTTATAGACATTTGATACCATGCCCAGTTTGTGCCAGGCACTTTTCTGAATGTTGAATGCTCCTTTAATTCACAGCAGCTATTCATGAGTTATAAGTACTGGCATTATGACTTGTTTTAAAGGGAGACCATCTCCCCACAGAAAGCTGTAGTGGTCTGTATAGGGTCCCATTGTAAGTGCTAGAATCAGGATTTAAGCACTCACATTCAGGTTTCAAAACTCCATATGGTATATAAAGTACAGTAGATAGAATATCTCAAATTTGATTGTAAAAGAAAATGCTTTTTATTCTTTTTTTAATGGCAACTTTCACTACTCTAAAAGAATACTTACTAATCCTGTATTAGCCTTAGTTTGTTCTGTTCAGAAATGTCTTATTTTACCTGGAATGTGGCTAATATTTTACTTGAAGTGACTAATCTTATGGATGCCTTCACCTTTAGGGACAAATCCTATCTATCTGTCTATTTATTTATTTAGTTGTAGTTGCACACAATACCCTTGTTTATGTGTGGTGCTGAGGATTGAACCCAGGGCCTTGCACCTGCTGGACGATTGCTTTACCACTGAGCCATAATCTCATCCCCTAGGGACAAATCTTATTGATTATTTTGAAATGGTCTCATTAAGACAGTCGATTACCTTTCTCAGAGATGTAGTGAGGTATTTTTTTTGAGCACTTACATTCCTTTTTTTTTTAATTCTGGTTTGTTATATGACAACGGAATGAATTACAATTCATATTACACTTATAGAACACAATTTTTCATATCTCTTTGTATACAAAGTATATTCACACCATTCATGTCTTCATACATGTACTTTGGATGTGCTATCCATCTCATTCCACTATCATTTCTAACCCCATGCCTCCTCCCTTCCCCTCCCACCTCTCTGCCCTATCTAGAGTTTGTCTATTCCTCCCATGCTCCCCCTCCCTACCTCACTATGAAACAGCTTGAGGCTGGTTGTTTTCAAGAATCATAATAATAACCATTATTTATTAGGTGGTTAGTATATGTCCAATATTGTTAAAACACCATGAACTAGATTTTTTTAAAAGTCATGTTTATTGAGATTATAATTTATATGTGGGGCAATTTACTCCGTTTAGTTTTATAGTTATATGAATTTTGATAACACAAGTATAAAAAAGTCAGCATATATGGATATATAGTACTGTTGTCAAGATACAGAATATGTTACCTTGTCCTTTACTTATTTTTTTAAATAGAGAAATTAATTTTAATATATTTCCATTTAACCCAATGGATTGCCAACATAATTCGTAAAAAAAAAATAATTGTTAGTAAGATTTTATGTTCATTTTCTTTGTATTAGTAATTCTTTGGAGTCTAATATCTATTTAACACATAGCACACTATACATATACATATTTTAAATATTCATTGGCCTCATGTAACCAGTGGCTGCCATATTGGCTCTTTTCTCCATCTTTCACCTTTTGGTGAGACATATGCTGTAGGCTGCCTGATAAGTCCCCTTGTTATGTGGTTTCTTGTTGAGTTCCATCAGAAAGGGACACCAAAGAGATGAACTTAGAATATTCAAGAGTAGAGCAAGGTGTTTTATACTGTGAGTTGGTTTCTACATGCTTTTGGTGGGAATAACTTCAGTTAGGTCACCTTCTCCTGCAAATTTTTTATAATGGCTCTCTCTTATTTCACCTCTTACCTCTCCAAGTTTACAGGAGGAAAGGTGCTTCACAAAATTTGTTAGATACCCTCAACCTTGCCCTTACCTTTATAATTACCTTATTAAACAATTTTTGCTGATTGATTTTTTTCATCCTTGAATCTTGAATAATGAATTTTAAATTATAAGAGAGTAAAATATACCTCATCTCCTATCATAGGCAATGTAGATACACATACCAGATTAATTATATATTAAAATATAACATAAAATCCTAAAACTTTTAAAGAACATATATGCATAACTTTGTGAAGAGAAATGGAAAATAAAAAATATGAAATAAACAAAAATCTGAAAAATTAGATGATGTTAAATTTTTTTGTGTAAAATTTATTAAAAAGTTGAAAGAGACATGAATTGTATTACAGGTTATTTTTGTTTGTTTTTGATATTTAGCTTGACCTTTTCTCTTTTGGTTGGCTTTTCCTTTATTGTAGTTATTCCCGTTGCAGATTTTCATTGTTGTTTTTTATTTCCTCCTCTTGGGATATTTTGCCAAGAATGTTCTGTAGTGCAGGCTTTCTTGTTATAAATTCTTTTAGCTTTTGTTTTTTTTATCATGGAAGGTTTTTATTTTATTGTCAAGTGTGAAGCTTAATTTTGCTGGATATAAGATTCTTGGTTGGCATCATTATCTTTTAGAGCTTGGCGTATGTTGTTGCAGGATCTCTTAGCTTTGAGACTCTGTGTTGAAAAATCTGCTGAGATCCGAATTGGTCTTTTCTTATTCTGGATGCTAGGCATTTCATTTTAATGTGTCTTGGTGTAGATCTGTTGTAATTTTGTACATTTGATGTTCTTTAGGTCTCTTGTGTTTAATTTTCCAGTTCATCCTTCATGCTTGGGAAATTTTCTGCTATTATTTCTTTGAAGAGATTGTACATTCCTTTGGTTTAAATCTCAAAACCTTCCTCTATCCCAGTAAATCTTAAGTTTGGTCTTTTGATGGTATCCCATAATTCTTGGATATTCTGTTCATGGTTTCTTACTATCTTCACTGTGAGGTCAACTGTATTTTCAAGATTGTATATTTTGTCTTCATTGTCTGAGGTCCTGACTTCCAAGTGATCTAGTCTGTTGGTGATGCTAAGTATTGAGTTTTTTAATTGGCTTATTGTTTCTTTCATTTCAAGTATTACTATTTTTTCCCCAGTATCTTTATCTCTTTCTTGAAGTAATCTCTTGCAAGTTGTATTTGCTCTCTCATCTCTTTGTTCAAGTGATCAATTTTTGCCTGTATCTACTCACTTAGGTCGTTTTTTTAATTCCCAAATCATTTTAGTTATGAATATCCTGAACTCCTCTCCTCTGACATTTCACCATCTATAGATTCTATTGTTGTAGTATATTGGTTTGTTTGGGGCACTTTCTTCCCTTGTTTTTTCATGATGTCTATAAGTCTTCCTCTCTTGCAGTGTAGATCTGAGATATTTTAGTTTCTGCCTTATTGTCTTTTAGTGTCCCTATAGGTTACCAATACCTCACTTTTAATGGATAGATCAATATTACAGCACTCAATGTACCCAACGTGTAGGCATATATCAGTTAGCTTCTATTTTTACATATACAGTTTTGTTGCTAATCAGAAATGATGAGCTTGGATATCTTCTACCTTATAGTCAGTAGGTTTGTATAATGGTTTACAGTTTCTAATTGTAGAAGGGGGGTTTGGGGGATTGGCTGAGATGTTTATGAAGTAGGATGTGAGAATATGGAGGTATTAGATTATATGACAAGTGAGAGGGATAATCATAAGAAGTTGGCTGTTAGTAGGAGAAACAAGAGATAGGCAATCCCATGCAAGACTCCCTGTTACCTCAGCAACAGGATAACTGTTAGCTCCCCTAGTAGTGATACCTTTGGTGCAGCCAGCACACAGGGACCTTGATGATGTCTTATCAGGTCCTTATTGTTGTCCCTTGATAAAAGCGGTGATACCCAGTTTGGTGGTGGTGGCAGCCTCAAGCTTATATGTACCTCTCCTCTGGGTCTTTGGGCTACCGTGCGGCAGGCGGGCTCTTCTCCGGGTTTCTTATATAGTGTTCTAAATTCATGGTGACGGGCAAGAAGAAAAGGAAGATGTTATACTTTTTCCCATGAAAAATAGCTTTGTTGGGCATGGCTTAAACCCAAGGGGAATTAGAAAGGAAAAGAAAGAGTAGCTTCAACTACCTCCATCTCAAAGTTTACTCTGATCCTTCCCTTTCCTTCACTATATTTCTTAATTCGGACTTAGATATGAGTAATAATCTATTGATGTGTCTACCTGAATATAGGAAAAAGTAACCTTTTTCTCTTTTTATGCTTAATTCAGGACCCCAACCATTTGTGTGGATTTTTTCTTTCACATTGACCAGTTCTCTGATACCAGCTGGAATTAGGAGTCTGTCTGGAATTAAGAATCAGATCCCATTGGTTAAGGGTCTAGTCCCACAGACTACCCACTTCAGATGCCATTTGTAAACTGATGACTTGGGTTTGCTAGATCATTTGCTAGAGTGACTTGCAGAACCCAGGGACATCCTTAACCTACTACTGCTGATTTATTATGAAGGATATTTTAAATAATACACATGAACACCCCAATAATGAGTTACATAGGGAAGAGCTTCCAGTCTCTTTCTGTTCTAGGCTTGTTACTGCCTAGAACATGTGTATTCAGCAACCTGGAAGTTTTCAAAGTCCTGTCTTTTAAGTTTTTAGGTAGCTTCACTGTGTTATGGACAAAGACATCGACCATTTGTAATCAACTCAACCTTCAGACCCTCTTTTCTTCCTTTAAGCTTAGAGGATAAGACTAGAAGGTCTAACCCTCTAATCATCTGGCTGGTTTCTTGTTGGTTTCCTTGGCTATCCTGGACCCCAAGCAATCAGTCATTAAAAAAATCAGCATATTAAAAACTCTTACCACTTCAGAGATTCCAGGGTTTGTGGAAACTGTGCAGAAAGTGAAGACGACAATTATTTGTAAACTGGTGACTTGGGTTTGCTAGATCATTTGCTAGTTATGTTCCAAACATAGTCAAGGAGGTACTTCTTTTTTTTTTTTAAGAGAGAGAGAGAGAACGAATTCTTTAATATTTATTTTTCAGTTTTTGGCGGACACAACATCTTTGTTTGTATGTGGTGCTGAGGATCGAACCCGGGGCGCACGCGAGCGTGCTACCGCTTGAGCCACATCCCCAGCCCCTACAATTTTTTTATATTGTGTGTGTGTGTATACATATGTATATATATGTTTGTATATACATACACAGAGATACATCTTGGTTCCTTAAGATTATCTTTGCCATATAAGTTTTTGCAAGTATGCTCTCAGATCTTCACAGTGAAGAAATTGTCTCTAATGACACAGTTCTCAGAACCTGTCCCATTATTAAGGGTTGTATGACTATGTGTTGTATCATAAAATCATACTTTTCTTTTTGTGTGTATTTCTATCATATTTTTCTTGGATATATTATTGACAGAACTCATGTCATTTGACTTAAATAGCTCAGGTTCTTATTACTATCAACAGATTTATAACTGGTCTCTCTGGTTTGAGGTTTGCCGTGTCAAATTCATTCTGTCAGTATTGCTCTCAGGATTATTGTGCTGAAGTATAGTGTCCCCAAAAAGCAGCAACAACAAAACACTGCAGCGTTCCCCTCACAGTCAGAGTTCCAAGTTTTCAGCATAGCATACATTATTAATTTAACTAGCATCTTTCTCCTTTAAGTATTTTTTTTAATATGGGGCTTTGCTATGTTGCCTAGGCTGACCTTAGCCTCACCCCTCCCTGCTACCAGCATCTTTATCATCTGTTTGCGAACACCTTCTCTACTACCACCATCATTCTATTTCCTCCTCCTCTTCTCCTTTTCCTCCTCCTTCTCTTTGCTACTACTTCTCCTTTCTTTATTTTCATTGGTACATTAAAATTATATATAATAAGACCATCTTCTCTGTTGACATTCACTGAAAACCCACATTTAAGGGGAAATAACATGCCTTTTGAACTGATTAGTTTTTACCTTCTTTAGCAAGAGTGGTGGTTTTTTGTTTATTTTTTATGTGGTGTTGAGGATTGAACCCAGTACCTCACATGTGAGAGGCCCTGCACCTGCCAAAACCCAAGCCCAAGGGTAGAAGCTTTTAAAGGATGCTGTCTATTTACCTTGGAACTGCTGCCCATAAATGATGCAACTGTTGATTAATAGAGAGCTGTTTATTAGTGTATAATCCTTAGTTGGTTCACAAGCTAGCCTTAGGGGGAGGAGGGCAAGAGGATACGTATTTGTAAATGTGAAGAGTACCTATTTGCATTCTCTTGGTTGTGTGTTCCTGTGTAAACTATTTCCAGTGTCAGAACTGTTCTGACACTGCCTTCCTTAATAGAGTGTTGTTTTACATCATCGAGGACATGGGTATTTCAGGCTTGAGGATTATTTTATATCCTAAAGTCATCTTTCACCCTTTCCCTGTACAGGAGATTAAACCCAGGGCCTTGAATATGCTCTACCACTGAGCTACATCCCTCAACCTTTTTTTTTTTAAATTTGAGACATGGACTTAGTTGCCCAGGATAGCCTTTAACTTGCAATCTAGTCTGAGCCTGCCAAGTAGCTAGGATTATAGGTGTCTACCACGGCCCAGTCATACATTCTCAACAAATGCACAAAAGTAGGTAATATTTTCTCAGATGATGTATATTGTATCATAATATCCAGAAGTTTTCTGTTCTAGAATTCTCATGGTTGCCTGTAGATGGCACTTACAGTCTTTTGTTAAGCTCTAGTTGGCATAAGTATATTTTGCTGTCATTTCTAAAATCACATTTGAATGTGGATCATAGTGGCCCAAAAGTATTGAGAGAAGAGACTGCTTTCTATAATTTGGATATGACCTGTTCAGGCCTCATTCAAATATGGATGTTTTATTCCCCCTTTTAGTTTTGTTTGGTTTTATACTTTTTATTTTTTGTGTCTTTATTGTGGGAAATTTCATACATACATAAAAGTATAATAGTAAAAAATCCCCGATTTTCCCAGCACATAACTTCAACCATTTTTTTCCCCCTATGTACCCCACATACGTTCTTCTCTCCCTCTTTGCCCTGGAAATTATGAAGATTATTCCAGACATGAGGAAGGTCAACATTTAGTTGTGGCTTACAATGTACTAAAAATGTACTGCAGGTTGTGTTTTGTTGTTTTCTAAATAATACTGTATATAGATGGTTCTAAAGATGGTTTGACTTAAAATATCACAAAGGTAATATGTGTTCAGTAGAAATTATACTTGGAATTTTGATCTTTTCCCAGACTAGCAATATGCAGTATGCTAGGCAGTGGCAATAAGCTGTACTTTTGGGTATTTAATCACAGTAGATAGTGATATTCCCATATTTGGAGTGTATGTCCTTTAAAATTCAAAGATATCAACAAACACTAAGCTTATTTCTAAGGTACGTCATAACAGCAGATTTTCTTGATTTGTGAAGTGTCATGATCTAGGTTATTTTTTAAAATTACAACCATTTGAATAGTCTGAACCTTTTCTGGATTTTTTAACCAAACCCTGTTGGTCATACAACCATTGCATTTAAGTTTGTGTTACCTTGTTCTTAGGTTTCTGATATTATCATAATGTTATCCATATAGTGTTATTATACTTGAGACCTGTATGTAGTCTAAATCTCTATTAATCAAGTTATGACAATTAAACTGGCGAATGGAAATAAACTTGTGCCAATATGACAGGTATGAATTGGATCCCTCCCATTTTGAAAGTAGGTAGTGGTTGGCTTTTTTTTTTTTTTATTTGGGTTGCTGGGAATTGAACTCAGGGGCAGTCAGTCACTGAGCCACATCCCCAGCCCTTTTTTGTATTTTATTTAGAGACAGGGTCTCACCAAGTTTCTCAGCACCTCGAATTTGCTGAGGCTGGCTTTGAATTCACAATCCTTCTGCCTTAGCCTCCCAAGTCACTAGGATTACAGGCATTCGCCAGTGTACCCAGCTGGCCCTTTTTTGAGATGGAGACAGAAGAATTTTTTTTTTCCATAAGTTCAGCCACTGAGTACCAGTCTTCCTTAGGCAGTTATTTATTTTTATATTAAGACCATATCAGGGGGGCTGGGGATGTGGCTCAAGGGTAGCGCGCTCGCCTGGTATGCGTGCGGCCCGGGTTCGATCCTCAGCACCACATACCAACAAAGATGTTGTGTCCGCCGAGAACTAAAAAATAAATATTAAAAATTCTCTCTCTCTCCTCTCTCACTCTCTCTTTAAAAAAAAAAAAAAAAAAGACCATATCAGGGACTGCTGATACAGTGGTGACACTACTTTATTCTAATCTTAATAGTCA
The DNA here is from genome assembly GCF_964194105.1 of Spermophilus citellus. Lineage (NCBI taxonomy): Eukaryota > Metazoa > Chordata > Mammalia > Rodentia > Sciuridae > Spermophilus > Spermophilus citellus. Next base: position 20,765,943 of record NC_138191.1, read on the forward strand.
ACTGTGAGTGAGTCTCAATGAGGTATTCACGATTTTCCACAGGCCATGCAGGACATATTGTATAGAGAATTCATTGGTACCACCTTCTATTTTTTATTAAAATGATAATCTCTTTTTGTCTACCATGTATCCTGTGCTATTTCAAATTAACAACCTCTATGTACTTGAGCAGTTCTAGAGGCTCCCATTTAGCATGTCTAATTAGACTGGCTTTTCTGTGAACTCTAAGCCTTCTGTTTTCCAATACTAGGTGGGTGAAGCATACTAGACATAATATCCATATCGGTGATATATTCACAGAAAGTTTGTTAAAATATTCTAATTTTATTTTATTTTTTGTTATTGGAAATTAAAACCCTAGTACTCTTTACTATGGAGTTTCACTCCAGTATCCTTTTAAATTTTATTTTGAGATGGAGTCTTGACCAGGCTGGCATTGAGCTTCCAGTTTTCCTCCCAGCCTTCCAAGTAGCTGGGAATATATTCTGATTTTAATGTGAACAATCACTTCAATCCCAGCAGCATTACCACCTCCCGGTCTAACCTTAACATTTGTTAGAACTTAACTTTAATAATTATTAGAACAGTAAGATTTTGGACTTAAAGTGCATCGGGTTTCCCTGTCAGGGAATTAAACAGAAAGAAATTAGAAATGTTATTAATGCATAATATGAAGGTAATAGGATATTCTCAAAAATTTTACCACCATAAAATATACATGTCTATTATGAAAATTTTTTAAATTTAGCAAAACTTGGGCTGGGTTTGACTAACTGGTAGAGTCAAACGTTGCCTAACATGATTCTCACCACATAAAAATAAATAAATAAAAAATATATTGTGTCCAACTCCAACTAAAAAATAAATATTTAAAAAAATTTATCAAAACTTAAATAACAACCCATTTTCAGTTAAGAAAAATGTAAACAGAAAGATGTAGTATCAAATTATGACTGCAAGAAATTAACTGTAGTGCATACTGTACTATGGCAATAATATTGTGGTCACCCCCTGTTAAATTGTGGTATTGGGTATTGGGAGTATCTGTTTAAAATGCCTTGTGATATTAATCTATATGAGCAATTCATCTTGTCAGTATATTTTGTATTATAGTAAAACGTGATCTCTCCATGTTCTGTAGTATATTTCACTGTGTATAATATATATATGATAAAAATATGCACTAACCAACTGTTTATGTTATTGGGAAGGCCTCTGGTCAGCAGCAGACTATTAGTAGTTAAGTTTGGGGGGAGTCACATGTTATACTTAGATTTTACACCCATCGGGTCAGTATTCCCTGACCCTGTATTGCTTTGGTTCCCCAATTAGGGGTTGAGTTAGAAGATTTTGCCTCTTCTAGGCATTTCAGTTTTTTAAAAAAATTCCTTAAAATTTTAAAATTTCTTCAAACTGGGTAAAGTTAACTTAAGGTTCTTTAAATATTAGGGACTAGATGGGGTTCCTGTTGGTCCACCGGGTTAATGGTGCATTAAGACCTTCCTTTCAAACCCATTAATGTCTACTTTATTCATCATATTTTTACATAACCAAATGTGAGGTAAATCTATTGATTCCTTCCCTTTATCTTTTCCTGCTTTCTTGGGAGTCATTGATTTTCTGTAGATCTCTAAGACCCACAAAGAGAAGCTGAGATACTAAAATCTTATAAGACTTCTTAGATTTTGCACAACTATGATGCATACTCACTAGACTACTATTCATCCTCCACCCCCGCCCCACCCTCATTCCCCCTTTGGTACCAGGGATTGAACCCAGGGGCACTTAACTACTGAACCACATTCCAAGCCCCTTTTTATTTTTTATTTTACACAGGATCTCACTAAGTTGCTTAGGGACTTGATGAGTTTCTGAGGCTGGCTTTGAAATTGTAGCCCTTTTGCCTCAGCCTCCCAAGTTGTTGGTATTACAGTGCTCCCAGCTCCTAGATGACTATTCTTAACAATAGTGACAGTCTAGCTTGGCTGTGTGAGAAGTGTTTCAGCTGCTTATTTTGGGGAGTTCCATTGAGCATTTATAGGAGGACATTTTTCCCTTCTGAAGGCAGAAATAGTGGCTTTTATTGAGTCCAGCAAACTACCTGTCTTCTAAGAAATAACCTGTATATCTGGATCATGTATAACAATTAATGGGTGTTTAGTAGTGAGCTGTGTGACCTAAATCAACTCAAATATGCTATTACATTCCACAGCATTCAAAACCAAAGATACTGCCTCTGTATTAATCACTCTCATAATCTAGTTTGGTAAAGGTTTTTCTTTAGGAAGCTGATGCTGTTGATCTACAAAATGAGACAGTTTCTCTTACTATAACTCTTTGGTTTAGTAGCTTCCTGATTTTGTCTTTTTCTTGTTTGGATTACCTTGTTACCAGGTACAATGCCCCAGGATAAATTTTCCTTTAGAAGTGACACTGAGACTGGTTGTGATATCTTAGACTGGCTGATATATTTATTTGGTGAGTCAGCTCCTTAGGTATAGGGTTATTCATTGTCAACTTTTACTTCTAGTAACTGCAGCTGCAGTTCCAGCAGCATAGGAATCAAAAGTTTATTAATTCCTGGCCTCTTATCCTACCTCTTCCCAAACGATGTGTTTCGATGAGTCGGAGTTGCTCAAAGTTGAGTTGAAATCCTCAGCAACTTAGTAAGACCCTGTCTGAAAATAAAAAGGGCTGGGGATATGCCTTAGTGGTTCAATCCCCAGGAACTAACAAAATAAAAGAAAGAAAAAAAAGAAGCAATCATGGGGCAGAGTCTAGTAGAGTTACAAATGTGGAGCTTCCAGTTTTTTTCTCTTAGTGTAGTCATAGTTATTGTTAACTCCCCCTGCCAATGATGTGTGACAGTGTGCAAGAATATTGCCAACCAAGGAACCTCATTTGAGTCTTGGTGTCCAGAATTTTTGTCAAGGTTCATCATAAGGACATGGTTCACTGTCCACATGGCAAACTTCAGTTTGCAGGACAGCCCATCATGAGGTTGATCTGGTACTTATATTCATATTATTGGCATTTACTTATCCAGCTTGGCTCAAGATCCTCAGGTAACAAAGATACTTGATGGGACATTTCAGCTTAGAGATTACCTTCCAGGAACTGAAGGCAAAAGGTAAACCTCTCTTTGGGCAAGGTTAAATCTTTCACAAAATAATTTGCTATCTTCCACTTGTACTCAAGTAAAACAGTACTGTTCCAAACTTCTCTGCCTTTGCACATGTAATTTCTTAGACTTATAGATTCACCCTCCTTATCTGTTAGTAGAGTTGATATGACCTTAAAACTAGTTCACTTCTATGTGTTATCTTAACTAACATGTTCTGTTTCATTTTTTCTTTTCCTTTGTCCCTCCTTCTCTATCTGGACTTCATCATTTGTAGGGCCTGTTTGATTTTAAATTTCTTATATGCTTATCAGTGAAGTCAGGTCCTCTCAATGCCCCCACAACTTGCCTTCCCCTCCACCCCAGGTATATCCAAGGGCACTCTACTGCTGAGCTACATCCCCAGCCCTTTTTTATTATGTTGAAACAAGGGTTTGCCTGAATTGCTGAGGCTGGCCATGAACTTGTGGTCCTCCTGTATTAGCCTCTCAAGTAAGCTGGGTTTATAGACATGCTTCCCATTTCTTTTTGAATGAAAACATTAAGTTTTTTTTTTTTTTTTTTTTTGAAGACCTGTGGCTCTGTCTTTTATGAAATTAGCTGAGTTTTCCCCCTTATTCTTTATTAGCTTAGTTTGCGGCTTTTATAGGCCATTTAGTGACTTACCTATTATTTCGTAATTCTCACAGTTCTCTTTTATCCTTATTCATTTTCCCCTTAGTTTGATTTTATATTACTTTTCTTAGATCTTTATGTTGAATTCCTGCTTTATCAGAAAGATGTGAATTTTTCCTCTGAGTACAAATTGAACTTCTTTCAAACATGATTGACTTCTATAGTCAGTAATTTAGTTTTGATTATATTTTCCTCCCCCTTTTCAGCTTGTTGAAAAATTGATACATAATATAGTGATAAAGATAGTGAACTTTTAAAAAAAATATTTAGTTGTAGATGGACATTGTTTTATTTATTTATTTTTATATGGTGCTGAGGATCGAACCCAGTGCCTCACACATGCTAGGCAGGTGTCCTACCACTGAGCCACAACCCCAGCCCTGGTGAACAGTGTGTCTATGCACATCTTTTTTTTTTTTTTTTCCCCCTGATATTGAGTATTGAACCCAGGGGTATTCTACCCCTGAGCTGTACTACCAGCTCTTTATTTTTAAATTTGAGATGGAGTCTTGCTGAGTTGCCTACGCTGTTCTTGAACTTGGGATTTTCCTGTCTCAGTCATCAGAGTAGCTAGAATTACAGCTATGCATCACTGCACTTGGCTACATGTATTTTTTTTTAAACAATAGGCAAACTGTTCAACTTTATTAATAATAACAAGGTTAGTAAAACTAAAACTACAATAAGAAAAACATGTAAACTAAACCATTACATATACACAGTGCCATATTCAGGCAACATGGGAGACAGTTACTTTTAATATACTTAAAATTGGAATTGGTTATATGTATCTTTAAATGGAGAAAATATATTACCAACTTTAAAGTTTGTTGTGAAGATTGAGAATTGTACCTACGAAGTATTTAACATTGTAAGTGCTCCATAATAATGTAGTTTTGATTGACTGTTACTAACATATTGACCTACAAATTTTCTTTTATCTTTAAAATCACTTTATTGAGGTTTTGGGCATACTTCATGACCTTGGATATTCTCACAAAGGAAAGCAGCTATGAAACTATGAAATTTTGTACCTGAAAGTCTTATGAGGTTTCTACCCAACAATGGGGTTATTCCTCCTCTCTCTATAAAAGGTTTATTCACAGTAAAGGATTAAAAGAGGTATAGAGCTTAGTATGGTAGCCCACACACTTAATTTCAGCGATTTGGGAGACTAAGGCAGGAGGAGTGTAAAGTTCAAGACCACTCACAGCAGATTAGCTAGACCTCAGTAATGTAGCAAATAACTTAATAAGATGTAACTCAGTGGTAAAATGCCCCTCAGTTCTGGCTGGGATTGTGGCTCAGTGGCAGAGCGCTTGCCTCGCAAGTGTGAGGCACTCTGTTTGACCCTCAGCACCACATAAAAAGAAATAAATAAAATAAAGGTATTATGTCCATCTACAACAAAAAATATTTTAAAAAATGCCTCTGGGTTCAATTCCTAATGGGGGACAGAGAGGATGGGAAAGAAAGTATAGTGGAAATTTCAGTTAGTTTTCAAAAGCTCAGTGCCCGTAGACAGGGGCCACAAGCCCAGCCCTACTACAAGCCTGTGCTTATGTCCTCCCTTGCCTGCCACAGTGTGTGGGGTTCATGACACCCTCCTTGAGAAAGAGGGGATTTGGTGCCTGTCGGGTGTGTCCTGGATCAGAGATGGCTCCTGAGGGGTCTATAGGCTTTCTGCGGGCATGGTGTTTTCATCATAGGTGTTAATTCTTTTCTCTTTTCTTTTTTTTTTTTTTTGGTACCAGGATTATATTCCCGGTGCTTGACTACTGAGCCACACCCCCTTCCTTTTAAATATTTTATTTAGGGTCAGGCTCTCGATGAATTGCCTAGGGCCTCCAGCCAAGGGCCTCACTGAGTTGCTTAGGGCCTGGGTAAGTTGCTGAGGCTGGCTTTGAACGGTGTTCTCCTGCCTCTGCTTTCCAAGTCACTGGGATTACCGGCATGTGCCAGTGGACCAGCTGGTAACACTTTTCTTGTGAGTACCTGGAATGGATAAAAGTGGCAGTTACATCCCCCGTCCCCCTCCCCCCAACCACTGAATTTATATCTGGAATGAAACCCATGAAATTAATCTAGAGTAGGAAATTTCTCAAGACCTGGAATGACTTTGGGCAGCATGAGGAGGCCTTGGAAGGCCTGTTTGAGAGCACAGGGCTACAGAAGAGTTTACCAGCAGAAGGACTTATGGCAAACAATTGATCAGAAACACCAGTAGGGAAATTTTTGAATTCTTCAGACAGCTGATTCCTGGTTCAAATTAAGTAAAATCTACACTGAGGAGGAAACAGTTTCAAATATGAAAAGCAGGGCTGGGGGTGTGACTCAAGCGGTAGCGCGCTCGCCTGGCATGCATGTGGCCCGGGTTCGATCCTCAGCACTACGTACAAAGATGTTGTATCCTCCGATAACTTAAAAAAAAAAAAGAAAAGCATGTTATTTAGCATTCTAATGTAAATTTAGGAAACAAATGAAATAGTAGACTTTATTTATTTTTAACTATGGTAAAATATTTTTCAAAGTTTCAGACCCAGGGCTGGGGATGTGGCTCAAGCGGTAGCGCGCTCGCCTGGCATGCGTGTGGCCCGGGTTTGATCCTCAGCACCACATACAAACAAAGATGTTGTGTCCGCCAAAAACTAAAAAATAAATATTAAAAAAAATTCAAAAAAAAGTTTCAGACCCGTCTCTAAGGATTTACATGATTCTGAATCTTGATAATATTCCAAATATGAAACATTTCATTGAAAAAAGGATACTTAAGAAGTGTACCCAAGGAAGAAGATCTCAGAATGGAAAAGTGTTTCTAACAAATTATATACATATGATCTTGGCAGCATAACAGACATTAGGCTTGGTCTTTCAGACTGCTACATTGAATCAATGTTGGATTTCATTCATATGTGCCACAAAACTGACCTGCTTTCCTTCACTTAAAGATTCTACACAACTGTTCCCAAGTTCCAGCTCTCCAGATGTTTTAATGTCAGCGCCCTTGAGATTTGGCATTTATACAGGTAGATGAACTTTTGCCCAGTGAGTGCTGCTAATACAGACCAACATGAGCATTGTTTTCTTTTCTGGCGATGAAGTAAAATCAAGTTATTTAAGAAGAAGAGAAGCCACACTGCATTTCTGCTATATAAGATTACTTTGTCATTGCCTTTTAGTCTTTCTCATATTCTTCTCAATTATCGTGTTGTATTGATTTAGCCACCTGGTTCTGTTCTTGTTAACACACGTCTCTCAGTGCCTTCCCTCTTCATTTTGTCTTTTTCCCTCTGTTCAGTTAGGGAAAATATGCAGGTATTCCTGTTATTCCTGATGGGATCAGTTCTATCTGTCAAGGGAGAGAAAAGACAGGGTGTTCCAAAAACTGATTTCCCGTGTCTTGTAATAGCAATAGCCAGACAAGACTTTGGCAATGGCAGCTTTCTAGTACAGGAGACTAGCCCTTCAGTCATGAGCCGTTATGCCTTTCAACCCGTTACTTTGTATTACTGTCTAATACAAATGCCTAAACCTTCTGTTTCCTTTTTGTGTTTTAAAATGTTTTTCCAAATTGAATAATACTTTCCCTTTTCTTTTCACCTGTTAGTTGTTACAAATCAACTTCAGTATGAATAAGTAAGGGAAACATTGAGTTTGGAGTTAAAAATAAACTTTCTAGGATTGAAGCTGAATGATTTCTTAAAATTGTAATGGATAAATTTGGAATCAGGAAGTCAAAATTTTTTGACATTAAAAAGAATTAAGAAATTTATTTTAGACTTTGTACTTAAGTAAGACATGCCATTAGTAGGGGCTGAGAAGAAAAGAAGACAACAGGAGCAAAATACAGTGATATAGATGATGCCATCTACATGTGGTACCAATAGAAACACCTAGCTGGACCTGTTAGAGGTGTGAAGCTTTAGGCTGCTGCACAGAGATTTATACAATGTTTTGGGTGAACAGCCTGGAAAGGTCTGTTTGCTTGGCTTTTTAGATTTCCAAATGGGCATACAATCAGGAACCAAAAAGTATGTATGGAACAAGTCCTAAGTTCAGCTTCAGAAAATGCTGTGCCATTTAGATAAAAACTGTCTATGATAATGGGGATGAGCATGACCTCTTTTGAAAGTCAATGCCAGAAGGCATTCAGGAAAGTAGAAAAATCTCCCTGCCAGGGAGGAAAATAAAGAATGGCTGTCTGCCTTTTTATGTGCAAATATAGAGGGAACTCATAAAAATCACTTCTTATTGGCAAATCCAAGCTGTCTCCAATGTGATAGAGGTCATGGGTATATTACTTGTGATGTATAAACCCAGTAAAGATGCTTGGTTCATCAGAGAATTATTTTCAGAATGATTCTTTCAAAACTTTGTTCTTGAAGTCCAGTATTTTCAACCTAATATTCTAAGACTTCATGAAGAGGATGTCAGAGCATTTTACTTTTGGACAATTCCCCAGCTCACCCTTCTGCTAAATACTAACCAGTGAGGACAGTTGAATAAAATACATGTAATTCTCCATAAGGCTTCAACTTGGATTCAAAGAATCAGGGTTTGATCTTCAGTTGCAAATGATTATGAACAAGATAAAGGTGAAAAAAGAATTTCCAAGATTAAAGTTTACAAAATAAAAAGAGCAGTTTTTAAATGGGCAAATGTTGGGATGAAGTAAAAACAAATAGCCATACCAAATGCATGGGAAAAAAGTAACCTGACTGTGATTTTCAATACTTAGGAGATAGGGATTACAGAGAGATTCTTTTTTTTTATTTTTATTTTTTAGTTTTAGGTGGATATCTTTATTTTACATTTTTGTGGTGCTGAGAATCAAACCCAGTGCCTTGTACATGCAAGGCAAGCACTCTTCCTCTGAGCCACACTCCCAGCCCCGAGAATTGGTGTTTTGAGACCTAGGCATCATGAGATTAAGGATACCTTCAATATACCTTCAAATTGTGGTTGAAGTAATTATGTTTTAAAGATTTTTGCATTTATATCATCATATATGATATAGGCTTTGAATTGTCATTGTTTTTATCAACTGATATTGTTTTGCATTTTAGTGCCCACTTATGTTGGTTATAAACTATGCAGTTTGAAAATAATTTTATATTTCTTTAAAGTGTATATAGAAGCTAGGAAAAATAGATGTGGAAGATCTGATAATTGATCTGGTAGAGTTGAATGAACTCAGGGTATGCTAAGGAAATATAAAAGAAGCCAATCAGTTTATTTTTCAGAAACGCACAGTATCTCAGGATCTTGAGATGATAAATAGCGTAAAAGTTGAGCTCTTTCTCTAGAGAGAAATAAAATCAGAGACGCTTTGGATTTGGGAATATGAAGGATTAGGATAAGATACTAGGCTAAAATAGAAAAGATTATAAATTTGCTGACTAAACTGTAGGAGCACCCTCTACCCACTTGTTTCTGAATTTCCAATAGTGAGACTTTTCCATTTTATAATCCCTTCCTATATCCCTCTTAGGCACTAAACTTTTCATCATGTGGAGAAAGTCAATGATAAAAAGAGGTTGCTAAAATTTGGCACTTGAGGTTCATTTCTAGTTTAAAAGTTGGGTCTTTTGCAGATTTCGTACTCCAGTCCATAAATCCTGTTCTCTCACAGGAATCGAAGAGTCTTTTAAGTATATTAAGTATGAATGGATGTTTGAGGATTATGATATTGGAGGGGAGCTACTTATGTTGTGTGATATGTTAAAAATTTCCAGTCTCTGCTGGGCATGGTGGCTATAATCCCAGTGGCTCAGAAGGCTGAGGCAGGAAGTTCATAGTCAGCCTCAGCAATTTAGCCAGGCATTAAGCAACTCAGTGAGACCCTGCCTCTGAATAAAATACAATATAGGGCTGGGATATAGGCTCCGTGGTTGAGTGTCACTGAGTTCAATCCCCATATCCACCCCCATCCCTGTCCTACCCTGCCAAATTTCAGTTTCTATCTTTTGTAAATCTATTCTTGAAACATTTGTGGTATCAGGATAACTGTAAATTCATAGTTTAGGCTCACTTAAATACAGGCAGAATTCTGCTTAGTGAGAGATTGTGCAGATGTTTTGTTCTTGATAAAAAGGAATAAATGTTGGTGTCAGCCTTTTTTCTGGCTTCTTTGAATTTGGATGTGATGTTGGGAAATCTGATACTACTATCTGCTGGTGAGGGTAAGTGAAAATACTCTCAAGGGTTCTAGATTTGATGTTGAACTGTTTAACACATCAACTACCTATTTCCTGTCTTTTTTTTTTTTTTTTTTTTTTGGAGGGGGAGTACTGGGGATTCAACTCAGGGCACTTGAACACTGAACCATATATCCCCAGCGCTATTTTGTATTTTATTTAGAGACAGGGTTTCACTGAATTGCTTAACACGTAGCTTTTGCTGAGACTTGCTTTGAACTTGCGATCCTTCTTCCTCAGCCTCCTGAGCCGCTGGGATTACTGTGCTTAGCTCGTGTCTTGTTATATGAGCCACTGTTAGTCACTACAGTTGGATGCACATGAAAAATGACCAAGATGCACTAGAGAAAAAAGAAGAAGGATGAAAAAGCATGATGTAGGAACCAAAGGAGATGCCAAATTATTAGAAATTACAACATCCTCAAAGATTTAAGAAGCTGTTGGTCACAGCTTCTTAGTATAAGGACAGAATCTCTGTAAAAGTCATAATCAAAATAGAAAGCACTCCTAGAAGTATAATGGTTAAAATGAAAAATTAATAGTTTTGGTCAATAAATTCTAGGTAGTCCCCTAGAAACCAGAGCAAAAGAAGGGAAAATAAAAATGTTTAGATTATGAGTTCTGACAGACATACAATATGAAAAAACAAATTTTTGGAAAATTATCAGATAACTAAGGCAAGAAATTCTTTGAAGAACCCAAAGTCATCAAAATGAAATGTCTTTAGTTCTAGAATGATTGTAAACAAACAAACAAAAAGACCTATATTGAATTGTATACTATCAAAAAATTACAGTGTACAATGGATTAAAATTAAGATCATAAGTTTCCAAAGAATATTAGAATGTTGCCAGCCAATGAGATAGGAATCATAAATGGGACCTTAAAAAATTAACAGGGGTGGGGATGTGGCTCAAGCGGTAGCGCGCTGGCCTGACATGCATGTGGCCCAGGTTCAGTCCTCAGCACCACATACAAACAAAGATGTTGTGTCCGCCGAAAACTAAAAAATAAATATTAAAAATTCTCTCTCTCTCTCTCTCTCTCTCTCTCTCTCTTTAAAAAAAAAAATCGCAATATCAGGAGCTAGAAGATGCTGGAATAGTGACCTCAGAAATTGAAAGGTGAAGGGAAAAAATTTTCAACCTAGAATACTACAGTTAAACTATAAATTGGTGTGAGTGTAAAATGTATTATACCTTTTTAGCATTCAAAATTTCAGAAACTTTGTCTCCCATGTACCTCTTTATGGAAAGATCAGAAGATATGATCTTCCATAATAATTTATTAAACCAAAGAAAGTAAAAGGAATACCTCAAACAACAGCTCTGCAATTTTTAGACTAAAGAAATGAAAGTAAAAATGGAACCATATCTACGATATTTGTTATTGGGTTAATTGAAAAACAATGTTGAACATAAAGGAATTATGCCTCAATGTAATAAAATCAATCTGAAAGTGAAAAAAAAAAAAAGAAAAACAATGTTGACAGAAATTTGAGATATATGATAGATCATAAGAAACGTTAAGAGATTGTCAGAATGGGATAAGAGAGAACTTGTCTCTTGAAGTAAGTCTTTTTCTCCTGATGATGATGATCACTGTAAGATCACTTTCATTCTTCAGTCCTTACCTGGTAAAGATGGGGTTGATTTACTGGAAGTAGAATTTCTTGTCCATCTCACAGATTATAGCTCCAGGTTCCAATCCTCTTTACCACCAACCTTTGCAGCTTCTCCATTATAACCAGCCTTGAGTCTACCAACTCCTTTATCCTTATTTTTTACCAAAAAAGTTCTGTACTGTCTTTCCATCTGTCATCCTTTAATTCCTATAAGACTCAATACATGCCCAATTCTGACCCTTCTTCTACTTGTTCTCTGAACTTCTTGGTTTGTTGTTAAGAGAAAGATCCTCAACTTTGATCTTTTACTGGGGCATTTTGCTATAATATACTGTTTCCTCTGCAGCCTTTTTAACTGGTGAATTTTTTTTTCTTTCATGTCCTATGTATCACTGGTTGTAGAGGTGAGATAGGTCTTTGCTATTTGTAGGTCATTCTTTCTCCTCCTTCTTTTGGAATATCCAGATTTTAATTTATATTATAATATCCAGATTTTAATTTATGCCACCATGCACAACTCCTTCTAGCTGTCCTCTAAAAACTCCATTCCTGGGCTGGGGTTGTGGCTCAGTGGGTAGAACCCTTGCATAGCATGTGTAAGGCACTGGGTTCGAACCCTAGCACCACATAAAAAATAAATAAAGGTATTGTGTTCATCTACAACTAAAATTAAAAAAAACAAAAAACAAAACCCAAAACAAAAAATCTCCATTCCCTTTTACTCTTGAAGATTGTTGCTTCTATCTCAGTGGTAAACTCTGGAATACTACTATGATCTTAATATCTGGCAATTTTAGTGTATGTAAATTTGGTTCTTCAGAACTCCTAGTCTGTGTTCTTTGAACTCTTTTTTTTTTTTTTTTTTTTTTGGTAGCAGGTATTGAACTCAGGGGCACTCAACCACTCGGCAACACCTCCAGCCCTATTTTTTGTATTTTATTTAGAGGCAGGGTCCCACTGAGTTGCTTGATACCTTGCCTTTACTGAGACTGGCTTTGAGCTATTGATCATCCTTTTTTATTTTTTAAGAATTATATAAAGGTAATTTTTATTTCATTTTTAAAATTTATTTTATTGGTTGTTCAAAACATTACAAAGATTGCAGAATCACATCGGTTATGCATCCACATTTTTACATAATGCCATATTGGTAACTGTTGTATTCTGCTACCTTTCCTATCCTCTACGACCCCCCTCCCCTCCCCTCCCATCTTCTCTCTCTACCCCATCTACTGTAATTCATTTCTCTCCTTGTTTTTTTTTTTCCCCATTCCCCTCACAACCTCTTACATGTAATTTTATATAACATTGAGGGTCTCCTTCCATTTCCATGCAGTTTCCCTTTTCTCTCCCTTTCCCTCCCACTGCATGTCTCTGTTTAATGTTAATCTTTTCCTCCTGCTCTTCCTCCCTGCTCTGTTCTTAGTTGCTCTCATTATATCAAAGAAGACATTTGGCATTTTTTTTTTAGGGATTGGCTAGCTTCACTAAGCATAATCTGCTCTAGTGCCATCCATTTCCCTGCAAATTCCATGATTTTGTCATTTTTTAGTGCTACGTAGTACTCCATTGTGTATAAATGCCACATTTTTTTTTTTAAAGAGAGAGAGAAAGAATTTTTAATATTTATTTTTTAGTTCTCGGCGGACACAACATCTTTGTTGGTATGTGGTGCTGAGGATTGAACCCGGGCCGCACGCACACCAGGCGAGCGCGCTACCACTTGAGCCACATCCCCAGCCCCATTGCCACATTTTTTTTATCCATTCATCTATTGAAGGGCATCTGGGTTGGTTCCACAGTCTAGCTATTGTGAATTGTGCTGCTATGAACATCAATGTGGCAGTATCCCTGTAGTACGCTCTTTTAAGGTCTTCAGGGAATAGTCCGAGAAGGGCAATAGCTGGGTCAAATGGTGGTTCCATTCCCAGCTTTCCCAGGAATCTCCATACTGCTTTCCAAATTGGCCGCACCAATTTGCAGTCCCACCAGCAATGTACAAGAGTACCCTTTTCCCCACATCTTCGCCAGCACTTGTTGTTTGACTTCAAAATGGCTGCTAATCTTACTGGAGTGAGATGGTATCTTAGGGTGGTTTTGATTTGCATTTCTCTGACTGCTAGAGATGGTGAGCATTTTTTCATGTACTTGTTGATTGATTGTATGTCCTCCTCTGAGAAGTGTCTGTTCAGGTCCTTGGCCCATTTGTTGATTGGGTTATTTGTTATCTTATTGTCTAATTTTTTGAGTTCTTTGTGTACTCTGGCTATTAGGGCTCTATCTGAAGTGTGAGGAGTAAAAATTTGTTCCCATGATGTAGGCTCCCTGTTTACCTCTCTTATTGTTTCTCTTGCTGAGAAAAACCTTTTTAGTTTAAGTAAGTCCCATTTGTTGATTCTTGTTGTTAACTCTTATACTATGGGTGTCCTATTAAGGAATTTGGAGCCCGACCCCACAATATGTAGATCGGAGCCAACCTTTTCTTCTATCAGACACATAGTCTCTGATTTGATATCAAGGTCCTTGATCCATTTTAAGTTGACTTTTGTGCATGGCAAGAGAAGAGGATTCAGTTTCATTTTGTTGCATATGGATTTCCAGTTTTCCCAGCACCATTTGTTGAAGATGCTATCCTTCCTCCATTGCATGCTTTTAGCCCCTTTATCGAATATAAGATAGTTGTAATTTTGTGGATTGGTTTCTGTGTCCTCTATTCTATACCATTGGTCCACCCGCCTGTTTTGGTACCGTTACCATGCTGTTTTTGTTACTGTTGCTCTGTAGTACAGTTTGAAATCTGGTATCGCTACACCTCCTGATTCACACTTCCTGCTTAGAATTGCTTTTGCTATTCTGGGTCTTTTATTTTTCCATATGAATTTCTTGATTGCTTTATCTATTTCTATAAGAAACGCCGTTGGGATTTTGATTGGCATTGCATTGAACCTATAGAGAACTTTTGGTAATATCGCCATTTTGATGATGTTAGTTCTGCCTATCCATGAACAGGGTGTATTTTTCCATCTTCTAAGATTTTCTATTTCTCTCTTTAGGGTTCTGTAGTTTTCATTGTATAAATCTTTCACCTCTTTTGTTAGGTTGATTGGTCTCTGATATATAGGAATGCCTTTGATTTATGCGTGCTGATTTTATATCCTGCCACTTTGCTGAATTCATTTATTAGCTCTAGTAGTTTCTTTGTAGACCCTTTTGTGTCTTCTAGGTATAGAATCATATCATCCGCAAATAGTGATAATTTAAGTTCTTCTTTTCCTATCTTAATGCCTTTAATTTCTTTTGTCTATCTAATTGCTCTGGCCAGTATTTCGAGAACTATATTGAATAGAAGTGGTGAGAGAGGGCACTCCTGTCTTGTTCCAGATTTTAGAGGGAATGCCTTCAGTTTTTCTCCATTTAGAATGATGCTAGCCTGAGGCTTAGCCTATATAGCTTTTATAATGTTGAGGTAAGTTCCTGTTATCCCTAGTTTTTCTAATGTTTTGAACATAAAGGGATGCTGTACTTTGTCGAATGCTTTTTCTGTGTCTATCGAGATGATCATATGGTTCTTATCTTTAAGTCTATCTATGTGGTGAATAACGTTTATTGATTTCCGTATATTGAACCAGCCTTGCATCCCAGGGATGAATCCTACTTGATCATGGTGCACAATCTTTTTGATATGTTTTTGTACAGGATTTGCCAGAATCTTATTGAGGATTTTCACATCCAAATTCATTAGGGATATTGGTCTGTAGTTTTCTTTCTTTGAGGTTTCTTTATCTGGTTTGGGGATCAGGGTGATATTGGCCTCATAGAATGAATTTGGAAGTTCTCCCTCTTTTTCTATCTCCTGAAATAGATTGTGGAGTATTGGTATTAGTTCTTCTTTAAAGTTCTTGTAAAACTCTGCTGTGTATCCATCCGGTCCTGGGCTTTTCTTGGTTGGTAGTCTTTTGATGGCTTCTTCTATTTCCTCACTTGATATTGGTCTGTTTAGGTGGTTTATATCTTCCTGACTCAATCTGGGTAGTTCATATGTCTTAAGGAATTTATCGATGCCTTCACTATCTTCTATTTTATTAGAGTATAGGGTTTCAAAATAATTTCTAATTATCTTCTGTATTTCTGAATTGTCTGTTCAGATGTTGCCTTTTTCATCCTGTAAGCTAGTAATTTGGCTTCTCTCTCTTCTTCTCTTTGTTAGCATGGCTAGTGGTCTATCAATCTTATTTATTTTTCAAATAACCAACTTTTAGTTTTGTCAATTTCTTTGACTGTTTCTTTTGTTTCGATTTAATTGATTTCAGCTCTAATTTTAATTATTTCTTGCCTTCTAATGTATTTGTTGCTGATTTGTTCTTCTTTTTCTAAGGCTTCGAGGTGTAGTGTGAGGTCATTTATTTGTTGGCTTTTCCTTGTTTTAAGGAATGAACTTCATGAAATGAATTTTCCTCTTAGTACTGCTTTCATAGTATCCCAGAGATTTCGATATGTTGTGTCTGAGTTTTTGTTTACCTCTAAGAATTTTTTTATTTCCTCTTTGATGTCTTCTGTAACCCTTTGTTCATTCAGTAGCATATTGTTTAATCTCCATGTGATGTAGGATTTTTCCTTTCTCATTTTATTATTGATTTCCAATTTCATTCCATTATGATCGGATAAAATGCATGGTAGTATCTCAACTCCTTTGTAATTGCTAAGATTTGCCCTGTGACATAATATGTGATCTATTTTTGAGAAGGATCCATGTGCTGCTGAGAAGAAGGTGTATCCGCTTGATGTTTGGTGGTATACTCTGCATATATCAATTAAGTCTAAATTATTAATTGTATTATTGAGCTCTATGGTTTGTTTATTCAACTTTTGTTTGGAAGATCTGACAAGTGGTGAGAGAGGTGTGTTAAAATCTCCCATGATTATTGTGTTGTGGTCTATTAGACTTTTGAACTTGAGAAGAGTTTGTTTAATGAATGTAGCTGCACCATTGTTTGGGGCATATATATTTAATGATCGTCAAGTCTTGTTGGTGTATGGTTCCCTTGAGCAGTATGTAGTGTCCTTGTTTATCCCTTTTGATTAACTTTGGCTTGAAGTCTATTTTATTTGATACAAGTATGGACACCCCTGCTTGCTTCCGGGGTCTGTATGAGTGATATGATTTTTCCCAACCTTTTACCTTCAGTCTGTGTATGTCTTTTCCTATCAGATGAGTCTCCTGTAGGCAGCATATTGTTGGATTTTTTTTTTTTTTTATCCATTCTACTAGCCTATGTCTTTTGATTGGTGCATTTAAGCTATTAACATTTAGGGTTGCTATTGAGATATGGTTTGTATTTCCAGCCATATTTGGTTATGTTTGTTACTTAACATGGTTTGTTTTTCCTCTATGCTTAGTTTTTCCTTTACTGTACTACCTCCTGCTGTTGGTTTTCATTGTTTTTCATTTCCTCTTCCTGTAATGTTTTGCCAAGGATGTTTTGAAGAGCTGGTTTTCTAGCTGCAAATTCTTTTAAGTTTTGTTTGTCGTGGAAGATTTTTATTTCATCTTCAATCCTGAAGCTTAATTTCACTGGATACATGATTCTTGGTTGGAACCCTTTTTCTTTCAGCGGTTGAAATATGTTGTTCCAGGATCTTCTAGCTTTCAGAGTCTGTGTTGAAAGATCAGCAGTTATCCTGATTGGTTTACCCCTAAATGTAATCTGCTTCCTCTCTTGTGGCTTTTAAGATTCTCTCTTTATTCTGTATGTTGGGCATCTTCATTATTATGTGTCTTGGTGTGGATCTCTTATGATTTTGTACATTTGGTGTCTTGTAGGCTTCTAGTATTTGGATTTCTTTTTCATTCTTTAAGTCTGGGAAGTTTTCAAGTATTATTTCATTGAATAGATTGCTCATTCCCTTGGTTTGGACCTGTATACCCTCTTGTATCCCAATAACTCTTAGGTTTGGTTTCTTGATGTTATCCCATAATTCTTGGATGTTCTGCTCATGATTTCTTAACATTCTCACTGAGCTGTCTATGTTCTTTTCAAGTTGAAAAACTTTGTCTTCATTGTCTGAAGTTCTATCTTCTAAGTGTCTATTCTGCTGGTAATGCTCTCATTTGAGTTTTTAATTTGGTTTATTGTTTTCTGCATTTCCAGGATTTCTGTTTGTTTTTTATATCCTCTATCTCCCTATAGAGTTGATCTTTTGCTTCTTGGATTTGTTTATGTAATTCATTGTCAAAGTGATTTTTTCATTGTCTGAATTTGCTGTATAATGTCTTCCTTGAGACTCCAGATCATCTGAAGCATGTATATCCTGAACTCTTTGTCTGACATTCCATCAGCTGGAGATATTACCTCATCTAATGTTGAATTGACCTGTATTATTTGTGGTCCTTTCTTTCCTTGTCTTTTCATACTGCTCATGATTCTTTCTAGCTTTGTGAAACTGTTGTGCTAATATTTTTCCCCCTATATATTTGTATTGTTCTTGTATAGCTCCAAAGTCCCTCTTTTGCGGAGAAAGACAATGTTAACAGTTCCCAATATCAACAGTACATTATCTAAGCACAAGTTTTCATTATTAATACATTTATAGTTAGATTCTAAGACTATAGATATTGGTTTTAATTATTACTTAAGAATATATTCATTAGTTTCATAAAAGGTGTACCATATCTGGTGGCATATAGAAAACTTAATTTCAGACAAAGGATGTTATACTTAGAGGGAAAGGAGTGAGGGTATGAGGTTAAACCAACTTAGCACCTTTGGTAATTTATGGAAGAATGTATAGACTCAACCTCATATCTGAATTTAGATAGTTACCCTATGTATAGATAGCAAAGGTTAGGAGATTGAAAGTGGGATAGAGAGTACGAATGAAAAAAAAAAGAAAAAAAAACAAGGAAGAAAAGAGAAATAAGAGAAGGAAAAGGAAAGTAAGATAGAAATAAAAAAATGGGGGGAAGGTGGGGTATATGCAGTTCCTCTATATTATATTACTTTGCTAATTCGGTTGTTCATGCACAGTTCTTGGTTTCACATATGCTGAAGTTGTGGAAGAGAGAGAAGAAAAGAGAGAAAGAAAGAGAAAAATAAGTCTCTCAGAACACTGTTTTCCTTGCTTCCAGTAGGTGGCGTTATCTCTTCCTAGCTTGAGCCTCTGTATTCAGGGTGGTGGGTATAGCCAGTGTGAAAGGCAATGAGCTTCCACCTGTATCTTCCCTGCTCTAGTCTCTGAGGTAGAAACCAGGTGCCTGTACAGTTGTTGTTTTGCATTGATAGCTACAACCCCCAAAAGCTTGTGGGAAATATTTTGAGTTATCGCAGCTAAGGGTGGGGGAGTTGGAAACCGGGTACCTGGATCAGCCTTAGAACCGTGCTGGTAGCCACACCCCTTTTGATGGTTTTTAAGGGTTGATGGGCTTCCTCCGGGCTAGCACTTGGGGCGGGGCCGTACTTCCTCCTCAGGTCTGGCTTGGCGCCCTATTGATCATCCTTAAGCCTCTGGAGCTCCTGGGATTACAGGCTATGCACCACCGCACCTGTCTTCTTTGAACTCTTTTCTAGTGTTCTTGTTCTTTATTTTGCGGTAGTCACAGTCCTATAACGATATACTGGATATTGTCATTTCTAGTAATTGTACTAGTTTCATGCATTTTTCTTTATGGCCGTGTTTTCTATCATTCCTGCTCATTCTATTTAGTAACAGACTTCCACAAGTATTCAAGCACATAGTAGCTGCTTTTAAATAGTTGAGAAACCCTGGCTCTATCTTTTAGTTGGAGGACCTTTCCCTATCTTTTAATTGGAATGTTTAATCCCTGTTACACTTAACATAATAATTTACATGTTAGGTTTATATGTACTATTTGGTTTTTGTTGTGTTGCTGGGTAGAATGCAGGGACTTGCACATGCTACTGAATTACATTTCAGCCCAACAGTTTGTTTGTTTTTTTTTTTTTTGATCTGCTCTTGGCCTTTTTTTTTTTTAAATATTTATTTTTTGGTTGTAGATGGACACAGTACCTTTATTTATTTTTATGTGGTGCTGAGGATTGAACCCGGGGCCTTGGACATGCTAGGCGACCGCTGTATCCCTGAGCCGCTGTATCCCCAGCTCTTGGCTTTTAAAGCTGTACCTCTTCATGCTTATGAGTAATTGCTTTAGGGATAATGATTTGCAGCTCTAACTTAATGACTCCTTAAAGTATTGTACCATTTCTCACTTTTTAAGATTTTATTAGTAACCTTATAGTAGCCTTATAAAACAGTAATTTATTATCCAATCCCTATTTTTATTTTTTAAAACACATTATAACTTACCTTATAGTGCTTTTTTGAAAAAATAGCTGACAATTTTAAGACGGTTATAAGAAAGGAAAATAAAAGCCTAGTGTTTTGTACTTACTCACTTATTACCATTGCTGTTTCACCTCATTCCTTCCTAAATATATAAATTTCCATCTGTTATATTCTGTTGCCTGAAAATTGTACTCCAGCATTTTTTGTTTAGCAACTCCACTCAGCTTCTGTTCATATGAAAATCCTTAGTTTAGAAGGATAAATTCCTCTAAAATTCTGGGTTGACAATTTTTCCTTTCAACATTTAAAAAAAAGTTACTTGTATCCTTGCCAGTGTTGATGTCCGTATCATTCTTTCCTCCATGTTATATGCTTTTCTCTGTTTGCTTTGCCAATTTTTTTTTATTGGTTGGGAGCAGGTACACACCTGTAATCCCAGCCATCCAGGAGTCTTGAGGCAAGAGGGCCACAAATTCCAAGCTAGCCAGTGTGGGCAATTTATCAAGACCCTGTCTCCAAATTAAGGAAAAAAAGAGGGGGGATTGGGTATGTAGCTCAAGGATAGAGTGCATTGAGTTCAACTCCCAGTATTCACCTGCAACACACACAAAAAAATATTTGATCTTCCTGTTGGCTGTGATTTTTGTCAGATATGTATTTCTGTTAATCCTGTGTGCAGTTCACTGAACTTCTTTTATCTATGCCCCCACCTTTTTTTTCCCCCAAAGAAGAGTTGGGGTCTTACTGTGTTGCTCAGGCTAGCCTTGAATTCCTGGGCTCAGGTGATCCTCCTGCCTGAGTCCTCCATAGTGTCTTGAAATATAGACATATGCCACTGATTAGTTTATTATTTCTTAAAAAAAAAAAAAAACAAAAAAACAAATGTTCGATGGGCATGGTTGCACACATCTGTAATCCCAGCAGCTCAGGAGCCTGAGGCAGGATGATCTCGTTCAAAGCCAGCCTCAGCAAAAGCAAGGTGCTAAGCAACTCAGACCATGTCTTTAAATAAAATACAAAATAGGGCTGATTTGCTTAGTGCCTCATCATTGCTGAGGCTGGCTTTGAACTTGTGATCCTCTTGTCTCAGCCTCTGGAGCCGCTGGGATTACAGGCCAGCACCACCTGGCTGTTTAATGCTTTCTTTAGTTATCTCTGATTTGTTTCTAAGTCCATCAAGGAATTTTAAAATTTTAGATATTGTATTTCTCTAAAATTTTAATTTGCTGCTTTTTTGGTTATTTTCTGTGTTGAGATTTCTTATGTACTCATTGAGCACCTGTGTTCATTTAAAGTTTTGAATACACAATAGCCCATTTAAAGTCTCAGCTATTAAAACGTGAACTATTTTGGTGTCCGGTTATTGTTGAGTATGCTTGTATTTACTGTGACTCATTCTTTATTGTTTCTTTGATTGTTTATATATACACACACACACACAGACACACACACACACACACACACACACACTCTAATGTATTTATTTATGGTACTGGGGATTTAACCTACAGCTTTGTGCATGTTAAGCAGATGCTATAGTATAATACTATCCTGTCTACCAATTTTTATTGTGATTTGGTCATTGTGTATAACACATTGTTGAAAGTTTAAATTCTTTTCATCTTCCGAGAACTGTTGGTTATTCTGATAGGCAATTAAATTAATTATGGATCACTTTTATTCTTTTATAAGTTTGTATCTATACTTTGTTAGGAAAGATCTGTGAAGAGTCCAAGGTATTTCCTTTAAGCCTTTGTAACTTCACTTTCTAAACTGTTTCTTGGAAGATCTTGTCAAGTTTTGGTTTAGCCTTTTTTTAGGCTAGGACAGGCCTAGACTTAGAAGTTAGTGCCAGGGTGTGGTCTTTTGTATCAAAATGTGACCTTTCTGGTTTTTCGAGTAGGTTGCCCAGGAAACACAAGTCCCTTTTTCCCCTGGAAGGGGAATAAATTGGAATTCTGTCTAGCAAGCATTGCATAATCTCATCCTGTGCATAACCACCCAGATTTTGACCAGGGACTTGTGAGGTATTAACATTTATTCTATATCTTTCCTTTTCCTAGCCTCTTTGTGCCTCAGCCTCACCTTCTGTATATCTGTATTTCTGTGCCCTGCCCCTTACACTCCAGCCACTCAGAAGTTCTAAAATTTCTGTGTGTGGTCTGCTGGATCACTAGCTATGTATTTGAGTTATAAAATTGTGAGCTGCAAATAGCTTATTGAGACAGTGTGTGCTTAGCATATGCAAGGTCCTAGATTAGACCCCCTACCTCCACACACACACAAAAAGGATAAATCTCTTTAAAGAGAGGGTAATTTGCAAAAATTGCAGTCTTTAAAGGATTTCATACTTTGTCTGTGGTCCAGTGACTTTATATAGCTGCCTCCTATATTTCTGTCTTGTTTTACAATTTTAGTGACAGGACTAGTCTGGTGCCAGTTACTCTGTCATGGGTGAAAGTGAAAGTCACCTTTGCTCTACCTTAAAATTTTTTATATCCTATAGCAATTTTGTGTTTTAAGGATCAGTGTGGTTTGAAAAAGTGGCTGCTTAAAACCTAATAATAGATGTTTTTCTTAAGGAATAAGATATAATAATGGTCACTTTTATGGGACTGTATAAGTGAAATTCCTCTAAAATGTTTTCCTAAAGAAATAGTTTTTATTGGCATTATGTTTTTAAATTAAAGTGTTTGCTTTAAAGCATATATTCAGTCCTAGATGTATATTAGAACTCCCTAAGGAGATTAAAAAAGAAAATAACTATTGCCTTAGTTCTATTCCTGCATAGCAAAAACATTTTATGGTATTTAAATAATACTGGTAAATCACCTCAGATGTTTTTCCTTATTTAGTGAAGGTGAAGAACTACTTCCTTAGAAGGACCTTTGCCAAAATTATTGTTTCAATTCTTCTAAAAATTTAAAAAATCTTTCAGATAAGTTCTGAATACATTTTTGGTTAAAAAGTGTACATATGTATATAATCAGTCCTCTTAGGAAGCTAGATTTAGAATAATGGCAATAAATCAGTATTTCTTATCTAAGCACATTTTTTTTTCACTAAACACATTTATTTTCAGAGACAAAATAACTTGCTTATTCAGTATTTATTGATCTTATTTGTTCAGTAGATACTTTCTTGCTCACCATGTACCAGATACCATAGTAGGTGGTGACTATCTTAGAATTTTGTAGTCTGTGAGACTGAGATTGTGTGTGTGGCTCTGGTTCCATAATAGTTCATCAAAGTATCTCCAATATAAAATTGCTTTATTTAGGTATTGCTTCAAACAGAGGTTTGCTCTCTCTCTCTCTCTCTCTCTCTGTCTCTCTCTCTCTCTCTGTGTGTGTGTGTGTGTGTGTGTGTGTGTGTAGTACTGGCGATTGAATGCAAAGTCTAACTTGTGCTGGGTAAGTACTTTCTCACTGAGCTGTATGCTCAGCCCTTTTTATTTTTATTTAAGCTTTTTTTTGTTTGTTTTTGTGTTGAGGAATTGAACGTAGGACTTCATGCATACTAGGCAAGAGCTCTACCGCTGAGTCACATCCCTAGTCACATACACATATACTGAGCCCTTTTCATTTTATTTGAGACAGAGTCTAAGTTGCCTAGCCTGGCCTTGAACTTGTGATCCTTCTCAGTCTCAGTTTCCTGAATAACTGGGATTAGCTATGTTAATTTTAATATCATAGTTTTGGGGGCCTAGTAGAATACTGTCCAAGGAATCCATAGAACAAAATGATTGTTTATGATAGAGAATATTTGAATATGACTAAGAGTTAGCTTGAAAGAGAGGAATATCAGGAGAGAAAACATGAAGAAACAGGGGCTGGGGTTGTGGCTCAGTGGTAGCATGCTTGCCTAGCATGCATGAGGCACTGGGTTGGATTTTCAGCACCACACACAAATAAATAAAGGTCTATCAACAACTTAAAAAAATATATATATATATTAAAAAACAAGAAAACAGCCAGAAGAATTTTCTTTCAAAAAAAAAAAAAAAAACTAAAAACCAAAACCAAAAAAACTCTAAAAATAAACATAAAAAACATTCAGAGTGGATATTTCCACAGATAAGTGTTACCCATTTGCCAAAGGGTTAAATGGTATCTTGGATGAAAATTGTGTTAATTGATAAATTTATTACAAAGATTGAAATCCCATAAATTAGCTACTTTTCTTTGGAGCAGCGCAACTTGACTTAAACATTTTTTATTTATCTCTGATCTTTTACTGTATGCCTGTTTTCTGTCTTTGAGATGGTAGAAATATCATGACTTGAGGAGCCCTTGTCTGTGTATCCATACAGTGTAGAATTTTTAGCCACTAGTCCTCTTTATCACATCACCCTAATAAAGTTTTTGTTTTCTTCTTGGTTACAATGTAAGGAAAGGAAAAATGGGACTTTGTTTTACCTTGTTTATTGTGTTATTTCTTCCTAGCAAATATAGAGTCATTGCATTACCAATAACAACTGCTTTAAATCTCAAGATGCATCATAAACACAGAAGTACCTATAAATCTAGTGGAAAGAGTAACAAAAATATTTTTAAAATCTGGTTTAGGATTATGTTTTTCAATCAGTAATCTCTAAATATTGAATCTGTTGCATTCTTTATTGTCTTTTAACCTTTTTTTCGTGGTTTTTTTTTTTTCCCTGTGTCTTCCAGTTTTTAATGTTCAAAATGCAAGACAATCTCAGTTGAGAAATGTTTTGGTTTATTCTCTCCCCCTCCCTCCTTTCCTTCCTTGTAACAGAGACTGAAACCAGGGGTGCTCAACATCCCCACCCCTTTTTATTTTTTTAAGACTGGGTCTTGCTAAATTACCTAGGCCTTGCTAAATTGCTGGTGCTGGCTTTGAACTTGCAATCCTCCTGCCTTAGCCTCCCAAGTGGCTGGGATTACATGTGTGTGCCACCATGCCCTCCACAGATGTTTTCTTGAGCTGTCTGAACTGCTACTAAAGCCCACCCATTGCATGTAATATATTTAAAAGCTGTCAACCATTCCCCCTTTAAATTTTTTAAAAATTTTGAGACATAAAGTTATAGATTCATAGAGTTGCCTCCCTCCCCGCAAAATTTCAGATGTCTTTTTTGCTTTTCACTAGGCCTTTAAGATTGTTGCCTGAATATTTTCTAGTATTTCATTCTTTCATGCATAGACATTTTGCTGCTGTTAGTGGATCTTTTCTTCCTCTGCTACTTCTGTTTATTTTTACTCAAGGTGCCATGTTTCCAGTTTTTTTTTCTTCTCTTTGCAATGCCAATTATACCTTATATCATTGTAGTTAGGAGCCACCTTTGTTTCCTTTGATTCCCTCCAGTTTTTCTGTTTTCATTTTGCAAACTATTAATAACGGATTCTTTATAGAAGAAAAGATTAGATAGAGATGTGTGTGGTGTATGGGGGAGGAGAGTAAAAGATTGTAATTTATTAAATTAGAAAACATATAGAACTGGAATTGATTTGAGTAAAATTGTGCTGTAAACAGCACAATGTTTTTCTTTAAAAAAACAAATAAATACGAAAGAAAATGTTTCTAGTATAAGACCAGCAGTATAGAAAGTAAAGCATACAAGTACCAGTATAATACTCCTGTTTTGCAGTAGTGCAACTTTTAAGTACATATTTTTTGCACCATTCATAGTCCACATGCAGTTATAGCTCCACACTTTACAACATGCCCACAGATCCTAAATAAAACTACCAAGAAGAAATAACCCAGATGTTCACTTATTTGACCAGCTCCTCTGACTTTAAAAGTGCAAAAAGGCTTACATATATACAGATCAAGCCATACACAAAATGTTACTTTATCAACTAGTAATTTTCTAAAATAAAGTTTTAGTACAATGACAGTAAAATAAGGGAAGAAACCTTAAGGAATGAAGTCCTAATTACTGTACGTGCCTTCAAAAAAAATAACTTTTGGACAGTAGGGGGAAACCTATTATATCAGTTACAAACAAAAGTCAAGTCGTTTTTTGCAAGAAATTTAATAATTGGGTACAATGTCTTTCCTTTGTTGCCATTGCTTCATAGTTTACTTGTCCATTGTCATCAGTATCTGCTTCCCTGATCGTTTTAGCAGGTTCTTCATCCATTAACTTCTCAAGATTAGTCATCACCTGGTGAAGCTCTGCTGTACTGTTAGAGGCATTGCCAGCCTGAATCACACAGAATTCTTCTCTAATTTCTTCTTCACTGTCTGTGTCTTTAATTTTTCTTCCACGATTGTCAGAAGTTTAATATCATCAGCTATGCCATTATCAGCATCTACATCATTAATTATGTCCTGTGGAAATCCTCTTCTGTGGAAATCTGCCCAGGAGACTTCATTTTAGTTCCCTGTTTCTTTGTTGTTGCACTTCTATCACCATCCTTGTCAAATAATGGAACAACAATAACAAATAAACTTCTTTGAATTCTGTAATCTGCAATTCCAACAGTTGGTCAGTCTTGCTATAAGTGCTGCTGGTTTTGGAGACACTGCTGCCTAGTTTCCTCACTCCATTCGAAATCCATGATATCAGTGATATCAGGCTTTAAACTCTTATGACTCTTATTAATACCTTTAAGCCTTAGGTGCTTTATGTGTTTTGACCAGTTTATTCTTAGTATAGTTCTATAAAGGTAAATATTGAGTTGTCCATAGCACCCAACTAATTAGATAACATCTAGAGCTGGGCGAGGTGGCGCACACCTGTAATCTCAGCAGTTCAGGAGGTTGAGGTAGGAATATCTCTAGTTCAAGCCAGCCTTGGCAAAAGCGAGGCACTAAGCAATGCAGCAAGTTCCTGTCTCTAAATAAAGTACAAAATAGGGCTGGGGATGTGTTTCAGGGGTCGAGTGCCCCTGAGTTCAATCCCCAGTGCCCCCTTCCCTGCAAAAGAATAGTATCTGAATCATTAAGTTTTTCTAAAGATGTAAGGTCTGGTGGTATTGATGGTATAAGCATATAATTCAGTTGTCCAGGGCTTACTGGACATGCACAAGACCTGGGTTAGATCCCCAGGACTGGGTGGGGGTTGGGGGATTTAGTGAGAGAATCCATATGACATTTTATTAAATTCTCAAATTCTCAAAAAAAAAAAATCTCAAAAAAGTCTAGCTGATGCTATCTGTAGATTGAGAAGTGCTTAAATGAAAAATGATGTTCAAGATTTTCTTCACAGTAATCTAGGAGATGGTGTAGGTGAATATGTTGATTAAAATTTGCCATCAATTTTGAAAGTGGATGATAGGTTCAGTAGATTTGAGACTCGAATGTATGTTTGAAACATCTTTAATTTCAAAAAATTCTTTAATTTCAAAAAGTGAAATAACTGAAGAAAAATGACAGCTGATTTTTTAAAAAGGCCCCTTGTTGGGCTGAGGTTGTGGCTCAGTGGTAGAGCGCTTGCCTAGCATGTGCGAGGTACTTGGTTCGATTCTCAGCACCACATATGAATAAATGAATAAAATAAAGATCCATCAACATCTAAAAAAAAAATACCCCTTGCTGGGCATGGTGGTGTATGCCAGCCATTAGGCTGAGGCAGGAAGGTTGTAAGTTCAAGGTCAGCCTAGGCAATTAAGTGATGACCCTATTTCTAAATAAAAAATTTTAAAAAGGTCTGTAGTAGCTGATGTAGTGGCATATGCTTGTCATCCCAGCAATTGAAAAGGTTGAGGCTGAAAGATCACAAGTTTGATCCTAACCTCAGCAACTTAAGTAAGATCCTGTCTCAAAATAAAAAGGGCTGCAGATGTGGCTCAATGTTAAAGTGCCCCTAAATTCAATCCCCAGTACAAAAAAAAATAAAAAATCTGGGGTTCAAATTCCCAATCAAGTTTCCCAGGCTAATTTGATTTGAATACAAACTAGCATAAATGTTTTCCCACATGCTTCAGAATTAAATCATTAACAGTCACTAAGTACTTATTTGGCAAGTCAGATAGTAATGTTCAGGATTTACTAAAACACAAGGTGTGCATTCAAAAGTTTGAAGTTATTAGCTGAGGTGGTTCTCAACCTTTTAAGATAACACCTTGGGGCTGGGGATGTGGCTCAAGCGGTAGCGCGCTCGCCTGGCATGCGTGCAGCCCGGATTCGATCCTCAGCACCACATACAGACAAAGATGCTGTGTCCACCAAATACTGAAAAATAAATATTAAAGTTTTCTCTCTCCCTCTTTCTCACTCTCTCTCACTCTTTCTTTTAAAAAAAAAAAACAGATTACCAGTTGTATATTTATTATACTGAGTTTCTATAATTTTAGCCTAAAGCTTAGGACGTTTTCTTAGATTTTCATCTTAAATTAAATCCTGGCATATATAATTTTTACTTAGATGTTTTGAAATACTAGTGAAAACATTGTGTCTGAGAAAGCACATTAATAATTGTTAATTCACAATCCAAGATTAAAATTAAAAAATACTTTCAAATGTTCTTATATTAATCAAATTTATACTTATTTCATTCATTTATTCTTCCTTTTTCCTGTTTCTAAAGTATTTCAGTTAGACTTTCGATGAATTAGAAAAATATTTGTGCTAGGTTAAATCTATAAACTACGGGAGATAATTTATAATCAAAACTACCTTTATATTTTCCCCTTTTTGTTTTATTTCACCTGTTTGAAAAACTCTAGTGTTCTCTTGTTCTGATCGTACAATTGAAATTTATTTAAGTGAACACAGACAATTTGATCATCACTTTTAAATAAATTCCTGATAATTCACCATTATGTATTTTTTAAAATTTTATATTTCATTCGTTTGTTTGTTTTTGGTATTGAGGATTGAACTTAGGGGCGCACAACCACTGAGACACATCCCCAGCCCTGTTTTGTATTTTATTCAGGGTCTCACTGAGTTGCTTAGCACCTCGCTGCTGCTGAGGCTGGCTGTGAACTTGCAATCCACCTGCCTCAGCCTCCCCAGCTGCATCACCATGCCCAGCTTTTATATGCCCTTTTTAGATATACATTGACAGTAGAGAGTACTTGACATAGTATAATTTTTCATTCTTGTGCTTGTTTATTCATGTATGAACATAGGAAAGTTATATCTGATTCATTACATTGGTTGTGTATTCATGTATGAACAAGTTATGTCTGATTCATTCTACTGTCTTTCCTATTTCCATCACCCTCCTTCATTTCCCTTTGTCTAATCCAATGAACTTCGACCTCCCCCTTTCTGCCTCCCATTGTGTCCACGTATCAGAGAGAACATTAGGTCTTTGGTATTCTGGGACTGGCTTTTTTTCTCTTAGCATGATAGTTTCCAGTTCCTTCTGTTTATCAGCAAATGCCATCCTTTATCACTGAGTTATAGTTCATTTTCTTTATCCATTCATTTTTTGAAAGGCACCTAGGTTGGTTCCATAGCTTAGCTGCTATAAACATTTATGAGGCAGTGTCACTATAGTAAGCTGATTTTAAGTCCTTTTGGTACATTCCAAGGAGTAGGTTAACTTAATCAAATGGTGGTTCTATTCCAAGTTTTCTGAGGTGGTTCTATTCCAAGTTTTCTGCTTTCCAGACTGGTCGTACCAATTTGTATTCCCACCAGCAGTCTGTGTATAATTTCCACTGCATCCTCGCCAGCATTTATCGTTTTACCCTTATTTATAATGAATTTTTTTTTAAGACAGAGTGAGAGAGAGAGAGAGAGAGAATTTTTAATATTTATTTTTTAGTTCTCGGCGGACACAACATCTTTGTTGGTATGTGGTGCTGAGGATCGAACCCAGGCCGCACGCATGCCAGGCGAGCGCGCTACCGCTTGAGCCACATCCCCAGCCCGTTTACCCTTATTTATTATCTGAACCTATCTTCAGCAAAATGCACAAGCTTCTTAGCTTTAGTACTTCTTCACTCTTCTACCTTTGCCTTCTATTACGTCAACCTGAAAATAACAGGTAGTTTTAAAACTCTGTACTTTTAGGGTTTTTGTTTGTTTTCAGTGCAGTTATTACATTCTTCTAAGTTGGTCTCCCTAGAAAGCTATCATTCATTTATCCTTCTGCATTCAACTTAAGTGTCAATCACTATATAAGGAAAGGGAGGTATACATATTTTCACTTAGGTATACATGTTTAGGAAAATACCATACTTGCTTGTTTCTTGTTCACTTGAATGCTTATTTTGGAAGAATGATATTTGTTCAAAGTTAAATTTATGAATTAGGATTTTGTGAATTTTGATAATGGTAATTGAGTTTTCCACCAAATGTCTTCTTATTTGCAGACATAATGAAGCCTTCCTTCAAAATATTTTCTTTTGGGGGTGAAGGTTACAGGGTATTTGAATCCAGGGGCACTTAGTCACTGAGTCACATCTCCAGCCCTTTTTATTTTTAAATTTTTATTTCATTTATTTTTTGGTACCAAGAATTGAACCAAGGGATGTTTAACCACCAAGCCACATCCCAAACCCCTTTTTATTTTTTTAATATTTAAAAACAGGTTCTCACTAAGTTGCTTAGGGTCTCCCTAGGTTGCTGAGGCTGCCTTTGAACTTGTGATCTTTCTGCCTCAGCCTCCTGAATCACTAGGATTATAGGTATGTGCCACCACACTCAGCTTCAAAAGGTCTTTCTTCTTCACAGTGATAGTTTTTTTTTTTTTTTTTTTTTTTTGAGAGAGAGAGAGAATTTTAACATTTATTTTTTAGTTTTCGGCGCACACAACATCTTTGTATGTGGTGCTGAGGATCGAACCCGGGCCGCACGCATGCCAGGCGAGTGCGCTACCGCTTGAGCCACATGCCCAGCCCGTGATAGTGTTTTTTAAGTCAAAAGGATTAGCATGGAATTTTGATACTTGTACTTTATTTGTATAGATTTAGCATAGTAAAACATTTCTTATTGGCCATAAAGAAATCGTTGTATATGGAATAAATCAAATGCTGGTCTTCAATGAAAGAACCAGTTCTCATGGGTAACCCTATCCAAAAATAGGACAGCTTTAAAGTGGAATGTGTGCACATGTGTTTGGGATGCTGGGGATTGAACCTAGAATCTTTAGCATGCTAGGCAAGCCCCTTAACCACTGAAGTATACCCACATTCCAGCCCTTTTTTTAAATTATGAGATAGGGTCTTGCTAAGTTGTCCAGGCTGAACTTGTGATCCTCCTGCTTTAGCCTCCTGATCTGGTAAGCTTACAAGCATGTATCACCATGCCCTGCTAAAAGTCTTCTAAATTAAAAAAACCACATGTATAATGGGGGCTGTTTAATTAATATCTTAGATAGTTTTAATATGCACAATCTTACAAACAGTTTGATTGCTTAAAAATAGTCATACTGCCCAGATGTGGTGGTACATACCTATAATTCAAGGGACTTGGGAGGATAAGATGATTCAAAGTTTGAGGCCAACCTCAGCAATTTAGTGAGGCCCTGTCTCAAAATAAAAAATAAAAATTATTGGGAATGTAGTTCAGTGGTTAAGCACCCCTGGGTTTTATCTGTGGTACCTGTATAAATAAAAGATAAATAGTTAATTAATAAATAGATAAATAGTTAAACTGGCTGTGCTCTGGGTTAAACCAGGGCCTTATTCATATCAGGTAAGCTCTCTACCACTGAGTCACATCCTTAGCCCCTGGCATATTTTAATATATGTATTTTACCACAGTAAAATTTTTCTTTAAATCAGCACACAAAATAAAAACCTGATCAACAGTTTTTTATAACACAGATCTGCATATTGCTCTACACTTTTTCTTACTGCCCTCCATTCTTAACCTAGTAAACTTCCCTTTATGTTAATTTTATAGCATTTCCCCATATCTACCTGAGATAAAGACATCTAAGTGTTCTTAGCCTTTTTATTTGCATGTCTATTCCTGCCTTTACTTTTGTGATACCAGTGTCTTAAAGGATGATTACATTTTTGTCAGTATCTTGGATGCCTCATTCCTTGTGACTTTTCCTTGACTTTGCTTTAACTAGGCATTGAATTTTTCAATTCTAACTATGGGCCTTGCCATAACCACCTCCCAGATCAACATTGCTTTTGATCTTTTATAGAGTCATTTGTTCCTGCTTGTTTGGTTATATCAACCAGTAATAGTACTCCGTTCCATCATCTGAATGGTCTATCACCTATCTTGGAGTTTTAACTGGTCTTTCACTTCTACTCTCTTCTTTAGATATTTTTCTATTTCTGTCTAGTTATTTTCCTAGAATGTAAATCTGATATTTACATTCTGCTTAGAAATATTCAAGGGTTTCCCATTATTTAAGAGACTAAATGCAGAAGTACCATGGTATACTAGGTCATTTACAGTCTGCCTCTGGAATAATCTACCTTCCTTTCTTTCTTCATTAATTTGTACCCCGCCCCCATCCCATCCCTCTGTTCCTTCCTTCCTTATTGAACCCAAGAGCACTTTGCCATCAAGTTAAGTCTGCAGCCCTTTTTATTTTTTGTTTTGAGACAGGGTCTTGTTGAGCTGCTTAGGGCCTCACTAAGTTGCAGAGGCTGGCCTCAAACTTGCAATTCTCCTGCCTCAGCCTCCCAAGTCACTGAATTAGATGTGTGCATCACCATGCTTAGCTGCCTCTGGATTTTTTTTTTTTAAATCAGTTACTGCTTTATCTTCTGTCCTTTGCATATTCCTTTGACCATCTTAATGTCTTTATAATATATTAACTGTGCCAACAGAGGTTTCTGTTCTGACATCTCTGTGAAGTTTTCCTTGCTGTTGAGGCTGATTTAGTTAGTAGATTCTTGTTTTAGATTATTATATACACCACCATTATAGCTCTTGTCACAGTGTGGTATCAGCTCATATTTGTGCCTATATATTAACTATACTATGAGCCAGATGAATCTTTTTTACTCATGTAGAAATCACATAGATAAACTACAAAAAGGAAAGAAAACTATTATTTTAGCTTTCTAATAATGACTAACCAGTAAAGTCTATACTTCCTTCACTAGAAAATTCTAACATATACTAAATCAAGTTGACAGAGTTGAAATTAAACTGGTATTGGTTATATTTTTTTAAAATACGTTTTTAGTTGTTGATGGGCCTTTTTTTAAAATTTATCTGAGGTGCTGAGAATCAAAACCCAGTGCCTCACATATGTGAGGCAAGCACTCTACTCCTAAGCTACAACCCCAGCCCAATATTTTTAATTGATATAATCATTTTGAAAAGTTTGACAAGGCATCTCAAATTCAAAAATTATTTCAAGTATGATTATAAAGACAAGATAAAGAATCAAATACAGACTCATAATTGCATATATAGTATGAGCACACATACATGTGAAAATGCATAATTAGTTGTAGTTAAGTAGTAGAATGCTTTTTCTGGCAATCCCCGCATAGACAAACAAGGAACTGTATATTATAGTGCTAATAGTGGGTTTTGTGATATTGGAACAGAGTGGTTTTTTCCTTTCTTTTGATAGTATATTTGTATGGTATGCTTGTGTTTTATGATTTAAAATGTTTATAACAATCCAATATTTGGATTTTTTTAAAAGTATGATCATCAATCAAAATTTTAACAGAAAACATTATTTTAGTCTTTTTTTTTCTTTAATAATAGCTGTCCATGATTAGAAGAAAAGGAATTTCTATTTAAAAGTTGCCTTTGAAGTAATACACAAGTGGCTAGCATGTGGAGTTGATTATTTATGTAAGGTTTCAAGGTTGACTTAAGTTATTCTTCTTTATATCCTGATTTCAATTTTAAATTTTATATTTTAAATGTAGTTTTTCTTGTTTAAAGGTATCAGTTTTTGGAAGAAGCTTTTCAAAATCAGAAAGGTGCAATTGAAAACCTATTGGCTAAGCTTCTTGAGAAGAAGAATTATGTTCATTTTGCAGCTACTCAGGTGCAGAATAGGTAAGTGTATTGCCTTAAAACCATAATTTTATATTAAGAATTATTAAAGAGGAGTAAATCCACTTAAAAATGTTTATTATTAAACATATACAGGAAACCTAATTTTTAAAAAATAATGATGTAATTTGAGTTTGGGTTTATAGTATTTGTTAAGCAAAATTTAATTGACTAGGAAATTTTTATACTCTTAGCATATGTATTTCACTATTTTATAATTAAAAAGATTAGTCTGTATAAGTTTTAAACTTGGAAAAAGAATTTAATATATAGAGAATTGAATTATAGAATTTAAAGTAAAGATTGTGTGGGAGGTACAGTATAGAGGAGCAAGAACAAGTATAGTGAACAAATTTATTCTCCCGTCTCTAAAACAAGCATTAAAAACAGTATTTATCATATTAGTAGCATTATAACATGAATATATAATATAGTTTTTCGCATATTGTAAGCACCCAGATTTTAGCTGCTGCTGTTATTTTTATCAAGAGAAGAAGTTATACTTATTTTGGTACATTTCTTAAAAAATTAATTTATAGGGGAAAACAGGAATAAGTTCCATGGGCAAATAGGTTAACAAAGTTAGGACTCTTACACTAGAAAGACAAACACTTGGAGCTGGCATAATTAAAACATGAAAATTCTTAAAAGTATGAATAGGGTCACAATATAATTATTGCATAAGCTCACAAATATTGGAACTTTCTCCTGACTATTAAAATTTATTAATTTGTTATGATTAAAATGGCACATAACAAGCTGGGCATGATGGCATATACCTGTAATCCCAGAGACCAAAGACTAAAGCTGGAGGTTCACAAGTTCAAAGCCAGTTTGAGCAATTTAGGAAGGCCCTAGGTAACTTAGTGAGACCCTATATCAAAGAAAAGTGGTGGCAAGGCTGTGGAGGTGGGGTTGGGGATGTGGCCCAGTGGTTAAGTGCTCCTGGATTCAATACCTGGTACCGCAAAACAAAACAAAATACAACACACACACACAACAGATGCTCAAAAATATCAAATAGTTGAATGAATGAAAATAGTGCTTTAAACATGGTAGAACTTTTCATCCTAAGTAATAACAAAAGAAAATGAAAGGCTCCTATAGATAATAAATGTAAATGCACATACTGTCCATTGATGGTTTTCTCTTTTGGGGGGTGGAGAGGCTTATTGTTGAATGATGCTTGGTTGTTTTTTTTTTGTTTTTTTTTTTTTTTTAAGAAATGTCAGGATGTTTTAGATTAAATTGCTGATGTGCTGTGGTTTATGTTGAAAAAGATAAATGTGTCTTCTCGGAAGTTATTGATAGATGACCCTTTCAGAGGAAGATAGTTGATTCATATGGCAACCCCAAATTTTTAAATATCTTCCTGGATTTGTATTCAGAAATAGAACAAAATGTTTATCTTTTATATTATATAACTTTGGGTAAATTAATGATTTCATCAGAAAGCTTTAAAAAAACTCTTACAATTCTAATAATCTCCCTTCTCCTCTCCTTTTTGTTTTTGAGGAGTTTCAAAAAGCTAATGTATCTAGTAGTCACATCCTGAACAACGTTTGAAAAATAAAAGCAGTTCTTTTCACAGGAAAGAGAAATGTACTTTCCTTTTTGTTTGTTTTATTTGCCTCATGCATATTAAGGAAGTGTTCCACACAAAGTTACATCCACCCCCCGCCCCCACCCGTGTCTGTCTGTCTGTCTCTCTCTCTCTCTCACACACACACACACACACACACACACACACACACACACACGCACCGGTGAAAACCGGGGTAGGCACAGGCTCACAGCTGAGCTACATCTCCAGCACTTTTTAATTTTATTTTGAGACAGGGTCTTACTAAGTTCAGCATACTGCCTCAGCCTCCCAATAAACTGGGGTTACAGGTATACAGTACCATATCCAACCTGTTATTTGTTTATTTATTTTTGCTGTATAGAAACATTGTTTATTCAAATGGCAGGAAGCATGGCAGCAGCAGGTGAGTACGGATAGCCAGGCAGGAGCTGACAGGTTAACACTGCTTCCTTTATGTCCCCCGAAATCCTGCTTTTAGATGGCCTGTTATTTTTAAATGTACATATTTTCTTCCTTCTTGCTTAAGTCCAATAAGACTCAGGCTAACTCTTTTGTTTTCACCATGCTTAATGATTTTCATCTTTGGCTCAGTCATTTTATGTATAGGACTTAACATTTCTTATCCCTAGTAATTAGTTCCTTTATTTTTTAAAAAATGTATTCCACTCACTTTAATAATGACAGAATTCAATAAAATTTACAAATAAGTGCCCAAACAAGCTGTGATATACAGGCAACGGAGGAAAAAAAAACTATAAATCTGTTGCTTAGAGTATATTAAAATTACTCAGATATGAATTTAACCAAATGAAAGGCAGTTTGTACCGAAGTAAAATATATAAAAAGTAAAGACTGCCTGTTATGGTTTTATGTTGGCATTTTATTTGTTTATATTGATGGGATTGCTTTTGTCCCATCTTGTAAGTTATCAAAACTTCCACAACCATTATGGGTGCTCATACCTATTTCTAAAACCAATGGCTATTTTTAAAATTGGATCTAGGGACCGGAGATATTTGGGGTGTTGCTCAGTGGTAGAACACATGCTTAAATTGTGAGAAGCCTTGGGTTCAATCCCCAGCGGCACCTGCCCCCCACCCCCCGACAAAAAAAGAAAAGAAAAACAAGATTGAAAATGTTTTAATGTTCTTTTTACTGTATACACTAAGAAACTGTTATGAGAGGAAGTTATGGAAGGAGGGAGAATATCAGAACCCACATTTGAAGTGTTTTAAGTTTTAAGTGAAATCAAACAAATGCTTTCAAGTTTGATACCTGCCCTTTCAAAGGGTGATAATAGGTTCCCATCTTTGCACATTATTCAAGGAAAATATTAATATTAAATAGTACTAATGGGCCAAATTTGACACTAGCCAGCAGTCCTTGGTGTATTAGATGTTTGTATATCTCATTCATGTCCTAGTGATTAAAGGAGATTTTTCTCCAGTTTAATGAACTGACCTTTTATAAGCTTGATTTAAATTTCCTAAATATTAAATTCATTCTTTGTCTCTATACATAGCTTGTTTGGACCAAATTTAAGTGGTAGATCTGCTGAAACATAAGTTGTACACTTTGACAAAGTTTTGACTTTAATTTCTTGTTTAAGTGCCCAGTTGAATTTCTGTAACAGTTGATGACTCCAAGACATAGGATAAGTTGATAACCTAATGATGCATTTCTCTTATTCAGGATAAAAGAAGTAAATGAGACTAACAAACGAGTAGAACAGGAAATTAAAGTGGCCATTTTCACCCTTATCAATGAAATTAATAAGAAAGGAAAATCTCTCTTACAGCAGCTAGAGGTATGGTTCAAAGCCAAAATAAAACAAAAACTGCTTCTCTTGCTCTTCAGCTGTTTTTAATGTTTATTGAAAACTCTTTTAAATGGTTGGGGATATGGAAGTAAAGTAAAATTAAAAATTTTTTTTTTTAATTTTCTATTGGGAAAGAGACCTTTTTTCTAGTTAATTACTTGCAGCCCAATTTGATAACATTAGTTTTAGCTGTATACATAGAGTTAGTGATATCCTCTCTGGGAATGAAAAAAAAAATTATTGAAATGTGATATAAGTGAAGACAAAGCAGGCCTGTCACATTTTTTTCTTTCCCCCTAACAAGGGGCCTCAGTTTAATTTTTTTCATTTAAATGCATGTTGGGCTTCTGCTTGAGCCATTTGTATATTTCACCTTATTTTAAAATGTTTCCATAGTTTTGCCAAACGTGCGGCTTATGTTGAAATTTATAAATTTTCAATATTGATATTTTTATGGTGTTAGGTTTTTGTGTTACATATTTTTAGATGATTATGTAGATGTTAATTTCTAGAGGTGTATCTAGTTATCTTTGTTAAATTCAAATTAATTTTAAATCAGTGACTTTATTGCCTACAGGTCTCAACATTTCAAATGTGAATTTTCTGAGAAATTGAATTTCTCAGAAAAGAAACTTCTCATCTTGAAATTTCCTGTTTGAAATTTTGTGCTCTTAATTAAGTAGGCTCAAATAATATGGGGTTATGTTCTTTACACCATTGAATATTAATTTAAGCTATGTATTGATTAAGTAACTTTCATTTATCTCAGATTGCCCTTAAATTTTTTTCCATTCAATTTCTGCTTAGAACTTTTAAGAAATTAGAAACATTAGTTACATGCAAATAAAAGAAATTATGTGAACAAAATATTATCTCTGAATTTCTGTCTTTTAAATACATCTTTCCATTGAAACACAATTGTGAAATTAAAAGTATTCTTGCCCATATCATTGAAGTTGGGGGTCTCTTTCCTGTTGTACATCTGGTTAGTTGCTTTCAACCCTAACAGATGGTTCTTACCTTCCTGCAGAGGACCGTGTGAATGGAGAGCATTTAGCAGTAACTATTTTTGATACAGGTTAATGTATTATAAATAAATTTTAGCTATACATCCAAGAAGACATTTTAAAAACCATTTCAAGGGCTTCAGAATTAAAAGATGCCTCTTAAGGATAAAGTGTATGTATGTAAATACCTAATAATGAATATGCCATATACTCCTAACATGATAATAATTTTAAAATTTCTAGTGTAATATGTTCCTACACTTTGTAAAAGAGAGGTTTTCCTAAGCTTTATAAAAGTAATGATTTCTAGTGAGGTTGTAAATCAAATTTGTCAATTGGATACTTTTATTCATTGATTTTCATTATAAAATTAGACACTTATTTCCTTAGTCAAAAATATTATGCAATAAATTAAGTTGAATAATTTTGGTGGGAGAAAAGATTAAGAAATAAGTAGGCAGGTTGTTTGAAAGGCTGAATGTCAGAATATATCAGATATTACCCATTCCTTCAAGGGATTTCAGTTTCTGTTAAGTAGTTTATTTTTCCTTTGCAGGGATTTCTGAAATTGGTTTTTCTAGTTTGGTCAGTCTTCACTTCTTTGTTCTTTTTTGTTGTTGTTGTTGTTTGTTTTTAAAGAGAGAGTGAGAGAGAGAGACTATTTTTTAATATTTATTTTTTAGTTTTCGGCGGACACAACATCTTTGTATGTGGTGCTGAGGATCGAACCCGGGCCGCTCGCATGCCAGGTGATCGCGCTACCGCTTGAGCCACATCCCTAGCCCCTCTTTGTTCTTTTTGAATTTGTCATGTCAAAAGTTTTCCTGAGTTGGTGTTGTGGCTCAGTGGTAGAGCGCTTGCCTAACAAGTGTGAGGCACTGGGTTCGATCTCAGCATTACAGAAAAATAAATAAATAAAATAAAGATATTGTGTCCATCTACAACTAAAAAACGTATATTAAAATTTTAAAAACACTTTTTAAAAAGTTTTCCTAATTCTACCCTTAGAGCTCTGGAATTTATCTTTTTGTTTTAGACTAAGTTAATATAAAATTTTCACTAATTTAATTTGAGCTGAAGAAATTTTAACTTCAGCATCATGCCACACCAGTAAAAATATTTTTGGTAGTTTAGAAAGTCAATTCTAGGGCTGGGATTGTGGCTCAGTGGTAGAGTGCTCGCCTAGTACGCGTGGGACCCGGGTTCGATTCTCAGCACCACATAAAAATAAAGGCATTGTGTTGTGTCCATCTACAAAAAAGATTCATTAAAAAAAAAAGAAGAAAAAAAAAAGAAAGTTTCTAAAGTATTTCTAAAGGTCAGCTTATAATTTCATATTGTATATTGGATTAACCTAATAGGAAGACACTATTTTAACAGACATTTTATATCCTGTAAGAAAAAAAAGCCGACATCAACTAACATTAATTTCTATTTATAGATTCTTTTAGCGTAGTAAACTCAAGTTATAGTCCCACTTTTGTTAACTGATCTTTCCTCTTATGGATCATAGGCTCATTAAATAAGCATGAGCTTGTCCAGTTATCTTATTTTTAAAGTAAACATAGGTATTGTGTACATATGATTTTTATATATGATTTTTATTCTTCAGTAAAGCTCTTGTTTTTTTTCAGAATGTTACAAAAGAAAGACAGATGAAGCTACTACAGCAGCAGAATGACATCACAGGCCTCTCCAGGCAGGTGAAGCATGTTATGAACTTTACTAACTGGGCAATTGCTAGTGGCAGCAGCACAGCACTACTGTACAGCAAGCGACTGGTAAGACATAAAATATCTTTATTTCTCTTTAATCAACTTCATTAAGGTATTATTTACAATCGGAGAACTAACTACAACTGTTTAAAAGTATCAGCTTGAATTTTGGCAAGTGTAACTCTCCCACATCAAGATATAAAAAGTTTTCATTGTATCCTTGTCCCTTCTACCCCTGACCCTAGGCAACCACTAATCTGATTGCTGTCCTTTTCTAGAATTTGATATAAATGAAATCAGACTGTATTTATTCTTTTTAGATACCTAGTACCTTAATATAGTTTATTGTCAGAGATGGCAGAAGAAGTATATACATTTTATTTGAGAGCTAATTTAAATATTGACACTGTCTCATCTGAGATTTGACATAATTGGGCTGTGTGATGACTTTTTTCTATGTTTCTGTCTTGTATGTATAAGACTAATATGAATTTTTTCCCTCTAAGATTACTTTTCAATTGCGTCATATTTTGAAAGCACGATGTGATCCTGTTCCTGCTGCTAATGGAGCAATACGTTTCCATTGTGATCCTACCTTCTGGGCAAAGAATGTAGTAAATTTAGGTGAGAAATCATTTTATGAGTATAACTTTCAAATACCAAATTGAGAGAAGAAAACATGTCAAGCAAGTTTTAGATGAAGTTTTTAACCTTAAAATGTGAAAGGCTTGGAATATATTTATTCATTGGAAACTCTACTTATGGTTTGTGTTGCTATTTCATTACATCTTAATACTTAAGAGTTTGTCAATATGGGGGGTTTTTGTTTGTTTTGTTTTGTAGACATCTTAGCAAATGATTATTCATTCTCTGGAAGAATTTTGTAGATACTTAGTAATTAAATAATGCCAAATAATGCACTATAGAAGGACCTTCAAAAAGCTTCTGTATCCAATAGTCATGTCCTGAGGAATGTCTGAAAGACAAAAGCAGCTCTTTTCACACAGATGAAAAATGGACTTTGCTTTTGTTACTCCATATTGTGGACCTAAAGACCATGGGTAAAAAATTATAGAGAAAGAGAAAAACAGCTCTAATTTTAAAATGGTGGTGGGTGAAAGAGGGCAATTCTACCCAGAGAATTTCTCAGAGACTAGGAGTTTGAGGTCAACTTGGGCAGCATAGTGAGACCCTGTCTTAAATAAAAAGTTGCCCATCAGATAGAAATGTCTAACTGAACGAATAAATGCACTTTCAGAATAGACAAGTCCTTAACATTGGGAATGGTTAAAGTAGAGTTTTCATGGGTTTCTGTTTAAAAATGGTAATCTTTGGGTTAAAAAATATCTATATATTCAAATTTGTCTATAATTGTTTTTTAAAATAGTAATCTTTGGGTTAAAAATTATATACAAATTTGTCTATAATTTTTGTTAAAAACAAGCAAAATCAGAATCTGTGTGGCAGGTTTTTATGTGGCCTGACAACTTCTGCCCTAAATCACACATAGCTAAAATTTGCCTTCTAACTCTAGAGAGTAATAGTTCTAATTTTATTGAGGATTTTTGCATCTAGGTTCATTAGAGATATTGGTCTGTAGTTTTCTTTCTTTGAAGTGTCTTTGTCTGGTTTCAGAATCTGGGTGATGTTGGCCTCATAGAATGAATTTGGAAGAGCTCCCTCTTATTTCTATTTCCTGAAATAACTTGAAAAGTATTGGTATTAAAGTTGGCTCCGATCTACATATTGTGGGGTCGGGCTCCAGATTCCTTAATAGGACACCCATAGCACAAGAGTTAACAACAAGAATCAACAAATGGGACTTACTTAAACTAAAAAGTTTTTTCTCAGCAAGAGAAACAATAAGAGAAGTAAATAGGCAACCTACATCCTGGGAACAAATTTTTACTCCTCATACTTCAGATAGAGCCCTAATATCCAGAGTATACAAAGAACTCAAAAAATTAAACAATAAGATAACAAATAACCCAGTCAACAAATGGGCCAAGGACCTGAACAAACACTTCTCAGAGGAAGACATACAATCAATCAACAAATACATGAAAAAATGCTCACCATCTCTAGCAGTCAGAGAAATGCAAATCAAAACCACCCTAAGATACCATCTCACTCCAGTAAGATTGGCAGCCATTCTGAAGTCAAAACAACAACAAGTGCTAGCGAGGATGTGGGGAAAAGGGTACACTTGTACATTGCTGGTGTGGCTGCAAATTGGTGCGGCCAATTTGGAAAGCAGTATGGAGATTCATTGGAAAGCTGGGAAATGGAACCACCATTTGACCCAGCTATTCCCCTTCTTGGACTATTCCCAAAAGACCTTAAAAGAGCATATTATAGGGATATTGCTACAACCATGTTCATAGCAGCACAATTCACAATAGCTAGACTGTGGAACCAACCCAGATGCCCTTCAATAGATGAATGGATAAAAAAAAATGTGGCATTTATACACAATGGAGTACTACGTAGCACTAAAAAATGACAAAATCATGGAATTTGCAGGGAAATGGATGGCACTAGAGCAGATTATGTTCAGTGAAGCTAGCCAATCCCTAAAAAACAAATCCCAAATGTCATCTTTGATATAAGGAGAGCAACTAAGAACAGAATAGGGAGGAAGAGCATGAGAAGAAGATCACCATTAAACAGGGACGAGAGGGGGGAGGGAAAGAGAGAGAGAAGGGAAATTGCATGGTAAAGGAAGGAGACCCTCATTGTTATACAAAACTACATATAAGAGGAAGTGAGGGGAAAGGGACAAGAAAACAAGAGAGAGAAATGAATTACAGTAGATGGGATAGAGAGAGAAGATGGGAGTGGAGGGGAAGGGAGGGGAGGGGGGATAGTAGAAGATAGGAAATGCAGCAGAATACAACATACACTAGTATGGCAGTATGTAAACAAGTGGATGTGTAACCGATGTGAATCTGCAATATGTATATGGGGTAAAAATGGGAGTTCATAATCCGTTTGAATCAAATGTATGAAATATGAAATGTCAAGAGCTTTGTAATGTTTTGAACAACTAATAAAAAATAGAAATAAAAAAAACAACTAAAAAAAAAAGAAAGTAATAGCTCTGGGAAAAGCCGGGAAAATGGTCACTTCTAAGGTTATAAATGGTTCAAACCATGCAATATTTCCATAGAACACAGTTTTGTAGCAATATAGTACTTTGTCCTTCATATATCAGCAATTCAAAAACTTAAGGAATTTAGTATCTTTTTTAAAAAACTATTTTTAATTGTAGATGGACACGATACCTTTATTTTATTTGTTTATATTTATGTGGTGTCAGCGATGTCTCATGCATGCTTGGCAAGCACTCCACCACTGAGCCACAGCCCCGGCCCTGGAATTAATATCTTTTGAGTCTTATCATGAAGAGATATTTAAGCTTGGCACAGTGATGTACTCTTGTAATCCCAGCAACTCAGGAGGCTGAGGCAGGAGGATTGCAAGTTCAAGACCAACCTCAGCAACTTAGTGAGATTCAACATAAAACAGGTTGAGGATGTGGCTCATTGGTTAGGATACCATGGTTCAATCTCCAGTATCAGAGAGAGACAGAGATAAATATGAATTAGACAGTCTATATGGGCATGTCTCTCAGCTCTTTAATTTTCTATACAACCTGTATAAACAAAGAATAAGAGCAGATTATATATTCTGATTACTTAAAAGTTGTTTGGGAGGAGGGTGTCACAATGTTAGGTTTCTGATCATCTTCTTTCCCATCCGCCTCCTCTCCTCCCCCCTCCTCCAGCTCCCATCCCTGCTATACCCGCGTACTAGAAGCTTTGCAGTGCTGAGAGTTGTCAGAAAAGGAAGAGAATATAGTGAATAATCTTCGAAGTAGTTGATTATATGCAAATTCTTTTTATTTTTTTAAATCCTCAGGTAATCTAGTAATAGAGAGTAAACCAGCTCCTGGTTATACTCCTAATGTTGTAGTTGGGCAAGTTCCTCCAGGGACAAACCACATTAGTAAAACCCCTGGACAGATTAATTTAGCACAGCTTCGACTCCAGCACATGCAACAACAAGTATATGCTCAGAAACATCAGCAGTTGCAACAGATGAGGATGCAGCAACCACCAGCTCCTGTACCAACAACAACAACAACAACACAACAGCATCCTAGACAAGCAGCTCCTCAGATGTTACAACAACAGGTGAGTATTGTATCACTACATTATTGATACACATAATGAATAAATCGAGACTATTCTTTATCTTATATAAATGAGTCATACATTCAAAGTTACTAGCAGGAATAGAGTTCAAAGGTCAGATTATTTGCTCTGGTTGTGATAGGACTGCAGGGGAAGTGTGAAGAAGAAAAACTATAGATAAATAACTTACCATGGGAAACAAAATGAACTTCTTATTACTCCAAAAGTGCTGAGGCTCTTGTCTTCCACACAGGATCTTTTTTGTTTTTCACATGGCTGTGGGAGAAAGAACCACATTGTCTAAGCTCTGATATGTTCCTTACGCATTTTTTTTTTTTTCCAAATCATTCCCATCTCTTTGTCTTTCTTGCTCTTTCTGCCCCTCACACTCAAAACTCTTACTTCTGGGTGAGATAAGTTAGTGTGCTTTAATTACACACACACACACACATGAGACAAGAAATTTTGGAGTGATACACACACTTTTGATTATTAATACTTCTCTGAGAACAATGACTTTGATATTTTGCTTTATACCCTTCTATCC
Organism: Spermophilus citellus; assembly: GCF_964194105.1. Taxonomy (NCBI): domain Eukaryota; kingdom Metazoa; phylum Chordata; class Mammalia; order Rodentia; family Sciuridae; genus Spermophilus; species Spermophilus citellus. The sequence goes on from NC_138191.1 coordinate 20,810,593, forward strand.
TGACTGAATTATTTTTTAGCATAACATTTTGTAATGTAAAGATATTTATAAAAAATATTATATAAATTGCAATTTCTACTTTTTATAGCCTCCAAGATTAATCAGTGTGCAAACCATGCAAAGAGGCAACATGAACTGTGGAGCTTTTCAAGCCCATCAAATGAGACTGGCTCAGAATGCTGCCAGAATACCAGGGATACCCAGGCACAGCGGCCCTCAATATTCCATGATGCAGCCACATCTCCAAAGACAAGTATGCCTAGAGTTACATTTGTAAGAATCATACAATTTTAAAACTAAAAAGACATATTTTTTTTTCCTAATTATTTGGTGGGAGCAGTTCTTTGATATGTTTGGAAATGTGATTAATTCTGTATGTCCTCTTGTCCCAGAAAAGTACACATACACTTGAAATTTTGTCTTCAATTTTAAGAATTGCTTTGACCTTTTAATCCCATCACGTACAATTTGGGTTAAGGATCCGTGATATAGTCCAACCTATTTACTAACAAAGTGAAAAATAATCTCAGGAACTTTTGATGTACATATAATCACAAGAGAATAATGATAAAGTCAATCCTAGAATTTCAATTTTCTGATATTGTTCCTTTGCTCTTTTAATGTGACTTTTTAATCCGAATATTAACCAGGACTTTGAAAAGTAATACATATAGCTATATATAACTTTTTCTTTTCTGAAGTATTATTTTGTTTAGAGTGTAGAGTGTATGTTTAACCTTAAAAATAAGGGTAGGATGGGGATCTAGCTCAGTTGTGAAGCATGCACAAGCCTTAGGAACAATCCACATTAATCCCCCAAATGTATTTAGAGACAAATGTATGATCTTTACCTGAATAGTATATCATATTTGTATAGGAGATATGATTATAAAATGAGGAAAGTTTTACATAGGATTTTAAAGTAATTGCTTTTCCTGCAAAAAAGACTAATAAATGTAAAAAAATACATTAAGCCAGGCACGGTGGTGCACAAAATGATAAAGTTCATATTTTAATTTGTAGTAGTGTTTCTCAAAACATGTTTCAAAAGCCATCAGAATCACTGGTCAGCTTGACGTAGAATGCGGGGGCCTTGTTAAATTCTGAGCCACTGAATCAGAATTTCCAGTAGGAGAGTACTTAGTAAACTTTTACTGAGTTAAAACTTTTAAAAATAAATAAATATATAAATAAACTATTACTTAGTAAACTTTTACTAAGTCTCTCGGATCAGCTTGCATGCTAAAAGTTGAGAAAACTGTATTCTAAAGCTGAGATCCCTCAGCTTTTTGGTCCAAGTACTTCCAGAATGACTTTTGAAAAATATATCCTCCCTCACATTTGGCAGGTTTCATTTCAATTTTTCATTGTAAGTTTATGAATAGTTGCAAAAGACATACTTCCTAGTATAATAATTTTGGCATTATAAAATGAAACCTTGACATCATTCTTTTGTTTGTTTGTTTGTTTTGTTTTGTGAGAGGCAGGGTCTTGATAAATTGCTGGGGCTAGCCTCAAATTTATAATCCTTCCAACTTAGTCCTCCTGTAATCATAGTGGTTACAGGTATGTACCACCAAACCTGGCTTAGCATTCTTTAAATGACTATTGGAATCTCAAATACCATGGCAAGCTCTTTTGAAAGTTAAAGTTTTACATACTTTTGTCCTTGAACTCAAATTTTACTGCAGAATTTTATCTTACTCTAATTTTTTTATTTGTTTTTGTTTTGGTACTGGGATTTGAACTCAGGGGCACTTGTCCCCTGAGCCACATCCCTAGCTCTGTTTTATATTATATTTAGTGATAGGGTCTCACTGAGTTGCTTATTGCCTTATTTTCACTGAGGCTGTCTTTGAACTCGATCCTCCTGTCTCAGCCTTCAGAGCCGCTGGTATTACAGATGTGTGTCACAGTGCCTTAATGTATTTAGGCTTAATGTATTTCTTGTAATTTTTTGCAGGAAAAGCAATTACTTCATGATGCTTTGTTAAATTTTAAGTGACAGTAAGGGTGACATTAAATTTCAAAATTTTTCCTGTGGATACAAATTATCATTAAATTACTTTTACATAATTGTTGAAACAGATTTTTTTTTTTTTTTTTTTTTTTTTGGTCCTGGGATTGAACCTAGGGATACTTAATGAGACATTGCTGAGATGATAAGGGCCTTGCTGTGTTGCTAAGGCTGGCTTTAAACTTTCAGTTTTCCTGCCTTAGCCTCCTGAGCTGCTGGAATTACAAGCATTTGCTATCATGCCCCACATATTTTTTAATCGGGTATAAGAATATTAGAAAATAGTGGGTTCATATGACTATGGCTGTGGCTGTGGCTCAACGGTAGCACACACTTACCAGGTATGTGTGAGGCACTGGGTTCAATTCTCAGAATCGCATATAAATAAATAAAATAAATGTCTATTAACAATAAAGAAAAAAAAAAGAAAATAGTGGGTTCAGGGCTGGGGTTATGGCTCAATGGTAGAGTGTTTGCCTAGCATGTGTGAGGCACTGGGTTCTCAACACCACATGTAAATAAATAAAGGTCCTTCACAACTAATAAAATTTTAAAAAAGAGAAGAAATGAAAAGAAAATACTGGGTTCAATTTCTAGGACTACAAAAAGAGAGAAAAAAAATTCCTTTGGTTATAACCATCTCTGTGAGATAGATGGAGTCTTTTTACCCCTTTATATATATATGTTTGTATGCTATATAGCATGTTGTCAGAATAAGAATCCAACACTGAATTTTTTTTTTGAGGGGTTGGGGAGTACTGGAAATTGAACCCAAAAGCACTCTACCACTGAGTTCCATCCCCAACCCTTTTTCTCATTTTGAGATAACCTAAGTTACCAAGACTTGCTTTGAATTTGAATCCTCTGGGAGGATTGCACCAGGATTACTCCTGTGCTCCAACACCCAGCTCAATATTAGTTTTTCTTTTTTTTTTTGTCAACAAAATTAACATTGATTTTTATTAATAGTTTTGGTTTATGTTTTCATGAGTTGCTCTGGAAGCTTGTTCTAAAAAATATGTATTTAGGAATTAAAAGTATTTTATTACAGAAATGTTCTTTGGTTCTTCAAATTTTCTAGATTATAAATCAGAACCAGTGATCTAACTAGGTGTGGTGGTACATGCCTGTAATCCCAACAGCTCAGGAGGCTGAGGCAGGAGGATCAGAGTTTAAAGCCAGCCTCAGCAATTTAGCAACACCCTGAGCAACTCAGTGAGACCCTGTCTCTAAATAAAATATAAAAGGGTTGAGGATTTTACTCACTGGTTGAGTGCCCCTGGGTTTAATCTCTGATACCCTCCCATTCCTCCACCCCCACACCCAATCCAATCCCGAAAAAGAACAGTGATCTACCAGAACTGTTTGAAAATTGTTTTAATCAGTGATAGGTTCATCAGGTCTTCACTTTTGTTGTTCATCAAATATTATAAAGATTTGTTAAGTTTCAGAGTTAGTCACTTATTACCCACCCAACACTATTATTAATTAAGTGGAAGAAGGGCAAGAGCCAAAGAAGTGGTGAAAAGATAGTAGAGTGTAGCACATTTTTTTTTAAAAAAAATATTTTTTAGTTGTTAAGGGGCCTTTATTTCTATGTGGTGCTGAGAATCAGACTCATTGCCTCATACATGTTCTGCTACTGAGCCACAACCCCGGCCCTACATTCTTACACAAAAAGTTCTTTTTTTTTTTTCTTTGTAAAGATTAGTAAATAAGATGATTGAGGATCTAGATATTAAGTTTCTTAAAACTATTTTAGATCCCATGTACCCCTTAGCTCCTGGAAAGCACTGAACCTTTAAATATTATGAAAAGCTAGGTGATCCCCATTTCAAAGAGTACAGAAGCAACAGAATCAGGCTAGCCAACTTTCTCAGAACATTTTCCTTAAATTTTAGGGCTGACCCTACAGAATCACTGAATGTTAGTAGTTGTAGTTTTTAAATATTTCAGATGATTATATGTGTATAGTAACTTTTCCCCAAACATCTTTATGTACATGACTTTCAATCATCCTTGTAACATTTGTCACAATAAAACAGGTGAGGTATCATTTATCCTTATTTCTAAATTGCTGTGATTGTGTGACTTGGCTCAGGTCGTATACTGTTAGAGCCAAGAGTCAATGTCATATTTAGTCTCTATAAATTAATTGTCCTTTCTGCCATGTCAAGCTGCATTACATAATTATTTTTATTAGAAAAGAGTCTAAAGGATCAAGGAAGTATATGGAGAAAATGGTGACTTTCTTGGCCTGGTAAGTGACAACTTGGGGGCTTCCAGATCGCCTTCTTAAGTATATTCTTGTCCGTCCTGAAATAGGATCATATCACCAGGCTGACAGGTAGAAAAAGTATTGGCAAGTCCTTTTCTATAGATACTACACAGAAATGAATAGAAAATGAATCGGCTAAGTTTGAACTCTTCTGCATAAGTTTGAGAGGGGCCATGTTGTTGCTCAGCCACGGGCCCCAAACACATCAGAATCTTTTCTAAACAAAGAATCGCCATGAAGGTACAGTTCAGATATCCTGGCAGATCAAATAATAATGTCTTCTTTCTTAACAGCACTCAAACCCAGGGCATGCTGGACCCTTTCCTGTCGTATCGGTACACAACACCACAATCAACCCAACAAGCCCTACTACAGCAACTATGGCCAATGCAAACCGAGGTCCCACCAGCCCATCTGTTACAGCAATAGAGCTTATCCCCTCAGTTACCAATCCAGAAAACCTTCCATCATTGCCAGATATTCCACCCATACAGGTTTGTATTTGAGTTGAATGAGTCATTTGAAGCCTCATATTGATCTCATACTGATTCAAGAGTTGAGTATTTATTCCAGAGTGGTTCTTTTTTGTTGTTGTTCTTGTTGTTGTTGTTGTTGTTTTTTTAAGAGAGAGTGAGAGAGAGAGAGAATTTTTAATATTTATTTTTTAGTTCTCGGCGGACACAACATCTTTGTTGGTATGTGGTGCTGAGGATCGAACCCGGGCTGCACGCATGCGAGTCGAGCGCGCTACCGCTTGAGCCACATCCCCAGCCCTGTTGTTGTTGTTTTGTTTTTTAATTTTTTCAAATTCCAACAATTTGAAATTTCCAGAAGGAATAGATAGTTGAATTTTGATAAGTTCTTTTGCTAGAGCTGGCATTTCTCAGTAGTTTTAAGTTAGAGGAATTTGAATATTCTCTGTTATGAGACTATCTAATAAAATAACAGATTAATATCAGCCTTGCTAATAGGCTACTTCTTCCTGTTTTTCCACCTGCCAACAAGCACACTTTGTATCAGATGTTGTACTCCTACTGTGAGTTTGTAGCCAGCGAGGTAAACCAGGATGAAAATGTGGTCAAATCTTTTGTCATTCTTCTTCTTTTTTTTTTTTTTTCTTATGTTTATTTTTTTAGTTGTAATTGGACACGATACCTTTATTTTATTGATTTATATGCGGTGCTAAGGATCGAGCCCAGGGCCCAGCATGTGCTAGGAAAGCGCTCTACCGCTGAGCCACAACCCCAGCCCTTGTTGTTCTTCTTTTAGATTGATAAGGAAGGATAGTTAACTCCTCTTGCAGTCTTGTTGGGCTAAGAATGGAAGTTATAGATATCAGGCACTATGAGGCATACAGTAAAAAGAAAATAATGGTGAGGAATAATTGCTAGATTATGAAGGGCCTCTAAAGTTTCTTGTCCCTTTCAACTCTGGCATATCTCTGAAGACAGATATCTCCATTGCCTTCTGGAATTTCTAATTAATTTGAATTAAAAATATTTTTTATTTTTCAAAGGCATAGATGGGTTTATTAAGCCAAATAAACACATGTGCAAGGGAGCATGGGGGAATCTCCAGAGAGAGATGTCTTTGGTGTACAGCAAGGACTGTGCATTCAAGGGAGAATACAGGCTATCTCCAGAGAGAGAGAGAGAGACAGCCAAAACATTTTCTTTTTAAATGTAAGTATAACCTTTAAGGATTATACTGAATTAATGTCCTGCATTATATTACTTACTTGGTGTCAGAGGTCACCATGGTAGCAAGGAGCAGTGCAACTGCTGAAACAGCAGGGCCCTTAACACTCTTCCTGTGGCTGTCATTTAATATTTTTGTGTACTTATCAGTATATGTAGGAGTCTTAAATGATGTTCTTACTATTTCAGAATTGTTTGAAAACCACTGACTTGCGAATTTTCTTAGTTTATTTTCTTCTCTAATACTAATAGAGCTTTTTTGGCCAAGGGAATGGCAGTGGAGGAGGCCTGGGCCATGTAGAATGGACAATTGGAAAAATATAAATATAAATTAAAAAGTCACACTTCTAAGTTCAAAGCAAAGTGCTTTCACAGGTATTATATTAGTTTAATACTTGAATTCACCTAATTTGATATGTAATATCCCTATTTTATGATGTGAGTAAGATAGGTTAATGATTTTCCCAGAGTCACACAGTAAATGGAAAGGTTGAAATTTAAAGCCCAGTCTCTCTCCACTATCCACAGCAATAATAAGGAGACAGTTTGGAATTGTAGGCCTGGAAAAGTGTATGGAGAGTCTTTGGGCAACCAGAGGCATGCATGTTGTTAAGTGAGTAATTCACATTTTACTAAGGACTTAATATATGATTAACTCCTTGGGTATTGAGGACAAGAAGACAAATAAGACTTGGTTCCAGTTGATAAGAAAGTTAACAAAGGGAGAAGGCCGATTATACATGTCACATTTAACCTAATTTCCTAGGGTTCAGTCTTCCTACAAAAACCAGATGGAGTAAGTGTAGATGCTCTACATCTTTGAAAAGCTGAGCATCATAACCTGTATTAGACCTAACCCTGTTCTACTCAGAAGAACTTTAAGATCAAGACAAGAAACTTCCTATCTTTAATTTTTTAGAGTGGGGTAGGAGGAGCAGATTCCATGCCTTTTCCTATAAACCTTTCTCTTCCCTTTAATTGCAGATGTGTTCTGTTTTATTAGGGTGTTTTAATTGAGTTATGTTTCATATACCATGAAATTCACTCAAAACATATAATTCAGTGTTTTTTAGTATGTTATATGATTGTTTAACCATCACCTGTATTTCAGAATATTTTTATGGTTCCCTAAGAACTGTCACTCTGTATTCTCTTCGAGCCCCTAGAAACCACTAATCTGCCTTCCATTTGTATATACTTGCTTTTTCAGGGCATTTCATGTGAATGGGATTATACACTGTGTGGCCTTTTGTGGCTGGCTGGTTTTTCTTCGTGAAAGAGTATTTTCCAATTCTGTGTTGTTGCAGGTGTCAGTACCTAATTCCTTTTTATGATTAAATGATATTCCATTGTATAGATATGTTACATTTTGTCAGCTGGTGGACATTTGGGTTTCTACTCTTAGACTAATAGAGAAAAATTTACAGCAACATTTTCCTAAGTTTTTGTATATATATAGTTTATCAGCTTTCTAAGGTAAACATCTAGGAGTGTAATTGTGGGGTCATACTGTGAGCATCTTTAACTAATTGAGGAACTGTCAAGCTGTTTTCCACAATGGTTGCATCATTTTACATTCTCATCCACAGTGTGTGAAGGTTTCAGTTTCTCTGTATACTCACCAATACTTGTTATAGTCACCTGTTCTTTGTTTTGTTTTGAGGGGTACTGGGGTTTGAACCCAGGAGCACTCAACCACTGAGCTGCTTAGCTTAGCACCTTGCTTTTGCTGAGGCTGGTTTTGAACTTTTGATCCTCCTGCCTCAGCCTCCCAAGTCACTGAGATTGAAGACATGTACCACCCTGTCGGGCAAAAACAAGCAGTTAGATGTGGTTACAACAAAAGCACCAACAAAGTAGTTAATATAAATTAAAAATAGAGAAGAAATCTCTGTCTCTTGAAGTCACCTACTTTCCCCATTAACCTTCTGTAGAATGGTATAGTAAAAAGAAACTCCTGGGAGGCTACATAGAGAGCAGGTGAGGTAGTATTAATTATGCAAAGCAAATAAAATACATACAAAAGCCAAACTTTGAATATTTGCTGATTTATCTTAGTACTGATCATTAGAGCTATTCTTGTAGAGTAGATGTTGTGCTGAGGATTGAACCCAGTGCCTCACGCATGGTAGGCAAGCACTCTCTATCTCTGAGCTACAACTCTAGCCCTAAAAACTATTATTTGATGTACTCAATTTTTAAAAGACCTCTAGACCTTATAAAAGTAACATTGTAGTTTTTAAAAAAAAAGTTTCTCAGGAAAAATGAATGTCTCCCCAGTTTTTTTTCACCCAACCAAGTGCACTTTTACTAATTGGTGTACAATCTTTCAGATATTTTTCCAAAAATATATACAAATAAAAAGTAACAGAAAATGAGATTGTACTATACGCACTTGCCTAGTATGTAGTATAAATATTTTCTTGAAAGTTTTATGTTTTTGTACTTTTTTCATATTAGTTCATACAGTTTTCTTGATTTGTTGGGGGGATGGGGAGATACATACACACACACACACACACACACACACAAACATTTTTTTATTAAGCCCTCTGTTGGTGAACCTTTGGTTTGTTTCTCGTATCTCACTATCAGAAGTTAAGCAGCATTTGTGAAAAAATGCTAACATGATTAGTCATTAGGTAAATGAAAGTTAAACCCAGTGAGTGATAACATGACACACCTATTAAGATGACTACAGTTTTAGAAGACTCATAACAAATATTGGGGAGAAAGTGGACAAACTAGAGGCCTCATACATCATTGGTGGAAATGTGAAATGGAATAACCACTTAGAAAAATAGCTTCTTTGTTTCCTAAAAGTTAAACATACGTGTACCACAATGATCCAACCATTCTACTTATGTATTTGCTGAAGAGAAAAAGAAATATATGCCATGTAAAGATTTACACAGCAATTCATAGCAGCTTTATTTTGCAGTAGGACCCTGGTATCAATCTAAATGTCCCCCTTCAATAAACAAAGTACATTCTGTACAATTCCATTTACATAAAACCCTAGGGGGACTGGGCACAATTGTGCATGCCTATAATCACAGCAGCTCTGGAGGCTGAGGCAGGAGGATGGCAAGTTCAAAGCCAGCCTCAGCACAAGTGAGGTGCTAAGCAACTCAGTGAGACTCTGTCTCTAAATAAAAATATAAAATTGGGCTGGGGATGTGGCTCAGTGGTCAAGTGCCCCTGAGTTCAATCCCCAGTACCAAGAAAAACAAACAACAACAACAGCAAAAAACCTCTAGGGGTTTTTATAAGCTAACTAAAACTGATAAAAAGCAGATCAGTGATTGCAGACAGGTTGAGAGAGGGCAGGAGGGTGATAATATAATGAATTTTTTCACTGTTCTTCAGTTTGGTTTTCCAGTTTCTTTGAATATGTTTATTTTATTGTATATTGTTTATTCGTTAGTGCTATTTATAAAAAGTTGCATTTCGGCACAGTAAGCATGTAATTGAAAACACATACAAATACTTCTGTAAGAGAGTTTGGTACAAGTATAATTTCTGGGTCAAAAGTGATTACACATTTAAATTTTGCTATTGACATTTTCAAAAACATTGTGCCAGCATTTTGAAAGTACCTATTTCTGGCCTGTTTTCCCAACACTTGTCCATCTTTTCTTATAGGCAAAATGACATTGTTGATTTGATTTTCATCTCTTTAGTGTGGTTTGGCTGTCTTAATGTTCATGAGTTATTTTTATTCTGCGAATTATCTTTTGTCTTTTGTCATGTCTTGGCTCATTTTTTCTATTGAATTCTTTTTCCTTTTTGTATCATAGAAGTTATTTATGTAACACTTATATATATATACGTTCTATGCAATTCAAGGATGCTAAAAATGAAAACATTGGTTTAATAAATGAGCTGATATTTTTTTAATTAAGACTTTAACTTTAGTGACTCGTGTCTAATGAAAACTAGAGGTGAATGAATGTTTTTGGTGGCATTTCCTTGTTGGGCACTATAATGTTATCAAGCCATTTTATATACAGCTTTGTTCACCTTTTCTAACCTTCACTCTTGTAGCCTTAGGATTATATGTCCAGTCAGAGACTCACGTTGTAAGTGGAAAATATAAATGAAGTGGAAGTAGAGGCAGATAATATGGGATTTTCGTGTCTTCTCATTTGTTTTTAGGTGCTATGTAGCCCTACGTCTCTCTGTGGCCTACCTTTAACATCCTCCCTCTTCACAAACCTTCAGTTAATTTGAGGTGCAGCTAGGGATAGTTATGAGCTTACAAGTGATTCCTTAGCCAATAGTCATGGCCACAGGATAAATTGACACAACTATTATTATCCTTTAATTGTCCTTCCATCTAATCCACAGCCTCCTCTCACCTTTAGTCTTTCATGTCTCTGTCATGAGACTTTTTATGGACTTTGAGAAAATTATCCTATTTACTTAGGAGGATCTTCTGTGCCTGTGGTATGTTGTAAATTGCTTTCAGTCCCAACTCTACTTTGGTTTATATGTATAGTTTCCACCAGAGCCTGTACTTGGATGTTATCATTTCCCTTTTTTGTTGTAGTTGTGAAAAACCAATGCCCTTTGGGAAAAAAAGAGCAGGAAGTAAATGCATGTGTTCGCTTTTGTCTTGAATCAGAAATACAGTTGTATAAGAAATAATCTGGAGACCGGGAATGTGGTTAAGTAGTAGAGCATTTGCCCTGCAAGGTGTTGGAAAATTTGACCTACTCGGAGAGGAGATAGAAAAGCCGGCAAGTATAGATACAAACAGACCTATAAGCAAGAAGAGTAGCAAGGACAATTTTACCATATCTTGTATGAAATGGTACAAATTTAAGGTAGTGTTCATTCTTTACTAATACCTTTTTACTCTTGCTTATATATTTTCTTATTCAGTCATCACAGTTCAGCACTGTAGATGGGATATTTTTTTTAAAGGTTATCTTTTTTTTTTTTTTTTTTTTAAGAAGGAGAGAGAGAGAATTCTAATATTTATTTTTTAGTTTTTGGCGGACACAACAACTTTGTTTGTATGTGGTGCTGAGGATCGAACCCGGGCCTCACGCATGCCAGGCGAGCACGATACCGCTTGAGCCACATCCCCAGCCTAGATGGGATATTTTAAAGATCAGGAACTTGTATTTATTTTGGGAACCTGACCAAAATCACAGTGCTGGGTCCTCTGTTCTTATTCTACTGTCTCTTAAGTACAAAGAGTTTCAGATGTCCTGTGGACTCTGTTTCATGTGTATAATAAGAGGCCTTGTATGCCAGGCTTTCTGTGGACTACAATAACTTTTTATTGCTTTTTTTGGGTTTTGACATGATTGCATTTCTACTTGAATGAATGATTATGGCAAGGCTATGGACATTGAAATAGAGAGAAGGAAACTAGGGACAAGAAGACTGATAAGTACAGTCCTGTAGCAATTTTGAGAAAACATTAAAGTGTCCAAACTTTTTTCATAATAGAACATACAGGATTTAATTGATCATTAGGTTTTTGTCTTGAGTGATTAATATAAATTATAGTCTCGGGGCTGGGGATGTGGCTGAAGCGGTAGCGCACTCGCCTGGCATGCGTGCGGCCCGGGTTCGATCCTCAGCACCACATACCAACAAAGATGTTGTGTCCGCCGAGAACTAAAAAAATAAATATTAAAAATTCTCTCTCTCTCTCTCTCTCTCTCTCTCTCCTCTCTCACTCTCTTTAAAATAAATAAATAAATTATAGTCTCAACTCACGTAAATTTTGTACTGCGTGAATTCTCCGAGAAGCATAAAGAAGCAACAATTAAGTGGAGCTTGATATTAGAAAATCTATTAGTTTATTAGTAGACTGAATATAAGTAGTGACAGTAATGAAATTGATTACTTCTCTGCTCTGCTTTAATCAAAGCAAATTTATCTTCTTTCCCTTTAGTTGGAAGATGCTGGCTCAAGTAGTTTAGATAATCTACTAAGTAGATACATCTCAGGCAGTCACCTACCCCCACAGCCTACAAGCACCATGAATCCTTCCCCAGGACCCTCTGCCCTATCTCCAGGATCATCAGGTAAAGCACACAGGGATATTGCCTCATTTTCTTTAACACCTTAAAAAAAGTCTCTTAGTATCTGTATCAGAAAGTTTTTTTTAAGAAAAGCAGAAACGAGATAGGTGGATGCAGAAGACACACACACACACACACACACACAAAGAGATTAAATGATTGACTTTAAGGAATTAACTCCCATGATGATGTGACTGTGGGTATTGTCAAGTCCAAAATGTACAGGTAGAAGTTGACTTGCTTAGAGACTCAGGGAAGTTATGTTACAGTCTTGATTCCAGAATCTGTAGGCAAAATTCTTTTAGGGGAGTGGAGAGAAACAGCTTCTCAAAGTCTCAGCAGGTTAAATAAGGCCTACCTACATTGTGAAGGATAATCTGCTTTTCTCAAAGTCTATTGCTTAAATGCTAATTACAAATACATCTTCACAGTAATAGCTAGAATAGTGTTTGGCCAAACAGCTAAGTACCATCTTATATATTTACAATACAGATTGAAGAGTTCTTTGGTCTTGACATAACTTTAAAATTTTAAGATTTGTTTAAAAACTGAGGAATGACAAGTGAATTTTCCAAGTATAATTTTTTAAAAATCACTGGAAACCCATGAGGTGTAGCTCTCTTTCAAAATCTCAGTTGTTTTTTTGTTTGTTTGTTTGGTTGGTTGGTTGGTTTTTGATCCTACTACAAGGTTATTCAGCTGAATACTCAGGAATACATGATTGAAGCAGTACTAGATAGGTTAACAATCCAGAAGTGGTTATGGAATACATTTTTCTGATATAACCCTACTTTTTTCTTACTGAGGCAGACCACTTCATTATTTCTGCAAGGAGAGTTCAAATATAAATGTAGATTTTAAATGAGGTACATCATTAACATTTTTTGAATCACAAAAATTTTTAAGGTATAATAAGAATTATTGTAGGACTTCTAAAACAAATGAATGGTAATGTGAGTAGAATATTTTGTCAAATAGTTTTGTTGATTGGGTAGTATTCTGAAGAGGATTCTAAGGCTATGTCTGGGCTCTGCAAAGAGAAACTGGTTGATGTCTGCCAATGGTTATACATGCCATCACTGATTTTGCTCTTATTTCCAGGAGTTTCTGAATTGCATTATAGTAGCCTTGAATTCTGAACATTCTTATATGCATTGGTACTCAGTTTGACTTACTATTTTTTAGGTTTATCCAATTCTCACACACCAGTGAGACCCCCTAGTACCTCTAGTACTGGCAGTCGAGGCAGGTAAGTATTATGCTATTAATAACTTTTTTCATTTTATGAAAAAATTCAAGTATTTAATAAAAGTAAACTATATAGTCCCTATATACTTGTCACATAGTTTCAACATTGATTAAGTTATAACTGATCCTTTGCCCATTTCTTTCCTGGTCTGTATTATTTTGAAATAAATCTCAGATACCATGTCACTTTACTTGTGACCATTTTAGTATCCCTTAAAAATAAGAATTTTTAAAAATTTTGCATAGAACCATTATCACATTTAGAAAAATTTGGTAGCCAATTGTTTAATATCAGTACAGATCCAGTTAATATTCAGAGCTTTCAATTTTTGCCAAAAAAAATTTTTTAACAGAATCTTATTTCAGATTTCTTTGAATCAGATTCAAGATAAGCTCTGTAGGTTGTCATCATCTGAAATGCTTATATCAGTATCAATTTATTCGTTGTAGATGAAGTTTCTCCTATAGAGCTTTCCCTGTTTCCCCATCTTGTCATTTAAATGTTTTAAATATGTTTTTTGTGTATGTTGACATTCCGATGAGGTTTGATCATATTTCATGTTTGCTTTGGGAGAAGTGAGGACAAGAATACTTTCACTTCATGTTAGTACTGTATATCCATCAGGGACACCTAATATTCATTTGTGTGTGTGTATGGTGGCAACCATTAATGATCATTGAAAAACGTTATTCTGATTCTCATGTTTCTTTATTTGTTTAGGATATTTTTATAAAGAGATAGACTCTGTCATCATTTATCAGCTTAATTCGGAAAGCAAGACAAATTCTTATTATTAACTTTCTTTCATGATAATGAGTTGATTCCCAGCATCCTCCAAGACTAAGCAACTAGTTTTATTATTACCTTTAATGAACTCATATATTTACCCATATTTTTGTTTTAATCCACCATAAATGTTATTTTTGTTGAAGCTTAAGCTATTCAGTTGGCTTGTCAGAGGTTTTTCGGGTTTGCTTCTTACTTTTTCTATAATCCTAGCCTCCTTATTTCCTATGAAACAATGTGCCAGGTTCATCTTGCATGTTTCTTGCCTCTGTCCTTAAATCAGCCCTTTTTTTAAGAAATCCTAGTCATGTTAGTGGGCATATGTTACTACTAAATTGTGCATTGTTTCTTAAGTCTTTTCAGTGGGTAGAGATAAGACATAGGAATGTGTATGTGTGTGTGTATGTTTAAGATAAAATATAATAAACATTGACTGTTTTTTATTCTTTTGTACTTGAAGTAGTTTACAGTCTACAGTTTTATTTAAGATATTACATGAATGGGGTGTTTTTTTTTGTTTCTTTTTTTGTTTGTTTGTTTGTTTGTTTTTGTGCACATGAGATTGCACTCCATCAATGAGCTATATCCCCAGCCCTATTTTGTATTTTATTTAGAGATAGGGCCTCACTGAGTTGCTTAGTACCTTGCTTTTGCTGAGGCTGGCTTTGAACTCACAATCTTAATTAGTTTTTGAAAGAACATACAAACTCAGTGAAAGTTTATATAACATTAGTCTTACCAGTTATTTACTTAATAGTGATTTTGTTTTTGTGTTTTAGGTAAAAGTAATTAGTTTTATACCTCTCCTTTTGCCACTCATTTGATGATTTTGAATCATATAAGGATGTTCCAGGTTGTTTGCTTCTTTCAGTCTCCTTTTCTCACAAGCCAAAATAATCTCTCCATAGATGAGTCTTGCTGAACTGCTGTTTTTGTTTTGTTTTGGTACTGGGGATAGAACCCCAGGGGCATTTTACTGCTGAGATACAGCCTCAGCCTTTTTATTGTTGTTTTTGTTGTGCTGGGGATTGAACCACAGAGCCACATCCCCACCCCCATGAACCACTATTTGTATTGTTTAGTTGAAAGTAGAAAGAGAAGCAATCATGGACCTTTTATACTAAGGTCGAGCACCCCTATGTGAAAATCTGAAATCCAAAATGCTCTAAAATCAAATTTTTTGAGTGTTAACATAATTCCACAAATGGAAAATTCCCATTCTACCTCACGTGGTTAGTCATAGTCATAATCCAGTGTGCACTAAAAATGTTGCATAAAATTTACCCTCAGGCTATGCAAATAATGTATATAAGAATCATAAATGAATTTTATTTTTAGATTTAGATCCCATCCCTCAGATTATGTATATGCAGATATCTAAAAATCTGAAATTTCAGGCACTTCTGAAACCAAGCATTTCAGATATGGGAGACTCATGGAAAATTGATTTTTTTTCCTACACTCCTTAAATGATTTACTATAAAAATAATAAAGTGTATTTTTAGGGTCTTCTGAATGTTTGCTTTACATTCTTGAAGAGATTTGTAGCTAGGCTTAACTGCTTTATAAGTTGTCCTTATTTTCTGTGAAATGATTGTGTGTTGCTTTAACTTTAATGTTACTTTTCTTTCTTTCTTTTTAAATTTACACCATACAAACATGTGACCTTTATTTGTGTTGTTTATTTATTTATTTATTTTTATTAGTTGTGGATCATCAGGAAGAACAGCTGAGAAGACTGGCCTTAGTTTCAAATCTGATCCAGTGAAGGTCAAGCAAGAACCTGGGACTGAAGATGAAATATGTAGCTTTTCAGGAGCTGTGAAACAAGAAAAAACTGAAGATGGCAGGAGGAGTGCATGCATGGTAAGCTCCTACCAGGGTCTGACATTGGGTTAAGGAGGTCACTTCACTGATTCCCTGAGTGTATCAGACTGAATAGGGGTTCTAGGTATATTCATTTGTCTTTGAATTTTTATGCCTGATAAGTACAAGTGTCTCTTTTTCTAACAAGTTTTTTTTTATTTTGGGTGGTTTTAGGGGAGCAGCAGGGTATGTCTAAGAGTCAGCTACAATTAATCAGAAAAAGACTATTGTGTTGAGTACTCATTTGAAATTATCTTTGAATTTGTATTTGGTTAGTATTTTTGACATGATGCTGAATTGAGTTTTATCTTGTTCTGAATGTATTGATCATCTTGATATTTGAAGTGAGTGTCAGGCAACAAAATGTCTTTATGTGTTGTCCATGACCTATGAGCTCAGCATTAAGATTGCTGGTATATGGGGCCAGGACTGGGTGCAGTGGCACATGCCTATAATCCCAGTGGGCTGGAAGCTGAGGTGGGAGGATTTTGAGTTCAAAGCCAGCCTCAGTGACTTAGCAAGGCCTTAGGTAATTTAGCAAAGACCCTGTCTCAAAATTTTAAAAAAGGGTGAGGCTTTGGCTCAGTGGTTAAGTGCACCTGGGTTCAATCCCTGGTATCCCCCCCCCCCCCAAAAAAAAAGAAAGATTGCTGATATGAAAGAAGTTGATTGATCAAATACTTGGGATGGGAAGATTGCCTTTTTGGCTTATAAATTACTGACCATTCTAGAGTTTCTAGGATGGAATATTTTATAAAATTTATAATTCAAAATGAAGAAAGCAGTCCCTCTTTATTTAAAAATTTTGATTTTTTTGTTTTTCTACCCAGGTTTCTATCTTACTTTCTACATGATTGGAACATAGAGAATTTTTTAAAACTTCATTGTCTTTATACAAATTTGTCTTTATACATGACAATAGAATGTATTTTTGACATTGTACAAATATGGAGTATAACTTCCCATTCTTGTGGCTATACATGATGTGGAGTTAATACTGGTCGTATTCATATATAAACAAAGGAAAGTTGTGTCTGATTCATTCTACAGTCTTTCCCATTCCTGTGCCCTCTCTCCTCTCTGGCCCCCCCCTTATCCCCCACCTATTGTGAGTCAGCAGGTACATATCAAAGGGAACATTTGTCCTTTGCTTTGGGGGATTGGTTTGTTTTGCTTAGTATGTTAGTCTCCAGTTCCAGTCATTTACTGGCAAATGCCAGGATTTCATTCTTCTTTATGACTGAGTAATATTCTGTTGTATATATGTACCACATTTTCTTTATCCGTTCATCTGTTGAAGGGCACCTAGCTTAGCTGTTGCGAATTGAGCTGTGAACATTTGTATGACTACATCACTACAGGATGCTGATTTTAAGTCCTTTGGGTATAAACCCAGGAGTGGAATAGTTGGGTCAAGTTTTCTTAGCAGGGCTGGGGATGTGGCTCAAGCGGTAGCGCGCTCGCCTGGCATGCATGCGGCCCGGGTTCGATCCTCAGCACCACATACCAACAAAGATGTTGTGTCTGCCGAGAACTAAAAATAAATATTAAAAATTCTCTCTCTCTCTCTCACTCTCTCTTAAAAAAAAAAAAAAGGTGGGACTTTCAAAAGCGATTAGGACATGAGGGCCCCACCCTTATGGGTGGGATTAGTGTGGCCTCTTCCTGCTCTCTCTTTAAAAAAAAAAAAAAATTTTCTTAGCAATTCCATGCTGCTTTCCAGAGAGGTTGCACCAATTTGCAGTCCCACCAACAATGTATGAGTGCACCTTTTTCCCTATATCCTTGCCAATATTTATTGCTACCTAGTCCTTTTTTTTTTTAAGAGAGAATTTCTTTAATATTTATTTTTTGGTTTCTGCAGACACAATATCTTTGTTTGTATGTGGGGCTAAGGATCGAACCCGGGCCGCGCTCATGCCAGGCGAGCGCACTACTGCTTGAGCCACATCCCCAGCCCCTGCTAGTCTTTAATTGCCACTGTAACTAAAGTGAAATCTCAATGTAGTTTTGATTTGAATTTCTCTAATTGCTAGTTGTGTTGAACTTTTTTTTTATGTATTTATTGACCATATTTCTCTGTGAAGTGTTTCTTCAGTTCCTTTGTCCATTTATTGATTGGGTTATTTGGGTTTTTTAGTTCTTTATATATCCTGGAGATTAATGCTCTATCTGAAGTATAGTTGACAAAGATTTTCTCCCATTCTGCAGGCTCTCATATCATGGAACATAGAAATTTTTATCTCAGGGTATTAGTATACTCAACATAGTATATACATAGATTTAGAGAGCAACAGATTTAGTCTTGGATTTAAAGCAGTGTCACACCTGCCTTCAAAACTTAATTTGCAAAGTACCCCATAAAAATGGACACAAAAAAAATTGGTGAAAGATTTTACAATGTCATGATCTTCCTATATTAATAGAATGGTAGGTGAGCAGAAGGATAGGATAGAATGCTTCTGGTTGTGGAAGAAAAGTGCTGTTATCGGTTTTCTATAACTCTGGGCACACCTCTCAATGTATTTAATGGTATAATTAATTTCCTTGTTATCTTTGTGAACCAGTAATAGAGGGACAAGTATCCCAAAATCACAAATAACCTTAGAGTTCTTTTGAGTCCATTAATCAAAGTTACTAATATGATTTGTAAAATAATTTTAATTTATGTCAGTATGTATATTGATGTAGCTTTTAAATAACACACACACAGTATGCAATAAGGATTAAATGTTTTTTTTTCCCAAGAATTTGTCTTTGTTTTCTTTCAGTTGAGCAGTCCTGAGAGCAGCTTGACACCACCTCTTTCAACCAATTTGCATCTAGAAAGTGAGTTGGATGCATTAGCAAGCCTGGAAAACCATGTGAAAACTGAACCTACAGATATGAATGAAAGCTGCAAACAGTCGGGGCTCAGCAGTCTAGTTAATGGAAAGTCTCCAATTCGAAGCCTGATTCACAGGTCAGCAAGGATCGGAGGAGATGGCAACAGCAAAGATGATGACCCAAATGAAGACTGGTGTGCTGTCTGCCAAAATGGAGGGGATCTCTTGTGCTGTGAAAAGTGTCCAAAGGTCTTTCATCTAACTTGTCATGTTCCAACCCTTCTAAGCTTTCCAAGGTACTGGTGATATAAATCATTTTTGTTTTATGTTGTCATAAGTTAAAAATGTAGCAAAAAGTTATTCAGGGCAAAAAGCCCTTTTTTGTTTATTTTTGCAATAATTGGGATTGAACCCAGGAACTCTCTGTCACTGAGCTGCATTACCACTCCTTTTTATTTTTTATTTTAACAGTGTCTCTCTAAATTGCCAAGGCCATCCCTCAACTTGAGTATCTCCTTCCTCAGCATCCTGAGTAGCTGGGATTACTGGTGAATGTTACCACACCTGGCTACAAATGGCCTTCTTTACCAAAACATACCATTTCTATAAAACTTTAGTATTAACTTAAAGAGTAGATGTCATCTCCTGGCCTTCAATTTATACTCATTGTAAGCAAATTTGGTAAAACTCCTAAGATGGAGAAGAGCAAGGGAATCGGTGAGCTAGAGAAAGTCTGTTTGCTTCTGAAGGTGACTTGTAAGTTTAATTTTTGGGGCTGGGGCTATAGCTCAGTGGTAGAGGACTTACCTATTATGCATAGGTCCTGGGTTTGATTACCTAGCCCCTCTCCCAAAGTCTAATTTATTTTTATGTGGTGCTGAGGTTCGAACCCAGTGCCTCACACATGCTAGAAGTTCTAAAAGAATTCTACCACTGAGCCACAACCCCAGCCCCAATTTCTTTTTAAATAATAGTTAAGTCAGGAACAGAGGTGCTCTCAGCAACTTGGGAGGCTGAGATAGGAGGATGGTAAATTTTAAGGCTAGCCTCATCAATTTAGTGAGACCCTGCCTCAAAACAAAAGGGCTGAGGATGTAGCTCAGTGGTAAAAGTACCAAATAAATAGATATATACTAGATGTATGTATCAGTATATCTCTGAATCCATAAAGAGAGAAGAGAATAGAAATGTGAATGAATCGTTTTGGAATTTATAGCTTGATAGAAATCCTGATAAAAACAAAGTATAGGGCTCAGGGTTGTGGCTCAGTGGTGGATCTTTTCTAGCATGTGTGAGGTACTGGGTTTGATCCCTGGTACCACATAAAAATAAAACATAAAATACAGATATTGTGTCCTTCTACAATTAAAAAAAAAATATTTAAAAAACAAAGTATAGACCTAATCCCACTGGCTGAGGAGTCTGAGGCAGGAGGAGCACAAGTTCAACGCCAGCCTCAGCAACTTAGTGAGGCCCTAAACAACTCAGTGAGAAAAGGGTTGGGGATATGCTTCAGTTCAGTCTGGTAAAATTGAACCAGGTTCAATCCCCAGTACCAAAAAAAACAAAAACAAACAATAAAAGATACACAGTGTGTGTCTACATGCTTGTACTTACAGATATGTGTTTGTATTTTCTGTCTTTTGATTGGCCATGAAAAAAACTTGATTTATTGTTGGCATGTTTAGTGCATGCCAAAACTGTATAAGATAGCTGAGGAACTCCATGTCTTCTACTCTTTTTTTTCTTATTCGGGGACTAGGTCCATGTTATGGTACTATGGGGACCTGAGAGAATTGGTCTTTGGTCTTATACAGCAAATGCTTATCATTTTTGTGCTATAACTACATAGGCCCGTTTACTGCAGTGTTTTCACTTACATTTTCCCTGAAGGTAATCACTTGAAGGATGAGTTGGAATAGTTTGGGAGTAGGAGGGTTTCACACTGTTTTCAGAATTGGAAACTAAAGAAAACAAACTAGAGACCTGCATCCAGAGAACTAGGGTCTCTAAAGCAGACTTTGATGTAATTACTTGGACTGATTGCCTGTTTCCCTGTTTAGTGGGGACTGGATATGCACATTTTGCAGAGATATTGGGAAGCCAGAAGTTGAATATGATTGTGATAATTTGCAACACAGTAAGAAGGGGAAAACAGCACAGGGATTAAGCCCCGTGGACCAAAGGGTAAGTGTCAAATAAGTTGATTTGTTACTGAGGATTCTGTAGTTACTTGTTGATACATCCTTCTTTTTTTTCTGTGTAATGTACAGATAGGCTCATAACCTATTACTTTATAATCTTGTTGTCATCTGATTGCATCATTTATGACTTCTGAAATCTTTGTTACTAACCTTGTGCTTCAGACTCTTACATTCAACTTTTTTTTTTTTCCTTTTCCTTTGGTGGTATTGGGGATTTAACCCAGGGCCTGTGCATGCTAGGCAAGCATTCTACCAACTGAGCTATATTCCCAGCCCTCTATATTCAACTTCTTCAAACTTACCGTGTCCCAGTGAAAATCTTTTTTTTTTTCCCCCTTGTAGTCCTGGGCATCAAACCCAGGTCCTCACCCATACAGGCAAATGTTCTTCTACTACTGAGCCACATCCACAATCCCCAACAAAAATCTTGATTTCTAATCTCTACCTCAAAAAACAAAAGCAAATAACATTAAAAACTGCACTCAGACCTTCATTGTAATTTTTTTTTTTTTGGGAGGGGGATGGGGGGTATTGGAGACTGAACTCAGCGGCACACAACCACTGAGCCACATCCCCACCCTTATTTTGTATTTTATATAGAGACAGGGTCTCAAGGAGTTGCTTAGTACTCCGCTTTTGCTAAGGCTGGCTTTGAACTCCTCACCCTCCTGAGCTGCTGGGATTACAGTTGTGCGCCACTGCGCCCAGCATGTTTTCCATTATTTAATGGCACCACCACTCACCTCTTGCTCAGACTAAAATCCCATTAGAAATGAAAAAATACTCAAACATGACTTTTCCTACTTCCGTCACTATTGCCACCCTAGACATCTATCGTAATCTCTTTCTTGGTCTTAGACAGAATCCCGCTAAATTGCTGAAGTTGACCTCAAACTTATGATACTCCTGCCTTAGTCTCCCAAGACACTGGGATTATTATAAATGTGTGTCACAATACCCAGTCTATCATAATTTCTTATCTGGGCCTTTATTATAACTTTGTAGCTAAACTCCATTTTTTTACACTGCATAGTGTTCTTTTAAAAAATAAATAAATAAACAAGTCTGTTACTTCCTTTCCTTGCTTAAAATCCTCAAAACAGTTTTTCATCATTTAAAAAATAAATCTAGAGCTCTGTCCTCACTTCAGACTTTTGGTGATTTAATCTATAGTCTTATTTCCAGAGGCAAAATATCTGTCACATAGTTCTCTGATCAAGTTTGTTTCTAATCTGATACACACATGCGTGCATGTGCGCACACACACACACAATCCTTTCTCCATTATCTGAGGAGGAAGTATGTGTTTAAAAATGTATAAATTAAAGAAGTTGAAATAAATAGAAAACTACAAATATAAAATGTATGTCAGTGTCCTGACTATGAAAAGAAAGAGTTTGTAATTAGATTGAAAAGACAGACAGGTTTTATTTATTTTGAATCCGAATGGAGTCATTTGAAGAAAGGAGATAATGTTTGTTTCCTGCCTCAGAGAATTATAATTGGGTGCAATTGTAGTCAGTTACTTACTTTTTTATTACCAGGTAATATATGTTTTTGTACAGAGCAATACATTTTGCTTTTATGACTCACTTTCCATTTGTATAAGTAATATGAGTTGAGAAAATCTTATATTAGAATAAAGACACTTCCTTAAAATAGAGACAAACGTAATCTCAGTTAAATTGGAAGCAAGGTGGTTTTCTTTGTATATGATTCAGTTGACTTGGATAGCTGTTTTGTAGGAGGTTGATGTTCAGGGTTTGTTTGTTTTTTTCCCCCAATAATATTTTGTAGTGATAGTGTTCTCATTCTCAAGAATGTCTTATTAGGTGAGACAAATACTTCACATGTCTTCCTTTTCTTTTTGGGGACCAGAAATGTGAACGTCTTCTGCTTTACCTCTATTGCCATGAATTAAGTATTGAATTCCAGGAGCCTGTTCCTGCTTCGGTGAGTTGTGCACCTTGATACTACCTGCCTAATGAAAAATGTCTCATTGAATAGGACTGTGGGCTCTCTTATCTTAGTCTGGACCTGTATTGAAACTCAGGCTTCTTCAAGAAGCTGCTCAGCTTATCTAAGACACAGTATATTCTGATACTATTTACTTTTTCACTTGATCTCTTTTTTTAATTCCTCTCCTTCCCTTTTCCTTTTCCTCTCTCCCCTTCCGTCTTCCTCCCCGACCCTCTCTTTCGTAAAATTTATGGGGTTGTGGTGAGGTAATTTAATACATATATACTATTTCTTACCTAATTAGGTTATTCTAAGGATTATAATCAATATAAAGTGTTTAGCATGGTACCGGATAACATAGTGGGTATTTATTATTTACAATTAAAAAAAATTTGTTCTCATGGTTCTGGCAACAAACAACTCTGTAACTCTATAATTAGGTGAAACTGTACACCTTTCCTTTTTAACTGTAAAGTGGGATTATTAGGCTAAATTATTTCTAAGATTTCAGTTCTATTCTTTACCTTGGGTAAAAAACAAGCCATGTAAATATTAATTGAATAAAAATATACAGTTCAGTCTTTCACACTGGCACTGCCATCATGAGCCTTCTTACACAGTCAAGATTGAGGAAAAAAACCACTGGAGAAGTTTTGCAGGTCAGTGCTTTTTGTTTATCTTACAGATGACTATTGTAAGGATAAAGACAGAGGTTCTCAATGCCTAATAAGTGGGATAAGAATATGTTGCATACATTTTATTTGCTAGTCCTCTGTTATTGAATATTAAGTGATAGTTTATAGGATAGACTGAAATTAATTTTAAAGCACAAAAGGTCTAGACATAAAGATGGTGTTTTATACAAGTAGTAGTCATCTGATTCTAGAAAGTGTTTCTTTTCAGTTTAGGGATTTCAAAGTAGCAAATGACTTTCATTTTTTTTTTTTAATCTTTTCATGGAGTATTTAAATAGTTGTTCTCTGTTCACTTATTTCACAAGAGTAGAAATATATTTGGCCATGGACAAAGTCAGAAGAATACTAAATGGTTAATACATTCTTTTATGTTGTTATAACAATTTTTCTTTCGGAGTTGCTGAGCTAAAACTTATAAGTAATAATTTCTAGGATGTCTTCTATAAGGCATCATATTCTAATCATAACATTAATCTATTTTGTAACTTTTCTCCTTTAGAAAAAACAAACTCTTTAGGAGTCATAAACTGCTAATGAGCCAAATATGGTGCCCACCTATACTGGTATAGGTGGGCACGATGGCACACACCTGTAATCCCAGCAGCTCAGTAGGCTGAGGCAGGAGGATTGCAAGTTTAAAGTCAGCATCAGCAAGAGGGAGACACTAAGCAACTCAGTGAGACCCTGTCTCTAAATAAAATATAAAATAGGGCTGGGGTTGTGGCTAATAGGTTAAGCGCCCCTGAGTTCAATCCTGAGTCCCTCCCCCACTCCACCCCATCCTATCCCCCCAAACAGAATACTGGTATAAGGCTGGGGTTGTGGCTCAGTGGTAGAATGCTTGCTTAGTATGTGTGAGGCACTTGGTTTGATTCTTAGCACCACATATAAATAAATAAATAAAATAAAAAAGGTCCATCAGCATCTTTTAAAAAAGAGAGAGAGAATACTGGTATAGGCTGCCCCTGCTGGTTGCTTACTTTCTATGTCTACTTATTATTAAAGATTTGTCTTTGAATTCCATAGCCGTGGAGATTGGCATATATTTTGCAATAAGATTTGGTTTTTATTATATAATTGGCAGAAGATTTAAAGTATATTCACTATTCTCCAATATATCCACTATTAATGTGATGAATATGCTATGCATTTTAAAACTAAATCAGTTTGGCATTTTAGAAAATTCTTATCTGCCCTTATTTATTTATTTTAGATACCAAACTACTATAAAATTATAAAGAAACCAATGGATTTATCCACCGTGAAAAAGAAGCTTCAGAAAAAACATTCCCAACATTACCAAATCCCAGATGACTTTGTGGCTGATGTTCGTTTGATCTTCAAGAACTGTGAAAGGTTTAATGAAGTATGTTAGCTTCCAACCTATAGAATATTAATTTTTTAGTTTTTGGTTTGCTTATTTGTTTTTTGGATTTTGTTTTATCTGAAGGAGTTTTGATTAAGACATTTTTCCTGCTTCAGTCCCGTCAAAAGTAAAAATTGATTTTATTTACAGCTCCAAAGAAGAAAGTTTACTGTGTATAATTTGGAGTATATAATTAATATTAAGAATGTTATTGAATATCCCTTGGGTACAGATAAGTAGCCCACAGTTAAGTAGATTTTGTAGGGTATGGTTATGAATAACCTGTATTTTGGATACTTATAGAAAATATATATGTACTCATGTTCTTGAATTTTATTTTTAACCACAGAAATGTAGAACCTTAAAATCATGAACATATCTTTGTTGACTCATCTTGAATAATACCTTGCAATGTGTAATGATGAGTTACTGATTTCAACAATGTTACCTTTATTAACTTTAGGATTTTGTTGTTTTTGAGGATAAGAATGAGTTATATACACCTCAAGAAGAAATGTGTTACATAATATTTTGTATTTATCTTTGGGATAAAATCAAAGCTACTGTAGAAGTTTTCATTATAGGAAAAGAAAATGGAATTGGATAAGAATCCGTAAAATCTTTATAAAGATTAATACTAAAATCTTTTTATTGCTGATGAAATTTGGGTGCCATATGACTTAGTAAAATAAATCACATTGAGTCAAAGTCTACTGATAGTTTCTGGGGGCATCCAGATGGCATTTTAATATTAAAAACATACAAAATCTTTATGAGTTTAAAAGTCTAGTCACCTTTATAGCAATATGCCATAGAGTAAATTATTAAAATCTCACTAATATAAATTTTTAAAATATAGTCCCAAGTTTTTTGTCTTATTTTTAATTAGTTTTATTGCTTTCAGATAAATGTGCTTTTATGAACTATAGTTGACAGAAAGACCCAGTTTACCTACTTAATTTTATTAACATATTACCTTAAAGATAGAATCTGGTTGTTTTTCTCTTGAATAGATTGATGTGTTCTGACCAATTCCTGCTAAGATTAACCTCACTAATTTAGAATGAGGCAATTATTGAGGTTTCACAGTAGCTTTAGTAACAGAACTTTGTAAAGAAAGTGGTTCCTTGTTCTATAGAATTTTAGAAGGCACTTAATCTGGTTATAGCAATTTGTTCTCCCTAGTATGGCTGACTTTCGTCACCAATCCTGTGCAGTCTCATAACTTTAGAAAGGATTATAATTTCCCTTTTTTTTTTTTGACTCTGGTGTCCTTTTTAGATGATGAAAGTTGTTCAAGTTTATGCAGACACACAAGAGATTAATTTGAAGGTAAGCTTTTCAGACCATGCAAACTTGGTGAAGGAATATGCATTACCAATAGGTGAATATTCCTATCTTTTGCTTGCAGGCTGATTCAGAAGTAGCTCAGGCAGGGAAAGCAGTTGCATTGTTCTTTGAAGATAAACTCACAGAGATCTACTCAGACAGGACCTTCGCACCTTTGCCAGAATTTGAGCAGGAAGAGGATGATGGTGAGGTAACTGAGGACTCTGATGAAGACTTTATACAGCCCCGCAGAAAACGCCTAAAGTCAGACGAGAGACCAGTACATATAAAATAAAATGGCATGAACTTAAATCAGTTGTTTTAAAAAAAGAAAGAAAGGAAAGGAAAAAAAAAAAAAGCCTTTTATTTAAGTGTTGCTGGAATATCCTGCCTACAGTGGGCACCTCCTTGAAGAAGCTGATAGCTTTTATACAGTATTAGATTGAAATAATGGACAGAAAACATTCTTGTCAAGAAAAGGGGAGAGAACTCGATTTGCAACTTTAAAGTAAAAACAAAAAGTAAAAGTGAAATGACTTGAAGATTTGTTACTAACGAGGATGATTCTCTGATTATTAGAAATTGCAAATGTTTATGATCATGCGGTATTGATTGGTGCAGGATACTGGGTGTACAAGTAAACATGTAAGGCTCATGTTGCTTGATGAATTGTTTTTTTGAATTAGAGCACAGTTATTTAGACAACTTTTAAGCCTCCTCCCTACACATACATTAACATACTTTGTTGTTTTCTAGTGAAAAATCAGTGTAACTCAGATTCCACTTTAATGTCAACCAGGTATAAATTGAATCATCATGCCAATATATATATTTTTTTTTCTCATTTTGATGTTGTTGGGCCTTAGTTTTTTCAATTGGTTTAAAGAACTCAACAGCAATTTTATTTTCTATTGATATTTAGGATCTAGGAAACATGACCATTGATCATCATTTAATCAACTTCAGTGGTCTACTGAAATAAGTATGGTAACTTTTCAGTAGTGGATCATATAGAGTTATAGTAGTCATTTCCAGAAAACACTTCCACACAGTTGTACTTCCCAGTCACATCATCTGATCATACAATTATTCCCATGAAAGGCAGAATGTTTGTTTCAAAATTAATCTAGTTTTCTGTACATTTGAATTTGAGAAGGTGACAACTGGCTCTTATCCAGTCTTCCTTCATATCAGTTTTCTGATAGACCACTATTGGCAAACAGTAATCTGTCAACTACCAAATGTGTAAAATTTTCTGTATTTCACTTTGTCTTATTTGTAAATAGTGAACTAAAACTTCTGGCAGATCAGCAACATTTGCTGAGCCTGTTTTTTAAGCTAATGTGTATTCTTACTAATGTTCCTATTAAGAATGAATTTGTAATATATGCTGTCTATTTCTAATGTTCACATTCATATTTTGAGGTTCTATCTTATTTTAATAGAGAACAGACTTCTCAAACTCTTCAGAAGCAGCTTATTATTGAAATATCAAAATATTGAAATAAACCCGGTGGGGTTAGATTACTCATCCGTCCACCAAGTGGGACATTTGCATGGACTTGGGGGCTTAAAGGACTTAGAAGAGACCTGTAAGTAAATCCTAAAAATGAGCCAATCCCCACTTGAATGGTTACTGGAGTAAACCCACCTTTGCTACCCTGATTATAGTACTTGAGGCAGATAACCAACGTGGCTCTGGTTCATTTTTCTTCTCTTCATCTGTGATGCTCAGATTCAAAATGTGTGTTCTAGACTGTATACAGGCTTCTCTTTTGTTGGATTAAAAAACTTTAGTCCTACTTTTGTATGGACACATTAGAATATAAAGTGACCAAAATAGAAGAATTTGCCATTAAATATTTTTCAGACGTCAGCAGATTTGTGGCAAATCACTCACCTTTTTAAAAATTCAGTTTAAGCAATTCAGACCATAGATTACTCAGATTATTTGACATAATTGTCTAAGAAGCAAATATTTTTAGTGCGTATTGAATCAAATAAAGTGCTCTAAAGAAATTATTATACAGATTTCTTTGGGTTGTTTTTCTTTCTTAACAAGGAAGGGGTGGGGGTAAACAGGAATATGATTCAGACCTTCTAATGGTATATTTAAACAGTACTAATTTTATTATTGCTTCTTTCATCTCTAACTTCTTTTTAGCTTCTCCTTTTTCTTTTCATTGTAAATTAGGCTTTTAAAAAATATAGACTAAACTATTTTATTATTTCACTCAAATTTCAAATTCCTAAGAAGAGGGTTTTAAAATTTTTTGAATTTATTTTATTTTTTTTGTAAGTGAAAAAATAATTTAAAAATGCTTTTTACCTCTGCCTACTCCCTTTTTTCCACAATATCCATGATTTTAATGAGTAAAAATATATATAATGGTACTTTTTGGAAAGTATAACTTCATTTTATGAAGTTCTGATATTTGAGTTCTGATGTTTTGTTTTTGCTTTTCATATGAATACTTTTCAAAATTCCTGTGTAGATTCTATCAAATGAAGGTAAAAGCAAATTTTAATTAAATACTTTTAATAATTGGAACCCTAAAAGATGATGTGTTCCCATAAAAACATTTTCATGTTAGGTAGATTCCCCCCCCCCCCTTGTTTCTTTTAATTTTGGAGTGGTTAAGTCAGTCAGTTAAAAAGCCATATAAAATAATAAATGTCAGCATTTAGTAGGCTCCATTTCTATTAACAAAGATTATTTTTACTGCTGAGGAAGTAGTATTAAATTAATAGCTGTCAATAAGCCACTTTTTGGAGATATTCAGTTTAAATTTTATTAAATTTTTTTTTCTTGCACGCCGATCATTGTGTTTCTAACCTCATTTGTCCAGTTCTAAAATAACTGTGGTTACAAAGTATTAATGTTCAGTTAAATGTTTTTCCTATTAATTTATGTTAAAAAAAAATACTGAACTCCTGAAGGCAGTTGTTATCCTCACATTTCTATTCTTTTTTAAGAATTTATTCTAGTATTTTATTTATTATAGCTAGTGTTTTAGATTTGGAGAAAAGTCCACCTAACAGTGTTTCCTTAAAAGCTTTCAAAGTTTTGGCCACGGTTCAGTTTATTTCTCCCATCAGAGAAATGAGAACAAAGTGTTCCTCAGTCTGTTCTGCTGGACCCCCCCCCCCCTTTTTTTTTTTAGCACTTGGCTCCACTGATTCACTGGCCTAACGAATTGCTGTATAAGGTGCAGTGTGTGAAAGTTCCAAAGTATGATTAGATTGTAGATTATGCTCTGTACATCAAACCATCACTGAAATGAGAAGGCATTAGATAATACTATTGAAATTCTTCTTTTGGGAATCAACAAGTTGGTTTTTTCTAACTTCTATTTCTTACATAAGGGAATTTTAGATAATTTTAAAAGTCATTTAAATTCTCATTTGTTTTCTCGTAAAAGATTTTGAAATTTTTAGTTAATCCAAAGAAATAATGCTTTAAAGTGTGCAAATTGTAGATTTATCAATTACCTCAGCAGGTATCCTGCCGTTTAATTATTAGTGATTAGTGTTGATAAGCCAGTAGATTCAAGTCTTCCGACTATGCCCTTGGATTGTCTCTTACTATCCAAAATGGGACTAGATGCTGTTGCTCCCTTCTCCCTTAGCCTTTATACTCTACACCAATTCACATATAACACATGAAACAAAGATATCATTCCTTGGACTGAGGAGGTAGCTCAGTGGTAGAAGTGCCCCTGGGTTCACTCTCCAGTACTGCCCACCCTACCCCATAAAAGAAAGATCTCATTTCTTGTCAGAACCAGCACTGCTTATTTGCCTGCTCAACACTGGATCATTGAGTAGTTTTATAAAATCTGCCCATCCTAAATCCCTTAGTTAAAGCAATTGTTTTAAATTTGCATCATGAACTCTTAATTTATGCACCTATATTTATTATCTGCTGAAGGTGATTCAAGATTTTGAAGGTGTATTATAGTTGGATCATGTATCAGATGTGGATGTTAATTTTTTTCTCCCTCCCAGTTATCTTCTCCTTGATAAAGCAATAACACTGCTTTAAGTCTGTTGGCTAATAGCATGTCATAATTCTCTCCTGGATGGTGATTTTATAGGAAAGTTTGTATGCATATCACCCAATCTATCTTTTAAAAAAATTAAGAAATTTAAATGTATGCTGGAGGTAATAACAATATATTGTGGCATTTTATTTTAAAAATTGGGGAAAGTTGCATATTTTTTTAAAAGTAGGTGTTTGAGTAAAAAAAAAAATTGAAGGTACTTTTTTAAGGAAAAAATTTATATGCCACAGTTTACATAGACATTTCAGATTTCAACATGTACTCTTGAATATAATGGCTTCTTTTACTTGGCCAAAAGCATGTCTTACTTGGTCAAAATGCATTTCTTCCATCTTGGTTTCTTATGTTTGCTTACATGGTTTTTTATATATTTTTATTGTATCTTAGAAACAAAATTATCTTAAAGATTAGTTAATTTGGGCACATTTGTCATATTAAACTACAGGATGTATAAAATTAAGTTTAGCCCTTTGTAGCAGTGATCTTTAAAAATTGAAAATTCTATTTTAAATTCACCAAATTCACATGTGGGAAGGCACCAAAATGATTTTGCAAGTGCCATTGCAATATTCCCATTCAATTGTGGCCTAAATTTCATTCTTAAGAATGAAATGCATGTCTGCTCCTGGTCTGAAAAATGTAGGCATTTACTATGTTTTAAAACAGCAAAACATGTATATTAGCCTATAAAACAAAGATTGTGCAATTGGAAAGCCTGTGATTTTTCTATGTAGACATACCTACACACAAAAGGGTTAAATTCACAGCCTTACTCTAGTTCCTTGCGTCCAGTATTTCAACTGGTCTCCTCCCCTCTTTATTATTACTATTACTATTATTTTTGCACATAGTTAACTACCCTTCAATATGATTCTTAAAGAAAAAGTGCTGTTTCTGTGGTATTGTATTCTCTAAATGATCATATTTAATTTTTTTAAACAAGGTTGCAGTTTCTAATTGTTCTATTCCTGTGTTTTTTGCTGGTGTGTAATAAGAGCAAGTTTTTTCTTTTCATGGTTATTTAATACATTAGCTGCCTGTAAATAATTCTTGTTATAATGCTCTGGAATGTGTTGTAGAAGTTGTATTAGATTAGTTTAAAGCCTTGTTTGAAAAACCACATTGTTTTGGTTATTTCTATTAAATTAGAAAATTGAAAACATTTTCAAATGAATTTCTTTTTTTTTTTCCTCCCCTCTTCTGTGAGTTGGGACTTCATAATTCCAATTCAATTCATTTTAAAAATGTGTGCCAGGCTCTGGAGATAGAGTTGTCAACAAGATAAAATATAAACCTTGCCTTATAGTATTTAGACTCTGTTAGAATAAAGAATGTTGTGATAGAGATTAATACAGAAATAGTTGGAATGCACAGGGAAGGATCTAATCCAAATTTTTTTTTTTAAATGTTTTGGTCTTAAACAAGGAGTCCAAATTAACTGTGAAGAATGGGTTATGGGGAAGCATGGAGCTAAAGACAAACTTGTAGGCTATAAATAATCCATGTGAGCCTTAAAACTAACAATCTGGCAGTGGAATGGAGAAGATAACTGTTGAATTTTGGGATATGTTGAGTTTGAGGTACTGAAGGGAAGATAAGGTGCAGGTAGTCATGGTCCTGGCACTTATGAGAGATCCCTGGACTGAAGAAAGCTGTAAGAACCATCTATTGGGAATCGTGCCTATTTTTATTCTCTGGTGAATATGCCTCATGATAGGCTTTAGTAAGTGTCTGAAGTTGAGCTAAGAACATAATAGCTGGTAACTCAAGCAATATAAAGTATATTTTCTACAAAATTTATATAATGAGAAGAGAATTATTGAAAGAGTAGAGGAAACAAAAAAGAAGTAGAAAAGGAAAGCGCTATAAGACCTATGTTAGGTGGGAAGAAAGGAGAGTGATAATAGAACATAAGCTAAAGGGGTTTCAAGAAGGTGTGGTGTAATTATTAGTGATATTAAGTATTGGCAAAAGATACAGTGACTGCCAGTGGCGCACACATGTAATCCCAGCAGCTGGGAAGACTGAGAGGAGTTCAAAGCCACCATCAGCAATGGCTAGGCGCTAAGCAACTCAGTGAGACCCTGTCTCTAAATAAAACACAAAATAAAGCTGGGGATGAGGCTCAGTGGTTGAGTGCCTCTGAGCACCAAATAAATAAATAAAGTGGCTGTTGAGTTTAGCTGTGACAAAACCATAGATGGCCTTGGTAAGAGCTACTCCAAATAGAGCTGCAACAAGGAGTGTGTTAATTAAATGAGTGAGGCATGGAGGGAACAACTGACTGAGCATACTCTGGTTTTCCAGGAATTCTGGCTTTAAGTTTTCCTTAGGTTAAACAGAATTTACACAGCCATGAATAGCCAAGTAAAACATTCAAGTGCAAATTTCTAATCTGGGGGATTTTGTATAGCCTGAAATTCCTGGGTTTTAACTACCCGTGAAGTTTTAATTTTAACCCTAGTTTTTCCAGTTCTCTTATGATCTAGGTTTCACTTGGCTTGTTGTGAAAATGAGGATAGTCATATCCGGTTTATGAAATTCATATAAAAATGAATTTAAGTCATAGCATATGGTTGACACATAGTGAGTTCTTCACAAACATTTGGTTTCTTTTTCATGTCTTCTATCACCATGAAAAGGGGCAGGTTAGAAAATCATTTCTCCTGTTCTAATGATGAGATGAGAGAAAAGGCATCCTTTAAATTTGTCCTCAGCTCTTAAAAATTAATGTAATTCTAGCCTGGCCCAGTGGCACACACCTGTAATCTCAGTGGCTCAGGAGGATGAGGAGTTCAAAGCCAGCCTTAGCAAAAGCAAGGAGCTAAGCAACTTAGCAAGATCCTGTCTCTAAATAAAATACAAAATAGGGCTGGGAATTTGGCTCAGTGGTTAAGTGCCCCTGAGTTCAATCCCTTGTACGCCTCCTCCCCCAAATTAATGTAATTCTACATTAGTTGATTAGATTTCTAAATTCCAACAAACACCCATAACAGGCTTTGGAGTTTTAAAAAAAATAAAACTACCAAATATATAGAATTATCTCAAGCTTCCTCTTCATGTTATCTAGTCTCAGGTGGTAGTAAATGTACCATTGTTCTTTCATTTGAAAATAGCTATCTGAAAAACAGTGGTACATAGGGACATTTGTTTCTAACATTATGCAGGCTTCATGTCCCTAATGACATAAAATACTTGGAAAGCTGGATAAGATTCATTTTTAAAAAATCTTTAGTTATAAAGATATTCAAAACTTCACCCCACTGTCTATATAGCATTATTGCCAAAAACATTGACACTGAATGTGTCTTCTGGAATAAACAAAAGTGGAATGTGGGACATTTATAAGACCTCTGATTTGTATTCTTTTTAAAAAAAAAAAAAGGTAAATATCTAAAGCAGGTAAGGAGACACACAAATCGAGTGGAATAAGTGAATTTGGATTTGATTTTTGAATTACATAACCTCAGTCATTAGAGATGCTTCAAGGACATCTCAAAAAATTTGTATATGAACTTTTACATAATATGGAATAATGTTAAATTTTCTTAGGTAAGACAGTGGTTCTGTGCTTTTGTAGAAAAATATCCTTTTTCTTTGGACATGCATGCTGAGATTGCTAGAAATGTCATTCTATTTGTTATATGTATGAGGGCTGGGGATGTGGCTCAAGCGGTAGCGTGCTCGCCTGGCATGCGTGCGGCCCGGGTTCGATCCTCAGCACCACATACCAACAAAGATGTTGTGTCCGCCGAGAACTAAAAATAAATATTAAAAATTCTCTCTCTCTCTCTCCTCTCTCACTCTCTCTTTTAAAAAAAATAAAATAAAATATGTATGAGATACTTCAAATATCAGCAGCAGAATAATATCCAGTGAGTCTTAGTGAAAAGTAGATGAGTATTGTATCAACTTCTTTGTATGCTTGAAATTTTTTAAAAAATAAAAATTTAGTGTGGGATTGAACAAAAATTACAAATATAGAGAAGTAGCAGTATTAAAAAATGATAATTGCTCTGAAGGCTGTGACAATTCTTTTATTTAAATGACTTTAGAATGGGCTAAGCTCCAGAAAGAAGACAAACCCTTTTAGCCAATATAAGTATGGAGTCAAAATGAGAGACTTTCAAACCTGGAACTTCAAAAGATAATATAGTCAGTGAAAAAATAGGCCAAAATATGCTACCTCAGATGAGTGAGGAAACTGGGTGGGAAAAAAATGTGTGTGGTGGGGGAAATCCCCCTGAAAATTTGTATTCCTGCCTGACAAGCAATTTAGAACTTAAACTCATGTGGTTAAAAACTTAAGAGGTTTGAAGCGATTTCTGGGCACTTAACAGAAATCAGTGTTATACTTTTGTAAGGAAAACACTTTAAAATCAATCTCAAAGTTAATTTTCTTTCTTTCTTATATATTTTGTAATTGTAGGTGGACACGATACCTTTATTTTGTTTATTTAGTGTTGTTTTTTTTTTTTTTTTTTTTTTTAATATGGTGCTGGGGATCAAATCCAGTGTCTTAATGCATGCTAGGCAGCACTCTACCCACAACCTCAGCCCTCAAAGAATTTTCATAGATAGCATTCTAGTTATCTTTGACTCCTTGTCAGAGTCCCAAAAAAGACAAAAAATAATGATTATGAATAAATGAGAAACAATCTATCCTGCAAAAACTGCAGATATTGAAAGTATTGGCTGAATGAATTCAAAGGTACATTATTTTTTTTAAAAATCTCTAAAAGCAAATGATATTATAGTACTAATTTGACTTTTGGGTGGCAGGGGGCTGGGGGATCGATCCCATGTGTATGCTAGGCAAGCACTCCATTGAGCTATGAATCTAACCAGCTCCTGGCATTGTTGATGGTACCAAAAAAAAAAAAAAGTGTTTCTTTTGATACGCAATTGCTTAAATTCTGTGCAATTTGAAATACGTGAGGAATAGAAAAGAATTGTCAATAAGGAATTATATGTTTAGAATTGATGCAGCTGGGTGCAGTAGCACACACCAGCAATCCCAGCAACTCAGGAGGCTGAAGGAGGAGAATCTCAAGTTCAAGGCCCCCCCCTCCGGAACTAGTGAAACCCTGTCTTAAAATTAAAAGGGCTGGGGATATAGTTCAGTGGTAAAGTGATCCTGAGTTAAATCTTCAGTAACAAAACATAAAAATATAATTGATGGAGATGGAGAATAAGCAAGAATATATTGGAAATAAAATGACGGATCAGTCGTTTGAAAACTATAAAGTTTCTGGACATGAAAAGCAAAACACATAAAGCAAGACCAAAATGAAAAGAAACTAAATAGTACGCATTGTAGCTACAGAATATATGAAAGAACATTTTTAAAAGATAAATGAACATTTAATAATAGAGTGTCATACATAGTGGAGTTTTATTCAGCCACAAACAACAACAAAATTATGGTACTTGCAGGAAAATGGATAGAATTAGAGACCATAATTTTGAGCAAAATATGCCAAACTCAGAATCTAAGTTTCCGTTATTTTCCCTCATATTGGAGCTGGAGGGAAAAAATGGGAAAAGGGAACACTATGAAGGTAAAAGGATGATCATTAGGAAGAGAGGCAAGTTGGGGAAGGAGGGTGTTTGGGAATGAAATTAATTAAATTGTTTATATATGTGTGTTTGTGTGGAAATGTGCCACAGTGAAGCCCAACATTCTGTGTAATTGAGATGCACCAGTTAAAATACTTAGAACAAAAATTGAGACCTTAGGGCTGGGGATGTGGCTCAAGCGGTAGCGCGCTCGCCTGGCATGCGTGCGGCCCGGGTTTGATCCTCAGCACCACATACAAACAAAGATGTTGTGTCCGCCGAAAACTGAAAAATAAATATTAAAATTCTCTCAAAAAAACAAACCAAACATGTAAAGCTTCTGTAAAGGCCCTCAGAGGGCTGGGGTTGTGGCTTAGTAGTAGAGTGCTTGCCTAATGTATGTAAGGCCCTGGGTTCAATCCTCAGCACCACATAAAATAAATAAAAGGTATTGTGCCCAACTACAACTAAAAAAAATAAATATTAAAAAAAAAACCGGGCCTTCAGACATGTAAATCTTCTGTAAATGGCCCTTTGGATAAAAAAAATCTATTCAAGAAAACCCATTAAAATTCTGTAGGAAATGTGTGTGATATCTAATCCCATATGTTCCTCTTCCTTTCTTGTTTAGCAGCATGGAGACTCCGGACTACTTTAGCCAAGAACAACAGGTTCCTTGTCAGACTACGAATTCAATTTTTCCAGAAAAATATACTTGTAAAAGTGAAGTGAAGTTCAAACTTAAAGGCACAATACTGGAGGTTGTACTAAAAATAAAAAGCAGCTGAGATTGAAAGTACTGTCTAAACCATGGGTCCTCTTAGTCTATAGGGAAGGATTGGGGAGTAAGTTCATAGAAGATCTCCTGGTATTAGACAAGTATAAAACACAGACCTCAGAATTCCTTCAAAGAAGCCAGAAGGTGGTCAGATTAGTTTATAGAGCAATTGGTGTCCCAGAGTATTGTTGAAAGTAATAGAGCAATCAGTGGTGACTTAACATCTGGGCTTGTTCAAGGAAAATAAGACATCCCTAAAACTTCTTTCATTCCAAAGAAATTGGGCATGGCCAAAGCTGTAACCGTCTGTGGATCTCAGCAGAAGCTTAATAGTGATGGAGGGGAGGGAATAGACTTCATCACTGAGATAGTCACTAAGCAATAACAAATCCCAGGTTGTGGGAAAGGAAGGACTAGAACCCACTGTTGCTACAACATATGATCTAAAATATCCAGTCCCTAACATACCAAGTATGCAACTCATACACTGAAAACACAAGCAGGCAACAGAGTGACTAGATGTCGTGTTATAAGAAAAAGACTTGAAAATTGCCATTAAAATATGTTCCAGAGCAAGCTGTGCACACTGGTGTACCTTGTAGTCTAGGCTACTCAGGAGACTGAGACAGGAGGGTCTTTAGAACCCCAAAGATCAAGGTCAGCCTGGGCAACATAACATAGTGAGACTCATATCTCAAACAAATAAAAAAATGTTTCCAGAATTAAAGAAAACTGATTAAAGAAGTAGTGCAGCTGGGAATGGTGATGCGTGCTTGTGGCCAACCTGGACAACTTAAGATCCTGTTTCAAAACACAGAATAGTGGCTAGGGATATAGGGCTGATCGTGCGCTGGACTACCATATGTGAGATCCTGTGTTCAATCCCCAGTACCACAATAAATAAAAGACATTTAAGAGAAGAAAATAGAAATTCTGAAGTTGCAAAGAACAATAACATTCACTAGAGAGACTCAATGGTAGACTTTAACTGGCAGAAATAATGGTAGACCAAGAGGACAGACTTAAGAAAAATGAACATTTCTTCAGAAACAACTCAGTGACAACCAATACCAACACAGGCAGCAGAAGGAGAGAAAGGAAAACATACCCAAATAGCAGCCCCAAACTCCCCAAATTATTTGCACATCCAGAAACCTGTATGAACCCTAAGTTGCATACACAGAAAGACTTCAACAGATATAAAAACAACAAATGGTGACAGACAAGAAGAAAGGTAGAAGGAGAAAAACATCTTATTTTCATGGAGATAACAGCTGTTTGCACAGTGAATGCAGCTAGAAGGTAATGGATAACTTTCAAAATGCTGAAAGAAAAAAAAAAACTGTCCAGCAGGAGGATCATGAGTTCAAAGACAGCTTCTTCTAAAGGGAGGCACTGAGCAACTCAGTGGGACCCTGTCTCTAAATAAAATACAGGGCTGGGGATGTGGCTCCATGGCCAATTGCCCCTGAGTTCAACCCCTAGTACCCTGCCCCCTGCAAAAAGAATTCTCCGTTCAGCAAAACCCTTCAGAAATAAAGGTGAAATACACTCAGATAAAAAGAATTTGTGGCAGACTTGTCTACGAGAAATATTAAAGGAAGATTCTGCTGAAACAAGTGATTTTTATGTAATTACCACATGGGCCAATACAAATGAATACAGATCCCTTAAATTTCAAGTCAAATTCTTATAAAAGACCATCTGTATTTCCTCTTGATTGATTTTAAAATAATTGAATACAATTATATACATACTATTTGCCCTATAAATATAAAATTTTAATAAATGTGTGTGTTTCCTAATAGAACAAAGGAGGTGGGCCTGGAGCAAAATTGTACAGGAACAGGGACATTACAGTTGGTAAAAATAACAAGGTTTTGGATTTGTGACATTAATGGGGTAAAAAAGCAAATTAAACACATGTTAATACTAATAAGAGCAGTGCTTCTATATGGAATTTGCTTAGTGTAAATTTGAAGCATACTCTGATGAGATGTAAATGGCAAAGACCAGATTAGCTAAAAATATCCTCAGAATACACTGTGAGAAAACATTAAAGAAATAAAACTGCTACAATTAGGAAATATTCACTTAATTCAAAAGAAGCATTAATAGAGAAATAAAGATAAAAATATGTAAAACCAAGAAGATATGTAAATCTAACCATACCAATAATCACATTAAATATAATTGGATTAAACAAAAGGCATTATAGATTCATAAAACATGATACAAGTATATAAAGGAGACACTTTAGATTTAAAGCTAAATATGAGGGGGCTGGGGATGTGGCTCAAGCGGTAGCGCGCTCGCCTGGCATGCGTGCGGCCCGGGTTCGATCCTCAGCACCACATACCAACAAAGATGTTGTGTCCGCCGAGAACTAAGAAAAAATAAATATTAAAAAAAATCTCTCTCTCCTCTCTCACTTAAAAAAAAATCTCTCTCTCCTCTCTCACTTAAAAAAAAAACTCTCTCAAAAAAAAAATAAATAAATAAATAAAGCTAAATATGATTCAAGTAAAAGGATGGGATTGGGAGTGTAGCTCAGCTTGCCTAGCATGCACAAGTCCCTGGGTATGATCCCCAGCAAATGAAATAATTTAAAGGATGGAATATGATATGTCATGCAAACAGTAATCATCAGAATGACTTAAAGAGAAAATAGAAATTAAAACAAAATTATATGGAAGGACTTTTTATATATAAGATAAAAGGGTTAATTTACCAGGGGGATAAAACAGGTAAACATAAATTAATAAACCTTCTGATGGGACACCAAAATATATGAAGCAAATGCTGACAGCAAGTCAGGACTGGTGGCGCATGCCTGTAATCCCAGTGGCTCAGGAGGCTGAGGCAGGAGGATCTCGAGTTCAAAGCTAGCCTCAGCAAATTAGTGAGGCCCTAAGCAACTCAACAAGATTCTGTCTATAAATAAAATATGAAAAAGGGCTGGGGATGTGTCTAGACTTCAATACCCTACTTGCAATAATGGATAGAATAACTCCAAAAATCAATAAGGAACAGAAGACTATAAACCAACTCATCTAATGGACATTTATAGACTATTCCTCTCAACAAACAACAGAATATACATTGTTTTCAAACACTAATGAAACATTTCTCAGGAAAGGAAAGAGTGTGTTAGTCCATAAAACAAACCTCAGAAAATTTAAAAGAATAGAAATAATACAAAACATTCTTCAATTACAGTGGAATGAAATCAGAGATAGAGGGCAAGGAAAAAATTGGGAAACTTATAAATATGTAGAATTATTAAACAACACTTCTAAATATTAATGGGTCAAAGAATAAAATAAGAAAATACTTTGGAATGAGAAATGAAGGTAAAATATAACGGAACTTAGGAAATTAGGCTAGAGCCCTGCTCAGTGGGAAATTGGAGGAGGGCGGGTGGAGATTTTTTCTTTTGCACCCTGCAATCAGGCAGAATTTATGCCTGGGATGTAAAGTCAAATTGTTAAACATCTGAAAGTAAATGTAATACGTTAATGTAATAAAATACAAAAAGTACATAATATTCCAATAATTACAGAGGAAGTATTTAGCAAAAATCCAATGTCCTTTCATTACAAAACCACTCAACAAACTAGGTACAAAAGGGAACTTCCTCGACCTGATAGAATATCTGTGAAAAACACACATTAATGTCATAACTCATGAAAATATCATCTTGAGAGCCAGGGCCAGTGCACATGGAGCATGAGACAGGAGGATCACAAGTTCAAAGTCAGCCTCGTCAAAAGGGAGGCTCTAAACACCTCAGTGAGACCCTGTCACTAAATAAAATACAAAAAATAGGGCTGTGGATGTGGCCCAGTGTCAAGTGCCCCCTGAGTTCAATCCCCACTACCACCACCCCCCGTACCCCCCCAAAAAAAAAATATGGTGAAATATCACCCTGTGATATCATGGTGAAAGCTGAATGCTTTTTCTCAATGTCAGGAGAAAAGGATGACTGCTTTTACTGCTTTTACTACTTCTACTCAGCATTGTGCTGGAAGTTCTGGCCAAGGCAATTAGGCAAGGGAAAAAAGAAGTTAAGATTGGAAAGGAAGAAGTAAAACTATCTCTATTCATACACATACAATTATGCATAGAAAATTCTAAGGAATTGAATTTAAAAACTTTGAAAACCAATAAACAAGCTCAACAAAGTCACAGGATCTAAAGTCAATGTACGAGGGCTGGGGATGTGGCTCAAGCGGTAGCGCGCTCGCCTGGCATGCGTGCAGCCCGGGTTCGATCCTCAGCACCATATACCAACAAAGATGTTGTGTCCGCCGAGAACTAAAAAAAATAAATATTAAAAATTCTCACTCTCTCTTTTAAAAAAAATAAATAAAATAAAATAAATAAAGTCAATGTACGAAAGCTATTATATTTCTACACACTTTCAATGAGCAATCCAAATCGATTTCACTAACCAGGCATGGTGGTGCTCAGAGACTCAGGAGGCCAGCCTCATTAACTTAGTGAGACTCTGTCTCACAATACACAATAAAATCGAATGGGGATGTAGCTCAGTGATAGAGCAACCCTGAGTTCAATCCCTAATACTGAAATAAAACAAAAAATTTGCTGGTGGGAATGTAAACTGGCACACCCACTTGGGAAAACAGTCTAGCAATTGTTCAACCTATCAAACTACTGTATAAACAAAATATATTTTATCCATAGAATGGAATATTAGCCAGAAAAAAAGGAACAATATGAATGAACCTTGAAAACATTCTAAATCTAAGAAGTGAATCATGCATACACTGCACACTCAATTCATAATCCATACAAAATATTCAGCAAGAGAAACTTCATAGGGAT
The DNA here is from genome assembly GCF_964194105.1 of Spermophilus citellus. Lineage (NCBI taxonomy): Eukaryota > Metazoa > Chordata > Mammalia > Rodentia > Sciuridae > Spermophilus > Spermophilus citellus. The sequence continues at coordinate 20,852,157 of NC_138191.1, forward strand.
AGAAAATAAACTAGTGTTTACTTACAGCTGGGCACTGATGGATTGGTGGGGTTGATAGCTAAAAGGTATGTATTTGGGGGGAGGTGATTAAAATGGTCTAAAACTGAAAAAGATCGTGTAATATGTATAAATATACTAAAAATATTGGATTTTTATACTGCATGGGGGCAAATTGTATAATGTGTGAAATATCTCAATCTGAGAGAAACAATAAGAGAATAAAAATACTGAATGATAACAGTATATAAGTTGGAAAGGGAACTCAAAATCAAAACATTTTGACTCTTGAATTTTTTGATGGTAAGATGTTATTTACCGGGAGCTGGGGTTGTGGCTTAGTGGTAGAGCACTTGCCTAGCATGTGTGGGGCACTGGATTCGATCCTCAGCACCACATATAAATAAATAAAAATAAAGTTCCATCAACAACTAAAAGAAATTAAAAACAAACAAAAAACAACTTAAAATGTAACCCTTAAAAAAAATAATAGAAATAGAGTATGTAATATACATAAAAGGGAAGATGAGAAAATCTGAAGGAAGGAAGGAGTAGTGGTGCATTAAACATGATGAATAGAAAGCAAAAATAATATAAAAATAGGTTCAAATGTTAATGAATAGAAATGTAAAAAAGAACTGCATTTAAAAATCCATATAGCCACAGGACGTGGTTGTGCACACCTATCTACAATTCCAGTAACTCTAGGGGCTGAGGCAGGAGGAGTGCAAATTTAAGGTCAACCTCAGCAATTTAGCGAGACCCTGTTTCAAAATAAAAAATTTTTTAAAAAGGCTAAGCTTGTGGCTCAGTGATAAAGTGCCCCTGGGTTCAATCCTCAGTAAGGCCACCCCAAAAGAAAAATACTACGCATACTAATAAATTCACTACATGATGATAAAAGAGCCATTTTGCCAGGAATATATAACTATAATAAACTGTAACCACCTAAAAACATAAATTCAAAAGAGAGAAGGACTGATAGAACTATAAAATGAAGTGAAAAATTCATTTTAGTGACATTTTTAGAACTGGGGATATAATAGTGGTAAAGCACCCTAGGTTCAATCCCCAGTACCAAGCAAATAAACAACTCTCCCCACCCTACCCCACCCAAAAAAAATCCTTAAAGAAATCATGAGTATAGGTTAGGATGCTGGTTACTTTCAGAGGGAGGCAGTGGGCTGATGGGAATGTGGCATACCGTGTGCTTTCTGGGATGGCTATTGGAGTTTTATCTCTTGATCTGATTTGTAGTTACAAGGATGTCAACCCTATAAAAATTTGCTAAACTATACAGTTGTATTATTTTTCTATATATGTTTTATTTTTACATTTAAAAAGATTTTTAAAATATTTTTTGTAGTTGTAGATGGACAGAATGCCTTTATTTGTTTAATTTTATATGGTGCTAAGGATCGAACCCAGTGCCTCACGCATGCTAGGCAAGTGCTCTGCCACTGAGCTACAGCCCCAGCTCACAATTTAAAGATGTAAATGAGTTATAAAAACAGATCTGGACAACTTTATGCCAATAAACTTGAAAATTTAGATGAAATTAACAAGTTCCTAAAAAAAAAAAGTCAAACTGGGGTTGGGGATATAGCTCAGTTGGGAGAGTGCTTGTCTTGCATGAAGAAGGCCCTGGGTTCAAACCCTAACACCACCAAAAAAAAAAAAAGTCAAAATCAAACTGATGTGAATTTAAAGAAATTAGATCCATAATTAATCATCCACAGGAGAAAACTCTGAGGATAAATGTCTTTGGGTTTTTTTATTTTACTTTTTTTTTAAGATGGGTCTCCCTATGTTATCCAGGCTGGCCTCAAGCCCATGGGCTTAAGTGATCCTCCTGCCTTATCCTCCACAGTAGATGTGACCACAGGCACACTACCACGCCCATTCTACTAATTCTACCAATCATATGAAGAAGAAATAATGCTTACTTTATACAGTTCCTTTTAAAGAAACTAAAAAAGAAAATACCAACTTCTTTTCTATTCAATTTTCCTCCCCAAGATTAGAAAACCCAACCGAGGGGCTGGGGATGTGGCTCAAGCGGTAGCGCGCTCGCCTGGCGTGCATGCGGCCTGGGTTCGATCCTCAGCACCATATACCAACAAATATGTTGTGTCTGCCAAGAACTAAAAAAATAAATAAATATTTAAAAAATTCTCTCTCTCTCTCTCTCTCTCTCTCTCTCTCTCTCTCTCTCTCTCTCTCTCCTCTCTCACTCTCTCTTAAAAAAAAAAAAAAAAAAAAAGAAAAGAAAACCCAACCGAAGGGTTCGGGGTTAGATTTTTCATTCTTTGATGATCTCCCTAAGCTCATGATCTTTTCATCCTGTCTCCATCCCTTATCCTTCGGTCCTTCATCACAGATGTGTTGACCTTCTTCTACTTCCATATGCATAATCTTCCTGACTACATGATGTCCGTCAATACATGACTATTTGTTTGCTAATTTGTACAAGAGATTTCCTAACTGCTGAGTCTCTGGAAGATATATTTTTTTTCAATCTACTGAATAAACTTCTGCCTACATTTAAATAAACAGTAGAGTCTTGCCTTTGAAGTTAAATTCTTGCCTCTTGGTATTTTCCATTCTTCTGGGTACCAGGACCCTTGTGGATGACAGGCATGTCCCTGGGCATGAGGCTGCAACAGGAGCCAGTCTGTATGCTGATGTTTGGTAGTAGGAGAACCCCTGTTACTGCTTGGCTAACCGGTTTCTGTTCCTGTTGAAGTGGCTGCTTAATTAAAAAGTGACACCTTCCTCTCCATTGTCTTCCAAAGAAAGATCATGCTTGGCAATTAGGTAAAGCCTTGAGTGATGATAGCTGGTTGTGAGTCAAGAATGGTTCTCAAGATCATTAAATAAGCCTTGACAGTGGTATACAGTGTGTGATCCATCCAGGGGCTTGACAGTCTGGAATTTTTCTGGCATTAAATCGGTTTTATATATTTTTTATTTTTACATTATTCGCTAACATTTCCTGAAATTACCATGGAAATATTTCAGTATTTTAACCATGAAGTTGTGCTCCATTTGTGTACAATGTGTCAAAATGCATTCTACTGTCATGTATAACTAATTAGAACAAATAAAATATTAAAAAAGAAAAAAAGCTTTTTAAAAAAAAGCATTTTTGTTATATTGCAATAAACTTCCTTGTAGCTGGAGAAAAACACACACACACACACACCGTGAATGTGGTATGTACTGGCCAAGTATCAGCTTTGGTGTATCCACTGAATTTAGCCCAGGGGCTGTGAGTGTTGGCTTCTTGATGAACAGTCTCTCTCTCTCTCTTTCTCTCTCTCTCTCTCTCTCTCTCTCTCTCTCTCTTTCTCTGTCTGGAGGATGGATATTGAATAATGTCATACCTGGGCCACTTAAAAAAATTCATAATTTTGTTTTACAACATATCACTCTAAGAACTAAACAGGGTCCAAACAAGTAATTTGAAAAGTACTAAAATTGACAATGAAAACAGATGCTACTAATAAAACAATTGTAACTGGGGAAAAATTTTGAGGAACTTTTAATTGCAGGAGTATAGGACAAATTGAAATGATGAGTGAAGAAAATTGATAAAAGAGGACACATTAGGACCAGACACTGTGGCACATGCCTGTAATCCCAGTGACTCCAGAGACTGAGGCAGGAGAATCAAGAGTTTGAGATCAGCCTCAGCATTTTAGCAAGGCCCTAAGCAACTTAGTGAGACCATGTCTCAAAATTAAAAAAAAAAAATAAATTAAAAGGGCTGGGGATATAGCTTAGTGGTAAAGCGTGCCTGGTAAGTCCTCTGTACCAAATGGACCAAGATAAATAAACTTAATTAAATTCTTTAACAAGAATTTAGAAAACCTGGCTGCCCACTAGAAATGGGGGAGGAGAGCATAAAGATTTCAAACCTGAAATTAACATCACAACCCCCCCACCCCCCCACCCACCCCCCACATCTGCATGTCTGACTTCTTCCTATCCAGATAAAGGCTTTTCTCCAAGAAACCTTGCCTAATCCCCTAGCAGCTTTTTCCTTGGCTGAATGCTGAAGCATGAAGTCTAAATCTTAGATTACTTAGCACATGCCACTCTATGATGCTAGATACCTGCCTGAAAGTAAATTCTAAACACCAAACACCCCTACCCCCCAGCTACATCCCTTGCCCTGTTCCCCTCACAAGGCTTTGTTTCTTTCAGTCCCACAGGACACCCTTCTCCACCTCAGTCTGGAGCACCCTTCTCATTTCTTCTCACCAAATTCCACTAAGCTTAGGACAAAAACTACCCACCCTCGGGAGGATTTCCTAGTGGGCTGGAGTGGCTACAGCCTTTCTGCAACCCAGTCTCTACAGGAACTCATTTGTCCTTAGATGGCAGGGGACCCACACCCAGGACAAGTCTCTAGATTTGCTGAATGACTCAAGAAGCAAGAATGTTCAGTCCTACACCCACCCCACCCCCTCCTACCAGCCTGCCTCATTCAGCGATGACGACTGAGACCTACTAGGTGCTGGGCTACCTTAGTCCACACTGCAGCAAGTTACCTACCCAAAGAAGCTTAGTCTACTCATGGATTCAAGAGTTGTAGGTGCTGTGAAGGGCATGGAAGCACTAGGCCTCACCTGTCCACGGGGCCACGTGTGCCTTGCCCCGGGGCACTGTACCACTGTGCTACATCCTCAATCCTTGTTATTTTTTATTTTGAGACAGGGTCTCAGTAACTTGCCCAGACTGGCCTTGAACTTGCGATCCTCAGCCTCCCAAATTGGCATTGAATCTTGCAGGGATTGGCTCTGTTGAGGTCTGTGATGCCAGCAGGGAAAAGCAAAGCTCTCTGTGGCCGGGACATGGTGACTAACCACCTTCCTGGCCATCCAGGACCTGCACCTTCTGCTCCCACCCTCCAGTAGCACTAAGGCAGCAGAGGAACCGTCTGTAGGACAGACAGGGCGATCTGTGTCCTATCATTTAGGATAAAGAGGAGGAGACAGAAGAAGGGCTTGCAGGTAGGGATCTATAAGTCAAGCCGGCTTCCGTTTCATACACACTGGCTCTCGTGGTGGGAAGATTTCCCTCCTGTGACTGTGGGGAGACTGAGGCGCTGCCTGTTTTCCTCCTAGCCTGAGCTTCCCGTCCAGGCCAGAGCAGATCTCACCATCTCAGTGAGGGCCTTTGCTCAGAAGCTACTTAATGAATTCTTCCCAACTCAGATGAGAAGAAATCTCATCTAATTAAGTTACCCATCTCTAATTAAAATTCTATCATTAATTGTGGGATGTAACCCCAACTTCCTAGTCCTAGATTCCCCCTACCCACAGGGTCTCCTAGAAAGGCTCTAGGGAAGGAGAAGGGCTTATGGGGGAGGGGGGAGTAGCTGAACCTTGCCCCTCTCCCTTTGGCTGCTCAGCAGAGTTGCCTCTTGAGAAAGGCTGTCCACCTGCCTGCCCTGGCTGGCCTCTCAGCTCCCATCTGCCAATCCCATCTGCTCTTCCCAGACCATCCTGCCGCTGCTGCTGGGACCCCTCTACCATCACTTCTGGTTCTCTGCAAACCCTGCCACCTCTCAGCCTCTCCCTGGGGAGCTGTTGCCCAAACTTTCTTTGCATCTCCTCTCCTGCCAGAAGTGTGTGTGTGTGTGTGTGTGTGTGTGTGTGTGTGTGTTGCTGAGGATTGAACCCAGGGCCTTGTGCATGCAAGGCAAGCACTCTACCGACTGAGCTATATCCCCAGCCTCTTGCAGGTGTTCTCTCAATTCCTTAACCAGCCCCTTCCCCACTCATGCCTCCTGCAAGGCATCTCAGGAGCCACTGTTCAGCAGTCAAAAGAAACAAGCAGGGAACTCTGCCTTTCTACATGCACGCCACTCCAACTCCTTGTTCTCCTCACTGTCAAGGAGAGTGAGACCAGAGGGTCTTCCCCCAAGACAGATCTCTTTCGGTGGTTCGCAAGCCTCCAGGTGGGGAACAGACAGAATCCTATTCCTCACTGGAATGTCACACATGAAGCCCAGAGGTAGAGAGGTAAAGGGAGCCCTGTGAGAGAGATCATGGACCAGATGACTCTACTGGTTAGTTGCCTCTGGAGCCTGGAACATGGTTTCTTGACTGCATCCAGTGAACATTTGCTGGGTGTCACCTATGTGCCACACAGTGAGTCAGAGCCACTGCCACCTCAAGAAGCTCGTGATCTTACTGGCACTCCCACCCCAGGGCTCTTCCCAAGTACAGCTGCTGCTATGGGATGGATTTGGGGTCACTGTTATAAGACGAAACCACTGATTCTCATTTTCCTGACCTCATGCATGGCGAGGTGTGGAATGTCCTTGCATACTTATTCAATGCATCTGTCTCGTTTTCCCTAATCTAAGATCTACAACAGCAGGGGCCACACAACCCCTCCTGTTGCTATGGAGTAGGACTGTCCATGGAGTGCTAAGGGAGTGACCTGGACTTTCCGCAGGAGGCCCCAGGTGCCTCGGGGGTCTGCAGCTTGCCTGCCCCTGATGTGTTAGGCACAGTCAGACTGATTGTGATCTAGTTTCCCCGACTTCACAATCTCGGGAGCTCTTTTCTCCCTGGGACAGTTCTCTACGGGCAGCCCCCTAAAATGACATCCTCCATTCTAGAAGGATGACAATAGCCGACATTTATTCAGTACTTACTTTGTGCGAGGTATTATTTTAAGCACTTTCAGCAGAGCAATTCTTCCAGTCCTCTCTGACAAGTATGCAATGGGCTCTTTATTCATTTATTTATTTCGAGGTGCTAGGGATTGAACCCAGGGCATTATACATGTGAGGCAAGTTCTCTACCAACTGAGCTATATCCCCAGCCCTGAAATGGCAAATTAAAGGAACAGACCTACCAAAGGGTTAAATAATTTACTTAAGAACTGGGGTTGTGGCTCAGTAGTAGAGTGCTTGCCTGGAACTTATGAGGCCTGGGTTGGATTCTCAGCACCAGATAACAATAAAAAACTAAAATAAAGGTATTGTGTCCATCTACAACTAAAACATATTAAAAAATAATAATTTACATATTTTGTGTACAACCAGAGATATGAAAAATTGTATTCTTTCTATATAATATGAATAGTAATGCATTCTGCTATCATATATAACAAATTAGAATTTTAAAAAATTTACAGCCTGATGCAGTGGCACACGCCTGTAATCCCAGCTGCGAATTTTAAAAAATTTACAGCCTGATGCAGTGGCACACGCCTGTAATCCCAGCTGCTCTGGAGGCTGAGGCAGGAGGATCTGAAATTCAAAGCCAGCCTCAGCAAGAGTGAAGTGCTAACCAACTCGGTGAGACCCTGTCTCTAAATAAAATACAAAATAGGGCTGGGGATGTGGCTCAGTGGTTGAGTGCCCCTGAGTTCAATCCCTGGTACCAAAACCAAAACAAAACAATAATAATAATTTGCTTAAGGCTCCAGTTGCTGTTAACAAACCTTCGATTTATGTCCAGTTAACCTGGCTTCCAGTCTATGTGCTTAACTGCTCTACCACCCTGCCTGTTGGCACACCACGTCACTATTACTCTGGCATGGATTCATTTCTCTGGATATCCTCCACAGCAATTTAAGAACATATATCCGGGTGAGGGGGTACAATCTTGTGTGGGTGTGTGGGTGGGGGTGATCCATCTTGGTCATCAGTTCCCACTTCTCTGGATCTGGCATGAGTTAAGGATAGTGTCTATCCCATCAAGGTGCCATCATCTGTTGGGGGCCAGAGACTCTGTGCCCTGTGCCTCAGCCTGTCAGCCTGTGGCTGCGGCCTTGGGGATTGCCTGGGGTGGTGTAGGCCTGAAGTTTGTGGTGGCTGGGACAAGTGGGCTTGTGCTTGCAGAGCCTGGGACTCCACCCTGTCTTCTGCTACTCTGCTCTGTGCACTGAGGAAAGTTACCCACCCGGTCTGTCACTGAGCCAGGACATCTCCTCAGGTGAGTGGCCAGGAAGAGGTCTGGGCACGATGGCCCATACAACCTCAGTGTCCTCCACACCCGCCTGGTCCTGTGGGAAGGAGAAGAGAACAAACGGTTTGGAGGAGACTGGAAAAAGCCCCGGAGGCTCAAGTGACCTCAGCATGCTCCAGGGCTCCTGGGGTCCCTTTGGAGGGAAGAAGAGGTGGGCAGGCATCTGAAATCAAGTACCAGGGACACAGGTGGGCAAGACCCCTGCCTGGGAGCTGCAGACCCTCTCCATTTGCCTGGGTGCAGGGAGGCTGGAGTGTTAAAATCCCTGGTTCCTTTGGAGACTAAGACAAGACAAAAAGGGAAAGTTCACCTGCTGGAGGAAGAGGCTAGGCAACAGGAAGGTGGTGTCTCTCAGTGGTGGGATGGGAGGAAGGCAGTGGGCATGTGGACCAATGAGCCTAGGACCTTCCCCAGCCTCTCTTGTCTGAGAGCCAATCCTGCCAACACGATGTGAGCTGAAATAAGACATCTAGTTCCTATTCCTGTGATTAAAAGGACACAGTGTGGGCTTCCTGCCCGCTGGCTGGGCCACTGCAGGGATTGCATTGACCATTTGGATTTGAAACTGAAGATCACGTGCTGAGGTCCACACACCAGCCCTGGCTCGCCCGTCCACCTCTGGACTGTTGCCTGAAAGACAAGGAACTTCTGTTTCTTTTTTTTTATTTTTTAGTTCTCGGCGGACACAACATCTTTGCTGGTATGTGGTGCTGAGGATCGAACCCGGGCCGCACGCATGCCAGGCGAGCGCGCTACCGCTTGAGCCACATCCCCAGCCCACTTCTGTTTCTTTTAACCCTGTGGTTTTAGATTTTCTTTTTCTTTTTTTTTCTCTCTTTTTTTTTTCTTTTTTTGTCATTGCACTTACCCTATATTCTTGGACATGGACTTCAACTTGGAAAGGTAGAAGGAAGCAGGGAGCCCGTATTGGAGAAGGTGTAATGTTCTCAACCTGAGCAGGGCAGAATGTAAGAGGGACTTTCGGAAGCTCTGGAGCTAGGTCTCCCATTTCCATGTAAGATGGACCTTGCAGAAGGGAGGCCCCAAGGAGATCCTTCGTGGATCCTTCTTAACCTCAACGGATGGGATGCAGGTTGGGAGAAGCACAATTCAAGGACACCTGGTGCTGGAGTTGGGACCCTGCCTATAAAGATGACCTGGGCAGACCTGAGGTTGCTTCTTGGGTGTGAGGCAGGCATGGATCATGCTGGAACACAACACACATAAAGTGAGCCGTGAAGTTTACAGGAAGCACCATTTTCCCTAAGGACACGCTGCCACTGTATGTAACTGTCACAGTCCCTCCTTTGAGTGAGTATTGTTCTCCCACTCACTGAGGAGCTTTGTTCTCTGAAGTCATGGAATCAGAAATTTCACTGTTTGAAATTTCATCAGTAAGAATGAAACACCCCCCTCTTGTTTGGACACAGGCAAGGGGCCTTGATTTGCAGCCCAGGTATAGACTTTCAAATGGGGGTTTCTGGACCCCACATTCTCGATAATGTATCCTAACTTTGAAGATTATAAAGACGGAGGACCTTGGGCTCACTTTGCAGCTCAGACCTGACACTGATTCTTTCACACTCAAGTTCGATTTTCTATGAGCCTCATGAAATACTGGTCTTTTTTTTTTTTTTTTTTTTTTGGTGGTGCTGAGGATCAAACCCAGGGCCTCACACATGCTAGGCGAGCGCTCTACTGCTGAGCCACAACCTCAGTCCCCTCAACTCCCATTTTTTAAAAATATTTTTTTTAATTGTCAATGGACCTTTATTTTAATTATTTATATGTGGTGCTGAGAATTGAAACCAGTGCCTCACACATGCCAGGCGAGTGCTCTACCATTGAGCCAAAACCCCAACTCTTTTTTTGTATTTTATTTATAGACAGGGTCTCCTTTGTCAGGGCCTTTGTTATGCTCGAATTCGGGACCCCCAGAAGACCACCAGAGACCAAGATCTATGTAAACAGCAAAGAGGTGTTGATTGCGAGCTAGCTCGGTCCTCTGCGCACACACACAGCAACTGGTGATGCTGAGAGGCCCCGAGCCCAGGGTTTGCAGCAGTTTTATACATTCTTTGGAGAAGGCAGGGACCCCCACATACATCATAGCATCTCTTAGCAAATCATGAAATAACAACTCTAAAACATGATTAGCACATTCACTGGCGGGAACAAGTTGGGTAGAGGTGATTGGTTACTACAAGAGGGGGATTCATTTGAACTGATTGGTTTAAGCCAAAAGGGGTGTTCCTGCTGAACTACATGTTTCCCAGCACGTTATCAACCACCATAAATTACTCGGAGGGTCATCTGGCATCCCAGGTATTTCCTGTCTCATGCTGATTGGTGGCTGCTATGGATCCCCACCTAGCCTGACTGAGTCAGGGACACCTGGCTCAGCAGATCTCTCCTGGTATTTGTAGATAAACAACTTAGCAGGGTCAGAATGTGCCCAGGAGTGCTCTGTGGGTCTTTCCAAGGACAAAGGTGATGTCCCTTCTTTGGACAGGCTTTGCTCTGAGGTAGAGGCTGGTTTTTCACCTTGTCAAGTTGCTGAGGCTGGCTTTGAATTTGTAATCCTCCTGCCTCAGCCTCCCAAACCTCTGGGATTACAGGTGTGTGCCACTGTGCCTGGCGTAACACTGGTCCTTTGAATGTCACTCAGACTTCATTGTCTCTAACATTCTCTAGTAATCTTCTCCTGCCTTTAGTGAGATGCCTCGTATTCCCCTGGTGTGTAGCTCCCTCAAATCAGGTCAGCCTGTAAGGTCCACCTCAGGTTGTCCCTGGTGTTGGCTGGTTGTTGGGTCTAAGAGAGGCATGTACTTTGGGAACATGGAGAAAATCGAACAGCACAGGGACTCTAGCTGAAGGGTTGCACTGTGGGGCAAGACTAGGCAGTAGTTGGGGCTTTGAGGGGTCTTACTGGCTGCAGTTTTGAAGAAATAGAAACCAGAGAGGCCAAAGCTATAGGGTGAAGAAGATAAATAAAGGAGCCTAAAAGCAGCAGTAGTAAGTGTGAGTTGGGAGAACAGAGCAGATCTTCACCCTGGTAGGTAGGTGAGTAAGGTGGAGACTTGGCTCCTCCCAAGAGCCATTCCTCCCAGCTCTGACTCAGATCTTGGAATGTCATGGTTCTGGGTTAGTCTGTGACCCTCTGCATCCTGTCAAAAGACAAACTTACAACAAATCAAGTTTTTTAGTTTTTCAGATTTTTTTGTTTTGTTTTGTTTTTGGTGCTTGTAAGGGTCCGGCGAAACGTCGGAGAAAGAGACCACGAGACTAGCTTCATGCAATGGCAAGGGGGATTTATTGGATCCGTTCCAGCGCGCTGGGACTCTGTGCTCACTCAAGAAGGGAGAGCAGCCCAGAGCCCAGAGCAGAGGTCAAGCAGAGCTTAAGTACACTTTTTGGGGAGGGTGGGGGCCTCAGAACAAATCATCATGAGGCGCGGGAAAATTGAACAACAACTCTGATACATGATTAGTCCATTCATTGGCGGGAACAGGCTGGGCAGGGGTGATTGGTCACTTCTAAACTGGGTACACATTCAAACTGATTGGTTCGGGCCCTGTGACAAACTGCACTGGGCCCTAGGCTGAATGGCCAGTAGGGCGTTGTCTCAACTATCTCAGGAATCTGGGTGTAACAGAAGAACTTAATAGTACCTAATCTTTTGCATTTCAATTCAAGGTTTCCAGCTTAGAAACTTTACCCTTTCAGTGCTGAGGATGGAGCTCAGGGACTTGCACACACTAGGCAAACGCTCTTCCACTGAGCTACACCCCTGGACTCTAGTTTTGTGGCTCATAATTGGCTTTATTTGCAATTCTAGAACTGAGCAGCAGTCCTGACCAAAAATTGTTCAAAATGTTTGTTTCCAAGGCTGGGGATTTAGCTCAATTGGTAGAGAGCTTGCCTTGCATGAACAAGACCCTGGGTTCAATCCGCCAGCACCACACACACACAAAACAAAACAAAACAAAACAAAATGCTTGTTTCCACATGATAGGGAATAGCCAGAGAAAAGGAAATGACTTATAGAAAAAGGAAGTGAGGTCCAGAGGCAGCCCAACTGGTTACAACTCACTTGTTGCCTTATTTGAACAAGCTCTGGTAGGCTGCTGGTGATTGGCTGAGACTCAGGAATTTGTATAAGAGTGGATTACAGTCTATTTACACAAGTTGGGTTGCACTTCGCTATTTACAGGGAAAACTTTAGGCCAAACTTAACAATAGTTCCTTACAACTTAGCAGTTTAATAGAAATCTGTTACCTCTCCTGTGCCCCTGAAAATCTCAGACCTGAGACAGGTACCCAGCACAGGTCCAGGCCTGGGCCACACATACATAAGCTGACTCGAGGCACTTTCTAGATGGCCACATTCTTCTTTCATTTATTCCATATATGTGTATGGAGCAATCTCCCAGATGAAAGTTTTCTTAGCAAAATACACAGTGGGAGGAAAAAACCCCACTCAACAGCCAATGCCTTTGTGATTAGTAATGATCATGCTGAAAACCAGATCCAGACAAACGAGGGAACCTGGTGGAAGGGAGAAGGGCCAGGAGGTAAGGCAGAAAGTTAAGGAGAACCTGATGGTGGGAAAGGAAAGAGCCCCGGGGAGAGGGGGCTTAGGGGGGCTCAGGTTGGGCAGGCTTCTCCCACTCAGCCAGCCCTGGTGCCAGCAGCTCAAGTGCGACAGTGTTGGTTTTTTGGGGGGGTACGGGTGATTGACCTCAGGGGCACTTGACCACTGAGTTGCATCCCGAGCCCTAGTTTTTGTATTTTATTTAGAGACAGGGTCTCACTGGGGTGTTTAGCGCCTCGCTTGTTCCTGAGGCTGGCTTTGAACTTGTGATCCTCCTGTCGCAGTCTCCAACGCCGCCGGGATTACAGGCATGTGCCACGGCACCCAGAGGACTGTGGTTGGTTTTGAAGAAGTGGAAACTCAGGTTTCAGGGGGAGTCTGTGGCTCTGAAAGGAGAACCAGGGTAAGGGGGAAGCAGAAGGGAGAGGAGAAGGACTGTGCCCTCCAAGTTCAATACCAGAAGGAAGCAAGAAGGCCTTGTAAGGGTCCGGCGGAGCGTCGGAGAAAGAGACCACACAAGAGACTGGCTCCATGCAATTGGCAAAAGGGGATTTATTGGGGATCCATTCCAGCGCGCTGGGGCTCCCTGCTCACTCTAGAAGGGAGAGCAGCCCAGAGCCCAGAGCAGAGGTTGAGCAGAGCTTAAGTACATTTTTTGGGGGAGGGCGGGGGGGGGGCTTTGCATACATCAGAACAAATCATCATGAGGCGCGGGAAAATTGAACAACAACTCTGAGACGTGATTAGCACATTCATTGGCGGGAACAGGTCGGGCGGGGGTGATTGGTCACTCCTAAGCGGGTACACATTTAAACTGATTGGTTCGGGCCCTGTGACAAACTGCACAGGGCCCTAGGCTAAATGGCCAGTAGGGCGTTGTCTTAACTATCTCAGGAATTTCAGGTTCTGGGTGTAGCAGAGGAACTTTGTGATGCCCGGGTCTTTTACATGTTAATTTTGCAGTTTAGAATCAGCTTAGAAATTTTACCCTTACAGCCTGGCGGGGAATTTAATGGTGAGTGTTCCCTGGGGTAGGGGTGGGGGAATGCCTTGGGCCTCCATTGTTTGCTCCTAATGGGGCTTCATTGTTCTGTCCTCCATGGGCTGTACTTGCCCCTTCCTGGATCCCTTGTCTCCGTGACACATAATTAGCTCTATACATAAACTCTCCACCCTTGCTCCCTGAGCTAGGATTGAACCCACTGAACCGGGGCATTTTACCACTGAGCTAAATCCCTAATATCTAAATCCCTATTTTGAGACAGAATCTCACTCAAATACTAAGGGTCTCATTAAATTAACTGAGGCAGGCCTCCAATTTGCTATCCTCCTACCTCAACCTCCTACCTCAATCTCTGGGATTACAGGCATGCGCTGCTGTGCCAGCCACAACTCATATTCTGACAATCAAATATTTTCTCTTTGTTGCCCCATTCTTGGAAGTGTTATCTGTCCCGACCAGCAGGACACATCAATGTGGGCAGCGAACCTAGATGGGGAGGAATGAAGGGACAAGAGACGCGAAGGATGACAGCAAGACAGGAATTCTGATCAAGCTGCAAACTTTTATTGTTCACACAGGGGTATTTATATGCTGGGGATGGGGAAGCTCTCTAATCAGCAATTGCTGGATGTGGGTGGTAAAACTGCCAGCTGCAAGATGTCTGATGATCCTGATAACCGCAGGATGTTCCAGGGAGATAGGTAGCTGCAGGATGTCTCCCAAGGGGCTGTCAGGCTATTCTTTGAAGGAGAATTTCCTTCTAGTCCCTGACAGTTATCTAGTGGTTAAGAGTGAGGGCCTGGGGTTGAACCCCAGCTTGGCCTTGGGCAAGCCACTCATTCATTCTGTGCTTCAGTCTCCTCATTACCTGCCTGTAAGGTCTGCGTGGATTTAATGAGTCAAACCAATGGTACACATACGAGTCACTCAGAAAATGTTCAGTACCATTATCAGATAAATCACACTCAGTAGGTCTGTCTATTAAAATAAAGTAGATCCCGGACGAGCCCCCATATGTTATGCTCCTATTCGGGACCCCCAGAAGACCACCAGAGACCAAGATCGATGTAAAGAGCAAAGAGGTGTTTATTGCGAGCTAGCTCGGTCCTCTGCGCACACACACACAGCAACTGGTGATGCTGAGAGGCCCCGAGCCCAGGGTTTGCAGCAGTTTTATACACTCTTTGGAGAAGGCAGGGACCCCCACATACATCATAGCATCTCTTAGCAAATCATGAAATAACAACTCTAAAACATGATTAGCACATTCACTGGCGGGAACAAGTTGGGTAGAGGTGATTGGTTACTACAAGAGGGGGATTCATTTGAACTGATTGGTTTAAGCCAAGAGTGGGAGGGGTGCACATGCTGAACTACATGGTTTCCCAACACGTTATCAACCACCATAAACTACTGGGAGGGTCATCTGGCATCCCAGGTATTTCCTGTCTCATGCTGATTGGTGGCTGCTAGGGGGTTGCTATGGGTCCCCACCTAGCCTGACTGAGTCAGGGACACCTGGCACAGCAGATCTCTCCTGGTATTTGTAGATAAACAACTCAGCAGAGTGGGAATGTGCCTAGGAGTGCTCTGTGGGTCTTTCCAAGGACAAAGGTCATGTCCCTTCCTTGGACAGGCTTTGCTCTGAGGTAGAGGCTGGTTTTTCAGATGCTGACCTGCTTCTTTTAAAATAAAGCATATATCATAATAACTAGGAGTTTAGGGAAAACAGTGTGGGTTTTGTATGTGGATGGGCACTTTGTTGCACTGTGTGGGTCTCACCTACCCTGGGGTTGTGGCCATCCATTACTCTACACATAAACTCTCCACCCTTGCTCCCCGAGCTAGGATTGAACCCACTGAACCCGGGGCATCTTACCACTGAGCTAAATCCCTAACTCTTTTTATTTTGAGACAGAATCTCAGGCCCAGCCGGCCTGCCCCAGGAGGAGGCTCAGGGACCCTTGGGGGTGGGCCTGATCCAGGAAAATGGGAGCTTCCCTGGGTTTCTCTCGCTTCCTGAACTGAATAAGCTCCAGGCCTAGAGACAGGGGCCCCTGGCTGGGTAACCTCAGAACTGGCCATTTCAGAAGTCCAAGATCACCAGGTCTGACACAGCTCTTAGGAAAGTCCTGAAGAGAGAAAAGTCAATAGCAGAATGTAAACGTCGTTGGGTGTGGTCTCAGATGTGACTTTTAGTCAGTCCTGCTGGGTTCCTGGGCTGCTGGGTTCCCAGGAAAGGGCAGGGTGGCAGGGGGGCTCTAATGTGTAGAGCCCTGCAGAGGTGGAGGAGGGTGCCTGAGGCTGCACAAGGCCTGGGGCCACTAGTCCTGAGAGCTGGAGGGCTTGTCTTTCCCTTGATAACTTCCTGGAGGAAGACCCCCCCCCCCCCCCCCCCCCCCCCCGAGGTTGGTATGAAGTTGGAGGTTCTTTGCAGTAGGTCAGCATCTGGCTGTGAAAAACCAGCCTCTACCTCAGAGCAAAGCCTGTCCAAGGAAGGGACATGACCTTTGTCCTTGGAAAGACCCACAGAGCACTCCTAGGCACATTCCCACCCTGCTAAGTGGTTTATCTACAAATAACAGGAGAGATCTGCTGGCCAGGTGTCCCTGACTCAGTCAGGCTAGGTGGGGACCCATAGCAACCCCCTAGCAGCCACCAATCAGCATGAGACAGGGAAATACCTGGGATGCCAGATGACCCTCCCAGTAGTTTATGGTGGATGTAGTTCAGCATGAACACCCCTCTTGGCTTAAACCAATCAGTTCAAATGAATCCCTGTTAGGGTCTGTAAACAAGTCAAGATGGCGCCTGGCATTTTGCAGAGGGAGTGGTTTGTGAAGTAACGCCAGCGAACCATCAAGTGTGGAGATTCCTTATTGGTTGACTGCTGTATCTAGTTTATGTTAATTAAGATAAGCTGTGTGGAATATATATACCCCTCCTGTCCTACAATAAACAGCTCCCATTCCTGCTGTATCAATCTACACAGGTTGCCCCCGGTTATTTTGCTGCAGCCAGACTGCGGCAAATCCCCCTCTTGTAGTAAACAGTCATCCCTACCCAACTTGTTCCTGCCAGTGAATGTGCTAATCATGTTTTAGAGTTGTTGTTTGATTTTCCCTCGGTGTGTGATGATTTGCTAAGAAATGCCATGATGTATGCGAAGTCCCTGCCTTCTCCAAAGAGTGTGTAAAACTGCTGCAAACCCTGGGCTCGGGGCCTCTCAGCGTCACCAGTTGCTGTGTGTGTGTGCGCGTGGAGGACAGAGCTAGCTCGCAATAAACACCTCTTTGCTGCTTACATTGATCTTAGTCTCTGGTGTTCTTTGGGGGTCCCGAATTCGAGCATAACAGCTGCTGCCTGAGGAATGGGCTGGGGCTGAGAGTGACAGTGGGGATAGAATTTTCCATCACTTGGCTTCACTGAAATTTGGGAGACTGAGGTCGATGAAGGAAAATAGGTTTAGTCAAAGCCAGGCTTGAAAAGGAGGAAACACTGTCTCCAGTCTTCTTCTTTGGTATACTCTGGGCCATAAACAGATTTCATTTTATTCTTTCTGTTTTGTTTTTTTTGGAGGTGGGGGTGGCATTAGGGTTTGAATCCTGGGGATGCTCTACTAATCAGCTACATTCTTAGCTGTTTTTTTTTTAAATATATATATATATATTTTTAGTTGTAGATGACAAAATACCTTTATTTTATGTGGCGCTGGGGATCAAACCCTGTGCCTCACACATGCTAGGCAAGCGCTCTGCCACTGAGCTACAACCCCAACCCCCATTCTCAGCTGTATTTATTTATAATTTATTTATAATTTATATTTTTGATTTTGAGACAAGATCTCTTAAGTTGCCCAGGCTGGTCTTGAACTTGCAATCCTCTTCCTCTTGCCTTAGCCTCCAGAATAACTGGGTCTACAGGCATGCACTAGATGTGCTCCACACAAATAGCTTTTGTAGGAGAGGAGGGGGTACAGTGGGACAGAAGGCAGTGAAGCCAGATTTAAAGTTAGGTAGTCAGTGTAGTTAGGTAAATCGGGTCTAATACTGAGTGAAATCTAAAATGGAGGCCATGCTGGGAATGACTCAGGGAAAACACAGGACAACTCATGGAATGTTGACGAAGTCCCGAAAAGGCCCTAGGCCAAAGTCCACCTCAAAGAAGTGTTAATGAACAGCCCCCAGCAAACTTAAAGATAGCCCATCACAAAGAAGTGTCCCACCCCTCGGGCCTTCCAACCTACATTCCATCCCCAAAACTATAAGAAGGGGAAACAACCGCACTTCCACGGATTCCACCTCTTGGGTCCCCTTCTTCCTCCGGGAGAAGTCTTTTCTGCTGTCCTTTAATAAACTTCTAATTTCTACTCTGACCTTGCCTTGGCGTGCTTCTTTGGTGTTATTCTTCAACATCGGGGAAGCAAGGACTCGTCACCGGTCAACAGCGGTAACAGCAGGAGGTATCTCTATCCTTATGTCCTTATGTCCATATAGATAGCTCCGTTGTGCAAGTCAGAGATATGTCATAGTCTGTTTCTTCGTGTCCTGCCTCGCTCAGGGGCAGCCTCTCAGTTTTCCATTCTCAGGAGGTATCGGGAGCAAGGTCTGTTGCTGCAGTTCCAGACCTCAAGAATGACTGCCCTCCAAGCCCCTTTGGGCCAGGTTTCCTGTGCTTAGACTTTCTGAACCAGCTCAGGAGATGATCCTCCCCTTCAGGGCAGTCAGTGGGCACCAGAATTTTTCCATCAGGAGCCTCTGAGAGCCTTACACAGGACCTTGACAGCCCGAGGACTGGCTGACTGGCCTCCTCCATGGCCAACGTGGTCTCTGCCACTGCCCAGCCACCAGCCCTCAGGAGCCAAACCTCCTCCCCAAGTCACCTTCATCTTCTGGGAAGGGGGCAGAGGAACCCTCTCTATAGGTAGGACACAGGGAATCTAAACAACTTTGACCAAACAACTCTAGAAGCAGTGACAGAAAACATTTGGGATAGATTGGGGTGAAAGGTATTAGTGAATAGGAATACCAGTGGCCAGTCTTATTCAAACCAGGAAACACCCTGGAGGCTTAATGACCTTAATGAACACCTGCAAGGCCTATTTCAAATGTAAAAGCCGAGGAGGCTCTCCCTTGGGAGCACCTCCTGTCAACTCCTTTGTCCTAGAGGTGGAAAACAGAAAGTGGGTTCATACCCAGGTGGAGGTTACAGTAAGGGAGGTGGGGGTGAATGGATGGAGGTTTTGGGAAGGCGATCGCCTTCATACTTTTTCAATGCCTATCTTACATAAATTTTGCTCCATGCTCTACCAGAACCGTGTATAAACTCCTGATCTGACACTCCAAATGTTTTTTTTCCTGCTATCAAGCCCCCTCCCACATGTCAGCAGTTCTACCTCTACTTGCTTCAATAAATCTGACTACATTGACTCTTCCTTTCCATGATTATCCTTGGGTTTTATTCTTCAAAATTTGTGAGACATGAGAACCCAGAAGGAAATAGGTGAAGCGGGGAATCTTAGTCTCATCTCAAAAACTGCTGTTTCACTATGGGAAATGCAGCCTGTAAGTGCAATTACACCTGGTAGGAAAAATGAATACACGAGCTTTTCTTTAGAAAACCCCTTGATACTGGGGAACTATATTGTCCAAATGACATTGTCATATGGTGTGCGTACACAAATATGCAATGATTCCCACCATTGTGTATTATTATAACGCACCAAGAAAGATATGTAAAAAGTAAAATTAAATTTAAAGCATTATTGTTGCTCCTGCCAAAAATAAATAAATAAATAAAACTAAAAGAACAAAGAAAAAAATAAAAAAAAAAAACCCACTTGCCTTTGAATCCTAACTATATGCACCCATAAAATACAAATGCATTATATCTTGGAAGACATATTATTTAATTAGGAGTCTGTTCCAGATTCCTGGAAACACCATAGAATTTTTTTTCTATTTCTTTATTAAAAAGACCATTTTTTTGTAATTAATCTGATAATTACAATGGGTTCCATTATTATGTTTCAAAACCCTTAGGTGTGACATCTGGGGAACAAGAAAAACAAAGGAGGCCAGGAGCTTCCTGGAGGACCATTGGGGGGGAGGTTAAAGAAATAAAATGCAGATGGTGGAGCTGAGGGCAGCGGGTTAGATGTATTCACCGGAACTCAGGCTTGAGCAGAGGCTGAGGGGATGCTTGGGGCTCCTGCTGGGTTGGGATTTCCTACTGCCACTTGGATCATTCAGATATTTCATCTCTACCTAATCTCCAGGCCACGCCATTGTCAAGGCTTGGGAAAAACAATTTCCTGAGAAGGGCTTGGAGGCCTGGCTGTGGAGGGGATGGGCCCGAGCTCGGAGCTGGTTCAGCCCGGAAACTCGGTGTTCTGTCCATAGCAGGGTTCCCCCTGTTACCCCCCCTCCCCCCCCCCCCCCCCCCGTACAAATTGTGCTTTTGTTATAGGAGTCCTAGGCCTGACTCGGGGGATCTGTCATGAATGAGCTATGTCATTAACATAGACCAAATGTGTTTTTGTCTTTCCACAATGTCAGAATTGATTGAATAATAATAAGATCATAAAGCGACACCATTTTTCATCAGACGCACTTGTTTACTGAATACTTGTGGGTCACCTGGTGGTCACAAGCCAGGCAAACACAAGTTCTTTTGTTCCAGTCTTTTTTTTTTTAAAGAGAGAGAGAGTGAGAGATTTTTAAAAAATATTTATTTATTTATTTATTTTTTAGTTCTCGGCGGACACAACATCTTTGTTGGTATGTGGTGCTGAGGATCGAACCCAGGCCGCACGCATGCCGGACGAGCACGCTACCGCTTGAGCCACATCCCCAGCCCCTTGTTCCAGTCTTAACACGTATCTCACTGCACACAATTGTATATATCGGTGACAGAAGGTTCAGGAGATTGAACTCAGAGCACAGGCAGAGAGCAGATAGGAATGCCAAGCGTCACTGTGGGTGGTCAGATAAGATTATGAACCAGCCAAAGAACTTGTTTAGGTGCAGAGCTGACAAAACCTAGAATAAGCATTCTGGGCTAAGGTCCGACAATTTCCAAAAGTGGCAGTTTGAGATGTCAGATTGGGCCATGTGTGGTCATCAGGGGCAGGAGAAACCACACCCTGCTAAGGTGATTTTTCTTGGCAAGACTCATGACCAGGTGCTGGGGACAGCGTACCACTGTGTCCAGTCTCAGGGTGCTCCTCTTTTTATCGTCCTTAAGTAAGGGATTGCTTCATTTGGTGGTCTAGTGTGTTCAAGAAGCTCATGGATCTGGTTTTTCCAATATGAGTTTGATATGCCATGCATTCATGTGCTTCTGATTAATTCAGTAAGTCCACAGGTGGTCATTTTTATTAGCACAGATAATTTATCAGTTTGTGCCTTATGGTTGCGCTAGGCAGATGGTGGTTGTTTACTGATACAAACAAGGTGGTGAGTCATTCCAACTCAGCACTTAAACTCAAAATGGAGTTGCTTATGGCAAACTACTGCTTTATGAATGGAGTAACAAAGGTTTAAGCACAACCTGAAAACTATGTTCTGAAGCCAGACATGTGGTGGCCCATGCCTGTAATTCTAGTGGCTCAGGAGGCTGAGACAGGAGGATCACAGGTTCAAAGCCAGCATCAGCCACTTAGTGAGGCCCTAAGCAACTTGGCTAGACCCTGTCTCTAAATAAAATATAAAAAGAGATGGGGATGTGGCTCACTGGCAACGCATCCCTGGGTTCAGTCCCCAGTACCAAAACTCCCCAAGACCCCAAACCCCTCTGTTCTATATATGGCAAAATAACTCAGAGCAGGGCACAGCCCGCTCTCCACAGGATCCAACAGATCATGTTGGGCCACTTACCCCAAAAACCAAACAGAAAAGGTAATGCGGGCAAGCATGAAAGTGAGAGAGGATAGAAGGAATGAAAAATAGCTAGGAAGGAGACATAAAGGAAACTTCTGTTAGGCAGAAAGAGGAAATAAACTCCAGTCAGAAGTTCTGGCCTGTCACTCTTAAAATTTCTGGAAAATCTGTAAATCAATGTTGTGTCCTGTTTATTAGCCCACCAACAAACAAATTAAGGAAAGAGAGAGATGACAGTTGGAGAAACCTGTAATTTTGGGGACTTTCCAACATTGTCTGGTCATCATGATGAGCTCAAGTCAGCCTAAAGATCCCAAGAATAACCAGACCATCATAAACCCTCCGGTAGGGCAGACTAAACGCAGGGGCTCTTTACCACTGAGCTACGTCTCCAGTCCTTATTTTATTTTGAGACAGGGTGTTGCTAAGTTGCTGAGGCTGGTCTAGAATTTGAGATTCTCTCGCCTCAGGCCTCCTGAGTCACTGGGATTACAGACCTGCACAGTAGGGCAGCAAAGAATTTGGGGAGATGGAGCTGGGGGATGGGAGTTGGAGAGCCCAAATTCAAGGGCTGTTTACTAGCTCTGTGCACTTTTGCAAAAACAGTACTCCTGCTGGGCGCACAGATGTGCAACCTGTAATCCTAGTGGCTCTGGAATCTGAGGCAGGAGGATTGCAAGTTCAAAGCCAGCTGCAGCAATTTAGTGAGGCCCCCTTAGCAACTCAGTGAGAACCCCTGTCTTCTAAATAAAAACTAAAAAGGGCTGGGGATGTGGTTCAGTGTTTAAGCACCCCTGAGTTCAATCCCTGCTACCAAAAAACAAAAACATAAAAACCCAAAGAATAAAACAAAACAAAAAAAACAGTATTCATGATATCTCCGAATCTTTTTATTTACCCTAGAAGAGGGAAACAAAATATTTGTTTGAGTTCTTTTTTTTTTTTTTTTTTTTTTTTTTGGTTTTGTGTACTGGAAATTGAACCCAGGGACTCAATCACTGTACTACACACATTTCCAGCTTTTTTAAAAAAATTCATTTTGAAACAGTGTCTCACGAAATTGCTCAGCCTCCCATTTGCAATCTTCCTGCCTTCTGAATAGCTGGGATTTCAGGTGTGCACCAACACACCTGCCTTTTTTTTTTTTAAGGTTTAAATTAAATGAGTTTTTTTTGAGAGAGAATTTTTAATATTTATTTTTTAGTTCTCGGGGGACACAACATCTTTGTTGGTATGTGGTGCTGAGGCTCGAACCCAGGCCGCACGCATGCCAGGCGAGCACGCTACCGCTTGAGCCACATCCCCAGCCCCTAAATGAGATATTTTTGATAAATCTTTAAAAGCCTAGACCAGAATATGAGATACAAAATAATATTAATAAAATTTTTGCAAATATCAGAGAGAGAGGCGATAGTTTAGGCTATTGAAAACCCTAAAGGTTTTCTGGCCCAAGACAAGGTTATGGGTCAGAAAATGCTTAGAGCAAAAGGCCATTACAAATACATATTGTTATTGTTTGTTGTTGTTGTTATTATTACTAGACAGGGACTGCTTCAGAGGATGTAAAGTGAATTCGATGTAAAAAACCCCGGGGCTGCCTGTTCTGGTGAATTTATGATCGTGAAGCACCGTGGCTGTGGACATTGTGGTCTCCGCCTTCCACAGCCTCATTAAAATTCATCCTTGCAGACTGGCGTCGGCGGCTCTCTTCGGAGGAGCACGGCCGCCCTCTGGTGGACACTGCCTAGTGGAACACCGCAGCATTGCAGGGCCCGATGGCTGGGAGGCCGCTAGGGGCGCTGCAGATGGCACGAACCGGTGGAGCCCAGAGATGGGCTGCTAGTCCCTTGGATAGACTTTAGAGAAGGCCATGAGTTTTCTGTCTGTTAGGCATTTGGAGTGAGGCTGGAGGTTTTATAACACAAGATCTTACTGGTTTAGTCTGATCATCTGAAACAGGCACTAATCCCTAATTGACAAAGCACCATTTTTATTTGGTTCCCAGTAGGATGAAAAGCATTGGCTAAACAATTCCCATCTCTTGCTCTTTCACACTTCAAGTTCATCAATGCCTTGAGAAGGAATTCAGAAGAAAGAGGTGGAGAAGGAGGGAAGGGCAAGACGGTCCGGACGTTCCAGTGTCCTCCTGGTCTGAAATCTGTCCGACTTTGCTCCATTCCCAGCAAAGCTCCCCCTCTTGCGTGGCTCACTGATGTCCAGAGTGGGCCCTGGGCACTGAGGGGAGGTGGGTGTATGAGGAGACCCTCATACACATATGAGGTGCATGGCCCTCCCATGGGGCAGGTAATGGTCTCTCTGGAGAAGAGTGGCGCTCCCCATTGCAGGCTGACCCCACTTGGGTGTGGCTCTGGGAGGGTCTCTAGGGTAAGGGCTGTCACTGGCAAACTTGGCTCTCTCTGACCCAGTGAGCCTCCAGGAACTCAAAGAAGACTTTCCCTTGACTTGCTCACTGGGTCCTTCTGCACCTGTGTTTGCTGGAGGGAAGATTGAACTCAGGGGCACTCAACCACTGAGCCACACCCCCATCCCGATTTTGCATTTTATTTAGTGATAGGGTTTCACTGAATTGTGTAGCTCCTCGCTGAGGCTGACTTTGAACTCTCGATCCTCCTGTCTCAGCCTCCCCAGCAGCTGGGATTACAGGCATGCGCCCCTGCACAGGCAAAGGGTTGCCCTTCTTGAACCTCTTTCTAGGGGGTCAGAATCAGGAATCTGATCCTGGACAGTGTTTTCCCCCCCTATATTTCTCCTGCCTCTGCTTCTCCTCACATGGTCTCTACTTCACAGTTTTATCATGGATTCACCAAGATATAATCACAAATAAATACAAGTCCTCAGGGGCTCTCCAATTCATTCCAAATCCCACTAAATGAAACTGATAGTGAAGGAGGCTACGGTTGATAAAATTCATCCCTGACTAAAATCTAACAGAGGGATAAATCTACTTCACCGAATTTAAAAATTTTGACTGTGAAAACAGTCGTGAAAGAAAATTCCCAGTTGCAGATGCTATAATGGGCAGAATATATACGGACCCGAAGCAGGTGATGAATCATCTTTATGATGTAGAACTTCAATGGAAAAGAATGATTGCCAGTGAAAATAATTTCAAGAATACAAAGATGGAAAGTAGAAAAAAAAACTGTTTAACTGCGTAGCAAAATGGATTAGGAAATCAAATGGGATTAAAAGGATTCACTAAAAAATGCTTACTCAGTGAGAACCCGTCAGAGCTCCTATCTCCTCTGATGTAAGGCGCTGGCAACCCTGTACTGACTTACAGCCCCTGGTGATATCTGTTGATATCACCGACCCACTTCATGCCTTATTTTGCTTGGCCTAAGAGAAGCTCCAAAATATCAATGACTTAAACAGATGCAAACCATCCCTCCTGTAATGGTAGAAAGGTAGGCAGTCTACGGCTAGGAGGGTGGCCTGCAGGGGACAGCACATCTGCCAGCACCTTGATCTTAGACTTTCCAGCCCCAAGAACTGTAAGAAATAAGTTTCTGTTCTTTATCAATTACCCTGTTTCAGGTATTTTGTTATAGCAGTATGAACAGATGGAGACGGCCCACGTCCCTTCTATCTCATTGGCCAGAAGCTAGTCATATGACCACACATAACTAGAAGGAGCCTGGGGAGGTAAGGGTTGATTGGTGAGAACAGGAGAGTGGATGTTGGAGGAGAACTTCAATGTCCACCCCAGACTTCAGAGTCAACCAGCACCAGCGAAGTAAGGTAAGACCATTCGATTACCATGTCAGCCTTCCTGCCTATTGTAACTGCCATGATTGTCTTGTCTTTGGCAGTTATGCGCCTAAAATCTGCTTTTTCACAGTTTAGCTATTGTGAATTATGATGCTATAAACATTGATGTGGTTGTGTCCCTGCAGTATGCCGTTTTTAAGTCCTTTGGGTATAGTCCGAGGACAGGGATAGCTGGGTCAAATGTGGTTCCAGATGCCCTTCAGTGGATGAATGGATAAAAAAAAATGGAATTTTACTCAGCAATAAAAGAGAATAAAATCATGGCATTTGCAGGTAAATGGATGGTGTTGGAGAAGATAATGCTAAGTGAAGTTAGCCAATCCCCCAAAAAACAAATGCCCAATGTTTTCTCTGATATAAGGGGGGGTGACTCATAGTGGGGTAGGGAGAGGGAGCATGGGAGGAATAGATGAATTCTAGAAAGGGAAGAGGGGTAGGAGGGATAGGGAGGGGGCAGGGGATTAGCAAGGATGGTGGAATGTGATGGACATCATTATCCAAAGTACATGTATGAAGACATGAATTGCATGTCAACATATTTTATATACAAACAGAGATATGAAAATTGTGGTATATGTGTGTAATAAGAATTGTAATGCAAAAAAAAAAAAACCCACAAAGTACATGTATAAAGACATGAATTGGTGTGAACATACTTTATATACAAAGATATGAAAAATTGTGCTCTATATATGTGATAAGAACTGTAATGCATTCCACTGTCATGTATTTAAAAAAAAATAAAATCATTAAAAAAGAAAAAAAAAGAAATAACAAATAAAACAAAATCTGCTTTTTCTAGTCTGGTATCTTTCCCTCCCCCATTAAAATCAGGAATCCCATTTCAAGTCTATCTGATGGCATTATTGGTCTATGGAAATCCATCCCAGGACTGATTCTCAGAGAAGGGGGTGTGTTCTGTCTCAGCCTCTTCTGGGCCTTCCTGAGGACAGAATCAACAGATGTATGGGCAGGTCACATGTGATAAATCTCCTTTGGCAATTCTAATCTCCCTAAGTTTTAAAATTTCTTTCCCTCATTATTCCATGAAATTTCACTTTGCATGTGCCATAGTCGAGTCCATTGCCGTGATCTGGATCTAAAACCTTCCCCGAAGGCCCCTGTGTTGAGGGCTTGGTCCTTGGCTTGGTGCTATTGGAGGGTGGTGTGACCTCTAAGAGTGGAGTCCAGTGCGAGGGTTTAGGTCTTTGGGGGGCGCTCTCAAAGGAGACTGTGGGATGCCAGTCTCTTCTCTTCTTTGCATTCTGGTCACAAGGTGACTGGTTTTGCCATGCGCTGCCACCATGATGTGCTGCCTTGTCACAGACCCGAAAGCAGCATGACCCGTCAATCATGGACTGAAACTCCAAAAACTGTGAGCCAAAATAAGTCTTATTATAATAAGTCTGATTATCTCAGGTGTTTGTTACAGAAAGGGAAAGCTGACTAATACAGTTCCTGTTTCCAAACCAACAGTTGACGTAGCCATTAGGATTACTGAGTGGCTAGAGAGTACACTGACTCCTGATCTCTGGCAAGTGTATACCTGATTAAATTCTGGCTGATGCACCAGGACAGACACTGATCTGCCACCATATCCCCATGAAGGACCCAGCTGCTGGGAGTGGGGTCCCAGCCAGCAGCCCACTGTGAGAATTACCTCAGGGGAAGACACCTGCTCTGCCCAGGGTCACACCCGACCTGGAGCAGCCACATCCCATGACTGTGGCCCAAGCCCATCACCTTGGTCCCAACTCAGAAGAGCTCTGAAGGGTCACCCCAGCTCCAGAGCTTTTCCTTCGCCCCAAGGCTGCTTCTCTTCTGGTCCAGAGGCGTGGTCCCAAGAATGTTTTCTAAGAAAGGTTCTGCATCTGTAATTCTTTCAATGGGGATTTAACATTTTAAGTCATTACAACCCTTGCTTCTGGGTTATGCCAGGATCTGATTTTTTTTTTTTTTTTAAATCAGGGATTGAACCCAGGTTCAATCTTAACTGCTTTGTGCTTAATCACTGAGCCACACCCTCAACCACGCTCTCCTCCCCATCTTTTATTTTTATTTAGAGACGGGATCTTGCTGAGTTGGAGTTGGCTTAGGGCATCGCCAAGTTGCTGAGGCTGGCTTTGAACCCAAGATCCTTCTGCCTCTGCCTCCAAAACCCCTGGGATTATAGGTGTGTACCACCACACCTGACTTGCTGGGATCTGATTTTCTGCATGAATTCTATAAGCAATGAGACATGGAGCGGAGGAAAGAGGCAGGAGTAGAACGGTTTTCCTTCTGCAAAGAAATGTGAGTGGGGAGTTATGGTATCTTCAAGCTAGTCAGGACTGGTCTCGGCAGACAAAGGATTGGTAAATGTTTTGGTTAGTAAGGGACATTCATCAGGGGTTCAATGTTCTAGACCTTCCCAAATGTCCTTATTAGGATTTTGGAGTCCCAGTCTTTCGTGAACAATATCCTGTCACATACACACCTAAGGGAATTGGCCAATCCAGCAGATGTTGAAATTTGGCAGTACAACTCTGTGCTTGGTTTTCAGCTATCTTAGCCTTTAAAAGACTGTAAATAAGATATTGTGTTATCACAGGATTGGAAAGTCTTCAGGTTGTAAATGGAGAGATTCAGGTTTGTCATTTCTGTTTTTAAAACTGTCCAGTCCTCCTAGGAGAAGCCACATTTCCAACACTCCCTGTGATTCATGCTCTTCATTTTGTTCTATGCAAGTAGCAATATGGTCCTCCAAGTTTTGCCTTAATGAGTTCTTCATTCCAGGTGACTATAAGTGATAATTTAATTCTAGCAATCTACCTCTGAGAGTCAGGAGCTGCTAGATCCCCTGAACATTAACTGGATTTTACTGCCCTGTACTCTGACAACCAATCCTCCAGTCAACCCTCTAATTTCCTTGTGCCTTTGTCTTGTTGAATTCTTTACTAGTCAGGGTCCTTGAGTTCAGACAACAGAAACTAGCTTTGGTTGCCTTAATGGGAAAAGGAATTGATTTACGAGGGATACTGTATAGCAGAGTCCATAGGAGGCTGGAGAGCCAGGCTTAGAAAATGTGTAGGAGCCAGAGTAGGGTGGAGAGGGGGCTGCAGGGTATAGACACCATCACTGTGGGATGCTGACCCTCCTGTGCCCACCAACACAGGACCCGGATGTTACCACTGGAGCCCTCTAAATGAAACATCAACTATTCTCTGCTCTTTTGTTTCACTGGAGGAACAAAGTGTTAAGTAGAATTCGCTAATGGGTTGCACTTGGGTTGAGTGACCCATGACCTCAGGTATTATAGGTGTCTGGCCTCTTGGACTTCTGCAGAATCAGGCTTTGCCTCCTACCAAACTCAGAAGGTAGCAGATTCTCCAACATTGAAGGTGAGTTCCGATGCTCGGCAGCAAGACCCAAACCAAATCAAACCAAGTTCATTACCTCTAATAGCCTCCCAGTCCTCTCCACTTGAACATCCCACTGGCTGCTCAAGCTCCCACCTCTAAACCCAAGTCATCCTCTTCTCCATCAAATACACTTTTCCTTTGACATCCCTCAACTCAT
The DNA here is from genome assembly GCF_964194105.1 of Spermophilus citellus. Taxonomy (NCBI): domain Eukaryota; kingdom Metazoa; phylum Chordata; class Mammalia; order Rodentia; family Sciuridae; genus Spermophilus; species Spermophilus citellus. The sequence goes on from NC_138191.1 coordinate 20,880,975, forward strand.
TTGGGGACATGTTTCTCTATCCATGCCGTCATTCCAGCTAGAATCCCACAGGACTTCCTTGACTTATTTCGCATCTAAAACCATTAGCTCAGCTTTTATATATTCTGTCTCTTGGATATCTCACGATTTCACATCTCCTTGTCTTGATTGCCTCTGTCCTTACTTCAAGCCTTTGCCATCTTCTCGTTGAGTTATTTCAATACATTCTTAACTGGAATATTGATTAGCTAGTGAAGCAATAATTCTTGTAGCAAACCACCCCAAAACTCAGAGTCTTACAACCACCATTTCTTTCTCACTTGGGAGGCTCCAAGTTGGCTGAGGGTCAGTGACCTCGGATGGGCTTCGCTGGCTTTGCTTCAAGTTCAAAATGCAGGTGGAGTTTAGATTGGTTCCATTTGTTTGTCATCCTCTAGGACTGTTGGCTGCCAGAGGCACGTTCTTCTCAGAGTGGCCCAAAGTCAACGTGGTAAGTGTCCTGCATCTACCACGAGGCCATCAAAAGGGCTAGGTGATGGAATATTACTTAGTCATAAAAAAGAATGGAATGAAGGCATTTGTTGGTAAATGGATGGAACTGGAGACTATCATGCTAAGTGAAATAAGCCAGTCCCCAAAACCCAAAGGCCGAATGTTCTCTCTGATGCATGGATGCTAACACACAATAAGGAAAGGGGAAGGGAAGAATAGAAGGTTATTCATTGTATTAGACAAAAGGGAATGAAGGGAAGGGAGGAGGGATGGGAAAGGGAAAGACAGTAGAATGAATCGACATAACTTTCCTATGCTCATGTATGAGTCCACCGCCAATGAGACTCCATATCATGTACAACCACAAGAATGGGAAGTTATACTCCATGTATATTTAATATGGCAAAATACAGTCTACTGTCACATATACCAAAAAAGAACAAATTAAAAAAAAAAAGAAAAGAAAAGCCGTGGATGGACATAATGCCCCTTCAGGACAGTAAAGGCTTCAACCTATTGCCACCGGCTTCCCTTCCTCCAGCCCTGTCCCCCTCCCATCCACCCTTCCCTCTGCAACCAGAGGTATTCATCCATCGGGAAGGTTCCCTGACATCTTTGACATTAACATGAGAGACTCAGGTGCGTTCAGGCTGGTAGGGGAGTTACTTTCATTCTGACCCCTACAGAAGTCCCCTCTCTGACCCAGGTCACATGGATCCACTCTCTTGCTGCTGTCCTGGACCATGCACCGGTCAGTACTCCCTCAATAAACCATACTCTGTGCATTCTCGGCTCTGTCTGCTTCTTCCTCCAGCCCTAGGGCACCTTTCTGTCAGTTTTACACCAGATTTTCTTGGAACAGAGGAGTTTAGTAAATATTTATCCAACTGCACTTCCTCACACCCATAACTTCTTGTCCACTGACCACCTGTCCCCAAGACCACCTATCTATCTTTTTATTTGGGGGGCCAGTAGACCTTCAAAGAAAGGAATAGAATTCCGTATCTTCCTCAGCGAGGAAGAGAGCATTCCCTGGGAGGCTGGAGAACGATAACTCCCTGAATAAATCAGAGCTTTTGGCATGAAGGTGTGATCATGAGTTTTGATTTGGAAGTTGAAAGGGTTCTCTAGAGAAACAGAACCAACAGGAGATACAGATGGAAATTCATTATGGTAATTGGTCCATGAGATTACGGAGGTCAAAGTGTCCCGAGAATGTCATCTTTAAGCTGGGGAGCCAGGAAAACTAGAGGTGTAATTCAGCCCCAAGGCTGATGGTTTGAGAACAGGAAGACCACTGGTGTGAATTCCAAAGTCAGGAGGCCTGAGAACTAGGAGAGCCAAGGCCTGGAGAAGATAGGTGACCCATCTCCAGAAAAGAGAGAGAAAGTGAGGGGGAGAAAAGAAATCCACCCCTCTCCTACTCTTTTATTCTGTTTGGTCCTCAACAGATGGGATGGTACCTACTCATATTTGGTAAGAGGGATCGACTTTACTAAGTCTTACGATTCAGATGCTGATCACTTTGGGAAACACCCTCACAGACACATGGAAAGATAATGCTTTGCAGGATCTGAATATCTCTGTCCAGTCAAGTTGACACAGTAGATTAACCATTGCAGTTGATTTTCAGCTCATCATCAACTAGTGGGAATGGCTATCTGGAAGCCAGAGATTGGAAATGTGTTGGGTCAGAGCTGGAAATGTATATTGGGCACCATCCATTTGGGAGTGAAAATGAAAACCATTAGCGCTACCTAGAAAAAAGAGCAAAGGACCAAAGGAAAAAATCTTTTACCATGTGATGAGGACAAAAACTTAGTACTTAGTGCCACTAAATGATCAGATAAACAGACATACATATATATATATATATATATATATATATATATATATATATATATATATTTTTTTTTTTTTTTTTTTTTTTCTTTCTGTGCTGGGGATTGAACCCAGGGCCTTGTGCATGTGAGACATGCTGTCTACTAACTAAGCTATATATCCCAGCCCTAAACAGACATGTTTTAATGTGTTTGTGAATTTTTGAAAATATTTTTTAGTTGTAGATGGACACAATGCCTTTATTTTATTTATTTATTTTTATGTGGTGCTGAGGATCAAACCCAGTGCCTCACACCTACTAGAGGAGCACCTACTAGACTGAGCCACAACCCCAGCCCCATGTTTGGAATTTTAATGTCACCCATGTAGTGGTGGCAGGTGAGCTGTAACAATTAGGGGGACAGTCTGTTACTGTGTTAGGACATTTTTTTTTTTGGTCCTGGGGATTGAATCCAGGGGTACTCTATCACTGAGTGACATCCCAAGTTCTTTTTATTTTTTATTTTGAGACAGGGTCTTGCTAAGTTGCTGAGGGTCTAAGTTGCTGAGGCTGGCCTCAAACTTTCAATCCTCCTACCTCAGCCTCTGGAGTCTCTGGGATTAGAGTCATATACCACCACACGGGCTACTGTGCTATGGCTTTTAAAGTCCTCCCTTATCCCATCAACCAGGTAACTGCTACACACATTCATTCAGGCACCTATAATAATAGGATATGATACTTAAAGCTCATGCCATGGGAATAATAGGATATGATACTTAAAGCTCATGGGAATCAGTTTTGATTTTATTTTTAATGAACTTAGACATCCAGTGTGGGTATTGGAGAGTTCCAAGAAGACTGAAAATAGTCTGAAACCAGCAGTAGATTTTCCCAGAAAACCATAGAAATTTAGTGGGAGAAAAAACTCCAAAACTTTTTATTGACATGAATGTTTAGGGGAACCCCTGTGAATCTTCAGTGTTGCAATCTAAAGATCTATATTACCAGCTGTTTCCCACAACAGGAATAGAAGATGTTCCGAAAAGTTCAAACAGAAGAAAAATCACAGTTCATCTTGTCTCTGATTTCCTCAGAGTGCCATGAAATTCTCCCCGAATCTGTCCTAGACTGAAATGCTTGTGAGAGCTGTAGTCAAAAAGTTTGTCTTCTGATCCTGCTTTATTAGCCATGAAATGGTTTTCTTTTTCATGCATTATTGAAAGTCCCAAGTTTAATAAAGTCAAAAGCATAACAATGTTAGAAAGGGGTAGAGCTGCTTTTCCTGATCCCAGAGCCGAAATTTTCAAAGTGAAGCTGGGGAGCAGAGAGGCTGTGCCGCTCACCTCCTTGGTGATTGATTGCTGCATCAGAGAGGAAAATGGGAGATGAATCTGTCGCTTGGTTGCATCCATCCTTTCTGCATTTGAAGAAATAATCTTTTTCATTTATGCCATTTTTCTGTTTTTTTTTTTTTTAAGGTGGGGGGTACCAGGGATTGAACTCAGGGGCACTCGACCACTGAGCCACATCCCCAGCCCTGTTTTGTATTTTTTTTTAGAGACGGAGTCTCACTGAGTTGCTTAGCGTCTCCCTGTTGCTGAGGCTGGCTTTGAACTTGTGATCCTCCTGCCTCAGCCTCCTATGCCACTGGGATTACAGGTGTGCACCACTGCACCTGGCTGTGCCGTTTTTCTAATTTGTTTCAGCTTAACACTGAGATTGGAAAATAAGAGAGCGATAAAAACATGGAGGAGAAATGTAGAAAAGTTGGAGTTTATATGATGCTATTTTATTTCAGTTTAAGAGAGGAATATATAGATGAAACAAGCTTTGAGACAAAAGTATAATCAGAGATAAAGGAGAGACATTTCATAATGACAAGATGGATTCACTGGGAAGACATTACAAATGTAAATGTGTATGTACCTAAGAACAGAGCTTCAAGCAGTACAAAGCATAAAACCCCTGTGTCAGCAACTGATAGAAAAACTAGACAGAAACAATTAGATGACATTAAAATTCACAAACACGGGGCTGGGGTTGTGGCTCAATGGTAGAGTGCTCATCAAGTAGGTGTGAGGTACTGGGTTTGATCCTCAGCACCATATAAAAATAAATAAATAAAATAAAGACATTGTGTCCATCTATGACTAAAAATTATTTTTTAAAATTCACAAACACATCAGAGCATGTGTAATTAGATGTAAACAACAATTAGATTTAAATAATCATTAACCTTGACGTAACTGATACTATAGAACACTATGCCTTATGGCTTCAGAGTCCACATTGTGCATGATATAGTCCCACCAGACAGACTTCATGCTGGGCCATAAAACATGTCTCAATAATGGTCAGAGGTTTGAATTCATATACATATGTTCTCTGGCCAGTGGGTAATTAATATGAGAAATCAACAATAATACAAAACCTAGGAAAACCTAAAATGGTGAAATTAAACCATGTGCTTCTAAATAATCTCTATATCACTAAAGAATAAAGTTAGAAAATATGGAAACTGAAATGATGATGAAAATACAATGTACCAGAATTTGTGAGGTGCAGCCAAAGCAGTAAGTAGAGGGAAATTTATAGCTTTAAATGCTTACATTGAAAACAAAGGTCTACAGAGAATAATAGTTGTAGTCCTAGCCTCCTTAATTTATGTAACACATTAATATTGAGCCCTTAATTTTGGTTATAAGTGCTGAGCAGAACAGACATGGTTCCTACCCTCCTGGTGGCCATAGTTTACTGAGAGAATCAAATAATGAACAAGAAAACACAGAAAAATATAAGGTTAAAATGATGATCAATGTTGTGAAGGGAAGGGACAGAGGGGAGTGACCCAGTTTAGATTGGAATATTAAGGGAGGCCTCTTTGGGATAGCTGCATTTAAGCTTAGTAGGACTTGAGTTAAAAGCGGGAGATAGCTAAGCAGTGCGTGAGGGGAGTACTCCAGGTAGAAGAGGTTACACTGGGAGAGGACAACTGGTCTGGGCCAAGGGACCTCCTTGTTAGAGATTAATTGCAGGGCTGGGGTTGTGGCTCAGTGGTAGAGCGCTTGCCTAGCACATGTGAGGCCTTGGGTTCGATCCTTAGCACCACATAAAAATAAAGTGTCCTACTAAACTAAAAATTTTTTAAAAAAAGATTAATTGCAATATGAAATCTGAGAAAAATCATCTTGCACAGACAGGGCTCTGAGTTGCAAAGGTAGCTAAGTATTATGTGAAATCTTAATTTATTTTCTGTGCATTTTCCGATTCCTTTGCTTTTGGGTCCTTCAGGAGCGGCTGCTCTTCCTCTAGACCACCCCAGTAGAAATAAAAACTCAAAGAGGCTGCAAGGCTACGGGCCAGACAGAAGTGCCTGGTGAGGCCTTATGAGTGAGTCAGTCTTCTGCTTCCAAAAACTAGCCGAGACCAGTGTTGGAGGAAGAGCGCGCAACTTGGATGGAGGGAGCGAGGGTGGTTGTAAGAAGGGAAGGCTCTTATCCTGACAGAATCAGAGTAAAAACAGAGCTGCCTACAGTATAGACCCTCCCCGCATCCAGTGGACCACACTCAACTTGCAGTAATGGACGGTGTAGGTCCTGTGAACAGACGGTAGGGGACTTGGACAGAATGTAAGGCAGTGGCCCTCACACTTTTTGGTCTCTGGATTTGTTTACATTCTTTATTTTTATTTATTTATTTTTGAGATGGAGTCTCACTTTGTTGCCCAGACTGGTCTTAAACTCTTAAACTCCTGGGCTCTATCAAGCCTCCCAGTAGTGGTGGGCACGCCATCATGTCCTTTTCTCATGAAGAAAAGGATGTTCTTCATGAAACTGGCTCTGTTTTTCTGCAGGGGTGTGGTGGTGAGGGACAGTCTGAAGGTACAGCTCTGGTTCATGCCGAGGCACAGCTCCTTTAGCCGCTATTTGAATCTTCAGTGAAACGTTTACTCATCTTTGTGTCCTCAATGAGAAACATAATATCTCACTAATTTTATTTTATTTTATTTTTTTTTTGGTACTAGGGATTAAAACTGGGGGTACTTAACCACTGAGCCACATCCCCAGCCCTCTTTATATTTTATTTAGAGACAGCGTCTCACTAAGTTGTTTAGGGCCTCACTAAGTTGCTGAGACTGCCTTTGAACTTGTGATTCTCCTGTCTCAGCCTCCTCAGCCGTTGGGATCACTGGCATGTGCTACCATGCCCAACACACCTCAGTAATTTTATAAAAATTGTTTTAACTTTGAAGATCTTAAAGCACCCCACCCACACACCCACCCGCTGGGTGCCTGGGGACCACGCCTTGAAATCTGATGATTTAGGGTGACCCAGTATGAAGGTGAAGCCTTAGCCCCTGATCAAAAGGGAACAGAACAGTCAGTTGGAAATTTTCCTCTGAATACCAGCACCAGAATAGAAATCCATTCTGGCTTATTTAAGCAGCAGAGGGATTTACTGGATGGAGCCTGGGTAGTTAGTTTGCAGGATCACCAGGAGGCCGGCAGAGCCAGCCATGTGAAATAAGCAGAAAGATCAAAAGAAGGCCGTGTGTTCAGAACCAGAGCCGACTACACCCTGGAAGCGGTCAGGTGCAAGCAGTCTCTACTGCCTCTGCAGCTGCTGTTGATCACCAGGTGTGGCTGCATGCACCGTTGACACTCTGTGGTCCCAGCTGTCATCCTCACCTTTGTCACCTGCAAAAATGTAGACTGAGACTCTGAAGCAACCTTGCCTGGCTGACTTGGGCCACTCATCTTGTCCTAGCTGCTCAGTAAGCCCGGGAAGCTATTAGGACCTGATATCCCCAGCTCCTATGGTGGACCAGAGCTCTGCTTCCTAAGGAGACTGATAAGGAGGGAAATTCTCCATGAATGGGAAATAGTTTGAATCCTAAGCAGCCCCCAAAAGACAGCGGACTCCCGGAGTCCACTTCCGCAGGAGCTGTACATTTGATAGAAACCAGCCAAGCGTTGGCCACTGGAGAGATGGGGTGAAGAAATTGCAAGAAAGAGAGCACCGAGATGAGGAAGGGACTTGGAAGGGGCCTGGCGACCTCCCTGCATTGGAAGGAGACCGAAAAGGAGTAGCAAGAGGAGGAGCCTTGTATTCAGGAGCCACGAGGGAAGGGTGCTTTGAGCAGCACCAAGTGGTTCTGGGTGTTGAATCCTGCCCAGCAACCCAGAAAACTGAGTCTGAGATGTGCCCATCAGTGGATTACAAAATGCTGCAAATCTCCTTTGCTATCTCTCTCTTCTCCATTGCCCACGAGTGTGAATTATTATTGCTATTTCCTAAAAACAGTCAGGGGAGATGGGCACGTCATTTAATTCTCCAGGTGTAGTTTTTCAAGAAAAAAGGGATGTGGACCATATTGGAATATCCCTCTTTAAACTTAGTCCTTTCCTCAGCTGGTGTCCCTGTTAAGTCCTTTGCTGACATGTGACCTGACATCACCTGGGGAGCTATAGGAAGGTCTCCCTGCCTTAATGGCTTTGCAAATAGCTGCAATCTATTCAATAGCGCTTTATGGAACATCGCCAGGGGGTATCATGAAGCTCTGTGTTAAGGATTGGGTGTTACACGGAGGATAAAGCAATAATATATGAGAAAGAGCACAGATGTAAACTTAAAAGCATGCACAAAACAAAAGGAAAAGAAGCACAAGTGGATAGGTTTCCACTTCCTTTCTGGCACTCATTTCCAGCTCTCTGGGATATGGGCCTTGGAGCCTGTGGCCTCTCTGTATGGGCCACCATCTACTCCCACCCCTCTTGCTACACTACTCTGGACTCAATGCCTCTTCACCTTTCAGGTTGTGGTGTAGACATCAGTTTTCCCATGAACCCTCTCTGACTTGCATGTCGGCTTGGATCTCTGTGCCCCTGCAACATCTTGATTTCCCCTTATCTGCCTATTTATTGAAAAGTCTTAAATGCAGGAGCTTATTTATCTTATTTACTGAGACAGAACTTTCTCACAATTGCGTCTCCACCACCACCTGGCACGTCGTAGATGCTCAATAAATATTTACAGAATGAATATGTGAGTGAGTGACGGATGGATGGAACAGTTTAAGAGTCTGTAAACACTGACAAGCCACAATGTTAGGGAATAATCCGGACTCTGTGGAGGGCCCGGAGAGGCTTGTTGGAAGATGAAGTTCTGCGCAGGCTTAGGAAGGCAGACAGATCTAGACTAACAGGGACCAATGATGCCAAATTAGACAGTTGATAGCTTTTGAGTGTGAAGGGGACGAATTTGCATTGCTGGAGGGAAGTGTCTATTTCGGGTAGTGCCTAGGAGCTTTCTAAGCATTGTAGGTGCTGGAGGGGGAGCATGCTCCTTCAAAGCCTATGCCATGGTGAATTGTGGTGAGTGCAGGGGCACAATGAGACCTACCCTCTGTACCTTTCTCTGCCACCAGGCATGTGTCAGTGCCCCAGCCTTCGGTGGTGGTGGTAGTGACTGGAGTGGGGTGCAGGTGCCCTACAAGAAGGGCCAGCCACTTGGCAGAGGGCTGTGGGATGTGGGGGATCCATCCTTGGCCATGGGACAGGCGTACCATCTGCACTGCGGGTGATGCGACTTTGCAGCTGCCACAGCCTACTCAGGCATGTTTGACACAAGCTTAGCAAATAGCTTTTCCAGGAGGTTCATAAATTTCCAATCTGCTGTGCCACATTTCCCCTACAACTGCTACCCACCAAATATTAAATTGGATCCAAAACCTGAAGGGTAATCAGCAAATGTATGGATTCATCACGGAACTGGAAGGGAGACTGGGGCTCAGATGGCCCTCTCAGTGGACTCTTCCTAGAAATCATACTGTCCCTTACTGCAAAAATTATGAAGCCACGTATAGGAGTGATTGTCAAATCTGTCTGTCTTTACACACAGAGGTGTCCCTCAGATGCTGCCTATAAATTGAATTTTGTCACTTTCATACAAAAGCAATGCAGCATTTCTTTTTTCTTTAAAATTTTTTGGCTTTATTTGTGAGTCACACTTAATAATTGTACATATGGATGAGGTATGATTGACATTTTTGATTTGACATAGCCTTTAATGTTATTTTAAGGAATTCTCTGATAAGAATTCCTTTTGCTAAGGTTCAAAAAGTGATCCTTGGGCTGGGGATGTGGCTCAAGTGGTAGCGAGCTTGCCTGGCATGCCTGCGGCCCAGGTTCGATCCTCAGCACCACATACCAACAAAGATGTGTCCGCCGAGAACTAAAAAATAAATATTAAAAATTCTCTCTCTCTCTCTCTCTCTCTCTCTCTCTCTCTCTCTCTCTCTCTCTGTCTCCTCTCTCACTCTCTTTTTTTTAAAAAAAAAAGTGATCCTCAAATTTGTCTTTTATATAAATGGTATCTAACTGTGGACATATTTATGGGTGTGTTTGCATTTTCTGTATGTTGAGATATGCAGAAAAGGTTGACTGCAGACTTGTTTTAACACTTCCAGGCTTAATAGAAAAGAGAGAGGAAAGGTTGAGTTTCATGCCCAAAGTAGTTGGCACTAAGATTTCATCTTCATTATTATCGACACAACAAAAGACAGAAATGCAAAATAGCAGAACATTCTGGGATAAACGCGTTATAGCTTAGAGCTGCATTTCAAACAGCTTTTTGATATTTTAATGCCCATGGAGGTTGAAAGTACTTACTAATTGAAGAACTAGGGAACTTCATTGCTATTTCTGAACAAAATCTAATTATAGATAAGACAAGTTTATAAATATACGATATAAATTACCCGGGATGATTGGAATGTCCCCAATTCCTGTTCTGTTTGACTGAAATGACCATCCCTCCCCTCCTTTTCACATTAGCTAATGAGGAACATTTGCAGTAATTAGTTTTCTGACTCTTGAGAGTAACTTTGGAAGCCAGAGTAATGATACCTTAGAGAAAGTAATTTTAGGGGCTGAGGTTGTGGCTCAGTGATAGGGCACACGCCTTGCATGTGTGAGACACTGGGTTCAATCCTCAGCACCACATAAAAATAAATAAAGGTATCATGTCCACCTACAACCAAAATATATTTAAAAAAAAAGAAAGTAATTTTAAGTGTTCAAGTTCACACAACTGTGAGGTAGAGGGACCCATTGATTTGGGCTCCAAGGAATGGGTGGGGGGCAACCCTGTAAGTGTAAACTGTTGGGTGCAGGGCAGGCTGAACTGTGTTGTCTGCAGGGCAGGCTGAACAGATGTTGGCTGCAAGATAGCCCACACACTCAAACCCCCCTCTATCTGGTCCTTTATCACCTGTTTGTGTCAAGTCCTGCTCAAGGCTGAGCACTCAACCCCACTTGGGCCAACAAGGCAGTTTGCAGACCCAGAGGCCCCATTAGATTTGGGCTATAAAAACTCCCTCCTGCCAGGCCCTTCTCTCTCTTGCTCTTTCTCTCTTGCTCTCTCTCTCTTGCTCTTTATCTTTCTTGCGCGCGCTTTCTGTCTCTCTCTTGCTCTTGCTCTCTCCCTGTTCATCTCTTCTCTTCTTTCTCTCTCTCTCTCTCTCTTTCCTTCCTTCTTTTCTCTTTGTTGCACTGCTGCAATAAAGATCTTTTGGTCACTCCGAGTGTTGTGGTCACTTTCCTTTCATAAACCCAGAGGAAAGTGGGTGTATTTTGAAGTTTTTGGAGGAATTTGTGGCAAGTGCGGGTTTCCTTTGTAGAACTCGTCTCCACTCTGGTGTTCCTGGGGGTTCTGTGCTCCTAGGTCCCTTGGAAGGGCCTCTGAGGCAGAAGTTCCCTCAGGTATAGAAGGGCCCTCTAGTCCAGGGGCCCGAGGGCAGGGACCTCAGCTAGTCTTGCATCCTGGCAAGGTGTTGGCAGGGAAAGAGCGAGAGAATCAAAGACAATGTGAAGCCTGGTTCGGGTTGTGGGAGTGCCCTGAGCAATCGGCAGGGAGTGGAAGGGAAACGTGGTTCAGGGCCCCAAGGAGGGTCCCCAGGGTCTTGGTATTCTACTCAGTTAATATGTGGGAGACCCTGTTGCTCACTGGCATTTCTTCATACTCCTGGCAGCGAAAGGGGTGAACTCAGAAGTAGGATCCATCTTTCATCTTTCTTGGCCTGATATGTGAATGTTATGAAAGGCACTAGCTTTTGACCCAGTGGAAGGATGGGACCGTCCTCTCTGGCTGTCTGGGGATAGCCGTCGGTGGCAGGTAAAAATGTAACTCACCTGTGATAGGAGAAGGGAGAGCGATGGGGCGGACCTGGGCATGTCTCGGGAGCCTCAGATCCAGCTGTTCTTGAGGTTATTGTGTTGGGGATGTGCTGTCTAGGAGGCCAGACAATCTTTCCATTAACTGTTTGAACTGGGTTTCTGTCACTTGCAACCAGTAAGTTCTGGATGATTAATTTACATTTCTTGATTTTAAAGTCATGAATGTACTTAATAAGAAAAAAGAAGCACAAAAGTGAACACGCACCTAGACCATCCTTAGGTCCAGGGCTCTGCTTCTTGGATTCTGAGACAAGCCACCTGAGCTCATTTGGCTCCATGGCCCAGTTGTGAAAAAGCCAGGTTTGGAGAGGGGGAAAGAGTCAGACTGCGACTGTGGAAGCCACCGTACCTTTGCAGAGAGATGGTGAAACCTTCAGTAAAACCCAAATGGATTAAAGTGAGGGAGGACCAAGCCGGGAACTTCTGCACTAGATGAGAAAGGAACCTGAGTTTGTGGCCTTCGTAAATTCAGCCTTTGGCATCTTTCTCCCAAGAGAGTGCTTGTCTTTTTTATTTTCTTGATGGTGCCTTTTAAAGAACGAAAGTTTTAAATTTGAACAAGTCTCACTTATCACTTATTTTTTACAGTGAGTGATTTCATTGTCCTGACAAATCTTTGCCCACTTCAAGGTTTTTTTTTTTTTTTTTTTTTTGGGGGGGGAAGGGTTCATGGGATTGAACTCAAGCCACATCCCCAGCCCTATTTTGTATTTTATTAGAGACAGGGTCTCACTGAGTTGCTAAGCGCCTCACTCTTGCTGAGGTCGGCTTTGAACTCACAATTTTCCTGTCTCAGCCTCCTGATCTCTTGGGATTACAGGCGTGCACCACGGCGCCTGGCTCCTATCTCACGGTTTTTAAGATTTTTCTCCTGTGGTTGCCTGTGGATACTTCATGTTTAAATTTTCACATTTAGGTCTGTGATGCATTTCAAACTATTTGTGTGTGTGTGTGTGTGTGTGTGTGTGTGTGTTGTGATGAGGCAAGGTAATCCCTCCCCTCCCCCGCCCCATGTATGTACATTATTTCTAGCACTATTTGTTGAAAAGAATTGTAAGGGTCCGGCGAAGTGTCGGAGGAAGAGACCACCAAGAGACTGACTCATGCAATTGCAGAAGGGGATTTACTGGGGATCCATTCCAGTGCGCTGGGGCTCCAGGCTCAGTCAAGAAGAGAGAGCAGCCCAGATCCCCGAGCAGAGGTTAAACAGTGCTTAAGTACACTTTTTGGGGAGGGCGGAGGCTTTGCATACATCAGGACAAATCATCATGAGGCGTGGGAAAATCAAACAATTCTTTTTCTTTTTTTTTTTCAATATTTATTTTTTAGTTCTCGGCGGACACAACATCTTTGTTGGTATGTGGTGCTGAGGATCAAACCCGGGCCGCACGCATGCGAGGCGAGCGCGCTACCACTTAAGCCACATCCCCAGCCCTCAAACAATTCTTAAACTTGATTAGTACATTCATTGGCGGGAACAGGTCGGGCGGGGGTGATTGGTCACTCCTAAGTGGGGTACACATTCAAACTGATTGGTTCAGGCCCTGTATGCCTGCGTGACAAGCTGCACAGGGCCTAGGCTATTAATCAACTAAATGGCCAGTAGGGCGTTGTCTTAACTGCCTCAGGAATTTCAGGTTCTGGGTGTAGCAGAGGAACTTAACAATACCCGGTCCTTCACTTTTTAACTCAGGCCTTGCAGCTTAGAAACTTTACCCTTTCAGAATGTCCTTTCTCCTATTGGAAGACCTTACCAACTTGGTCAAAATTCTGTTTCTAGATTCTACTGTGTTCCATCATTCTCTAGGGCTACCCTCATGCCAATAGAGCATTGTCCTGATTGATTGCTGGGAATCTTCAAATCAGGTGGTGTGCGTCATTTAACTTTGGTCTATTCTAAAATACTTCTTTTGCTGTGATAGGTTTTTTGTATTTGTATGTAAATTTTAGAATTAACTTGTGTGTGTGTTTTCCTGTGCTGGGGATCAAACTCAGGGCCTTGTGCATGCTAGTCAAACACTCTACCACTGAACCATAATTCCAGCTCTTCAACTTGTCAACTTCCATTAAAAAAAAAAAAAAGGCTGGGCTGGGGATGTGGCTCAAGCTGTAGTGCGCTTGCCTGGCATGTGTGCGGCCCGGGTTCGATCCTCAGCACCACATACCAACAAAGATGTTGTGTCCGCCGAGAACTAAAAAATAAATATTAAAAATTCTCTCTCTCTCTCCTCTCTAACTCTCTCCTCTCACTCTCTCTTTAAAAAAAAAAAAAGGCTTCTTAAAAAAATTCAGATTTCATTGAATCTATAGATCAATTTGGGAAGACGTGACATCTTAACTATTTAATTTTCAATTCATGGACATGATATTTCTCTCCGTTTATTTAGATCTTTATAAATTTCTCTCAGATATGTTTGTAGTTTTCACTATCCAGGTTTTCACTTACAGGGATTTGTTAAAGTTATCTCGTGGAATCTTATACTGTTGAAGTGTAAATAGTATTCTTAAATTCCGATGTCTAGTTTGTTATTTATAGAGATACCATTAAATGTGTATCTCAGCTGGGTGTGATGGCGCACATCTGCAATCCCAGCTTTGCAGGAGGGTCGAAAGTTAGAGGTCAGCCTCAGCACCATAGCAGGACTCTGTCTCAAAGGACTGGGGATGCAGTTCAGAGGTAGAGCACCTGTGGGTTCAATCACCAGTACCCTAAATAAACAAACATTTAATAAATAAATGTATATCATATTCTGTGACATTGCTAAATTCATTTATTCTGGGAACTTTTTCTTTTTGTCTTTTGTTTGTTTGTAGATTCCTTAGGATTTCCCATTTCCATAAACATGTCATCTGTGAATAAAGATAATCTTTCCCCCTTTCTCCTGTATATTCTATTGTTTTTCTTTAATATCCTGGTGTGGAATTCTAGAATTTAGTGTTGAGTAGAAGAGATGAGAATGGAATTCTTTGTCTTATTCCTGTTATTTGAGAGGAAACACTTTGTTTTCCCCCATCAAGAAAGATGTTAACCATAGACACTCTTCACCAGGTTAAAGAAGTTTTCTTTCATTCCTACTTTTGCTGGTTTTTTTTTTTTTTTAATCATGTATAGGGCCAGGCATGGGTGCACATGCCTGTATTCCCAGCAACCTAGGAGGCTGAGGCAAGAGCATCTCAAGTTTGAGGCCAGCCTCAGCAACTTAGTGAGATGCTGTCTCATTAAAAAAAAAATCATGTATAGGTATTGAATTTTTCCAAATGCTTCCTCCTGTTTAAAGCCAATGCCTCAGGATCATTGAGGAGCCACAACCACTAAGCCTGGCCCAACCTGGCCCAGAGAGTGAGTTTGAGTTCCACAGCCCTCCATGGCGTGCAGGCCCTCAGCTGCTTAGGCTGGCAGGGGAAGTGCCTAGTCTTGAAGAACTCTTTCCCCAGCTTCTGGTTGCAACATTTTTTGTACTCTGTATTTTTTTTTTTTTTTTTTTTTTTGAGAGGTGCAATGTGTGAGGGATTTCTTTCCTTTCCTTCAGTACTAGAGATTGAACTAGGGAGTGCTCTAGCACTGAACTGCATCCTCAGCCCTTTTTTTTTTTTTTAATGTTGAGACAGGATCTCATTAAATTGCCCAGGCTGGGCTTGAACTTGCCATCCTCCTGCCTCAGCCTCCTGAGTAGCTGAGATTGCAGACCTGCACTACTTTCCTGGCTGCTACCCTTTCTCCTGCTCCTTTCAGGAAATCTCAGTGAGTTTCTAACAGTTTCAACCCTTTCTTTCTCTAACTGTGGAGGCTTTGTGTTGAGAGCCACAGTTTAGTCAGAATGACGCCTGGCATTTTTGCCAGAGGTAATGGTTGAAAGGTGACCCTGCTCCAGGATTAGGGCGGCTCTGGGATTAGGGCGGATCCTGCTGGGAATAGGGCGGATCCTGCTCACTGCTTTGGAGTTCCCATTGAGTTCTCGCTGGGTTTGGAGAGAATTGGCGCATGGAGCCCGGTGGAGGCAGTGTGTTCCCGGGAAGTGTGGGTAGAGTGCTGGTGAGAGTTTGGGAATAAAGGTTGCTGTTTGAACCTACAAGGCTGTGTGGCGGCTCGGTTATTTTGTGCCCAGCCAGACTGCGGCAGCTTTGCACTGAAGGCTGAACTTAAATGTTTTCCTTTTATTCCTCTTGATTTTTTCTTTAATTAAAAATTTTTCCCCTCTTAATTTTGCTTTTGAGGTCTCCCAGAGAGAAAGACAAGAAATCAATGAGGTCTGACTGTGCCCAAGGCACTTATTTTACACAAATCATCACCACCCTCAATTTCCTATGTCACGTTTGCCTGGTCAGGTGATGTCGCTTGTCAGTCTAGCGTCCCAGGCAAGCCTCATCTCAGCCCATTATTAGCCTGTTCCACTCTCCTCTACTTAGTCTCATCTCTGCTGCACCTTCCTGTAAAGTCCCATAAGAAGGAATTCCATAAATTATTATATACACTCTCTCAGGACCAAAGCCACCTCACCCCCATGACGACTGCAGCCCCTGGAACTCAGGACTTCACACTAATTTATTTATTTATTTATTTATTTATTTTTAAAGAGAGAGAGAGAGAGAGAGAGAATTTTGATATTTATTATTTTTTAGTTATTGGCAGACACAACATCTTTGTTTGTACGTGGTGCTGAGGATCGAACCCGGGCCGCACACATGCCAGGCGAGCGTGCTACCGCTTGAGCCACATCCCCAGCCCCACACTAATTTATTGATGCACATTTCCTTAGCTCTGTGGCCCAGTGGCTCCAGTCTAGTGGGCTGGTTCCTACAGAGCTCTCATCTGCAGGTTCCTTGGGCATCTTTCTGGAGTACCCTGCACCACAGCTATTTCTGGGAAGCCTCCAGTCCTCTTTCAATCTTGCCTTGCCTTTTCTGTCAGATTTCACTGGGCCCAGGTCACTCTTTCGGGTCTAGTAAGATGCAAAACCTCTCCCCTTCCCATCACCCTCTTTCTAAACCAGTCCATCCTCTTCCAACTTTCCTTCAAAGGAGACATGTCTCTTCCTGCAGACTGATTAATCTTTATTTATTGATTTTTTTCTTCTGTTCATGTTCTAGTGTAAGAATGAGTCCTGTTTTCAAACTACTTCAGTTCCTTCTTGGTTTCCTGAGTAGATATGATTCCTAACGTCAGGCTGTTCCACGAACCAGTCGTTAAGTGCCTTCTTTTTTTTTTTTTTTTTTTTTTTTGCGGAATCATTTCTGTACCTTAACCAAGGAAATACTATATTATCTTTAAAATAAGATCCCTTTATCAATAAATGCTCTCTCCTTTCTATAGGTGAAACCCATATTCCCATTCTCGGGACTCTCAAGCCACAGTTGGAGTTTATGGATCAAGGAATCAGAGCCTTGAGACCACAGTGTGCCTCTTAGAGCCAGTGAAGTGGAGTTTGAAGCCACATCAAGTTGAGTTTGCTGCTTTCCCAATTTAGACTCTTGGCACTGAGGGTAATTTGAGATAATCAAAGAGGAGAACTCAAAGCAGGGCAGCTGATCTTGCACTGTTTATGTCGGGTACAATGATTTAGAGTCAGAACCACATGGATGCTGTATAATAACACGAAACTCAGTCATGCCAGTGCACTTGGAGAAAAGAAGATCCTCAGGCATGGCTGGCTTGGGTATAAATTGGCAGGGCCCTTCTGAAGACCAAAGGGTGGCAGCATGTGGTGCCATTAAGGGTGCCTCTGCCCTCTGCCACAGTACTTCCAATCCAGAGAAATTCTTGTGGAAAAGAATATTAAAGCACTGTTCCTGATGAGGAGTTGGAAGCAACCAAGAGTCTGCCTTTAAGGAACGGATAAATCAAATGCATCCTAATAAGTATTACACTACAGCGAGATGCTACATGCCACACGAGGTGGTTAGACTGCAGCAAAACAGAGGGGGCTCTTCAAACAGTATTGAAAAGAAGAACGAGCACGTTCCTTCTTTTAATTTATGTATGTGATTTCGACTCACATAAATACTACTATGCGAATCAAAATCACATACATACATAAAACTCACTGAATATTCTGTAAGCATATTCACATTTCCAGGGATATATATTTACATTTCCGAGGATCTATATCAAATACTGGAGAATGGGTTTGGATTGGGAGGAAGGCTGTGAGAGCTGGAATTCTGAAATTACAGATCATATTAAACATATCTTTTTATTCTGATAAATTTTGAGATTTAAAGCCTTGTTGATCCCAGAGAGACTGATCCTTCTAGGGCTGGCTAGCTCCCACGGGCAATAAATCACATTCTGAGGACAGATCTTTCATATGCAAACCAGCTGCTGTAGATCCCAGATCCCAAACCACCTCCTTTATAGGGCTCTCACAGGGACTCTCACTCTCTGGGTGCTATCCCCCTACCCCAAATTCCCCAGGGTCAGGTGCCATATAAACAGGTAGCCTCTAAGCTCTGGGGCAGGTGAGATCACTCAGGTTTGTAATCCTAGTGACTTGGGAGACAGAGGTAGGAGAATCCCAAGTTCAAGGTTAGTTTTGACAAATTTGAGGCCAGACTCAAATTTGTTTTAATCAAGTATGGTTGAAAGAAGATATTTTATATTCGTAGATGCAGGTTTAGGATTAGCTGCACTCCCAGCCCCGGCCCTTCTGTATGCTAGGCAATCTGTCTACTGCCGTAACAAACTTAAGTCAGTCAGGGTCACTCCAGGTGAATTGGGCTGGCACTAAATAATCACACACAGAAAGTACCTTTTTCTTGGGGTTCATTGATGGCTCCTTTGCCCCAGCTCCCAAGAGAGGCAGGCAAAAGAGAGAGAGCATGCCCGAGACCATCCTATTTATTGGCAGGAAAGACATTCAAGAAAGACAACCCATGTGGCTGGGGATGTGGCTCAAGCGGTAGCGCGCTCGCCTGGCATGCGTGCGGCCCGGGTTCAATCCTCAGCACCACATACCAACAAAGATGTTGTGTCCGCCGAGAACTAAAAAATAAATATTAAAAAATTCTCTCTCTCTCCCTCTCTCTCACACACACACTCTCTCTCTTTAGGAAAAAAAAAAGAAAGAAAGAAAGAAAGAAAGAAAGAAAGAAAGAAAGAAAGAAAGAAAGAAAGAAAGAAAGAAAGAAAGAAAGAAAGACAACCCAAATAAGGCAAGGGCTTGGGCTTCAGCGGGTTGCTTGGTGATGGTGCTGTTTTGCAGGATCAGCAGATTTGACTGACATCTTGGAAAGCCACACCCATCTCAGGTGCTGTGTGGGATCAAAGGCAGAGGGAGGGAAAAGGACACATATGTGGCACAGCCCAGTCAGAGCAGCAACGTCAGTCCAGTCCCCTCCTGTGCTCAAACACTCACAGCTCACACACACAGCCCATGGCTGGCTCGCAACACTCTACCACTGAGCTACAACCCCAGCCCTCACTTAAAAAAAAAATTTTTTTTTGTTGTTTCGAGTTTATGTCAGGTGAAGTGGTGGTACCCACAGTGTTCCCAGCAACTATGGGAAGCTAAACAAAACTACCCAGTTTCACCCACTGTGGGCTTTTTGGAGTCTTCTCCATGGTGCATCTCCAAAAGGGCCCAGATTTTCTAAAACAGATTGCCGCTTGGAAGGCCATATCTTTGTGTAAGTCTGGTGGTCCATAAATCTGGGGTACGCTGTGCTAGGTGAGGGTACATGGATGCACCAGATAAGTGATAAGATGCAGGAGCTGAGGTGGTACATGCCTGTAATCCAGAGGCTTGGGAGGCTGAGATGGGAGGATTGAAAGTTCAAAGCCAGCCTCAGTAATGGCGAGGTGCTAAGCAACTCAGTGAGATCCTGTCCTTAAATAAAATACAAAAGGTAGGTCTGGGGATGTGGCTCAGTGGTTGAGTGCCCCTGAGTTCAATCCCTGATACCCACGCTCCCTCCCTCCCCCCCCCAAAAAAAAAAGATGCTGGAACACACTGAAGGGACTTCAGGGATTCATTTGACCAAGCCCCAACTTTCATGAGGGGAGGTGTTGTGATCACTATCTCTGTATTCAAAGGACACAACCTCAGATGCATATAAGAACTGAATGATTGGATTAGAACCCTGGTCTTCTATCATGTGAGACAGTCTTATTTTACGCTGTTATATTTTCTCTAAATGTTTAAATAAGCATTGTGAAACTGTATTAACTACACTCTACACCAGCACTTAATCTCTAGCATTGTATTTTATGGCATATTTGTGACAAGAGTTTCTAATTTTTTTAATTTATATTTTTTAGTTGTAGATAAACACACAGTGTCTTTATTTATTTTTACGTGGTGCTGAGGATCGAACCCAGTGCCATAGCTACAGCCCCAGTCTAAGAGTTTCTATTTTTTTTTTTTTTTCGTAGTACTGGGGATTGAATTCAAGGTCTCACACATGCTAGGCAAGTGCTCTGCCTTTGAACTACATCCCCAGCCCGAGTTTCTAATTTTTTGAGACAATAAATACAAGGTAGTTCGCTTGTATGATTGAAAACTAGCCTATTCCTCTAACTACATGCTCCATCAAAGTTAAATATTT
Source organism: Spermophilus citellus (assembly GCF_964194105.1). Taxonomy (NCBI): domain Eukaryota; kingdom Metazoa; phylum Chordata; class Mammalia; order Rodentia; family Sciuridae; genus Spermophilus; species Spermophilus citellus. The sequence goes on from NC_138191.1 coordinate 20,901,048, forward strand.
ACTTTTTTTGAACAGGTTTCTGACTGTTATAACTCTACTGATACTGATTCAAAAATCATGTTTTAAAGGTTAATGTTATTTTCCTTCATTTCTCTCTGCTTGGGATGGTCCTTAAGGACAAAAAGACTTAAATTGAAATACTACTCCTATCCGAAGCAATAAACCATTGTTACCTTAAAGTTGTAAGAAAAGAAGGAATTAGTAGGAGAATCTTCTACCCAAAGATTAATAGAGTTCATTCATGTCAATTTCTTGCAATTGTAGACAGTTAGCACAATGTAGACACTCCATAGAAATATTTGCTAAATAAATGAAATGAAAACATTTAAACAGCAAGTCAGACTTTGGTGAGGTGATGCAAAACTTTGGTGTACCAGTTCCACAGAGGACGCTGAGAGAATGAGTTTTCTCCTTTTTCTAGTAAAGAAACAAGACTTTCAATGCTGATTATATATTTTCCAACCGAGAGAGGGAAAAAAACCCCAACAATCTCAAAGATTTAGAGTCTGGGAGTATAACTCAGTTGGTAGAGTGCTTCCCTAGCATGCATAAGTCCCTGGGTTCAATCCTCAGCAACCCCACCACCAAAAATAAATAAATAAATAAAAATAAAAATAAAAGAACTTCAAAGCCGTAAATAAAACTCATTTCTTTGAACAAGACTTGTTATTACTTGGACAGAAAACCAAATGGCTTTCATTCCTCACTAGCAGAGAAACCACATGATTCCAGGGTATAAAATAAGTCTATTAATAGCAAGTCGCTGGCTGGAACTCACTTGGTTGATGTTGACTCAGTCAGCTTTACAAATCATGTCTTCTTCTTTTAAAGAACCTGTTATCTCCTTCATTTTCCAGAAACAACACTAGGTAGAAATCTGAATCTTACTTGATCAGATATCATAAGTGATCTTCTAAACTGCCCTCTCCACCTGTTCTCAAATATTGTGTGTGTGTGTGTGTGTGTGTGTGTGTGTGTGTGTGTGGCACAGCTCGTCACTGAGAAGGAAGAAAACTTGAGAAGTCATTTTCTGTACAAACACAGTGATCTGTGGAATGTTTAAAAGCTGGACAGGGAATATGAAAGTCATATGTAAATCAGTTCCTTTGGCTCTCACCTGGGAACTTCTGTTGTCACTCTAAGAGTCTTGATGGTAAGTTTTCCTAAGTAGATGTGGGGAGATTGGGAGACAGTATTTGATGAATATTTTATTCTGTGCTCAGAAAAAGGTATTTTTAAACAACCAATTCTTTCTGTGAGGAAAAAAAATTCTCCTCTGCCGAAGAGAGCATATTTCAGAGAGAATAATTTAGGGAGCCCAGGGACCTCAGAAACCAGACAAAGAGGCAAAACAGATTTGTATGATGGTCACAGGGCCCCTCGTTGCTTTGGAGGGAAAAAAAAAAAAACAGCAAACACATTTTATGAGGAAAATTAATTTTAATATGTTGAGTTTTACCTCAGTGTGCTTTGCTTATTTTTTTCATATTAATGCTCTGTGGAGCTCATCCAGCAGAAAAATACTTTCTTAAGTATAATATCTCCAAAGACTGTAAGGAGAAAGATGATATTTTTGACCTTGAATCTAGGTTCATCATTCTATTTCTCTTAAAACCAAACATCCCTAACACTTTTCATTTTTTAATTTTGAGACAAGATCTTTCTAAGTTGCCTAAGACTAAAGCTGAAGCACGAGGCTGTCTTTGAATTTGCAATCCTCCTGCCTCAGCCTCCCCCAGTGGCTGGGATTACAGGCATGTGCCATCACACCTGGCTTCAGTTGTTGAATATATTCTGAATAGTTCACTAGATTAAGCCTGGGTATGCTTGGCCTGTAGATACCAACTTATTCCTTTTTTTTTTTTTGCACTGCTGGGGATTGAACCCAAGGTCTTGTGCATGCAAGGCAAGCACTCTACCAACTGAGCTGTATCCCCAGCCCTGTTCCTACACTACACTCCTTCCTTGGCAAAACAATTTAACCAGAACTTCAAGTGAAGAGCTATCCTGTTTGAATGTGGTTTTTTTTTTTTTTTTTTTTTTCTATACTGGAGAGTTTTCCTTTAAAATCCATTTTTAACAGCAACAAAGAGTTTGTGTAATTTTTGGAATCCCTAAAAAATTAATATTTGTCAAATACATATATATATATATATATATATATATATATATTTTTTTTTTTTTTTTTTGAGATGCCCCAATCACTTAATGGAAACTTTTGGGCAACTTTACCTCTCAAATAAGAATCTCCAAATTTTGGAAAAGTTAAATTGTGGGGCTGGGAAATCAGAAAAGTTCAATTGTAGGGTTTCTTTTTTTTTTTAAAGAGAGAGAGAGAGGGGAGAGAGAGAGAGAGAGAGAGAGAGAGAGAGAGAGAGAGAGAGAGAGAGAGAGAGAATTTTTTAATATTTATTTTTTAGTTCTCGGTGGACACAACATCTTTGTTGGTATGTGGTGCTGAGGATCGAACCCGGGCCGCACGCATGCCAGGCGAGCGCGCTACCGCTTGAGCCACATCCCCAGCCCTAAATCTTTTTTCTTATAAGTTAATTATCTCAGATGTTTTGTTATATAATAGAATACTGACTAATACAATAGGCATATCTTAATTAAAAACATAACTGTTAGCATGTTCATAGAAACAAATATGGAAGAGTATGAAGGAATCACTGATCATGACTTCCTTGGGAAGACGGAATGTAAGAAATACTTTTTATTTTCTAATTATATCATTAAGAGGAAATACCAGCATTAGTGTTCCATAAAACTTATTAAAATATGTATATATGTGCACTTATTATTCCTTAACTAGTTTCTTTTGACCCTAGAGGGAATTTCCCTCAGAGTTGTGTGAGGAAATAACATGGGAATGGGGGCACTGTAATGTGGCACCTCACCCACAAGTTCCAGGTAAAGGCAGAAACTGATACAAAGACAGGACTGTGGTTATGAGCCATTTGCTAGATCTTGTCAGACAAATCTCTTAACCCCTTATGTCTTCTCCATCTCAGCACGGTCAGCATTGGCTGGACGATTCTTTGTTCCGGGGGAATGTCCTGTGCATGCAGGATGTCAGCTGCACCTCTGACCTCTACACACCAGGTATCTGTAGCAGCCCCTCTCCCCACCCAGCTGTGACAACTCAAAATGCCTCCAAATATTACCAAATGTCCTTTGGTGGACAAAAATCACTCATGGTTGAAAAACCACTGAATGAAACCCTCTGAGTTTCAATTTTTGCATTTGCAGATTGGGTATAATAACCACTTTCTGGTATAACAGGTAAGGTAAGTGACACCAGCTTTTATAATAAACAATCCCAAAAATCTCAGTGGCTAAGTAAAATGAGAGTTTTCTGCTTGTGTTCTCCATGTGGAAAGTTGAGGGGCTAGGTGGCTTCCGTCTTGTGGCTCTGCCTTCCTCTAGTTCCATGGAGTCCTCTCCATTCAGCTGAGGAGTGCAAAAAGATAGGTTGTAAAAAGTGGGAGATTATTGTAAGCCAGGCCCAGAAGTGGTGTGTTTTTTTCTTCCAACATTCCATTTGCCAAGGGTTGGTCACGTGACATCTGCCTGGAAGGAAGCTGGGACTATGTAGACTAGTTCAGTTCCCCAGAGGCAGCCTGCCAGTCTGGGCCTGCAGGGATTTGGGAGAGTAAAGATAATTTACCGTCTGATTGTAGAGTGTGTGTTGGATGTCTGAGTTCAGTAGCCTGATGGAACAAAAGAGGTCACATTGACGCTGACGTTGAACCTCTCTGGAAGGTGGAATTTCAACCTATCAACTATTCAGTCTTCCCCAGGTATTTCTGTGCACCTTTGGAGACTCAGGGTACTCAGGATGAGTCTCCTCAAGTTCCTTGGCTGGCTGTCTTTGTGGAGGGCCATGACACAGAAGCCTCCACTGCCACACGGGTGAACCTCGTTCTTGCCACTGTGCTAGGACTACCATTGTCACAGCTGCTCTTTGTGGCTTTATTGACCCGGGTGGATCTGGCTGTTGCTTATTAGCTTTCCATCCTAACCCCTCTCTGCAGTTGGCAGGAACCAGCCGACGTGAAGTATTGTGGTGGGGACAAAAATTGCCCTTTCCCATCCTCTTTTCTGCTCAGTACTAGCTCAGACCCCCTCAACTCCTCCCCCCATGCCTATCTGCTGATGTCAACAGACACCCACCAGGTTATCAGCCCACCTGTTCTGCAACAGCAACGTGGGCTGAGCTCAGCCGGGACTGATGCACCGATACCAGCTTTAGCAGCATCCTTCCTGAGATTCCCAGGGTGCACTGTTGAACAGGCACTGCTATAAACAGCAACTACATGGAGCGGAAGACATTACAAAGTCAGGAGGCGATGTCTATTGTGTTTGCCCAGTGACACAAGCTTATTGCTGATTTAGTTTGCAGGAACTTTAGGGCTCTTGGAGCACAGTGGTACTTTGGTGATAGCATGTTAGGTACACGTGATAAATCAGATGCTCTTCATACTTAATTAAAGATGCAGCTTTCTAAAATAAATCACCAGCCGCAGCAGCAGATCGAAGGGAGATTAAGCTCCCAGCTCCACCTGCCTGCTCGCTCACCCGTCCTCCAACTCAGAATGTGTACTTAGCTCAGTCACCTAATTAGGTTAACACGTATTTTTAATGAACTCAGCTTTTACCACCTGAGATAAAGATCATATTTGAGATTTCTAAAACTCAAACAGAGAATTTGGGTTTCGGTTTCATAACGATTCCAATATTTTTTAGGAAACTGTAAATGTAGTCAATTGGGAGGAAAGATGAATGCCACCAGTACCTCTCCTGTTCTCACCCTGACTCCTTTCATTTGACCCCTGGAGTTGGCTGCCCTTGCATTTTAATTTAGTTGGCAAATTTCCAGGACACTTTGAGAGCAAATAAGATAACCTTTCAGAGTCCTTCTGTGCCTGTGGAGATGCCATTTCCTGATGCCTAAATGCAGGAGTAATTTTTTTTTCTTTCAATGGGGGAGAAGAGTTGAACAGAAATGTGCCTATGAGATGGAGAGGGTGTGCATGTGTGTGGGCATGTGCATGCTTGGGGGGGGGCTACGTGGGCATGTGTGAGTGCATGCACGTCTGGGAGAATGTGTGTAGCAATGTATGAAGGTGTGTGTTCACTTGTATGTGACTGTGGGTGTGAATTCCATGTGTGTATCCATGTGTATGTGGATCAGGGCATATATGTGTGTACATTTGTGTATATGTGTAAGAACACGAGCATGTTTTGTAAAGTGTGTGAAGTATGATTGTGAGTATGTGAGATAGAACAAGTGCTCACAGAACTTCAAGAGCTAATGTTTTCTGTCTTTTTTTTTCTTTGTTATCTAATTTATTTCTTTTTTTTATTGGTTGTTCACAACATTACAAAGCTCTTGACATATCATATTTCATAGATTGAAGTGGGTTATGAACCCCCAATTTTACCCCAAATGCAGATTGCAGAATCACGTCGGTTACACATCCACAATTTTACATAATGCCCTATTAGTAATTGTTGTATTCTGCTACCTTTCCTATCCCCTACTATCCCCCCTCCCCACCCCTCCCATCTTCTCTCTCTACCCCATCTACTGTAATTCATTTCTCTCCTTGTTTATTTTCCCATTCCCCTCACAACCTCTTATATGTAATTTTGTATAGCAATGAGGGTCTCCCTTCATTTCCATGCAATTTCCCTTTTCTCTCCCTTTCCCTCCCATCTCATGTCTCTGTTTAATGTTAATCTTTTCTTCCTGCTCTTCCTCCCTGCTCTGTTCATAGTTGCTCTCATTATATCAAAGAAGACATTTGGTATTTGTTTTTTTAGGGATTGGCTAGCTTCACTAAGCATAATCTGCTCTAGTTCCATCCATTTCCCTGCAAATTCTATGATTTTGTCATTTTTTATTGCTGCATAGTACTCCATTGTGTATAGATGCCACATTTTTTTATCCATTCATCTATTGAAGGGCATCTGGGTTGGTTCCACAGTCTAGCTATTGTGAATTGTGCTGCTATGAACATCGATGTGGCAGTATCCCTGTAGCATGCTCTTTTAAGGTCTTCAGGGAATAGTCCGAGAAGGGCAATAGCAGGGTCAAATGGTGGTTCCATTCCCATCTTTTTTTTTTTTTTTTTTTTTTTTAAAGAGAGAGTGATAGAGGGAGAGAGAGAGAGAGAATTTTTAATATTTATTTTTTAGTTCTCGGCGGACACAACATCTTTGTTGGTACGTGGTGCTGAGGATCGAACCCGGGCCGCACGCATGCAAGACGAACGCGCTACCGCTTGAGCCACATCCCCAGCCCTCCATTCCCATCTTTCCCAGGATTCTCCAAACTGCTTTCCAAATTGGCCGCACCAATTTGCAGTCCCACCAGCAATGTACAAGTGTACCCTTTTCTCCACATCCTCGCCAGCACTTGTTGTTGTTTGACTTCATAGTGGCTGCCAATCTTACTGGAGTGAGATGGTATCTTAGGGTGGTTTTGATTTGCATTTCTCTGACTGCTAGAGATGGTGAGCATTTTTTCATGTACTTGTTGATTGATTGTATATCCTCCTCTGAGAAGTGTCTGTTCAGGTCCTTGGCCCATTTGTTGATTGGGTTATTTGTTATCTTATTGTCTAATTTTTTGAGTTCTTTGTATACTCTGGATATTAGGGCTCTATCTGAAGTGTGAGGAGTAAAAATTTGTTCCCAGGATGTAGGCTCCCTGTTTACCTCTCTTATTGTTTCTCTTGCTGAGAAAAAACTTTTAAGTTTAATTAAGTCCCATTTGTTGATTCTTGTTATTAACTCTTGTGCTATGGGTGTCCTATTAAGGAATTTGGAGCCCGACCCCACAATATGTAGATCGGAGCCAACTTTTTCTTCTATCAGACGCAGAGTCTCTGATTTGATATCAAGCTCCTTGATCCATTTTGAGTTAACTTTTGTGCATGGCGAGAGAAAGGGATTCAGTTTCATTTTGTTGCATATGGATTTCCAGTTTTCCCAACACCATCTGTTGAAGATGCTATCCTTCCTCCATTGCATGCTTTTAGCCCCTTTATCAAATATAAGATAGTTGTAACTTTGTGGATTAGTCTCTGTGTCTTCTATTCTGTACCATTGGTCCACCTGCCTGTTTTGGTACCAGTACCATGCTGTTTTTGTCACTATTGCTCTGTAATATAGTTTGAAATCTGGTATTGCTATACCGCCTGATTCACACTTCCTGCTTAGAATTGCTTTTGCTATTCTGGGTCTTTTATTTTTCCATATGAATTTCATGATTGCTTTATCTATTTCTACAAGAAATGCCATTCGGATTTTGATTGGCATTGCATTAAACCTATAGAGAACTTTTGGTAATATGGCCATTTTGATGATGTTAGTTCTGCCTATCCATGAACAGGGTATATTTTTCCATCTTCTAAGATCTTCTTCTACTTCTCTCTTTAGGGTTCTGTAGTTTTCATTGTATAAATCTTTCACCTCTTTTGTTAGGTTGATTCCCAAGTATTTTATTTTTTTTGAGGATATTGTGAATGGAGTGTTTTTCCTCATTTCCGTTTCAGAAGTTTTGTCGCTGATATACAGAAATGCCTTTGATTTATGCGTGTTGATTTTATATCCTGCCACTTTGCTGAATTCATTTATTAGTTTTAGTAGTTTTTTTGTAGACCCTTTTGGGTCTTCTAGGTATAGAATCATGTCATCTGCAAATAGTGATAATTTAAGTTCTTCTTTTCCTATTTTTATGCCTTTAATTTCTTTCATCTGTTTAATTGCTCTGGCCAGTGTTCCGAGAACTATATTGAATAGAAGTGGTGATAGAGGGCATCCCTGTCTTGTTCCAGATTTTAGAGGGAATGCCTTCAACTTTTGTCCATTCAGAATGATGCTAGCCTGAGGCTTAGCATAGATAGCTTTTACAATGTCAAGGTAAGTTCCTGTTATCCCTAGTTTTTCTAATGTTTTGAACATAAAGGGATGCTGTACTTTGTCAAATGCTTTCTCTGCATCTATCGAGATGATCATATGGTTCTTATCTTTAAGTCTATTGATGTGGTGAATAACATTTATTGATTTCCGTATGTTGAACCATCCTTGCATCCCAGGGATGAATCCTACTTGATCATGGTGCACAATTTTTTTGATGTGTTTTTGTATCCGATTCGCCAGATTTTTATCGAGGATTTTTGCATCTAGGTTCATTAGAGATATTGGTCTGTAGTTTTCTTTCTTTGAGGTGTCTTTGTCTGGTTTCGGAATCAGGGTGATGTTGGCCTCATAGAATGAATTTGGAAGAGCTCCCTCTTTTTCTATTTCCTGAAATAACTTGAAAAGTATTGGTATTAATTCTTCTTTAAAGGTTTTGTAAAACTCTGCTGTATACCCATCCGGTTCTGGGCTTTTCTTGGTTGGTAGTCTTCTTGGCTTCTTCAATTTCATCCATGGATATTGGTCTGTTCAAATTGTGTGTATCCTCCTGACTCAGTCTGGGCAAATCATATGACTTAAGAAATTTATCGATGTCTTCACTATCTTCTATTTTATTGGAATATAGGTTTTCAAAATAATTTCTAATTGTCTTCTGTATTTCTGTAGCATCTGTTGTGATATTGCCTTTTTCATCCCGTATGTTAGTAATTTGAGTTCTCTCTCCTCTTCGTTAGCATGGCTAAGGGTCTGTCGATCTTATTTATTTTTTCGAAGAACCAACTTTTAGTTTTGTTAATTTTTTCAAAGTTTCTTTTGTTTCAATTTCATTGATTTCTGCTCTGATTTTAATTATTTCTTGCCTTCTGCTACATTTGCTGTTGTTTTGCTCTTCCTTTTCTAGGGCTTTGAGATGAAGTGTGAGCTCATTTATTTGTTGGTTTTTTCTTTTTTTGAGGAATGACCACCAGGTGATGAATTTTCCTCTTAAAACTGCTTTCATTGTGTCCCATAGATTCCGATATGTTGTGTCTGTATTTTCATTTATCTCTAAGAATTTTTTGATTTCCTCCTTTATGTCTTCTGTAACCCATTGATCATTCAGTAACATATTGTTCATTTTCCATGTGATGTAGGATTTTTCCTTCCTTCTTTTATCATTGATTTCCAGTTTCATTCCATTATGATCTGATAGAGTGCATGGTATTATCTCCACCCCTTTATATTTACTGAGGGTTGCCCTATGGCATAATATATGGTCTATTTTTGAGAAGGATCCATGTGCTGCTGAGAAAAAAGTATATCCACTTGATGATGGTTGATATATTCTATATATGTCAGTTAAGTCTAGGTTATTGATTGTGATATTGAGTTCTATAGTTTCTTTATTCAACTTTTGTTTGGAGGATCTGTCCAATGGTGAGAGAGGTGTGTTGAAGTCACCCATAATTATTGTGTTGTGGTCTATTTGATTCTTGAACTTGAGGAGAATTTGTTTTATGAGTGTCGCAGCACCATTATTTGGTGCATAAATATTGATAATTGTTATGTCTTGTTGGTGAATGGTTCCTTTTAACAGTAAATAATGTCCTTCTTGGGGCTGGGGATGTGGCTCAAGCGGTAGCACGCTCGCCTGGCATGCGTGCGGCCCGGGTTCGATCCTCAGCACCACATACCAACAAAGATGTTGTGTCCGCCGAGAACTGAAAAATAAATATTAAAAATTCTCTCTCTCTCTCTCTCTCTCCCTCTCTCCTCTCTCACTCTCTCTTTAAAAAAAAAAAAAGAAGCTTTAAATAGCTGCCTTTCCTTTAAAAAAAAATTTAAAATAATGTCCTTCTTTATCCCTTTTGATTAACTTAGTCTTGAAGTCGATTTTATTCGATATGAGGATGGCCACCCCTGCTTGCTTACAAGGACCGTGTGCATGGTATATTTTTTCCCATCCTTTCACCTTCAGCCTGTGTATGTCTTTTCCAATCAGATGTGTCTCCTGGAGGCAGCATATTGTTGGATTTGTTTTTTTAATCCATGATACCAACCTATGTCGCTTTATTGGAGAGTTTAAGCCATTAACATTCAGAGTTACTATTGATATATGGTCTGTACTTCCATCCATGTTTGATTATTTATCCTTTTTTTAAAAAATTTAGTTTGTTTCTCCATGATTATCTTTCCCCTCACCCTCTGTCTTTACCGAGGCACTTCCTACTGATGGTTTTGGTTATTGTTTTTCATTTCTTCCTCGTGTAGTGTTTTACTCAAAATGCTTTGCAATGCTGGTTTTCTGGCTGCAAATTCTTTTAACTTTTGTTTATCATGAAAGATTTTTATTTCGTTGTCATACCTGAAGCTTAATTTTGCTGGATACAGAATTCTTGGTTGGCATCCATTGTCTTTCAGTGTTTGAAATACATTGTTCCATGACCTTCTTGCTTTCAGTGTCTGTGATGAAAAATCCGTTGTTAACCTTATTGGTTTACCCCTGAATGTAATCTGTCTCCTTTCTCTTGTAGCTTTTAATATTTTCTCTTTGTTCTGTATATTGGATATCTTCATAACAATGTGTCTTGGCGTTGGTCTACTGTGATTTTGTGTGCTCGGTGTCCTGTGTGCATCTTCAATTTGTATATCTGTTTCCTTTTTTATTTCTGGAAAGTTTTCTGTAATTATTTCATTCAGCAGGTTACTCATTCCCTTGGTTTGAATCTCTGTACCTTCTTCTATCCCAATGACTCGTAAGTTTGGTTTTTTTATGTTATCCCATAACTCTTGGATGTTTTTCTCGTGATTTTTTACCAGCCTTTCTGAGTTGGCTAGACCCTTTTCAAGATGATATATTTTGTCTTCATTATCTGACGTTCTGGCTTCTACTTGCTCCACTCTGTTAGTGATACTCTCAATTGAGTTTTTAATTTGGTTTATCGTTTCCTTCATTTCTAGAATTATTGTTTGATTATTTTTTATAATCTCTATCTCCTGATAGAGATGCTTAACTTCTTCTTTTATCTGTTTATGTAATTCATTCTCAATGTGTTCTTTCGCTGCTTGAATTTGCTGTCTTGTATCCTCTTTAAGGTTCCATTCCATCTGTCTAAGGTGTTCCTTGAGTTCTTTATATGACCATTTTTCTGATGACTCTAGGTCCTCCTGAATATTTAGGCTGTCCTGCATTGTTTGTACTCCTTTTCTTCCTTGCTTTTTGAAGCTGCTCATGTTACTTCTTGTTCTGTTTGACTGATGAGTTACTGTTTACTCCTCTAAATTTATTAGATGCTTGGGAGGAAAGGTATTAGAAGGGAAGGGAAGAAGTCACTAAAGAGAATGAGAGCAAGCAGGTAGAATTCAAGGAAGGGGGGATAAGATAATTGAAAAGAAATGAAAAGACAAAAGAAGAAAAAAAATAGGAAATAAAAAAAGAAAAAAAATTAAAAAAAATAATAAAAAAATTAAAATTAAAATTAGAAGAAAAAAAATTTAAAAAAATTGTAAAAAAATTTTTAAAAAAACAACAAGAAATAAAAATGAAAGTGAAAGAAAAACCCAAATCAAAAAAAAAAAAAAAAGAGAAAAGAAAAAAAAAAACTAATAAATGCAGTCTTAGAGTTTGATTAACTTCTCTTCCAGTAGGTGGCGCTGTGCCCACCAGGCCAAGTTTCTCCTGTCAATACGCGGGAACCAATCACTGTGCAGCAGCTCCTCCCAGACTGGGCGAGTCTCCAATCCTGAGTGCCTAGGGCCTCCTCTTGTGTCTAGTCACTTCCCACTTTTCTTCTAGCCAGGCCCCTCTCACGGGTGCCGCTCACCACAATACTGGCTACACGCCAGGTCTGCTGCTCCCGGGAGCCCTGTTTTCATGAACGACTGGGCACACTCTTCCAGTTTGCCATTCCCTCAGACCCTAAGTTTGTAGAGCTTGGGGCTGAGAATCCTCAGCGAATTTTACTTGCCCTCCGGTAGCCACTCCCCCAGTAGCTGGTGCAAGAGACCTCAGCTGTCAGCACTGGTGGGAGCGGTAGTTCCGCGCCGCGGGTCCCGCACCACCTCTGATTCCCTGGGTCTGGCTATCGTGCTCACGGGAGAGCTGGGAGGGGCCGTTAAGGTTTCCCCGATGTGTGGAGAGGGAAGGCTAGGGAATTACACACCTGTAGCCGCAGGTTTCAATGAAGTTATCTCCTCCGCCGCCGCAGTCTGATGACGTCAGTTCTCTGCCATGGTGGTGTCTCTTGCAAATGGCGACAGTTCGTTTCCCTTTGCCGGGCGACCAATGCAACGGGTGGGTCCTTACTGTCTCTCCCAAGCCCCGTTTCAAACCTGTGGCCACTACCTATGAAGGCTCGGTAGGCATTTACCTCCGTAGGATGAGAAGGGCTGACCAGTTGTTTCAGCCGGATGGATTAGTGCTGAGTCACAGCTGTTTGTCTGCGGGAAGCAGGCGAATGGGAGCTTGAATTCAGCCGATCCGGGCTCAGTGTGTGTTCTGAGAGGCCCAGACTGTTTGCCCCAGATCCATGTCAGCTCAGCATTGCCTAGTGATCCTGAGCAAACAGATTTAGGTTGTTTACGACTCCCTATGCCTGCACAGCTGAAGAGGTCAGAGATTTGATCTCTCTGCGCCTGCCGCCATGTTTTCTTTCTTTTTTTGATACTGGGAATTGAACTCAGGGTACTTAACCTCTGAGCCACATCCCTGCCCCTTTTTGAATTTTATTCACAGAATGGGTCTCACTGAGTGGCTTGGCACCTCTCTAAGTTCTTGAGGCTGGCTCTGAATTTGTAATCCTCCTGCCTCAGCCTCCTGAGTTGCTGGGAATACAGGTGTGTGCCACTGCACCTGGCTCTTTTTTTTTTTTTTCTAATTTGATCTTGTGGCTTTTCTCAGGAGAGTGGCTACAAATCCTAGCTCTGTCCTGATAGGGCTCTAGGGGACTTGGTCATGGATATTTATAATGTGCCTTTCACAGGATGTGTCTTTATTCCAGTGGCCAGCCTAATGCCTACTGGAGCAACCTGTGACCAGCTGTCCCTCTCACAGAGACTTGTTTATACTGGCACTGCTCTTGTGGCTATTGCCCTATTTGTGCCCAGTTCATTCCTACTAAGATGGCCACTGGGGAGAGCCCTGACCAGGAAAGAAGTGAGGTTCGGGTGTGTCTGCTGGTCGAGACCCAGAGGTGGCAATTCACCAAACACATGAAGAAGCAGAAGCAGTGTGGTGTTCACAGATCCTGGGGAGAAGAGGACACACCTCATAGGGTCAACAGGAAGAGGGGAGCCATGAGGGACCTGCAGCTCAACCAGCAGGTGGGGAGAAAGAAACAGAGAAACAGTGAGGGACCTGAGTCCAGGGCATTGCCTAACCAGGTTTCCCATGACCAGTCCTCATTGGCGGCTTTGCAGCAAGCAGACACAAGTTCCACAGTCACACTGTGACGGACAGGTGCAGCTACACTGTGGCATATCTGCACAGTGCATGTGGGGTGTGGAGGACGGCGGGGGGGGGGGAGTCAGGAGTTGTATCCACTGTCTCAGAGGGCAGTGGTGGCTGTATAAGGCAGATATGTAAATGGGTCACCTCGTCAGGGATGAGCTTTTATTCAAAATGGAAGCCAAGGCAACATGACATTGTAGGAACTTAGGCTAGCTGACCAGCCTCAGCTGAAAGGGGCAGTCCCCCTACTAGAGCCACCCCGAATCAAAGACTTGACTTTGGCTCTCTCTGCCATTGACCCAGTTTCTTCATTTGATAATTCTCCTGTCGGTCCAGTTCCCCTTTCAGGCTGGACAAAAGTGGTCAGAGGGAGTGAGCTGGGAGAACTCAGAGGAGGGGTCCTGCCAACAAGTTCAGCCACGTGACCCTTCCCGCCAGGGGCAGAAATGAAGGACTCCAGGATCCAACCTCTCACAGCCAGGCCTTCCTTCCTCCCTCCCTCCCTTCCTTCCTCTCTCCCTCCCTTCCTCCCTCCTTCCCTTCCTTCCTTCCTTCCATCATTCTTTTGATACTAGAGATTGAACCCAGGGGTGCCTTTCCACTGAGCCATATCCTCAGTCCTTTTGATTTCATTTTGAGACAGGGTCTTGTTAAGTTGCCTTAGCCTTGCTAAGTTGCAGAGGCCTCCTGACTCAGCCTCCTGAATTTCTGGGTTTATAAGTGTACACCATTGTGCCTGGCATATACTTAATATTTTCTTTAAATTGTTATAGTTAAAGCTTCGTCCCAGGGTTTCATAACTGACTTCCAGACCACTCACGTATAATCAAATCAAGCTTTTATGAAAGCACACCAGTGGCGACTGACCAGAACATAAAGCTGTTCCCCTGATCAGCCCTGAACAATTGCAAGGGCGCTCCTTATAAGCCTAAAAACTGCAAAAGGGATGTTTGGGGGCGGGGGGGTCTAGCCAATGCAAGCAAGCCAGGTTACAGAAGCGGGACAGTGCAGTCAAGCGGCGGGAAACAATGCTCCATTAGGTAGTTTCGTGTTCTTAAAAGTTTCTATAGCAAAAGGAAAAGAACATCTTGCCCCAGTCGTGACCCTTGTACTTGGCCTGGTTGTTTTATAGAATGGAGTCACAAAACAAAATGGAGTCACATTTGCTTTTACTATCACAAAATCAGCTCACCCTTTAGCCTAAGCAGCCTAATTCAGAAGGAAACTTTGCATCAGGCATGGTGGTGCATGCCTGTCAACCCAGAAACTTGGGGGGCTGAGGTTGGAGGATCACAAGTTCAAGGCCAGCCTCAGCAACTTAGCCAGACCCTGTCTCAAAAAAAAAAAAAATAAATAAAACAAAACAAACAAACAAACTAGGGGTGTGGTTCAATGGTGGAACACCCCTGGTTTCAATTCCCAGTACCTGGGGGGAGGAAGGAGAAAACTTTGTTAAAACTAAAAATAATTTGTCAAAAATAGAATAAAAACAAAGAGTGAAAGTAAATCAATATTATTCAATTCTAGGTATATGATGTTGTCTAGCAAAAGGTCTAAACCTTAAAATCTATTATCTATTAAAAAGAAGAATTAAATAAGTTTGGAAAAATGTTGAAGATACTCTAGCACTGAATTGAGATTTTCTTCTTGATTTAAACAGAATGAAGAAAAGGGAAGAGGAAATGACTTTCTCCTGATGTGAGTCAATATTATTTAATTTATCTCCCTGTACCAACTGGGAGAAGCTGACAGAAGGGGGAACTTGAGATAACAGCAAAGGTGAAAAAATAAAAAAGGAAAAAGATAGAAAAGCAGTTAGTGAAACCATATTCAATATGGAGACCAAAGTAAAGTGAGCCCACATAAGAACTGTTAGTGTCTCTGAAGAAGAAAACCCAAGGAATGGAACAGAAATTGAAAACTGTATTAAAGTTATAATTGAATAAACTTCTCTGAAATGAAGGAATAAATAAAACTATAGACCACTTTGTCCCAGGGAAACTAACATGTGACACTTGACTCCAATCTATCTTGACTACAACATTGAATTCCAAGGAGAAAGGAAAACAAATACCTTTTACAAATAAAAGGTAGAAAAAGCAAATCAATTGAAAAAAAAGAGAAGAAAATAAAATCAAATCAGGCTGGTCTTCTTCTTTAAGCGACGTAACAATACTGAAGACAACAAAGCAATAACTACTGAAGAAAATTTCTGAGGAAAATTGTGACTTCTGAATATTATAATCACCTGTTACTAACCAAGAATAAAGGCCACCAATAGATATTCCAGAACATCAAATAATGGGGGGATATAACACCCATAAACTCTGTGGAGTTGGAGGAACATAGGTGAAAAGCCATTAGCCAAGTAATGAAACTAAACAATAGAAATTAGGAACTGAGAAGATGTAAAAAAAAATCCATATTTCACTATTTATTTACTAAAATTAAAATTAAATTTTATTTTTTGGGTACCAGGGATTAAACTCAGGGGCACTCAACCACTGAGCCTCATCCCCAGCCCTTTTTTGTATTTTATTTAGAGACAGGGTCTCACTGAATTGCTTAGCACCTTATTGTTGCTGAGGCTGGCTTTGAACTCATGATGCTCCTGCCTCAGTCTCTGGAGAGGCTGGGATTACAGGTGTGCGCCACTGCCCCCAGCTCATTTCACCCGTTTAAATGTGGAACCAAGACTAAATAACACTGCATTTTGTTTCAGAACATAAAGAATGTTTGTTTCAGAATATAAAGATTAAAAAAAAACTTGTAAGCTTGTCAATGTAATATAATAACATGTAGGAAATTTAGAGGTCAAGGAGCGAATAATAGGAAAGTAAGAGCATGCTAATTTTTATTTATTATCTACTTTTACAGCTGAGGTCGTTCTAATTTTAAAGAGTGAAATACAGAATTGAGAAACTCTAGCTCTTAAACTTTTTTATCTTTTTTTTTCTAGAAGTAAAGGGAGATTTTGTTTCAGTGATCCATTCTTGCATAATAAACTATCCTCAAGCTTAGTCTTTTGATCACAATTTGGAAATTAGGGCAGGGCACAGAAAAGGGACAGTTTGTCTCTCAACTGCCTGGTGTCAACTGGCATTGTTAGACAGGGCAGAGGGGCCACTCCTAAGATGGCTTACTCACATGGCTGGCAGAGTTGTGGCTGGCTGTTGGCTGGGAGCTCCACTGTGGCTGTTGGCCGGGACTCCAGTTCTCACCCTTGTTGACCTATGTGCATGGCCTGGGCTTCCTCGAAATGTGGTGGCTGCGTTCCAAAAACAAGGCAGTAGGAGCTGCCAGTTCTCTTAAAAGCCAGGCCAGAGCTTGAACAGGATCATTTCCACGATACTCTATTACTCAAAGCAGCCCCAAGTCCAGCCAGAGAAATAGACCTCTCTTCTCAGTTGCAGGAAGGACAAAGAATTTGTGACTATTCTGCCACAACAACTGTCACTGCATATTTCTTGTAATAGAGCATTTTCCAGTTTCATTTCAATCTTCTTTTTCACATTAAATTCAAGCATAATATGAAATTTGCTGTATTTACCAAAAATAAAACATAATCCAATTTTTCTGAAATTTGTTCCATCCACCTATCTAATGGATGCTATATGAATACATTCACAAGAAGATGTCTAGAATAATGATTAACGAATATTAGCACTGGGTGTTGGCACATGCCTGTCATCCCAGCGACTCAGAAGGCCAAGGCAGGAGGATCAAAAGTTCCAGGGCCAGCCTTAGCAACTTAGGAAGACCCTGCATCATAAAACAAAAGCAAATACTAGTGCTGGTGACTTCTAGTACCATGGTATCTAGGATGTTTTTAAAAGACAGTTTGCTTTGCGTACTCTTCTATTTTGTTTAAATTTCTTTTCTTTCTTTCTTTTTTGGTACCAGGGATTGAACACAGGGGTGCTTTTCCACTAAGCTACATCCCCAGCCCTTTTTAAATTTTGAGGTATGGTCTGGTTGTTTAGGGCCTTGATAAGTTGCTGAGGCTGGCTTTGAGTTTGTGATCCTCCTGCTTCAGCCTCCTTAGCCACTGGGATTACAGGCATGTACCACCATGCCTGGCTACTTGTTTAAATTTCTTTTACTTATCAATATTTATTTGTTATGAAACCAATAAAGTCATTATTTGATTAAAACCTAGAAGGAAGTAAGTTTTTGGAAAATATTTTTTTTTCTCCTAGCCAGAGAGGCCACACTTACTATGGAAGTAGGTTGGAGGTGTCCTTGGGGATCATTGAGTGACACTTTGTGGTGTGGAGGAAGAAAATTGGGTCCAGAGAGTGAGTGGTTCAGGCTAACGAAGCTCTTCTCATTCAGTCCTATGGGAAGAGGACTAGTCGATGACCTGGTCAATGACCTGTTTTCCAAAGTTTTCAATGAGCTGTGTAGTAGTCAGAATGAGTTGTGTTCCTGAGTTGTGTGTCAGAATCTTTTCCAAGATGGGAGGGAGTGAATTGGCTTGAATTTATCGAAGCATGAATCTGTGCATTTGGATGTAACATGTGGAACCAGAAATGTGTTGTGTTTGAGAGAAGAACAGAGACGATTTCAGTTGCTGGCTTGACTTTTGAGCACCTTAGTGGAAATTTGGAAAGATTTCTCCTGAGCCTTTAAATATAAGTTCCTTATCTGGGTGCCTCCCTGAGGCACGACCTGTCCAGAGAGGAGGTCTACCTGTGGCTGAAGCCCTCTGTGATGAACAGAGGATTTTTCCAGGGAGAAGGACCTTAGAATCCCTTTGAAGATGGCAGTCTCTAGGCAGAAGGTTTGGCTTTAAAGGCAAAGAGAAAGAATGGTTTAGAGACATTGCTCAGGCAGGAGCAGAGTCTATTTTAGACTAGACTCCACGATGTAAATTGCTGTTGCTGCTCCTCCATCAGTTAAAGAATCATTGCTTGGGTTTTTTGAGTAATTTCTGGAGAGTGAACAGAAAGACTGGGGGTCCTGATGTAGCTGAGGAGCCAGTCATAGGGATGTCCCCGAGGTGGACTCACACTCTCACAGGCCTCTCTGCCTTGCTGGTGCTCTGGGGAGACCGACTATTGCTTGATCAGAGAACGTGGTCTCTCAGGATGGCACGGTGGGCCCTGGCTGGTGCGGTCTGGCCCTGGCCTCCACGGATGTGATCTTGGCCAGCTCTGCTCCTTACCAAAGGGCACAATTCAGAGTTCATTTTTACTAAATCTTCCCTGACGTTGTGCTGAAGCTACTATTTCTCAGCATTCAGCAGCTCTCTGGTGACCTTAATGGGAAAGAAGCCAGCCTCCGGCAAATATCTTTTTTGAGCAGAGAGAAATATGACCATGAAGAAGGCAATAAATAAAGAGCCAGTACAGTGAGCGTGGCAAGAAACAGAAACATGCAGAATCTATCTTGTCTGATTCAGTTTGCTGTTTTTTTTTTTTTTTTTTTTTTTTTTGAGGACATTTCCCTGTAGAGCCTAATTCTGTTTTCATTCTTGCTTCCTCATCTGCCACAAGAGGGCTGGAGAGGTTTGCCTCTGTAATCCTTCCATCTCTTTCTGTCTCCTTCCACGAACAACAGAGATTACTTCAGGAGTTAACATACTGTCTTTTGAAAAGTCGTGTCTTGTTCCGAACATTTTTGAGAAGCATGACAAGGATACTTGATTAGGTGGGGGTTGGAGCATTCAGGAAACAATCTATCCTTTTAATAAGCAAACCCCAAGCCTCTTTAATTGAGCACATTCTATGTCCCAGGCATGTATTAAGCCCAGGGCAACAGTACAGAGAAGAACAAGGAGTCGTGGAGAGCTTATTGCATTTGGAGAATTGTGAGTGCTTCCAAATAGTTCAAGTAAGGGAGGCATATGATTTCTCATTGTTTTCAGAGAGAAAAAGGATAAAAACATCTTTCCTCATAGATTTTATTTTTCAATGAAAAGGACAGAAAAGACCCAATATGTTCAATGCTGCAATAAAAGGTTGTGCATGGTGCTGTGGGGACTGTGAAGAAAAGAAGAAGGAGCTGAATCAGTCATGGGGGAAATTGATGGGGTTTGGGCCAGGTCAGGAAAGGTTCCCAGTACAAGGGAAGGTTGGGTTGAATGGTAAAGGGTGGGTAGATTTTTCTCTAGGGAAAAATGGGTAAGAAGGGACTCCAGACAGAGGAAGCAGGATGTGCAGATGCTTAAAGGCCTAAACATGCACATCACACACATTACACTCTGTAATGATCTGAGCAGCCAGTGTGCATGCATGCGCATGCACACACACACACACACACACACACACACACACACACAGAGAGAGAGAGAGAGAGAGAGAGAGAAAGAGAGAGAGAGAGAGAAACCAAGGCTGACACCTTCTACCTTGTGCTTCTAGGGGACTCTGGATTAAGCAGGACTCGTTGCCAGTCCAAGCGCTGACTTCTCAGTGTGACACTTACACACTTGGGGTAACACAGAGTAACCCAGGGGAGAAGATACCAGTCCTTTAAGGAAACTCCACATTGTGAGGGGTGAAGACTCTTCTGAATATCTAACGAAACTAAAATATTAAAAGGGCACATACTTTTTTCCCAAGTGTATGCACACACACTCTCCTGAGTACTGCATATTCACATTGAAGCTTGAAGGCAATTTTAAGGAGCTTATAGACCTCCCTGAAGCCCACCCTGACTACCAGATGAAGACCACCGTTTTTTTTTTTTAATATTTATTTTTTAGTTGTAGTTGGATACAATACTTTTATTTTATTCATTTATTTATTTTTTATGTGATGCAGGGGATCGAACCCAGGACCTTGCAGGGCGAGCCACAAGCCCAGCTCCCCCTCCCCGCTAAGACTACTGTTTAGTGGCATCTGAGAGATCCCTAGGGGGCGCAGGCAGTTCTGACAGCAGGACAGCCTCCCTTGGATGCAATTGCTCTTCCAACCTTATATTTTCTGGACTCTGTCATCCAAGAAATGCAGCCCGAAAGAGAACTGGCTCTTCTTCGCCTCTTCATTCAGTTTCCTGAGTGGCCCAGGCGTGCAGCAGGTCATTCGAAAAACGAATCCATTTGTGCGCAGCAGGTGATGGGCAGGAGTCGCTGAGGCGGCGGCGGCGGCAGCGCCCGGGGCCATGGCCATGCGCTGACCTCCCTCCCAGGCCCTGGCCGCGGGGCTGCAAGGAGTTTTAATTAGAAGGCAGGAGCGGATTTGTCTTCTAAAGAACATCAGGGATAAAATATTAAAAGGGCACACACTCTTTCCCAAGAAAATGAGTTTCCCTGCCAGTGTATTTTATTGGAACAATAATCCTGACCAAATCAATGAAACACTCCATCCCTGCCAGGGAGGGTTGACCAAAGTAAAAGCTTTTTTTTTTTTTGTCATAAAAACAACTCCCCTTAATGTGAGCCCGTCTGATTCCAGACGGATTGGTTCATTTAACCCCCCTGAGACCCTTCCAGGACCTAATGTGTAAAATGGGGAGACAGAGTCAGAAATACACATATGGGGAGACAGACTCAGAGAAATCTGTCTGACGCCACAGCCAGTAAGTGGCAGAGGTTGGAGTTTAAGCCAGGGCCACCTGATTATAAAGCATATCATCTTGTCAATCAGGTTTTAAATGTAACCCTTCCCCCCACCCCAAGTAATTAATACATGTCATCTAAAAGATCAAAGACTGTAACAGGTTCATAACAACCCAGAGGAACCTCTACGCAGTGCCCCACCCATTCCTGCCTGGGTGGCATCTGCATCTGTTGGGGTTCTCCAGAGAGAAGTAGGGTGTGTGTGTGTGTGTGTGTGTGTGTGTGTGTGTGTGTACATAGTGAGAGAGAGAGATTTATTTTAAGAAACTGGCTTATGTGATTATGCCTGGGAAGTCCACCATCAGGGGAGATTAGGAAGGCCACTGGAGACCCAGGCGAGAGCTAATACCCCAGCTCAAGTCCCAGGCCACCACTCGCAGAATTCCTTCCAGCTTGGGGGGAGGGGGCAGTCTTTGTTCTTTCAGAGTTTCAACTGAAGCCCTCCCACATTATACAGGGCAATCTGCTTTACTCAAAGTCCATCAATATAAGTCTTTTTTAAAAAAATTAGTTTTTAGTTTTTTAAGTGGATACAGTATCTTTATTTTTTAAAATTTTTATGTGGTGCTGAGGATCAAACCCAGTGCCTCATGCATTCTAGGTGAGCACTCTACCAGGGAGCCACAACCTCAGCCTCAACTTAAGTCTTAATGTTATCTAGAAAACACCCTCACAGAGTGGGGTGTGGTGGAGCACACCTGTAATCCCAGCTACTCAGGAGGCTGAGGCAGAAGATTGCAAGTTCAAGTGCAGCCTGGGTATCTTAGCAAGACCTTGTCTCAAAATTAAAAACTAAATGGGCTGGGGATGTGGCTCAAGCGGTAGTGTGCTCGCCTGGCATGTGCGGGGCGCTGGGTTCCATCCTCAGCACCACATAAAAATAAAAAAAATTTAAGATGTTGTGTCCACTGGAAACTAAAAAATAAATATTAAAAAAATTCTCTCTCTCTTAAAAAAAAAACTAAACTAAAAAGGGATGGAGTATGTAGCTCAGTGGTCAAGTAACTGCCCAACAAAACAACAATTTCCTTTAGAATTTTACAGGTTTTGTTTGTTTTCTGTCTTTCAGGGTTGCTATTGAGATGATTGTTGCCATGTTGATTCCTGATCAAATGTGGAAATTTGTATATGATTAAATTTTTCCTCCCTGGAAATTTTTAGGATGGTTTCTTTATCCTTGATAGACAGCAATTTCAGTCCCCTTCCCCACCTCTTCATTATATACTCTCAGATCGGAGACTTCTCTCTCCTTTCCCACTTGTTGTCTGATGGACTTCTTTATTATTATTATTTTTTTAAATATTTAACGTTTAGTTGTAGTCGAACCTTTAGTTTATTTATTTATTTATATGTGGTGCTGAGGATCGAACCCCGGCTTCGTACATGCTAGGCCAGCGCTCTACCGCTGAGCCACAACCCCAGCCCCTGGACTTTTTATCTATTTATTTATTTGTGGTGCTGGGGACTGAACCCAGGGCCCTGTGCATGCAAAGCAAACACTCTGCCAATGGAGCTACATCCTCCGCCCCTGGACTTCTTATTTTTAGGGCCCAGATGAAATGCCAGTGCTCCTGCCCCTCTCCTTCAGTCCTCATCACCATGTTCTCAGAGCTTTCCGTGGGGCCCAGAAGAGCCTGGTTTACAGGACTGCGTTCATCTGTTTATCAGCGGCCTCTCCTGTTGGACAGTGAGCTCATGGAGGCCAGCAACCCTGGTTTTCCTCTACCCCACTGCCTGGCACGGTGCCTGTTGTATACATGGCAGCAGTCGATGTGTGTTTGCTGACTGACTGGGCAAGGGTTGGTCCTCTGTGTGTACTTTTACTTGGATGGTGATGGGTTTCCAGCGAGCTACCCTTTGGATCCACACTGCAGCGTGGAGGCAATTTAAGGCTCTTATTGGCAATACCCTCTCCCCCAGCTCACTGCCAGGAGGGGGAGCTTAGGAATGAGTGAAGAACAAAGTACATTATCCAGACACAGTTAGCCTCTGCACTGGGTGCACTCCTAGGGAAGGGTGGGAGACGGGGGCACTCACTCTTGCTCTCCCCTGGGGGCCTGATTGGAATATGGCTTGCTCCCTGCTGCTACCTGCTGCTAGTGCGAGGTGATGGGCCTGGATATTTGGTGGCTTCTTGTTCTGGTCCCTTTTGTGATCAGCAGTGTTGGACTACCACCTGCAAACACACGGTTCAGGTTCTAACTCAAACTCAAAGGAGAGCATCAGCCCTGTGTATCTACTCCAGTTGGAAAATGCCTTTGTTTGTGTTTGTTTACTTTTTGTGATACTAGGGATTGAATCCAGGGGTACTTTATCACTGAGCTACATCCCCAGCATTTTCTGTTTCTTTTTTTGTGGTGCTGGGGATGGAACCCAGGGCCTTATGCATGCAAGGCTAGCACTCTACCAACTGAGCTATATCCCTAGTCCCTGCTTTTTCTGTTTTTTATTTGAGACAGGGTCTTGCTAAGTTGTTGAGGCCAGCCTCAAACTTGCAATCCTTCTGCTTTAGCCTCCTGAGTTGGGATTACAGGCCTGTGCCACCATGCCCAACTTGGAAAATTGCTTTATTTTGTGGCATCATGTACTAAAAAATAAATAATTTATCTTCTTTAACATCAGGTTTTGCTTCTCAGGAGGAGGCATGCCTGTGTACAGAATTAAAAAAAAATTTAAATTTGTTCTAACTTGTTATACATGACAGTAGAATGCATTTGATACATTTTTCACAAATGGAGCTCAACTTCTCTTTCCTCTGGCCATACATGGTACAAAGTCACACCAGTAGCGTAATCATACATGTATATAGGGTAATAATGTCTGTCTCATTCTACCGGCTTTCTCATCCCCACAGCCGCACCCCTTCCCTCACCCCCCTCTGCACAATCCAAAGTTCCTTTATTCTTCCCTAAACCCTCCACCCTTCACTATGGACCAGCATTGGCTTATCAGAGAAAACTTTTGGTTTTGTGGGATTGGCTTACTTCATTTAGCATGATATTCTCTAGTACCATCCATTTACCTGCAAATGCCATAATTTTATTCTTTTTTTAATGCTGAGTGATATTCCATTGTGTATATGTACCACAGTTTCTTTATCCATTCATCTGTTGAAGGGCATCTAGATCCATAGTTTAGCTATTGTGAATTGAGCTTCTATAAACATTGATGTGGCTGTGTCCCTGTGGTATGTTTAAGTCGTTTGGGTATAAACAGAGGAATGGGAGAGCTGGCTCAAATGGTGGTTCCAGTCCAAGTTTTCTGAGGCATTTCCCTACTGCTTTCCATAGTGGTTGCACCAATTTGCAGCCCCACCAGCAGTGTATGAGTGAGCCTTTCCCCCACATCTTCGCTCACACTCATTACTGCTTGTATTCTTGATAATTGCCATTCTGACTGGAGTGAGATGAAGGCTTAGAGAAGTTTTGACTTGCATTTCTCTCATTGCTAGAGATGTTGAACATTTTTTTTTCATATGTTTGTTGATTGATTGTATTTCTTCTTCTTGAAGTAGCTCATTTATTGATTGTTTTTTTTTTTTTTGTTGTTGTTGTTAAGTTTTTTGAGTTCTTTATATATCCTGGAGATTAGTACTCTATCTGATGTGCATGTGGTAATGATTTTTTACCATTTTGTAGGCTCTTTCTTCACATAATTGATTGTTTCCTTTGCTGAGAAGAAGCTTTTTAGTTTAAATCCATACCATTTATTGATTCTTAATTTTACTTTTGTGCTTTAGGAGTCTTGTTAAAGAAGTTATGTCCTAAGCTGACAATGTGGAGATTTGGGCCTACTTTTTTTTCTATTAGGTGCAGAGTCTCTGTTCTAGTGCCTAAGTCTTTGATGCACTTCGAGTTAACTTTTGTGCATGGTGAGAGAAAGAGGTTTAATTTCACTTTGCTATATATGGGTTTCCAGTTTTTCCAGCACCATTTGTTAAATAGGCTATCTTTTCTCAAATGTATGTTTTTGGTGCCTTTGTCTAGTATGAAATAAGTGTATTTATGTGGGTTTGTCTCTGTGTCTTCTATTTTGCACCATTGGCCTATATGTTTATTTTGGAGCCCAAACAATGCCATTTTTGATACTATTTCTCTGTAGTATAGTTTAAGGTCTGGTATTGTGATGTCTCCTCATTCACTTTTCTTGCTAAGGATTGCTTTGGCTATTCTGGGTCTCTTGTTTTTCCAAATAGAACTTTTTCTAGTTCTATGAAGAATGTCATTGGGATTTTACTAGAATTTGCATTAAATCTGTTTAGCAGTTTTGGTAACATGACCATTTTGACTAGATTAATTCTGCCTATCCAAGATCTTTTCATCTTCTAAGGTCTTCTTCAATTTCTTTCTTTAGTGTTCTGTAGTTTTCATTGTAGAGGTCTTTCACCTTTTTTGTTAGTTTGATTCCCAAGTATTTTATTTTTTCGAGGCTATTGTGAATGGGGTGGTTTTCCTAATTTCTCTTGCAGTGGCTTCATCCCTTATGTATAGAAATGCATTTGATTTATGGGTATTGATTTTATATTCTGCTACTTTTCTGAATTCATTTATTAGTTCTAGAAGTTTTCTGGTAGAATTTTTTGGACCGTCTGAATGTAGAATCATATTGTTAGAAAATATTGATAGTTTGGGTTCTTTTCCTATTTGTATTCCTTTAATTTCTTTCCTCTGATTGCTCTGGTTAGAGTTTCAAGGACTATGTTGAATAGAAGTGGTAAAAGAGGGCATCCCTGTCTTGTTCCAGTTTTTAGAGGGAATGGTTTTAATTTTTCTCTGTTTAGAATGATGTTGGCCTTGGGCTTAGCTTTTACAATGTATGTATCCCTAGTTTTTCTAGTGTTTTGAACATGAATGGATGCTGTATTTTGACAAATGCTTTTTCTGCATTTATTGAGATAATCATATGATTCTTGTCTTTACATCTATTGATGTGACATATTACTTTTGTTTATTTGTGTATGTTGAACCAACCTTGCAGCCCTGGGATGAACCCCACTTGATGGTGGTGCACTATCTTTTTAATATGTTTCTGTATGCAATTGCCATAATTTTATTGAGAATTTTTGCTTCTGTGTTCATCAGGGATATTGATCTGAAGTTTTCTTTCCTTGATATGTCTTTGTTCTGGTTTTGGTATCAGGGTAATATTAACCTCACAAAATGAGTTTGTAAGGGTTCCTTCCTTTTCTATTTCATGGAATACTTTGAGGAGTATTGGTGTTAATTCTTCTTTGAATGTCTTGTAGAACTTGGCTGAGAATCTGTCTGTTCCTGGGCTTTTTTTGATTGGTAGACTTTGATGGCATCTTCTATTTCCTTGCTTGAAACTGATCTGTTTAAATTTTGTATGTCCTCCTAATTCAGTTTGGGTAGATCATATATCTCTAGAAATTTGTCAATGTTTTCAAAATTTTCTATTTTCTTGGAGTATAAATTTTCCAAATAGTTTCTAATTATCTTCTGTATTTCAGTAGTGTTCATCATGATATTTATTTTTTCATCATGAATTTTAGTAATTTGAGTTTTCTTTCTGTTTATTAGTGTAGCTGAGGGTTTATCAGTTTTACTTATGTTTTCAAAGAACCCACTTTTTATTTTGTCAATTTTTTGAATTATTTCTTTTGTTTACATTTCATTGATGTCAGCTCTGATTTTAATTATTTCCTGTCTTCTACTGCTTTGGGTGTTGATTTGTTCTTTTTCTAGGGCTTTGAGATGTAATATTAGGTCATTTATTTGTTGGCTTTTTATTCTTTTACAGTAAGAGCTGAATGCAATAAACTCTCCTCTTAGCTCTGCCTTCCTAGAGTACCAGAGATTTTGATATGTTGCATCAGTGTTCTCATTACCTCTAAGTATTTTTTTTTATTTCCTCCCTGATTTCTTCGGCTATCCATTCATCATTCATAGCATGCTATTATACTAATCTATTATACTTGTCTCCAGGTGTTGGAGTAGCTTCTATTTTTTATTTTATCATTGATTTCTAGTTTCATTCCATTATGATCTGATAGAATGCAGGGTAGTATTTCTATTTTTTTTTTTTTTGTATTTGCTGAGAGTTCTTTGTGGCATAACATATGGTCTATTTTAGAGAAGGATCCACGTGCTGCTGAAAAGAAAGTGTATTTGCTCTATGATGGATGAAATACTCTATGTATGTTCGTTAAAGTCTAAGTCATTGATTGTATTATTTAGTTCTATAGTTTCGTTTTTATTTGGAAGACCTGCCCAGTGGTGAGAGAGGTGTGTTAATGTCACCTAGTATTAGTGTGTTGTGGTCTATCTGATTCTTGAAATTGAGAAGGGTTAATTT
The DNA here is from genome assembly GCF_964194105.1 of Spermophilus citellus. Lineage (NCBI taxonomy): Eukaryota > Metazoa > Chordata > Mammalia > Rodentia > Sciuridae > Spermophilus > Spermophilus citellus. The sequence continues at coordinate 20,928,281 of NC_138191.1, forward strand.
GTTGTATGTAGATACATATTTATGATTGTTATGTCTTCTTGATGTATGGTTCCCTTAAGTAGTATGAAATATCCTTCTTTATCCCTTCTGACTTGCTTTGGTTTGAAGCCTACTTTGTCTGATATGAGGATGGAAACCCCTGCTTGTTTACACAATCCATGTGAGTGAGATGTTTTTCCCCTATCTTTCACCTTCAGTCTGTGGATGTCTTTTGTTAGGAGTAAGTCTCTTGAAGACAGCATATCGTTGGGTCTTTTTAAAATGTAATTTGATTTTTTTCTCTTGCAGCCTATAAAATTCTATTCTTATTCTGTATGTTAATCATTCTCATTATAATGTGCTTTGGAGTGGGTCTACTGTAATTTTGTACACTTGGGGTCCTATAAGCCTCTTGTAATTAATTTTTCATTTCTTCAGATTTGGTAAATTTTCTGGAAAAGATTGTATCTCCATGCCTTTGTCTATTCTGATAAATCTTAAATTTGGTCATGCTATTCCATATTTCTTGGAAGTTTGTTCATGGTTTCTTACAATCTTCCCTGTGTGGTTGACTTTATTTTCAAGAGTATATATTTTGTCTTCATTGCCTGAGGTTCTATCTTCTAAGTGGTCTAGTCTGTTGGTGATACTTTCCATTGAATTTTTAATTTGGTTTATTATTTCCTTCATGTCGAGGATTTCTGCTTGATTCCCTTTTTAAAAATATATATATTTTTTAGTTGTAGTGGACACAATATCTTTATTTTATTCATTTATTTTTATGTGGTGCTGAGGACCAAACCCAGCACCTTGCACATGCTTGGCAAGCGCTCTGCTGCTGAGCCACAACCCCAGCCCCTTGGTTCTTCTTTATTGAAGGGATCTTTCACTTCCTGTATTTTCTCTCCTATACTATCATTTATCTAGAAGATTGGACTAACCATGTACTTTCTGAACGCCTTCTCTGACATTTCTTTTACTGTGTTGTCTATGGATTCTATTGTTGGAACATGTTGGTTTGTTTGAGGCACTTTGTTCCCTTGTTTTTTCCTGTTGATTGTGTCTTCCCGTCTGATGGTATGGATCTGAGGCAGCACAGTTTCTACCCTGAAGGCTTCCAGTGCCTCACCTTTAAGGGAAGACCAATATTAACAACACCCAATGCAAACAAAAGACACCTTTAAACCAATAACTCCTATTAAGACATCTATAGTTTTGTTGCAATAAACAGAAATGATGTTCAATTATTGTCTACAATATAAATAGTAAGTTTGCTGAAAGGGTTCATCATTTGAAATGATGGACAATGAGGAAACAGAAATAGTGTAAGATGTGATGTTTATAAGCAGAAGGAGAGAAGATAGAGGTAAAAATTTATAGTAAGAGGGAGGAAGGAATAAATAGAGGTTGGTTGTTAGTATGAGAAGTGAGAAAGAGAATCCAAGGAGACAGGTGAGATAAAAAAAATATATACAGATTTTAAAAAAGTGAAAATATAAGAATACACAACAAAACTGTAATAGACTATTCAGGCATCACATTCCTCAATAAATTGATGCATGAAAAATATTTTGATTCAACGATGGTAGAGATGAGAGAGAGAGAGAGAGAGAGAGAGAGAGAGAGAGAGAAAAGGAAAGTCTAAATGGAAAATTAATTGAATGATTGCTTCTGTTGGCTTTCAAAAATTTTCTCAGCCTCCCTTCTCTGCTGATAGATGGGGTTGTCTGAAGTTTGATGGTAGCTCCAGTCCAGTGGGTGCAGGAGCAGTTGGGTAGATGAGCCGATAGTAAGATGGTCCTCACACCCTCTTCCAGTCTTCCCACCTGTTGTAGCCAGCCCCTTCTGTCCTGCACACTTTGGGACTCACTGAACTGGAGAGAGCCTGGTTTTCTCCACTTTCTCCAACCTGACCCCCTCAACCCCACTCCGAAGGCTTGCCAGACCCAGACTGGCCCATGCAAACCCAGCTGCAATCTGGGTTTGGCTTCAACTTCCCCAGGCTCTACCTTGCTGTATCTCAATGCCATTTCTACTTGCAGAGAGTCGGGGATGCGCTCACACAAAGGAGCGACCCTGCAAGAGGCAGCCACATGGCGGCCACTAGGACACCCAGCAGGAAGACCTCAGGTACAACCAGACCTGCAGGTACCCCGACAATATATCTCCAGGAGTTGGACGGAGTCCTTAGACTGAGGTGGCTGCAACCGGAAATGGCAGTGGTGGTGGTGGCAAACCTGCATGCCTTGGCTGGTGTCCCAAGATGGCAGTGGCCGTGTGTAACCAACCTGAGGATACTGTGACAATGGACTTACAGCCAGCAGAAGGCCGTGGGCAGTGGGTGATCTGCTGGCGGTCTGCTGGCGGTCTGCAGGCTAAGGACAAGTGATTGGTGAGTGGACGTCAGTCGGTGGGCAGTGAAAGGTAGGCGATGGGCAGGCAAGAGGCGGACAAGTAGGCAAATGGTGGACGATAGTAGAAGTCAGCCAGCAATCTGTGCTCAAAAGGCGGGTGATATGCTGGCAGATGGCAGGCGATCATGGCAGACAAATGGGGGGTAAACAGCAGGGGATCAGTGGGCAATGTCTGCCTCACAGAGAAACAGTATTTCCTCTGCTTGAATCCCGAGTCAGGAGCTACAAGGAATGCAGCCTCCCTCTAGTATGCCATCTTGGATTGTGGGAATAGCATTCTAGCAGACAGTCTGCTGTTTCGTTGGGAAAGACCATGTTTTCGCAATGGCTCTGCAGACTGTATTTCAAGGGTCCTGGCTCTTATCACAAAGGAGTATTTCTGATAAAGATGGACAAAGAAAATCTTCAAAGAAATGGATCTTTCCTTGGAACTTTTAAAAAGAGGCCCCCAAATAATTCAAATGTTCATCAGCCAGTGACTGGATAAACAAAAGGTGGTATATTCATGCCATGGAATAGTATTTAACAATAAAGAAGAACTACTGCTGACAAGCAAAAACACGTATGAATCTCAAAAACACTATGCCGAGTGAAAGGAACCAGACACGAAAGACTGTATGGTATATGGTTTTGTTTATATGAAATTTCTAGAAAAGATGAATCTAGGGAGATAGAAAGCAGATCAGTGTTTGCCTGGGACTATGGGTGGAGTGAAGATGAACCCATGTGGCCACCATGATTCTACTTGGAGTAACGGAACTGTTGTACAGCTGGACTGGAGCGGGTTCTACCACTGTATAAACAACTGTCAGTCCAGTGGGCCCTGTTAATGGAGAATGGTATGATATGTAAATTATAAGTCAATGAAGCTGATATCTGGCCAGGGTTGGGGTGGAGAAGGCCAGACAAAAGAAATCGTTGGTGAGTTCTCCCTTTGACTTAGGAAACAGTTGGAAGAGAGCACCTGGGGCTCCCCTGCTCTCTGGATCTAGGTTTTAGGTGAGCATCAGCCTTGAAATCTTTTCCTTTCCATTTAACTGCTCTGTCTTCTTGTCCTTGGAGGGGAGGAAATGGCACAGAATCCTCCTTCTGCTAAAGACAGTAGAACCAGAGAAGTGCAGGGAGAGGAACACATTTGGCTCCCCTGAGCTGCCTCCCCCACATGTAACCTCTCAGTTCACCCAGCCCAGCAGCCTCTTCATCGCCCCTTTTAGCAGTGACTTTAGTCATCCAAGCGCAGAGCACAAAGACCCAAATTATCAGTGTGAGAAAGTTCAGCCTACACATTTCAGCTCCAGTCCCATGGAGACGTGTGCTTCCTTGAGAGACAGCCCTGAAGGGGCAGCTCTGGACAGGAACGCCAGGCCTCGGGTAGGAGGCTGGCCAGCTCAGCTGGGGCTGTGAGTGGCCAGGTGGGAGGTCAAGGGCACAGGTTCATGAAGCCCAAACCACCCAGAAAGGACCAGACCTACCATGTGGGAGAGGTGAGGAGTGAGAAAGGACTCATGGAATAACAAACGTGCTCATGATATCAGACCACACCTGCAGACACTTCTTCACACCTTGCAGAACTCGTTCACAGGATCTTACTCAATCCTCAGAAGCCCAAGGCAAGATTATCATTGATACCCCAGGAAACTGAGGGAGAGAGGCAGGATTATCATCAGTGACACAGCTGGGGACTCAAACCAGTTCTTCAATTAATTATACATACTATATAATCTGTCCTTGATATCCACAGGGGATTTGTTTCAAGACTCCTGGTGGCACTAAAACCCCCAGATGCTCAAAACCTTTATATAAAATGGTGTAAGTATTTGTGCAGAACCTAGGTACATCCTCCCCAATACTTTAAACTCTAGATTACTTATAATACTCTAGATTCTTATAATGCCTAATATAGTGTAAATGCTACGTAAATACTTTTTATACTGTTTTGTTTAGGGAATCACGACAAGAAGAAAGGTCTGTACATGTTCAGTGTTGACACAGATATATATATATATATATATATATATATATATATATATATATATATATATATTTAATTCTTTTTAGTTGTTGATAGACCTTTATTTGTTTATATGTGGTGCTGAGAATCGAACCCACTGCCTCACACATGCCAGGCAAGCGCTCCACCGCTGAGCCACAACCCTAGCCGCCCCCCCCACCCCGACACAAATATTTTTGTTCAAATATTTTTGGTCTGTGTTGGTTAAATCCAAGGAAGCAGAACCAGAAGATATGGAGGGATAAATGTGCTTTGTGTGTGCACATGCATAAGCACACACATGTACACATGTATGTGTGTGTATATATATAGAGATATTTTTATAATATATACTATATATTATGTATATATATATAAAGAGAGAGAACACATATGTAAAATGTATGTTATATGGTGTATATATGTAAATACATGGTATATAGACACTATTACACTATATCTGTACATATATACACATAAATGTGTGATTGTGTGTACATATGTATGGGCCTGTGTTTGTGTGTGTGCATTTAGTACCTGTCGTCTATTGGGTCCTCTTTTAAATCCCTTCCATTGGGTCCTCACCACAACCCCATGACTTTGGTACTTTTTAACAGATGAGGAAACCGAGGCAAAGAGCAATTCCTTTTTTAAGGTCAAATGACAGAGCTGGGATCTGATCCCATGTGGTCTGGTGTGCTCTTGGGACACTCTGCCACTGGCCTCTGGGCCCACCGCATGGCAAGCTGTGGCTTGATTTCAGGGTATGGACAGCAGTACGGTCCTGGCCGTGGCAGCCCCAGCCTGTGGTGCCCTGCTGGCTTCACCTGCTAGAACTGCATCTCCTGCCCCCCTCGCAGCTCCCTCCAGTCTGCATCTGCCTCTGAGGTTGCCAGCCCCACAGTACCATCCCGGGGAACTAGAAAAGCAGATGGGTCTCATGGGCCTGTGGATGTTTGCAGTGACATGAGTGTTGATTTATTATCTTCTCTGAATGTTGAAAATGGTCTTCTAAAAACTCTATGGATATATTTACATGGAATTCTTCCAACTAAAGAATGTACTGTAATACAAAGAAATTTGCTGCCAATATTGTCTCATTTCCAAGTGACATTGAATCAGGTCTAAGTAAATATTTATGATTTCTCTTGAAATGTGACAGACTTGTGACATGGTAATTAGTTTTACTGTAGGCTGAATTCAGAATGGCTTTGGTAATCTATGAGTAGGTGTGTAAAATGTTTATAAGGCTTTCAAAACATAAGCCCAAGGCTTAAATGAAACCTTAATCAGACAACCGAAGACGAAGAAAATTGCAATTCTAATTTTGCTGATAGAATTTCTACGGGGAAGCAAAGAGTTTTAGAGATTGATATTCATTGCAGAGAATCAGCACAGATCATATATTTTATGTACTGTTAAACTATTTGGAAACTTCACATAACACTGACTCTTCAAGAAATGCTTGCTTTGAGCAGTGGATAAAAAAAAGAAAGGCTAAATTTAGAAAATTGGTTTAGGTTTGGGGCAAAAGCTGAGAGAAACAGAATATTTCACGACTTTCTGCCAGGAGGGTAAAGGGGTGGTGTCTCATTTGAGGCCTCCATATTTGGGTGCTTCTTTCTCTCCTCAAAAGCAGATCTTACATTGTCTACTTGGAAAAAAAAAATCCAGAATCTGGTTAGTTTTTGCCACCTCTCCCATTACACATGACTCACCTGGGTTATTGTACTGTCCCCCTCCTGAGTGCCCTGCTCCCACTCATTCTCTTTTTCCTTCAGGGTCCAGCCCCATCCCTCCGAGAGCAGAAGTGAGCTCCTGTCATTTCTCTGTTGCCACCGGCTTCCCATCCCACACACCACCTCTACACAAGTCGACAGGTCTTACCAGATCTGGCCCTGACTGTGAAACCCCTGACTCCCTCCTTGCTTGGTCCTTCTGTCCGGCAACTCTCCAGCATCTGCCGAGCTCTGTTCTTCTCCTCCTTCGGGTTTTGTACTAGTATCACCTTCTCAGCTGACCACCCCATCAACACAAGTAGTAGTTGCTTCACCCCCAAGTTCCTGCTTGCCTCGACCACTGTACTTTTTCCTTTAGGATTTATCACCATTCAACATCGTCAGTCTTATTTATTTCATTTAGGATATAAACTCTGAGAGGAATTTTTGTCTGTTTTCTTTACTACTACACCCTCAGCACCCACTATAATGCCAGGTACACAGCAGGCACAGAGAAAATACATATTTATTGGATGGATGGGCAGGTGACTGGACAGAGAGGGACTTTCAGGATTTTCATCACTGTTATAAGAGAAATGGGTTTCTTTCTTTTTTTTTTTCAATTGTTTTTTCTTTTCTTTTCTTTTTTTTTTTTTTATGGCGGTGCTGGGGATTGAACCCAGGGTCTTGTGCATGTGAGGCAAGCACTCTACCAACTGAGATGTATCCCCAGCCCCTTATTTTTTGCTTTAAAAATTTTTTAAATTTATATATGACAGTGGAATGCATTACAATTCTTATTGCACATATAGAGCACAATTTTCCATATCTCTGGTTGTATACAAAGTATATTCACACCAATTTGTGTCTTCATACATGTAATTTGGATAACGATGTCCATCACATTCCACCATCATTTATAACCCCATGTCCTCTCCCTTCCCCTCCTACCCTTCTGCCTTATCTAGAGTTCATCTATTCCTCCCATGCTCCCATTCTCTATCCCACTATGAATCAGCCTCCTTATATCAGAAAAAAACATTTGGTATTTGTTTTTTGGGGATTGGCTAACTTCACTTAGCATTATCTTCTCTAACTCCATCCATTTACCTGCAAATGCCATGATTTTATTCTCTTTTATTGCTGAGTAATATTCCATTGTGTATATATGCCACATTTTTTTAACCATTCATCTATTGAAGGGCATCTAGGTTGTCTCCACAGTTTGGCTATTGTGAATTGTGCTGCTATAAACATTGATGTGGCTGGGTCCCTGTAGTATGCTGTTTGAAGTCCTTTGGGTATAGACCGAGGAGAGGGATAGCTGAGTCAAATGGTGGTTCCATTCCCAATTTTCCAAGGAATCTCCATACTGCTTTCCATATTGGCTGCACCAATTTGCAGTCCCACCAGCAGTGTATGAGTGTACCTTTTTCCCCACATCCTCGTCAATACTTATTGTTGTTTGTGTTCTTAATAGCTGCCATTCTGACTGGAGTGAGATGAAATCTTAGAGTAGTTTTGATTTGCATTTCTCTAATAGCTAGTGATGATGAACATTTTTTTCCATATATTTGTTGATTGATTGTCCATCATCTTCTGAGAAGTGTCTGTTTAGGTCCTTGGCCCATTTATTCATTGGGTTATTTGTTTTTTTGGTGTTTAGCTTTTTGAGTTCTTTATATACCCCAGAGATTATTGCTCTATCTGATGTGTGAGGGGTAAAGATTTGCTCCCAAGATGTAGACTCTCTATTCACCTCAAAAATCGTTTCTTTTGCTGAGAAGAAACTTTCAGTTTGAGTCCATCCCATTTATTGATTCTTGATTTTAATTCTTGCACCAAAAAAGTCTTATAAGGAAGTTGGGGCCTAATCCCACATGATGCAGATTAGGGCCTACTTTTTCTTCTATTAGAAGCAGGGTCTCTGATTTTATTCCTAATTCCTTGGTCCATTTTGAGTTGAGTTTTGTGCATGGTAAGAGATAGGGGTTTATTTATTTATTTAAAAATTTTAACAAATTCTTAGGTGAATATTTTGCTCACTAAACTTTATTATTATTATTATTATTATTATTATTATTTGTTCTACTTAGTTGTACATGACAGCAGAATTCATTTCAATTCATTGTACACAAATGGAGCACAACATTTCAATTCTTTGGTTCTACAAGGTGTAGAGATACACCATTCGTGCAATCATACATGTACCTAGGGTAAAGACGTCCATCTCATTCCACCATCTTTCCTACCCCCATAACCCCACCTCTCTCTGTCCAATCCATAGTTCCTTTATTCTTCCCATCCCCCCCTTCCCTCATTAGGGATCAGCATCCACTCAGAGAGAACATTTGGCCTTTGGTTTTTGGGGATTGGCTTACTTCACTTAGCATAATATTCTCCAACTCCATCCATTTACCTGTAAATGCCATAATTTTCTTTTCTTTTAATGCTGAGTAAATTCTATTGTGTATATGTACCAAATTTTCTTTATCCATGCATTTATTGAAGGGCATCTAGGTTGGTTCCACAGTTTAGCTATTGTGAATTCAGCTGCTATAAACATTGGTGTGGCTATGTCACTATAGTATGCTGATTTTAAGTCCTTTGGGTATAGATGGAGAAGTGGGATAGCTGGGTCAAATGGTGGTTCCATTCCAAGTTTTCTAAGGAATCTCTGCACCAATTATCAGACCCATGAGCAATGTATGACTGTACCTTTTTCCTCACATCCTCTCCAACACTTATTATTGTTTGTATTCTTGATAACTTCCATAGAGTTAAAAATCCCATAGAACGGGATTTCTGAGAAAGAAGTAAAACATTTTTATTTTTGGTACTGGGGATTGAACTCAGGGGCATTCAATCACTGGGCCACATCCCCAGCCCTATTTTGTATTTTATTTAGAGACAGGGTCTCACTGAGTTGCTTAGTGCTCATTTTTGCTGAGGCTGGCTTTGAACTCACAATCCTTTCTGCCTCACCCTCCTGAGCCACTGGGATTACAGGTGTGCACCACTGTACCCTGCTAGGAGTAAAACATTTTGAGAAAGCCCTGGAATATACTGTTGAAAGGTGGAGACCTCTGGAATTTCAATGTATGAGCCGCTGAATAACGAGCTGGTGGTTATATTATTTCTATAAGAATAACAACATGTCATTAGAATTGAGTGAATCACACAAAATTCTGTAAAGTTTTTCCTAGAATTGGGGTGCAAGGGGAAAGCGGGGCGGGAGGGGGACTGTTCATCTTACATCTTACCTGGGTAAAATGCAATAATTAACAATAACTCCCCAAGTACAGAGTCAAGCCCCTGATCCAAAGCCTGTCTCAACCTGCAGAGGGGAAAGGGCCCGAGACAGACTCAGGACCCTTGACATTTCTCAGAAAATTCATTTCTGCAATGTAGACTGGGGTATTCAAAACCATAAATTCACATACTGTTTTGCAGTCTATGATAACTTTGTAAATTGCTCACTGAACAATTGTATTATTTTATGCAATATTAATCTGTGTTTATTGAGCTATTACCCCACATTAAGCACTTTAATACAGTAGCTCCTTTGGATTCCCCAAGAGTTTATTCATTTAACAAGATTTATTGAGCATCTACTATTTGCCTGGCACTATGCTTGGAGCAGAGATTTCAAAACTGTGTTGGTCCTGCCTCAGGGAACCTGTAATACAGTGAAGGAGACCATAAACTCTGGTACTCCAAAAAGCCCAGTGTGGTATTTGTGATGGAAGGTCATGGAGTAGGAGCAGGGCCCCTACTTGTATCTTTTTTTAAAAAAAATTTTAAAATCCCATTTTTTTCTCCTTCAAATCTGTAGGTCTGCTAATTTCCTCATTTGCCTGTTGGGATGGACTTTTCTACCAAAGTCATTTAGTCTCTAACTACTGTTCTTATTAACAATGACCAGATTCAGGTTAGAGGCTGTCCTGGGCTGGCTCAAGGGAGGGTGATGGAAAGTTTTATCCTCTCTGTTGCCTTCTAGAGTCTTTCTGAAGAAGGTTGTTCCATGATGGGAAGTTTGAGGCCTCTTTGTAGGTAACTTGAGCCAATGGGGAAATCAGGACTCACAAATCTACCCTTAGAATTGGACCCCAAGTCTATAAAAACAGCCTGTGCTATCCCAGGGGAGGGAGACTGGCGAGAGAAATGGGAAGGGAATATTGAATGTCTGCTAATATTTGATTTAAAAATAAAAACAGAACTCCCTCTTGCCTAAAGTGAATATACAGATTGACCCATGGGTGCTTCCTTGGTTTGTGTGGCTGTGGTTACACATCAACCCCTCAAGGGGCTTCCCGAGGGACACTGAGGAGACACATACACACAGATACACATGACACACACGTGTGCTACGAGCACGCAGGCCAGCTCATCTGCTTTCAGAGTACTGTAGCTTATCTGTGCTACATGAGAGGAAGGGCAGGCGGTATTATTGAATTTGAACTAAATGGATCCTCACTAAAGGGAAGAGTGGTTTAAGAAGAACCCTACAAAGAAGGAAGGAAGAAATAACACCCATAACGCAGAGCCATGTAGACAAAAGAAAGTGGCACTGTCCCTAATTCAATCTAGGCTCACTGTCAGTCACATGAGGTTAGAAACCACGACCATCTGATCAGATCAGACAAGAAGCTGACGAAAGCAAACTTGGAAATAATCAAGAGGTCAATGACTTCTCCTTCACTGCATTCATGATAAACCTCACTCTAAGTGTACCTCAGGCCTTGAGATATTAGCTAGTCAGGGAGTGCATGCATATAATTTATAGATGAATAAATATGCTCTATTGAGGCGCATGCCCCCAAGTTTTGTGCGTGATTGAAAAACATCGAAGGCTGTTGTTTCAGGGAACTAGCTCTGTTTTAACCAACCCCAGGCCTGTTATTTGAGTCTGTCATTTGGGCAGACCCGATGGCTAATGTGTACAGACCTGAGATGAAAAATTTGATTCACTTACAACCTGCATTTCTTCATCAACAGTATCCGGATGCTGTTCCTTGAAAGACCTTCCTGTGTGCTGTGAGCCTTTGCAAAAATAATTCATCTTTTATAAAAAAAAAATAACCATTTTCTACTGTACCATAATGGGAAATACTGAAATGTAGTTGTCTACATATATTTCTTCATACTGTGAAATTTAATCTATGGTTTTAGGGTTTTCTGTCTCCTGTATGTATTTTTGTTTGTGTCATTTCTTAGTCCGACAATGATTTTTCTTTTTGTGCAAGAAAAATTGCGTAACTGCTCCACATGTAACGCAGTGTTCATCAGTGAGCCATGTCACAGAAAGTTGAAAAGCATGTGATTAATGGTCTGCTTCAAATCCTTTTGACCCTCTTCCCTGCCAGGATCCCTTCCCTGACCTCTGATCCTGATGCCTTCCTTGACCCCAGGCTCAGAGACCCCCTACTGACCTGGCCCTTCACTCCTTCCACAAGGGGTGAGCCTCCACGTCAGGATTGGGGGTTCTCATCACCACCCCAGGCCTCAGAAAGGGAGAACAGAAAGCAGGTGTCTGCAGACTGACATTCCCAGATCTTGTGAACAGGTGCCACTTAGTTCTCACGGGAGTTCCAAGGGAGAATTCCCCTGCAGGCTGGCCGCCAGCCTCCTTGCCTCAAGATGTGTCTCTCCAGAGGTGGCAGGAAGTTCAGCAATAAGGTACTCAAATCAGGCTCTGTTATTTGGGCATGTGAACTAATTTCATTGTGTGTCAGTTTTCACATCTGTAAAATGGGGGTAATAACAATGCCCACTTTGTGGACTCGTGGAAATGAAATAAGATTCCACATGAACTGTATGATATGCGTAGTCTGATAAATTATAAGTTTCTGAAAAAAAATGTGAGCTACTCTTACTATCCTGTAGGATTATATTCAGACTCAGCCTTCAGCTGAATACTTGGCAAGAACCTCATGACTGAAGTAAAATTGGACTTTATCACTTGGAAAGTGATAGGATCTCATACTATAGCTCTCATTTAGAACAACCTAAATATGGTTTATAGTAACGGGCTTTGGGAGCATACAGACTTGGACTCAAATGTCAGCTGTACCGCACGTTGCTGTGACACTGGGCAAGTCACTTAGCTTCTTTGGCTTCCTCTGTGCAGTGGGATTTACACAGTGATATTGAGGGTGAGGAGGCGATGTAAGCATAGCACCCAGGACAATGACTGGACTTAGTGATTCTCTCCTTTTTTATACTGTCCCTCTCCTTTTTTTTTTCTTTACATGACCATAGAAAAACTTGTTAGAAGACTAAACATTTATTGAACACCTGCTGTATGCCATGTACTGGTTGGACATTTTATTATCTCATAGAGTCTCCTGTATTGGCTGAAATGATGTGAAGTATTTATTAAAAACATATTTTGTGTTTTATTTATGTATTTTTTCAAATTCTAATTTGTTATATATGACAGCAGAATGCATTACAATTCATACGACACATATAGAGCCCAATTTTTCATATCTCTGGTTGTATACAAAGTATATTCACACCAATTTGTGTCTTCATACATGTACTTAGGGTAATGATGTCCATCTCATTCCACCATCTTTTTTAACCCCTCCCATGCCCCCTCCCTTTCTCTCCCACCCCTTTGCCCTGTCTAGAGTTCGTCTAATCCTCCTTTTCTCCCACTCCAAGTCCACAATGAATCAACCTTTTTGTATCAGAGAAAACATTCAGCATTTGGTTTGTTTGTATTGGCTAACTTCTCTTAGCATTATATTCTCCAACTCCATCCATTTACCTGCAAAAATGCCATGATTTTATTCACTTTTAATGCTGAGTAATATTTCATCATATATATATATATATATATATATATATATATATATATATATATATCACATTTCTTTATCCATTCATCCACTAAAAGGGCATCTAGGTTGGTTCCACAGTTTAGCTATTGTGAATTGTTCTGCTATAAACATCAATGTGGCTGTGTCCATGTAGTATGCTGATTTTAACTCCTTTGTGTATAAACCAAGGGGTGGGATAGCTGGGTCCAATGGTGGTTCCATTCCCAGCTTTCCAAGGAATCTCCATACTGCTTTCCATTTTGGCTGCACAAATTTGCAGTCCCACCAGCAGTGTATGAGTGTACCTTTTTCCCCACATCCTCACCAACACTTATTGTTGTTTGTATTCTTAACAGCTGCTATTGTGACTCGAGTGAGATGAAATCTTAGAGTAGTTTTGATTTGCATCTCCCCCATTGCTAGAGATGTTGAATTATTAATAACAATTTTATAGTTGAGAGAACTGAAGTTCATAGAATTTAAGACCTTGTCCAAAGTGATAACCTAACTGCAAATGTTATTCCTGTTTCTTATTGCCTGCACCACCCTGGGTCTCAGGACCAGTAAACTATATCCTAAAGGACAATACCGGGCTATGGATATGGCTTAGTAGTAGAGCTCTTGCCTAGCATGTATGAGGCCCTGGGTTCCAGGAAAAAAAAAATTAAAGGAGGATACCTGTTTCCTGTCTCTAGTTCTAAAAGCTGGTGGTTAAATCAGAGCCATGAAAAAGTGGTTGTTTGAAACTCTTACCGTAAGTCTGGAGGACACTCAATGTCCCCCCATAGCCTCAGATAAGGGGGAATATGCTTTAGTTTCTCAATTCCAATTAGCGGGACTTCTAAGGCATATTTATCCCTTGGAATAAATTTATCTCCTCCTCCCAACTCAAGAAAGGCCCTGTCTGTGCTATTTGATCTTTGGGAAGGGGGTGTTGGGCACAGGGTCTTGCTGTCGGGATCTGAGCCAGCAGTTTCCAGGGCTTTCAGTGATGGAAGTTCAGTTGGCAATGCAGGACGGTGTGTCAACAAGAGCGATGGAGTCGCAAGCCTCCTTGTGACGGCTGGCTATTAAAGTTGACCACCATCTGAAATCGATGATCCCAGACTGGCTGGATCAGTTAGGGTCAGCTGTAATTTACATCACAGAGGAGCCCCTGGGGAGGGTGTAGGGAAGCAGATGTGGGAAGGTGGTAACCCAGGACCCTGTTGGGACCCAGGCAGGTGGCAGCCAGCATGTTGCAGGATGGAATCTCCACACAGCTGCTTTTCAAGAACAAAAACACCCCCCTCTTTTTTTTTTTTACTTCTGATTTTAAAACAGGGCATGCATATTATTATTATTTTCAAAAATCAGATGATATGAAAAGTTTGAAGAAGAAAATGAAAATCCCACCATTTACCCGCTGATAACACTCTGCATAAATTCTATGGACTTTTTTGGTTCATATACCTCTAGGCACCCACAATTGTTTTGAAAACAGGACTGTATTTTATGATTTCATTTTATCACGTCTAATATATCATAATTTCTCTCCAAAAGAATATAGACTGATGCTGCTATATTTAGTGGGTTTGTTGTATTTGATTCTAGAGATTCCATTATAGAGATGTACGATTAAATATAGCCCTTCTCTTATTTTAAATTGTTTCCAATTTCCATAATCATAAACATGGCTGCAACAAACACCCTGATACATGTTTGATGCTTCATCCTGTGTTCATTCATCCTGACCCTGAAATTCCCCAAGACTCTGGGAACTTTGATCTCCATTATGTACACTCTATTGGTAAATTATGGCTGAAACATGCATTTATTCATTCACTAGAAATTTTATTCATCATTTATCAGGTGACTATGATGTTTCAGATACAAGCCTATGCTGTGTGGTTATGCAGTGAATCAAGCAGATCAACTATCCGGCCTCAGAATGCCCTCATTTAGAGGAGGAAACAGATGATAGAGAAAATAAATGAGAATGTATTAGGAGGTGGCAAAGAGAAAAAATAAGGGGTTACAGTTAGTCACTCAGTATTTCCTTTTTTTTTTTTTTTTTTTTTAAATACCAGGGATTGAACCCAGAGGCACTTAACCACGGGGCCATATCCCCACTCCCCTTTTTGGTATTTTATTTAGAGACAGGGTCTCACGGAATTGCTGAGGCTGACCTTGAATTCGCGATCCTCCTGCCTCAGCCTCCCGAGCGGCTGGGATTAGAGGCGTGCGCTTCCATACGTAGCCAGTGTCTCCTCTTTATTTTCTGTGGTTAACAGGCTACTCAACACCAATTGATGCCTGTGGGGTGCTATCAACTGTGCCAGGTATTGCCAAGGGGAGCGCGGGGTCACCCAGGGAGATCCTCGTGCTGACTTACGCATTTCACGTGTGTATATTTTGTCTTCTAGATTAGAAAGTCCTGGAGGGCAGAATCTGCACTTTTCTGTGTTCTCCTCAATATTTAGAATAATGTTTTTGTGGGGCTGGGGATGTGGCTCAAGCGGTAGCGCGCTCGCCTGGCATGCGTGCGGCCCGGGTTCGATCCTCAGCACCACATACCAACAAAGATGTTGTGTCCGCCGAGAACTAAAAAAAAATAAATAAATAAATATTAAAAAAAAATAATAATGTTTTTGTGTAAAGAGTGTGTTCAGTAAGTGCTCGCTCCTTTCATATGAAATGGAAATGGTGCCAGTGGTTTTGAGAAATGGCAAACTGGATTCCGATAAGCTAATAAAGGTTCAGGGGGATTTCGCTGTACTTAAAATTTGGGTGAAAAAAAAAAAAGTACTGATTAATACCCAAGGTTCATGAGAGATGACCCATTTAGATCACGGTATTAGCATTTTTTTTAACTTGCTCTAAACCGTGTATCATCCAATATAGTAACACAGATAAAGTTAATACTAAGTGTAGCAATTTTTGCAAATGCTGCACAAATCAGACTGAATTAAATAATACCATTTTTTTTTTAAATGGAAAAAGAAACCAAGTAGGGAAGCAGATTGAGTTCCCCAGGTCTTACTGTCACGCCACGCTCTGCCAGAAGGGGGCGCTCTTGCACGAGTCGCAGGCTTTGAGAGAGGGACCCAAGGATTCCCTCCACTCTTCCAACAACACCTGATTTTGAACTTTCTCCCAGCTTCCCGACAGCGTTTCACCTGCCATTAAAAGAAAGAAAGAAAGAAAAAAAAAATCCTCGCTGTATAAACATAGGTAACTCTAGGTAACTGTAAGAGGATGAAGGGGTGCAGGGTAAGACGGGCTTTGGAGCTGTCTTGATTGAATGACTGATACTGTCATGCGTTGTGTCCTGTTATGTTACATGCATTCTTCCCAGTTCTTCAAAACACACCTGCAAGAGGGATACAGTTATCTTCACTTTGCAGACAAGGACTCTGAGAAGTCCCATCACTTTTGCGAGGTCGATGTGTAAGCTGGGGAGACCTCTGCCTGAACCAGGGCCCTGCACCTCTGCCTCCTGCGCTTCTGCTGTAGCTGCCTTTACCTCCTCACTTGACACCATCATCACCACCATCATTTTATTATCAAATTAATTTGGGCAAAAGCATTACAGATGTATGTGTATGTATGTGTGTGTGTGTGTGTGTGTGTGTGTAACTTGGACACACATTAAGACTATTTTTTTTTTTTGAAGAGTAGTTTTAAGTTCACAGCAAAATCGAGAGGAATTTACAGCGATTTCCTCTAAGCTTCTGCCTTCACAGATGCATGGCCTCCCTCATCTTCAATACCACCCACCAGAGGGGTACCTTTGTTACAGCTGATGAACACACTTTGCCATCTTTATCCCTCAGAACTACTAGTCTGTGTTAGGGTTCACTCTCGGTGCTAGCACCCACCACTGTAGTATCATACAGAGTAGGTTAGCTGCCATAAAAATCCTCTGGGCTCTACCTAATCATAAGCCCCCTCTGCCCAACAACTGGCACCTGTGGATCTTTTTACTATCTCCAGTTGTGCCTTTTCCTGAAGGTCATTGAGCTGGAATCACAGAATGTAGTCTTTTACTTATTTATTTTAATTTAATTTGATTTTTAGTACTAGGGACTGAAAAATCAGGAGTGCTTAACATCAAGCCACATCCCCAGCCCTTTTTATTTAGAAACAGCATTTTGCTGAGTTGCTTAGGGCCTGGCTGAGTTGCTGATGCTGGCTTTGAACTTGTCATCCTCCTGCCTCAGTTGGCCAAGCCGTTGGGATTATAGGCATGCACCACTATACCCGGCAGTATGTAGTATTTTACATTGGCTTCTTCCACTTAATAATAGGTCTTTGGGGCTGGGGATGTGGCTCAAGCGGTAGCGCGCTCGCCTGGCATGCGTGCGGCCCGGGTTCGATCCTCAGCACCACATACAAAGAAAGATGTTGTGCCCGCCGAAAACTAAAAAATAAAAATATTAAAAAAATTCTCTCTCTCTCTCTCTCTCTCTTTAAAAAAAATAATAGGTCTTTAAGGTTCCTGCACATCCTTTTATGCATCATTTATTTTATTTTATTTTTCCTAATTAGTAATACATGACAGCAGAATGAATTTCGTTTCATTATACACAAATGGAGCACAACTTTTAATTTCTCTGGTTGTACATGATGTAGACTGGCACCATTTGTGCAATCATCAATCATACATGTACATAGGATAATGCTGTCCATCTCATTCCACCATCTATCTATCTTTCTTTCTTTCTTTCTTTCTTTCTTTCTTTCTTTCTTTCTGTCCTGGGAATTGAACTCAGGGCACTCAACCACTGAGCCACATCCCCAGCTACATTTTTTATTTTATTTAGAGACAGGGTCTCACTGAGTTGCTTAGCACCTTGCTTTTGCTGAGGCTGTCTTTGAACTTGCTATCCTCCTACCTCAGCCTCCTGAGTTGCTGGAATTACAGGCGGGCACCACTATGCCTGGCTTCCACCATCTTTCTTACCCTCATGCCTGCTCCCCTCTCCTACCCTCCCTTTGCCCAATCAAAGTTCCTCCATTTTTTCCCATGCCCCTCCCCCCATTATGGATCAGTTATCAGAGAGAATGTTTGACCTTTGATTTTTTGGGGATTGGCTTACTTAGCATAAAATCCAACTCCATCCATTTACCTGCAAATGCCACAATTTTATTCTCTTTTAATGCTGATAAATATTCCATTGTGTGTGTGTGTGTGTATATATATATATATATATATATATATATATATATATATATATACACCACATTTTCTTTATCCATTCATCTACTGAAGGGCATCTAGGTTGGTTTCACAGTTTAGCTATTGTGAATTGAGCTGCATATAAACATTGATGTGGTTGTGTCACTGCAGTATGCTGATTTTAAGTCCTTTGGGTATAGATCAAGGAGTGGGATAGCTGGGTCAAATGGTGGTTCCATTCCAAGTTTTCTAAGCAATCTCCATATTGCTTTCCAGATTGGTTGAAATGAAATCTTAGAGTAGTTTTGATTTGCATTTCTCTAATTGCTAGAGATGTTGAATATTTTTCCATATATTTGTTGATCAATTGTATATCTTCTTCTGAGAAGTGTCTGTTCAGTTTCCTAGCCCATTTGTTGATTGGATTATTTGATTTTTGGCATTAAGTTTTTTGAGTTCTTTATATATCTTGGAGATTAATGCTCTATCTGATAGAGCCTGTAGTAAAGATGTTTCCCCATTCTGTAGGCTCTCTCTTCACATTATTGATCATTTCCTTTGCTGAGACTGAGCTTTTAGTTTGAATCCATCCCATTTATTGATTCTTGATTTTATTTCTTTCATTTTAGGAGTCTGGTTCAGGAGGTCAGGACCTAATCTGTCATGATGAAGATTTGGGCCTACTTTTTCTTCTATTAGGCGCAGGGTCTCTGGTCTAATTCCCAGGTCCTTGATACACTTTGAGTTGATTTTTGTGCCTGGTGAGAGAGAAAAATATAATTTCATTTTGCTGCATATGGATTTCCAGTTTTCCCAGCACCATTTGTTAAAGAGGCTATCTTTTCTCCAATGTATGTTTTTAGTGCCTTTGACTAGTGCAAGGTAACTGTATTTATATGGGTTTGTCTCTGTGTCTTCTTTTCTGTACCATTGGTCTACACATCTATTTTGGTGCCAATCCCATGTGGTTTTTGTTATTATAACTCTGTAGTATAGTTTAAGGTCTGGTATTGTGATGCCTCCTGCTTCACTCTTTTTGCTAAAGAGTGCTGTGGCTATTCTGGGTCTCATTTTTCCAGATGAATTTTATGATTGCTTTTTCTATTTCTACAAGGAATGCGGTTGGGATTTTAATTGGAATTGCATTAAATATGTATAATGTGTTAGTATGGCAATATTTTGACAATATTAATTCTTCCTCTCCAAGAACAAGGGGTATCTTTCCATCTTCTAAGATCTGCTTCAATTTCTTTCTTAGTGTTCTATAGTTTTCATTGTATGGGTCTTTCACGTCTTTTGTTAGATGGATTTCCAAGTATTTTATTTTATTTTTTCTTGAAGCTATTGAGAATGGGGTAGTTTTCCTAATTTCTCTTTCAGAGGGTTCATCACTGATGTATAGAAATGCATTTGTTTTATGGGTATTGATTTTATGTCCTGCTACTTTTCATGCATCGTTTCTTTTTAGCACTACATAACATTCCATTGTCTAGAAGCCCAGTTTATTTATGCATTCACCTAAGGACTTGGATTCTCCCAAGTTTTCACAGCTATGAATAAAGCTGCTGTAAACATCTGTGTGCAGGTTTTTGCATGGACATAGGTTTTCATCTTCTTTGGGTCAATGCCAAGGAGTGTGGACTCCTAGGTCATATGGTCGAATGTGTTCAGTTTTGTAAGCAAATGTTTTGCAAAGTGACTGGGCCATTTTGCATCTTCACTAGCCATGAGTGATAATTCTGTTGCTCCCCACCCTCACCAGCATTTGGTGGTGTTGATGTTCTGGATTTCGACCATTCTAATAGGTGTGTGGTGGTATCTCACTGTTATTTTCATCTACATTTCCCTTTTTACAAATGATGTGAAGCATCCTTTCATATGCTTATCTGCCATCTGTAGATCTTCTTTGGTGAGGAATCTATTAAGGTCTTTGACCCACTTTTAAAATAAGTTGTTTCCTTAGGTTCAGTTTTTTTTTTTTTTTTTTTTTTTTTGGTTTTAGGGATTAAACTCAGGGACTCTCAAACACTGAGCCACATCCCCAGCCATTTTAAATATTTTATTTAGATACAGGGTCTCGATGAGTTGCTAAGGGCTTCACTAAATTGCTGAGGCTGGCTTTGAACTCGAAATCCTCCTGCCTCAGCCTCTCCAGCCTCTTGCTGGGATTATAGGTGTGTGTGTTACTGCAACCAGCTCTATTGTTCAGTTTGAACACTCTTTTTTTTTTAGTATTTTTGAAAGTGGCTCTTTATTGAATATGTTTTTTGCAGATACTTTCTCCCAAACTGTGGCTTATTTTTTCATTCTTGTGACAGTGTCTTTTGCAGAAAATTTTAATTTTAATGTTGTCTAGTGTATCAATCCCCCCCCCCCCAATAGATTGTGCCTTTGGTGTTGCAACTAAAAAGTCCTATGTGATTTTCTAGCAATTTCATAGTTTCACATTTTATATTTAGGCCTGAGGTCCATTTTGTATTGATTTTTGTGAAAGGTGTAAAAGTCTGTGTACAGAATCTTTTTTTTTTTTTTTTGGCCTGTGGGTGTCTTGTAGTAAGATGTGTTGAGACGACTATCATGTTCCATTGCATTGTCTTTATGCCTTTGTCAAAAGTTAGTTGACTATATTTATGTGGTCTATTCCTCAGCTCTCTGGTTACTCCCTTGATCTATTTCTTTCTTTTTTTACAATAGCACACTGTCTTGATGATGGGAGTTTAACAATAAATCAAAAGTCAGGTAGTACCTGCTCTCTGACTTTGTTCTTGTCCTTCAACATTGCTGACTATTGTGGGGTTTTGCCTCTCAGATTGTTGATATGTACAAGATAACTTGCTGTATTTTTAAAAGATATTTATTTCTTGGTGTAGATGCACACAACACAATGCCTTTATTTTTATATGGTGCCGAGGATAGAACCTGGGTCCCTCCCATGCTAAGTGAGCGCTCTACCACTGAGCCACAATCCCAGCCCCTTGCTGTATCTTTGTTGCTGTTGTTTTTCCTGAGGATTGAACCCAGGGCTCAGGGCATGCTAGGCAAGTGTTCTACCGCTGAGCTCCATCCCCAGCTCAATTTGTTGGGATTTTGAATGGGATTACACTGAATTTATAGATCAAATTGGGAAGAACTGACAGCTATCTATACTTCCTATCCATCCACATGAAAATATCTCTCCGTTTATTTAGTGTTTTGATTTCTGTCATAAGAATTTTGGAGTTTTCTTTATATAGATCTTGTATGTATTTTGTCAGATGTATACTTAACTATTCCATTTTGGGAGATGCAAGGTAAATGGTATTGGTTTTTAATTTCAAATTTCATTTGTTCATTGCTGATATGCTAGAAAGTGACTTACTCTTAATTTCAGAAGTTTTTTGGTTGATTGTTTTGAATTTTCTGAATGGACAATTATGTCATGTGAACAAAAAAGTTTTATTTATTCATTCCCAATTGGTATACGTTTTCTTTTTTTTTTCTTTTTTGTCTTTCTGCATTAGCTAGGATTTCAAGTATAATGTTGAAAACAAGTGGTAACGGGGACATCCTTGTCTTGTTGGAAAGCTTATGGTTTGCCATCATTAAGTATGGTGTTAGCTGTAGGATTTTGTAGATCTTATTTATTGAGTTGAGGAAGTTCTCTTTTATGCCTAGTTTACTGGTGGTTTTTATTTTTATTTTTTTTATGCATAGGTGTTTGATATTATTAAATAGATTATTTTTGCATCTATTAATATGATCCTGTGATCTTTTCTTTTAGACTTGTCTGTGTGATGGTCTGCATTAACTGATTTTAAAAAAATGGCTAAATCAGACTTGCATACCTGTGATAGATCCTACTTTGTTGTGTTGGGTAATTCTTTTTATACATTGATGGATATGATTTGTTAACGTTTTGTTGAGGATTTTTACACCTATGTTCATGAGAGATATAGGTTTGTAGTTTTCTTATTATGTCTTTGTCTGGCTTGGGTATTAGGGTGATGCTGGCCTCATAAAATGAGTTTAGAAGTCTTCTTTCTTTTTTTTTAATTTAAAATGTTTGGGAGGATTCACAAGTAAAACCTATCTGGTATAATGTCTTCTGTTTTGGAATGTTATTAATTACTGATTCAATTTCTTTTATATATGTTATGTATACTCAGATTGTGTATTTTTTTGTGTTAATTTTGGCAGATTGCATCTTTCTAAGAATTGGTCCATTTAATACTAGACAAAGATGCTAAAAACATATATTGGAGAAAAATAGCTCTTCAACAAATGGTGTTGAAAAAATTGGAAATCTGTATGCAACAAAATAAAACTAAACCCCTATCTCTCACCATGCACAAAATTCAAAGTGGACCAAGGACCTAGGAATTAGATCAGAGACCCTGTGTCTAATAGAAGAAAAAGTAGGCCCAAATCTTCACCACATCAGATTAGGCCCCGACTTCTTTTACAAGACTTCTATAGCTCAAGAAATAATATCAAGAATCAATAAATGGGGAGAATTCAAACTGAAAAGCTTCTTCTCAGCAAAAGAAACAATCGATGAGGTGAAGAGAGAGCCTACATTTTGGGAGTAAATTGTTGCCACAAGCACGTCAGATAGAGCACTAATCTCCAGGATATAGAAAGAACTAAAAAAACCTAACACCAAACAACAACAACAACAACAACAACACAGCCCAATCAGTAAATGGGCTAAGAAGCTGAACAGACACTTCTCAGAAGATAGTATACAATCGATCAATAAATATATGAAAAAATGTTCAACATCTCTAACAATTAGAGAAATGCAAATCAAAATTACTCTAAGATTTCATCTCACAGCAGTAAGAATGGCAATTAACAAGAATACAAGCAACTAATAAGTGTTGGATGTGGAAAAGGTACACTCATACATTGCTGGTGGCACTGAAACTTGGTGCAACCAATCTGGAAAGCAGTATGGAAATTCCTTAGAAAACTTGGAATGGAACCACCATTTGACCCAGCTATCCCACTTCTTGGTCTATACCCAAAGGACTTAAAATCAGCATACTACAGTGACAGCACCAACATCAATGTTTATAGCAGCTCAATTCACAATAGCTAAACTGTGGAATCACCCTAGATGCCCTTCAGTAGATGAATGGATAAAGAAACTGTGGTATATATACACAATGAAGTATTACTCAGCATTAAAAATGAATAAAATTATGGCATTTGCAGGTAAATGGATGCAGTTGGAGTTTATGCTAAGTAAGCCAATCCCCAAAAAAATCAAACAAAGGTCAAACATTCTCTCTGATAACTGATCCATGATGGGGGGAGGGGCATGGGAAAAAATGGAGGAACTTTGATTGGGCAAAGGGGAAGGAGGGCAGGGGGATAAGAAAGATGGTGGAATAAGATGGACATCATTACCCTAAAGTTACATGTATGACTGCACAAATGGTACGACACTGCATCTTATACAACCAGAGAAATGAAAAGTTGTGCTGCAATTGTGTACAGTGAATCAAAATGCATTCTGATGTCATCAATGCCTAATTAGAATAAATAAATTAATTAATCAAAAAATTTGTGAGCATAAAGTTGTGAGCATGTAGTACTCCTTTACTATCTTTTTAACGATCATACACTTTGTAGTGATCTTCCATCTTTCATTTCTGATACTAGTAATTTGTGCCCTCTCCTTTTCTTTCTCAGTCTGGCAAGAGACTTGTTGATTTTATTGATCTTTTCAAATAGCCAGCTTTGAGTTTCATAAATTTTCTGTACTGATTTTCTGCTTTCAATTTTATTGATTTCTAATCTCATTGATTTCTGATTTTTGATGTTTCTTCTGCTTATTTTGCTCTTCTTTTTCTGTTTCTTAAGGTGGAAGCTTAAACCATTGACTTTATATATTTTTCTTTTATTTAATCCTATTGTGGTTTGAGAGCAGATCCTGTATGATTTCTATTTTTTAAAATTGGTTAAGATGTATTTTATAGGCCAGAAAGGAATCTTTCTTGATGAATGTTCCATGTAAGTTTGAGAAAAATATATATTCGGCCTTTGTTGAATGGAGTAGTCTACAGATGTCCATTATTCTTAATTGATTGATAGTATTATAGAATACTACTATGTCCTTTTCTGATTTTCTGTCTGTTAGATCTGTTCATTTCTGACAAAAGGATGTTGCAATCTCCAAACCAGGATGTTGGATTTATCTATGTTTCCTTGCATTACTACCAGTCTTTATCTTATACAATTTGAGACTCTCTGGTTAGGTATAACTATTGTTACGTCTTCTTGAGAAATCAACCTCTTTATCCCTATATGTTCTTCTTTATCCCTGATACCTTTCTTGACTTTGAAGTCTGCTCTGACTGAATGTAACAGAACCTATTTTGCTTTTTTCAATTTGTGTTAGCGTGGTACAGGATGGATTCTTTTTTTTTTTTTTTTTTTAAAGAGAGAGTGAGAGAGGAGAGAGAGTGAGAGAGGAGAGAGAGAGAGAGAGAGAGAGAGAGAGAGAATTTTTAATATTTATTTTTTTAGTTCTCGGCAGACACAACATCTTTGTTGGTATGTGGTGCTGAGGATCGAACCCGGGCCGCACGCATGCCAGGCGAGTGCGCTACCGCTTGAGCCACATCCCCAGCCCCCAGGATGGATTCTTCATTCCCTTACTTTTAAATCTATAAATCTATAATTGCCTTTATGTTTAAAACGTGTTTCTTGTTGCTAGGTGTATGGGTGCATACCTGTAATCCCCAGCTCTGGAGGCTGATGCAGGAGGATCATAAGTTGAAAGCCAGCCTTATCAACTTAGCTAGACCCTGTCTCAAAATGAAAAGAGCTGGGGATGTAGCTCATGGGTTAAGGGCTTCTGGGTTTAACCCCTGCTACAAAAAAAAAAAAGTATTTTTTGTTTAAACATACAATTGAAACTTGTATTTTGATCTATTCTGAAAAATTCATCTTTGGATTGGTGCATTTAGACTATTACTGTTTAAAGTGATTATTGATATGGTTGGATTAATGATATATTTTTTACTGTTTTCTATTAGTTGCTCTTGTTCTTTGTCCCTATTTTTTTATCTTCCACTCTTTTTCTGCCTTTTGGAGTTTTAATTAAGCTTTTTTATAAGATTCCATCTTCTCTATTTTCTTAGCATATTAATAATACTTTTTAATTTAAAAAATTTTAAGTGATTGCCATAGAGTTTGCAACATACATTCACAACTACTCTGAGCTTACTTTCAAATAACACTATACAGCTTCCCAGGTGGTGTGGATACGTTCTAATAACCTAACTCTTTCCTCCCATCCCTTGTATTATTGCGATCATTCATTTCATTTATATATAAGCATATATAAGCATATGTGTAATATATATACATATATCATAAAGCATATATGATTGAATGCAGTGTTGTATTAATATTCGAACAAATTTATATTTTAGGTAAATTAAGAATAATAAAAATAAAAGCTTTTATTTTACCTTCATTTTTTTCCTTCTCTATGTTCTGGCTTTCTGTTTTGTGGATCTGAGTTTCTGACCTATATTACTTTCCTTTCTTCCAAAGAACATGGAACACTTATTGCAAGGAAAGTCTTTTGGCAACAAATTCCCTCAAATTTTGTTCATCTGAGAAAGTCTATTTCTGTTTCACTTTTAAACGATAATTTCACAGGATGCAGAATTCTAGTTGGTGTTTTTTCCTCTCTCAACACTTTAAATATTTCACTCCACTCTCTCGTTGTTTGCACGGTTTCTTTAAAACCTGGGTGTAATTCTTACCTCTGGTCCTCCACGGGTGGTGTGTCTTATTTTCCCTCTGACTTCTTTCAGAACTTTTTTCTTTATCTTTGATTTTCTGAAGTTTGAAAATAATATGCCTCGGTGTCTTTTTTTTTTTTTTTTCCCATTTGTCCAGCTGAGTTCCCTGTACCCTGTGAACTGGTATCTGACATTAATTTGGGGGAAATTCTTAGTCATTATTGTTCCACACATTTCTTCTGTGCCTTTCTCTTTTTGATATTCCCATTATCTACACATTATACCTTCCTAGTTGTCCAATGGCTCTTGAAGATTTTGTCCTGTTTTTTTTTTTTTTTTTTTTTTTTTCCTTTTCGGTCTTTATTCCTTTGGCATTTCAGTTTTAAAGGTTTCTCTTGAGATATCCTCAAGCCCAGACATACACAGCTCTTCTGTGTCTAGTCTACTAGAGAGCCCATCAAAGGCAGGCTTTATTCTGTTACAGTGTTTTGGACTCTAGCATTTCTTTTTGTCTGTCTAGCGTATCCATTAGAGCCTAAGCATCTTTTTTTTTTTTTTTTTTTTTTTTGGTACCTCGTATTAAACCCAGAGGCACTCTACCACTGAGCCACATCCCCAGCCCTTTTTATGTTTTATTTCGAGACAGGGTCTCACTAAATTGCATAGGGCCCTGCTAAGTTGCTAAGGCTGGCTTTGTACTTGCCATCCTCCTGCCTCAGCCTCCTACAAGCATGTGCCACCACCATGCCTGGCTGAGCCTTAGCATCTTAATTATAGTCATTTAAAATTCTCTGATAATTCCAGCATCCTCGCCATGTCTGATTCTGAGAGTTATTGCACTTTTCAAACTGGTTTTTTTTTTTTTTTTTGCCTTGTGATATGTGTTCTAATTTTTTTTCCCCTAATAGCTAGACATGATGTATTGGGTAAAGGTACTGATGTAAACAGACCTTTAGTAATGAGGTGATAAGGTGCTGGGGAGGAAATGCACTCCATTGTCCTGTGAGTAGGTCTCTGTGTTTTAGTAAGCCTGTGACCTGGGCTTTGAACCTTCCACCTGCCTCTTGTCCCCCTGACCTTCAGTGTGACAGGATGGAGGATGGATTTGGGTATTTTCCTTCCCCCAAGGTGGTTAAGTTTTGGTAAAATCCCATCAGGTGAGGTTCTGGTTAACTAGTTTCTGAGGACAGACCTGGTTAAGAACAGAGTGCTTTGGCCTAGCTCAGGTGGCTTCCACTTCTCTTCCCCCCTCCAGAAATGCAGGAGATTTGTTTTCTATATTTACTCTGAGAAGCTAGTTGAACCCCCACAGGTAAAACTCACAGGAGCATGGGGACTCCTCTGTGATGAAGTGCTGGAATTTTAAATTCCCTCACTCGTTCCTACTAAGCCTCCAGCAATCTATCAACCACAGTTCAGCTTCTCCTGCCCTGGCTCTGGTTCCTGAAGGGGTTTGTGCTCCTGAGTTTCTGCTTTGGTGTGTTGTGATTCCCCGAATCTTCCTAATTTGGGGGCCAGCGGTTTGCCTGCAACCTCACTTCTCTGATGAATCTAAGAGGAGCTATTGATTTTTTGATTTGTTCAGCTTTTTACTTATTGTTAGGATGGAGTGGTGGTTTTCACACTCTTTGCATGCTGGACCAGAAGCTAGAATAGTAGTCTAGTCGAAAAATGGTATTTCCTTCCAATTGAACACCACTCCCCCGTCCTCCATGGATCCCCTCAACAAAGAACCTGCCCATCCAGGTTTGCAAGGTTAGTAAGGACCTGTGGGCTCTTTCCAAGGCCCTCTGAGCTGAACAGGAAGGCACAGAGAGACCTCCTTCAGGCAGGCTCCAGCTGCCTGCAGGACCAATTCGTTGTCACCTGTGTAGACCCTTGCTTTTGGCCTGAAGCTCTACTTGCACACCCCACTATGTGGCAGCACCTGGGAAGAAGAAGTAAATAGCTTTTCAAGCTCCCATCTACAGAGTGATATGAAGACCTCAGTATGAACGAGCTTCCCCCAGGACTCACCAAGGTTCCTGGAGCCCAGTGGTTTTGGAGTGAATAAGGGACACTTTTATTAACCGTTGAAGCCTTTCCTCTAGATTGCAAAGTTTCAGAGCAACTGTATTCTGGGATGAACTGGAAAAATACAAAGACAAAATTATTGAATCAAATCAGCAAAGAGTCTAACTGTGTTGGTCATGAGCCTAATTAGGGGGAGAATCCCTTAAAAATTATTTAGCAAAAAAGAGTTGATGTAAAATTTCTTCTCTTTGGTATAAAATTTCTTCTGCTGTTTTCATAGAGCAGATGGTGACACAGGCAAAAGTCAATTTCATATTTTATATTTTCATCAATCTATTATCTAAATACTCTTTAAAAAAATCTCAAACTTTAAAAATTATCTACATATCATATACATGTATGTATACATATATATGAATTATTAGTGTTTAATTTTTCTTCATACTGGCCAGTATTTTCCATTATGCATATTGTATATATTCTATATTATTATATTCTATAATATTCTATATTATACATAATATAATAGTCTACATTATATAATAGAAAATACTGATACCTATGAAGAAGAGCTAAACATCACTAATAATTCCACTACTCCAAAATAATCACAGCTAACATTCTGGTGTGTTCCTTCTAACACATCCTCACACTTACATGATGTATATGAATTTCAATACACATACAGTTTTGTATCATGCTTTTTCCACATAATTTTATGTAGTATTTCTCCATGTCATTAAATATTCTTAAAATTCTAGATGTTCAGTAAAGATAACAACATTCTATTTTATGGGTGTCACATAATTTATTATGGATATCATTCATCATGGTTTCTACTTTTTGATTGTGTAAATAATCTGTAATGGATACCTCTGTATAAAGTTCCTGTAGGCATATATTTGTGACAATTTCCTTATGATCATTCTCTCATTTAAAAAAAATATTTATTTTTTAGTCGTATTGGACACAATATCTTTAATTCATTTATTTTTATGTGGTGCTGAGGATCAAACCCAAGGCCTCACCCATGCTAAGCAAGCACTCTACTGCTGAGCCACAACCCTAGCCCCTCATTCTCTCATTTTTAAACTGCAGCTAGGACCTTTTTTTTTTTTTTTTTTTTTTTTTTGGCCATTACTGGGGATTGAATCCAGGGGCATGCTCTACCACTGCGGTACATGCTCGGCCCTTTTTATGTTTTATTTTGAGATGGGTCTCACTAAGTTGCCCAGGCTGCCCTTGAACTTGATCCTCCTGCCTCAGCCTCTGAATCACTGGGACAGGCCTGCACCACTATGCTTGGCTAGATTTCTAAAACTACTATTTCTAAAATTAAGAAGGTAGTTTTCGAGCAGTCCAGTCTCAGCCACTCGGAAGGGATGGCCAAGGTTTGGATATTGAAAGCCTTTGTTCAGATTTTCCATTTTCCTCTTTGTTTCTTTGGCACTCAAGATTGAACCCAGGGCCTTGCATATTGCAGACAAGTGCTCTATCTCTGAGTTACATCCGCAGCTAGAATTGCCAGTTTTAATTTTTTATTAAGATATTTAACAATTTTAAATTATATAATATGGCATTTTGTTTTTCTGAAGGAGGAAACATGCATCATTCAAAAGAATTAATTGAACACCTACTACGTGTGTGGCTCAGTACAAACTCTGGGGATCCAGTTATGAGCAAAGCAGACAGGTTGATAATCACATATTTATGTTTGCATGTCATATTTTAAAAACCTCTTATGGTCTGTAGAAAGACCCCCCCTTCCCATTTTTGTCTATTTTCTTTGGAACAAATCACATTTATGCTGAGATTAGAAGGAAGTACACATGTAATGCACCTGGCACAGCAGGTCTTCAATAACAATGGTTGCCCTCCACCTTCATATTCCCTTGAAACAGTTTTCATTCATTCATTGCCTGTGCTGAGCCACATAAATCCCCCTGATTTCCAGCATGCACAGCTAGGCTGTGTTCTTCTCCATGATCCCAGAATCTTGGCATCAATTACCACCAGGTTCTAAGTTAAAACCAATAGAACTTGACTTTGAAGGGCCAATAATTTACAGACTTTGGGGTTCAATGTTGAGTTGTGAATCTGAGTGACAGGCATTATGTGAAATGTTCTCTTTGAAAGTTTAATGGAAAATTTGGGGCCATTCAATGTTCCCTTTGCATTTTATACCACTATTGACTCTTTTCCCTCTAGACCTCAGAATCACTTCCTAAACTGGGCATAGAGGCAAACACTTGTGGTCCCAGCTACTTGGGAGGCTGAGATAAGAGAATCACTTGAGCTCAAGAGTTCAAGACCAGCCGGGGAAACATTGTGAGACCCCTGTCTTGAAAAACAAAACAAAGCAAAAAAGGAATAATTTCTTGCTTTGTGATCAACAGCTCATGACCTTGAGATGGCTTTGGTCATTTGGAGAGGATGTAAAACTGGCTAACAGGATGAAAGGATGAATTCCATCTTTATGTGTTGGGCCAATTCTCCTTCCCCACAGAACTCCTGGGGATAAATACGGATTATTTGAGGGAGTAAAATTCTTCTTGTAAATTTTTTTCCTTTTATGTAAGCACTAAAATCATCCATTTTCCCAGAAGGAAGCTTGTCTCTTATGCACATTTTCTTTCAGCATGTATCTGTTGTTAATCCAGTTCCACCGACAGCTTGTCAGGGGCTTATTTTGTGGAAGTTCTAGATGGTCCTAGCAACCCATAACTTCTCGAAGGAATTGTTCTAAAAACCAGAAACTTTAAAAGCTAATCTTCTGGCCTTAATGAAATAAAACAAAGAAATAAACCTGGAGAAGCTAGTAGAACTCTCCAATGGGTTACAGGTAAGGAATATTACCAAACAATCTCCTCTTACCTTCTACACCACACTTAGTTTCTTTTCTTAGTATCTTTTTTTCTCTCTGGATCATTTATAATGTTTAAAAAATCTTATTGGCAGCTCGTTATAATATCATGTTGCCTACAGTAAATCTAACCTAATGTGAAAAAAATTATTGGCTAAGTTTCTTTTATCCACATTAGAGAGTATTTGAAACATTGATCTCTGAGCACCTTTGATAGATCATGGCCACCTGATAACTCTCCCAGGATGGATTTACTGCTAGTCAATGCATGATGAATTGTGTACTTCAGGAGAGCAAGGTTGGGTCCACACATGGTTGTAATGGAAAACGAGGTAGGGGAATTTATATACCTAATTAAAAGGAGCAAACTCTCAAATCCAGACCCATAAATTGGCTTTTAGAGCTCTGACTGCTGAAAGAGTTACAAATCAAAGCAATTTGAGGTGAGAGTTCATTCTTCCTGAATCAGGGGAGCTCAGCCAGCACTTTTAAAAACTGTAAGCTTTCACTTGATATTAATTTCACTTACAATAAGAAATATAAATGTAATCAGAATTATATGACTGTAGATAAATCTGATTTATGAAAGTCTGTCAAAGCAGCTGTAGACTGTAAGAATCAGCACCTGCTATAGCTTGAGATGGAGAATCACAGGATTGTTTATCTAATAAACCCAGGAGTGTATAACATATCCTGGATCATTTAAAATTTTTTTTGTGTTTGGATAAGAAAGTTTTAAAAAGGGAATCTGGAAAAAATATTGGATCACAAACCATTGTAGGTATATGAATTCTCTGGTGTTTTCCACATAGGGCCATAATAAATTAGTTTACCCTGTGATTTTGTTGAAATATTTTGCTGAATTGATGACTGGTGAGCATGTCCTTGTGTGGCTCCGTATTATTATCATCCTGGGTCGTTTGGAGGACCTAACATTGGTTTTTAATCACACCAGCAACATAAACCATCATGGTGGTGTGTATATTTCTTGTTTCATAAGTGCCTTTAAATCTGTAAGTAGCTTGATATCCCATGAGCAATTTGAGCTCCAGGCTCCACGCACGGCCAGGAGGAGAGCTCCCTGAACCTGGGATCAACTGAACTCCAGGCCCCAACACAGTCAGCCCTGGATATCCCTGAGCCTGAGGAAAGCCACCGAGTAGATCATCCTATTGTCTGGAAATGTCAGAAGCTGTGCTGGGGACAAGCGTGGAAGTCACATCTTTCAGGTCTTTGGGACCACGGGGCCCCATTCTTTGTGTGTGAGAGACTTAGAGATTCAGAAGTAGAGAACTTGAATAGGCAAAAATGAAGGAGCGGCAAGATACCTAGAGAGCCCCTGAAAGCATTTCTTTGTTGCAGGCAGGGAGCAAGATCTTTCTCACGCAGTGTCGAGCCTTCAGCTGGGCTCCTTCAAGCCTGACGGATTCTCTGCCAGAGGACAGAAGGATGGCGAGGGGGAGCCAATGGCCGCCCTATCATCAGCTGTGGACTTAGTGCTGTACTAGTTTCTATAAATATTTGACACGTGAGTAGTAAGCAGGGAGCAACGATCGGGTCCGAATTACTCATTTGTTACTCTGTAAATGGAAAATTGAGTGTCTTCGGATGCAGTCAGCTTGAATCAAGTTTGACATATACAATCAGTGGGTGGACACACCGTGGGTGGTGCAGCAAGAGGTTTGGGAGGGCCAGTCTGGAGTGAGAAGACTCCTCTGGAGTCTGGCTGCTTGTTGGGGCACTATCCCCCTGGATTAGTCCTCAAACCTGCCCTGGGCCTGCCAGCTACAGCTCTGGAACCATCCCAATCTCTTCCACAGGCCTTTCTTTTCTTTTTGTACTGCAACTGTACCCAGGGACCACTGTTTGGGATGTGCCAGAGCCTTTTACCAGGTGCCCTGGACAATTCTACTTCCTTATTCTCCCTACTCCAATCTCTCCTATTAATAATCCCACACTCTAGACAGACTTGGGTCTGAATCCAAGTCCTCAAGTTGAAGAAATCTCTTTGAGACTCAGTGGCCTCATCTCTGAAATGTAGAGTGAGCAGCCAGCTTGGGTTGGCCTGGGATCCAGGACTTCAAGTGCTAAAACTGGGAAGACCTCGAGCAAATTGGGAACATAATAAAACAGGAGGTTTGGTTGCACGGTGGGCGTCTTTTTCTGAGGAGGGGTGCAGACCTGGGCATCCCCGTGATGTTGGTGGGCTTTGTACCTGACTGGATGAGGGGCAAGGCAGAAGTCAATCAAGAGAGGATCCAGCAGCTTCTGGAGGAGAATGACCAGCTGACCTGCTGTATGGTGGATTATCAGAACAAGTGTGTCCAGTACCAGCGCGTGTTACATAGACATCTCATTTATTTCGCTACCATCGCAGATGCCAGCCCATTCAGTTCTTCAAAAGCCATGGAATGATCTTTCAGTTGTAAGGAGTAATTGAATGTAATCCATCTCCTATAAAATAGAGACAGGATCTTTACCAACTCACCTGCTTAAAACATGAAACCTCTGTGGTTCTTTTTAAAATGTGAAAATGTGAAGAAAGCTACTAGCTTAACTATATTCTCAATATAAATATTTATTTTAATAATTAATCAGATCTCCCAGAAAGTAGACCCAGGTGTCCTCTTTCCTGAAATGGGAGTGTGTTCGGGTGACAAAGACATCAAGGGCATCTTCAAGACTACTCTTTCGTTTTAGCCTGAAGAGGGAAACTGAGTAGGTACTGGAGGATCAGCAGGAATTGCTGAGACTTCTGCCTGAGCCTTTAAAGACCAAATGGATACAGTGTCTGTGTGTCCCATCCAGTTTGTAAATGTGTTTCCCCTGACCGCCCTTCTCTTTCCTACTTTGAAATAAGGCTTGCTTTTCCACAACAGAACAATATGAAGGTCTAGATGTTTCCATGTAACAGGTGTTATAATTGGTTCCCTCAAAAATTGTAAGGACTTGGGCTGGGGATGTGGCTCAAGCGGTAGCGCGCTCGCCTGGCATGCGTGCGGCCCCGGTTCGATCCTCAGCACCACATACCAACAAAGATGTTGTGTCCGCCGAGAACTAAAAAATAAATATTAAAAATTCTCTCTCTCTCTCTCTCTCTCTCTCTCTCTCTCTCCTCTCTCACTCTCTCTTTAAAAAAAAAATTGTAAGGACTTAATAGCCATAAAGTATGTAACAATACTACTGTTATATGTTGCCGACAAAATTAATAGTGATTCTTTAGTATTATCTAGTGTCACCTGATAATAAATGATGTGTCATTTTCTTTATCACACACAAAAAATAAAAAAAAAACAGGAATAGTAATATCATGGGAAAAGAGATGGGAGAAGAAACATCTCCAAAGAGGGGTCCAAGGAGTTCCCAGAGAGGAAGGGGAACTCGACTCAGGACCAGTGGGGTTCCTGGCATATGTGATGGAAAAGAATTTCAGCACCTATCAGCCAAAGGCACAGACAGGTTTATTTAGGAAGTAGATACACATTCAAGAGAGAATGCAGGTTATCCAGAGAACGAGCAGCCCTTCCTTGTTTGGGGCTCCAGAATTTATAGCAGGTCAGTAGTTAGAGGCTGGACTGAAGTTGGAGCCATGTGATTTTACACCAGTTTTCCCTGCGCCTGTCCATCTCCCTCAGTTTACAAGGGCCCAGGCCAAGGACATGTCGCTCAGGAATTACAATGCTTCCTGATCACTCTTATTCTTCTCAATGCTCATGAGCATTTTCTTTTTTTTTTTTTTTTTTTTTTATAGATAGAGAGAGAGAGAGAGAATTTTTAAATATTTATTTTTTTTTTTAGTTTTTCGGCGGACACAACATCTTTGTTGGTATGTGGTACTGAGGATCGAACCCGGGCCGCACGCATGCCAGGCGAGCGCGCTACCGCTTGAGCCACATCCCCAGCCCCCATGAGCATTTTCTTTGAGACTCATCTCTCTTTTTATTCTAACTCGCTATCTAACACCTTGTTTCTTGTATGGATGAGTTGAAATATTGTTTGAAATATTGAGGATCTGGCAGGGAGTGAGTAGCCAATACATGCTAGCTCCTGCCCTCCTCAGTCAATTCAAGTATTTGTGAAACAAGGTTTGTGGAACACCTCTAGGTACCCCTGTAAGTGTTGAGGGCCATGAGCAAACAAAGGCAGATACACGACCAGTCTTCAAAGCGCTCCCAATCCAGTTGGGGATGCAATAGGAATGCACATGAAACAGCTATTTTCTTTATTTATGCTTTTGTGCTCCATTTCCTTCCAAAAAAAAAAAAAAAAAAAAAAGGATTGGAGTAAGCTCAGAATAAATGATACTGACACGTGGACCTAAGAGTTGAAAGACAACAGCCTCGTAATTAAGGGAGACAGTGGTGGAATAATTACACCAGAAACGCAAGGCTAAGGAAAGCTATTCCAATTGCACGCAAAACATCCAGAGAACAAAACAAGAATAACACAAGGCAAACTAAAATGAACCAGTAAATTATATGGTGTCAGCTCCACAAGTTTAAGGTACTGATGCAGAAGTTCAAGGTGGAATTGATGATGATTTTCCTCAATTCTGCAGCATGACCGTGGGCTGGTCTCCCATTCCCGACTTCAGTTTCTTAGTCTAGAAACTAAGGAGGGCATTTCTTCTCACGACACCCATCAATTTGTGCGTGACGCTCTGCTTCCCCTGACTGTTAGGAGGCTGTGTGGCCCACGTGTCTCCCAGGTCGGAGGAAGATGAACAGGGTTCTGTGCTGGGGAAAAATGCAAGGGATTTTTAAATCTTCTCTCCAGGAATTGGGAGGAGAGAGAGGACAGGTGGATTAATGGTGCTGAGGGAAGAAGGTGAGTTTGGGAAGAAGGCTTTTGGGACGTGTCATCCAGAGCCATATGTTCACTTTGTGGTGCTTAAGAAATGCATGTCAAGAGTCTGAGGACTTCTGGAAATTACTTTAACTGCCAGACTATTTCTTTGGCCCCCCAAGCCTTTCTAAGACAAGGATCAATGAGTGAATGTAGGAGAAGGCACCTCACAAAGGCCCTGTGTGAAGGTGGAGCTGGTGCCTCTCCCAGCAACTCAGACTTCTGATTTTGCTCCTCAAACAAAAAAGAAAAATGCAAAAGGCTTGGGCACTTGGGATCCTGGCTCACGGCCTTCTTAGTCCTGTGTCCTTGGGCAAGTTACTTGTTCTCTCCAATCTCAAGATCCTCATCTGTAAAGTGGGTTTTCTGAAGAGACACAAGCTAAGGCCTTTGCATATAAAGCCGTCAGAGCAGAGAAGAGCACCTCTCAGTCCCTTGAGAAATGTTGGTTCCCTTCCTCCCTTCACCTTTTGCCATCCCATATTTTTCATGACGCCTGTTGACAGTAGGCAGACAATTCATTCCTTCAGGACCAGTCCAGGGCCCAGGCAAATGTTCCACAGCCTTCTCACCTAGTTCTCCTTCTCCATCAGCTGGGCCCCACACCTCCTACGGGAGGGAGTTTTCTTAGCCCGAGGCCTACCTTCCCTTTGTCCATTGCTTGGGTTTGTGTTTGCTCCTTCCAGAAAGTGACTACATACTTCTAAGTTAATGTGGAGTCTACAGCACAAACGTCTGACAGTCGCTACGAGGACCAAGCCCTTTTTTGGTTCCCCATTACTTTAAAACCCTCACTTGACTCTCCTTCACTCCCAGGGCCGGGATCTAGCCCCTAGCACTGCTCTGACCCGAGGCTTGGTATTATCCACATTTCCTTGTATTTATAACTCCCCCCCGCCCTGCCCCTGCCTTTCATCTGCTTCCTAACACACACTTTGGACCCCAGTGCAAACTCTGGTTCCAGAGCTGCTCAGTTGGCCCAGTTTCATGTTTTCTTTGACTTAGCTGCTTCTTCCCATGGCCTGTGGCTTTGGTCACTCTCGTTGTTCCCTTTACCTTCTTAACCCTATTGTCTTTCTGTCCATCCACCCTAAAACACTCCAGCCCTTCAGCCTTCTACATACAGATCAGTAACTATTACTGAAGAAAGTCACATACAAATACCCGCTTTCCAACTCTCCAGAGCTTGGTGCTGCCTGGAAATCCTTCCATGTGTCCTAGTCTTTCTCCCATCTCCTTAGCCACCAGTCCATCTTGAAACACACACTTCCATCTTCCTGGATCTCCCCAATGACCTTCCTTGCCTTTTACTTCTCTGGGGAAATTGAGGCCATCTTTCAAGGTCTTCTCTGGGCTCCTTGGCAGCTCAGAGACTCCAGAGTGTGCTCACCTTTCCTTTCCCTAACTCCCTCAGTGCAAGAGGTGATTTTTCTTCCAAATTTCCCCTTAGTGATGTGATGGACCCCTCCCCCACAACCTGGGCCATAGATGTCACCCTCCTGTGCCGTCAACCAGTCATCACCTCAATGACCTCACTCTGGTTGTCCCAGAATTCTCTCTTTCTTTTCTTTTCTTTCTTTCTTTTTTAAATTTTGAGACAGGGTCTTGCTCAGTTGCCAGGTCTGCCCTTGAACTCCTCATGATCCTTCTGACTCAGGCCCCGCCCCCAAGGAACTGGGATCCCAGGGGCTGGATTTCTTTATTAAATTTTAAAATGTCCTGCTCCAACGGTCCCAACTCTTCTTCAGTGTATAAAGGTGCTCAAATTTTTCTCCTCAAAAGATTCTTGTCACTACACACCTGCCCCCAGTTACTGTACTGTAGGACAAGAAGAAAAATATCAACAAGGGACTATTCACAGACTCCTCAATCCACCCTCCAGGGAGAACTGGGCTGTTGCCAGCTGAGCCATTTCTCTCCCTTCCTTCTTCCCGGAGGCATTTTGCTTGTCTTCCTTGCTGTGCAGAATCTGGCCAATGGAGGAAAACTGGAAGAATTGCACCAACGATAAGAAGTTGGAGGGGGAATGGAAGTTTGTGGGTAACTGATTTTGGAGAAGCTATTTTTTTTTTATTTTATTAAAAAAGTTTTTATAGAATGCCTTTATTTAATTAATTTATTTTATGTGGTGCTAAGGATCGAACCCAGTGCTTCACACATGCTAGGCAAGAGCTCTGCCACTGAGCTACAGCCCCAGCCCTTGGAGGAGCTATTTAAATGAGAGAGGTAAGTAAATCTATTTTCAAAAAGTGCAATATGGTCTTTGCCTCCTAGAATTTTACTGAAAACCTACTGTAAAGATTTTAATTGCTTTAAATTAGTTTGAATTGCCATTCCATTATTTCTTTGAATGCAGATTTGTGCAGGACTGAATAACAGGTGGTTGGGATTTTTACAGGTTGTACTTTGTGTTAATTAGTTTTTCATCATGATGATAAAATAGCTGAAGAAAAGAACTTAGAGGGGGAAAGAGATATTTTTAGCTCATGGTTTCAGAGGTTTTGTGGTCAGCTGCCCACATCTGTGAGCCCAGGGTGAGGCAGAGGATCATGGCGGACAGGGTGAGGTGGGGCACAGCTGCTCACTTAATGGTGGGAGAGAAAAGAGAGATCGGGACAGGGAAGAATTAAAGGGAGTCAGAAACAAGATGTTGTCCTCAAGGGCACACCCCCAAGGACCCATTCACTTCAACTAGGTCCTGCCTCCTACAATTTCCACCTCCCAACAATCCATTCAGGTATAAACCCATCCATGATCCAATCCATTGATAAGGTCATAACCCTCATGATCCAATCACTTTCTCAAAGCCCTACCTCTGACATTGCTGCTTTGGGGCATTAAGCCTTCAACACATGAGTCTTTGGGGAACATTCCAGATCCAAACTATAACACCTACATCTCTTTTTCCTTGAAAAGTAGAGGACACTTCAAGTCTACAGTGAGAAAGTTAATTTAATTTAATTTATTCCTCAATTTACCACTATTGGGCTTTGGTCCATCTGAGATATCAATTTTAATATCACTCCCTGGAAACAGCTTTCCCTCAGACTCATTCTCCGCACCCCCCCATCACGTCCTTGATATTTGACTCAGTTGACCAATTCCTGCTTTTTAAAATGCTCTGCTCCCTGTAGTTCTGTGATTTCAATCTTTTCTAGTTTCCCTTTTGCATTTCTGACAATTTTAATCTAATATCCTCAAAACCCAGTGTGGCCTAGGGACCTTACAGTATTGGCATCTCCTGGGAGCATTTTAGGAATGCAGAAGCTCAGGTCTCCTTCCAGGTTACTGAATCAGAATGCACATTTGTTTTCAGGATTTAACAAGATCCCCAGTAATTTGTACATTGATGTTCTGAGAAACACACAAAAACTAACTAAAAATGGATCATAGACCTAAGTGTGAAAATCTAAGACTGTCATTTTCTTAGAATAAAATGAAGGAGAAAAATCTTCATGGTCTTGGGTTGAGCAGAGTTTAGCTACCACAAAAAGAACAAAACAAAAGAAAAAATGTGATCCATAAAAGAAAGAATTGATAATTGGAATTCAGCAATATTAAAACCTTTTGCACTTCACAAGGCACAATAAAGAAGATGAAAAGAAAAGCCAAAGATGGAGAGAAAATATTTGCAGATAACATCTGGTAAAGTACCTGTGTCCAGAATATATAAACAGAATTCAATAATAAGATAAACAACCCAATTTAAAAACAGGTGAGTGATTTCAATATATATTTCATTAAAGAAGATACATAGCCAATAAGGGCATAAAGCATGCTCAGCATCATTAGTCATTAGGGAAATGCAAATTTAAATCACAATGAGAGGGGGGATCCAACATGGGCGCTGGTGAGGAAGCAGCGATTCCAATGTCTCCACATTAACGGGATCAGAAAGATCCATTGGAACAGCGGCAGTCTACCTACTGAGGAACTTCTAGCAAAATTCCGTTAAGAGGGGACCTGCCGGGAATTGGTAGGTTTATTAGAAGTGTCAGTTTGTCCCAGACAAGTGGATCTTGGCCGGCCACGCGGGCGCGGAGGTCCAGTCCCGCAGCCACCAGCCACTTCTGCAAGCGGCCAGTGGCCCAGAGCGGCGCGGCCCGCCCGAACCCGCAGACGGCACCCCCCATCTCGCCGTCCCGGGGTGGCCCTGCTCTCGCTCAGCGAACGGCCACCCCGCCCGCCCGCCCGGATCTTAGCCACGCGGCCACAGCTGCCCGGCTCTACAGGCAGCTCCCGGCGGCCTGGCCCAGCGAGAAGTGTCCCTGCCTGGCCCAGCAGACAGCCCGTGCCCTCCCGGCTCTACTAACAGCCCCACCCACCCAGCGAATGGCTCCCCCCCTGAGACAGCGTGAAGGGAATCTAACCAACCCTTTACGAAATAGCGAACTGGGAACTAAAACCAGAGATTGTGTCAGACCAGAGACAAGCCAGTTCCACCCCTCCCTTCGGACACTCTGGCAAGGAGCCAGGGGCCCGCCATAGCAGAGAGGGGAAGTCACCAAAGTTCGGCCAAAGAGATACCTTCCCAGCGGAATCTACTTTAGCAGGTGTGTGACTCCCACCCACACCAGATACAAACAACCGGGAAACTTCAAAATCTCTCTGTGGGCGTGACCGTAAGGGCCAAAGGACTCTCGACCCCCCAACTCCCCCTACTGCCAGTGACGAGGGCGTGACTGTAGGGGCAGAGGGAAGCAGAGAAGACTCCCCACCCCCAAATCCCCCAACCACGAACTGAGAGGGTGTGACGGTAGGGGCGGAGGAAAACAGAGGACACTCCAGACCCCCAACTCCTCCTACCGCCAGCAGTGTGGTTGTGACTGTAGGGGCTGAGGGAAGTAGAGGGGATCCTCGACCCCCAACTCCTATTACCACCAGCAGCAACACCAATGGTCTTAGCTGCCAGATTCCGAAGGTGTGCCCACCAAAGGGGTCCGGAAAACTTAAACAATTGACTCCCAGACCACAGCTCCACAGCACTGGGGCTTAGATGAATGACAGGAGAGTGCTCAGTAGTTAGGGAAATAGAGCACTCGGTGGGGCTGAAAGTGTAACCAAATCCTTGGGGAACTGCCTCCGGTGAGCAGGACCTGGCTGGCTGGCAGGAGGAAGGGGAGGAGGGGCCGTAGAAGTGAAACAGCTCTGGACCAACAGGATTGAGAGACTCCCAGGAGCCGCCTTACAGGGATTGCTGTTGACACATTGAGGGCAAAACTCAGCCCAGAGGGCACAGCTTTGCCTACGGGAAGAGAAGAAAATGGATCTCTAAGACCTAATTTTATTTCCTATTTCATTTTAATTTTTTCTCTCCCTTTTCCCTCTCTCTCTCCCCTTCCAAGTTTTACTGCTCTTTCCATTCTCCTCTATGCTATCTATCTCCCTCTCCTTCTTTCTTTTCAAGAGCACCTACCTTCCCCTTCCCCCCAACTTTCATCCCAAGCATTACATCCTCCATTTCGAGTAACTGTCTAAATACAAATAGGTGTGCGCCCTCCCCCCGCGCCTGCAAGGTAGCCGGACCTGCAACCCACCAGCAGGTCAGGCCCAGCAACCTGGGAGTGGCAGAGCCGCCCCACGCGCCTGCAAGGTAGGTGCACCTGCTACCAACCAGCAGAACAGGCCCAGCGGCCTGCTGATGTGGTAGGCACAGTGCCCCAATTGGAGGAGGAGCAGAGCCCCTGCCCGCGCCTGCGCGGGAGACTTTGCAACTATACAAGAGTAATACAAATATATAGGGGGAAAATTCAACAACACAACAGTCTCAGTAAGCAGAAAGAAACGCGAACAGTATGAAGAGACAAGGAAAGAAAGGACCACAAGCAATGCAGGTCAACTCAACGTTAGAAGAGGTAATATCTGCAGCAGATGGAATGTCAGATAAAGAATTCAGAAGATACATGCTTCAGATGATCTGGAGTCTCAAGGAAGACATTAGACAGCAAAATCAGACAATGAAAGATCTCTTCAACAATGAAATACATAAACAAATCCAGGAAGCAAAAGATCAACTATACAGGGAGATAGAGGTTATAAAAAACAAACAAACAGAAATCCTAGAAAGGCAGGAAGCAA
Organism: Spermophilus citellus; assembly: GCF_964194105.1. Lineage (NCBI taxonomy): Eukaryota > Metazoa > Chordata > Mammalia > Rodentia > Sciuridae > Spermophilus > Spermophilus citellus. Next base: position 20,969,911 of record NC_138191.1, read on the forward strand.
TAAACCAACTTAAAAACTCAATTGAGAATACTACCAGCAGAGTAGAACACTTAGAAGATAGAACATCAGACAATGAAGACAAAGTATTTCAACTTGAAAAGAACATAGACAGCTCAGCAAGACTGTTAAGAAACCATGAGCAGAACATCCAAGAAATATGGGATAACATTAAAAGACCAAACTTAAGAGTCATTGGGATACAGAAAGGCACAGAGCTCCAAACCAAAGGAATAAACAATCTATTCAATGAAATAATTCGAGAAAACTTCCCAGACTTGAAGAACGAGACAGAATCCCAAATCCTAGAAGCCTACAGGACGCCGAATGTGCATAATCATAAGAGATCCACACCTAGACACATTATAATGAAGATGCCCAACATACAGAATAAGGAGAGAATTTTAAAAGCTACAAGAGAAAGGAAGCAGATCACATTTAGGGGTAAACCAATCAGGATAACAGCTGATCTCTCAACACAGACTTTGAAAGCTAGAAGATCCTGGAATAACATATTTCAAACACTGAAAGAAAATGGGTTCCAACCAAGAATTGTGTATCCAGCAAAATTAAGCTTCAAGATGGAAGATGAAATTAAAACCTTCCACGATAAACAAAAGTTAAAAGAATTCGCAGCTAGAAAACCATCTCTCCAAAAAATCCTCAGCAAAACATTACAGGAAGAGGAAATGGAAAATAACAATGAAAACCAACAGTGGGAGGTAGGACAGTAAAGGGGGGAAAATAATCAAAGAGGAAAACAAACCATACTCAGTAACATAAATAAACAAATATGGCTGGAAGGATAACCCATATCTCAATAATAACCCTAAGTGTTAATGGCTTAAACTCACCAATTAAGAAACACAGGCTAGTAGAATGGATCACAAAACATGACCCAACAATATGCTGCCTACAGGAGATGCATTTGATAGGAAAAGACATACATAGACTGAAGGTGAAAGGTTGGGAAAAATCATATCACTCATATGGACTTTGGAAACAAGCAGGAGTGTCCATACTCATATCAAATAAGATAGATTTCAAGCCAAAGTTAATCAAAAGGGATAAAGAGGGACACTACATACTGCTCAAAGGAACCATACACCAACAAGACATAACAATCATAAATATATATGCCCCAAACAATGGTGCAGCTATGTTCATCAAACAAACTCTTCTCAAGTTCAAGAGTCTAATAGACCACCATACAATAATCATGGGAGACTTCAACACACCTCTCTCACCACTGGACAGATCTTCCAAACAAAAGTTGAATAAGGAAACTATAGAACTCAATAACACAATTAACAACCTAGACTTAATTGACATATATAGAATATACCACCCAACATCAAGCAGTTACACTTTTTTCTCAGCAGCACATGGATCCTTCTCAAAAATAGATCATATATTATGTCACAGGGCAACTCTTAGACAATATAAAGGAGTAGAGATAATACCATGCATCTTATCTGACCATAATGGAATGAAACTGAAAATCAATGATAAAAGAAGGAAGGAAAAATCATGCATCACTTGGAGAATGAACAATAGGTTACTGAATGATCAATGGGTTATAGAAGACATTAAAGAGGAAATTAAAAAATTCTTAGAGATAAATGAAAACACAGACACAACATATCAGAATCTATGGGACACATTGAAAGCAGTTCTAAGAGGAAAATTCATTGCATGGAGTTCATTCCTTAAAAAAAGAAAAAACCAACAAATAAATGATCTCATACTTCATCTCAAAATCCTAGAAAAAGAAGAGCAAAATAACAGCAAAAGTAGTAGAAGGCAAGAAATAATTAAAATCAGAGCTGAAATTAATGAAATCGAAACAAAAGAAACAATTGAAAAAATTGATAAAACTAAAAGTTGGTTCTTTGAAAAAATAAATAAGATCGACAGACCCTTAGCCATGCTAACGAAGAGAAGAAGAGAGAGAACTCAAATTACTAGCATACAGGATGTAAAAGGCAATATCACAACAGACACTTCAGAAATACAGAAGATAATCAGAAATTATTTTGAATCCTTATACTCCAATAAAATAGAAGATAGTGAAGGCATCGATAAATTTCTTAAATCATATGATCTGCCCAGATTGAGACAGGAGGATATAGACAACCTAAACAGACCAATATCAATTGAGGAAATGGAAGAAACCATCAAAAGATTACCAACTAAGAAAAGCCCAGGACCGGATGGGTATACAGCAGAGTTTTACAAAACCTTTAAAGAGGAACTAATACCAATACTTTTCAAGCTATTTCAGGAAATAGAAAAAGAGGGAGAACTTCCAAATTCATTCTACGAGGCCAACATCACACTGATTCCTAAACCAGACAAAGATACTTCAAAGAAAGAAAACTACAGACCTATATCTCTAATGAACCTAGACGCAAAAATCCTCAATAAAATTCTGGCGAATCGGATACAAAATCATATCAAAAAAATTGTACACCATGATCAAGTAGGATTCATCCCTGGGATGCAAGGCTGGTTCAATATACGGAAATCAATAAATGTTATCCACCACATCAATAGACTTAAAAATAAGAACCATATGATCATCTCGATAGATGTGGAAAAAGCATTCGACAAAGTACAGCATCCCTTTTTGCTCAAAACTCTTGAAAAAATAGGGATAACAGGAACATACCTCAACATTGTAAAAGCAATCTATGCTAAGCCCCAGGCTAGCATCATTCTGAATGGAGAAAAATTGAAGGCATTCCCTCTAAAATCTGGAACAAGACAGGGATGCCCTCTCTCACCACTTCTGTTCAACATAGTTCTCGAAACACTGGCCAGAGCAATTAGACGAAAGAAATTAAAGGCATAAAAATAGGAAAAGAAGAACTTAAACTATCACTATTTGCAGATGACATGATTCTATACCTAGCAGACCCAAAAGGGTCTACAAAGAAACTATTAGAGCTAATAAATGAATTCAGCAAAGTGGCAGGATATAAAATCAACACGCATAAATCAAAGGCATTCCTGTATATCAGCGACAAACCTTCTGAAATGGAAATGAGGACAACCACTCCATTCACAATATCCTCAAAAAAAAATAAAATACTTGGGAATCAACCTAACAAAAGAGGTAAAAGACTTATACAATGAAAACTACAGAACCCTAAAGAGAGAAATTGAAGAAGATCTTAGAAGATGGAAAAATATACCCTGTTCATGGATAGGCAGAACTAACATCATCAAAATGGCGATATTACCAAAAGTTCTCTATAGGTTTAATGCAATGCCAATCAAAATCCCAATGGCATTTCTTGTAGAAATAGAGAAAGCAATCATGAAATTCATATGGAAAAACAAAAGACCCAGAATAGCAAAAACAATGCTAAGCAGGAAGTGTGAATCAGGTGGTATAGCAATACCAGACTTCAAACTATACTACAGAGCAATAGTAACAAAAACAGCATGGTATTGGTACCAAAACAGGCGGGTGGACCAATGGTACAGAATAGAGGACACAGAAACCAACCCACAAAACTACAACTTTCTTATATTTGATAAAGGGGCTAAAAGCATGCAATGGAGGAAAGATAGCATCTTCAACAAATGGTGCTGGGAAAACTGGAAACCCATATGCAACAAAATGAAACTGAATCCCTTTCTCTCGCCATGCACAAAAGTTAACTCAAAATGGATCAAGGAGCTTGATATCAAATCAGAGACTCTGCGTCTGATAGAAGAAAAAGTTGGCTACGACCTACACACTGTGGGGTCGGGCTCCAAATTCCTCAATAGGACACCCATAGCACAAGAATTAATATCTAGAATCAACAAATGGGACTTGCTCAAACTAAAAAGTTTTTTCTCAGCAAAAGAAACAATAAGAGAGGTAAATAGGGAGCCTACATCCTGGGAACAAATCTTTACTCCTCACACTTCAGATAGAGCCCTAATATCCAGAGTATATAAAGAACTCAAAAAATTAGACAATAATATAACAAATAACCCAATCAACAAATGGGCCAAGGACCTAAACAGACACTTCTCAGAGGAGGACATACAATCAATCAACAAGTACATGAAAAAATGCTCACCATGGCTAGCAGTCAGAGAAATGCAAATCAAAACCACCCTAAGATATCATCTCACTCCAGTAAGATTGGCAGCCATTATGAAGTCAAACAACAACAAGTGCTGGTGAGGATGTGGGGAAAAGGGTACACTTGTACATTGTTGGTGGGACTGCAAATTGGTGCAACCAATTTGGAAAGCAGTATGGAGATTTCTTGGAAAGCTGGGAATGGAACCACCATTTGATCCAGCTATTTATTCCCCTTCTGGGTCTATTCCCTAAAGACCTAAAAAGAGCATGCTACAGGGACACTGCTACATCGATGTTCATAGCAGTACAATTCACAATAGCAAGACTGTGGAAGCAACCTAGATGCCCTTCAATAGATGAATGGATAAAAAAAATGTGGCATTTATACACAATGGAGTATTACTCTGCATTAAAAAATGACAAAATTATAGAATTTGGAGGGAAATGGATGGCATTAGAGCAGATTATGCTAAGTGAAGCTAGCCAATCCCTAAAAAAACAAATGCCAAATGTCTTCTTTGATATAAGGAGAGTAACTAAGAACAGAGTAGGGAAGAATAGCATGAGATGATGACTAACATTAAACAGGGATGAGAGGTGGGAGGGACAGGGAGAGAGAAGGGAAATTGCTTGGAAATGGAAGGAGACCCTTAGGGTTATACAAAATTACATAAAAGAGGAAGTGAGGGGAAAGGGAAAAATAATACAAGGGGGAGAAATGAATTACAGTAGAGGGGGTAGAGAGAGAAGAGGGGAGGGGAGGGGAGGGGAGGGGAGGGGGGATAGTAGAGGATAGGAAAGGCAGCAGAATACAACAGACATGAGTATGTCAATATGTAAATCAGTGGAAGTGTAACTGATGTGACTCTGCAATCTGTTTACGGGGTAAAAATGGGAGTTCATAACCCACTTGAATCAAAGTGTGAAATATGATATATCAAGAACTATGTAATGTTTTGAACAACCAATAAAAAAAAAATCACAATGAGATACCACTCCATACCTGCTGGAACAGCTATAATCAAACCAATACATAGGGGTTGAGGATGTAGCTCAGAAGTGGAGCACTTGCTTCCCATATGCAAGGCCCTGGGTCCTCTCACCAGCATCACCTACAAAAACAAAATAAAAAAATCAAAACCAACTAACCAAACAAAAGCCCCTTACAAGGCCAACTTTGAGTGCTGGTGGGAATGTAAAATGGTATAGCTTCTTTGAAGAGTAGCTTGTCAATTTCTTAAAAAGTTAAATTTACCATAAAATCCAGAAATTACCCTTCTTGAATTCTACCCAAGAGAAACAAAATGCCTATCCACACAAAGATATGTACGCAACTGACTGTAGCAGTGTTATCCTGCTAGTCGAAAATCCTGAAATAATTCAATTGCTTACCAATTGGTGAGCAGATAAATAAAATATAACTTACCCACACAATGGAACACTATGCCACAATATGGATGAATCTCATAAACATTACATTTTATCAACGTAGCCAAATGCAAAATACTGCATATTGTATGTTTCCATCTATGTGAACTGTGCAGAAAGGAGAGATGTGGAGACAGAAAGTAAATTAGTGCTTGCCTATTTATTTAACGGGGATTAACTGCAAAGAGGTACAAAGGAATGCTTTGGGGTAGATTTTGATGCTGGATCCATAGCTCTATAAATTTACTAAACATCTTTAAGTTATATACTCACAATGGGTGAATTTTTATAATAGGTAAGTTATACCTCAATAAAGCCAGTGTTTAGAAAGTTTGAGAGGCGCTTTTCAAGAACAACCCCACTTCTCCCTCATGCTCAAATGCCAGTCCCCAGGGAACTTGGTCCCCAGCCTTCTTTGCTCCTGATTTTTGGCGGATGATTTTCAACTTGGAAGTCTGCATCAATTACTATGGAATTATTTCAAAATATAAGCGTTGAAGAGAACCTCCCCATTTTTCTTGCTCCCCTATAATTCTGATAGGCCCTAGGACAGAAAAGTGGCTAGCATATATAATTTGAAAATGTTCCCCAGGTCACTGGGATCTATACTATACTTCCTGGGTAAATTAATCCAAACCCACAGCTTCAATGGATGGCGTCCTACAGAATGATAAGTATTGATCCAATTATGTTGGCTGTATTACAAATGATCCTCAAACTTAGTGGCTTAACTCCAACAATATTTCTTTTGCTCATGAATCTGCAAATGAGGCACAGCTTGGTGACGATAATTGGTCTCTGCTCCGCTAGGTGTCTTGAAGGCTGAGGGCTGGGGTTATCTGTGGGTCACTCATTCTCATGTATGTTGAGTCAGTGCAGGGGCATCTGGAGCACCTGCTAGGTTTCTTTACATCTGTAAAGAGATCTCTTTACCTCTCTCCATGTGATCTCTTTAGCATGGCAGCTTTAGGGTGGCCAAAATTCTTGCATGGTGATTAAGAGTTCTAAAGGCATATGGAGAGGGCGGGGAGAGAGAGATAGTCATCTTTATCATCTTTCCTGACCTAGCCTTGGAAAACATGTGGGGTCACTTCTGCTGCATCATATTGTTTGAAATAGTTACATAGAACCTCCTAGGTTCAAGAGGAGGGAACACAGACCCCCATCTCTCTCTCTCTCTCTCTCTCTCTCTCTCTGTTTAATTTTTTTAAAAAAATTGTGTTGGACACAATACATTTATTTGATTAATTTATTTTTATGTGGTGCTGAGGGTCAAACCCCGTGCCTCCATGTGCTAGGCAGGTACTCTACCACGGAGCCACAACCCAACCCTCCCATCTCTTAATGGAGAGATTGTAACATCCCATCTCGAGAAGACCATGCAGAGTGAGATAGCGACTGTTTTGGACATCTTTGAAAAATATAACCTTCTGTAATTGCTTCAAGCTTTTCTTTTCCTCAAGCTTCCAAATAATCCCAACTCCATTTTTGCACTCTGATCAGGACCTGGCTTTCAATCTCACTAAGAAATTGCCTCAAGGAGTAGAGAATTTCCACAAACTCTTACTGCCACATCCCCCAGTCCTCCCTCGTCTCTGTGCATCTATTCTTTCTTCCCTCCTAAAGGGGCAATGGCCACTCCCTGCTGTCAGCTGAGGCCTCTCCAGCATTTGGATACCTGCTTCTACCCCACAATCCTGGCCCCCTCAAGCATATTCTCCAGCATCATCAGATTTTCTTACTACTGGATCGTTCCTGTCAGCATACAAAAATGCTGATTTTTATTTTATGTTCCAAAGAAACCCTTATGTAATCCCATCCCCCCTCAGCCTCTACCTTTGTTCTTTCTTTTTTTTCCAGCTAAACTCATTGTTTATATGTGCTGTCTCCAGATCTCTCCCATTTTCTCTTGAACCCATTCCAATCAAGGTTTGCCCTCATCCCACTGAAACTGTTCTCTTTAAGGCCATTAATGATTTTCATGGTGCTATAGTCAGTGATTGTTTCTCAGTCAATGTTCTTGACCCATACACAGCATCTGACACTCTGAATTGTTTTCATTTGTGAGATGCTTTTTTTTTTTTTTTTTTTCTCCACTGGCATCTGAGACAACAAACTCTCTTAGCTTTTTCTCTGAATTTTCTGGTACCTGACTTTTTCCACTCATTTCCTTTTCCTCTTCATCTTCTTGACCTCTGAATGTTCCAATACCCAGAGCCCGGTCCTTGGGTGCTGCTGTAGTGTGTCGTGTGTCATTTAATTTACCTGGAAATTTGTTTTCCTAGAATCCCTTTCTCTGGATAGTTCCACATTGGAGTTGGCCATAGAGGAACTTACATGAGATTTGGAAAGTGGAAATGAAACAGCAGGCTTTGCTTTGGAAGTTGTCATAGTCAGATGTCATTGGTCAGGACAAGTGCACAGATGCCCAGCAGTTTCCAGCAGACCCTTGCTCTCCTTCTGTCCCTGTCCAGTTCTTCTCCACAACTGCTGGCCCTACTGACCAAAAGTCTGGCCTCAGGCTTGCCACTGAACACTTGACTATGTCCTAGGGAAGCGCTAGCCACACCAAGGCCAAAAAGCATCACACAGATAGCCACAGGTCCCCCTTCATAGGAGTTGGACGTTTCTGCCTTCCCACATTTAATCAGCTCCTTCCCTCATCAACCAATTCTGCTTCCAGGTCTTTCCCTAACTCCTTCCACAATTTTGAAAGGTCTCATTCTTATAATAATTCCCTTATTCCATAAGTTTTGTGACGACTCTGCCCCCTCACTAAATCCTAACACCCAAAGTTTCAGTTATTGGTTCCAAAAGTGGATCCAGAGGAATCGAACCTTAAGGGGGAGTCTCAAGTTGAGTCACTAATCCAACTAGTTTTTTAAAATATTTTTTAGATGTTGATGGACCTTTATTTTATTCATTTATTTATATGTGGTGCTGAGAATCGAACCCAGTGCCTCACATATGCTAGCCCCAGCCCCAGCCCTTCCAACTAGATTTGATGACATTAAGTACCACACTGCCGATGATCAAGTATCCACTGGAATGAAGTGTCAAAACTACCTAAACGACTGCCTACAGTCCCCTGTAATCAAGCTCCTAGAGAAAGCGGGGCATTGAATGACAAGAGGTTGCTGCCACATACGATTTTAGTGCAAATAAAAGATATAAGGAACGTAGTTACTTCTAAATGAACTGGAAAGCTTGGGTTAAAGAAAAAAGACTAGGGCTGGGAATGTAGCTCTGTGGGTAGAGCTCTGTCCTAGCATGTGTGCGGCTATGGGTTCAATTCCCAGCGCTTCAAGTAAAAACTAAAATGAGCTCAATGCTTTCCATTCCCAGATCCACATCCAGGTGATGATCCAGAAAGCTTCTATGACTGCCCTGAAAGGAAACTTTACCTTCTGTAGGTGCAGGGCTAAGATTTTTGAAATCTAAACCCAAGGTCTAATCTTGAAGATGGCTGATTTATAGTGCAAAGAGAATTTACATCTGTGAATGTAAGAAAAGTTGTTGAACTGTGAATTGTATGGCCTGTCACTTATATCTTTAAAAAGCTGTTATGAAAAAAAAAATTCAAAACCTTGAAGTGCCTTTATGTAAAAGTCAGGGCATTAGGCTGGAGCTATTGCTCAGTGTTAAAGTGCTTGCCTACCATATGCCCTGGGCCAATCCCCAGTACTGCCCCAAATACCCCAAACACAAAACAATAACAATAAAGTCAGGGCACTAATTGGAAAGAAGATGGATCCTGAAGATTGGGATGGTGATCTCTGGATAATTCCTGATGCAACTGAGGACCTCAAACCCTAAATTCTGCAAAGCCTTCTTTGTGGTTCAAGCCAACCTTCTTCCCTCAGAGGAAGTTAGTCTCCCCTGTCCTCACAACCTGTAATGATCATTCCAGAAGAGGGTCAGTTGGAAGGGACTGCTGATTTTCACGAGGACCTGCCCCACCATAGACCAGGTTATAGTTCCATCTGCAAATCCCTGATGAAGGTGGGACATCGTCTCATCCAATCTCATGGCTTTAAGTGACATTTCTGTGCTGAAATGTAGGACTTCAGATACGTCTTTCCTGAGTTAGAGACTCAAGCAGTCAGTTGCTTTCTTTACATCTCCACTGGGCATCTCAAAAGGGCCATGTTAAAAATGAGCCCCTTTACCAGTCATAGTGATACATGCCCCTATAATCCCAGCTGCTTGGGAGGCTGAGGCAGGAGGATCAGGAGTTCAAAGCCAGCTTCAGTAAGGGCGAGGTACTAAGCAACTCAGTGAGACCCTGTCTCTAAATAAAATACAAAATAGGGCTGGGAATGTGGCTCAGTGATTGAGTGCCCCTGAGTTCACTCCCTGGTACCGCCCCTCCAGCCCTCCCTCCCCAAAAAGACTGAGCCCTTTTTATTCCTCTCCTCTGGACTTGACCCTCTGTGGTCTTCCCTGTCTGAATTAATGGCGGCTCCCTGGTTAACATTCTTGGGGTCTTCCCTTTCTCTTCCATTCACATCTAAAACATTATCTGCTCTTGTCGGTACCTTCTTGCTATATCCAGAACTTGTCACTTCCGCTATCAGCACTGCCATCATCCTGGTCTCTGGGACCTCGCACCAGTGTTGTTGTTTCTAGCTTTGCCCCCTTCACTATATTTCCAGCACAGTGACCAGGGCCATCCTGTTGAAATACAAGTCAGATCACGTTCTTACTTTGCTCAAAACCTGACAATGGCTTCCCATTTCCCTTGGGTGTAAGCCAAAATCCTTCCAATGGCCTGTGCCACCCTGGATGACCTGTCCCCTCTCCCTTCCACCCCCTCTGACCTCATCTCTCTCTACTATTCTCCTTATTGCTCTACCTGCCCTGCTGGTTGCTTTAGGGGTTCACCTCACCTCAGGACCTCTGTGAGATGCCTATCCCCCAAAGAGCCACTTGCCTTTTAAGTCACTTCCTCTGTGAGACCAGCCCTGGGATCCTACTTAAAAATTTCAAGCTCCCCTTCACTCTTGACATTCTTCATGTTTCTTCCTTATTATCGTTTTCCTGCATGCTGTATTTATAAGTAGAGATTTTTGTCTTTTTTTCCTCTCCACTACTTTTTCCTCAGTATCTAAAACTGTGCATGGCACTCCGTGGAGCCTTGAGAAGAAATGATTGACAGAAAAAATAAAAGTATGTAAAGCAACATGGTATATAGTAAGTACTCAATTAAGTTAACTGTTGCTATTAACTGATTGTTTCAACCCTAAAGCTGGCAGGTGTCTTAGACTTCCCCTCTCTCTCCCCTTCCCATATCTAGCTAATCCTGGAATTCTATAGCAACTATCTTAGCTACTCCTTCATTTCTCACTTGGGTTATCGTCACAGGTTCCAGATGGGAATCCTGCCCTTTTCTCCCTATTTATTTTTTTAAAATATTGCTGCTGGAATTAGTTTCTAAATTGCAAATCTGATCATGTCAATCCTTGCTTAAAATTCTCCACAGGCTCCTCCAGACCCTTCAGGATCAAGTTTACACTCCTTTCTTGATTCTACCCTTTGACCTCTTCTCCTGAGGCTCTTCCTCACACCCTCTGCTCTCACCAGACACAGCCAGTTGATGTTCCCCAAAGAATAATGCCGAGTTATATGCCCTTGCTTTTGCATATGCAGTCCCTGCTGCCTGCAGTGCCCTTTTCTTTCTTCTCTCTTTAAAATCCCACTAATCGCACTCATCTTTCACATCTCATCGGAAGCATGACGGATTCTAGAAGTTCTTCTTGACCTCTCAGTCTGATTTAGAAAGCTCTTTCTGTGCACATCCCCACTGAAGCACTCAATTGCTCCTCTGCTGGTCTGTTTCCCCACCAGTGAACACAATCTGAGGGTAAGAGCCGTGTCACACTGTGCTAGCACAGGAGGAAGAAGCCTTTGCTGAATTAGTGATGGCCATACGGCTAAGACTGTTCGATTTTAGAGGCTGCCTGGTCTGGGAGAAGAGAGGTGAGCAGGAGGCCAGGAAGCAAGACATCCCTGCGAGGGATAAGCTCAGGTGGACTTCTCTTGGGGTTCATGAGAAGCCACTTCAGATAGCGTAAGGAAAGGGACAGACTCTATAAAATGGCAATGACAATGCACTTTGTAATTCTGGCATGAAAAATATTTCTGATATTTCTGCTTTCTCAGTCACTTCCTCGGTGAGGCCCGGGTGAGATCTTGTTACGTCCCTTTAATGGAAAATCCCAGCCTGCCTTGACTCATCTGAAATCATCCAGGAGAAAGAGTTTGGGTTCATGATTGAGTTGGAGTATTGCCTCATGGTGATGGCAGCAAGAGTCCTTTCCAAACAGAGAAGAACTTCAGGTGTTAGCTCACTTTGGAGAGCTTTGGGCTTCCTTCTGATTTTTTCCTCTCTGGATACTTCTCTCTATAATAAAGTTTGTGCGGCCTTGAACAAACAAACAAACAACCTTTCCCTTTATGCTTTCATCAAAGAGAAGGTAAAACGTGCAGTGTGCACTGGTCTCCTGCAAATCTTGAGCTGAAACCTTGAAGCTTCTGGGATTTTCTTTTATGAGAGACACTGGGGTCCCTCACAGATGCTTTTAATAAATACTTGAAATGAGAAGATTTTCTTTTTCTTCTGTAGTTTTAAAATTGGTGTATTACATTTGTACATAAAGGTGAGGATTGTTGTTGCGTGTTTGTACATGCACACAATATAACAATATGATTTGGCTAATATTCCAGAATGTTCCCTTTTCCTCCCTCCTCCTGATCCTTTTCCTCTACTCCACGGGTCTTCCTTTGATTTTCATGAGACATCCCCCCGCCCCACAACACCTTTCTTTTCCTTTTTCTTCTCTAGATCCACAGATGAGAGAAAACACATGATCCTTGACCTTCTGAGTTTGGCTTATTTTACTTAACATATTCTCTCTGGTTCCATTCATTGTCCTGCAAATGATGGAATTTCATTTTTCCTTATGTCTGAATATAACTCCGTTGTGTGTGTGTGTGTGTGTATGTGTATGTGTGTATAATGTTTTTCTTTATCCATTAATCTGTTAATGGACACATAGGCTGGTTCCATACTTCAGCTATGGTGAATTGTGCTGCTATAAACATTCATATACATGTATCACTGTAGTATGCTGACTTTAATTCTTCAGGATAAATATTGAAGAGTGGTATAGCTGGGTCATATGGTGGTTCCATGCCTAGTCTTTTGAGGAACTTTCATACTGCTTTCCATAGTGTTTGTACTAATTTCTAATCCTACCAATAGTGTAAAAATGTTCATTTTTTTTCTCCACATCCTCTTCAGAACTTATTATGGTTTGTATTCTCTTTTATGTGGTGGGGGCGGGAGGGCGGTACCAGACATTGAACTCAGGGTCACTGAGCCACATCCCCAGTGCTATTTTGTATTTTATTTAGAGATAGGATCTCACTGAGTTGCTCAGCACCTCACAGTTGCTGAGGCTGGCTTTGAACTTGTGATCCTCTTGCCTCAGCCTCCTGAGGCATTGGGATTACAGCTGTGAGCCACTGTGCCAGGCTTACTTTTTTTTTTTTTAATATATATTTTTAGTTGTAGATGGATACAATATCTTTATTTTATTTTTATGTGGTACTGAGGATTGAAGCCATTGCCTTCCATATATGAGGCAAGCACTCTACCACTGAGCCAAAACCCTAGCCCTTATTGTTTGTATTCTTTTTTTTTTTTTAAAGAGAGAGTGAGAGAGGAGAGAGAGAGAGAGAGAGAGAGAGAGAGAGAGAGAGAGAGAGAGAGAGAGAAGAGAATTTTTTAAATATTTATTTTTTAGTTCTCGGCAGACACAACATCTTTGTTGGTATGTGGTGCTGAGGATCGAACCCGGGCCGCAAGCATGCCAGGCGAGCGAGCTACCGCTTGAGCCACATCCCCAGCCCATTGTTTGTATTCTTGATGGCTGTTGATCTAACTGGAGTGAGATGAAATCTCAGTTTTGATTTGCATTTCCCTAATTGCTAATGATGCTGAACATTTTTTTTTTCATATATTTATTGGCCATTTGTATTTCTTTTGAAAACATCTGTTTAATTTATTTACTCATTTATTGAGTTATTTGGCTTTTTATGGGGTTAAGTTTTTTGAGTTCTTTGTATATTCTAGGTATTAACTTTCTGTCAGAGGAGTAGCTAGCAAATATTTTCTGTAGGTTCTCTCTTGACCTTCCTAATTGTTTCTTTTGCTGTGCAGAAACTTTTTAATTTGATGCCATCCCATTGATTAACCCTTGACATTCTTTCCTGAGCTTTAGGGATCCTTATTTAGAAAGTCATTGCCTGTGTCTGTATGTCAGAGTGTTGACCCTACGTGTGATTTGGGAGTTTCGTAGTTTCTGGTCTAATTTCTAGACCTTTGATTCATTTTGAGTTGACTTTCCTGTAGGGTGAGAGGTGAGGATCCTTCTTCTCCATATGGGTTTTCTGAGTGGATTTCCAGACACAGAGAGGCATCCTGATTGGTGGGGCAGAGGTAGCCAGAGTGGATGAGGCGTGGTGGGGGAGGGGGGGAAAGAAAGGTGATGTGAAGGCCCAGAAAACCCCCTCCCCACAAAGGCACTCCCGATGGTGAGCATAGCACCCCCTCATTCGACTGTAGGGATTGCATCCTTTTCAAATAAGCTGCGGTAAGAAAAGGGCCAAATGTTTAAGCAACCCTTAGAGGGTTTGTAATTACAACTCCCACTGAGGCACATGAGATGGGAAAAGGGTGAGAGAGGACAGTTTGGTTTGGAACAGACTGTGGTAATGGAAAGCAATCTGTTCACGGAGAGGTCTTGGAGGGCAGGGAAAGCAAAAATAAAACTAGGCAAGTGGAATGGATAAGTAATGAGAGAGGCAATGATGGCTACTTTATAATTTCTGAGAAAATACCAACATTAATAAATCCTGAAAGACTTGTATAGGATGTTGGAGATGAAGGAGGGGACTGTCTTAGAACAGCCAGTGACAAGGAGGGACAAAGTGAAGAGGAGAGGAGAACTACCCGTAACAGAAAATAACATAAGCTAGAAGAACTAACGGACACTGACCTGCCATTTGTTTCATGTGAGTATAGAGTACATCTGTCTCTATCGTTTCCTTCCCTCCAAAAATGTCAACCATTCTTATAAATATTCATCTTCACGTAGCTAGGAGAGGATGATTTTAGATTTATAAAATTTTAGTGCTGGGGTTTAGAGGTCAGCACTTCCAACTGAAGTCCAAGGAGGAGATGTGATTTGTGCAGTATCACATTCCCAGGTAACACCCCGATTTCCCTTCCAGGGTTCTTTCCACAAGGACAGGTGTTCCCAGTTTCTTAAAATAAGAAGATCCCCCTCTTAATGTCAAATATGTTGAACAGCATTGCATGATCTTGGCTGTGCATTTCAGCATTCACTGGCAACAAAAATTATATTCAGTAACGCTTATAAAGTCTCCTGCACCGTGTTTATTAGGATGGCACCCATGTGCACTTGAAAATGCATGGTATGTCTGTGAGGGGCACATGGAGTTTCAGACTCTTTGTAGCCTGGTGCTCAAATAGTTCCAGCTTATGGGCTGGAAAGAGGACTGAGTGTCAGGATGAGTCAGCTTTTTTCAAACCAAGAATGAAAAGAAGTAATTCCACTCTCTTAAGAAACAAAGGAGGAATTGGGTGACATGAAGTACCTTAGTTGAGAAAGAATTCCACCCGACTTTGGTTAATTTCAGACCACAGAAGGGGGTCCCATTTCATGAACTTGGACCCACAGCTTTGGTCTTGTCAGGATCATCCCCAGGGGCTCTGTCAAGCAGTAGACTGAGAATAAAGCAGAACAGAGGAGCAAGCATGGCTCTTCTGTCTTCATACTGGGAAGGAAATCCATTCCAAAATGGGGGAGAGAATGAAGGTGTTTTGGCTCTGTTTTGGGAACTGGAGGAAAGATGGAGCAGGTGGGAAGGAGAAGCCCGATGGTTGTCGAGGCCCTAGGCCTGGGAATCACTGAGCCTGGGGAATCTGTAGGTTCACAGATGGGAATCCTTAAAGTAAGCTACCACGTATCGAACACCTGCTGTGTGCTGGGCAATCTGCTACACGCTTCACATAGACCTTTCATTGAATCCTCACAGTAGCACTTGGAGATAGACCCTATTACTATCCCCATTCACAGTTGAGGATAAAAAGCTTAGAGAAGCTTTGTAACTTGTCAAAGATCTCAGGCCTGGAATTGGAACCCAGACAGATTCTAAAGCTCCTGTTCCTTGCTTCACCATAGCAAGCAAGAGTACAGTAAGCTCAATCCGGCTAATGCATGGAAAGTGCTTAGTGCTGTGTATGGGTGTTATGATTTGGATATGAGGTGTCCCCCAGAACCTCATTGCATGAGACAATGCAAGAATGTTCAGAGGTGAAATGATTAGATTATGAGAAGTGTAATCTAATTGAGGATTAATCCACATAAATGGATTAACTGGGTAGTAACTGTAGGTGGGTAGGGTGTGGCTAGAGGAAGTAGGTCCCTGGGGGTGAGTGGAGCTCTCTCCCTCTGATTCCTCTGCCAGGCCCTCTACCTAAGTTTCTGCCTCACTTGGCCCCAGGGCTATGTAGTCAGTCACCATGAACTGAACCTCTGAAACTGTGAGCCAAAATACACTTTTCGTCCTCTAAGTTGTTTTTGTCAGTTCTTTTGGTCACAGTAATGAATATCTGACTAAAACACATCTCCTCATATGGGGATGATGATTATCAGTACCTTCAACATCACTTTGGGAATCTAAATCATATAAAAGATCAACAATACTGGGAATGGTAAGAAAATTAGAGTGTGAAATTACTCAGGATGAAGTTAAAAAGAAAGAGAGAAAGATAGAGAGGGAGGGAGGGAGGGAGGGAGGAAAGAAGGAAGGAAGGAAGGAAGGAAGGAAGGAAGGAAGGAAGGAAGGAAGGAAGGAAGGAAGGAAGGAAACTGTGACCTGAGTCAGGGAGAGAAACCTGCCACCTCAGGGTAGTGACTGAGCCGAGGTATGGCTAGGAACAGAGTTTCAATGTGGATGTTGCAACCTGCCAGGGATGACCAGGTTCCTTCCCCCAGGGTGACAGGGATTGTCAGCAATGCAAGGGGCATCGTCTGAGAGAGGCAGAATGTGGGTGAACCCTGCATGAGGGAGGCCAGCTCCTAGAGTTTGATTGAGGTTCAGAGACAAGATCATTTCATTAGTCTTATTTAATATTTTCCATTTTCTTGTGTCCCATGGTGTGAGGGGGACATCTGCCAGAAAATGACATCATAATGGAAAAATACAGAGGTGGCCAGGATCCAGAGCAGTTGGGATTCCATGGTAGAAAAGAGTGACTGAGTACTAATTAGTTAATGCACTTGCTAAACCAGGAGTGTCCCTTTGAAACGTTAGTCAAAATCTGTTTTAAAAAAACACGGAACACTTCAAAAGTAGTTTTACCACTATATGTAAAAAGGAGGCCATGGCTTTCTGGATTGAATTTTCAAAATTTATAAGTTTCATTTTCAGAGAATTAAAATTGTATATATGTAGTAAAAATGTCTTTTAGTTTCAAGCAGTGTTTTAAAAACCCTCATTCCCAATGCAGTTGATTCATTCTCCAGAGAGAAAAGTTCTTCTGCAGAGAACCATCTAATCCGTGAAACTGGCTTTACGGTTCCTGTTAGGGGATAAGATTTTTCTACTTAATTTGACCAAGTGATTGAACAGGTTTTGTGGAATTTGGCGAATTTTCCTGTGGAAGTTGATATATATTTTTTTCTTTTTATTAACTGACAACAAGGAGGTACATATAACGACGATATCCATAGATGCTAATGCATTGTTTGCGATAATAGTTAATTTGAGGAGGCTTAGACAGTTTGTGCTCCTGAAAATTGCTCAAAAACAAGACTGAGCCATCCTGGAAAGACTGATGAAATAGGAAGTCTCAACATTTTTAAAGGCCTCTTTGGCGCACCATTTCCAAGGTTTATAGTGAGAGGGAGAAAATCTATTAACACGTCAGTATCTTCAGGTGACATCAACACCAATTGTCTAGAGAATGTCAGAACTCACGTAAAGAGGTTGGTGCTCTGATGACAAGAAATGCATCATAATAGGGACAAATGGGTGTTAATAACATAAGTGGTCTGGGACAGGCACTGCACGGTAAATAAGGGCTATTACAAAGTCTGATTAGGATGGCAGACCACTGAGGACAGAAAATATGTCTCATTCGTCCATATTATGTACCCAGGAAGGGAAGCTGGCCTGAGAGTTGACTATGAAAAAGAATTTGAATGTTTCTCTCATAAGCTGAGATTCTCAAACTTTACTGGTCTGGGCTCTACTTTGTATGACCTGGGCCTGTCCTCAGCCATGAGGGTTATTGCAGTTGGAAATGCCTCTGAATTGACCCATCCCTGTCTGGAGCTCCAGTGAGACCCCTCGGTTCTCTCGATCATTTCTAAAAGAAATTGGGGAATCACTGGGACTTTATGTGTCAACTTGACTGGCCTGTGGGGTGCTCAGGTATTTGGTACAATGTTTATTCCAAATATACAGGTATTTCTGTAGGGTTGTTTCTAGTTGGGATTAATATTCAAATACAGAGAGTAAGAAGAGGCCCAAATAGAGGTGGGCCTCATTCAATCTTTTGCAGGCCTAAAATGAAAATGTTGATTGTTCCCTCAATAAGAGAGAATTCCTGCTGCCTGCACACAGCCCCCGACTTGGAGACATTTCTTACCTTGCCTTGTAAACCTCATGTGGATATCTTGGCTTGATGGACCTGAGTCATGTGTAGAACACTAACTGCAAAGAATCTGAGAAAGGTGTTTTTTAGCTCTTCAGCTCATTGACCTAGGAAAGGACTTTAGAAGAGAGTTGGAGTGGGCAACAAATGCCTGAGTTGATGGCTTTGTCATGTCACCACCCTACTGCTCTCCATATCCACGTGTGGTACAAAACGACAGTGAGAGCCCTAAATCAAATGCATGTTAATTTTCCATCTGAAGGGGATCTCAGAAATCATCTAGATCAGCAGTTTTCAAACTCTGGTTTGCAGGTTGTTGGGGTTAGGGGGTGGGGGGCGGGGCAGGAGGACATTAGGGACTGCCCCAGCAATCAGGGAAGAAGATCTGGGGAGGTGAAGGTCAAATACCCACTAACAGGTTCTGGGCTTAAAAAAAAAAAAGGATCGCAAACCACTGGGTAATTGAACTTTTTCCTTTTTACTGATTAGAAAACAGAAATTCAGAGATGGAAATGCCTTGCCCCAGGTCACAGAACTAGTGAATGGTAAAGCTGAGATGGAAACCAAGAGTCCTGTGCTCCTTCCCCAACTGCAATGTGACACCTTAAAGGAGTGTCCACTGGGAAATGTACAGGATGCAGGACTTTCTGGGTCCAGCACAGATGGTGATAATCATGTGAATTTGGCCTAACACCCCTGTCCCAGGATAGTTGTCCTTGACCCGCCAGGTTCCACCACCTCTCACTGTGCTTTGCCTCTTGAGTACTGAGCACAGTTACTATGAAGAATTTCATCTTCGTATTGCTTTACGTTTGTCTCCTTTGCTGGAAGGTAAGCTCCAAGGAGTAAGGACTAGGCTGATCTTGTTCTTCTCTATGTCCTCAGAATGTGTCCAGTTCCAGTGGACGCTTCAAACTCCAGGAGTGGAAGTCAGGGCAGTAAGGACAGGCCCTGCCTCAAGTTGTCATTACAGGGAGGGAGTGGTGACTTCCTGGCTCCCTCTGTGGTCAAGGATGGCAGACTGAGTTCCACCCTGAGCTGGGTCTCTATTTCCTTTTCTGTTAAATGTGGCTAATAATCTCATTCTAATATGACTGTTTTGAGGAGGAAAGAGAATGGCTGTAGGTTGAACCTGAACATGGACTCAGATCTTTCAGGGCTGGTCA
This sequence comes from Spermophilus citellus, assembly GCF_964194105.1. Classification (NCBI taxonomy): domain Eukaryota; kingdom Metazoa; phylum Chordata; class Mammalia; order Rodentia; family Sciuridae; genus Spermophilus; species Spermophilus citellus. Next base: position 20,989,340 of record NC_138191.1, read on the forward strand.
AACCTGTAGAACAGTAATTCCTGCTTAGGTGTTCTGATACTCAAGGAAGATAGCTAAGAACATGAGGACTTTGGCTGGTCCCCAGGTCCTTGGGATTCTGCTCCTTCTTTTTAACAGAGTCTTCATTTCTATAGTCTGACAAAAAAAAAAAATCATAATACATGTAAATTGTAGGAAAAAATAGAACATGTAGATTTTACAAAGAAGAAAATAAAAAACTACTTGTGATCTCCTTCCCAACATTAATATTTTGGCATGCGTCATCTCAGCCTTTACACACACACACACACACACACACACACACACACACACGTAAGCTGTTGATAGACCTTTATTTATTTATTTATATGTGGTGCTAAGAATAGAACCCAGTGCCTCACACATGCCAGGCAAGTGCACTACCGCTGAGTCACAGCCCCAGCCCCTCTGCCTTTTTAAAATATTCTTGTTTATATGTCATAGCTCATGCAGCTTGCAACCTGTGTGTTTTTACTAATAATATTTTATGAATATTTTCATATTTTAAATGTTCTTAGATAATTATGGTTTTCCTATATTTACTCTTTTAATTTTGATTTGAGACCTTTTGTGTTTTCTAAGGTAAGTATTTAGTGTGAAAAATTTCACTGTCAGGGTTGGGGATGTGTGTTAGGATTGGGCCAGATGCAAACTTCACGGATCAGCTCAGCACAGCTTTTATTCAGGAACGGAGTGATGCCTCCGATGGACCCATTTTCCTGGTGGAAAATGAACGATCTGCCAAAGGGGGTTATACTGAGAGGTGACTCAATTAATGAGCAGGTCAGTTTGGGCTATCTTTACTGGGCCAGATGGAAGGTATGGGGTCAGTGGTCAGTAGCTGGAAAATAATTTATTTGGGGTAGGGTCAATGCTTTGGCCCCTTCCCAGAAACTGTCATTTCATACCTGATGGATATCTCCTCCCCGTGGTCTGTCTTGTCACTGGGAAAGAATGTATTGGGAAAGGATCGGTGTATTGCCTTCTCTCTCATTCTTTCTCCCTCGGCCACATTATTTTTGGGTTTGTCATTTTCCATATCCAACAATGTGGCTCAGTGGGAGAGCACTTGCCCAGCAATTGTGATATTCTGGGTTTAATTCTCAACACTGCAAACAACAACAACAAAATAGAACAAAACCAAATCCCCTCTCAGCCATCATTTAGCTGTATCCCATATGGATAGCTTGTGTTTTCACTTATTTCTATGCATTTTTATTTCCTTTTTTGAACATCTTTTAATTTTTAATCTAGTTTTTAAGTTATTAAGTTTAGCTTATTTGTATGGCAAAACAATTCAAACAGCATAAAGGGGTGTTCAATAAGAAGAAAGCCTTTGCTCATCTCGTATCCCAGTTCCTTTTACCAGGATAACCATAGTGAATAGAGATTCTGTGTGTCTGACAGAAATCTTCCAATCTTCCACACAATCGTGTGTGTGTGTGTGTGTGTGTGTGTGTGTGTGAGAGAGAGAGAGAGAGAGAGAGAGAGAGAGAGAGAGAGAGAGTTTGGTGTTTTATCTTTTGCAGACTAGACACTGTTGTTCACTTAGGCAGAAGATTCATTACAAAAGTAGTCCCAATTATTCCCCTCCTCATTGTGATATGTTTGGAAACATGACTTTGAAGCTCTTTCCACAGAGAAGGGGAGACTATTTCTCTATCCCTTGAATCTGAGTTTGACCAGTAGAATATGCTGGAAGTGATGGTGTGCCTGTTCTACCTGTATGCATCCAGAGGCCTGGGGTGCTCTCCTGGAATTCTACCACTGCTATATGAGCAAGTCCGGGCTAGCCTGTTGGGAGAGTCCACACGGAAGACCATTGTCCCAGCCTCAACAGTTCCAAATTAGCCTACTCCAGCAGACCGCCAGACTTGTAAGGGAAACCACCCCACGTCAGCAGCTGCCTAGAGTCAGGAAGAAGGTCAACCAAACGATAAAAAATGTTTTTTTTAAGACACATATTTTTAGAGCATTTTGTTATGCCATAATGACTAACTGAAATAGAGATATTTTCATAACAGTACATTAAATCAGTTAACAATTATAAAGCACTTAGTACAGTGCCTACACCTTAATAAGCTTTTAAAGTGTTAGCTATAGTTATTATTATATACAAATAATCCCTTCAAGCTATAATTTATTTAACTTGTACTTATTTATATTATTTCCACTTTTTTTTCTACTATAAAGAACATTACAGTCATCTCAGTATATACATTTTTGTCTGTTCATGGGGAAAATTCTTAACAATGTAATTGCTGGGTCACTGCATATATACACTTCGATTGTTTGTTCCCTCTGAAATTCAAGCTGAAATTGAATCCCCAGTGTTAAGTATGAAGAGGGTGGACATTTAATTTGACTGTGGTATTTATGGATGGGGCTGATGGGGGTAATTAGGATTAGATAGGGTTATCAGAATGTGCCCCACGATTGAGTACTGGTATCTTTATAAGAAGAGAGAGATCAGAGCGTATAGACACACACACTTGAGCTCCCTGTCTTTTGTCATGTCATTACCTTGGCAGCCTCAGGACTCTGCCAGTAAGGGCCTCACCAGATGCAGCCTCTCCACCCTGGTCCAAAACCATGAACCAAAATCAACCTCTTTTCTTTGTAACTTACTCACTCTATGGTATTGCATTGTTAACAACAAAGCAGATCACATCATACATTTAAGCAATGATCTACAAAACCAATTCACCAACCAAGGAAGTTACTCAAGTTATTTCCACCAACAGAGTGTGAAATGATGGTTGCTCTTCAGCATCAGCAGTCCCGAGATTATTTAAATGACTGTAGAGTAGTCCATTTTAATATGTGCCACAATTGAATCAGTCCTCATTATTAAACATTTGTGTTGTTTCCTTTTTCTCCCTTATAAATAAGACTGTAGAAAACATCCTGGTAGATAAATCTCTTCACACATTCCTGGTTATTTCCTAAGGATAAATTCCTAGAAGTAGAATTTCTGAGTCACAAATTTTGCACATTTTAAAGACTTTTGGACACATAACACCATATTATTCCTCAGAAAAATTATACCATATTACACTCAAATATAGCATTAATTTTTTTTAATTTATGGAAAATTTCAAAAATATATAAGAGAATAGAGAATATAACAATGGCTCCCCCACAGAGCCATTCCTCGGATTTGGTAGCGATGGGCTGATGGCCAAAGTTTCATCCACAACTCCCCCCTTTGGCTAGATCAGATCTAAAAGGGGGGGGGATTCTCAGTATCCTTTCATTTGAGCAGCTAAGTGTTAGGAGACAAGTGAAGGGCTCCCATCTCAGAGGGGCCCATGGCGGGAATTGCTTGGAATGTCATGTGATCACTCCCCAAGGCCCTTACCAGTGGAGGATCTCACTCGGGTGCACAGGGACCAGTGGGAAATCCTGATGTATTATGCTCATTCTCTGCCCCATTTGAACCAGTGATCTAGCAGGAAAAATTAGTTCAGCCCACTTCTGAAGGTTTCAGGGCTTTTTCTGAGTCTTTGTACTCCTCAGCTGAATGTCATCCTTCATCTACATAAAGCCGAGGTAGATCAGGCAATTTTTCCGTGGCTCATGTAAGTGCAAATATTGTGATTTGTGTTTATCATGATTGCTGCTGAATGAGAGGCTTTTCTTTGGCTTCTGCTTAAAATTTCCAAGCTGATTGAATTTTGTCATACTAGTCGGTCACAGTGCATCAATGAGTTGGCACAATCTTAGGACAGAAATGTAAGCAATTTTCTTCTGTAAGAAAGCACAGGGATGGTTCAGTTTCTTTCTAGCATTTCAGGCACATTACACAGGATGGTACCGGGAAGCAAACTGCACTGTAGCTAAGGTGTTGCTCTGAGAGGAAACAGGAGGTAACTTGAAGACTAAGTCAGTCAATTTGCAGAGAGTAGGAAGAGATCCGTCTTCTAGACTAGAATAGTAAGTGGATGGATGACGAATACTCAAAATTGATTTCAAAATGTCAGATTCAAAGCACGTTTAAGAGTTCACTGAAGTTATTCCCAAGATACTGTATTAGCTCCAGAGGTCATCCAGCCTCGCTTTAAACAATCCATGCAATGACACTGGTGTCATCAGAGTGCAAAGGAAAGACCGCAGGCTTCGAGGCCAACGGGACTGGGCTTGAATCTCAACTCTGTCATCTACTTGCTGAGCAATTTTGGGCAAGTGGCTTGTTCAGTTCCTCCTTCATCTACTCACTCAACACCTGTTGTGTGTCATGCGCTGTTGCCTGGTGTTAAGGACTCAATGGTGAGCAAGATATTATTTCTGTCCTTCAGGAGTTTACAGTCTAGTTTGGGGGATCATGCGATGCTGTGCTAAGGATAAGGACAGAGTGACAAGGGAACACACAGAAAAAAACATCAGGGGTTTTCTGAAAGGAAGTGACATCTCAGCCAAAATCAGAGCCATCAAGAATCAGCCAATCAAGGGAAAGCTGGAGCAATTGGGGACCAACACATAGTAGGTAAGAGGAGCCCAGGCAGAGGGAACAGCTTTCAAAGGTCTGGAGAAAGAAATAAAAAGCCCATTATGGAATTAAAGTGGTCAAATATATGGAGAATGGAGTTCCAGGACTGGAATGGAAAGGTGACATTGAAGGGGGAGCAGAGCTGAATCAGGAAGGAACACCTAAGCAGATTCAGGACAATTTAGGGAACTATTGCATTTCAAGCTGAGCAGCAAAGGATCAGAGAGCTGAGAGCCATCTCCCTAGTTGTGATCCAGAATGGACCAGAGGGCTGCTCCTTAGAGGGCCCAGTTGTGGTAAGGAGGTGGCCTGAACCAGAACCGTGGCAGTGGGTGGTGAGTGGTGGATAGAGCCAAGTGCTCTTTCACAGGGAGACGGCTGCACTTCCCAACTGGGGGATAGGGTAGGTAAAGCAAAAAGGACCCAGGGATAAGCACAGGGTCCCAGGGGTAAGCATAGGGAATGACAGAGGTTGGTCCTCAATGTGAGGCTGAAGAGGTTCTCTGGGCAATCATGCAAATGTGTTGGGGATTGGAAGGATGATTTTGCTTGACTGTGAATCACTAACTCCTGGTAGGTCATGGAAGCCACCTGAGCAGAGGTGACCCCAAGGAGGGCACTTAGCAAAGAGAGAAAAAGATGTCATTACCATAAAATGGCTAGGGTCAGAGCTGCAAGGAGTAAGCCAGCTAGCACATGTCACATGACTAGGGGAGGGGAGGGTGGCAGTCCAGTGAGGGCTCTTCTCTTCATCTCAGGTGGTGAGATGGGCCAGTTCTGTCCCACGCCTGATGCCATTTTCAGACTCATACCTGATCTCACTGGCTTCTGCTGCCTCCTTTTGATTGAAAACCAGCTATGAAAACGCAGGCCTCCCACCCGCTGCCACCTATGCCCCAGAAAATGAGAACGGGCTGCTTAAAATGCAAGCCCTGACCCAAATCCCATCGTGTTTAGACTTTTCCCAAACAAGCAGGATTGGAGTCAGAGACCGTGGGTGCTTGCCACTCCGGGGATGAATCTTAAAGCCATGGTTTGCTTCATGATACATGGGAGAGAAATCTGGTCAGGAAACTCCAGAAAATAATTTCTCAGCCATCTGTCTCCCCCTGAATGGCAGCCAGAGATCGCTCACCAAGTCGGGTATGGCAGCTCTGTTGGAAAGGAACCGGAGCTGACTTGCCAGGGTGCTTGTGATCTGCGTTGGTGATGGCAGCCGGCTGGCAGGCTGCTCCCCAGGTCAGCAGGACCAGATTATCCAAGGACAGAAAAAAATAAGTTCCCAATCCTTCCCAGCTATTTTGTAATTGAAAGTAACTTTCCATCGGACGGAATGTGGCTGTGCTAAATCCATGGCCAAGCCCTGACTCCAGATAATGGCAGACTTTTACTGATGTATTTTTTTTTCAATTTAGTACTAGTTTAAGAGAAAATGTGAACTGGTTACCTGGAATAGACTCTTCCCCAGTGCTGTGGGAGCTGCAGAGAGATTCTATCATGCCCTGTTGTTCTTGGGCCTCAGAGCAGGAGCTGACTGCTCTTGCTTAGCTCTGTGGAAGTGGGCTGGCCCAGTGGCAAGCTGTGTTCAATGAACAGTGCTTTCAGGGGAGGAAAAGGAAAGAAAAGAACAAACAGGCGGTGCTCTCCAGGAGAGGCAGAATGTTGGTATGTGTAAAAAGAACCCTTTCTGACTTCCTCCCCGCCATCCAGGAGGAGCTTTGCTGACTCTGTCTGCTTGGCAGAACACACGCTGTCAGTTCAGAACAACACAGAGCAAGCAGGCAGCCTCTGCTTATCTAACCCGGTCATTTTTCATTGATATGCATCAAAGAGCAATTTTGACTGAATTAGAACCCACTTTTTGCCAGTGTTCTCCTCCCCCTCCATTTAGATGCATGGAATTTATATTTTCTCACTAGAAGAAGATAGCAAGGATGTCATGATCTCTTCTCCACCTATCCTCTGGGGTCTGGGTTGCATCTCTAGAGAGATAAAGATCTGAAACCAGTGGAATTATTTTCATGCAAGATTTGGTGAGATTCTTGACACACCCTGGGATGCTTTGAGACCCAGGTGACAAAGTATAACCTGGGAGTGGGAAGAGGTCGTTTTTCCTCTCTCTGCACAGAACTGTGCCCTGCAAAGGATTGGCAACCTTGGAAAGGCTTCTTCAAGCAGCTAACTGAGTGAGTGGAAGCCAGAGGAAGAGATGACTCAGGGCAGCCACAAGCGGCTTCTGCAGCCGCAAGCCTGGCCCATGCCCAATGTAAGGTTCTCTTGCAGTGGTTCCAGAATTTACCAGGATCCCCTGGAGAGGAACTAGATCCTGCCTGAGAAAGTGAGGGGCTTGCTCATGGGCATTACAATTGGGGATTAACATGAACGTAACCCCATTTTGTACTCCCTAACCGGGAGCCCTTGGGAGATGGGAGAACCTGAAGGGAGAGTGTTGGTACCACTCTTTTTTTGCCACCACCTCTCCAGCTCCAAATGAACTCAGTGGTCACAGGCAGGACCTGCCCTGGAAGAGCAGGAGATAGTTCCTCAAATCACTTAAATGAGGGATTTGTCATCAAAGGGTAGACAGCCCTGCTGCTTCTCTGGGAGTTCTTGGTGTGTGGGCAGGGAGGAGTAGCAGAGAGCCTGGTCCTGGAGCCCGGGTCAGTCTGGGAGGGAGTAAGAAATGGTTTCAGAGGGTTAGTTTGAGCAATAACTGTTGCCACTGAGAAAATTTCATTTTCTTTAGAGCAGAGCAAATTGACATGGACAAATGTCTGAGCTTCCAAGGAGACAGAAGTCAAGTCAGAAAAACTGCCTCTAGGAAGCATTTTTTTTTTTTTTTTTTTTTGTATTCCAGAATTTCAGTAGTGGGTATTAAGACAGGAAGTTCTACCTTGGGTACCAAAATACTGTAAGTCAAAAAATGTCCAACGACCAACCCTAGAAGGGGACAAATAGATGAGGATATCACAAGATTAAGAGAATAATTCTATAAAATAAGCTCACCGTACTGACTCCCTGCAATCTTTCTTTGCCAAAAAGCAATGTGCCTGCAGCCCCATCTGGCCTGAGAGGACAGGAAATGTCAAAGTCCTCAACACACTTAGGCAGCCGTGGAAGGCCTGGCAATCAGTGTAGATAATGAGTGATGGGGGTTGAGGAGAGGAGGGCTGGTTATCACTGGGTGGGCTGCTAATAGCTAACCTCGGGATCACACTTCCCAGCTCAACCGGGGATGGGGATGGGGAGGGGAACGGCATTTCCCAACATAAGGGACTATCCCTGTGGCTCCTTCCTGCCCTTAGGCAGGTGTGTGAAGAAAGAAAAGGCGCCCAGCTCTGGGCCCTCCTTCTTTCTGGAAAATTCTGCCTCTGTCCATTTCTTAAATAAAACTTGCTTTCTAGTCTTAGATGCCTGGGATGAGGCGGAAGCAAGACGAGGAGGCACACAAAGCAGGGCTCTGCTAGTCTTGCTGGAATTTAAGGTCTGATCAGAGAGAACTCTAGATGAGGTGACCCAGGCAGGGGCCGGGGCTGGAGAATGTGGAGGCCTGGGAAGGTTTTGGGAAGGTTTGTGTCTGCTCTGATTGACATTGAAGACAGACCATTTTGAAAAATACGACAGAAGTCATAATGCATACGCTGCCTTTTACTCCATCTGATTGCATTCTGATCCTCACAACCACTCTCCACATCCAGCTCAAAAAAAAAAAAAAAAAAAAAAGAAGATGGGAATCATTTACCATTTTACAGACGTGAGAAGTAAAGCTCAGAGAGGTGGCATCGCTTACCTAGGGATCACAAGACCCCAAACCAAGCATTTAGTTTTGTTACTTAGACGTTATTTTAACATTATTTATCTTTAGTTATAAAAACGGTATGTATTCATGAACATTTTGGGGAAAATGTATAGGAATATGAAGAAAATGAAATTTATGCAAAAATCTACATTTCTGTTACCATTTTATTGCGTTAACTTGCAGTGATAGACGTACACACACACACACACACATATGAAATACTATTTATATTACAAATATAAAGTGTATATTAGCTGTACATGTTGTATGAACTATTTATATGTACATATGTTATGTATATCCTAACATATATATAATTATATGTTAAGATATATAAAATCATATTTTTAGGATATATAATATATTATGATATTTATACATTGGATGTTGTGGTTTGATTTTTTTTTACTTTATAAATTTATCATAAGCAATTTTTCATAACCTTAGGTAGTCTTTGATGGTAGGTTTTTAGTGGCCACACCTATTGAATTATATGATAATATTTTAAATTAACTCTTTGTTAGACATTTTTTAGATTTGTTCTTTTTTTGTGGGTGTAGTGCTAGGGATTGAACCCAGGGCTGCTCTAACACAACACCACATCCCTAGCCCATTTTATTTTTTACTTTGAGACAAGTTTCTTACTAAGTTGCTTAGGCCCCCACCAAATTGCTGAAGCTGGCCTCAAACGTGTGATTCTTCTGCCTGAGCCTCTTAAGTCGTTGGGATTATAGGTGTGTACCAACACACCCCTGGCTTGGGTTGTTTTTGGATTATCTGCTAACATCAACAACTTCAAGGATCTTTACTATTACCTTTGGATACATTCCTTAACCAACAACAACGACAAATCACTGTGTTAAAAAGAACAAATCCTTCCAGGGGCTGGAGTTGTAGCTCAGCGGTAGAGCACTTGCCCGGTACACGTGAGGTACTGCGTTCGATTCCCAGCACCACATATAAATAAGCAAATAAAATAAAGGATCATCAACAACTAAAAAAATAAAATAAAATAAAAATAAAGAACAAATCCTTTCAAGTCTCTAAGGGCCTCACATGTGTTAGAGAAGCAGCTGTAAAACTGAGCTACATCCTCTGACCTCCTTTTAAAATTCTTAATACATGTTGCCAAACTGCCCCACAGAAAGTTTGCACCAATTCTATGACAGCGTCCTTTTTTACTGAAAGGACACTCTGGTCTCTGTTGTGGCTCACCTTAGGGCAAGGACTTCGTATTATTATTAGAAAGAAGAGGGCAGACATGAGTCCAAACATCTGCTGTCCTGGTCAATGTTTGCCAGAGAGGGAGATGAGCTGGGAAGTGGGATAGAGAGGTGACAGAGCAAGTCGAGCCGACCAAGACTTGGACCGGATAGGACTTGGACCGGACAGGGTGCCCCCTGGCATGTGGTAAGAGGACACAGGACACACGGCCTTTTCTTTCTGTCTTTCCGTGACAGGTTAGTCTTCCTGGCAACATGTTTCAAAGCCAGAGTTCCTTAGCTCTTGGTGCTTCACGACAGTGGGGGACGGATTCTAAAGCACCAGATAAATATAGAAAACAGAGATTTGGGTTCTGAGCTGGAGAAGAACTCTTTTGTCACCAATAAGTCCTATGAAATGAAATCCATCCGAGCCTAAATCCCATTTCAAGCAATGTCCACAGAGTTGAGGGTGTGTTTGATCACCGGGTTTATTGCTTCAAATGAAGGGGAAACGTGGTGACCTGCTAACCGAGGGCCAGGGGAAGACAGCAGTTACTCAGATGGAGGAGACACTCCCAGGCCTCCCAAGCTACACTGAGGGCGGGGTCTGATTCTGAAAGGCCCAAAGCAAATGGACTATGGGTCAATAAAAGACCTGTTGTGTGGCTCCCTGTCACTGCTCCAATTCACAGAGGGAAATAGAAACTAGAGAGCTTGACCCGGCCCATCTGGAGGTGCTGAGAGCAGCAGCCCAGGAGCAGCAGGGAGCTGACAGCTGGCCCTACTCCCCCTTCCAGGGGGTGGAGGGACAACTGTAGGCACATCCTGGGCCACCTCAGGGTGTTGGGGAACAAAAAGGGAGGCAGCCAGATCTTCTGGGGACTACAAAGTCAAGGGCCACTTCTTTTTGGCCTCTCTGTCTCTCTCTCTTTAGTTTCTTCTGTTTGGTCATCTTTCCTGAGCTCCAGAAATAGACACTTGGACCCCTAAGTCAGTCTGAGCTCAGTTCCAAGACTCTATCAAACGGCCAAACACTCTCTGTGTCTCTCAATTCAAATTCCTGAAAGAGAAAAGCTGACTGACCCAGAACATTCCATGGACAGCCCCCCCCCTTCTAGATCAAGTGACCACTGTTGGTCCCTCAGACACAAGCAGGGGACCGATGGATCACAGGTAGAGAGGGCTGCAGGCTATTTTAGAATGTTTGACGTGGGAAAAGAATTCTATTTCCTCTTTTAAGAAAGCCTTGTATTGTCCATGACACTAAGTTAGGGGAAAGGGGAGAAAGAAAGGGGCAGGGGCAAGGCTCATCGCAGGTGCAGAGGTAAGGTGCACTCGAGCAAAAGGAAGTCAGGGTTGGAGTCAGGGGACCTGGGTTCAAATCCTGCCTGGTCTACCTGAGAGCTGTGTGGGGCCAAGTATTTCACCTCTCAGAGTCTCAGTTCCTTATATGTGAAAGGCAGGTACTACTGGCCTCCCAGAACGGGGTTGAGATGAAATGATATTATCAATGTGAAAGTGAATTTTAAGTTGCAAATCATAACCTCTCCTGTCACCCCCTTCCTCTTTCTCTCCAAGGGGCTGATCTCTTTCTGGGCTCTTCAGAGAAGTGGTACAAAATAGGAAGGACTTTTGCTCTAGATCAAATTATTCTCAAAATTCTTATCCACATGATTTCTTTTATATCCTGAAAAACTGTAGAGGAGCGCAAAGAGTTATGTTATGTGGGTCATGATTATTTACTATATCCAAAATCAAAATCAAAAATTTAAAAAAAATATATAAATATAATTTTTATCATTAAGAAAATGATAAACCCAATAAATGTTGATACATTAACATTTAATACATTAAAATAATTTTATTTGCCAGATGTGGTGGTGCATGCCTATAATCCCAACCACATGGGAGGTTGCGGTAGGAGGATTGCAAGCTTGAGGCCAGCCTTAGGAATTTAGCAAGGCCCTAAGCAACTTAGTGAGAGCCTTTCTCAAAATAAAAAATAAAAAGGGCTGGGGAATGTAGCTTAGTAGGAAGGTGCCCTGGGTTCAATCCTCAGAAATAACAAACAAACAAACAAAAACACTCTATTTTCCAAAACAAAACATCAAGTAAAAGGAGTGGCATCATTTTACATTTTTGTGATTTTTCTTTCTATGTCTGGCTTACAACATTCAATTTGCTAGGATATATCGCTTTTGTTGAAGTTGAAGAAGAAAACCCACTTCCATACATGTGTATTATAAAAAAAGTATTTTGCCTTTTCAGAGAACTATGGATGTTCTTTGATGCCACACCTACTCAACAAGAAGTACTTCCTTAAAAATAAGTGGTAATGGGAAATTCAAAAACAGTTCACTCAATGAACGGTTCCTTCTCTTATGTTAAGATCCATTGGTTCGTTAGCATTTTTGTAAGATCTTTTACTCGTGTGTGATTTGGTAACGTCACGGCTCATTTGGGAAATATTGGTTCAACGAGTTATGTTGACTTTCCAAATGTCGACACATTTCTTTTTAAGAGTTTTAAAAAGTCTTCATTATTTCCACCACCACCCTCATCACAAAAGTCTCAGAGTAGTGGGACACTGTTATAGTAATGGATGTAAAGTTTTCCAAATTTTTTGAATTTTTGCTCGAAAGCTCAGATTCTGTCACTGGCAACAAGTACTGTCGGCGGATCTCTTTGATGTGGCAGGCTCACTTTGTTCATTTGAAAGCAAGCGGCTGCCAAATACCCAAGTCTGAATAACCACATTTGGTCTACCCGTGATTCTTCTAAGGAAAAATGGTGTTCCATTCAGACAGAAAAAGAAAAGAAAAAGAAAAAGGTTTGGGCAGCTCAAACTCCAGCCATCCCAGAGAGCTTCTCTTCAAGGCAAACACCACTTTTCAGCCTGCAGCAGGATCTGTCAGAGAAGATATTAGAATATACATACTCAAGGGTCAAGATGCATAAAATTAGTAACTCTTACTGCTTCATAAAGAACATTCCTAAGCAAAGCCGTGAGCACGTGGCAGTGACGAATACAGTGACCAGACAGAGTGTGGGGCCTGAGTCACAGGCAGGGACTCCGGTTCGCTCTTGGCTGCTTTGGCCATCGGTGTGAATACCAACGGAGAGCAGAGGAGGGATGACATCATCATGTTATTACAAAACATTGTTTTACCTTAAGTGCCTCCTGAGATAGTCGCAGGGACCCACAGGGGACTATAGTCTACACTTTAAGATCTACCTTTCTAGGGCATTTGAGTTGAAGGAATTGGCACAGTTCATTTTTTTCTGAAGAGAACCAACTCAGGTTTGAGGGGGTCCACTGTGCTCAATTTTCTGGGATGCTCTCTGCCCCTGGGCTGGGCAACTAGCTTGGCGCACACAATAGGCGAGGGCCATGGTCCCCTGTGGCAGCCGATGTGGACACTGCTCTTGGCCCAGGCCTCCTGGACTGCCCCAAGGCAGGCAGCTCTTTCAACCCAGAGCCACACTGGGCAGTAGGACCTTGCCCAGATGCCCCTGGCTCTAGGCTGGCGTCCTGTCCTCATAGACCCTTGTTCCTCAGTACTGAAGTGACTGGCTCAGGTCTTTGTCCCCCTGGAAACTGCAGCTTCCCCTTCTTCCTCGTCCCCACCACCCCAGCTTAGGCCTCTTCCAGCCCCTGAAGTCTGAGGCTGGAAGGCCTTTTCTGTCCTCCAACATTCTGGCTGACTTGACCAGTGGACCCAACCCAGAAGTCAGTGTCCCTAGACTGTGCGTAAGTTTGACTTACAAATGTCTTTTAAAAATTTGTATGAATTGCCAGTACTTAAAACTTCACATATTCATCAACAATGGGTATATCTGTCCTCTCCGGAGGCCTCAGAGGACCTGGCCATGTTAAGCTTGCATTTTTACATGGAGGTGATTGGCTGGGGGTGAGAGGGTGCTCACTTCATTTTGTCAAATACCCACGGCTTCCTATTGTCCCGCAGAAGCTTACCTTGCTCTCTTACTTACCTGTCTAACCTCGTTAAGGTTTGAATTTGTCATCCCTATCCCTGTTTAAAGAAAAAAAAAAAAAAACCTCTTTAAAGGGCAATCTTCTCCTACCTGGTAAACTATGCACAGGTTACAGATGGTCTCCAATTAATGAGAGCTTGACTTTGGATTTTTCAACTTTATGTTGACGTGAGAGCCATATGCATTCAGTAGAAACTATACTTCAATTCTGAATTTTGATCTCTTCCTGAGCTGTTTCCCTGGAGAAACAACCCAAATTGGACTGTGTTGCAAAGCTGTGATTTTTTTAGTTTAGATGTATGAAGGGCATTTTATTTTTCATTGTTATTATAATTATTATGTAGTAATTGTGCAAATTAATCAATTTGATGGTGGCATTTTCACACATGCATATATGGAGCTTTGATCATGTCGACCCTCCCTTCTCCTACTGCTCTATCTCCCTGGCCCCCTACCAACCCCTCGTAGTCCCCCTTCTACTTTTGGGTATTGTTTTTCTTTTCTTTTCTTTTTTTTTTTTTTTTTTAGGTTTCACATATGAGAGACAAGCTTGTGATATTCATCTTGTCAAGTCTGGCTTATTTTGCTTTACATGATGTCTTCTAGTTCCATCTATTTTCCTGCAAATGACAGGATTTCAATTCTTTTTTTTTCCTGCCCCAATAATACTCCATTATACCTGTAGACCACATTTCCTTTACTTATCCATCTGCTGATGGCCACCTAGGCTGACTCCATGTCTTGTCAATTGTGAACAGTGCCTCAGTAAAGGTGGGCGTGCAGCTGTCCCCTTCGGATGCTGACTTCATTTCCTGGAGGTGTGTAACTAGGAGTGGGATAGCTGGAAGGTTTTGTTTTTAGTTTTCTGAGGAAGATCCGTGCAGTTTTCCACAGTGACCACACTAATTTACCTCCCCACCAACAATAGGTAAGGGTTCCTTTTTCTCCACATCTTTGCCAGCATTTGTTGTTGTTATTTATCATCATCATCATTTACAATAGCCATTCTGACTGCAGTGAGATGAAAACTCAGTGTAGTTTGCATTTCCCCAATGTCTAAAGATATTAAGAAAAATTTTATATATTTATTGGCTATTTGTACTTTTTTTTGTGAAATGTCTATTCACATCATTTGCCCATCATTAACTGGATTATTTGTTTTTTGTTAAGTTTTTGAGTTATTTATATATTCTTTTTTGGGGGGGGGTATAGGGGATTGAACTCAGGGGCACTCAACCTCTGAGCCACATCCCCAGCCCTATTTTGTATTTTATTTAGTGACAGGGTCTCACTGAGTTGCTTAGTGCCTCCCCGCTGCTGAGGCTGGCTTTGAACTCGCAGTCCTCCTGCCTCCGGGGCTGCTGGGATTCCAAGCATGTGCCACTTCGCCTGGCATAGTTCTTTGTATATTTTTGATACTAATACTCTGCCAGATGGATGTCTGGCAAAGATTTTCTCCCATTCTGCAGCTTTTCTCTTCACTCTGTTGATTGTTCCTGCGTTGTACAGAAACATTTTAATTTGATGTAATTCCTTTTGTCAATTTGAGTCAATATTGTCTATTTGAGTCCTCTACAGGAATTCATTGCCTATACCAGTATTTTGAAGTGTTTCTTTCATGTTTCCTTCTGGTAGTTTCACTTAGATCTTACATGAAGGTCTTCGATCTATTTTGAGTTAAGTTTTGTGCAGGGTGAGAGACAGGGTTCTAGTTTCAATCTTTGATAGGGGCTTTTACCACCTTTGCTTGACTGTAGGTCAAGTTGACAGAAGGTGTATGAATTTATTTCTGGTTCCTCTATTCTGTTGCATGGATCTATGGATTTGTTTTTATGCCAATACTACTCTGTTTTTTTTAAAAATTATGGTTTCATGTATGTTTTGAACTTGGCTATTACAATGAATGCCTCCAGAATTGCTCCCCTCCCCCACAGGATTGCTTTGGCTACTCCATGTTGTTTGGCTTTCCATGTGATTTTTTTTTTTTTTTTTTGGCACCAGGGATTGAACCCAGGGGCTCTTGACCACTGAGCCACATCCCCAGCCCTTTTTATTTCTTATTTTGAGACAGGGTCTCATTAAATTGCTTAGAGGTCTGCTAAGTACTGAGGCTGGCTTTTGAACTCGCAATCCTCCCGCCTCAGCCTCCTTAACTATTTGGATTATAGACATGTTTCACCACGGGTGGTTTCCATGCGAATTTTAGGATAGTTTTCTTCTATCTCTGTGAAGAATGTCACTGGATTTTGGTGGATATTGCATTAGATCTGTAGATTGCTTTCGGTAGTATAGCCATTTGATCAGTATTAATTTTTCTCAGTATGTGAACGTGAGGTGTTAGTCCATCTTCTACGTCTTCTTCAACTTCTTTCTTTAGTGTTCTGTAATTTTTGTTGTAGAGGTACTTCACAGCCTTAATTGGTTTATTCCTAGGTGTCTTTTTAAAAAAATATATTTTTATTAGTTGTTAACAAATTTTTAAATTTTATTTATTTATCGGTATGTGGTGCTGAGAATTGAACCCAGTGCCTCACACGTGCTAGGCAAGTGCTCTAACACTGAGCCACAACCCCAGTCCAATTCCTAGGTATCTTATTTTTGTGTATGTGGCTATTGTGGGTAGGATTCTTTTCCTGATTTCTTTTTCAGCAAGTTCATTATTGGTATATAGAAAATCTACTAATTTTGTACATTGTTTTTTATATCTTGTTACTTTGCTGAATGTGTTTATGACTCCTAAAAGTCTTTTGGTGGCATCCTTAGGATTTTCTATGTATAGAATCTTATCATCTGCAAACAGGGATGATTTGACTTCTTGCTTTCCTACCTGTATGCCTTTATTTCTCTCTTGCATGCTTGCTCTGGCTGGAATTTCTAGTACTATATTGAATAAGAGTGGTGAGAGTGGATACCCTTGTCTTGCTCCTGATCTTGGGGAGAACTCTAGTTCTCCCCATTCAGTCTGACATTGGCTTTGTTTTTGTCATAGATAGCTTTTATTCTGTTGAGGTATGATTCTTCTAAACCTAATTTATTCAGGGCTTTTATCATGAAAGAATATTGAATTTTATCAAGGGCTTTTTCTGCATCTATTGAGATGACCGTGTGATTTTTATCCTTGACTCTATTAAATGCATTTCCAACTTTGGATATATTCAACTTAACAACAGTTTTATTGGGAGGTAACCCTATGGTAAGTCAAGGAGCAACTGTAACTGTTTTAGTCACACAGTTATGGCCAAGAAGACAGAGAACATCCTGCCTGATAATGTTTTCTGAGAGGAGTGCTATGTGGTCCCAAGCCCGGTTTAAAAGTGGAGCTTCCCTCATTGAAGTGTGTAGGGGCTCAGAGTACTGCCTGCTCTGTGGCTCAGGAACTGCCTTCACGGGACCCCTGGGGTTCCACAGAACACTGCTTGGAAACCATGGATCTTGCTTATGAAAAACTCCTAAGAAGAAACCCAGCATCCTTGATTGGCCTCAGCCAGAGATGAGGGTGTGAGGTAGCTGACGAGGCACTGCTGAGGAGCCTGCAGCTTGGAGAATACACAACAAGATGGGTCTGGAACATTCGCTGCCTGCAGAGCTGTGCTGCGTCAGCTGGGGACTCAGGGGTGCTCACCCAACTCTGTCCGAGCTTGACCTGGGGGAAGCCACCAGTTGTCACTCACAGTGGACATTGTTTTTATTCAGCTGTGATTGGGGGAACATTTTGGCCAACTCCTCCTACAGTGTGGAGCAGGCCCCGTCTGGGTGGTTGGGAACAAAACTATGTCCATGATCTTGGGGAACCCACAGGGTTTCTCTGGCCACCGGCCTATGCCATGGGTCAGAGCGAGAGTTCGGGCCTGACTTAAAACACCAAAATGAGTCAGCTTAGGGAAACTGGGGGCGGGAGGGGGGACTTCCAACTCAGCATCCCTGTTCCTTTCTATTTTTTTTTTTTTTTTTTGGTATAAAAAGATCAATCTCATGTCTAATTCATTTGAAAATTCTCCACTTCTCTGTGTGTGTTTTTGGTAAAAATAGAAGTCTCTGAGGATTACAGGCTCCTGCTGAATTTTATGAGCAACTTTTCAAAGCTTGGTAACCAGGTTCTCTTATCTTTCCTTGAGTGAATTAAGCACCAGTGGGAGGCTCACTTTCCGGATGACTGGTTTGAATAAAAGACTTTCAGGATTGGGGGTAGGAGGCTTTTAAGGTCATTTAATCAATTCACAGGCCCCAGCAAAGCACAGCTGAGAGAGTGGACAAATTGGACTCGTGACCCCTGTTCCCCTACCTCCCCGCCACATTTCTGTTCCCAGGCGTCAGCATCTCTGGAACAGATCCCCAAACCACCTCCCTGAGTCTTGCCCTCCTACAAGCCTGCAAGAGTTCTCCAACACCAAATGCGATGGCACTTCTTTCTTGCTTCAAACCTTTGGTGCTTCTCTGGTTCAGACACTACTATGGTGTTAGAAGTCAGCTTTAAGGGAGAGAGAGAGACAGAGTGGGCTGGTGATGGGGAAGGGCGTGAACAGAGCTTCTGGGGGCTACCAGTGTTCCATTGCTGCCTTGGGTGCTGGAGACCTCTATAGTCCTATTGTGATCCTTAACAGAGGTGCTGTTATGACGTGTGCACCTTTCTGTATGCACATCATCCTGCCATAAAATATTTTGACGGTTGGGGTGTTCAATACCATCCTCCAGTGCTTTCCAAGGTGAGGGTGAAGAATGGCTTTGAGTGCTGAGGAAGGGGACTGTTGGGATTCCTGGAAAGGCTCACTAAATCTTGTGGCAGTTTTGAAGCCGGAGTTATCAGAATAAGGAACGAAAGTCAATGACTGCTAGAGAAGCAGACTTGTACACTGCCTGACGAATAGAGCCATGGGACAGCAGAGTGCTGGGATAATGACCCTTCCAAGAAACCTCTAGAATCCATTCCAAAAGGTTATGGTTTGGGAAGTACATGAAAAAATGCTCACCATCTCTAGCAGTCAGAGAAATGCAAATCAAAACCACCCTAAGATACCATCTCACTCCAGTAAGATTGGCAGCCATTATGAAGTCAACAACAAGTGCTGGCGAGGATGTGGAGAAAAGGGTACACTTGTACATTGTTGGTGGGACTGCAAATTGGTGCAGCCAATTTGGAAAGCAGTATGGAGATTCCTGGGAAAGCTGGGAATGGAACCACCATTTGATCCTGCTATTGCCCTTCTCAGACTATTCCCTGAAGACCTTAAAAGAGCATGCTACAGGGATACTGCCACATCGATGTTTATAGCAGCACAATTCACAATAGCTAGACTGTGGAACCAATCCAGATGCCCTTCAATAGATGAATGGATAAAAAAAATGTGGCATTTACACACCATGGAATATTACGCAGCACTAAAAAATGACAAAATCATGGAATTTGCAGGGAAATGGATGGAACTAGAGCAGATTATGCTTAGTGAAGCTAGCCAATCCCTAAAAAACAAATACCAAATGTCTTCTTTGATATAATGAGAGCAACTATGAACAGAGCAGGGAGGAAGAGCAGGAAGAAAAGATTAACATTAAACAGAGACATGAGATGGCAGGGAAAGGGAGAGAAAAGGAATATTGCATGGAAATGAAGGGAGACCCTCATTGCTATACAAAATTACATATAAGAGGTTGCGAGGGGAATGGGAAAATAAACAAGGAGAGAAATGAATTACAGTAGATGGGGTAGAGAGAGAAGATGGGAGGGGAAGGGAGGGGGGATAGTAGGGGATAGGAAAGGTAGCAGAATACAACAATTACTAATAGGGCATTATGTAAAAACGTGGATGCGTAACTGACGTGATTCTGCAATCTGCATTTGGGGTAAAATTGGGAGTTCATAACCCACTTCAATCTAATGTATGAAATATGATATGTCAAGAGCTTTGTAATGTTGTGAACAACCAATAAAAAAAAAAAAGGTTATGGTTTGGGGCTGAGCATGGAGAATTCATCCTGGCTCAGTTCCCATCCAAGAAAGGATTTGTTTCAGAGGAAGGTTGATTAGGCATGGGCTTGGTATGGCTCTTAGCTGGGTGGGAGTTTGCTCTATAGGAAAGCAAACTGAAATTTGTGATCAGGGTTACCAAGCGGGCAGGCGGCCACAGGACCTGGGAAAGATGCCAGGCCTTCCTCAGGGACAGGCTGGGAAACTGTCCTTGAAAAGTGACTCTAATGGGTGAGCCAGTACACAATCCATGGAGGAAGCTGGGGATGTTGGTGTCTTCCTCCAGCTGGTCCCATGGATGAGTTGAGGACGTGTCTCAGGGTAAAGAAAGAACTGGTGTGCCGTGAGTCGTGGGGGAACAGGCAGAGAGGAAATGGCTCCCCTTGCCAACTGAGTCACCAACTTGCTGAGCTTCTGCAATCATTGAGCTTTTTCTTCATTGCATTTTAGGAAAAAAAAAAATTCTTCACAGCCTGGATCTCTCTCTACTTAGTAGTTTGCACAATACCTTGCCAGTTACTGTCTCACGAGTTGGTCTCCTTTGCTGGAGTCCTTACTCTCCTTGATGGCAAAAATGGCCCTTTATCACACTGCATCTGACCCCAGCACAATGCCCAGCACCTTGCAGAGGTTTGGTGAGTATTCCAAGAACAACCAGAGAGTGCAGGTCACGGAGGGAGGGCCCACTTGCACTCCACAGCTACTCTTAGTCCATTTTCTGTCGCTATAACAGAATGTCACAGACTGGACCATTTATAAAGAAAAGAAATTGTTTTTTCTCACAGTTCTGGAGGCTGGAAAGTCCAACAGCATGGCGCTGGCATCTGGCGAGGGCCTCTGTATAAAATGATGGGATAGCATTAAACAGAGAGTCAGCCAAACTCATCCTTTTATCAGGAGCCCACTCCCATGATAACTAAACTACTCCCATGATAACAGTGCAAATCTCTTCATAAGGCAAAATCCCTCATGATTGAATCATCTCTTAGAGGCCCAACCTCCAATACCATTACGTTGGCAATTAAGTTTCAACCTGAGTTTTGGAGGGGACATTTAAACACAGCACATCTGAGGAGTGTGACTTGTCTGCCAGAGAACTGAGGCTAAGAGAGATTTACTCAAATCACACAGTTCATGAGTGGTGGTTAGAACAGCGATTCAAACACGGTGGGTCTGTCCCCAAAGTCCTTGCCCTGAGTCTCTGTGCAGCACTGAGCCTCATCTACATGGTCCTGGTTGCTCCCCACTAAGCAGTCCTGTGCGTTGCTGCCTCTTTATTTAGGATAACTTAGCCCTCCCCTAAGTATCCTAAAAACCAGCAAAGAGTAAAAAGTCTCTCTGAGACCTGGGCTCTACCTCCACTTTTGGTCCCGTCTCTAGCAACATGGTATCTTCGGCTTTGTGCAATGATTATGCTGAAATATATGCAGTTACTTGCTTATATCAGCTTCCTTGATGGGTTCTTCTTTCCAGAATTCTAACTTTCCCATTGCTACTGGCCTAGATAATTATATATACATGAATAGGTAGGTACATAGATATCATGATGCTCCTGACTGCAAGCGCTAGAAAACCTGCCCCCCAAGAGGATTTATCCTCCCCAGGGAGGAGGAGGCTGCCAGCGCAGGGCTCCAGGACTCTGGCTTCTCTCCTCTGTGACCCCCCTGCTCTGCCTGTCTCCTCAGTGGCTTCTTCCGTAGGCTGGCAGCAAGACGGCTGCAGCAGTTCCAGATCTCACATCCAGACACATCCATCTCCTGCATAGCAAGAAGATGGATGCCATAGTGCTGGCTGGCCAGACCTACCCTAAAGCAAGGGGAATGTATTACCCAGATTGATTTGTCAGTGAGGTTATACATCTGTATATCCTGAGGGGCGGGCACCCAAAAGAGTGGGACTCTTGTCTACAAGACAATTGGAGTAAACTTTAAAGGGTATCCAGCCCCACCTCTCTGCAGAAGGTTCTTCCAGCCCCCAGAAGCCCTTCTCCCAACCCCATTTCTCACCTTTCCAGCCTCTTGACCTTTGGGGAAGTGGCACAGTGCACAGTGGCTCTCTGTTTGCATGGCCTGTCGGCCCCACCTGGTGCATCTGGTCATTGTCCTCACTTGCTCTGCTAATCCACTTGCTCTGGTGCACTGCTGAGCCAGCACGCTGTGCCTTTTCTCTGGCTGGTTCCCATGCAGCTTCTCTAGGAGACACTACCAGATTAACCCAACGGATCCGTGTTATTCCCCTCTCAGCATCCATCCAGCCTAGGGGGAGTCTCTCCATGTCCTGATATTTTGCATGCAAACTTCCCAAGTTCTAAGGCACTTCTTGTCTGTTTCATAGGTTTGTTTTCCTCCCAAACAAGGATTGGAGTTCTTGACGACAGGTGATGTCTTCTGAGTCTTTGGGAACAACTGCCCCCCCCCCCCCCCTCCAACACACATGCTCCTACGTCTTCTGATCTCCATACCACTGTGGGGTGGTAGGCAGCCAGCATGCCCTAAGCCTCACTTCTTGCCCTTGCCCTTTCCCTTTTGCTTGCAGAGGACAGCTGCCTCTGTGCATATGGAAGGTAGCTGAAAGGCACAGTTCCAACGCCGAGGGCCGGAAAATTCAAGGAACCATTGTTCTTTGAGGACAGGGTATTATGTCTCTAGTAATAATTTAAGCTCTATCATGAAAACCCAGGCCCGGTCACACTGTTAGGATACAATAGAAGGAAACAAGAGCCCACAGAGCACCTACTATGTGCCAGATGCTAGTTGTTGTGTTGTATTTTCCAGTCAATAGTGCATTCACCAGGGCCACTTCCTCTGTGCGTCCTCCTCCTGTCTCTCTGCCTGCGGGGCTGGGTGGGGGTGGGTTCTACATACCCTGCTCCACTCAGCTCAGAGAGCACCCTGGTGAAGCATCATCCAGAAAAAGTTTCCCCAGAAAAAGTTCCTTCCTCCTCCTCTGTTATCTTTGCACTTTGTAAAACCCTTTCATTTTGCTTTAGCCCAACATAAGAGTTCCTTACTCACCTGCCTGCCTCTGCTGGTGGGTGAGCTCTTTGAGGGAGACGCCATATTTTCCTGAATTGTTGGGTCCTGTGAGGACAAATGCATGCCTCTCGGGTAAAAGGAGCTTAATAAATCCCTATTGAATTCAATTCAATTAATTGTTGCCTAGGACAACAGAAAGCAAGATTCTGAAAAAGTGAATATGGAACTTAATAAATACAATGACTCCTAAATGGGTGTTTCTGTCCTTTGTTACAGCTTGTGGATAGAGAAAGAATGAGAAAAAAGTGCAGGAGATATAAAAAGTGGAGATTAATAAGGCTTCTCTCTCTCTCTCTCTCTCTTTCTCAAAATTAGCTGTTCAGGGGTGAGGACCCTTTTACAACCCATGACAGAAGACTGAGCAGCCAGCTTCAACCTCCCTTGACCCCAGCCTCAACCAGTCTCCAGCTCCAGAGCTGGCAGGATTCCATTTCGGGTCCTGGACTGAGGCCTTGGGTCAAGGGGATGACCAAGTCTGGACCTCATGTATGTCAGACCCCTGGCAAAAGGATCAGTGGAGGCCCAAGGATCATCTATCCTAAACCAAGCAAATAAGTTGTTCAGTTAACTATGTGATCTCCACCTGCTCTGACAGATACAAAACAATAAAACACAAAATGTGTATAAAACTAGTTTTCATCTGATGAAATTCAGCCAGATACCAAATATGACTGAATTGAATTTTATTCTTGTGTGTGCCTTAGTGTTTGTTTGATGGGCGTTGATATTGGGGTGAGTAATAAAGTAAAAACAGTCATCATTTATTTTTCCTGAAAATATTAGTCATTCTATTTCCTTTTTTAAAATACAGCAGGAAAAATTGGCCTTTCACCACTTAGAATTTTTCAGATGATTTTATATATTTTAAGTGCAATAACTGTACATCACAATTTTTACACAGATACTATCAATATTCAATGCACCTTTATTTATTTTTCCAAAGAATTCATGGAGAAAAAGAAAAAAAAATTAGAGTTTGTTCTCTCACATATGAAACAAAATGATAAAATTGCAATTGTAGAATCAGGTGGTAGTAGCGGTATAAAAACAGATTATTACACATTGCATACAGTATTGAAATACCGTACTGTATGCCACAAAAATGTTTACACAATTATGTGTAAATGAAAAAAGGATTAATGGGGAAAAGTAGGCATTTCAAAAACTTCTCTAAAGATGTCTTTGTATTATGGGCATATGATCTGAATGAAATTTTCATTATATATAAAAAGTGGATGCTTTATGTCCCCCATTTATGTATTTTTCTTTCCTTTTGATTGTAATGGGTGACATTAAAATACATAATCTACTTTTTTAAAAAAGCATACATCATTCATAAATCATGACATATTCATCCCATACGTTTTCATTTCAGCAAAATCACTAAATATGTTAGTAAGTAATCAAGAACACACATATTCATATCATATGTGTTCTATTGTTGATAATGATCTGGATTTTAAAAATCTGATTTTATTCAGTGTCCAAAATTTCAACAAATTTTCATCATAAAGCATAGATTAAACTAAATGTAAACTATTAGAACTTGTGTCTTTTTTTATGTTTTCAAAACAGTAATTTTTTTTCTTTTGAAATAGTAAAAGTATCTGTTAAAATTAAAGGTTAAATACAATTATAACTAATGGATATAAAAATTTTAATTAATATTATTTACATATTCTTCAAATCCCAGTGTGCAATAGTCATATAGTTGCCAGTGTAAAGAAACACGATCGCCCTCATGCACATTTTGTCTAGAGAGGTGGTTCTTGAGTGGAGGTGATTTTGCTCCCCAGAAGTACTTGGTAATGTCTGAGCACATCTATTTTATTTTTTTTGGTACTGTGGGTCAGTCATTTTATTTATTTTTGAGACAGGGTCTTGCTAAATTGCCCAAGCTGATCTCAAATTTGCCATCCTCCTGCCCCAGTCTCCTAAGTAGCTGGGATTACCAGTGTGCACCACTGTGCCCAGTCCGAGTACATCTTTGATTGACACAACTTGATACTGGTGTCTAGCAGTTAGAGAAGGGGGGGGGGGGTGTGCTGCCAAACATCCTAGGTCAGCATAGATCTGCTCCATGCCAAGGAAGCAGTCTACAATATCAATAGGGTTGAAGTAGAGGGTTGATTACCCACCCACGCACGTACACGAAGGTAATATGAACTGTTTCATATTGCAAAATATTCGTTAACTGCTGTATACAATTGTTGTGAATACTGCACTAATTTATGGGTAACTCCAGAATCACAAGGGAACATGATGAGCAAGAAAATGGATATGCGACACACACTGCATTATGCAAGAATCTATTGCATTCTTGCTATGTGATAGGAAGGATTTGACATGTTAATTAATTTGTCTCCTCTTTGACCTCAGTGTTTCTGCCAATCAATCACCTCCCCCTCCCCAGCTAACGCACCTTCTGAACTAAGGTCAATCTCTAGCGTGGGAAGCAACACAACCCCAACTCTTGACATTTCAGACAGAGTCTCCTTTTGTTTCAAGGACCTAAGACAAGAGATGTGGAGAAGCAATGTCCTGAGACCCGGATGGTGTCATTTTCAAGAAACTGTGATCAAGGTGATGTGCGATACTGTACCAGGTTGAGCAGCAGATCCTGAGTGACAGAGGTGCCCACGTTTTCCTTCACAGTCTCTCTGTGTTGGAAATATGGGGCTGGGACTCTAAAGCGTGAAGCCCTAGATAGTGGCTTCTCTTGTCCAGGACAAAAAGCAGGAGACATGTCCTAGTATCAACCTTAGATCCTGAAAGGGAACATGGGAGAGCTGAAAAGCTGTTAATATGGGATCATTAGCAGTTTCCCAGCTCTTTTGCAGAATAGCATGCTGTTTAGCTGCCAAAATATTAGGATTGAAAGCAGCTGGCAAAAATGTTCAGCGAGGAAATGAGCCTGCTTGGAAAAGCCAAAGGGAAGATTCCTCTTAGGTGGTGACCTACGGAAGAAGCTCAGTCCCAGGTCCCCAAGGTGGCCTCACTCTTAGGTGGCCTCACTCTTAGGTGGTGACCTACGGAAGAAGCTCAGTCCCAGGTCCCCAAGGTGGCCTCACTCTCAGGCCCCCAGGGGGTCTTTGAAGCAGGTGTGCTCTTGTTCTGGGACCAGTACCGATTGCAGGAACTTTCGGGGGCAATGAAACTGAGGATACTCTGTCACCATCCTAAAGATGCACAGCCTAATAACAAATTTATTTTCAGCATATGCCTGATGAAGTTGGAAAATAAAGAGAAGGAAAGAATCCACCATCATATAACCTCAGCTATTTTTTCTAAAGAGACTGATGAAAGAGGGATTAAAGGATACCCCCCCTGGAGGGGTGTCCTAATGGTTTAGCCTCGCATCTGATCACAAGTCCCTACAAGCCCTGTCACAGTCCATCAGTTGGTCTACACCACAAACTTAGCACAGGTAGCAGGTTATGTAGCAGGTTA
Organism: Spermophilus citellus; assembly: GCF_964194105.1. Lineage (NCBI taxonomy): Eukaryota > Metazoa > Chordata > Mammalia > Rodentia > Sciuridae > Spermophilus > Spermophilus citellus. The sequence goes on from NC_138191.1 coordinate 21,015,294, forward strand.
CGTGTTTCCGTCTTACAGATGACAAGATTGACTTTGAAAGTTAGAGTAACTTGCCCAGGGAGGCACACCCAGCAGGTGGCAAAACCAAGAGGAAGGCCCAGGTCTCTTGACTCTTCCCAGTGACACGAGTGCGTCAGTGTGGATTCTGGCAGATCAAATTGTCGCGAGGGACTTGTGACTCCAAATGTCCAGTAAGCATCATTTATGGCCTTGTTCAATGGATATGCAGCCACTTTCTTGTGAAGAGGGTCTAGAATTTTTTGACACTGATATAGAATTCTACAGAAGAGTCTAGAAACTATCCACATCACTGCGTACTGCATCAAAGACCTCCTGGCAGAGAGGTGACATCACTAGGGATGCTGGTCACAAACATTCCTAGGAGTGGAGATAGCTAGGAGTGTGGCATGAACATTGGGTGTATGTTTGTGATGTACAATGCATTTATAATTCACATAGGCACAGAGCCCATAGTAGGGGCTCCAAGATTTTATCAAGTGAACATTGGCTGAACCCAAGAAGAGAAGCCTCGTGCCGAAGGGAAAACCAGTCCCTGAGGGTAATGAGAGGGGAAATCAGCAAGCACCTCCCCTTCCCCATTAGGGGAAAAGGAATGGAAACAAACAGCAAAAACATTTGGCACATTGTTAAACGCTGGAAAGCTGTTGCTTTTGAAATAATAACACAACTGTGCAGTCTCATTATGAGTCTAATGGGAAAAGAAAAGAAATACTCACAGCCAATTTCCTTCCTGTTCCTGTAGTTTCTAGCCTATTTTTAAAGCACCAAGTAGGTTAAGTCCTTTTCCATCACCCTTTGTTCGTTCGTTCGTTCATTCATTCATTCATTCATTCATTCAATGACTGTTCCTGAGAGCTTATTCTATGCCAGGCACTAGAATCTAGGAGTTGAGGACCCCACCACGAGCAAAACAGACCTAAGTTCCTGCCCTCCTGGAGCTTACATTCTAGACAGCAAATGAAAGGGGAACTTCACAGGATATCAGTTGACAAAGGTAGACGACACAGGTGGCAAGTGCCATGGGAACAATGAGGCAGGGAAAGGGGACGTGGGGGAAGAGCAGTTTTAAACAGGATGATCCAGTCAAGCCTCCCTGAGGTGATGTTTGAGCAGGCATGTTCCCCCTCCTGGGTTTGGGGAAGAGAAGCAGAAGTGTGATTTCGATTGTGTTAAGTTTGATATATGTATATAAATTTATATTTTCTATCCACCCATCTGTCTTAAGTTCAAGGTAAAGGTTTTTCTTTAGAGAGGAAATAAAGCCAGAGAATTGGGACCCTGGGTTTTGAGCAACCGAGCAAGCAGCCTGTGATGCTGGAGAGGGGTTGCTGCTGAGGAGTCAAATGAAAAATCTTCCTAGAAGCAATGGTTGTGTCTGTTGTGTCCTGAGCTGGCGAGAAGCCAAGCAAAGTGAGGACTGAGGGTTGATCACTGGACTTAGTAACATGGAAGTCAAGGGTAGCCTTGAGAAGAACTTCCATAGGCTGACGAAGTCCACTGGACTTTTGAGGTTTAAGAGAAATAGATGGAAATGTAATCAGTAAACATAGACTAACTCTTGAGTGTTGGGGCTAAAAGCAGGTGTAGAAAGAAGAAAGTGTCGCTGCAGGAGGCTGTCAGTCAATGGAGGATTTGGCTTTTGTAACGTGGCCAATATTACAGCAGGTTTATGTAAACACCAGTCAGTGCCAAGAAAACTTGTTGTTGAGGGCAGGAAGAGAAGAAGGACTTTAAAAAATATGATAATAGAGGAAATGGAGAGGGAAAACTGGCTAGCTGCTTGTGTCAAAACTTTAAGCGGAATGACCTTGGTTGTAAAGTAAAAGAATGTACCTGTAAAATATCTGAAGAAATCTGTATGCTCAGTAGGCCTGCAACCTATCCTATATCCTGTGGGTGCAACAGGGCCCTTCAGTGTATTCTAGGCTGCCCTGAGGAGGAGCCCTTGAGTAATAAAATGTCCAAACCCTCTCTCTGCATGAGTCTTCTGAGTTCTTTATAATACACTGGGGCCTGTACAGCCCGGGGATGGAACATGTGCTGATGGGATGTCCAATAGAATTGTCACTGAGTAGGCAAAAGGAGATTGGAATCCCAGCACAAGTTAGAGGCTGGCCTCAGGCGCACAGGTGAGTCATCCCAACAACAAGGGAAGATGAATGTTCCGTCTCAGACACACCGGCAGGTAGGAGGTCGTTGAAATGATGGGATTTTAAAAAAAATTTATACTGGGGAATGAATGAACCCAGGGGCACTTGCTTTACTGCTGAACTATATCCGTGGTCCTTTTGTTTTTATTTATTTATTTATTGTGGTGCTGGGGGATTGAACCCAGGGTCTTGTGCATGTGAGTCAAGCACTCTACCAACTGAGCTATATCCTCAACCCCTTGTTTTTATTTTTTAATTTGAGACAGGATCTCACTAAGTTGCTGAAGTCTCGTTAAGTTGCTGAGGCTGGCTTCCAATTTGTGATCCTCCTGCCTCAGCCTCCTGAGTCATTTGGATTACAGGCATGTGCCACCAAACCTGGCTCAAAGGCTCAAATGATACACATTGTTTTTATTATAATATTTAATGCTCAATTTGAAATTATAGAAAATACAGAAAGATATTAAGAGAAAAATTCTCTCATAATATTTCCCTAACGAAAACAGCTCTTAGCAGTTTGATATATAACCTTTCAATACCCTTTCTTAGAAATACATTTTATATATATATATATATATATATATATATACACACACACACACACACACACACACACACACACACACATTACTTTTTCACTTCACATTGTATTTGACTCTTTTCCCATGTCACTAGGCAGGGTCCAAAAATATGACTTAATGTCAACACAGCAGCCCATCATGTGACTGGTGTATCATTTATTTTAAAACTTTCCTATTTTGGACATTAAAGTTCGTACCAACTTTTCACGTTTATAACACACACTACAAGGGACACCCTTACAGAGAAATCTTTACACTCTGATGAATTCTTTAGAGTAAATGCTTAGAAGTGGAATCATTAGGCCAAAGGCCAGGGACTTTTTAAAAGGCTTTGGTTAGGTACTGCCAAACTGCCTTCCAGAAAAGTCATGCCAATTTACACTATTCCAGCTGCATATGATGGTGTATGACATTCTTAAAATCTTTCTAAGGCAGTTGAAGTTCTGTTTTAAGGGGAATGTCAATATCTTAAATTCACTTCATTCCCATGTCTTGGGAATGTCTCTGTGTTTGGGATTGAAAAAAAATCAAAGACACTCCTCCTCTCGGTGGAGACAGTCTGAAGCAGCTGGAGTTGTCGGGTTTGATCCCTTTCTGTGACATTTCCCTGCATGAAGACCCAGCTCCCGGGAAGCTCTGTCAAAGACTCTGGCGAAATCCTGCAGCTGATTCCTCACTCCCAAGTTCTCTGCAAGGCTCCTCCAGCCCCTTCCTGCCCCTAGATGGCACCTCCATATCAGGGCGACGTGGCTTCTGCAGGTTCCTTCCAAATTCCAGTAGACAGAAGTCCTTTTTAATATTCCACGAGGAAGGAAAAAAAATATCCACCAAGAGAAATTTCATCACACCCACCGACTGGCGAACAGCGGTGGCCACAGGTGAGACGCAGCTGGGAAGAGGGGCACAGCCTGCGGGTTCCAGGCTCTGTGGGGTGGCAGGAGGCGACTTCTTCACGTCAAACACCCCTTGCCACCCAACCCAAGGAAACTGAAACCACTGCCCTGTTAGTACTATATATATTTTTTTTCTTTTTCTTTTAAATGCTTCTTTCCCAGATATCCTAAACACTCTTTTTATTTGAGAACCAGCTTGTCCATTTTTATCCATACAGACTCTCTGAACAGAAGCTTTAGCCAGAAAGGAAGATTATTCTGGCAAATTTTTGGGAAATAGAAAAACTTCCCTTTCAAACTGCTTGTTTTGTTAGAGATGTCTTTATTCTCACTCTGCTTCATTTTACACACACACACACACACACACACACACACCACATAATGCCCCCATTTAGCATGTCATACCATGCACACGACCCCTCAGACACGAGTTCATACCACACACCATGGACCCCACTGCACACGCACACACCTCACATAGGAAACACTCCATCTGCACAATTTACATGCACATGTGTACCACACCACATACACACCCCTATACATCCACACATCACCGCTATGTCTGTGCCCACATTCCTACCTTACTGTACACCCCACACTGCGCACACACATAATACCATGTGCCTCATACATAGGACAAAATTGACCTGCAGCACAATCGTACCACCACACACATGGCAACACATGTGTACGTATCCCAACATCACCACCATGACCCGTGGCCCCCACATACACACACCTCCGCTCTCTCCTCCCCTCCACCATCCCAGCCTCCAGCCTTTGCAAACATGTGGTCCTGGGACATCCGTGCATCGGGACGAAAGGCATGTGTGCCATCCTGGCTGCACTTCCTGTCCCAACGAGACACCTAAGTGCCTCAGGCATCTTGATTCCTGCTCCTGAAGAGGGAGGGAAAGGAGCTCTGGGATGGATCAGAGGATTAATTAGAAATTAGTGAGTCGTTTTCGAGGCAGTAGCTTTAGTCCAGAGCAAGCCTTGGACCGAGACCTTCTCCCAGCCTGTTCATTAACATGGTTCATGGAATCCACAATCTGGACTAAATTAAGTCTAGGGCAGATGGTCAGGGCTAGACAATAAGAACCTCGAAGCACCCACCCTTCTAATTTTCCTCCATGTTCTTCATTTAAAGATAAAGAGATTTAAAAAATAGAGTCTCCGATGGATGAAGGAGCTATCGCTGCACAGCTCTGCTAATTAGAAAGAGCAAATCGAATCAATGCCTACTGTCAGGCCTACAGATTATCTGTGGTAACGTTTTCATGCCGCAGTGGTTCCTGGTTCCTGCCCTTCCTTCAAAGTCACTCCCCTCTCCCCCTTAGCCAGAGTACTCTCAGTGACCATGAGCTATTTGTTTTATTTTATATATATATTTTTGGTACTGGGGATTGAACTCAGGGGCACTTGACCACTGAGCCACATCCCCAGCCTTTTTTTTTTTTTTTTTGTATTTTATTTACCTCATATTTAGAGATAAGGTCTTACTGAGTTGCTTAGTGCCTCGCTAAGTGAAGCCCCCCTTGCTGGGGCCGCCTTTCAACTCTCGACCCTCCTGCCTCAGCCTCCTGAGCAGCTGGGATTACAGGGCCTCCGAGCCCCGCTCCATGAGCTATTTTTAATACCTGCCTTGGAAATACATCTTCAACAAGCAACCCTCCTACAACCACCCCAGCCAGGCACGCCAGAACCAAAGGTGAACAAAGACCCCCGGACCTCTGGGTTGGCATCACCCATGATGTTTTGTCCTTTCCTTTAGGTTGGATGATTGAAAAGCATCCCCTCTTGAAGAGACGTGTCAGTTGTGAGTCACTCATGCTGAGTAAATTATTTCAACCCTTGGCACATTTCCAAATGTCAGTACAGGTGGTAGATGGCAGAAGTTAAGATCTTGGGCTCTGGATTCCAATAGTCTTATGTTTGGATCTTGGCTGCATCCCTGAGCCACAGAGCCTGAGCCAAGGTCTCTGTGAAATGGATAACAGAAATCACTTCTAAGAGTATGTAGAAAGAATTAAATGAGATGGTGCACCGGTCCTGGCGAGGCCGCATAAATGGTAGTTGTTACTTTTATGAGCGTGTTCTAAGTTTCTGGCCCTGAAATATCTGATGAACGAACTCATCATTGTAGAACTTTTCTTGCCCTGGTAGTACTCTACAAGAGGAAATAAGGAAGGGAGATTTTAGCAGCATACTTTAAAAAACATAGACTGTCGCCTCTTAGTTGTGGTGAGAGATCAGCAGGATGTCCCAGTGTTTCAATCAACCTGTCCTCAGCATCTGGGGCACTGGGCACCATAGCGAATGACCCCTGGGTAACTGTGTCCTTTTCTTTCCCTCAGCTCCCCTAAGGAAACCACCTTTGTCTGTCTTAACTCATTCATGCGTTTGGAAAGAAGCCTCCCTTCTCTGTTACACTGAATTGACGAGTCATTATTATAGTCAGAGTAGCTGTTATTACCAGTCGATCTCTCTTTCAATAGTAAATTATCATTATGTACTTGGCTAAAACGGGCTGTGCTGTTTTAATGTGTAAAGGCCAATTAAGCAGAACAATAAAATTTGAAGTAATAATAATGACATCTTGCCTTTCCACGGTGCATTTATTTTGCAAGTCCATAGTACGTCAGCAGGCTGCTCTCTGACCTCCCTTGGCCAAGAAAGCCTGGCATTATGCCCTTTATTCTGTTTGGAACCCTAAGTTTTCAGGTCACATGTCCCTTTGGAAATCTCTGTGCAGTGCCTCCTCAGGCTCTTGACGACAGCTGTGCCGGGCTGAGCCAACCCTGGTTGTGGCGAGATGAGACTGTTTTTCTGCCAACATGTACCTCTGACCCCAAAGAAGCAGTTTCTTTATTGTGGCCATTTATTATTTACAAAGCACTGCAGGTGTACACGGCATTTTATGAGACACAAAGACAAGGTCCCTGCTCCGTGGACTGAGAGGTTTTATCCAGCATTTCATCTATCAGAGCAGAGCTGTGGAGATGCAAGGCAAGCAGGGCTGGTGACCCAAGAGCGGTGTCTGGGGCGTCAGAGAGGAAGGAAGGATTTCGGATGAGGAATTTTCAATGGAGGAGAGCTAAGCAGGCGCGTGCAACTTGAAGCATCACTCGGGATCTAGCAAAGTGGAGTGGCGCTCTGTGTTCCAGCGCAGGGAAGACAAATTCTGCCCATGTGCCTTGGAACAGGCGAGGAGGAAGAAGTTCAAAGAGTAGGAAGAGAACAACAAATGTTCTGTCAGACCCAAGAGCCTCTTATCCCAGCGTGTACCTCTTCTCCCTGGCTTTTGACAGTCAGTTGTTTGTTTGGGGGAGCGACAGAGACTGGGAGGAACATCAGTCCTCTCTCTTTTAGTGTATTACTCCCAGTCACTGAGTAGCTTTAAGAAGATTCATTTTCTTCTCAAGAAGAGTGAATTTCAGGTTGTTTGGACTTTAGTCTTCAGCCACTCCCTGCTGCTGTCTCAGCTGTCCCTACTCCTGTCTCAGCCAGGCCAGCCGGATGGTGTCTCCCAGTCATTGTAGGTTCCCACTACCTTCCTGCACCATCTCTCCATTAGCCTCACAGACATTCATGGAGTAGCTCCCAGGGGACAGGCCCTGGACTGGAAAGATGAACAAGACCCCATTCTTGTCCCCAAAAAGCAATAGACAAGTGAGATATGTAAAAGCAACGAGGGTGGGACCGAAGCTGCCCTTTCGTGCAGGAGGAGACAGGGGGCTTGGCAATGTGTGCATACGTTCTTCCAAGGCTCCAATCATTCATTTGGCACACTCCTGGGTTCCCACCCTCTGGAACAAGGGCTCCCACCCTAGGAGGGCTCAGAAACCCAGCCTTGCCCTGGGCTCAGGAAAATCTGATCACGTCCTTGGCATGGGATTCTTCCTGCTCAGAGCTCAGGGCTTAGTCCAATACCAGGCAGGTTTTGCAGCCAGAAACAGATATAAATTTGGCTGAGCAGCACTAGTCAAAGTAAAATAGATTCTGCAATGTACCAAATAGGCACCAGATGGCTCTGCTTCCTACCAGCCCTCTAGGGCTGGTTAACAAAGCCTACTGCCCTCCATCTCCATCACCACCACCATGATCATCTCCACCACCACCACCATCACCACCACCACCACTACCATGACAACCACCATCACTAGCACCACCATCATCACCACCACCATCACTACCACCACCACCACCATCACTACCACCATCACCATCACCACCATCATCATCATCATCATCTTATTAGAAGCCCTCTGGTACATGGTGTTTGCAGAACACTCTGATTCTGATGTCTAGCTGACTCTCTCCCGTTCCCTCCCTCCTCATTTGACTCCTTCAGCCTTCACATCCCAGTCATGGCTGTGCACCCTCCATAGGCCTCCTTTCTCCTCTTGCCTCACTCCATTTCCCATTCTGTTCCATCTCTATATTCCATTCCTCTTTTCAAGCCAGTGTCTCTCTCAGTTTGAGAGACGACAAACTTTGCTCCTCACATCTCTTGCATCAGAATTTATCTAGGGGATATGGTGATGGTGCAGACTTCTGGGAACCTGTCTGCCACTCCCCTGCCCCCAATTCAGAGTACCTGATTGTGGTCTGTGGGCATTTGCCTTTTTAACAAGTTCCCTGCCACAGAGTTTGAGAAATTCTGTCTAACACTCTTTTGTTCCAACAAGAGTCAAAGATTCAGCCTTTCAGCTTCCCAGTTTAGAGAGACTCCAACCAGAATTGAGTCATAGAAGGGACACCGAGTGACATGCTAGAACTGGCTTGTCACTTGCAAAAGCAAAAATCTTTAGGAAATTTGCAAGCTGGTAGTTAGCCCTTTGATGGTTTGAAAGTCACTATGAGAGGAGCATTTACATCACAGTAATCATCAGACACTATAAATCAAGGCTTTAGAAAAAGAACCAGCTAAGCATATCCCTGGCCACCGCGTAGCATCCAGCTCGCTCTGTGATACGCAGATGAGAGTGAGAGGCCCTGTTCTGGTTGCACGAGAGTCCTTTTCCTTCTTCATAAATGCTTTGCAGCTGTTGGGAGGTTGGTCTGTAAGGATTTCTCCATAGAGTTTACATGAGCATCTATCACTCTGTGAGCCGGTTGGGGTTCTTTGATCACAAGCCACAGTCTGGTTCCCCTAAACAGAAAGGAGGCCCAACTGAAGAGTTCACTGAGTTCACAGAGTTGGAGGGAAGGCTGGAAATCAGGCTCAGAGGATTGGGTTAGGGTGCTGAGGGAGATGTAGAAGGGCGAAGGTGGCCAGGGCAAGATGGCAAGAGAGGAGGTCAGGAGCAGGAACAGAACAAAGGAGCGTGGAGAGGGTCTTCTAATGAGGTCAGCTTCTTGGTTGATGAAACTGTCCGTGGACACAAGCAGGGACCCAGTCAGACAGACACTTCTGTACTCATACTCCTAAGTGGGGGATCCAATAGGAAAAACCAAACAGACGCGTGGATACAGGGAGCACCCCAATAATAATGAGCAGAGTGTGGAGAGGGGAGAAGATTAGGAAAGGAGGAAATTTCAGAGACCATATCAAGAACAAGCCAAAACTCCCCAGTGGACTGCCAGCTCTGGGGCCCCTTCTCTTTAGAGAAGTCTGTCACTGTCACTTTTGTAATAAATGGGTTGCTTGCTTGCTACCTCTGTGTCCTGTTCTTCAATTCCTTGCTGAACAGAGACAATAAACTCGGTACCCCTAGATGGTAACTGTGTCTCAGGATTCCACAGAGCAGGAGCTACTGGGAGGTCCCTACAGGAAGATCTTGCTGAATTGAACCAACTCCAAAATCCTCTCTCTAGAATTGCTTCACTCCTCTCAAAATAGTAAGTCCTTGAAGACAGTCTGATTGCCCTTTGGCCCCTTGCTCATTTCTCTCTCTCTCTCTCTCTCTCTCTCTCTCTCTCTCTCTCTCTCTCTCCAGGGATTGAACCCAAGGGCACTCAACCACTGAGCCACATCTCCAGACTGTTTTATTTTGAGACAGGGTCTCGCTAAGTTGCTTAGGTTTTCACTAAGTTGCTGAGGCTGGCTTTGAAATCGCCATCCTCTTGGATTACAGGCATGAACCACTGTGCCCAGCCCCTGCTCACCTCTTAGCTGGGGGTATACGGGGTACCTTGAGTGACCATCCTTAAAACTGCAACAAATGAGTGAGAGATAATTCCCCTCAAAGGAACCAGGCTCCACTATAAAGAGAAATGAAAACGGATGCTGGGTAGAGAATAGCCCACAAGGCCCTCTTGGCGCTGCAACCTGCCAATGCACTCCACGGGGCTTGACTCGGGATCTCCTCCCTCTTCCCACTGATGCCCGTGCAGGTATCATGCCCTAGGTGTGTCCTGCCTTTGGCTTTGTGCTGGCATTGGGAAACTAGAATTCAGCTTTCAGATGCTTTCCTCGGAATTCCCAGCCTTCTGTCCATGCCCTGTACCCTCTCATTGTATTGACTATTATCTAGAAGTTAATCAGGTGCGGTTTTTTCCATTGCACAGCGCCACTCTGGAAGCACTTCTCAGACCCAACTCTCCTCTCATCCTTGCTGCCATTGCCTTAATTCAAATGTGCATCACCACTTTTTGCTCTTGCGCCAGCCTCTGGTCTCTTCCTCCATCTTCATTTTCTTCTTGCCCAACCCACACTCTACCTTGTACCAACTTACTTCTTAAAACTGCACAGACCATATCATTCCCATCTGCAAATGGCGTCCAATAATACCTTCCTCCTCTTTTTCTCAAAATAAAGTCCATGCCCCCTACCTGCCATACAAGGTTTCTTGGGATCTGACCTTGACCTGTCCCCCGCTCAACCCATCTGCCCCTTGCTGCAGATGCTGGCCTTTGCTGCTGGACCTCTTCAGCAGACATACGAAGCCTTCCTCACTCTTGTCACTTGTCCTGTGCTTTTCCTCTGTATGCAGTACCTCTGCTCACAATCTGTCCCCAAAAATGTCTTACTCATCTTTTAAGACCCAGAGCCCAAGCTAGAAAATGTGGGCTGAATGACAGACAATGTGTCAGGTGGATGGGAAAGTGGAGATTGCCGTGAGACTCCGCTGACCTGCTCAGCCAGGTTTGATTCTCCGTCTTCTCTGTTTCCGTGACTCCTCGTTCATGCACTCTCCCCATCTTAGTATTATATACATTTGTTGTATGTACCTTTCAACTTAATGGGCATTTATCAAGTTTTTTGGCCACGCAGGACCTTTGCACATCCTTCCTGTATTGGGGGAATCCTACTTCCAAGGGTGTGTATGTACTCTCCGGGCCTCCCTTGTGGCTGGGTGCAGGTTGTGTGGGTACCACCCATGCCCCTGCAGGACTCGGAGCCAGAAGCTACACTGGAAAGCAAAGAGACTGGGGGAGCAAAGGCAGCACACATCCCCCAGTCTCAGGAGACTCTGATGCGATCATCCAGAGCCCCACATGAATGGGGTCCCTGGTTCAAGTTGCACGTTAGTGCTGACAAGAGCACCAGCATTATCTTCTCTCAGCTAGTCCTGCAAAGTTTTAGGAGCATATTTCCTAGATAAATAGCTCCCCAGAGATTTTGTGCTCTAATATTCTTTTTTAAAAAAAAATATGTTTTTTAATAGATGGACACAATACCTTTATTTTATTTTTATGTGGTGCTGAGGATCGAACCCAGTGCCTCATGCATTCCAGGCGAGTGCACTACTACTGAGCCACAACCCTGATCTAATATTCTTTAAATAAAAATTCATTTTCTGCTTAAAGTAGCTAGAGTTGGTTTCTAGTTTTTGCAACCAAGAACTTTTTTAGTTTGAAACACCTTCCAGAACAGAAACCACAGCTGTTTACTTATTCATTCCCTGTATACAATGTGCAATACTTAGTTGCTTAGGACTGTTGAAAGAGCCATATTGGGCTGGGGGTATAGCTCAATGGTAGACCACTTGCCTAGCATGTGGGAGGTACTGGATTTGATCTCCATCACTGGGAAAAAAAAAAGGAATATAGAACAACCCACAAGATTAATTTTTATGTAGAATTCCTTTACTACTTGACTTTTCCATAAAGCCTGGAATTTCATTTCATGTCATTTGTTAAAAATGTCACTATGTTCTTTCCTTCTTTTTGTTTCTTCCCCATGCAGGTTAATGGAAGGATTAAATGAATTTCACCGCCTGAAATGTGAAAGCATTTCTCAGAGATAGTGACAGCACAGGCCGCCTGTGTGCCTTCTCCTTACGAGACCCTGGAAATGATTTCTTTTTTGTGATAGGGGTCTTGGCTAACACGAGGGCAGAATTCTGGAGGCCTTTGATTTCATAGGTGTTTGGTGGAGTCGCACCTTATTTTCTCAAGGTCGAGATAGAAAATGTGAGCTGAATGATAAGACATTAGGTGGATAGGGCAGGTGGAGATGGCTGGCTGCCCATGAACATCCCATCTCCCCTTCCTCCCCAGGAGCAGGACAGCTGCATTCCCCGCCTCCATACAGGCAGCTGCACCTTTGATTCTAAGTTCTCTCCACTGGCATGTGAGCGGAAGTAATGCACGCCACCTCCAGGCACGACCACAAACCTCCCACCCTCACTCCTCCATGCTCTTTTCCCCTTTCCTTTGGGATGGTGACAAACAGAGCAACTTAGGAAGCCACAGACTGAGGACAGCAGAGTTGTTGCAGCCTGGGTCCCTGAGTGGTGGTGAGAAGATGACATCAAAGTGGGGATGGCCTAGACTTTAATACAAGAGTGTCTTAGTCTATTTTATGCTGCTATAACAAAATACCACAGGCAGGGTAGTTTATAATGAACAGAAAATTTTTTGGGCTTATGGTTTCAAAGACCAGTAAGTGTAAGAGCACAGCACCTGCGTCTGGCAAGGGCATTTGTGTTTCATCATCCCACAATGATAGAAGAGCAAGAGAGCAAGGGGGAAGGTAGCCGTGGCAAATTTGCTCTTTTCTTTTTTTTTTCAGTACCAGGGATTGAGCCTAAGGAGGCTTAACCACTGAGCAACATCCCCAGCCCTTTTTTATATTTTATTTAGAGACAGGGTCTTGCTGAGTTGCTAAGTACCTTGCTAATCTGCTGAGGCTGGCTTTGAACTTGTGATCCTCCTGCCTCAGCCTCCAGAGTTCCTGGGATTACTAGTATGTGCCACCATGCCTGGCTGCAAATTTGCTCTTGCAACAATCTACTCTTAAAATAGCCACCTCACCCCTGTGATGACATTAATCCATTCATGAAGAAAGGGCCCTTGTTTCCTAATCACTTTTTTTTTTAGGCCCAATCTCCCAACTTCATTGCATTGGGAATTAAGTTTCCAACTCAAGAACTTTGAGGGACTCATCCAAACTATAGCCATTGGGAAATAAACTCGTCAGTCTGTTCATCCTCTGAGTTGTTGGCGGGGGGCATCATTACTGAAGTGAATTTCCTTTAATACCCAGGGTTAGCTGGCTTAAAGCATATCTGAAATACGGTGGGTACCAATGCTCCATTCATTATCAACATGGACTGAGAATACCAGTGGCATGTCATCAGGTTTTGATACTGATTCAGGCTACTTGAAGCAATAACTCAGACTAAACTGTGGGACCTTTACTTATCAGATTTACAGGTGACACAGAGTGAGAGGGATAGCTGGACAGATTCAAAAAGATCTCAGCAAGATAAAAATAACAGGTGTTATTTTCTAAGCACTTAATATGAGCCAGGCTCTGGGTTTAAATGCTTTCCATACATGATCTTGTTTAATGCTTATGATAATCCTATGATAGAGGAATATTATCTCCTTTTCCAAAGTGGGAAAGCAGTGATGTCCGGAGATTAAATACAAAGCTGATAAATGATCTCACTGGGATTGGAATGGGGATTCTGTGCCTGACCACTTGACTTAGCATGGCTCTGTGTCCAGGTCGGTCTGGGACAGTCCTGGTTATCTCAATACATTTGTTAATAGCAAATCAGCTCCCTCTTTCAGTCTCAAAACTGTCACAATTTGGGTGACAAATTATACAGTCACCTTAGTGATTCTGCTCAGCCTAAAACTAGCAAGATAAAATTTAACGAGAAGCCACGTAGAGCTCCATACATCAAATGCTCAAATATAGAAAACCCAGTGGAGGAGTTTTGGGCTCTCTAAGATGACATTGAGCCAATGGTACATTATGGGTATAAAAAAGGGCCTGTAAACTACCACATCACCTCATAGGTGCAGTGATTCCAGAACAAAGCGCAGGGCAGTTCTGTTGCACTTGGTGCTGGGCAGCCTGTATCAGCAGTGTGGAGATTGTTTCAAGGAACTGTGTCTTCAGAGGAGTGGACAACCACCACTGGAGCATGTTCAGAGGATGGTGGGCTAGTGCAATATCGGTACGTTAAGTCACAGGAGAACTGGGTGAGGGCACAAGGGATGCTTTGTCTGGAGTCAAGCAGACTTTGGGGACATGTGGGCTGTCCTCATATATCCCAAAGGCTGCCATGTGGGGGAGGGATCAGGCTGATGCCAGGGACTCCAGATGGCAGATCCAGGACTAGGTGGAATGACAAGGAAGCAGATTCCAGCTCAATTTCAGGAAGAACTTTCTAACAATCTGAGCTGTCTGACAGTATGCCTGCCTCGCAAAGGATGCAGCAGCCGGTCCCTGGTGGTGTTCAAGCCAAGGCAGGCTACACCCCAGTCAGAGATATAGCATGGGTGGCACCTACCCTGGAAGTGGGGTTGAGCTAGATGACCTCTACAGTCATTTCTCAAATTCTGCGATTTCAACAACAGAGGAGCAAACTGCTGGCGCAAGAGAGAGCATAGAATTTATTCAGTGTGTGAATGGAAGAACCCATCACGGCCTACATTTTATAAAAGGCAAGTAGACAGTGCCCTAGATTTGCTCTCTGGATGGTCCTGTGATCCATAATCAGCTCTGGGTATCATGGTCTGCTCAAGCAGTTTGAGGACTTGAATGAAGCTAGGCAGGGATGATCTGTACATGGAGTCAGGAGATAGGGAGTGCGTCTCAGCATCCAAGGGGAAGAGTGAAGGTGGAGGGAAGACTCTCTGACCAGCCCTTGTGTAGGAACAGAGGAGAAACAAATGGAACCAGCATTGTGGTACCCAGCCAGAGAGCAGGGTGCTGCCCCATGCCATCCCTGATGGAGTTGCTAGTCCTCAGACTCCTCATCCAGAGCCAACAAACTTTTTCATTTACCCACAACCAAGGGCGGGGAGCTAGGCTGATGGCCGAGGACCCAGTGATGAAGAATTCTGAGTTAGGATGTTTCTTGGTTGCGAGTAACAATGACAAAACAAAATCTCAAATTTGTTTAAATGTAGAGGGAATCTATTGGTCTGTGTAACTAGTCCTGTGCCGTGGGTTGAATGTGCTTGTTCCCTCTAAAAATTATGTTGAATTTTTTTCCCATGGTGAGACTTTAAGAGGGCGGAAACAATCTGATTATGGTGTTTGTTGGGGGGGGGGGTGCTTTGGGAGGTGATTAAGATTAGTCAAGGTCATTGGAATGGAGTCCCCAAGATTAAATATTAGTGCTTTTATAAGAAGACAAGGGCTGGGGCTGGGGCACCGTGGCAGAGCGCCTGCCTCACACATGTGAGGCCCTGGCTTGGGTTCAATCCTCAGCACCACATAAAAATAAATAAACAAAATAAAGATATTGTGTCCATCTATAACTAAAAAAAAATTTAAAAAAAAAGAAGACAGAGAGCGACCAGAGCACATATATACACATCCACTAGCTGTCTTTTGCCATGTGATGCCCTGAGCTACCTTGGGACTTTGCCAACAAGAAGGCCATCACCAGATGTGGTCCCTCAACCTTGGTCCAGACTGTGAGCCAAAATAAACCCCCATTTTCTTTATAATTCACCCAGTCTTTGTGTTGTTATCAGCAACCGAAAACAAACTAAGATACTAATATCTGGCAATGCTTGAAATCAGTGGCTCCAGAGGCTCAAGCAGAGTGCCCGGGACCCTGTGTCTTAGCTCTGCTTGGCTCTACTCCTGGCCAGACTCCACCATCACAACCCTCGCCTCCATCTAAGCTGGGTGGTTTCCAGTAGCCCAGGAGGCTACATGCCCAGCAGGGCAGAAAGGGTCCAGGCTCATCATGTTCAGGCAGAGCCCTGACGGCTTAGTTTGACCAAAGTGGCACCAGTCAGGTGCCAACCCTGAGCCAATCAGGGAGAGCAGAGGTAGGGTATGGCAGGTTAGTTTAAGCTCCACAACTCCAGCTGGGTGTTGGTGTCAGTCCTACATGAGTCACAGCTGAAGTGGGGAGGGAGGAAGTATTCCCAGAGGAAACTGTTTCCCTGCTGAAGGGAAGTAACACGAGGCTTACAGACACCTAGCAGGCATGGTGTCTGAGCACGGAACAGTTATGACTCCAAGGTGGTGTGCCCATTACAGAGGAAGTCTGGGTGCCCTGGAAGCAGGGAATCACCTCACCCAGGCAGGGAGGGATGGGGTTAGGGAAGTCTTTCTGGAGGAAGTGACATTTACACTGGGACCTCAGCATGAACAAGATCAAACCAGCTGCCGAGGAAAAGATGGTTCTAGGTAGATGACAGGGCATGACAAGCTCAGGGCTGAAAGAAATTCAGGGTGGCAGGCGCAAGGAATGCCGGGAGGCAGGAAGTGGCATATTCCCCTTCCACTGCTCTGGAAGTGGACTGTTACTGCTGAGAGTGGAGGGAAGGGGAGGTGGGGGAGGCTCATTTCTTCCTAGGAGTAGCCAGTGGCTAAGAGCTCTTGGATTGGGGGCAGTGCTGGCTTATCCTCTGAGGGAAGAACTCTGAGGGAAGAGGACACAGCATGGGTCAGTGTGGATGAAGAGGACAGAGACCTGGGGCTTCCCATCTCAGCAGGGTCTAGGTAGCCCCAAGCTGCCACAGTTTTGCCTAAAGCTGACTTGAGATTAAAGGCTCTGTTAAGTTATAGACTGAAGTAGGCTCTGCATTAATAGTTTTGGCTAGATCTTAAAGCATGAGGTATGGTTCTTTAGAGACAAGGTCCTTATCCCAGGCTGTATATCAGGATTTCCTAGAGAGCAGTTTAGGAGTTTTTATGGTGACGATGATTGCATGGTGGTGGCTCAAGCCCCGAGTGTATTCCTGGGCATGCTGTCCTGACAGCCACTGTCCCCTTGCTACAGTGCTGGGGAGAACATCATGCTGTGGCTGAGAGTGTGGGCGGGGGAGTCTGACAACCCTGGTTTTCAATCTCAGCTCATCCCTAGGCTGTGTGACCTTGCCAGGCCTCGTTTTCTTCCTCTATAAGGCAAGGATAATGGTAGTACTGACCTCCTGGGATTGATTTATTTATTTTGGTACTGGGGATTGAACCCAAGGGTGCTCAACCATGAGTCACATCCCCAGCCCTTTTTATTTTTTTATTTTGAGACAGGGTCTCACTAGTTTGCTTACGGCCTTGCTAAATTGCTGAGGCTTTGAACCTGTGATCCTTCTGCCTCAGCCTCCCAAGCCGCTGGGATCATAGGTGTGTGCCACCTCACCCAGCTCCTGGGATCTTTGTAAAGATTAAATGAAATTATGTTAGTAAATCACCTAGGATAAACTCTCCAAATGGACACTATCGTAACTACTGTGTTAAAGATGACTCCATCTTTCCATCCGTCCAAATGTCATTCATTTATTCACTTATTTCAGCAATATTTCCTGAGACTCTAATCCCAGGTGCTGGGAATATAGCAGTGAACAAGGCATACAAATGTCCTTGTCCTGGTGACCTTACCTTGTATTCAGGGAGATAGACAAAAAAACAGATAAATCAGTTATATGATATCAGACCAAAATAAATACATAAATAAAATACGAATTAAAAAAGTTTTACTATAACAGACAGGGACAGGAGGCTTGAGGAAAATACAGAAGAATGAGGGGTTGGCAGGGGTGCAGGGGATGTTTTAGATGGGGGTGTTCTTTAAATCTCTGAGAAGCTGACAGAGACCTGAGGGGTGGGAGGGAAGCGGACATGTGGGGAGAGTACAAAGAGCAGGGGTGGCTTTGGCATATCCAAGCAAGAGCAAGAAGACTCCTTGGCCCGAGCAGCATGAGGCCAGGGATGGGCTAAGAGGAAGGAAACGGAGGCAGAGGCCACTTCATGAAGGCAGACACTGCCCTTCGATGATCGAGGGTTTGCAAAGGTAAGTAACATGTTCTCACCTGCTTTTTTGGGGATAGGGGACACACTGGGTTTGAGCCCAGGGGCATTCTATCACTGAGTCACATCCCAACCCTTTCTATTTTTTATTTCTAGACAGGGGCTCCCTAAGTTGCTAAGGCTAGTCTTGAACTTGTGATTCTCTTGCCTCAGCTTCCCGAGTTACTGGGATTACAAGGGATGTGCCACCACACCTGGATCACCTACATTTTATAAAGACCACTCTGGTTGCTGCAGGGAAAACTGGGAAGTGTGGTTTAGGCACCTCCTAAAGGATCACATGCCTTCGTTCTACCCTTGGGCAGCCTCCAAGATGGCTTCAATCAGCCTCACCTCCTGGTATTCATACCCTGCTGTAATCCCCTCCCTGTGAATGTGAACTGGACCTACTGAGTTGCTTCCGTTGAATATAATATGGCAAAAATAACATTGTTGTGTTTTTTTCCTAAGATTAGATTATAAAAAGATTATGACTTCTGCCTGGAGCTCACTCTTGCTAACTTGCTGTGTTGTGAGCTGTCCTATGAAGAGGTCCAGGTGGTAAGGAACTGATTTCTCCAGCTGACATCCAGTGCAGACATGAGGCCTGCCAACAGGCACCTGAGAAACCCTGGAAGTGAATCCTTCTTCAGTTGAGCCTTGGGATGACCACCACCTTGGCAACACCTTCCTTTCACGTTCGTGCCAGAGACTCTGGGCCAGAGGCACCCAACTAAGCCACTCTTAGATTCTGTAAGATAATATCTGTAAGATAATAAAATTCTGTTGCTTCAGGCCACTGAGTTGTGGGGCGATTTCTTCTTTGGCAACTGATAACTGATACACTTTGTAAGAGTTGGTAAAATATAAACCCAGGGCAGCCAATCATAAGCATGAGAATTAATAGAGGTCACTGGAAGTTTCTCCCTCAGATAGGTCAAGGCTCCTGCACCTCCTTCATATCTATACTCCAGTCATCTCAGTGAAAGCTTTCTTGGCCACCCTTTAAAACATGACAAGCCACCCCTGTCTCCATGCTCTCCTGCTTTATTTTTCTCTTCAACACTTATCACCGTCTGACGTTCGTACATCTTACTCATTTGTTTATCATCTGTCTCTCGCTCACCACCCCCCTCTAGAATGCAGGTTCTGTGTGAGCAGAGATTTCTGACGGATCACCACTGTTTTCCCAGTATCTAGAATCCTCTGTTATGTGGTAGATGCTCAAAGACATTAGTCCCCATGTTTCCTGCTGCGCCTGAGCAGGGAAGGCAGGAACAAAGGAGTGACCAGAGTTGGCTGAAGACTGTATTATTCTTTCAGCAGTACTCCACTTACACAGAGAACAAAGAGCATCCATCAAAGCCAACCACAGCATCCGGGAGGCCGAGAGAATTTCAGAACACAGAACTCGAGCAGTCAGAAAGAAAGTGTGAAAGATGAGAGAATGAAAGACGCAACATCTGGGGACGGGCATCGCCATGGTGAGCCGAGCTGCCCTTGGGATGCAGGTCGGCCTGATGCGATGGCTCCCGGCTGCCCACACCATGCTGGCTGCAATCAGTCCTGAGAGTGACCCCACCAGACCAGAGAGTGTATCCAGGGAGTGATAGCTTCTCTGAACTAACTCCTGTGCTCTGTGGTGTTGACTGAATTATCTAAGCATTCTTTTTTTTTTCCCCAAATGCACATAGAAAAATCATCTCTTACATTTTAGAAATGAAGCAGGTCACTGGTCACTGAACCTAGGGGCTCTCTATTCCTGGTCTACATTCTCAGATCTTTTTATTTTTCATGTTTGCCAAGTTGCTGAGGCTGGCCTTGAGCTTGCAATCCTTCTGCCTCAGCCTCCTGAGTAACTGGGATTATAGGCGTGCACACCTGTGATCGGCTAGGAGGTTGGTTCTTTTCAGCTTATCCTTGTTGGTTTCTACTTTAGGGATGGCCATGCTGATTTCCTTCTTCATGAACAATCCTGTGAACTTTACTTTGGGCTCTTCAAAAACCCAAGTTCCCCATCCCACAGCATCTGTTGCAGGGAAGGCTGCTGCCAGCCTACAAGATGTGTAAATTGGAAAAGGATACCCCTTTTGGACGGACACAGCTTCACCAGCACAGGGCTTGGTTGAGGCTGGTGACTGTGCCAAGATGAGGCCTCCCTTCCTGGGGGACTGCAGCCCAGCCCTGCCCTCCTCCTTCCCTGGGCTCCTGTGCATGGTGGATAAACTCACACCCATACAATGTGGGCCAGCCTCCGAGTTCTTTCTTGCCCTCATCTATAAACATGAAATACTTAAAAAGAGTAAAGTCTTGAAGCCAAAGGTGGATGCTGAATGGGGTTGTCAAGAAATGTTCTAGAACCTATATTTCTTTCCAAACGAGAAAGATCAGATTCAGTCTGGATGTATTTCTTGCTACTGAAAGGATCCAGTTCCCACCCCAGCTCACAAGAGAGGCAACTGAACAGAGGCAAGCAGATGCAGATGATGGAGCAGAACAGCACATTTCAAGTAGAAAAAGGAGCCGTTGGGGGGGGTATAAATAACTGTCAGCAGGCATTTTGAAGAACACATTGGAAGGGGCGACCTCCCTAGATAGCAATTCATGTGGCCTTTGTTATTTAAAATCTGAACTTTGAGAAATTACAGATGTAGAGATTGAGAATTCTCTGCAATTAGTAACAAGAGCCTTGATAAAAGAAAATATCTGTCTGAACCCAGGTCAGTCTGAGCCAAAAATTAGACGGAATCAAAGAGGCAGATCAGCTGGACTTGGATGACATAAAATCAACAGAATCATCAATTCCTTAGTTTGGAAGGCGTGGAAGTCAACACGAGAACCCAGCTGCAATTTTCCAAGTTACAGCCCCATACAATAAATTTTAGGTAGTTCTCATTACATAATGTGATACTTAGCCATTCTCAATTAACCTTTGTCTTATCTTTATTGAATTCTAAATTAAAGAACACTTTCCAGTACTTTCATAAAAGGTATCCGACCGGGAAAAGAGCTGTGCCTAACGACTGCTGACAGAATCTTGGTGTCCAGAGGCAGAGCCGATGACACAGTTTCCCTTAGGCAATGTCACATTAACCAGCCTCTCCCAATCCAAAAGTCTGCATTAAAGTGACACTTCGTATGGCCGCTGGCCAGGCTGGCTTTCTTGTAGCCATCTGTGTAACATTTTGCAACAAGTGGCCTTTGTGTACAGCACCTCATGGCATCATGGATAACCCAGCACATTCCTGTGTGCATCTTGCAGCCAGACTTGGGCTATTCCTGGGAGTCCATCACCACAGGAGGGTTGTCTTTGCCTTGTCACTACCCTCTAGTGCATGTCAGGTGGGAGGAAATCAGGGGCTAATAAAATGTAAGTAAAAACAATTTTGTTTCCTGGGGTGTGGTGGCGCACATCTATAATCCCAGCAACTCCAGAGGCTGAGACAGAAGGGTGGCAAGTTTGAGGCCAGCCTCAGCAACTTAGTGAGAAGGTGTCTCAAAATTTAAAAAAAAAAAAAATTTAAAAGGGGTGGGCATGTACATCAGTGATTGGGTATTGGCTACTAGGTGCAAGCCCCTGGGTTCAATCCTTCACACTGGGAAAAATATGCATAACAAAATTTGCCATCTTAATCATTTTTAAGTGCATAGTTCTGTAGTGTCAACTATATTCACATTGTTGTGCAATGGATCTCTTGTAGAACTGAAACTCTACCCTCGTGAACAAAACTCTTCTTCCATTGTCTCCCCATCTATAATTCCTGACAATCACCATTCTACTTTCTAAGTCTGATTGCTTTAGATGCCTCATATAAGAGAAACCAGGTAGTGTTTGACTTTCTGTGATTAGGTTATTTCACTTAGCATAAAGGCCCCCAGGTTCATCCATTACAGAATCTCCTTCCTTTTTAAGACTAAATTATATTCCATTGTATAAACAGTATATACCACATCATCTTCATCCATTCTGATGGATGGTTGGGTTGTTTTCACCTCTTGGATATGTGAATGATGCTGCAATTAACATGGGTATGCACTCTGGCTCTCTCTTATACTATATTACATTAAAAATATTCAGATGTGCTGGGTGTGGCTTATATACCTGTAAGCTGAGGCAGGAGGATTGTGAGTTCAAAGCCAGCCTCAGGAACTTAGAGAGGCTCTAAGAAACTCAGTGAGGCACTGTCTCTAAATAAAATACAAAAAGGGCTGAGGATGTGACTCAGTGGTTAAGAGCCCTTGAGTTCAATCCTCAGAACATAATAATAATAATAATAATAATTCAAATAGCAAAAGGATCTGAGAGAATAAAGCTCCACTTTCCCACAATGGGAAAAAAATCTACTGCCTACTTTGTCACTCATTTTGGAAGCTGTGTGCTAGTATGAAAGTTATTTTGCATAAAATTATCTATTAACTCAAAGCTTTCAACTCTATTTAAAGCTTCACTTTAAAGTTTGACTTTTTTTAGTCCTTCAGAAGTTTTTATTATCTGAAAGAATTCAGAAATGTCTCCATTCATCTGAGATCTGTAGAATGCTTTATTATTGAACAAAGGTATCCTATAATTCACACTAATATGTGAGTGACTGCTGAACTGCTCCCTAACCACCTTTAGCTTTTAAAACAATATGTCTTCACTTGGTGGGACTGAAAGTAAGTATTTGTGGGCAGAAGTCTTCCCTTAAATCAATAATTCCCAACCCTTCTGGTCTTTTCACAAGCAAGACAATCTCTCCTGTCTACACCCAGGGTAGTGACAAATTCATGCTTATTTGCTTTATCTTCACCTCTCTCTCATCCACTCAAGAAGACAAAAAATACAAGCAAACATGATGGGTGTTGTTATAGGGATAACCTTGAATTTTCTTGTTTAATTTTTTGAAAAAGATAAATCATCTGCAAACTCCCATATTTTAACTACTAATAAAAAAAAAATTGCTTGCAACATACCTCAAATGATTCACCGTGCGGTATGAGCATATTGTGGTTGACAATGTTTGTCTTCAAGGGTGACATTCAGCTTATCTCACGTCCTGGTGGATCTGGACTTGGGAGGGGTAATGAAAGGTATGTTCATGTCCCCCTGTTCCTTCCATCTGGGGAAAGACAGAAGAGGAAGAAAGCAGAGCAGCAAGCTCCCTGAGGGCCCAGAGATCCCTAATATATTGTCAGCCTCTCTGCAGCTCGGGTTATTTTGGAAACACTGAATGACAAGCCCCAAGTATTCAGAGTTGGAATAATAGGGACCCTGGGGGTGATGCGACCGTTGAGCTGTAAGGGTTAAATATGCTCGTTAGGGACTTTGAGTCCAAGCTCTGTGGTTTCCTACTTTTGTGAACTTTGTTGAGTTACTTAACCAAACTGATCCATCCTTGATCTTCTCATCAGTCAAAATAGGCTTTAAAACATTGTTTCGGGAAAATCTGGTATTTCATCTGCCTAGAAGACCTCCTCTACCTTCTTCTTTTTCCCTTGGCAACCCATTCTATGGAATGAGCCCCACTTCATTCTTCCAGTGACAGGGCCAGCAAGTGACCCAGGTGTGTCCAGTCAGAGTACTTCATCCCTCTGGGTAACGTGTTTTATGAGAGGAGCCCCACTTCCTATTCTCCCAGTGACAGAGAGACATGTGACCCAGATGTGCCCACATGTCCACACTCCTGACCACAGAGTTTGATTCAGGAAGGAGCGAATGGCCCAACTGGTCAATCGGATCTTTCTGGTAGGGCTATTGACAAGGGTTCTTTCTTCTGGAACTGCTAAAATGGGGGAATAGGAGAGTGGGGACGTGGTTATTCATCTATCCTGTTACACGGGAATAGGTTCTAAAAGATTAAAGCCAACAGAAGTAACCAGAGGTTTAAAGAGAAAGCAAGAGTCCTAATCATCTGATCTGCTAGTTCCAGCCATGTCTAAAAGCAGAGGCAACTCTGGATTTCCCTTTTTTTGTTGAAACTGACATTCCTCACCTAAATCCTTAACTAGTATTACCTCAAAGATTTTGTGGGAGTGTTGTCTGTAAAGGGATGTAAGGTTGTGTCATGGGGTTGCATCTTTCTTCCCTATGACAAGCTTGGGGTAGGGTGGGCTCCAGGTGCAAGCTGTAAAATCTATAGAGGCCAAAGCTTCTCCCTACAGCAAGGGTTTGAGGGGATGGGTTAGAAGAGAGGGAAATGCAGAGCCCACAAACTGCTTCCCCATCTCTCCTGGCTCCATCGATGTGCATGTGACCCCCAGAAACACTGGTTCTAGAAGGCAAAGCACCACCGCATTTCGCTGCTCTTTGAATGAACTTCTCATTGTTCATTCATATAGCTCAATAACAACTATCGACAGGCCAAATCTATACTGGGTTAATTTGGTTGTAAGTCTTACTTGATTTTTACATTAAACTCCATTTATGGAACCCCAGAATACCAGAGCTGTAAGGTACCCTACAGGAGGAATTATCTAGATTGAACTCTTCAGCTCTACCTCCTTGTGAACACAAGGAGCGTTGGGTTAATGGCCTGCCACAGGTTCCATAGCCAACCGGCCAAGGTGGGTCTTTATCTAATCTCCTGGTTCCCTTATCACTTTGCCACTGAGCTCCGTGGTCAGAGCTTGTGTTTTTAGCTTAGTCATCTGTCTCATCCTAAGAAAAACCAGAAAGAGTGTGGCCAAAACTCTGAATCCCCTTCCTTCTTAAGTATCTCTCCCATGGTCGAGGCCCTGTCTGTGAGAACCCCACAATTATAGACCATTTCCTTGTTCCCACCCTTCATCCTTTTGGGAGCACCAACAGATGGAGACTCTTGGGGGGGGGGAATGGGTTTATTGGACATCTTCTCTGAAGGTGCCTGGAAGGGATATGGAAGGAGAGCTTCTGAAGAAAGGTAAGACGGAGGACTGCACAGAAGGCGCGGGGGATGCTGGGAAGGCAGGTGTTGTGGTTTAGATCTGAGGTGTCCCCCAGAAGCTCATGTGTGAGACAATGCAAGAAAGCTTAGAGGTGAAATGATTGGGTTGTGAGAGCCTTCACCTAATCAGCACATTAATCCCCTGACAGGGATTAACTGGGTGGTAGGTAGGTTGTGGCTGGAGGAGGTGGGTCATTGTGCCTGTGACTCTGGGGTATATATTTTGCCCCTGAAGAGTGGAGCTTACTCTTGCTGCTTCTTGATGATTGTGTCCTGAGCCACTTTCCTCCACCACACTCTTCCACCATCATGTTCCGCCTCACCTTGAGCCCTGAGGAATGCCGCTGGCTGTCAGTGGGCTGAGACCTCTGAGACACTGAGCCCCCAATAAGCTTTTTCTCCACAAATTCCTCTTGCCAGGTCTTTTGGTCACAGCAGTGAAAAAGCTGTCTAAAACAGCAGGCACTGTCAGTTTTGCCTTTGGACCCACAGGGAGAACGCAGGCCCTGCCTGTCTCCAGCTCCAGCCCAGCTGAACCTCCGGCTCCAGCCACAACAACTGGAGGAATTTCCCATTCTGCAGTGCACTCGCATCGGCCCCAGGGCACCCCAAAAGGAGTCTGCCCTCACAGTTGAGCTGGGCCTTTTCTTGGCCCCATGTCCAGCTCTTTCCTCCCTCTCCTGGACACCCACTCACTGTTGAAACCCTCTAGGGTCTGCTTCTCAGGGTACGGTGGATGCTGCCCTGTCCCAGGGATTCTGAGCAGCACCACCAAGTCCCCACCTGCTCCCACAGTGGGTTCTCCGGTCTTCTCTGTCCTCTTCCCTGACTTAGCTCAGTCCCTTCTATCCTTCTGTACTCCCCTTGCTGGCTCTCTTCACCTTTCCTCCTCCCTCTCCCACTTCCTGTCCTGCTTGCTACCCTCTTGTCCTTCTTCCCAGGTCTGAATATCCCCACTATTCCTGGGGGGGGGGGTGAAGTCAGACATGGAAGCCAAGGCTTTAAAAGTCAGAATTTCCCCAAATATTATCTAAGACTAACAATTCCAACAGTAGCTAGTTTCAGTTTTGTGTGTTTCGAAATATTTCTGTGGACAAATACGAGTTATCAAGCTTGGATGCGCAAAACTGTCATTTTGTCTTATTTGGTTAAAGTTCCATTGACTCTGAACCTGAGCCTCCAACCCATTGGGCTAACAGAGGATTCATCCTCCGTCTTCACTGACAGGCCCTCCTGACCCTGCCTGCACCATTCCAGGGATGTGAAAAGGTTCTGAGGTAAGGCGGAGATAAGGACCCTCAGGGCTCAGGTTGGAGTGAGTGGCCTTGCCAATGGGCTCTCATCCCAGGCCTGCGTGGCCGTATGAAGGCAAATGTTCTTCTGACCTTGTCAGGTTACGGCTAGGAGAGTTTGGCTAGGGTCAGAGTCTCAGTACCACAGGCCCTGCTTCCTCACTCACCCTGCCAGGTCCTGGCAGCTCCCAAAGGGTCCTGCCTGATGCTAGTTTCTCCCAGAAACTCCCAACCTCAGTGCCTTTCTCATCCTGGAGAATTTGGAGGTCCTCTCTCTCTCTTCTTCTGCCTCCCTATCCCACTCTACTAGGCAAAAAATAAAATTTGTCTTTTTTCCTTCCCCTTGGGAAGGATCTATAATTCTCCCCAAGCAAAGGCAAAGGGTATACAAGAAATGGTACTGGGATCCTACAAAATAAGTCTCCCCTCAGTCAAGAAGTCATAAAAAACTGGGGGCTATTTTAGAGAAATTGGGGAAGCAAGACTACAGTAAGAACAAAATGCAAAATATTACCTCAATAAATTGCCCTGTCAGTCAAGGAGAGACTTGCACTCCCCAGAGAGCTTCTTGGAACTGCTGTGCACTGTGAACCTTCACGAGGCAGATAGAAAATAGAGCCTCCTTTGTGTATACTTGATAGGGACTCTTCTCTGCTCAGCATCTCAAGATTCGTCCTGCGAAACCCACCCTGCGAACTTCTGCATTAGAAGATGGCTGTTAACTGTTCCCAACTCTTGCTTTTGCCTCTTGGTAGGGACCAATTTATGACGTTATCTATTAGATGCATGAAAGGACAGAGAGACACTGGAATATAGTGGCAAGGGCATGGGCTGAGGGTTCAAATCCTGGCTCTGTCACTTTTACACTATGACTTCAGGCAATTCAGCTTCTTTGAAACCTAGTTTTCAGGTCTGTAGAATGGCATGAGTAACAATACCTACCCAGTAGAAATGGGTGAGGATTGCAGATTCATCCGTGCAGCTTCTGAAATGTAGAAGAGTCAGTAGTCGTAGTAACAGTTGTTCTTGTAAGCATTATCTGTCAGCCTGAATCTGAGTGTCTGCAGACAGTAGCAGGACCCATCAAAGTGGGCTTCCAAGATGCTCACCTAACAGGCTGAGTCCAAATGGGGTGCAGAGCTTGGAAGGCCCAAGGAAGAATGAGGGAGCAGGAGCAGAGTCCTTTTGGGGCACAGCTCCTCAATGCGGAGTATTTTCTACAATTAAAAGTAGCATTTTACCTAGACTAATCTTAAAACTATGATTTTTTTTTTAAAAAGAGGCCTTGGAATGAAAGCAAGATGCAGAGACACTGAACCACCAATTGAACAGCCCAGGCACAAGTTTGTCTTCTTCACCCTGCACAGTCTCACAGCTGTGAGGAGGCTGTTGCTACATGGATGAGGGTTTATAAGGCTCTGAATTAGAGCATTGTAGGCAAAAATGGTACAGCAGTGAGAGAGAGCGAGTCCCAAGGTGGTGGGTGGAATGACAGCTCCAGGCCACTGAGCTGCCCACCAACCCACACTGCTCCTCTCCGGCCTGTGAGAATTCTCTTGGCCTTGACCTCCTCCAGCTGGCCTTGCGGGTAGTTCTTGGTGGCAGAAATTGGACTAAGACATGAGTCAAGACTGGTGGTAGTTAGAGATGAGATTTTATTTCTTTCTGGGCCACTTACACTTAGCACTGGTCTTTTTCCTCCCTCCAAGGACTTTGTCTAAAGGGACCTGCTTCATTGCCAATCTTGCTCCCAGGGCTGCCGGGGCTGACGACAGGGATCACACAAGATGTGGACGCTAATGCAATACAGCTGCCGCTGTCCCCACCAACCCCCCCACAGTTGGCTAAGGACCCTGAGAAGGGACCAGGGCATTGCAAAGCAAAGTGACAGGGCACCTTCTTTCTCCCCGAACTGCTTCATGCCCTTGGTTTCTTTGCAGCTCAGATTCAGGGCAGTGTGAAGAGGATCCACTTCGAACACAAAGCCATTTCACAGGCGCAGCTGGTGCTGTGCTCGCCCCCTCCTGATGTTGCTTCAGGAGCAAAGTGATTTTGGCTGCGATATTAGAAACAGGCTGTCAAGTAGTAACGGCACATTAATTTGGAGCATGTGCAGAGGTACGAGTGGCAATTCGGAGCAGAGACATTTTGTTTGTATAGAATTGAGGCTTGTGACAGCTTCCTCCCTCCATCCGTCTTCATTCACCTTTGATGCGTGCAGCCATGTGGGGCTTTCTTCCACAGCTTGGTGACGGTGACAGGCTCTATAAAACATGAGGCATTGCAGGGTGGGAATGATGTCTCAGAATCATCAAATCATAGGCCTAGAAGAGCCTCGGCTATGGATCTAATCTCAGAGCCTTGTTTATGGCATGGCCCTGAAGCCCAAAGGGGGAAGAGGAATTCAAGACAGGACTTCCAGAGCTAGGAGAACAGAGCAAGGAGAATCCAGGACGTCTGACTCCCACCTAAGTGCTTTTCTCTGCACTATAATCCCTTCCCAGCATTTGTTTTGGTCAAACCTTTTTCTCTGAAATCTCTCTGCAGAAGGGATAGTGCCAGCTCTTCCTGGGGTTGGGCTGCAACGAGTCTCCAGGAATCCGGGTCTGGGGGCTTGCCTGCTCTGAAGATCCTGGAGGGATCCTTGTTCACAAGGCCTTGTTTACTGGACAGTAGATCCACAGGTGTCCATTAAGCCTTCCTCCTCGTCACCTGCTCCTCCAGCTCCCTCCCCTCCTCTCTGTCTTTAAGAAAACCTGAAGGCTACTCCCCACGGCCAGGCCTGGGTTTGCATCCACTCTTAGAGCTAGAGGAGACCCCAGAGATTAACCAGTCCAGTGCCCTGTGGGAAAACTAAGGCCCAGAGGGACTAGTTTAAGGCCACACAACCAGGGAGCAGCTGTGAGATTAAAACCTAGCTTGATACCATTTCCATGTTCTTCCCTCCTTACCCCAGGACTGGATGAAGGCATAGCAGACTCTAGGCAGAGCTCCTCCAAGGGGCAGGAAGGGGAGATGTGCCACAGGCTTCAGGGTCCCCTGGGAAACTGCTGAGAATTCAGATTTCTCAGACCTAGACTGGGTGGCCAATAATGTTATTAATAATTCTTAGAGCATCCAATTCTGAGAATTGTTTATTTCTGAATAGAGCAAATACAATAGAGTGGCTGTTCCACATTGACACAATGTTCCACATTTCCATAGTTTGATCCTGGAGAAAGAGGAGCTACTGATAACCAAGAGGAAGAGGCTGTGCCCTAGAGCCGGAGTTTTTTTGTTTTTTTGGGTTTTTTTTTTTGTTTGTTTTTGTTTTTTTAAGAGAGAGAGGGGAGAGAGAGGGGGAGAGAGAGGGAGAGAGAGAGAGAGAGAGAGAGAGAGAGAGAGAGAGAGAATTTTTAATATTTATTTTTCAGTTTTCGGTGGACACAACATCTTTATTTTATTTTATGTGGTGCTGAGGATCGAACCCAGCGCATGCCAGGTGAGCGCATTACCGCTTGAGCCACATCCCCAGCCCAAGCCAGAGTTTTTTAATGTACCTACAACTGTGTCTTCTCAGTGATCTGACCCTTTATTTATGTTAGGCCTTCTCTCAGTGTTACATATCCTTTTTCCTGTAATGGGGGTTTGAACCTCAGGTTGCTTTACCACTTTACATCCTCAGCTCTTTTAATTTTCTATTTTGAAACAAGATCTTGCTAAATTGCTGAGGCTGGCCTTGAACTTGTGATCCTCAGCCTCCTGAGTTGCTGGGATAACAGGCTGGCAGGGTACCACAACTGGTTCCCTGGATGGGTATTTGGGAGGGGGGTGGGACACTTGGAAGACAGGCGAATCTGGGTTTGGATCCACACTCTACCATCCATAAGAGGTTACTTAGAGTCCTCAACTTCTCTCAGTTCCAATTTCCTCATGTGTAAATTGGAATACTAGACTCTACCCCTTAGGGTTGCTGTGGAGATTAAATTTAAACCATATAAATCCTGATGCCTGCATTTTGGAACAATATTGATGTGTGGGGTTCCATTAGCTCCCTGCAGCCTGTGACGGGGCATCTGAGCCTTGCTGCCTGGCTCCCCTTTCCCCGCTTCTGAGGCTAAAGGGCCCATGTGGCCGGTGGCTTGAAAGGAAGATGTGCATCCTGCTGTGTATGTGTGTGTGTGTGTTGGAGGGGGGTGTCTGTGCTCAACACAGGCATTTGTCCACCCAGTCAGGGCTCATAAACTGAAGCAGCGGCATCTTTCCCAGCGAGCCTTCAGATCCTTTACCAACTACTGCCTTCCTTCTGTTCCAGGGGTGACTGGCTGAAGCCGGGGTCCTCCCTCCCTGACCCGCTTCCAGAGCAGAAATGTTGACCCCTGCCCTGAATCTACAGCTAGAACCCTGGCGGGGCGGGGCCTGGAGTACCACAGGTGCTCAAACAGAGAAGCCACACCCCAGCCCCTTGCAAGGCTTCCAGGCAAAGGAGAGGAGGAAGGCTAACCCCAACCATTTCTGCATCACTCCTTCAGTGCCATTGCTCCTCCTTGGCTGGCGCGCTGGCTCCCGCATGGACCCCAAGGAGAGAGCCACTCCAGCGGCTTCCTGGGGGATTTCAGGTGGCTGGCAAATTTGATCCCACACAAACTCCTCTCCCTCCCCTCACCCCTGGCTTCCTCTGGAGTGTGCTACTTCCCTGTCTAAAGCACTTAATAGGCTGCTCCTCTGCAGTTTCAGTGTATGGATAGGCAAGTGTTCACACTCGGCATGAAACTAATTTTCTTATTCACTGCACACACATGGACCTCATTAAGGCCAGTAGTATATGTGGCATTTCAAGAGGAAACCACCCCCAGGCTGGGGGCCTTTCTCAGTGTGTCAACTCCTCATAAATAATGGGTGGAGGCCCAGTGGGGACCACTGTTCTTGTTAATCTGTTCCT
This sequence comes from Spermophilus citellus, assembly GCF_964194105.1. NCBI lineage: Eukaryota > Metazoa > Chordata > Mammalia > Rodentia > Sciuridae > Spermophilus > Spermophilus citellus. The sequence continues at coordinate 21,046,218 of NC_138191.1, forward strand.
CCATATCACTCTCACAATAAAGCAACAAATTCCAAACAAGAAATGGAAATAAGGAGTGATCTCAATATGGAATCTAGACGAGAGAGAGAGAGAGAGAGAGAGAGAGAGAGAGAGAGGCCACTATGGTCCTGGGATTGGACTAAGAGGTTGAGAGGTGCCTTGGCTCTAGCTGAGTCTCCTCCACCTTTGGTTTCTGATTGCAGACCCCAGAGAGAAACCTTTAAACATTTGCCCCTCATTTGGCAGAAAGTGGACCTGTGTCACTATGGTCCTCTCTCCACCTGTCAGCAAAGGAGCTCATTAGCCCTTTTGAGGCTCACATCAAAGGTGGCTCTAGTTGCCATTTGTAGGAATCGGATTGTCTTTAATGATCCATGCTCTTGGGGGTGGAGCCCTTGGGACATGGGCAATTTTTAAAACTACAATTTCTCTAGAAATGACTGGTGACTGTAGAAACCTCTGAGATGATTAAAAGCAGTTTGGGTGGTGGGAGTAGCAGTGGAATAGAGTTAAACACTGGGTTTTGACTCCATCTTAGCGTGTTAGTTTCTCCTTTTTGTTTAAGCTCTTGGATGTACATAGACTCATATGTAGGGGCAACTCAGACATGCATTTGGTAATGGCAGGGAGATGGACTTGGATTCAGACCTTGTAACTGACTGACTTGTGGGTTTCATGGGAGAGAAGCCCATCCTACTTCCAGTCAGTTCGAAGGCTCAGGTTGTCGGGTTGTGATTTTTGTTGATCTTTTTTCTTCCAAGATCGACTCTGTGGCTGAGCTGGACAAATCTGCCCCTGCCTGGAGGAAGAGTAGGGGATATATTCCAGAGTTGAGAAGCCACCATTCCCTAACTCTTGTACAGGTAATAACATGCCCCTGGAGAACCCAAGGGATTAAAACTACACTGGCTCCAGGAAGCTTCCCTAATGGTCCCCTAAGCCTTCCAAATCTAAGTTAGGTGTCTCCTGTTTCCTTAGCACCCTTGGTTCACTTTTTTTTTTTTTTAAAGAGAGAGTGAGAGACAGAGAGAGAGACAGAGAGAATTTTTTAATCTTTATTTTTTAGTTTTCGGCGGGCACAACATCTTTGTTTGTATGTGGTGCTGAGAATCGAACCCGGGCCGCACGCATGCCAGGCGAGCGCGCTACCACTTGAGCCACATCCCTAGCCCCCCTTGGTTCACTTTTAATGATTATATTTAACAAATACTTATATAGTATTGGCTAAGCACTTCTAGATATCTTTATTCATTGAATCCTCCTAACGACCAATTAGGCAGTTACTGTTCTCATGTCTATTTTATAGATGTGTAAACAAAGACAGAGAAAGGATGGGTCTCCTATTCAAGGTCACACAGCTTGTAAGTAGCTGGGTCAGAATTCAAACCCAGCAAACTGGTCACAGATTCTGAGTTCTTCTCCACTATGCAAACTGCATCTACCGTGGCATCAAATGCTTTGTAGACTCATCCATTCACAAGTCTTTCTCCCTCACCAGCCTGCAAGCCCTGTGAGGGCTGGGATTCAATGCCAAGCACACAGTGGATACTCCAAAGCTTCTGGAAATAACACACACCATGTATAGTCCTGCCTTGGGTCAGGGATGAGCACATGGTAGCCAGTAATTTTCTCTTGGCACTGGAAAGGAGCTGTTACAGGTTGAATTGTATCCCTCCAAAATTCATATGTTGACTTCCTAATGCCTGGTACCTTAAAATGTGAACTTATTTGAAAATAAGTTGTTGTTGTTTTTTTAAACAGAGGTTAAAATAAGGGCATTAGTATGGGTCCTAAACCAATAGGGAAACTTTGCACTCAGAGATGGACATGCATAGGCGGAGATGTTGTGAAGAGATCAGGAGAAGGTGGCCATCTATAATCTGGGAAGAGAGGCCTGGGACAGATTCTTTTTCCATAGCTCCCAGAAGGAACCAATACTCCCAACACCTTGATTTTGGACACCCAACCTCAAGAGCTATATAATCTCTCCTTGTAAGCCATGAGTTTGATGGTACTTTGTTACTGCAGTCCCAGCAAACTAATATAGAGGTTTAACACAGGAAGGAGGCAGCAGCCCTGGTTAGGATCCGTCGGGTTACCTGCTGATGAGGACGGTCCTCTATGTCTTGTGTTGACTTGTCTGCCTCCTCCCTGCTGCCCCTCTCAGCCCTGTCTGTGGGCTTAGCCCTGATTCTTTCCTGGGAAGAAGGAGCACAGGAACCCCTGAGCTGGCCCATCAACTGTGCCGCTGCTGGTCTTGCCTGTCCAGATGTCTCAGTCCAGTCCTGAAAGTGGCAGCTTCTGCATCAGACCACCCTGGGTTCAAACCCCAGGGGTATTGCTTTCTATCTATGCAAACACAGAGCAACGTCTCTAATTAGTCTAAACCTCAACTTCTTGTCTAAAAAAAATGAGCATTACTACTACCCTTTCCTACCAGTACTTTGGTTTTCTCTGAGGGAATCGCTGCATTTTTGCTGAGCACAATTTTGGCAGGATTATAAATGGAGGTAAACTGTCCTCCCTGAGGTGCTGAGGCATGGACCCCAAGTTAGGCCGCTTGGACTCTCTTTTTCTGGTTTGGAATCTGGGATACAGTGCCACATAGATGGAAATGACCAGGTGACAGAAGGCACGCAGGCCTGCCTGCTCTCTTTTGCCTTGTCTGAAGCCAGCCTGGATGTTAGGACTCTGGGTCTTCCTTCCTCCCCCTGCCCAGTACTCACCTTTGGATCTTGACCCTGGCTTACTTGGCACTGGGCTTGTGTGGTGTGATTAGGCCTCACCCTTGAACTCCAGTACACTTGCACCACGGGAGTGACCTTTGCTGTGACCCTGGCAGTGACCCCACCCAATTGCCTACTCTTGCTGTGGACCCCCTGTGCTCAGCATCTTGTGTCCTAGGCCCTCCCTGTTCTCTCCTCCAGCGAGAGTTTTCTGCATGTTCTTTGGATTTGAAGCTATCACACATACAGGGGACAGGCTGAGCAGGGGGGAACTGCTGATTCCACTTTTATGTCTTTGGTATTCAAATAAAATATTTAAAGAAGAAAAAGGAGTTTAAAAACTATCATCATCTTGGAACTTTGTGAAACCATAGTTTACTTCTCTATCCCTGTAGCATCTGAGCTTTCCAGGTGTTCCAAAAGTCAGTTATCCATTTACTTAATAGTCCCTTAGTGCCCATTCTGTGCTAGGCACTACTGGTGCTGGAGATATGAGATGAGGACCCAGCCTCTGTCCTCCAAATGCCCAGGAGCTAGTGTGGCACTCCTCAGATTCCGTGCAATTCCAAATGACCTGGGGATTTTGGTTAAAGGCAGACTTTGATTCTTCAGATCAAGTTAGGACCCAAATTCTAGGTTCCTAACAAGATATTGCAAAGCTTTACAGTGTGAGTTATCAAGTGGAATTAAAAGCCCCGGGCTCCCTCTCTGTGTGCTTTAAAAAAAATCCCAATGTCCCGACTATGATGAAATCAGAATCTCTCCTGTAGGTACCGAGGCATCTGTCATTTTTACATATTCTTAATGACGCTAATGTGTAAGATTTAAAACCACCAATCTACAGAGACAAACTGTATTCATAACAAACTGCTACTTAGTTACAAAAAAAACCACCACAAATTTGATATATCACAGTTCTGGAGATACAAAGTTTGAAACAGGTCTTGCTAATTCAATATCACTAAAATAAAGGTGTAGGCAGGGTTGTGTTCCCTCTAGGGGATCCAAGGGAGAATCAATTTTCTGGCCTCTTCCTGTGTTCGACGGTGCTGCGCTCTTGGCCTCTGGCCTCTCCATCACTCTGATGGAGTCTTTGTCACACGGCATCAATGGAGCAGCTCTCTTGCCTTCCTTTTTGATTTGTCAGGACCCTAGAGATCACAATCAGCCAACCCAGATAATCAAGGATAATCTTCTCTTCTGAAGATCAGCTGATTAGTAATGCAACATAACATATTTAGACAGTCTGGGGATTAGGACAAGGACATCTTTGGGTGGGAGGAGGGGGGTGGACACAATTCTGGCTACTTTAAAGACTGTGACTAAGATTAAGTTTCACAGGTGGCTCTACCTAGAAGGACAGACGTAAGTAAGGTGGTTATGACTCAATCTTGGAAAAAGAGAGGGCAAGCGTCAGGAAGAACTTCCCACAGAGTATGGCTGTGTGTGTGGAGGTATGCTGGAGGTGGCTGTCACCTGCTGTACAGAGCCAATGACCAAGTTTCCAGAAATGCCACTCATAACATCTGCTGGTGGCATGGGAGGTATATGTATGCTACAGAAACTGGAAAATGTGATAAATCAGTATGTATGTATGTGTGTGTGTTTCTTTCCCGGAAAACCAGTTGTTAAACTTGAACCAGCACACCACTGACAGGTACCCGCAGAGCTAAGTATTGAAAGAATAGACATTAGCTAGGTGGCTAGGCATTTGCCTTTGAAGTCTGTCTGTTCTCACCAAACACAGGTACCCTCCTGCTGGACAAGTCCCAAATTTCAATGCCTTCAGAGCAGGGCTTCTCAAGCTTACCTGGGCACACAAATCACCTGGGGAGCTCCTTAAAATGTACAGCTGATTCAGGGGGGCAGGACCTGAGAGTCTGGACTTCTACAAATCTCCAGTGACACCCATGATATGGCTCCAAAAACCACATTTTAAATAGTAAGACTACAGCCCCTATCTCAACAAGCAGTCACCAAACAATACATTTGGGTCAAAAAGAGAAGGTCCCCAAATTTGTATCTACTACGTTTTATTTATCAAAGATACCACCAATTAACCTTATTTTTTTGTACATTAGGAAGAATGTTTTATTTAAAAAATTAAGTAATGGCATGCTATTGAGGTAAGACACATCCTAATTTCTGAAAATTTAAAATGTAAAAAATGTACTTTTTTCAATCAGTAAAATGTAGTATCTGATTTTTGTTATTAAAAAATAAGAAAAGCTGGGTGTGGTGGCACACATCTGTGTAATCCCAGTGGCTCAGAAGGCTAAGGCAGGAGGATCATAAGTTCAAAGCCAGCCTCAGCAACTTGGTGAAGGCCCTGGGCAACATAGCAAGACCTTGTCTCAAAATAAAATATAAAAAGGGCCGAAGATGTGGTTTAGTGGTTAAGTACCCCTGGATTCAAAAAAAGACTAAAAATATTGATACTTATCACTGTTTATTCTAAGAACTGATACAGGAGACCCTACTTGGCCACGTGTTGGATGGTTCTGAACCACGTATGACCCAGAGAGATGCAGAGGCCCAAGTAGGGGGTCCCACACCAGGAAGGATTAAGGTGGAATTCTCACTTGTTAGCACACCTTTTTTATTTTTTGTATTTCTAGAATTTTTAGTTTTTACTAAGTTAGAGATTATATAACCTAGCTTAAACAAATAGTTCTCATAAAATAGACAAATGGGTTGCAAGGATCCCTGTGGTTTGGAGTTAACACTAGTAATATGCTGAATGAGCAATCAGAAAGAGGTAGAAATGATGTGTCTCCTCCTGGTATGAGTTCTGCCTCTGACACATTAGGTGCTAAAACTATGACGATCTAGTCTGTTCTGACAAGACATTGCCCCCCCCCCAAAAAAAAAGAGAAAGAAAAAAAGAAATTATGAGACAGTCTTTTGACGTGAGTTATGTTTATTTTTATTAGGGATGAATGTCACCCTAAAGAGCATGAGGTATGGTGAATTATGATAATACATGTATGCACATTTATTTTATATAAAAAGGGCTGGAGATGTGGTTCAGTGTTTAAGTACCCCTGTATTCATACATCCACGCTTAGAGGGAGCAGGTCTGCTCATCATAATCACTCAAGGGTCCATGCTGATGGAGTGTCACCAGCTTGAATATTGCGGAGGCCCTCACATTAGCAATTAAATGCCCTGGTTTGAAAATGTCACTTTTGTTTGTTTACCATTCATTGACCCAAACTAGCCAATGGGCCCAAGTGTCAGAGACCAGAAAGTGCCTTCTTGGCACACAGGACTAATTGCTACCATGTCTCCTGATTCCCACCTGGTTCTCTTTCTTAACCAGTTGGCCTGTCTCCTGTCCAACTGGGGTCATGATCATTACAAAATACAGATGGCCCTGGATGCTTCATGCCAGAGGAAGCTACCCTAGATTAGCCTCTTCAGTGCAGAAAAAAACCTGCCTGGGCTTGGTCATGCATATGAATACGAACGTATCTAACATTCAGAGAAATGGCAAAGCTTCTGAACAGATAAGAAAGCCAAACTATGAAGAAGTCATCTACAAGCCCTTGAGGAATTGCCTTCTCTCCCAAATCAACCCTGTTTTGTGCCAGGAAATGATAATATTCCCCTCTTAGTCTAAGGCTAAGACCTGGGCTGAGATCTTTTCTCACTCTCCCTTCCTGGCTACAGTGGGCATCAAGAGTCAACAGGGTTGGTGATTACCCCATTGAAGAATGGATTTAACCATGGGAGGACTATGCCAAAGAGATTAAAAAGCAAAGCTCATTTAGAAAAAACAAAAAAATCAGAGCAGATCATCTGTCTGAAGAGAATTCAGACATTTTTCACCTTCAGAGGCACATATACATCCTGATTTTTAAAAAAGAGCACCATGTGATAGATTCTAAGTACCATGGGAGACATACCTTCTTGGGGACCCCATGGGAATGTGTCAGAGCTGAGTTTTGCATGAAGCAAACTTCATTCACATTTACTACTAAATAAATGAGTGGGAAACAAAAGGCAGTGTTTAATTAGGCTGTAATTATTCATCCGTGGTGGGCTCCCAGCACCATGTCCTGTTTTCATTAGAGGAACATCATCTCCTCATTAGCGACCGGAGCTGTGTCCCAATTTTGCCCGCCTGGGGGCCGGAGATGTTTGGAAGAAGCAGCAGCTGTGGGAAATCAGTGCCATGTGCCCAGGGAGGAGGTGGCCGTGGGGCAAGGAGAATGGCTTCTCGGAGCATCTACTGTGAGGCTGGGGGCAGGGGACAGCAAAGGAACAAGGGAGTCTTTGACATAAGGCATTGTGTTGCACTGAGAATGGAGCCAGTTGGGCCTATTAAATTAGTATTAAAGTTGGGATTTAGAAAAATTAATTCTTTTTTTTTTTTAAATCTATTACAAAACCTTTTCAGGACTCGGCAAGCTTTTTCTGTAATGACCTCCTGGAAACCCTCAAGGCTGGGTGAGGTGCCTCACCTCCGTGCATGTCTTTTTTTTTTTTTTTATAGTATGCTGATTTTATTTTTTTTAAATTTTTTTAAATTTTATTTCTTTTATTGGTTGTTCACAACATTACAAAGCTCTTGACATATCATATTTCATACATTAGATTGAAGTGGGTTATGAACCCCCAATTTAACCCCAAAGGCAGATTGCAGAATCACGTCGGTTACACATCCACAATTTTACATAATGCCCTATTAGTAATTGTTGTATTCTGCTACCTTTCCTATCCCCTACTATCCCCCCTCCCTTCCCCTCCCATCTTCTCTCTCTACCCCATCTACTGTAATTCATTTCTCTCCTTGTTTATTTTCCCATTCCCCTCGCAACCTCTTATATGTAATTTTGTATAGCAATGAGGGTCTCCCTTCATTTCCATGCAATATTCCTTTTCTCTCCCTTTCCCTGCCATCTCATGTCTCTGTTTAATGTTAATCTTTTCTTCCTGCTCTTCCTCCCTGCTCTGTTCATAGTTGCTCTCATTATATCAAAGAAGACATTTGGTATTTGTTTTTTAGGGATTGGCTAGCTTCACTAAGCATAATCTGCTCTAGTGCCATCCATTTCCCTGCAAATTCCATGATTTTGTCATTTTTTATTGCTGCATAGTACTCCATTGTGTATAGATGCCACATTTTTTTATCCATTCATCTATTGAAGGGCATCTGGGTTGGTTCCACAGTCTAGCTATTGTGAATTGTGCTGCTATGAACATCGATGTGGCAGTATCCCTGTAGCATGCTCTTTTAAGGTCTTCAGGGAATAGTCTGAGAAGGGCAATAGCAGGGTCAAATGGTGGTTCCATTCCCAGCTTTCCCAGGAATCTCCAAACTGCTTTCCAAATTGGCCGCACCAATTTGCAGTCCCACCAGCAATGTACAAGTGTACCCTTTTCTCCACATCCTCGCCAGCACTTATTGTTGTTTGACTTCATAGTGGCTGCCAATCTTACTGGAGTGAGATGGTATCTTAGGGTGGTTTTGATTTGCATTTCTCTGACTGCTAGAGATGGTGAGCATTTTTTCAGGTACTTGTTGATTGATTGTATATCCTCCTCTGAGAAGTGTCTGTTCAGGTCCTTGGCCCATTTGTTGATTGGGTTATTTGTTATCTTATTGTCTAATTTTTTTAGTTCTTTGTATACTCTGGATATTAGGACTCTATCTGAAGTGTGAGGAGTAAAAATTTGTTCCCAGGATGTAGGCTCCCTATTTACCTCTCTTATTGTTTCTCTTGCTGAGAAAAAACTTCTCAGTTTAAGGAAGTCCCATTTGTTGATTCTTGCTATTAACTCTTGTGCTATGGGTGTCCTATTAAGGAATTTGGAGCCCGACCCCACAATATGTAGATCGGAGCCAACTTTTTCTTCTATCAGAAGCAGAGTCTCTGGTTTGATATCAAGCTCTTTGATCCATTTTGAGTTCGTGCATGTCTTTATACCTGTTATAATGCTGTCATTATAATAGTGTAATTATGTGATGGTAATTGCTTACCTGCTCTCTGCCCACTAGACCATGAGCTCCCAGAGAATGAGACAGTGTCTTGCTCAGAGCCATAGTCCTGGTGTGTGAGACACATAATGCACACTGGGTTGATTTGAAAAGATGGGCGGATGGATTGACTTGTTCCAAGCCCTCAAGTGAAAACCCTTTGAAATGCTGTTGGAGGATTTGGCGCATAGGTGTGCGGTTTTGTTTATAGCAGAGATTCTTAACCTGGAGCTTCTAGACCTTGTGGGAGTGGGGTGCAGTCCACACAAGGAATGCAGAGAAGAACACATAAATTTGATGAAATTGAACACATAATTTATGTGATGATCATTTTTCTGGAGAGGACACCCCTAGATTTTATCGGCTTTTCAAAAATGATTCATGACCCAGAAAAGCATTAAAAATTCATGTGCTTGTATAATGTTTGGCCTTGGCCCTTATGGAGGAGGAATGGGTGTAAGCTCTGGTCTTGCACGGTGGCACCAGCTGTCCGCTGGAAATACTGAGTGGAAGACAGTTGCTTCCAGTCCCTCAGCCTCAGCTGACTATTATTTTTTTTTTATAACTTTTTTTTTAATATTTATTTTTTAGTTCTCGGCAGACACAACATCTTTGTTGGTATGTGGTGCTGAGGATCGAACCTGGGCTGCACGCATGCCAGGCGAGCGCGCTACCGCTGAGCCACATCCCCAGCCCTATTTTTTTTTTTTTTAAAGAGAGAGTGAGAGAGGAGAGAGAGAGAGAGAATTTTTTTTTAATATTTATTTTTTAGTTCTCGGCGGACACAACATCTTTGTTGGTATGTGGTGCCGAGGATCGAACCCGGGCCGCACGCATGCCAGGCGAGTGCGCTACCGCTTGAGCCACATCCCCAGCCCCTCAGCTGATTATGTACCACTCTGCTCAACATTTCTTAAATACAATGAGATCAAAAGTATGTCTGAAATTGAATGGCAACATTGGAATCCTCCTGTTTTGATTTTAAAAATACCTGAAACAGCAATCTCAAGGTAATGCAATCAGGCATGTTGAACCCAAGGCAGGCAGGAAAGAGGCTTTGTGATATAGGAAGAATTGTGTGTGCTAGAGCCTTTGAAAGGTAGAACTGGTATCAATAGGTGAATGTTACAGGGAATTAGTTTCTGCTCTTATAGGGGAAGTACTTTTTTTTTTCTTCAGTTAAGCTGCTTAAAAATGGAATGAACTGTCTTAGAGGAATAGTGAGTTCCTTGCTACTAGAGGAATTCAAGCCAAGACTGAATGAACAAATATCAGAGATATAGAGGTAAGAATGATTCCAGGTTCTGAGTTTTCTTTTCAGTCTCTGCTTCTCAAATAATCCAGTTCATTTCAAAAATCATCTCACTTTTCTTAATTTGATTTCTGTAAGAGATCCCCTGTCACCAACCTCACCCCTAGTTTCTAAGCTTTTATCTCCATGTTGAAGTGGAGGGCTTGGGCAGACAAGCTGACTCTAAACAAACTGATGAGATTTTGAGCAAAATCTCTTTGGATAATGCAGTGAAATATATTCTCCTAAAATATGAAACAGATCAGCAAAATACCTTTTATTCTCTTTTTTGAATATTCTTGATGTTCAAGAGCAGTTACTTGCTCTTGAAGATTGAGCTGTCAGAGTCAAAGGCTCTGAAATTAATGGAATGCAATTTTCTGCCATTTATGATAAATTCCTGGCCTTTTTATGCATATGAGAATCTTGGGCAAGTGCAAAAGCAAAATCACAAAGCAGGAGGTTATTTTGACAAGCTTCCTCCAGCCATCCCTCTATTGTCTTTTCCTGATCACAGCTTTTTGTTTTGCACTGAATAACAATAAAATAAAAAATGAGAACAAGTGAGAGAGAAATCCAACGAAGCAATTTTAATGTTCAGCCAACAATGCAAACAGAATTAAAATGTTCTTCGATTTTAGACAAAGGAAAAGGGATTTAGTTAAGGGCAATAGAAAAAAAAATATAGCACTTAATGAAAAGCAGGTATTGGGAATACTGTAACTTTTCTGAGCTGCAAAGAGGGATTCATCTAGAATGTTGTTTTCTGTGCTAATCCATCCTTAGGCGCTGTCAAATAAACAATTAAGGTTCGGATCTTTGTTTCTTGAAGGCTTTGCTCAGCACTGTTCCTTTTTCAGACGTGGAGTCCTAATCTTTCAGAACAGGCCCCTAAATCTAGATAAATCCTGATCTTTCCTGTTGTTTCTTTAAGCAGACTATGCTCTGGGACTTGCCATTGCACTTTATTTTTTTTTTCCCCCTGCAACATCCCACCCTAAAAACCATCTCCTCTGGACCAACTGAACTAAAACCGCCCAACCCCCACTCCCAGGGCTGGACAACATCAATAACATCGCTTTCCATTTTCCTCCTAACATTTCTCATTATCTGATAATATCTTGTTTATTTATTTATTTACTTTCTTGAATGAAGTATAATCTCCATAAAATCACGGTCCTTGTCTGTCTGGTTTGTAGCTCATTCTCAGCATCAGGAATCAATATCTGCCGCTGGACCTGGGCCTGGGGTCAGCACCCTCACTCCTCTTTGCTGCTTACCCTATTTTTCCCCTCTTTGAATTCTTCAGTGCTTTGAAGAACAGGCAATCGGATTATACCATCTAGTTTCCTCCCTTTTTGCAATCATCTCCTGTCCTCCAGAACACCCCACTCATGATTGCTTCATCACCTGAGACACTGTTTCTATTTATCACAACACTTGTCACTCTGTAGCCATATAAGTAAACATTGCTGGCCTTTCCATTCCTTGGCCTGCTCCCTGCCCTAATCCTACGCTCCTCCTCCTCCTCTTAGCCTCTGTCCCTCTGGCTCCCATTTCTTTGCCTGTGATGTCATTACGTACATATGAAGGACCTCCAAATCATCACATTATTACTCACCCCCTTCTCCTACACATGTCTTCCCTCCCTCCTTACCCAGTTTAGACTCCCACAGCCGCTGATATAATCACTGCTTTGCCTCATTATAATCAACTATCTTGCCCCTTCTCATGCTTGGTATTTGCCTGGCAAAATCCCAACCCTGATTAAATCCAACTCTCTGCCTATTCCTCACCTGCAATCATGGCTGGGAAAAACACACACCCATATTGATTCGTCTCATTTTAAATTCATGACCACAAACCTCAAGTGAGCCCTCAAGGCTGACCGGCAGTGTTCCCACACACACCTAGTTAATTCACAGGAGGACTACCGCATACTTCCTCCTCAACCACTCCCGCCCCCACCTGTGATCCCCTTCTCACTCTCCGCTGATGACCTTGCAGGCCTTTTCACTGAGAAAATAGAAATGACCACTATGTCCTTCAACCCGCTTGCTCCCTGGATCCGCACAGGGCATCTCCCTCCTATTACAAGGAATGCAGTGCCCAGTGCCTCCATCAAAGGCAAAATCCTCCACCTCGTCCCAATCCCTCCCCTTCCTTCCTCAAGGCCATGGCTCCCGAACTAACTTCTCTTTCTTCTGCATCATCACTTTCACCTTCCTTATCAGCACACAAACGCTCTGTAATCTCTCTCATCTTAAAAATAAAGTCATCCCTTGACCCCACAATTCTCTCCTCATTTCCCTGTGCCTCTTTTAAAGCATATCTGCACCATCTCACCTAGTATTCTCTCTCTCTCTTGCTCTCCAATCATGTTTTCCTCCTAACCCAAGGTAGAGCTACTTTCAAGGTCCCCCAGCTGTCAAATCCAGCCTGTAGCTCTCAGTTCTCCTGTTATTGAATGCTTGAGCTGCTTTTAGCATAATTTATCCTTTTAAAACAATGATTTCACCAACAATAAAATAAAAAAAACAAACAAACAATGATTTCACTTGGCTTCCAAGGTAGCCTGCTCTCCTGCTCTCCCACCTCCCTGGCTGTGCCTTCCCAATTACTTCTGGGTTCTCTTCTTCTTTCTAGCATCTAAACAGTGCAGGTTTCAGGGCTCAGCATTTGGACCTTATCTCCTCTCTCTCTCATTCTCTCATGTCAGCCTTTTCAGGCTGCTGAAAGGAAACACTATTAACTGGTGGCTTATAAACAACAAATATTTGTTTCTCAAAGTCCCAGAGGCTGTGAAATCCATGATTATGGGGCCAACAGGTTTGGTATGTGGTGAGAACCAACTGTTCCTCATAGATAATGCATTCTAGCTATGTTTTCACATGGTGAAAGGGGCGGGCTAGTTCTCTGGGGTCTCTTATATAAGGGCTCTAATTCCATTTATGAGAGTAGATTCCTTACAATTAAATCACTCTCAAAGGTCCTCTTCTTAGATCATCACCTTGAGGGTTGGGATTTCAACATATGAATTTGGGGGTGGGCACAAATTCAGGCCATGATAACTTGGATAGTTCACTCATTCTCACAGCTTTAAAAAGCATCACCCAGATATTTATCTCCAACGCTGACCTCTCCCCTGTATTCCAAACTTCAATATTCATCTGCTTCCTTCTATCTCTAAATGGCTAATAGACACCTCAAACTTAACCTGCAAGCTGGATGCCTGATTTCCATATCGGCCTCACCACCACCAAAACTTCTCTTCCCCAGGAATCTCTGGCTCAGTAAATGGTACCACAGTTCAAGCAGTTTCTCAGATCAAAATCTGGGAGTCATTGATGACTTTTCTCTCACACACACATCCCACATCTCTAATCCATTGGCAGTCTTTTAGTTCTACCTTTAAAATGCAGATAGTCTCTGTTATGGTTGAGATATGAGGTGTTCTTCAAAAGCTTACAAGTGAAACAATAAAATAATCAAACAATAAGAGGTAAAATGATGAGATTATGAGAGGTATGACCTAATGAATCGATTAATCCACTGATATGGATTAATTGGGTGGTAACTATAGGCAGGTCAGGTGGGGCTGGAAGAAGTCGGTCCCTGGGGGTGTGCCTTTGAGGTTAATATTTTGGTGAGTGGAGCTCTTTCTCTGCTCCCTGGTTCCCATGTCATTAGCTGCTTTCCTTTGCCATGAACTTGCACTAGGCTGTTCTGCCTCACCTCAGGCCCCAAGCAATGGAATCAGCTGTCTACAGACTGAGACCTTTGAAACCATGAACCCCAAATAAACTTTTCCTCCTCTGAAATTGTTTTTGGTGGGTCTGTTGGTCACAATGATGACTGATTAAAACAGTCCCCTACTGTGATGGTGGTTCCCCTTACAAGTTCTTGACTACAATGATGCAAAAGCAATACACATTCAGTAGAAATAATCCTTTGAATTTTGAATTTTGATGTCTTCTCAGGTCAAGGATATGTGGTAAGATGCTGTCTTGTGGTAGAAGTGAGCCACAGCTCCCAGTCAGCCACACAATCCATGAGTGAAAAACAACTGAGATTCCACGTATATTGTACTGGTGAGCTCTGAGGTTTAGTAAAAGTTAAGTGCATCAAATATATCATTGACTTGCAATATTTTCAATTTATGAAACCCTATTGGAATAAAAGCCCATTGTAAGTAAAGGAACCACTGCATATCCAAAATCCCTACCACCTCCACTGCTTCCATCCAGGTTCAAGCTGCCATCTATCTTTCTCAGGGATTATTGTATCATTCCCCTAACCAACATCACTAATTCCATACTTGTTTCCCTGCACCATATTCTCCACACAGCCAGAATGAGCTCTTCAAGATGCAAACCAGATCAAAACACTTATTTCCAAAACCCTTCCAGAACTCCCCATCATTCTTGGAATAAAATCCTTGATCCTTACTGGAGTCTACAAAGCTCTTTATCAGCTCCATCTAATAGCTTCCTGCAATGATGGCAATGTCCTGTTTCTGGTGCTATCCAAAATGGTAGCCATACAGGCTTTTGAACACTTGAAACATGGCTACAACAACTGAGAATCTGAACTTGAAATTTTATTCCACTCTAATTTAAATTTAAATAGCCACACATAGTTATTTACATTTGACAGCACAACCTACACAATCTCCATGACTTTGCCTCCTAACCCTTCCCCTTCTCTCCCTCAACTCAAGCCACATTGTCCTGCCCAAAGCTCCTCAAACATTTCCAGCACATTCTCACCTCATGGCCACTGCACTTCTCTTTATTTAGAATTTACTTCCAGACACTCAAATATTTTCCTCACTTCACTTTGGTCACATGTCATCTCTTCATAGAAATAATTTCTGAACACTCTACCCACTGAGACATCATCTCTTGCTCTCCATCTTCTTTCTCTTGCTTAAATTTTCATCTTGGCATTTATTACTACCTGACACTTGCTCATCACCCACCTCCACCATGAGCTGATAATTTTCGGGAAGGCTGGGAGTCTGATTTTTCACAGTACTGTATCTCCTATGCTTAGTTGGTGATTTTGTCCTTAGTTAAATACATCCGTTAATGAAAGAGGCTTTTGCCACAAGTGAGCACCTCTGTGAAAAACTGTGGGCATACAATAGAAACCCAAGACAGACAGCCATCCAGAAGTGAACTGAACTACAGCTGCTCACAACTGGCCCAAACTCTATAAGAGAAACTCCTCACTATCACCAGAGTCCACACGAATGAAGCTCTAATCCATTCACAATACCATTTGACAACCTGTGCAGCGTTTGTTTAATGTTCCTCTCTCTTGTCCACATTCTCTGTGCACCCCATCACATTTCATTTAAAATTTCTCATGATGGAGAGCAGGGAATCCTTTGGGCCTTGAATCATCAAAGCTGTTTTCTCCTTTTCAGTTTCACCTGTAATAAAACATATATTTGATCTCTGATTTCTGTCTATTTCTTCTCTGGAATCTGGAGCCGTGACTCACGGGCGCCTCAGAGACCTCCTCACCTCCAGAATTGATTCAAAATGTCCCCTTTTTGGATGCCTTCTCTGACTCCTGCAGACTCAGTGGCTCCCTCCTCTGGCTGCATGATTTTGCTCACATTTAACAAAGGGCTTAAGAGATTGTCTGGGTTATCATGGCACCAGACAGCAAGTTTCTGTTGTGTCCGGCCTGTTCCTTATCTGTCTTCCCCAAATTTCAGCTCAGGACAGGCACCTAAACATAAGTGTCTAGAAAATCCAGGAAGAAACAGAAAGCCACAACTTCTGAGTCAGGGCAACATAAAAGACTACTGCCTGGTTTTATAGTGACCATGAGAGGCCTTTCCCAGAGGAGGGCAATTATAATAAAACAAAGGGAAACCTCTGCACCCCAGACTCCAACATACATCCCCAAGAAGCCCAAGCTTAAAACAGAGCTTTCTTTTGCCCTGGCCCTATCTTGGGAAACTGGGATTTTCCCTCCTGTCCCTACCCCAACATCTCCACTAATGACTGACCCGGCTCAGCTGCTGACTAGGTCATTCCATTAGGTCACCAACTTTGGATGTAGGAAGTTAGAAGCTACTACTAACACCCAAACATGATGGATCAAAATACACCAACTACAAAAAGATGTATTAGACAAGTGGATAATTTGAGTATGTAGAGAATTATTATTTTGTTAGTTTTGCTAGGGATAATATAGGCAAAGTCATATGTATTTGTCAGAAGTACATGCAAAAGAGGGCTGGGGATGTGGCTCAAGTGGTAGCACGCTCGCCTGGCATGCGTGCGGCCCGGGTTCAATCCTCAGCACCACATACAAACAAAGATGTTGTGTCCGCCGAAAACTAAAAAATAAAATGTTAAAAATTTAAAAAAAAAGAAGTACATGCAAAAGAATTGGCAGATGGAATAATATATCTGGAATGTGCGTTAAAACACTTTAGAAAAAAAAGGATTGGGGGCAAGAGATAAAACAATATCGGGGGATATGTTGATAATTTTTGAAGTTAGGTGATAGATATGTAGAATTTTATTATTCTATTTTATATATGTTTGAAAATTTTTTATCAAACAAAAGCCAACCTCTTGGTCTCTACCCTCTTTGGGCTATAAATTGACAGTACCCCTTCAGGCCCCAGAGAGTCACCCCTTCAGCAGGTGTCCTGTGCTCTTTCTATGTGTCAGATCAATAAGGACCCACGGATCTATTAGAATGACAGTTTTATTAATAACTCTCAGATTGAGCTTTTTAAACAAAACAAGCCAGCAAGAATGTCCGTAAGCTTTAAATGAGGACAAGGTCATTCTGCAAAGGTCAAGGGATTAGGAGAGCCCAAGGGGGCCTGCGCCAGCCAAGGCCATGACCTTCATCACAGTGAGAGAATCTTCCTGCTGCAGAAACAGCCACATGAACTGAGGCTGATGAAAGCAGAAGCTCCAGGCCCTGGGCTCTGCTGACTGTGAGCAGAATATGCCTCCCAGGGCCTAGCACCAGAGCCCAGACCAGCCGTGGGAGTAATTAAGCTAGGAAAGGTCATGGATTCATAATTTATGTCTAAAGGGCTCGATTTAATCATCATTCACCACTTCCCCCATTAGTGTCCACCTCAGTGGAAGGAAAGGGGCCACCTGAAGGCTTTCAGACGAGCAGATACCTGTTTCCCGCTTTGGGGCAGATCACTCTGTGGAGCTGAGGGCAGGTTCTGCTTGCCTGAGTCAAGGTGCTCAACCCGTGACCTATCGTCAAAGTCACAGTCCTGATTTTCACATGAGTCATTAAGCCGTCATCAAATCCAAATAATAATCACATAGCTACAATTTATTGGTCACTTACTCTTTTTCTAGAAACAATTGAATTTAATTTTTCCAGAAATGATCATATTTAATTCTCTTGATAATTCCAAAAGGCGGTCACACTACCCCCCATTTTATAGATGAGGAAACAGATGTTTGGGAAGGTTATGCGTATTAAATAAATTCTCTACCCCTAACCAACTCCAAGGCCCATCCTCTTAAACAATCTGTGTCTTGTCACCTGGAATTGTCTTGCACTGAACACAGGGTCGTCTAGCTCTCTGGGTGACAGTTCACTGTGGCCTTTTGTAAGATTTTATGAGAGCTGGCATCAGTGGTGTATGCCTGTAATCCCAGTGACTTGGGAGACGGAGGCAGGAAGATCACAAGATCAAGGCCAGCCTGGGCGACTTAGTGAGGTGCTATCTCAAAGTAAAAATAAAAAGGGCTGGAAACGTAGCTCAATGGTAAAGAGCTTGCCATGTGTGAGGCCCTGGGCTCAATACCTACACACACACACACACACACACACACACACACACACAGAGCACTTTGGGTGACCGTTAGCTTTCTTCTCTCTTGTATAGCACAGTGACCACTTGGCTGCTGCTACAGAGCTTGGGATCAATGTCAGAACCCTCATTTCCACTGCTCCTTTGGTGACCACTGACAGTCCCCACCCCTACTGGCTCCATCTTACTGGGTGGGACCCAGGCAAGGTACCCGTGGCCTGGCACTTGCTCTTTCTGGTGGAAGTGTGAAAAGTCTCAGATACCCCGACTTACTGATGGGATCTGTAACTCCTTCTTCCTCGGTAGCTCTGAGGGTCTTTCCTTTGGTGGCCTACTGTGGCATGTCAAGGAAAAGCCAGGAAGAGGAGTTTTGTCTTCACTTAGGTGAGAGCACAGGTGGTGGATGAGCATCCCAGGAGCAGAATGTGGAGACAGCCGCAGAACCAACAGCAGATCGGAGAGGAAGGGAGGGAAAGAAAACTGCACCCACTGCTTCAAGGAAGAAGGTTCCAGGGCATGCAGAGAATCAGTCAGAAGCTGCCCCATGGTGCTCTGGAGGACCCTAGTGCCAGTCCGCAGAAGTCAGAGGGACGAGATGGGGCAGTGTCTCCCAGTCCTGGTGGTTGCCATCTACAGGAAGGACATGAACATTTACCTGGGGGATCTTCAAGGCAGGAGTTCTCACCATGTGGCCAGATTTGAGGAATCCCAGGTAGAGGAGGACACGTTCCTTTCCCACTCTGTGCTCAGCATAACTTCCCTGTGCTTTTAGACACTTGGTGATTTTTCCCTTCTCTCCCTGGCAGGGAGGAATTGATTGAACTAAAAATAACTCCACTCCCCACCCCACAAACTTGGAAACACTCATCCCAGTTATTCCACCTAATTAAATTTTATTGAGCACGTACTAGGTAACAGACACTATATAGCAAAGGCTGGAAATGCCAAAGGAGGGGGGAAACAGACACAGTTTTGCCCTCCCCTTGACTAGGGTCTTGTCCCTGTCTGATCCTGGAGATAGTTAAATTAGCAATTACCTAAAGCCTGAGGACATTTAAAACTGCAGAAATAAAGGGCTCTAGGGGATCCAACCCAAATAAGGAAGCTGAAGCCCTCCTCCCAATAAAGATATCAAAACAGAAAAGGCTCAGCGTTTGTGGCTCTAGCCTGGACTGTGGGGGAACAAAAGGGCATCAGAATTGAGGGGGGGCTCACGGGAGGGACTTTCATGGCCCAGGAACTCCCAGGAAAGCACTGCCCAAGTTCTTCTCATCATCTCTCTGCCTCCCCCACCCCCGCACCTCCCAGGCTGAATGAAGCCACATGAAGCCACTGTGAGCCTCCCAGGACTCAGCATCTCACTCACCAACTCGATGACAATTAGACCAGCTTCCAAAGAAAGCAGGCTGCTACCCTTTGTTGTGCTGTTTGGCTCTAACAGTTTAGTCCAATGAATAATGAAAGTCTCCTGCCATCCCTGCCCCGCCCGCCCCCAGGTGAGCACAGCTTTGAGGAAAACAATTGGTTTTTGGCAATTTTCACAGCACAGAATCATAAAGAATTGGACAGGAGAGAAGCCAGACCAGCCAATCAGCCTCCTGCTGGGGCTGGAACTTCCCCAGCACTGGAGCTGTGGCCTAGGGCCGCCCCCAGGCCTGCTGCTATCCCCACAAGTGTCTTGGACTTCCAGGCCCCACCTGGGTAACTCCTGTCCCTGAGGCCACCTGCTGGAGCTGGAAGCTTAACCATTTTTCCTCTTCCTTCCTTGTTCTCCTCTCTTCCTTCTCCTCCTCCATTCCTGGGTGGGACCCCATCAGCCACCATGGATTCTGCTCATCAGTTGGGGGGCTACTCCACAACCCAGTATGAAGAAGCCCACTTGGGAGCAGAAGCCTCCTTGGGCCCTGGACCCCCCTCCATGATTTTCTGGGCAGATTTTAAATGTGCCCCTCTCCATCCTACAGAGGCTGCTGAGGTTCCCTGACAGCTCAATAGTCACCCAGGGGGAGAGGTAACCAGGAATCTATCATGTGCTTTCAGGAGCATGGCTGAGAACCCCTCTGGTGGCACGTGTCTGAATGTGCTAATGCCTCTGTGTGAGTGTGTGAGAGAGCGCGTGTGTAGGGGGAATAATTACTCAGAATGAAACAAAATATGTTACCATTGAGTTTGCTGCTATTCCTACCAGCAGCCTAAACAAACAGCATCACCCGCCCACAGCCCTGGTACCTGGCTTCAGCTCGGGCTAGCTCTTCAATCCCCCTATTACCAGGACAATAGCCAGGGTCTCTAGGATAGCAGGTCACTGCCACATTACTTGAAGGGTAGGCCGCCTCATAGGCTCCTGGCTTCCTCCCTTTGAAACGTCACTGATGTCATGTCCAAGGCTAAACTCTCCTTCTCCTCCCTCCACATCCCTTTGTTCTTGGCCACTCTCCCAGCTTTCCAGACACTTTGTTAATTTAGGAGAATTGAGAGTCAGAATCCGGTTTCTGACAGCCCCACCCTGAACCCCTCCTTCCCCCACTGCCAGCTCTGGGATGGAGGGGATGGAGGAGAATGTGTGTGAAGGGGGAGAAGAGGACAGAAAGAGGTAAAAAGAGAGGGAGGGAAGGAGTGGGAAGGGAACTTTGCATTCCTCATTAGCAGTGCTAATTGCGCAGTAATGACTGTGTGTTATTATCAGAAATTTATCCTGGCAAACAGTCAGCTGTCCCAGCAGACACACGCACGCTTGCTTCACAGTGATGGCTTGACACTTGAGAAACAAAATGAGGAATTTCTTCTCAGAAAGAAACTTTTCAGGCCCCAAACTCTTGTGAGTTTGCAGAAGGGTTTCTGTTGTTGCTTGTTTGGTTGGTTTTTGGTCCTGGGGATTGAACCCAGGAGTGTTTTACCACTGAGCTATGTCCCCAGCCCTTTTTATTTTTAATTTAGAGACAGGTCCTCACTAAGTTGCTGAGGCTGGCTTTGAACTTGCAGTCCTCCTCCCTCAGCCTCTGAGCAGCTGGGATTACCATGCCTGGCTGCAGAAGAGTTTTGAGCTGGTGCCTCCCAGCTTCCTGTAGGTTCAAGGACATCTCCTGGAGGGCTGGGGTCCGGTGTCCCTTTGCCCAGCCTTTGGACTGACTGCAGAGTCTGGGCTCTAGATAAAAACCCAGCTGAGAGATTGAACCTCTGAGTGGTGGATGTGGGAATACTTAGCACCAAAGTCCTCTCTCAGCTTGTCCTTCATCGTTGCCCCAGGCCATAAAAGTCTTGTCTTCTCCTTCACATAAAGTACTTATTCTTTGCTTAAAACTGATGTCTCAGGTTGTTCCTGCAGTCTAGAATGAATATGTTCCCCTGACTCCTTCCAGTTTAAACCCTGCCTGACAAAACAAAACAAACTCCCAATGCTCAAAACTCTCCTCTTTCTGGAAGCCTCCCCTGATTGGGCCCATGTTTCTACTCAGGGATTCCTCCCGCACTCACTCCTCCCTCTACATGGTGTTACCTCCACCCATTCCCTTCTCCTAAAAGCAATAGACATTTGCTAAACCTGGATCCATTGGTGAGACACTGAGCTTAAGAATATGAGAAAGAAACAGACCGCAGCTCAAGGAGCTCACAGGTTGCAATCAATGGTTTGCCTCGCTAAATTCCATGACAAAGGAAAGCTTTGAGTGCAGTGGGCTGACAAGGAAGGGGACATCCCAGTCAACTCTAGAAGTCAGGCTGTTCTTAGTGCTTCATGTACATCAACTCATTGAAGCGTCTCAGTAAACTGATAAGAGAGTGACAACTGCTATCATCTCCATTCTATAAACAAGAAAATGAAGGTACATAGAGATTTAGTAACTCACCCGAGGTCGTGCAGCTGCTGTGTCATTCATTCATTTGGATTGTGGGTATAAACTTGAAAGCAGGCACTCTGGCTCCTTCTTCACCTCCACACCCCACCACACCCTCCAGGAGCCAGCCGGGTAATGAGGAAGAAGACAGATGCACAGGACAGAGAGACAAGTTGTTGCAAAGTTCCAAGACCTAGAGAGGGCAGAGATGGAAGACAACAAATTAAGCAGAAGCAGGGAAGGTGGGTGGGCAGTGAGGAGGAGAGACAGGCATCATTGCTCTGTGGCCACAGCACTGACTGCCTACAGGGGACACCACTGTAGAGCGTCTGAGGAGGAGTCTGCATAGGTGGATGGAGGCCGGGTCTGGAGAGTGCCAACTTTATCCCAAAGGACCCAGGAGCAGTCTCTGAAGGTTTGTGAGAGCGAGGGTGGCATAATTATATTATTCTATAAGTCACCGTCGTGATCCTGAAGAGGAATATTGAGCACCTGGGTTAGAGCAGTGACAGTGGATGCAAGAATGGGAATGGGGTGGGGGAGGAGTTCAAACCATTATATGGAGTAAAAAAAAAAAAAAAACAAATTTGGAGATTGAATGCAGGTAGACAATGGAGAAAGAAGCATCAAGGAGGCCTCTGAGGTTTTTACTTTAAGAAACTAGTTTGGTTATGTCCTAATTTAAGGAGGAAGAGCGGGTTTGCAAAATGTAGAAATCTCTACCTTTGACATGTTGAATTTATGAGGTCAGAAGTTTCTGAACCACACATGTAGAATCAAGGAGAAAGGGATGGGACAGAGAATGGGAGATCCTTAGGTGTGGGCCCTGGGGTGAGACGGTCTGGTTTCCAGTTCTGGCTGTCACTTGGTATACTTAGGATAATACAGGGTCATTGTGGAGATTAAATGATAGAATGCATATTAACCAAGCAGCATAGAGCCTGGAACAGGGTAAAAAATGCTCAGTATGTGTTTAGTACTACTACTATTAATTTTAATATTATTTAAAATTTGAAGTCCCAGGAGTAGGTGAGACCACTCAGCATCTCATCTCAGGGATAAGAACTGAACCCTGGAAGGACAGAGTTAGAGGAGAGTAGAGAACTCAGAATAAGAAAAATCCAGAGAGAAGTGTGTCACAGAAGAGTTTCACAGCCGACGTGGGCATGGGCAACTATGCAGCAAAGAAGTGAAAGAACTCATTTTAAATCAATTTCACACGCGGCCTCTCTCCATGATTAAGTGCACTCCCTCATCACAGAGCCCCCATCCTCAGGGCTCTGCATGCTGTGTGGCTAAAGGCCACTGGGTACAGGACACAGCACAGCAACCATGTCCCAGGTTCCTGGCATGAACTGGCTCTTAATAGGACCTCAATAAATGCTAAATGAATAAACAAGTAAATGAATGGTGTGAAAAGAGAGGCTAGAGTTCTAGTTCTGCCACTTGCCAGCAAAGAATCCCAAACCAGTTATTTTGGGCCTGTCTGGGGCCTCACCAGGGAGGTGAGAGTAATAACATCCACCTCTCAGGGTTGTTGTATGAAATGAGAAAACGTACATGAGAGTGTTATATAAACTGTGTAATACTTTACAAATGGTTGGGGGGCTGACTCACTCAAACCAGTTCCTGTGCCGTTAGCAAATAGCAGAAATACAGATTGGGCTTGGGGGCTAAGGAAGAAAAGGACTTTTGTTTTACCAAATACATGAAAGCTAGAATATGGTGAGCAGATTTGTTCTCTCCAGGTGCTCCAGCCACCTTGATTCCACAGGGGGGCTTCAGGCCCTTGACCCAAAGCATGCTCAGTGAATTCTTCCCACCTGACTTCTCTTAATCCAGGATTAAGACCTCCTGATTTGGGCAGAGCCTTTTTGGAGTTGTCACTTTAATTCGTTTTGGCATTTTATCTGGTTCCCTTTCATTAGTGGAACAGCCAGAGTCCTGAGGTTGCACGCTCTCTCCAGGCTCCTTGGGGAGAATTATAGTCACTAAGGTCTTGGTTGTCTAAGAACTACAGCTTGGCTCTTTCCTGGAAGCTGGTCTCTGACCACAGGACACAACTCAGGTGTAACAGCGATCCCTTGTAGCAGACACCCATCAAAAGCAAAGCAGCCAAACTAGTCCTGACCTGTGAAGCTGTCTGGCCCCCACCCTGGTTTTTATCAATGACACCAACTTCTCTCTGGACTAGCAATTGAGTCCAAGAGGCAATTGGAATGGCTAAATGCAAAGAGGCTTAGGAATAAATCTTTCTTTCACTGTTCTATAGTTTATTTCCAAATACTTTATTTCTTACAAAGTCAATCTTTAAATATCATAAACTTTTTAAAGAAAAGATGATTTTTTTTTTCCACATCCCTACCATCCTCCCCAGCACAGTGAAGAAGGAAGGGGAACTGATCTGGGATCAGAAGGCCTGGGTTCCAGTTCTCTGCTATCTCCTAGTTTGTATGGCTGGGACTAGTCATTTAATTTTCTCAACTACCAGATGGATTATTAGCATCCACTGATTCTACTTCTCAGGGTTCAAATGAGATAAAACCCTTCTTGGCAATTTTCAGAGACTTGCTTGCTGGAAGAGTACAGGTTGCCTCTGTATATCTGCTGGATGTCCCTCTATAGCTGAGGAAAAAAAAAAAAAAACATGTCTCAGTAAGCAGGGGATGAAGGAGGTAGAGAGAGGAGATCAGGGGGTTTTCAAGGTTGGGTTAGTGTCCCTGTTGGCTCCCACTCACTTGGTAAAACTGTGGCACTTATGTCGATTCCCTGTGTCTCTCCCTGCATGTCAGACAATTCAACTAAGAGCGTCAGACTGCTCCCTTTACATCTCTGCTGGGGACTTGACAGGGAGGAGGAAATAGGAAGAGGGCTCCCTATTTAGAAATTGCATTGAGATGGAAAGACAATATGACACATCGGCTCATGTCAAAGGAGCTCACTCTTCACGCCTACAGCATTAGCAATTTCCTACCAAGGTTCAATTTTTTAAAAAAATTATTATTTGGTTTTAATTTATTTTAGTTGCAGCATAACTCAACAAGACAGTGCTAGTCAGAGCAGGGTGGGTGCCTGCCCAAGGGCAGAGATTTAGGGGTGGGTGGGCAGAGAAACATGAACTTTTGTTGAGGAGAGGAGGGCATAGGGGTGGGAGTCCCCTGATTTCTGCCTTCAACCTTCTTATCCCACACCACTTCAGTCCCCTTATCTTTTTCTGAGCAGTCTGGCCTGAAGGCCCCAGACTCAGGATGTTCCAGCCATAGCTATATGAGCAGTGGGGGAGGGGAAGACAAAAGTGATTTGGACATGGGTAAAACCATCTCTTCTAGAGTGTTATTGCTGGAAGCAGCTTCAAAGAGGTCCTAATTCAACTTCAGATAAGGACACTGACCTTATCTTACAGAACATGCAAAGTCCTCATGGCTGATTTGGTGCATGGGTCCTACATCCCTGGACATTGGCTATCTAATACCCTTTTTTGGCCCTATCCCATATTGCCTTCTCTCCTGCCCCCACTCCAAATCCAAACACAGAATGGTCTTTCTCTAGAGATAAGGTTGAAGGGACAACTCCACTTATTCCTACTTTTCTTCCCTTTCTGTATTTGGGTGGGATGTGGGGAGTCTGAATTTTGTCTCTTCACTGGGAAGAAGCATAGATGTGTTTTGGGTTTGGACTTGTGGGGAAAAGGGTTCTGGAGAGAAAAAGTTCCCATCTTTACATAAGGATTTTTTTTGCTTTGTGTCTGGTTATGTGACCATCACCATATCAGCAACTGCTGTGGAGGGGCAGGTTGAAGAAGACAACTCGGGTGAGGCTTTATAATGTAAGAAAAAATGTTTTTAATATCACTTTCTGAATATATGTCCCTTTATAAGTGCAATGGTCTCTGTTTCTGTTCTCTCTGTCTTCTGCGATCTCTCTATGTATCTCTCTCATTCTCTGCCCCTCTGTCTCTGTCTTTCTCTGGTCTCTGCCTCTGTTTTAGTCTCTCTGCAGCTCTCAAATACTCTCACTTCTGCACTCCAAATTCAATAGGAGCCAGGGAGCTCCAGCCTCTTGCTGTATCCCTGTCAGGTCAGAATCTCCTTCTCTTTGTTAGGTTGAGAAATGCCAGGTCCGGAGCTGCTGCCGAGAGCACCAGAGAGGCTGCAGAACCGCCTGCCGAGTGTGGAGGCTGAATCCGGGAACAATGAGAAATTATCTGTTAATTCTCAGCTCCTGCCACCTGCTCTGCTCCAAACAGGCTCCTTTGCCTTCAGTTTAGATGCAAATTCCCCTACTCGGATGTA
The DNA here is from genome assembly GCF_964194105.1 of Spermophilus citellus. NCBI lineage: Eukaryota > Metazoa > Chordata > Mammalia > Rodentia > Sciuridae > Spermophilus > Spermophilus citellus. The sequence goes on from NC_138191.1 coordinate 21,072,162, forward strand.
AGCAAAATATTGATTTCCCTGCATCACAGGCCTGGGCCCTTGGACCGGTCCTGGTTTTTTTTTTTTTTTCATTCTCTGCAAAGGCAAAACAAGGCGCTTTGTTCTGCGAATTTCCCCAGGAACTCGAGAGGGGGAGGGAGATATCGCCGCGGAGTGACAGAGTTGCCATAAACACGGGCAGAGAGCAGTTTATCTCCATTTGTGTTTTACATAAACACAAACCCGCCGCTTTGGAAACTGCTAATGAGCGTGTAGCCAGGGACCTGCGAGCTCCTGTCTCTTCCTGGTGTTGAGGTCTGCATTGGGTGGAGGAGAAGGTTATGGGGCCTCCGGGCTCCTCAGGTGGGATTTCAGAAGCACCGGAAGGTGAATGGAGACGCTAGAACCTTACCTGTTCTTGGAACAGCAACCCAGCACCACCCGCAGGAAGGTGGCCTGGACTGCATAGTATCGCCTGGATCGTGTTTGCTCAGTACCTCCTGCTCAGTTCCTAAATCTTTCAAATCACAAACGCCAGGGGTCAGGGTGGAAACTACGACAGTTCCCCACCCCCCACCCCCGCCAAGCGCCCTTCCCCCTCCCCTAGCCCGTGCCCACGCAATATTTCTTCAGCACCGTGGACAGAGCCAGGAACGTCCCGGGCCGAAAGACCGCAGAACTAGGCCAGGGTCCTCTCAGGCTGCCGCCTGGTCCTCGGTACCCGGGGCACTAGCTGCCCCGGGCTGCTCGCAAGTGCAAGGACCGTGTGGCTCTTCTAGCGCAGATGGTGCACGGTAGAGACCGCCAGGAGCTGGGGCTCGAAATCTCCTCCCTCCAGAACGTGAGTCACCGCCCGAGCCACTTCCAATTAGAGTATCAATTAGGAGGAAAGACCCTCCTCCACCACCGCCCACCCGAGCACACACCAGCCCCGAGACTTCCGGAGGCTCCAGCTAAAGTTTCCGTCCCAGCTCGGGGAAGGAGCTTTGGGTGAGTCCTACGTAGAGAGGGGCCGCACCGCGGACAGGTAGAGGACAGAGACTCCAGTGACTGGGCTCTGCAGGGTCCTAATCCTCTGACCGCCATGGTGCACACATTTCTAGCACTGAGTGAGGCACCTCAAAGCCCCCCAGACAACCTGTTCCTGGGCCTCACTCCACAGTTCCTGAGAGTTCTGCTTTTTAAGTCTAGCCTCAATCCCACGGTTTAATTTTCAGTCCTTCGGGTCCTTGTTATACTTAATTGAAAAAGATACATTGTTTCTGGTGGGGTTGCACCAGATCAGGGAGGTGAGTCTGGCGGGAATAGGGCACCCTCTTGAAATGCCCCCCATTCCTATTCGCCAGAAACTTTCCCCTCCCGTTGCCATGGAGAGAGACGGCCGCTGTCTCCCGTCGCCATAGCAACGTGCGGGTACTGTGGACCGCAGGATTGCGGGGCTCAGAAAGTCTTCTTGCAGTTTGCATCGCTCCGCAATCTTGGGGTCTTCTATCTCCGAAGATGGGACTTGAGGCAAGTCTGACTAACTTCTCTTGTCAAGGTCCTCCCACTCACAGCCAGGTCATCTATTATGGGGTTATCTATTAGCTGCCACTTGTGTGGCATGTGGCTATTTACCCAGCGTTTCCACAAGCACTATCTTTATATCCCAGGGGGCCCATGAAACACTCATAATCATTATACCTTCTTTACGGGAGAAAAAAAATTGAGGCTCAGAGAGGACCAAGGTCACAACCGATACTGAATGCGGAGAGGGATTCGGGCTCTTTCCCTGGTCTTGCAACCCCCTCAAGGTGCGGGATAACGGGGCTGGAACCAGCCCGGACTCAGGCCAGTCCCTGAGTGTAGAGGGGGCGGCCAGGAGGCGCCAGACTTGCCAGCTGCCGCGGGATGCCACGTGAGGGGCGGGGACCCTGCGGGGAAGTGATTAAAAGCAGAACGGAGCCGCAGGGGGCCGCTGCGGGGAGGGTCTTCTTGGGGCCGCCTTGCCCCGCCCCAGTCCCGCAGCTGTGAGGGTTCGAGAGGCTGCTCTGCAGGCCTGGGTGTCCAGGGCATGAGCGGGGTGTGGGGGGCCGGAGGGCCTCGGTGCCAGGCGGCGCTCGCGGTCCTGGCCTCACTGTGCCGGGCCCGGCCGCCTCCTCTTGGGCTGGACGTAGAGACTTGTCGGAGCTTCGAACTGCAGCCCCCAGAGAGGAGTCCGAGCGCTGCCGACGCAGGTAACGGGAGACCCAGGACCCCCTACCTTCTTGGATTCTCATCTTGGCCGTCCCCATGCCCCAAACACTCGCCCCAATAGCCGGGAAGATGGAGCGAGAACTCCAGCCTGGGCTTCTGGATTCGCAACCAGCCTCACACCGTCCCCTGGCCCATCTCCTGCAGGGCAAGGAGAGATCTGAAGGGAATCGGGAGAGACAGAACCCCCTGCCCCTCTCGAGTGACTATTGTGGGGGCCCGGCGGAAAGCTCCACGGAGACGACACCCTCGGGGCCTCAGTTTCCCTCGCGTTTCTGGGCTCGCCCTACAGGCTATCTGCCGGGGGAGGGGTTAGTGGATCCAACAGGAGCCGAGGGACGTACTGGCTACTGAAAAAGCTTGTCCCCTTTGGAAGTGTCCAGGTGCTAGAGTTCATCAGTTGATCTGACCGTCCGTTGTTCTCTCAGTAAACGCCGAGCCCCCTGGGTTAGGGAGAAACTTGGGTCTGCGGCTGGCACGAGGTCTTTGTGTCCGGGTGTCTCTCGCGCTGCTAGTGGCTTTCTGCGTCTCCGATGGGGGGCGGGGGGCGGGGAGGCGGAGTGGGGGAGGCTGTCGCGGCGTCCTCCTCCCACACCCCCCTCGCCCCTATAACTCGCTCCCTCGGTCTCCCTCTGACTCACTCGGACTCCCGGCGGGTGCGCGACTGAGCCGGTGCCTCTCGCCGACTTTGCCAAGAGGGCGCCTCCTGCCCAAGCCTCGCGCACTCTGCGCCCGACGCAGCCCCAGGCGGCCGCCGAGTGCAGGCGGGAGCCCGAGTCGAGTCGAGCTCGCCGGAGCCGGTGAGTCCCGAGCCCGAGCCCCGCGGGGCCGGGGCCCGGAGTGCAGCTGCGACGTCTCGCAGGAGTCGCGACAGCGGGAATGGCTTGTCGCGCCCTGGCGGCAGGAGCCGCAGAAGGATCGGCGGTGTGACCAGGGGCTGGCCCTGGGTATTTACCTGCTGCACCAGTGCCCTGCGGTCACGCTTGCCGGCTGCAGTGGGGTTTCTTTGTCCCGTTGCGTGGAGAGTGCCGGTGGGAGGATGTACAGGGTCGCGTCCCCTCCGGAGGACCGGCTGGGAAGAATGCGGAGTGGGGGTGGGGAGATCCTGCAGGGACCAAGGCGCTGGGGTTCCTTGGGACTCCGCAGACTCCATCTCTCCTTGTCCCTCCACCCCCCACCTCATTGGCGCTGGGCCAAGGGATATGCGGGAGTCTCCCGGTGGCTCCACACCGCTGGCATGGGAGAGGAGGTTTAGGGGGTCGCTAGAAGTGGGCATTTAGTCTCCCACCCGCTTCTCCAGGGACAAGAGGCCAGGGTCGGAAGTGGAGGTTCCACAAGCATGTACAGGTGGGGTAAGCTCCCCAGGGATGCAGGCTCCAGAGCCCTAGTTTCATTTGAGGTTAAGGGTGGGAAATAGAGGAGTATTCCGCGTTAGAAATAGAGCTAAGGGGAGGCTTGTGTATGTGTGACTGGTCTATATCCAGCCTTTTGGTGATTTGGAGCTCACCTCTGACCTGTACGAGTTGTAGGGGTTCCTGTGCTAGCATGTTCTCTCTCTCTCTCTCTCTCTCTCTCTCTCTCTCTCTCTCTCTCTCTCTCAATAGTTAATCAATGGGTTGATTACTGCAGCAGAAGGGATGGAGATTAGACATGGAGAACTTCTAGAGGATGGTACAATGATTAAGGCTGGGCAGTTGGTTTTCCTTGGAAATTCTCAGAACAGATTAGGCTCCCCAAATATTATTAGATTCTGGTTCTCTGGTGTCATCTGCTTCTACACCACCCAACTCCCCATACCCACCAGATAGAGAATTTTCCTCAAGCCAGAGTCACTTCCTGTCTCCCCTTATTACCTAGCTCTCTTCTGTCTTTTCCTCCAATGACCCATCTCCAGCCTAGAGGGTGAGAACACACCTGTCGAATTCCCCCTGTCTGTTCAGGGCAGAAATCCTGGTGGTGGGGATGGGGGTTGTTGGGGTGTTTGTGTGTAGCACATCCAGGCAGTAGGGAGGCATTGGTGTTCTGTCCAGAGAAATGCCCTTTAGTCTGGAATGACAGGTGCCTGGACAGCCAGGTTGAGGGTGAGAGAAGCCTGAGGGGTAAGAGTCAGTCAGTCCAGATGAATCAGTATGCCTTCCCTGCAGGCTGATTCAAAAGGCAAGTTTGAGTTGTCAGCCCTGGGGAACTTGAACTTTGGTTGCTGAGTCACAAGCCCCAGGAAGCCCAAGAGCCAAGCTTGGAGACTGAAAGGGATAGAAGAAGTAGAGAGGAGACCCTGGGTCATAGCACAAGAAAGAAAGTGGTTGAGAGTAGCTTTGGGACCTTAAGAATTTAGGTGAGCACAGTGTCTGGGGAGATGGTGTAGACTTCAGGACCAGAGCTCCAGGTGTCTCACCTCCCAGCCTACTCCCTACATCTCACCGCCACTGCCTGAGTCCAGAATCTCCAGTCAGAGAAATGCTGGATCTTGTCATTTGCAGTTTTATGAAAAATGCAAGCGGGTAGAGCATGCCCAGCTCCTTTTATCATTTAACGCTTTCCCCTGCCTTCCTCCTGTTCTGAGTCTCTAACTCATGGGATTTCTAGTAACACTCTTGAGATACAGACTCCACTATCATTTACTGAGACCCTCCCAATGTGCCAGAATCAATGCTAGGAATTGCGTGGAAAATCTCAGTTAATTAGACACTGACTTGGAAACACCCATGCCCCAACTGTTTGAGCTAAAAGCAAATGCCCTTCTTTTTAAAAACTCTCAAGGCATAGGGACTGCTTTCTCCCTTAATACACCCACCCAAGTTAGGGTTAGGGTTACGGTTAGGGTGACAAGCAGTTCTTCACCTTTCCTGTATCATGTGCCTTGCAGAAATGAATGATCTCTTCCCTTAGGCCAAGTTGCAGAGGGTTAGGTGTGGGGAGTGTGAGTTCTGGGCTCAAGGTAGTAAGCAGAGATATTCTAGAAAATGCAGGGACTCAATGGGAGACCCAAGCTGCCTCTCCCCTCCCAGACTGACAGCCAGCTTACCCTTGGCCTTGAGCTGCATGTGATGTTTATTCACTTTGCTAATGACTCTGGAGATGGTCTGTGATTTAGCCACCTGGCTTTGAAGTTGGTTTTTTGCAACACAGAGAATGTTTTCCCTGTGTGTGATGGCAAATTAAGTGTACAACATTTCATTAAAACAGAGTCCTGTTTCTACAATTGAATAATCAGCTACTCCTTCACTCTTCTTGCTGAAAGGAAAGAATCCTGCAAATTTTGCCATTTTTGAAGAAGGGAACAATGCCCGATCCTGAAGCACCCATGGGATGATGTTCTAACTTCGGTGTATTTTTAAGCTTTAGTTTTCTTCAAGTGAGGTCTAATATCTAGCACTTATAGTCCTAGATGGTTCTCTTCTCCCTCTGAACGTGGCAACTACAAGTGGGGAAGACAGTTTCAGTGTGCATCATCCCTTCAAGCTCTGTACAAAAGCTGCATGTTTTTCTAATTGTTCCAACTTTACTCTGTCTTTTACCATCCACAGAGTCAGGGGTAAAACATATGGCTGCAAATAATTAGGACTGGCATTGAGGCATTAGGATCAGGCCAGCTTTCTTTAGGGTCTGTGTAGAGTTGTCTGAAGTTGGGGAGAGCATGGTAAGAGAAAGTCTGGACTGAGCTAAGTAGCATCTCTGTCAGTCCTGCTGAGAAGAAGGTCCTGTAAGGACTGAGCCACCAGGATCTTCAGTCAGAGGAACCTGTGACAGCAGAAGTGAGCAGGGCATCCTGATCTGGGTGCTCTAGATAGAATGACACTTTATCTCTCCCTTTTCTTTTGGAGTGCTAAACTCTTTTTCCTGCTCCCCAAGGACCCACACAGAGCTTTCCTTTCACTAGTTGCAGATACAAACAGAGAAGAGGACAGACAGAAAAGAATCTCTCTGGCTTTCTCTCTGCCCCTCCCCTCCATTGCTCCAGCCTAGATCTTGGATTCAGAGAGGCTACATGTCCTGATGGGTCAGGCAGAAAGGTACAGTTACCATCTGCCAAAATGCTAATACTAATGATTGCTAAGTTAGTGTCAATGCTCTGTTAGCTATGACACATTAGTCTCCAATACATTTCTGAGTTCCTTAATGATGGTGGAAGTGGGCTTGGTGTGGCTGTAATTAGCTTGGCATTGTCTTCCCTCTTCACAGGTTTACCAGGAACATTAATTCCTTCTCTGTTTGGATTCTGCTAATTATCCCCATAGGTAGTCGGTCTTGGATCTCTAAAGAAGGGAAGGACACAGTGGCCCTCTACTCCCCATTCCCCTAACCCTGCATTTTAATTAAATCCAGTTCTCCTAATGAATTTACAAGCCACAACAGAGCTTATCATTAATGTACATGTCAGAGTCTCAGCACAGAATAGCCTCTGTTCTCCCAACAGACACACACACACACACACACACACACACACACACTCAGGCATATGTCTGTATGGTACTTTTCAGGGGCCACTGGTTACTTGTCTGGTGGCTGGATATTTACTGCAGGATATTTACTTTCCAGGGAAGAAGAAAGCTGGAGGGGGGGGGCAGTCATAATCCAAGTCTGCAGGACTCTGCCCAAGTTCAAGGTTCAGGCCTAAGACTAGAGGATGCCCCCGCCCCTCACCATCTTCTATTGATCACAACTTAGAAATGCTTCCCCTCTCTGTCCACAATTTGATCCTATAGTTCTTCAGTTGCACTTCCAGTGCCCTGAGATGCCTGATTCAAGAGCCTGGATCTTGGCATCAGAAAATCCTAGATTCAAATCCCACCTCTCCTTCTTAATGCAGTGTACCCTGAACAAGTTACTTAGCTAACATCTCTATCCTTAGTTTATTTATCTTTAAAAGGTGAACACCAATTTCTCTGGGAAGCTGTAAAGATTAAATGAGATAATGTAAAGGGCACAGTGTTTACTGTGTAGACATAAATAGCCTATAAAATCATTAATATTAATGGATCTATCTTCCCAGCCTAAACTGTTCCTTTAGACTGTTGGGCCTCTGTGTTACTTGCTTTCTGGTCCCTGGGCTGTGCTTTGCCCATGGCTCCATCTGTGTCTGAAGGACAGCTAGGCTAAGGCAGCTTCTGCTCTGCAGGGTCTGAGCACTTACATTCCTGAGGGTCCACCAGCAGCTCCAGGCACTGGGGAAAGCAGGAAAATGGTCCTTTCTTCTTGATTCCTCCCCCCAGTTTATCTTTTCAATTATGATCTGTTAGCAAGAATGCCTGTGACTGTTACAAAAAGGATTTTCCTGACATGGGAGCCCATTAGAAAAATTGGAACAATAGCAAGCGATAAGAACTGGCTGAGGAATCTGAGCACTATGGTCGGAGAGCAGGGGAGGGGGCCCAGGGCTCTGTCTCTGGAGAAAGGATTGTCAGAGGGGTGAGAAGCAAGATCTGGGCTGCTAATTAATAGCATAGCATTTTCTGGAAGAGGAGGGAGGCCATGGGCCATCACCCTGGCACCCAGTCTCATTGATGGTAATAGGCAGGTCTTAACATGATGGCCTTCAGGGGGATCTTAACTTCAGGAAAGTAGAGGGTCCTGGGGTCCCTCAGATGCTTTGCCATCTCATCTGGTATCTCCCTTCTGTTCCTCAAAGGCCTCCCTTTGGGTCTGTTCTGTACACAGTAAACTATTGTCCTACACACACACACACACACACACACACACACACACATCCCCCACAAACCCACAAATCACAAAGAATAACAGCAACTTGCATTTTGGGGGGTATTCATCATATACCAGTATCTGTGCTCAAAGTCTTACCTTATGTGATATTCCCAGTGATCCTGTGAGATAGGAGTCATTAGATCCCCCACTAAGTAAGATAGGAAACCAAAGTTTGGAGAGGTTAAAGGATTAGTTCAGGGTCACACAATTAGAAAGTAATGTGAATAAAATGTGCTCTGTGGTCATTCTGGCATGAGTGCCCATCTGAGATGTCTACCCTGCTTCCTAGCACCTGTGAAGTCCAGTCCCCCAGCCAGCGTTCAAAGCCATGTGCTCCTGTACAATGCCATGTCATTGAGGTGTGTCTCCAAAGCCGAATCCCATAGCTTTTTTCTCTTCCATAGGCAACTCTGTTTCCCCAAACCAGAAGCCCAAGGGCTACTGGAACAGGAATGGACTTCTTTTCCTTAATTTCCAGAAAAACTGCCAGGTGTGGTGGTGCATGCTTGTAATCCCAGCAGCTCAGGAGGCTGAGGCAGGAGGATCGTGAGTTCAAAGCCAATCATAACAACTTATTGAGGCCCCAGGCTACTCAGTGAGACCCTGTCTCTAAATAAAGCATAAAAGGAACTAGGGATGTGGCTCAGTGGTTAAGTGCCCATGGGTTCAATTCCTGGTATAAAAAAAATTTTTTTTTTCCAGGAAACTTGGCAAGAACATAGGATGTTCTTGATTGTACATTTTTCTTTCACGATTTTATTCTTTGGAACTCTTTGGAACTCTTGTTCACCAGCTGGGTGGTAACGGTAACAAGGGGGAAAGTAACAAGCAAACAGATATTAATAGAAACTTGGAAATGTGTGATCTTTGACATGGTCTGTGCTGTGTCTCAAAGCACAGAGGGTCCTGGAAATGTAGGAAATAGTTATATTGTTTCTGCTGGCAAGATTATTCTTGGTTTGTAATGATAAGGTTAAAGCTATCTATATTATCGTTCATGGTTTGCAGGTGTTCTGCCCACTAAACAAATCTCAGAACTAAGGGATGTTCAAAACTAGGCAATTCTAATTAAAAAATAGCCTAACGTTTATTCTACTACTTGCTACCTTCTTAAGCGCTGACCTCAGCACTTTTGATACACTTTTGACCCCATTTAAATTTCACAAGGACCCTATGAGGTAAATAATGTAGTAGTTCCGTTTAATGGATGAGAAAACTGAGGCTGAGAAAGGTTACACAGTTTGTCAAACAGTTTAAAATGGAGATGGACTTTCAATGAGCCCTGTCTTCTGAGCTTCATGAGCTAGGCTTCTTTCTCTTTAAGCAGAAGGAGAGAGTAAGAAGAAGAGTCAGAGGAAGAAAACAGACACTTGGAAAGTACTTTCTGTTTTGCTGTGCTGTGTTGAGCACTTTCTCTGTCACTGGAGACTTACCTCTTGGCCAGGGGCTACTCCAGGTATACACAGGAAGATCACAGGGTCAGAACTCGGAGAGGGGCCAGAGGTGCCCTCAGAATTCCATCTGCCTCCCAGGGCTGAAGTTCAAACAAACTGTGAGTGGGAAAGGGGTTTTGAAGGCCATTTGTCACCTGTAATTTCCTAGGGAGGCGACACGTACTGATGTGTTGGCCCCAAAAGTCCAAGGTAGGAAGGTATACAACTTAGGTCATCTGGGCCTGGGCCTAGTCCTTAGGCCACCGAAGGAGCTTGCATCCCTTCCCAACTTCAGTGTACCTTTCCCCAGATGCTATGGTTTGGATCTGGGATGTCCCCCAAAGGCATTTGTTGGAAGGTTGTTTCCCAGAGTGGCACTATTGGGAGGTGGAGGAAGCATGAAAAGGTGGAGGTCTTCAGATTATTGTGTGTGTGCCCTTGAAGAAGAAAGCAAGACCCCAGCACCTCCCTCTCCCTTTCTCTGTTTCACTTCCTGGCCTTGAGGAAAGCAGTTTTGTTCTGCCACATGTTCCCACCATGATGTGTCACAATAGGATCAACTGACACAGATTAAAACCTCTAAAACTGTGAGCTAAAATAAACCTTTTCTCTTTATAAGTTGATTATCTCAGGTGTGTGTTATAGTGACGCAAATCTGACTAACACACCAGGGGATGAAGGCTGGTTGAGTTCAAGGCCGCATGGGGTGATTTTTTAAAGGGGTTAAATCCTCTATAATCATCTCCTCCCCCTGGCCTGATTCCGCTCTTTTTGTCATGTTCACTATCTTGCATACCCCATATGGATGAATCCTCTCTGTTTGGAAGCCAATTTTCCTTGCATTGCCTGCCTGTGAGATGTCAAAAGCCCAGGCTCTCCTGGAAGAAGATCCTCCAGGCATAGGATGGGCCTCCTGGCCTTATATAACCAGTATCGAGTGCTGGGTGCTGATTCCCAATAATCCATATCTTCTGCCTCTGTGATTAGGGAGTCACGGCTCCAAGGGAACAACAGCTGGGGGTCACGTGGAGAAGCAATCAAAATAGCAACCACACTGAGAAAAAACTGATTCCCCGGGCCCCTCCCCTCCCCCACCTCTCTTTTCATTTATGAATTCAGTTTTTTTTTTTTTTTTTTGTCAGCCTGAACATTTAAATGCACTCTATACTCTCTGGATTCCCCCTCATTCCCCCCTTCTCATTAAAATTCTAATTATTACCAGAGCAAGCAAAATGTATGATCAAAGGAAAGCAAGGCCCTAGAAATACCTTTTGTTTTAAGGTGACTCATATTGCAGAGGATGCATCCAGAACAGCTGTTAACAGAATAGATTTGAAGGGTCTGGAGATGGCCCGACACACAGAATAAGGACACATATATCTGTAGTCATTTTCCTGATGATCCCGGGAGGATAAAGGCTTAGAAAAATAGTCCCCAAGCCATTTAGATCATGAATGCATAACAAAAAAATATTGAGTTAGTACCTCCAATAGATGCTTACTTGTCCCCAGGTTATATACGTGTTCTATAGCAGTGAAATTGAAGAGCCAGACTGGCTGGGTTATGGCCCAGTTCTACCCCTTACGGGCTGCATGACCTGGGCAATCTATATAACTCTCTGTGTCTGTTTCTATATCTACAAAATCAGGATCATATTGTACCCTATTTCATTGGAAAGGATTGAGTGAACAAGTATATCAAAAGCATTTTGAACCTTGGACGTAGTCATGTTGAATAAATTGACTAAACCCAATAATAAAATGCTGTTATTACTATCAATCTGCATATAAATTTTTGATTTCTTATATGAGATGATAAATATACATTAAAATGATCTCTTTTCCTGTGGCCCCAAGGCATGTGCTCACCACACTAGAGACCTTTAACCTAGTCGTTAACTTAGAATCAATCAATTTTTCTGGTCCCTGGCAGTCTCTAGAGGAAGGATGAGCCCCATCTCTTGGCCAGGGGAAGGCCCTGTTGTCTCTGTGCAGGGTCTGGGCAGGAGACAGAGGTGGTGGTATGTGGCTAGGAACTTGAAGAAGATTCTCTGCTATTATTCCCTCTTCATGGAGGTACCTGGTAGTGGATCTAGGAAAGTTAGCTGCAACAGGGAGTTGAAAGGCAATGCTGGCTCCCCAGAGAGTGTGGCTGAAGTTCTCACCTCCTTCTCAGATCCCTTTGGATGTGAGACAGCTTTCCTTGAACCTGTATTCAGGGAAAGTACCCAGCCTCCCTCCAGGAAGGACTGGGCATCTTTGTACCCCAAGCCTAGCTCAGAACCTGGCACATGCCAAATGCTCCGTAAATGTTGGTTAAACTTAATTTAAATGAGATAATCACACCCTTTAAAAAGAGAGAGAGAGATAATTGCACCCTTTTATATGCCATTCATTCACTCGCTCACTCTCATGTGCCAGTTCCTATGCTAGTTCATGAGTCAAGTCAATGTGAAAAGAACAAGATCACAATAGCCTCCAGGAGCCTGTGGTTTCACCAGGGACAAACAGACCAGGACAGTGCAGAGAGTGCCAGGCTGGGCAGTGGGCATCTGGACCCTGGTCTGAGTTCTGCATCTAACCAACCTGTAACTGCAGGCAAATCTCTGCTCAGGGACACTGCTCCCATCTGTAAAGGTACAGCCTGGCCTCAGTACCTGTGGAGTCATTCCTCACCATCAGTCCTAAGATTATTAAGGCACTGAAGCAGACTAATCCAGCGACTGCAACCCCACCAGCCTGCCGCGGGGAACAGGGAGTGCCAGGTTGAGCTGGCAGGGAGCTCAAAGGAGTCGCCAGTTCCCACTTTGCAGAACCTAAGTCCAGCTACCAAGTCATCAGCTTCTTCCAGAAAAGCCAGAAATCTAGGGCAATGATGTATGTAATTTGGTGACTTTTCAGTCATAATGCAAGCCAAACAAAACTCTTCTGCTGACTTGTCCACAGTGACCGTTTTTACTCGATGACCATTTGGCCCACAAGCAAGCCATTGGTTCAGAGCCTTCTAACTTTACTCAGAGCAAGAAGAGGCCTGAGGTTCAGAGCTTCATTCCCAGGTTTGGGGAGGGAAGTGGATGAGGTCTGCTGAGTGATTTCTCACAAAGGCAGGCACCCCGCTACAGCTCTGCTGAGATAATGGGCATCTCTTGGTTCAGGAGTGGGCTGGGCATGGGGCAGTGAGTGTCCACCCCCAAATCAACCACTGTGCCTAAAAATACCAGCTTTGCAGCAAAGCTCTCAAAGAGCCATAGAAATGGAGGAGGAGGGCTATCAGAATCATTTGTATTTTGAGGTTAGCTTTGACCTACTGTATAGATCAGATTCTAAGTCAACACGAGTATTCATGGGGTCCTCCTGCATGCAGGGCTGTGGGAAGAAGCAGCCAGTCTCTGCCTTCAAGGAGATGAGGCTCAACCCCATTTCCCTGAAGTCAACACAATGAGCTCCAGCCTTGGGCCCAATGGGGGTGGGACAAAGAAGAGGGGAGGGTGAGTTAACTAGCCTACACCCCCACCCCACAGGGCTTCACAGCCAGTTGGGGAGGAGATCTGTATACCAAAAATCACTGTTAAAAGTCTGCCCGTAGTAACATCTCTAATAGAAATTCCAACGGCATCTAAACATGCATGCTTCACGAATTTGCACATTTGCTTAGACTGCCATTTAAATCACTTTGCCTTCCTGGTGCACATGTCAGTAGGCAGTAGGAGAGGCAGCCAGGTGCTCCCCAAACTGGTGGAGGGTGGGGGGTGGGGATAACCCTGGAGAAACCAGACGGAGGTGAACATAAGGCTGCAGATATTTCACAAAATGGACCATCGGGAGTCAACCCTAAGACCGTCTCTCCCTCAGACTTGGGAGCTTTTCTCATGACCATTCTTTTCTCTTCTTCCGTCTTCGTCCCTTCTGTGTGCCGCACCCCCCCCCCCCAACACTGTCACCTGCTCTCCTGTCTGTCTCTGTCCCTCCCTGCCCGGCTCGTGCCGAGGGCAGGCACCTCTGTCAGCCTCCTCGCCTTGGTAGTTATTGTGTGTGGCGTGGCCCTGGTGGCAGTTTTTCTCTTTCTCTTTTGGAAGCTGTGCTGGATGCCCTGGAGGAACAAGGAGGCCTCCAGTCCCTCTGCTGCTAACCCTCCTTTGGAGGCCCTCCAGAGTCCCAGCTCCAGAGGCAACATGGCGGACAAGCTGAAGGACCCCAGCACCCTGGGCTTCCTGGAGGCCGCCGTGAAGATCAGCCACACGTCTCCAGATATCCCGGCGGAGGTACAAATGTCAGTTAAGGAGCACATCATGCGTCACACCCGGCTGCAGCGACAGACCACAGAGCCAGCATCATCCACCAGGTGAAGGGGCCACCCCTCCTTTTCTAACCCTCACATGGCCAACTTCCTTTTTTTGATGCATTAATGAGATTCCAGCCTGTGAAGATCAGAGACCAGGAATAATAGCATGTGTCCTTTGACTAAAGAATAAATCAAAGGGCGTGGTCCATGCAAGGAAGATGTGGGCCGCAGGAAAGGTGTCACTAAAGGGGAAATGTTAAGGTGGAGTGCTGTGGATGTGGTGTGCACTTGGGATAGGTGTGGATGTGGGGAGAATAAGAGTGGAGTAGCAGGGTGTTGGGAGTTTGAAGAGAAGGAAAAACTTTAGGCAGGGGGGAAGAGAATATGCAAAGGTCCAGAGGCATGAACATTCATGGTGTGTGAAGACATGTCAGAGAAACCCCATAGCTACAGTCCACAGTGCATGGGAGTAAAAGCAAGAGCCAACATTTTGAGAATGAAGATTCTTTTAAAACCCTCCAGAGCTCCTTGCATGACAGCAATTGTACACAAGACATCCTTTAATTCAAAACAATACTGACAACAGACAGTGATTAAAAACCTACTCTAAATTCAGAAAACACTTTTAAAAGATGTGGTGCATACATGTACAAGAAATTGTATTTACACAAATTTAGTGCTCTGGTGGATTCCTGAGCCCCTGCAATGTCTCTCCAGGCTCCCAGGGACCAACCAAAAGAAAAGGGAGTCTGGTCTTCAGACTGGAAGGGCAGGAATGAAAGTGCTAGCAATCACAGGGACAGAGTTTGTCATATGGCCTCAGGCAAGTTGGCTGCCTTCCCTAAACCTCACTTTCCCCAACTGTTTGTTGTGAGGTGTCCATTAAAGAATCCATATGATATTAATGAGAGCTAATACATATATTGATTATTACACCTGGCTCTGTCCTGAGCATTTTATATGTTAATCTATTTCACCCTTACAGCAATCCTAAATGATTGCTACTTTTATTATCCTTATTTTTATAATACAGAGAGGTTAAATAACTTGCCCAAAGTCACATAGCTAGAAAAGTAGCAGAGCCAAAATTAACCGATGCAATCTGCCTGTACTTTTAACCCCTCTACTGCCTGCTCTATGGTAAATCATAAATGGTGTTGCTGGTGATGAGGATCATGAGGATGATGAGGAGGAGAGGTCCTAAGGCTGGGTCATGGCTTCATGGAGGAACCACAGTTACGCCAAGTTAGGAGAGAAACCTAGAAAGCAGATGACAGAAAAGCAGGGAGAAATGATTACGATAACAATGGCTAACGCTCATTGAACTTGCTGTACACCAGGCTCCATTCCAACTGCTTTACATACATTAAGACACGAAATGCTCGCAGCCAACCTTGTGCACAGAGTGTGTGCAGAGGGGAAGTGGGATCGGCAAGAGGGAGGAAAGGTGAGCCACAGGGGTAGGATGGGCCAGGGCCAACACAGTTGGGTCTGTCAGAATCCCCTCCTCCTGAGCCCTGACACACTCTTCTGCCCCCTCCACCAGGCACACGTCCTTCAAGCGCCACCTGCCACGGCAGATGCACGTCTCCAGCGTAGACTATGGCAATGAGCTGCCACCCGCGGCAGAACAGCCCACCAGCATCGGCCGCATCAAGCCTGAGCTCTACAAGCAGAAGTCAGTGGACGGCGATGAAGCCAAGTCCGAGGCCGCAAAGAGCTGTGGGAAGATCAACTTTAGCCTACGCTACGACTACGAGAGTGAGACCCTGATTGTGCGCATCCTGAAGGCCTTTGACCTCCCTGCCAAGGACTTTTGTGGAAGCTCTGACCCTTATGTCAAGATCTACCTCCTGCCTGACCGTAAATGCAAGCTGCAGACACGGGTGCACCGCAAGACCCTGAACCCCACCTTTGATGAGAACTTCCACTTCCCTGTCCCCTATGAGGAGCTGGCTGACCGCAAGCTGCATCTCAGTGTCTTTGACTTTGACCGCTTTTCCCGCCATGACATGATTGGGGAGGTCATCCTGGACAACCTCTTTGAGGCCTCCGACCTGTCCCGGGAAACCTCCATCTGGAAGGACATCCAGTATGCCACCAGTGTGAGTAGAGCACTGTTCCTTGGCTATTGTGGATTCACAGCTCTGGGTTGGGTGGGGTGGGGGATAGAAGAGCTACCATGAGGTGGGAAGGGAGAGGAGTTTTTATCTTTTGATTCCGATTGTGTGTTCTGAGATGGTTCCGTCTACTTACTAAGCCTCAGGTTTTCCATCTAGAAAACTGTACATGTCTCCTTGATCAAAGGTAAGAATTGGGCCAGTCCTGTGGACTGAATCACCCAGCAACATCTACTGAGGCTACTGATGTATATTAGAAACTGGGAACAGGCAATCAAGAACAAGTTGTTATCAGTCAGGATGAGCCAGGTTATACAGCGGCAACAAACAATCCCAGGATTTTGTGATTTAAGACGACCAGGGTTTATTTCTCATTCATATTACATGTACTTTGCAGTTTGGCTGGGGGCCCTACCCAGTTTACTCAGGAACCCAAGCCAACCCAGGCTCCATCTCAATGTGTGTTCCCACAGTTAAACATCAGGAGGAAGAGGATATGGCAAATCATGCATTATTCCTTAAGACTTCCATGCAGCTGTGGCATATGTCATTAGCCAAAGCAAGACTTAGAACCCCCTCCCCTTTTTTTTCCACTTTAAACTGTATTGGGGATTGAACCCAGGGGTGCTGTACCTCTGACCTACATCTCTAGTCCTTTTCTTATCTTTCTTTTTTTTTTAAATTTGACACCTGATCTCACTAAGTTGCTCAGGGTCTCTATAAATTGCCTGGGCTGCCCTTGAACTTGCAATCCTCCTGCCTCAATCTCCTGAGTCACTGGGATTACAGGCATGTGCCACAGTACCAACCTCATATGGCAACTCTTACTATAAAAATGGTAGGAGCAAAGCAATCGTACCATCTATCTAACGAACAACACTAATGACTACACACAGCAGTCCCTTGTCTTCAGCATTATCCTCTCAGGGTGGTCTGGGATATGGGGCAGTTGGCTAATCCACATGTTAGAGTAGACACTGGGCTGTTCACAATCAACTGGAACTGACCAGGGAAGGTCTCAAAAAGTTGAGGTTCAAGTTGGTTTTTAAAAGCACAGAGGACAAACTTGGCACAGAGAACTAGAGAAGGCATACCCTGAGCCCCTACTAGGTGTGGATGGCATATTTTAGTCCCCTGAGCTGATAAGGCTGTGTACCACGTCCTGAGAGTGTAGCTAATACATGCCCCCTGGAGCCCACCTGGGTGGCTGAGAGCAGGTGCATGTTTGCCAAGCTCCCATGGCTTCTATGTAATGTCTTGAGTTCTGCCTGGTTGAGGGTCTCCCTGGATGAGCCATATTTGAGTTAGAGGGCTGACTGTACTCTGTCTGCAGATCCTGCCTTTGGACAGTCCTTACTCGATATCTTTGTTGAATTTGTAAGGAGGAAGGCTGGGAAAATCAGTCCCTGCTGTCATTGATCAAGGGCACAAATCTTGATTGGTTCTGAGAGATAGGGTGGGGGACTCCACTTCTGCCCCAGGAAGGATGTCTGGGGACATTCTCATAGCCAGGGCTGACTTTGACCAGTCCAACCGAATGTCGCTGTGCATCTCCCACGTAAGCTTTACTGAAATGATATCCCACACAAGGAGCCAGACGGACGGGTCGGAAGATGGGGCTGGCTGAACGGCGGCTGTGCGCCTGCCCAGGCCCAGGAGCAACATAAATCACTTTGAAGTCTACATCTGGTGCCGCTCCTCCCTCGTGTCTCCTAAGGTGGCAGCTTCATTATGGTGACTGGACAGGTGAAGAGTAACTCGATTTTCCCACACTGAGGCCATGTCCAGGGCTGTGAGGTTCAGGGGCTGCAGAGCTGTCTCTGCTCAACCTTCCAAGGAGCCTCCTCTGTCCCCTGCTGGAGTCCCCACCTTCTTATTCCCTGCTCCAGACAGGAGTAGCAACTTCGTCCTGGAGTAGGCAGTCCATGCTCAAGCACGGACCTAACTTCCTGCATTCTGGAACCTTGTCACTGTCCCAAACCCACTTCCCCAGCCCAGCTTCAGAAAAAGACAGATCGCCTAAAGGGCACTGGACATATCTTCACCACCTCATCCTCCCAAGCCAGTGTCATTAGAGACCTCCTCCTGAGACCATCTGAGGTCCTGAGGAGGTGAAGGAGGGGCTGTGATAGAAGGCAGCCTCTTTGACCCGCGGGAATTTAATTACAGACAGGTAACGTGCGTTGGGTAGCTGGCAGAGCAAACCAGCAGATACTGTGTATTGTGTATGGTTCCAAGAGCCCCAGGAGTAAAGACAGCCTGGGGAGTTCTCCCAGGTGAGGGAATTATAATCGGTAGAGAAAGATGAGTATAAATAACCTGATAGGCCAAGAAGAAAGGGATGCATTCCAGTCAGGAGCTGAGTCCAGGCCAAGCCATTTGCAGAGCTGCAGAGCCGGGGACCAGGCTCACACGCCTATCTTGCTTGCAGTCTGTCTGAGCTGGAGATTCCTCCTGAGGTGAGTCCCTTGGGCCCTCCCACCTGCAGCCCCACCAGCATTGTCCTTAGGAATAGGCTCAAACTCTGGCAGGCGAGGACTCCAGCAGAGTTGGGGAAAAGGATACTAATACACTGGTACTTTTACCTGCTTTGTGGTGCAGAGTGTGAAAATTTAATTATTTTGGAACCAGGGAGACCCAAGTCACAGTCACTAGGAATGATGTGAGCCCTAAGTATGTATGAAATCCTGTAGCCAGTGCTGTGGGGGACAGATGGATGCAACAGAAAGTGGGCTCCTATATCTCCTGTGGACCTGATTGTGTCCTTGGAGCTATACTTTGGACCTGAGCTCTGAATGGCAGCTCTTCTGCCTCAGTCAGCCTGGTCCTCAACATGCCCATCATTCCTGCCTCTTGCCTCTTGCTCACAAGGGCGCTGTTAGGCCAACCTATCCCCCACCTGTGTCCAGCCCAAACCATTCCACCTTTTAAAGTCTCTCTGTAGCCTCCTGCACTCACCACCTCTCTTATGTATCCTCTGTGTCCCAAGGATATACCCCCATCATACTCTGTCTTAGAGACCTGAGTCCCTGTGGAGGATTCAGGCATGGCTCTGTCCTATGGGGGCTCTCTCTTGTATGTTCTCTGAGCCTAAGAACTCAGCACACTCTTGTTGAATGACTGATGACTCATTTAGTTCAGTTAAAATGCTGTCCAAGAAGAGGATCAGGAAGAAGCAGCTGGACTCACCCTGGGGAAGCTTCCTGGAGGAGTGGCTCAGTAGTATTTTGCAAATGGGTAGAGCAAGGCTTGGTGGGGAGGGAACCTGCCTGTGCATCTCTTTAGAGGCACGGGATTGCCCGGGGTGGCAAAGAGACTAGCTAGGTAGAGACTAACCAAAGATCAGGTAATCTGGACCAACACAGAGGACCCACAAGCTGTCCAGGAGAGGCACTGTGAAAATTAGGCCTCAGGAGGCTGCTCTGTGGTTCATGAGTGCCACAAGAGCCAGCTTCAGCCTGGCACGTGGATCCAGGCAGGTCGCTGCCCTAGTACTGGCATTGGTATGAAGTTGCATTGGTCTTGTTTCTGTCAGCCACTGAACATTTTTGAGTGTCAAGGCTAGGGACGGGGAAGTAACCATGTGAGGAGACGTCTAGCTCTTTGTTAATTGCAGATCTGAAGCCACAAGAGAGGAACCCTGGCCTCCTCACCTTCAGGCTGTTCTGGAGGGAAGCCCAGGCAGCCTAGCACTTAATTAATATACAGCACCCGCCAGCGGGTGAAAAGCAGGCAAGCAGGTCTGCTGGTGCGATCGGATTGGAGGCCTGTGGTCTTCCACTGAATCAAGATGCTCATCTTAAGAAGGAAATAAGTGAATCCGTGGCGCTCGTTCCAGCCCTGCACAGGGTTGCCCTGAAGCTGCCGCACTCTCTCCTGCCTGGTGGTGTGACCTGGACATTTCCAGAAAGGTGCCATGTCTCTTCAACCAGAGCCTTGACTGGCTAACATCACCCTGCTCTTCCCCTCCCCCACCACTTCTGCCCCCATCTCATTATTTCTATATAAAGCTGCAGATTTATCATTATAATAGAGCTGTCGTCACTGGGATTTGCTAACATCTCTGTAATCTTGTAGTTATTGCTACAGAGGCCTCAGACCCTAATGCACACAACTATTCCTGTCGCCATTCCTGCGCCTTCACTGCGGCGGGAGGTGAAGGCTGTAATTGGTGCCATAAATATGTGTTGTGCTTGGTGGTGCTAATGGACTCGGCCAGCTTCCTGCCTTGCCATGCCCCCCACCCCAGGTTAGAAGGTGCATGAGTGCGTGCACATGTATATGTGTGTGTGTGTGTGTGTGTTTGTGTAGGGTAGGGGTTGGTAGGCGTGGCAAAGCGCTCTGTATACTTCCTGAGAGTCTAGACTCAGGGTCTGTAGGGAGGAAGAGAAGCCTTGGGTGGTGAAATAGCTTCTGGTCTGGGAATGAGCAGAACAGTGCAGAAAGAGCCCAGTCTTTGGTGCCAGACACATCTGCCCTGCATTCTAGCTTTTATGTTGTCTATGTTTGAGACCCCGGGACATTATCTGAACTGTGCCTCAGTTTCAGCATCAATGAAATGGAGATGATAATGGTATCGAGCCCAGTGGTATTATAGGGGGTATATAAAATGTAATGTACAATCCACCTGGGGTGACCAGGAGGCCGGCTTAGCCCTCTTCTCCTAATGCTTTCCTGCTGGCTCAGCCTGTGGGTCCCTTCTCTACCACTCTCAGGCCTGACTTTCCATGTCAGTTCAGACCACCTGGTTGTTAGATAGTATCTCAGTAGTCACCCCTTATGCAAAGGGGTACATTTGGAGATCTCCAATGGATGCCTGAAACCTTGGAGAGTACGCAACACTATATATACTATGTTTTTCCCCCCTGTAAATATATATACCTATGAGAAAGTTAAATTTAAAAATTAGGCACAGGACTCTTAATAACAATGATAAAATAGAACAATAACAATATACTGTGATAAAATCAACAGCATCAGTACTCTTGGGCTTGTGGCCATTATTAAGTAAAATAGGGTTTACTTAGACACTAGCACTGTAGTACCACACCAGTCTATCTGATAACCAAGATAGCTACTAAGTCACTCAACGGGTGGATAGTGTATAAAGTGTGGATACGCTGGAGTTGGACAGCAAGATATCACCAGGCTACTCTAACTGGCATGCAACTTGAAACTTATGAATTGTTCATTTCTGGAATTTTCCATTTAATATTTCTGGACTGTGGTTAACTGTGAGTAGCTGAAACCACAGAAAGGGAAACCACAGATAAAGGAGGACTACTGTGTTCTTGTTTTATTTCTTGTCTTAGCTTAGGACCTGCATTCTCTATGTGACCTTAGAAAAGTGATTTCCTCTCTCGGGGCTGCAGTTCCCTCCCTATTAAACTATCTCCCAAGTTCTGAGATTCTTACCTTCCCTCAGCTTGTCCCACTGAAAAGTTCTTGATAGGTCAGTGGGCAGAATTTCTAGCCATACCCTCCCCCCTCCCTTCAGTGTTGGTGAATCAGTCCTCTCCTGGAGCCCTTGAGGAATGTCCTCCAGAAGTGTCCGCCCATAAAGGAGTCCCCACCGACAAACTTGCTTTCTTTTCCCCTGAGGCAGTCCTACACTGGAGCTCAGTCCCCTCCCACCTGCCTCCTTTTGGATCCCCCATGTGCCAGGAATATGTGGGTCATTACTTACTAAGCTCCTACTAGGTGCCAAGAGCATGCTCTGTATCAGGTTTCATCCTCACCAAACCCTTATGATGGTCCTTTATATGTAAATATGGAAATGAAGGTTCAAGGTTAAGTGACATAGCCAGTATCATCAGAGAGCTGTAGAGACAAAATTTGGACCCAGGTCTTCAACAGAGCTTTGCATGGCCAGAGGGCAGCATGGTTACTTTGCTCTTGGGACAGAAAATAGATACTGAAATTGTGCAGTTCATCAAGGGGTTCAGAAGAACGTCTTGGGTTTTCCTTGTGGCTGGTTAGCTTCCCTCATTTGTCTCAAAATTGGGTCATTTTAGGGACCTGCAATTGTGCTGACACTGGTATTCCTTTACCTTTTCCCCAGCATTCTTCCTTTGTGCATCTTGGGTTTAACATTCAATCCTCTCTCTTGACAAACATTTATTGAATGCCAACTATGTACTGGTCAGTTGCATCATTGAACACTTGTCGGATACAGAATGGTGGGCCAGGCTATGAAAAGAACAGAAAAGAAAGAGCCCCATCGCAGAAGGCCCAGGCTAACAGGAACTGTATAATACGCTCAGTGACCTCTGGGCCCCTCAGACATGGAGTACACGCTTTCAGGCAGAAGGATTCCAAGTGCTTATAACACAGTTACGCGAGCGACTATCCTCCATACCCTGTGCAGAGTGTTTAGAAGAAATGGAGGAAAGAAACAGTCAGATGAGATTGGTCTGGAAAACTTTCTAGAGAAGGAAAGTGTTTGGGCAGGATTTAATGGCAGTGAAGGCGAGAGAGAGGGGGGGGGGGAGAGAAAGAAAGAGAAACATGGTGAACAGAGATAGGGAAATATGTCTCTCTATTTTCTTTGGTTTAGGAGAAGGATCTAGAGAGCACCCCTATCACATAAGATTGGATTTCTTTTCATTGTGTAGAAACTGCTTGCCAGGTAGTCACTGTGTACCAGGCACGGGGCTGGGAACAGAGTGTCTTCAACTTCAGTCCTGTCTTCACAGCCTCACAGTCTGACGGAGAAGGTGGGAAAGTGGCTCCGTTGTCCAGGGGACATCATGCTAAAGGGAGGGAGACCTCCTGGAAAAAAATTGCCCTTTCACCTTTTTCCTCTTTTCACACCCACATAAGTCAAGTGAGATCCAGGAGTGGCCATGAAAGAGTTTTCAAGTGGAGACGAAGAACCGGCTAATTGATGCACTGAGACTCACTGAATCACCCTGGGATGAGGCCTCCCAGATGCTGTCAATGACCAGCTGATGCTGTGCCTTTAGAGAGCCCAGTTCAGACCTCAGGCTCCCAGGTCTTTCCTGACCAGGGAGGAAGCAGGAGGGAAGCATGATGTCTTCCATGCACCCTCAAAGAACACCCTCAGGTCCTAGAGGGTGTTTGAAGGGACACAATACGTAGTCCTTGCTCTCAAGAAGCTTCCACTTGAACAGAATTTTCAGAGCAAGCAAAAATATAATCAAAGAAACACAATTATTTAAATCACATTAGAAAGAATAAGGGGAGATAGAGGTGACTACTAAAGCTGGGAGAGGGAGTGAGTGGGTTGGGGCATACAGATGGCAGGCGGAGAATTCAGGAACAAGAGCTGAGCTCGGAGGAACACCCACGGTCAGAAAGAGGGAGGAAGAGGGGCGGCCATCATAGAGTATCAAGCCGAAGGAAGTCCAAGAGGAAAGGGAACTGAGGGAGTTAAGGAAGTGACAATCCAGAACTACTCATTCGACAATGAGCTCTCTGAGCATCTTCTAGGTACCGAGCACAGCCCAGGCACTGGGGACGTGGCAGTAAGCAAGGCCCTTGCTCAAATGGAGCTTCTGCCATTTGAGCCATTTGAGCAGACCTGAAAGATGGGGAGTAGAGAGCCATCAGAGGTCCAGGCAGAGAGAAAGACAAATGCAAAGACCCAGAGGTGGGAGAGCACTTGGATGTTCAAAGATCAGTCAGGGGACCTGCATGGCTGAAGCCAAAAAGGGTGGAGGAGGAGAGAGAGTAACAGATGAAGTGAGAAGGGAAAGGGAGCAGGAGAGTTTGTAAGGCTCTGAAGAGCCAAAACTTTAAAAAGCTCTCTCGAGCTGGCAAGTGAGGAATGAATTCACAGGCAGGAACTCAGCTGGGAGCGACTGGAATAGAGATGCTGGTAGAGGTATGAGGTGCGGCGGATTTCTGGAATATATTTTGAAAGTAGAATCAGGAGGATTTGCTGACAGATTGAAGATAGGGCCTAAGGTACAGGGAAAGAGAAAAAGAATCAAGATTTTTAGCCTGAGCAGCTCAAGATGGAATGGATGTTCATTGGGTTAGAAACTTGAACTGGGTGCAGTGGTGCATGCCTGTAATCCCTGCAGCTGGGGAGGCTGAGGCAGGAGGATTGCAAGTTCAAAGCCAGCTTCAGCAACTTTGTGAGGCCCTAAGAAACTCTGTGAGATCCTGTCTCTAAATAAAATATTTTAAAAAAGGGCTGGGGATGTGCCTCAGTGGTTAAGAGCCCCTGAGTACAATCCTTCATACCAAAAGAAAAGAAAAGAAAATCCTAGAGAACCCATTTGGGGAGGAAGATCAGGAGCTCGGATTTGGACATGCTATATTTCAGCTACCTTTTGGACATCAAGGTGGAGATGTTAAGCAGGAAGCTGGATGTAGAGTCTAGAGTCTGGAGGGGGCAGCCTTTTGAGACAGACAGAAAGGTCTAGGAAGGTTGACTTCGCAGTGTGCCAAAGGGGACATTTCTAAGAATGGGCTATTCCCCGGGGAGAAGGTTGGGACAGGGACAGTGGGCACCCCGAGCACAATCACAGCCACTCAGGCCAAGGTATCCCATTCCATGCGGATTTGGTAGCAAGACCTCAGTATCCCTAGAATTCTACCTTAAATTCCCAAGTGCCTGGACTCCCATGAAGGACCATACCAGAATTGAAGCAAAGAGAGAGTTTTCCAAAAGAGGCCTGCAGGAGAAATCAGGGTCAATGGAAGCCCCAGGAGGTGCCCAGGGAGCAAAGCTGCCTGGGCGGCCAACCCTGAGCTGTGGAGACTGCTCTCCAGGGCCCAGCCCTGTACCCAGAGCATACTGAATAATGCATGCAGATGGTCAGCTCTGCCCAGCTCTGCTCTTTGAGCAACCCAGCAAGACCTGGCGGAGGCCCTCCAGACCCAGCCCCTAGCTCCCCACCACCATCAAAATCAGAAGAAGCCTCCCTGTCATGGATGGGACTCCAACTCCCCCTTGTTTACTTGCTGCTCAGCGGGAGCTGATGGCTGCCGATTGCCTTAGCTGGATGCTCATTTACCCCCCTACTCCCTTGGGCCTGGCCTCATTATCCTCATTATTCTCTGAATTGCTTTTCTTTCCTCCAGCACCCCTCTCTCTCCCCACCATGTATTCCTTCCACCCCTGGCAACTCAGAGCTCAGGTCCTGGAAAAGTGTCTCATTGCATCCAGCCCCAGTTCCTAAAGCCAACTGGACCTTGACTTTTCTGGGACTGCCCAAGGGACCAAGAAACCCTTTTCTAGAAAAGGGTTTCTGAAAATCCAGAAAGGGAAAGAGAAGAGATGTGGGGGCAGGGCTCCATCATATGAGCAGCCTTCACCAGGGTCCCCCTGCCATGGTGGGTGGGTTCAGAAGATGGGCCACAACTCCAAGAGCAGAGTGCCCACCACAGGCAAGGGTTTCCACGTCCCTGAGCTCTTCCTCCTGCAGAGCCGTGGATGTGCACCCACGCACCCACACCTCCTCACTTGGGCCATTTGGGACAGTAACCATCCTTGGGCACATAGGGTTAAATGTTTCCCATGTGGGGTTGGAAAACAAGGCTAATTGATCCAGACAGGGCTCTGACCTGGCCTGAAGCAGAGTGGCTCGATAACCACTCCACTGGCCGTAGGTATTCTTATTTAAGTCGTTTCTAAACTTGGCCTTTCTCAGTAGGTCCTTCCCTTCGGCTTCAGAGGAAGTGGCCGCACAACAGCCAGGGGCTCAGAACAGTGGAGACAGCTCCACTCTGCCTTGATGAGTCCCTGAGCATTCAGACAGCTCCACTGCCTGAGGGAGCTCGCTGGCTCGGGGCTGAACGTGGCTCCCACTGACAACTGGGCCCCAGCACTGGCTCCCCTCCCCCTCCCCTCACAGCTGGCCACAGCGGAGCTGGCAGGGCAAGTGTACTCTGCCCTGCCCCCAGCCCAGTGTGCCCTCTTTCTTTCTCCTGCTGAAAGATAGATATTTCTCTATGGCGTAAATATCTCATCTGAGAATGAATGAAATCATTAAGGCAACAAGCTCATGCATCAACGAGAATGTATGCTCCAGCCTGGGTGCGCTTTCTGTGTTTCCCCCGTCTCGCAGCCAAGAGCACATGCACCTGTCTGTGGCTTCCATCACCTGATAACACACAGTGACATTTTCTCCTGGAGAGAAATTATTTGGTCCCAAGGGATGCAATAGCCCAATATCCCCTCTGGACACTGTCACGGATATTTCAACTCCAGGATTCATTCCGGGGAGAAGGGAATGCCCTGAATTCCCTAGATCAGCAGCAATTCAGAGAGACTAGGGTCATGGGGGGTAACTGTGACCAGAATAGTAACTGACTTGGGAGCACTTGGGTCCTTCCCCAGGAGCTTCTCATGTTCTTGGACTCAAATGCTATGAATCCATGTTTTCATGGACCTGAAGAAGGTCAGAGGTAGAACAGGCCTCAAAGATGATCAGGTCCAACATTTTTACCTGCCACAGATGAGTGAGTTAAGAGCAGAGAAGTCACACAGCTTGCCCAGGTGGCTCAGTGATTTGATGCAAACTTGGACCTTGGACCTGGGTCCCATGAGTCCCAATCAGTGCCCTTTGTACTGCCTGCTTTGGCCCTAGGCTTTTAGAGGGTGTTCTTCTGCCCTGTTTTGTTTTTACTTACTCCCTTATTCCTCCCCGTGTCCTCCCAGGGACCCTGACATTCACTGCCACTGCCTTCATTCTGGGTGGCGCACATCTACCCCTCCGTCTTATTTAGGAGAGGCCAATGGAGCCCCTGAGCTGATGTGCCAAAGAACCTGGACAGAGCCAACTCTACGTCCCTCTGCTCCACATAAGTGAGGTCTGCTAGAACAGGAAATAGGCAAAGAACAAGCCACATCAGCAGGATAAGCAAGAAGGAAAGAGAGGCCATTCATCATGGGCCACAACACCGAGCCAGCCAACCCCCCACTCAAAACCTCTCCATTGTACATAAATATTTATACCTTGGTGGAGGAAGGAGACAAGGCGAGCTGTAGACTCTAGGTCAACCTTGTCCACTTAGCAGCATATTTCTGTGGTTTTTAGTGTCAGCAACAATGTAGAAAAATGTGTTTTGTGTGACAGCCAGTCCCCCTCTCCACCAGTTCCTCGGCCAACCCCAGGCCCATCTGGCCCTCATTCATCCTCATCAGACATCCCCTCTAGACATATTTTCCTCTCCTGTCTGAATTGACACCTACTCATTCTCCATGAATATTTAATGTCTTTCTTTCTGGACAAAGTCCCCAAGACCTTGAGGGTCCCTCCAGGGCTGCCTCAGAATCTGGGAAGAGAGAGATATCCGTGGAGTCCACGTGGCCTTGGGACGAGGGAATTGGAATAGGCGGCAGCCCATGGGACAGGGGGCCAGGCAAGATGTTCAAGCCTCCACCCCTCTCTAGCCAGCCCAGACTGGTATTGCTCTTAGTCTTGCAGGACTGAGAAATAGCAATGGTCACCTCAGAAGACTTCCATGTCTGTCACCTTAGCGTTCCACCCTGCTGATGACGGTCTGTACTTGACCCATCTTGGAGTTCACCAACATCCTGGACTTGGGGACTGGTTTCTGCAGGAGCTGTTCCATGCTGTCAACACAGCACAGGCGCCTGAGTGCATCTGGGGTGGTTGGAGTGGAGGTGAGACCAGGAGGGGGTGAGAGAACAAACACAGATGACAGTTTGTGTGCAGAATGACAATTGCTGGTTGAGCAAGATGTCAGCAGGGGCTGCTCGGCTGCCTATGCCAGGCTGCACTTGCCATTATTTATGTGTAATCCTCGCCACCGCCCCGCAGGGTAGGTTTTGGTAAGGTCTCCAGTTTCCAGATGAGGCAAGTCAGGTCACCCTTGCATGAGGGTGGCATGAGTCAAAGGGGGGCGAGTTGGCTCTGTGAGGTGGGCTCTGAAACCCTTCTCTGTTCCACCTGTTGAGAGCTGTCTAAGAGGGACTCTCCCAAGATTCCTGCCTCTGCCTGGTGTTCCCATATGTTCCCAGTCCCTTCTGGCTCCCATTTTCTGCTTCTTGCGAAACATCATCATTTTCTTGGCCTCTGAAGGCTCTTCTTCACTGACCCAGTCAGGGGATATAAACCCAGCACCACACACCCCAAGCCACACACAGGAAGCCCCAGCACCTATCCGAAGGTCTATCGTGATGGGAGACGGGGGTTTATCTCATCTAAGTGACATGTTAGGCCATGTGCTAGGACCAGCACCCACTGCCTGGTGGCACGGTGGACTGCCCTGGCTCTAGCCCCAGAGAGTGCCCCATCCATTACCCTGTTGGCTTTTCTCCACCTTCCCAAGGCCCAGACCTCAAGACCAAACAAATAAACATACAAGGCCACTCTTTAAATTGCTCAGGGTCAGTTAGTTCTCTCTGGCCCCAGCCCAGGCTTAGTTCCAGCCCCATCCTCCATAATCAAATGCCACAAGGTGTTCGGTGAATAACTGGCCATCTTCCTCAGGGGCAGTGGAATGGGGACTGTCTTGTCTGTCCATCCTCTACCCTCAGGAGAAGGCAGTCGTGGTTTTTAATGACACTTGGCTTCTCTTATCTAAAATTTGCTAGGGCCATTGTCATTCTGTGGTACTATAAAGCGCCATTTCCCTGCACATGCAGGGGGGGCCTCTCTTCAAGGGAAATGTTGGGGGGGGGGCTGCCACCCAGAGGAAAAGGAGGAAGCTGCTTTCCACCGTGCCCTCCCTGTTCTTCCAGCCAGCTGGGAATGAACCCGTCCTTTCTACCAGAATAAGGCCAAGGGGACCCCAGCCAGGTGGGAGGACTGGGTGGGGTCTCTGTCAGGAAGGAGACAGGCTTTCCCATGCGGGGAAAGAAAGGGTGCCCTTCCCCGGAAATGGGCAGAGAGTCTCCCAGAAGACCCCAGGGAGGGGCCTGTGAAGGTGTCCCCGCTACATGACTGGCACCCGGTACAATTCCCTGGTCACCAGTAGTATTTAGAGGAGGTATTTACATTGCCAGGCTGTTCCAGGGGTGCGAGGGGAACTTAGAGGAAGAGTTGGGTCCACCCTAGCGTTGACGTTTGAATAAGGGTGCAGGGCAGGATGGAAGGGGAAGCCAGAACCAAGAAGGAAACCCTATGGGGGGAAACCCATGGAGAGAGATGGGGCTCCCCACCAGGTCAGCTTCTCTGAAAACTCTTGCTGCCCCCAGGAAGGCCTGCCAGAGCACTGGCTTGGGGCAGACAGCCCACTCTCTTGGGTAGCCTTTGATGGACTCACCCAGGTGACACACTGGGCCCCGTGCTAGGAGTGGTCCAACTTCCAGAGAGGAAGGCAGCTCTGTGACGTGTCCTGACAAAGCTGTGAGATGCTTTTCCCTTGAGAAGTTGGGGACAGAGCTGGCTTTGTGACTTGAGGCACTCGCTTGAAAATGCCTCCTCCACCTTGTCACAAAGTGTCTCCCGGCTGAGTCACTCCTGAGAGTCCTCTGGGAGAGATCCTGTAAGGAGCCCCGCCCAGCCCCTCACCAGGATCAACACGTCAGATTAACACCAGAGCAGGAACCAAGGGGCCCAGAGTGACCGAGGGCTGAGCACGCAGAGGCCCCTGGAGAAATGCAAACTCAGGGGAGGAGCGTGCAGAGCCCTAGCCTCCTGGGAGGGCAGGCATTCTGAAGGGTCAGGGCTCTGCAGAGGCTTTAATAGGAAATCACCAGGACTTAACGTTCTTGTTTCTGTTTCTGGGCTTTTTTGATAGGTTGGAGGAGAAAAAGAGGCCAGGGGAAAAGGAGGAGAGAAGGCCTTCCTAATTCCAAGTCCTGCTGACAGGGCTTTTTTTTTTTTTTTTTTTTTAATAAATCCCATCCAAGCCTGGGCAGATACCCAGCTCTCTTTAGAGAGTAAGTGTTCCCTAAGGAAAAATATCCCCCCGCCACCCCCCGACCCTATTTGGGAAATCTTTACCAGAGACACTCTGGCTCAATTCTTTCCTCTTGCATGAGATAGGAAAGGAGAATCTCAGCACCATCCCCTGCTGCCCACCTGGAGTCCAGCCAGCTGGAGCCAGACCCCTGGCAGTCCCAGGCGTGTGGGTACAGGAGCGCACTCACACACACACACACACACACACACACACACACACACACACAGCACACACGCCAGATCTGGCACACCCCGGGGAGCTGGGGGGACCTTGCTCCAATTCTACCCTGTTTGACTGTCACTCCTTCCTCCCCCACCAGAGGACTCCAGCTACACCGCCCCTTCTTATGGTTCTCATAAGAAACTGCATTTGGAAGAGAAGATCTTGCACTCTAAAGACTGTACAGCTTATTAATACCTAGAAGGATGGTTGTAAGTTTGAAACTGTGTCACCTTGGATTGTGTTTGAAAAAGAAGGATGACAGTGATCTCTGTCTCACTCATGGGGAAGCTGAGACACTGATAAGGGATAGAACTGTTCAGGGCCACACATTCAGCCAGGCTATGGGTCAGTATCCAGGAGGCCAGCAAAGCAGTTGGATTTGGGACAGACTCAGGGCCAGCCCTCTAGAAACCTGCAGGGAGGCAGGGCTTGGAGACAGGAGACCAGGGCTTGAAGCCTGCCCCTGCTGTGTGACCCCAGAAAATCACATCACCTCTCTGTTTCCTCAGTAGTCACATACGAAAAATAACCTCCATTGCAGGGTTGTGATCAGGACACGATAAAATCTCAACAAGACCAAGGAACTACCTGGGTTCTTGCCCCAGTCTATTGCTCCAATACCTAATGTGTTTGTAGATAATTTTCCAAGTAGATTATCTCATTTAACCTTATCAATACAGTAAGAAGTCAGTATTTCCATTTTATAGATGAGGAAAGCTAGGGAAATTCCCTGGAGTCACATGGTTTTAAAGTAATAGAGCAGAGAACCCAAACAGGGCAGTTTTTCAAAATGCTGTATCACTCTAATATATATTTTACCCTGCTTTGCCTCAAGGCAAACTATTACACTTTTGTTTTAGATATTTTAGAAAATACAGATATAAAAAAAAAGAAAGAAAAGAAAAAAGAAAAAGAAATGCCCACTCTCCCAAGGATCGATTAACATTTTGATAATACCCAGAGAACGTCTGTTGCTTAGAAAGTCATATGAAGGCCACGGGGACAGGAATCTACTCTGGACTGCGAGAGGGGGTTGGTGCCTTGGCTGGGTTAGGCCTGGAATTTTCCAGGATTAAGTGGTTCTGGAAGAATCCTGGAAAGAAGGGAAGGATGTGGTGTGGAGAATAGAGGGAAGAAGATCGGGAGGTGTGCTGGCTGGGGGCAGGCAGTGGGGTTCCGAGGTCTGATGGCCCCCAGGTCAGATTCTCACAGAGGACATGGCCTCTGTCCATTTACCCTCAGTGAAGCTTTGGGTTCCCTGAGATATTAGGAGTGGGAAGGGCCATTGGTCTCCTCTCAGATGATGTGATTGAGACATCCTAAAGACTCTCTGGAGCACACCTGTAATCCCAGTGGCTCGGGAGGCTGAGGCAGGAGGATGTGAGTTCAAAGCCAGCCTCAGCAAAAGCAAGGCACTAAGCAATTCAGTGAGACCCTGTCTCTAAATAAAATACAACGGTCAAGTGCCCCTGAGTTCAATCCCTGGTACCAAAAAACAAAACAAAATAAAAACAAAATTCTGCAGAGCCCTGTAATCTCACAGGGGACTAACAACCTAACTGGGTGAGCCCTAGAGTCATTACCTATCCCTCTTCTGCAGGTGGTCTCCCTAGTGAGCTTAGTAGCAGGGACAGGTTCAACTAAACCCTGCCTTCAGCATGAGAAGCGCAAGGTTTGGCAGAGCTCCTCCATTCCCCCCCCCCATCAGTGCAGCATCAGTAGCTCCTTTGCACCATGCAACAGAGTGTCTTTTCTGTGACATAGGACTGGGTCTCAGCTAGCCAGGTCCTCCTCACCAAGCCCTGGGTCCAGACCATTCATGGCCCCAGGGAGAGGGACACCATTATTTTTTTTCTGATACTGGAGATTAAACCAGGGACACATCACTACATTCCCAGCCCTTTTTTGATCTTTTATTTTGAGACAGGGTCTCACTAAGTTCCTGAGGCTGGCCTTGTGGTCCTCCTGCCTCAGCCTCCTTAGTGGCTGGGATTACAGGCTTGTGCCACCCACCGCGTCTGCTTTTGAATCACATTTTTCAGGATCTGTTTGAGTCAGATTTTCACTGCTGTGACTAAAAGACCTGACCAGAACAATAGTAGAGGAGGAAAGCTTTATTGGGGGGCTCACAGTTTCAGAGGTCTCAGTCCGTAGTCAGCCAGCTCCATTCCTCAGGGCTGGAGGGGAGGCAGAACATCGTGGTGGAAGAATGTGATGGAGGAAAGCAGCTCACATGATGATCAGGCAGCAGAGAGAGTCCATTCCACTCGCCAGATACAAAATATCTACCAAAGGCACACTCTCGCCAGCGACCTGCACTGACAAGATAAACGGGGTTCAAAAGAGCTGGCTGCCCAGGACACAGAAGTCATTTTCATATTGAGGGTGGGACTGCTGTGCGACCTCAAGGGTCCTCTTCCACGCTGGAAGGGAACAAGTGCCCTTTATTTATAGGAAAAAGGAGACAAAGGATTTTTGATAGAATATTCTTCACCAAATAAGGCAGGAGATAAGGTTTCAAGGGGCATCATGGATTCCATTGAGTAGAACCCAAGTCCAGAGCTAGAACAAACTTCTTTGCCGAGCGAAGGTGGAGGTCACCTGCATCATGCAGCCTACAGCGTGCAATGCCAAACCAGCACCCCCAGACTCAAGGCTGAGAGAGGATGCTTAGCCCCCCACAGCATGCCCCTAATGCCCCCCTCCTCCAGCCACACCCACTCACCACTCAGTTGATCCCTCTCAGGAGATTAGTTCACTGATTGGGTTAAGAGTCTCATAACCGTTTCTCCTCGAAACCTTCTTGCATTGTCTCACACATGAGTTTTTGGGGGTCACCTCATATCTTCAGCAGAACAGCGTCCTCCCTCATCCTCACTGTGTTCCTGGGTTCCACGGGAGCCCAGGCCCCTCGGCTCTCCACTGCCACCCACCAGACTTGTTTCTATGGAGGCCCCCTATAGCACTGAACCCTGGCCCTGTATTTAGTAAATACTCAATGTATACACGTGAGATGGAATTGTAAAGGAAGAGAAAGGGATTCCACCGTAATGCAGGAGCCAGAAAATTCCATTTGGCATTGCAAGACCACACAACCTTTCAAAACCTCAATTTTCTGATCTGTAAGCCGAGAAGGGACCTTTGTAATCTCAGAGCATTTTTGAGCTCTCTCTGCCTACCACAGCGAAGTCTTCCTGAAACTACTAACTGCAGCAGGGGCTCCTCGGGGAGTTCCTTGGAGGCATTAGGCAGGCAGGTCCAGTTCCCACCATTTCTTCCAGGAACGAAATGGACTGAAGCAGAGCTGTTTGGGCGCCTGGCAGGACCATAGCATGTGGATGGCAGTGGTCAAGGTCTCCAGGAGCTGCACCTGGTCGAGGAATCTGATTTTCCACCGCAGGGCCCGCTGGGAAGGGGCTAACTTCCACTCTGCCTCCTTGAGAAGGAGTCGCCTCAGCTGCCACAGACAGGAGATGGCTGTGTCTGGTGTGAGAGGAGAGGCAGATGGGGGTGGGGGAGGCAAGAAGAGGTGAGAGAGGAAATGCTAGCGCTGTGTGGGAGGCAGGAAGAGCTGGGCACGACTTGGAGAAGAAGCCTGAGCCATGGGCAGAGCCAGGGAGCAGCAGGCCGCTGTCAGCAGCCACCGCAGGACCAGGGCCAGTGGGCCTGAGGGCCAGGGGTGTGGCCTGCAGTAAGACCCACCTCCAGGCCAGGCGCGCGCTTCCTGGGCCAGCTGCTTTTCTTGGATCCTGCAGGGCAAAGAGGCAGTTCCTGTTAGACAGGGAAAGAAAGAAGGATCTGGAAACTGCTGTGGAGCTCAGGCAGCCCCCGGGCTGTGTGGTCCTGGTACCAGGGCAGGAGGAGCCTCAAAATTCTGCATGGATCCCTTCCTCCCACTCCCAGCCTGAGCCTCACTCACTGCCTGGGAGGGAGGAAATAACCATTAGTGTCACCTGCTCACCAGTGGGAGACATTAGCCAACTCTGGCAGAACATGCGGTCTATAATTTTTGGAGGAGTTACAATAATGGAGCTAATTTGGCATTTCATCATCTTCCTCCCCGGCGAGCAAAGGGAGGAGGGAGGCCTGGGGCCTGCTGCAGAACAACCTCCCAGCAAAGAGCTCCAGTCTTCCTTGAGCATCTTTGGGATCCTGGAGCCCCGTTCCCTCCTCCTTCTTCCTCTTCTCCCACACTACTTACTGCTCCTTCGGTGACGCAGTGATGCGTGGTCCAAATGCATCTCAGAGATGGCTAAAGCCAGCCCCAGGTTGCCACCAGTCACAGTCAGCGGGATGTAGCAGGAAGGGGTACCACGGCTCAGGGAGGCATAGTGCCTTGCCTACCTCATCCAGCTGGTCAGCAGCACAGCGACCATTCTAACCTAGTTCTCCTGGCTCTCAGCTTAACATTTCCCTTAAGTTCATCTGTTGCTGGGCACCACAGCTAGAACCTCAATACTGAGAGGGCCTTGAAGAACCCTTCCCCAATCCCACCTGATGAAAGTCTGATAGGGAGGGAAGCCCAGGGTTGGGAGGGAAGGAAAAGGCAGCCTGCAAATCAGCACAGCTTCCCTGGGGTCCCTAAGCCTCCTCTGGCCTCTGAAACCAGCCCAAAGAATTCCTCATTCCCACACTTCACCCAGGGACACCCCCAAGGCAGCTGCCCCTTCCTCCTCTCAGATATCCACAGGGTATACCTGGTCCCACAGCCCATCTGGCAGGCAGATGGGACAGCATGCTCAGCACATGCAGGGCCACTGCCCGCATCCATATGGCAGGAGAACGAGAGGTTTCCAGATTATATGCTTGCTGCATGTGAGTTTTGGTTTGTCCACTAGCAATTGGCCATGCCCTCCTTGTGGTTGCCTCCAAATCAGGGGCTTAGAGGACCTGCTCAATAGGAAGCCACCTCAAGCATGACAATACTGCCAATGGTCAGAGTCAGAGAAGTTCAGTGACCTTCATAGTCAAATAGCTGGAAATCAGTAGGGCAGGGATTTGAACCCCAAACCCCGTGCATGCCCCACTGGGACTGTTTGTACTAACATCTGATCCCTCCCCTCTAGTTGTATAAAGGATCAATACCCCAGCTTCCCACTAGACCCCCAAGTCAAGAGTTGGTTGTTGATGGCTTATCATGGATCTAGATGAAGGACACCAAAATGTCTAGAAATTTTAGAAGGCCAAGGGCTCTGAGTTTCTTTTGGAGAAGAGAAAAATTGAGTCAAAACTGATACAGGCTTTGATGAATATGGTGGTGCACGCCTGTATTCCCAGCTGCTTGGAAGGCTGAAGCAAGAGGATTGTAAGTTCGAGGCCAGACTTGGCAGGTTAGTGAGACTGTGTCTCAAAATAAAGATTAAAAAAAGGACGGAGGACATAGCTCAGTGGTGGAGCGTTCCAGGTTCAGTTCCCATTGCTGAAAAACAAAACAAACAACCCTGGATTTCAAGGCATAATGCCTAAGCTAGCTAGGAGGGAAGGGTCTAGGTGCCCCAGCAGTCATTGGCTTGTGCCACCCCCATCCAGCACTGGCGGCTGAACTAAGGTCACTTGGGGTGATGCAAACTAAAACACAGACACAAATTACCTTGATACAAGCTTCAGGACGGCTTTCCCCGGCTCTCGGCCTTAATCTCCCCAAAAGGGAGAGCAAGAGAAAGTCACGAGAGGCTGACGAGAGAGAGAGGGAGGCACATTCAGAAGTGAGCTTTTATTTGGGAGGACACTGTTCTTAGAAAGTTCTGTCCATAAAAGGGCAGAAGGGGTAGGATTACCAGGGAGCAGGTGAGTGTAACTCAACCCCAGTGGGTACGTCTACACCTGAAGACACGCCTTGCTATCCAGGCTGGTGCAACGCCCGAGTCACTGTGAAACGTAGTAATTGGTCAGAGCCCCCTGCTTCAGGACTGGAAGGCGTGGTCATTCAGAGCGGCTCCCCACAGGCTTGGACATCAAGGTGGCAATGTCTGAGTTCCAGGGTAGAAGAACATGGGAAAAAATAGGAGTGAGTTTTTTCAGAGGTGTTGATTGTTTAGTGTGGTCCTGCATATGGGATCTGGGACTGGACAAGTTGACCCATCACTGTGGCCTCTTGCGTCCTAGTGATATGGGATTGGAATTGCCTTGCTATGGTCCTTAAAGATCCTCAACCGAGGGAAGGAATCTCAAGATTGACCCCTTTGGCTGGGCGCGGTGGTGCATGTCTGTAATCCCAGTGGCTCAGGAGGCTGAGGCAGGAAGATCATGAGTTCAAAGCCAGCCTCAGCAAGGG
Organism: Spermophilus citellus; assembly: GCF_964194105.1. Taxonomy (NCBI): domain Eukaryota; kingdom Metazoa; phylum Chordata; class Mammalia; order Rodentia; family Sciuridae; genus Spermophilus; species Spermophilus citellus. Next base: position 21,108,254 of record NC_138191.1, read on the forward strand.
CGAGGCACTAAGCAACTCAGTGAGACCCTGTCTCTAAATAAAATACAAAACAGGGCTGGGGATGTGGCTCAGTGGTTGAGGGCCCCTGAGTTCAATTTCCAATACCAAAAAAAAAAAAAAAAAAGTTTGACACCTTTGACTTTCCCAAGAAGCCTGTAAGGATGCAGACCCCCCCTCACTCTCTCCCCAGAACCCTAGGAAGCAAGAAAACAGAAGTCCAGCTCTGCAGGAGATGGGGGAACATTTCACGTGCTCAGAACTTCTTTATGTACAAGGGTTTCCTCATCATAGTGCTGGGGACTGTGCCCCAGTCAGCAACATCTATGCATGGGGACAAGAGCAGGGCCCGGGGGTTCTCTCCACTGCTGGCCCAGCTTCCTGCTCTTTTCCCATCTCCTATGAGGCAGTAACCACTGGAGCAATGTAGCTCTTAGTGAGATGATGACATACCAGGTGCTTCTGATGATAAATGACAGACCGAGGCCAAGGTGCCTCACTAGATGGTTCAAGTGAGCAGGAAATTGATTCGCTCACAATCTGTAATGCAGGGGGACAACATGCATTTGTCTCCTCTCAGGTGGAAGCTGGCAGAAGGGGGCCTTATACTCTTAAGTCTTGGAGGTTCCTTACTAGTGTTTCTCCCTTCCAACACAGGTCCTCAGCACCCCTCATCCTCAATAACCAAAGGCAGAAGGTGGGGTGGAGGGAAGTGTATCTGGGTGAATTGAACTGTCCACATCACGTCTTATGATGCACAGGAAAAAGGCCAAGGATGATAGACAGCAAACACTCCACTCCGACCAGGACCAGCCCAGGCTTCCATCCATCAGAACCCTCATTTGCACCTAACAAAGAAGAGCTCCCCTACTTTTTTTTTTTTGGTACCAGGGATTGAACCCAGGGTCACCTAACCACTCAGCCACATCCCCAGTCCTTTTTATTATTTTTAAATTTTTTAAAAATTTTAATATTTATTTTTTAGTTTTCGGCGGACACAATATCTTTGTTTTTGTATGTGGTGCTGAGGATCGAACCCGGGCCTCACGCATGCCAGGCGAGCACTCTACCGCTTGAGCCACATCCCCATCCCCTTATTTTTTTTTTAATTTTTGAAACAGGGTCTGGCTAAGTTGCTTAGGGCCTTGCTAAATTGCTAAGGCCAACTTTGAACTTTCGATCCTCCTGCCTCAGCCTCCTGAGAGCAGAGGAGGCCCTATTATAATTGTAACTAGCCCAGCAGCCCCAGTATCAAATGATGTTGGTTGCTTTAGGACATATTCGTTGCAATGGTTGTTCTAGTAGGGTCTGACCCAGGGCAGTCTCAGAATCTCCTCTCCCTTTTATTACAAACCTAGGATACTTAAGACTCACCTGAGGAGCTTGTCAATAATTCAAACATCCAGGCCCCACATTGTGACCCTCCTGGGGAGAGCAGAGGCTGAGGCTGAGCATGTGCCTACTCCTGATACCAGTTCTTTTCAGCACCTTCTTAACCAGGCAAGCCCCACAAGATTGAGTTGCTTATAATTCAACAATTGCCAGCATGTAGTATACACCTGCCCCTGTGCTCAGTGGAGAGTAAAACATAAAATGCAGACCAGGCCAAGGCCAGCAAGGCACCCCGGGACAACATTTAAGGGGCATTCCCTCTTTTTTTTTTTTTTTTTAACAATTAAGCCAACAGAAGTTTTTCAAATTTTATTTGCTTATTTTTATGTGGTGCTGAGGATCGAGCCCAGTGCCTCATGCATGCTAGGCGAGCACGCTGCCTCTGAGCCACAGCCCCAGCCCCAAAGGGGCATTCCCTCTTGAGGCGTGCACAAACCCAAGAGTGAGCACCTCGTTCATTTTTGTACCTTGTTTGCCCCACCCTCATCCTGGTGAAACAGACCCAGGCCCCACATCGTCTGGAGTGGGGCTGGGGAGGGGGGCAGCCTGAGGACAAGTGGGCATCTGCCATGTGAAAAGCTGGAACAAAATGATCAATAGAAGGAACAGAATGTTCTGGGGGCAGGAAAAACCCAGGTCCCCGTGAGGATCTGAAAGTCAGTGAGGCTGAGCACGGAAAGGAGAGCCATTGCCGGGGTGAGGCTAAACAGTCAGCCCAGTGGGGAGGGCCTTGGGGGTCTGGGGTTTTATTCCTCATACAAAGGAAAGCCGTTGGAGGGGTTTCTTTGGAATGGGGATTGGATCCAGGGGCACTTTGCCACTGAGCCACTCCCTAGCCTTTTTTCATTTTTTTAATTTTGAGACAGGGTCTCATTAAGTTGCCTAGGTTGGTCCCAAACTTGTGATCCTCCTGCCTCAGCCTCCTGAATAGCTGGGGTTCCAGGCTGGCACCACTGTGCCTGGCCTTTGGAGGGTTTTAAAGGGAAGTGTAATGCCATCCTTCTGACATTTTGGGGACATCACTTTGGCCACTGTGTGGCGAAGGAAGAGAAGCAGGGAGATGGGTTAGGATGCAGTGCCTGCAGGCAGGTAGATGCGACTTCGGCTCCTTAGGGCAAGGGAGATGGAAGTAGGTGGGGCACCGGAGATAGAATTTGGAGATAGAATTGGCAGAGCTTGGTGATGTTGGAACTCATTGCAAAGGAGAGAGGAAGGCGGGGTCCATGTGCTGTCTCATTTCTGGTTGAGCAGAGGGGCAGGTGGAAGGGCCGTTTACTGACTTGGGGAAAGTGAAAGGTGATTGTAAATGGAAGAGGGAAAGGTCACCTTGAGCCTCTGAGGCGTTTTTTGGCTCTGGGAGACCAACTGCGTGGCTATGTCATGCTGGATATGTGAGTCTGGAGCCTAGAAGAGAGGTCTATAAAGGGGCCATAAATTGGGAGTCATGAGCGTGGAGACGGGCATCAACATTATGGACGAGCAAGGAGAGAAGAGGGCCCAGGTCTGAGTCCTGATGAGCCCCTAGAGGAGGCTAGAGAGGTGGGAAGAAGGCCCAACGGAAGTTCAGCAAGACCAAGAGGTTCTGGAGTGTGGGGAATAGGAGTTGGGTAAGGAGCTAAATCTTCAGGGTATCCACCTCCAAGGAGACAAAGAAGCCAGAGTCACTGACCAGCCTGTGCCTCTGGCGGAGAGGGGAACCCTGCCTGCGTGACATCCCTCCTCCACCCCATACCTGTTTACAGAACCAGCTGCCCCAGGGGACCACTTCACTAAGACCAGAGCATCGCCCCTCCTACAGAGAGGGACAAAGTGGATGGCTTCCTGCTGAGATGCCCACACTCCTCCCTGGGGGAACTGACATCCCCCAGAACAACTTGAAGCCAGAAATGAAGGTTCCTATCATTAAGGCCGTTACTGTGCCATTTCCTCCAGCCCTCACCACCATCCGTCATAATGAAGAACCCGTGGCAGAGCAGATTTGAGGTGAGGTCCCAGGCACTGGCCTCTCATGGAAGAATGCTTCAGGGTGCAGACTCTCTGGCTTGACCAGATGTTGCCCCCATCTCTTCTAGAACTTCTCCAAACTCTGCTCTCCTCAGGTTCCCTTCCACACCCTGGTGTCCCTCTCCACCCAGTTTCTTAGAAGTCATTAGCCAACCCCCACTGTGGTTCTGACTCATGGATATTTGCCCAAAAGTAATGGTGCATGTGAAAGACTAAACCTCTTTTCAAGGGTGGGTTCACAGAGGAGGGGTGGAGGAAGTCTCCCAAATAAAGCCATCCGTGTCCCCAAAGATGCTCAGATACAGAGAAATGTGCCTCCTGCTGATGTGCTTTAGTCTCTCTAGGGGTCCCCCAGGATCCAGCACAGCCTGGAGGATCTCACCCTCCTCCCCCACTCCTCTGCTCCCCATGGACTGGAGGGCCCTTCTCCTCCAGGGAAGGTCCTGAGCTGTCAGTGGCCACGCTGCTGGCCAAAGCTGGGTGTGTGAGTTTGTTTAAGATACCTCAGTTCTGGTTCATCATTTATTCATGATGCACCGAGGCCTTTAGGGCAGAAAATCACTTGAGAGAGAAAAAGAAGGCGTGGAACTCAGAAGAAACACAGGCGGCCCCAGCCCTGCAGGAGCCCCAAGCCAGAACCACACAACAGATACATCCCGCCCTTCCACCCCAGCCACCCCCAGCATTCTGCTGGATCTCTGGAAGCCCAGGCCTGAGGGGGTTCAGGGAACCAATCCACAGTCACCCAGGCCCTGTGCTCACAGCAGGGAAGGAGCACCCACCTCCAAGGCTCCCCTCTCCCAGAAGAAAACAAATCCAGCCTCGGGGGTGCAGGGCCCGCCGGGCGGGCTGAGTGTCAGTCTCTGCTCCCCTCAACAGCAGGTCACCAGATCCTGCTGATTTTCTCGAATATGTCCTGTCTTTGTATTTGAGTGTTATCACACTTGTCCCCAGAACTGTACAACCCAAGGGCAAAGGGAGCACACCTCCAAATGAGGGCAGGGAGTCAGGGGAGGTGACCTACAAAGAGGCAACAGGACAGCGGCCTAGAAAGGACAGTGTCATTGTCCAGCATCGTCCGGGGCATGGAGAGGTGATTTCAGGCAGTGGGAAGAGCAGGGAGGAGCGTGGAGGGGAGAATGATCTCGTAGAGTTTGGGGAGAGGGACTCAGAGGCAGGATGGGGTACAAACTAAAAGTGGGGACTCCCGAGCCTGGCTTCACAGCTCAGCTCTGCCCTTCAGGAGCTTCGCATCTTGGGGCCAGTTGTGTCACCTCTTTGTGTCAAAAGTGTCTCTGTGTAAAAAGTGGAGAGGCTCATAGTAACCATCTCATGAGGTGTTTGTGAAGATTTTATATATATATATATATATATGCCTTAACATGTAAAAACACTTAGAACCGATGGCACATAGTAAGCACTCAGTAATTGTGAATGGTTTTTATGGCACCTTGGGTAGAATGGTGGAAGGCCAGGGCTGACTCATGAAGAAGCTTGACTGCCCTTTGACTCGGTGGGTCAGTGATTTTCAGGCCAAGTGCTAGAAGCTCCAAGGAAATAGGCTGAGAGATTGACGTAGGAGCTCGGGTGCCCTGTCTCAGAGCCACTTTTCATCATTATATACATTTGGGCTCTGGGGTGACACTTCATCTGAAGACCAGGTTGTCCAACTCCAAAACAAGAGTGAAATGGGGAGCCATTGAAGAATTTTGAGCAGGAGAGCAACTTCCTGATGCCAGCAGGGAGGCTGGATGGGAGGGGAAGGGCAGAGTTAGAAACAGCAGCGGTCAGGAGAGAGAGGGTAGAGGTCACAGCTAAGGTAGCTCAGTGGGGAGGGAGAGGGAGGGCCCAGGGCCACCTAGAAGGGAGAGTGCACAGCTCGGTAGGTGACTGGATGTGGGGGCTGCAGAGCGCGAGGACTTGAGGACCCTTCCACTCTTCCCTCTACTTAAGTCTCTAAACCGCTTCTACACCCGAGAGGGCTCTGCTTCTCACAGGGAATGAGAGCCAAAGGCCTTCAAGACTTCCCTTGTCCTCCCCCTTCTTATCTCTCCCTGGTCCTCATTCTTCACTGTAGCCAGGACCAAGCCACCTCCCCTTCCACACAGGTGCCAGGCCCTGGCGCTCCTTGCTGGCCTCTCTACCCACCACTGTCCCTTCTACTCTTGGCTGCTGTGTCCTCCTGATTTTTCGAAACCACTCTGCTAAAGTGGCCCTTCGCCTGGTTTGTGACCCTCACTGGTTCCCTTGGATACTGTCTCGCTTTCCTTATTTTTGTCTCCCTCCCCCAAAATACCAGCTCCTGGAGGGCAGGGACTCGGTCTCCTTATCAGGCCCACCTCTCCAGACTCATAGTCAGTCGTTGCATAGGGAATGAGTGATGCGCACTCTCGTGGTCTCTGGCGTCAGGGACTGGATGGAAGCTGACAGTGTGGGCTGAGTGGGAAATGGAGAGTGGAGACAGTCTCCCATCACATGCAGAAGGAAGGAAAAACACCTAAGTAAGGGCCACAAGGCCCTGCCCCTGTTCCCAGCCTCATCTGTCCCCATTCCATCCCCCACCCTGCCTTCTGTGCACATGGAGCCTGGCACGCTCCTGAACACTCCACACCCCTTCTGGGTCTTTATACACTGCTGATCTCTCTGCTGGAAATGCTCTGGCTTGGTTTTCTCTGCTAAAAAAGCTCCTTTCACTCACCCGTCTAGATCCTGTCACCTATCAGGGCTCTGAGCAGCCTACCCTGATTCCCCTGGCAGAGTTTATTGTTTGTTCCTCCCCTCGTCCACATCTGGCCCACACCTCTATTATTATACTGATCAAACCAAACAGTAATTCTTACATCTATGCCTTTCTCTCCCCTGCCTTACCCCATGACCACAAGTTCCTTATAACAGTAATAATGATCATAACAGCAGCTGATACATTCTCAGTGGTCACTCTATGCCAAGCACTTTGCACAAATTATTTCATTTAATCTTTGCAACAACCCTAAGAGGAAGGTCCTAGATTATTCCCATTTTTCAGGTTAGGAAACCAAGGCAATGAAAGGTTCAGTAGGTCACCCTGCTCATAGGAGTCACAGCTGGAAATTGGACCTAAGCCTGACCCCAAACGAATATATTCACCCATCACTTCCCATGCATCAGGCACTGAGTTAGACATGAGAAGTAAAATGATGCATAGAATAGGATCCCAACCCCACCCTCAAAAGGCTCTAATAATTACAAACACAAGCATCCATCATATAACCCTCAAATTAATGTAAAAGGTAGGACTGGATCTTATGCAAAGAGGGATGTTGCTGTGGGAGCTGATTCCCTGGCCCTGAGTATCTGGCCTCCATGCTGAATCATCTCTGTACCCCCAGCACCGAGACTAGAGCCTCCACAGAGGGGTTGCATACTGGATGTTTCTGTGCTCATCAGAGCCAAATTGGCTTCCACCCATTTCTCTTCTGGCCCCCCTGCCCCAAAATAACTTAACAGCACTTCCTGCCCAGTGCTTCCAAGATCATTTTTAGGTCTCCTGTGACTTTTCTGAAAGTGTAGTGGATGCTCCTCTGCTGATGATGAGAGACTCAGACAAGTTGCTTAATGATTAAGAGACTAGAAGTGTTCTCTAAGAGATGGGGAAGCACTGTTCTTGCTTTGCTCAGCCTGGATTCCCAGGGCAGACTTGGAGGCATTGATACCACTCATCGCCTCTTTAGGAAGAAGCGTGGTTAGTTCTGGAGAACAGTAGGGCATCCAGGGACTGAAGGAATGAGAGCATTTGGATTTCAAAATGAAATTTCTAGATGCCTTGAGGAGGGCCACGGACACCAGTCAAGCACCATTGGGCTGTCTCAGTTGATGGTGGTTAATGATGGATTTTCCAGTTTGCATCCTCAGAAAATCATCTAGTACAACCCCTTCGTTTCATAGATTAAAGCTCAAAGATGTGAAATGACTTGGTCAAGGTCTCATGGCTAATTGGCGGCAGAGAGACTAAAAGTCAGGCTCTCTTGACTTGTGGCTCACTGCTTTTCCTGGGCAGCCAGCCCACAGATAGAATCCCCGCCCCTCATGCCTAGGGCTATGTAAGTGCATCAAGGAGAAAAATCTGTAACAGCTGGACAGGTGGGCAGCTCTGGTACCATCAAGAACAGTGCTGCAGTCAGTGGACCCTTCAGAATCTCTCTGCGCAGGCACCCTGGGCACTGCTCAGGAGCATGCCACTATTATAGGCAAGGATGTCAGGCAGACAGGCTGCCCTTGAGGACAGATGTCTCCTGGTTTTCCCTCCCCTGGCAGCAGACCCACCCTCTCCAAGCACTAGTCAAGACTTGAGGCCAGCTGCTGTGGAGCTCAGATCCCCTTCATTAGCCCCTAGGTGAGGAGTTAGGAGGACCAAGCTGGTTTCTGCAGCTTTCTGGACTACAGTGACCTCTCCTGCACCGGGGAGCTCATTACCAGTCGGGGGCCCTAAGGCGGCCTCTCTGACAGCAGGTAGAGATGAAAGCAATAAGGTGTTGGCTGTTCTGCTGCCCCTGGTCACCCCTGGTTTTATTAAAGTCCAAAGTCTCAAACATTTCTAATGTGGATTAGAAGTCTGGTAAGGTATGTGGAATCTAGGGCTGAAACCCCCTGAGACAAAATGGGGCAGAGAGAGGGTCAGGTGAGGGCGGCCCTTTGGGTTGAGCTGGGCTCAGCTTGCCAGAGAAGGAGGGTGGCCACCAGGAGATGCTGACTATCTCTGTTTGCTTAGCTCCCGTCTCTCTATTTACTCAAAATTAACCTATTTATTTTCCTTTATCAAATAACCCAGTCCTCTGCTGCCTGCTTGTTCAGGGGAACAGTACCTCTTCAATCTACTGAGTCAAGAACAACCAACTCGCCCTCAGGCCTGATAGGGCCAGATCATCTAAAGCAGAAGCCCCAAGACTTGGCTTCAAGGGTCCTGGTCCCATTTCCTCTCTGCCTCCATGTCCCAGTAGGATCCTAGATCTGTCCCTTAGCTTGTATGGGCCCACAGATGGAAGGTGGAAGTCACTGTTGGAGGCAGGGTCTGGAGTGGGGGCTCCACAGTGTACGCAGACTCAGTACCCACATGTCCGTCAGGTGCCATGGTCCTAGAGGGAAGGAAAGCCCTGCAAAAAGAGTGTCTGTAGGCCCAAGCTCCTGGAAGGAACCAGCCTTGAGAGCAATTCCTAGAGCCCCAGAAGGTTCCATTTACCCTGAAGGAACCTTTATATCCTCCCAGGTCCACAAACAAACTAACTCAAACTCCCCAGTGGAGACAGGCTGTGAAAGTACAACTTAGCTTCTGTAGGATGGCGGTGGTGGGGACGTGGTGACAGTAGCCTATTTACTCCTTCTTAGAGGGGCTGGAGCAGCTTCCAGAATTCTTCTCAGGGCCCTAACTTGATCGTAGCACTGACAGACAGAACCATTCTTGCCAGGGTTCTTTTAGCTAAAATGGAATCATCCCTTCCTGCAGGCAAATATGTAGCCACTCTTGTGTGCCGTTGGGTACCTCTGAAGCAAAAGTCAGAGTGAGGGGACTAGGGGCTGTGGCTCATTGGTGGAGCGCTTGCCTAGCACATGTGAGGCACTGGGTTGGATCCTCAGCACCACATACAAATAAATAAATAAATGATGGTATTGTGTCCATCTACAACTAAAAAAAAAAAAAAATACTTAAAAAAAAAAAGGAGTAAGGCAAGAATCTTGTCCCAAAAGGGCCTCTCATCATTATATGCTGGGGGTGGGGGGCACAGATACAGGTCAAAGGTGACTTGTTGGTTCCTGTGAGCTCTTTGGGGGCAGAAAACACTGCAGGATGTGGGGGAGATGCTCAATGCAAGCTGGACCCTGAGGCAGGGACCCTGGGGGTAAACAACCCTGGGTCCCATAGCAGGTATAGATTGTCCAAGCAAAGAGGAGAGAGAGAGGCATTCTGGCAAAAGTAACCAAAGATACACCCACCATGTGGAGCAGAGAGCTGGCAGAGAGGGAGGAGAGAGAATCAGGTGAGGAGGTAAGATAGAGCCCAACTGTTGAGAGCCCCAAATGCAAGCAAAGAGGATGAACCTTGATTCAGAAGCCAAATAAGGGAGCCACCGAGGGCATATGAGCAGTGGCATTGACACAAGAAAGTCTGGCACCAGAGCACTCGCTGGCCATGCAACCTTGGGTGAGTCCCTTAACTTCACCAAACATTCATTTTCTCCCTCATGCAATGGGGATAATAAAGATACCTGCCTCATAGGGCTATGCTAAGACTCACAGAGAGAATTTAGCAAAGAACTTTGTAGAATACCTGGCATGTGCTCAGTGGACAGTCCATTACTGGCTTAGCGAGTCTGAAAGGGCTTATGTAACTTTGGCTAGGCTCAAACCTCGGGGAACTTAAAAGGGAAATAAAGGGAGTTGGGCTTCTCTTTGTACCTTGTTTCTCTGTCAGAGATGGACCATTCAGTCAGATGCACCATCCCTGCCACAGGACATCTGACCACGTTCCCACAACATTGGGGAATTCTTCTGTGTTTCCCTCCATTAACAAAGAGACTAGGGAGACAGGAGACGCACCTGAGGAATATGGGGGTCCTAGCACTTTCCTTGAACTGGCTACACCCCCCTAAATTACATGAGTTAAGGGCGGGGTGGGGAGTGGGGAGGAATATATACTCTCCACAAAGCACCGTACCTTTGGCCTTCAGCAAACATGAATGGATCATCCAACAATAACAAAAAGAGTGCTGCGTGGTCAAAGGGACATCTCAAGGTTACCTTGAGATGCACCCTAGTGAGCTGTCAGGCGTTCTATTCATGGTGGAATGTGAGGAGCGCTCTCCCAAGAGATGGGGCTCAGCTAGCCAGGCAAGGCTTTTCAACCTGAGTAAATGCAGGATGTAATGGCAACAATCCCTGCCTCCCAGAGCTGCTGTGAACCTCAAAGGTGGAAAAACATCATAGACAAGCTGCATAGGTGGTGGTCTTGGATCACTGGCTCTCTGGAGGTCAGGGGCAGGTGACTGGCCCTGCTGGGGTATCCCTACTCTGGCTCCAGTCTGACCTGCCTCCCGGGGAACTGGGGATAGTCACCTTCTGTCACTATGCCTGGAATTTGGGCCACGAGGATAGGTGGACAAAAGGCAAGTGTGGGGTTAGGGAAGGGTGGGTGCCAGCGCCACCTAGAGGGGAACTTTGGGATCACATGCCCTGGAAGGGGTTGGGTAGGGGGAGTCTTGGCTAATTCTCCAGGCTGGTGGGAACTCCAACAGTCTCCAATGGAGGGTGGTCCTTTGAGAGGGGAATGGACAAAACCACCCAACTTCTCTCCTGCTCAGAAGTCACCTCCTCAGGAAGGCCTTCCCTGGCTAAAATTACAACTGTAACCCCAACCTGGTCATTTCATATCCTCTTCTCTGCCTTACATTTTTTTTCCTTGATACTTTTGATTATCTAACTTATTTATTTACTTTTTAAAATTGTCCTTGGCCCTAATAAAATTCAAGCTCCACAAAGGCAGGGATTTTTTTGTCTCTTTTGTTCTCTCCTGTATTCCCAGCACTCAGGTCAAGACCTAGCACACAGCAGGTGCTTAATAAATATTGTTGAATGAATGTATGAATAAGCACAAACCCTGAGCTCCACTTCTTCAAACCTAGCTCTGGGAGTCCTATGGGAACAAACATCTCTGTAGCTTGAGTTCCTAGTCAACTTTACCCCATTTAAATAAATGGGGAACAGGAAAAGGAAGCAGTCTGTCAGAGTGCTATCTAATACAACAGATGGACATGCTTGCCGCCGTTCTAGGAAGATATTAAAACTTCTAGGGAGGGAAGTTCTGTTTTCTAAGAAAACTTCCAGGATCCCCAGCCATGATGATTCTTAGGACAGGAGAAGTAGCGGAGTGTGTGTTCCTTGCTGGGTTTATTTTTGAAGGATGATCACATGTAAGGAAAAAGGTCAGAGCAGATCTAAAGCCTGGGGTCAAGCCCGGGATGACAAGGGTACATCTCCTTGGTTGGCAGCATGTCCCAAGCAGGGTGTCAGTTCCTTTTAAGTCCACACCAAGACTTGAAGTTAGAGAGCTGGGTCTGTTTCCGGAAAGTTGGGGATTGGCAAAGAATGACCAAGCTGAGGAGCAGAGGCAGAAAAGAATTGCAGATCTGCCAGGAGAGGGGCCACCTGATGGCTAGAGCTTGATCCCATCCAGGACACTACCACAACCACTAGCCTGGACCCTGGATGGGCATGAAGTCAAGGGGATCAGAGATGGGGAAGGGTGAGCTGGAGAACTAGAATGGACCATCCAGGGCGGCTACAGTCAAGGGGTGCCCACAAGGCAAGTCAGACCAAAGCAGAATGGGAAGGACTGGGACCAGAATCTGATCAAAAGCCAGAGAGAAGCTGGGCACATGTTGGCACCTGCTTCTCATCCCAGCTAATCAGGAGACTGAGACAGGAGAATAGCAAGTTTGAAGCCAGCCTCAGAAACTTAGGAAGACCCTGCCTCAAAATTTAAAAAGAAGTGAGAAATAATATTGAAGGGGGCAAATTCTGTTGAAAGAGCAATATTATTATTTTGTACCCAGTTACTCCTATCATGGAGGCTAGTCCCTTGGGTCTTGAGCACATGGCCCTGTGACTCCAAGAGTTTTCTCCTGGGCCCCAGAGTGCCCCATGGCCCCTGCACAGGGAGAAAGCCCATGTGTGCCTCTCACCTGCCTTCTTGTCTGCTTCTTTGCAGGAAAGCGTGGACTTGGGAGAGATCATGTTCTCCCTCTGCTACCTGCCCACGGCTGGCAGGCTAACCCTCACGGTGATCAAATGTCGCAACCTCAAGGCAATGGACATCACAGGCTATTCAGGTACCTCTCTTACTCATGTGGCCTACCATGCAACCTCCCCAAATCCAGACATTAAGATTTGGTTGAGCGTTCAGGAAGAAAGAGCAAGACCTGTGCTATTCTTAGACTAGGAGCACCAGCTCAGGAGGCAAAGACCTGCATCCACTTCTGTCCCTTCTTTTCTGTGTAAAGGCTGTGGTTTTTGTGTTAGTTTTCCTTCACTGTGACAAAATACCTGAGAAAAATCAACTTAAAGGAGGGAAGGGGGGCTAGGGGTACCTGAGTGATGGAGCCTCTGCTTAACATGTGCAAGATCTTGGATTCAATCCTCAGCATTGAAAATAATTCATAAATAAAAGATTGATTTTGGCTCACAGTTCCAGAGGTTTCAATTCATGTCCTCTGGGCCCTATTTCTTTGGTCTGTGGCAGCATGGGACCTCATGGTGGGAGCACATGGCAGAGGCCTGTTCACCTCATGGAAGCAAAGAGAGAGGAAGAAGAGGGGCCAGGGTCTTAATATCCCTTCAAGGGCATGGCCCCAATAACCCAACTTTCCTCCACCAGCCCCTACCTCCTGAAGGTCTCCACAACCTCCTATTAGTGCTATAGGCTGAGGACCAAGCCATCAACAAATTGGCCTTTAAGGGCCATTCAAGATCCAAATTATTGCAGTTTCCTAATCTGAAAAACGAGTTAATCCACGTGAACGTTTAGCCTTGTGCCTGACACATCATGAGCACTCAGTAGAGACGAGCTATTACCACCATTCTTTCTCTTAGAGGAAGGAGAGAGAATCCGAAGGAAATATATAGGAGACAAAGTAAAGACAATCTTCACAGTTTATATGAGGCCCCAGGACTTCAAGAAGGGTTTGGTCAAGTTTGTGCAAATGTTCGCAGGCCCACACAGGCCTAGGGCAGCAGCCCTGTGTTCTGAGTCAAAGGAGCAAATCCACTGAAAAGCAAAGCGCATTTTTATCTGAGCCTTTCCTGCAGGGCTCCCAGCCTCAGCCTCAACACCAAGGGAGCTGAGCTCCAGCAGAATAGAAATACAGTGCCATGCCAGCAACGCAGGAGAGGCTTGTCTGGAACAGGCTGGACATGGCTTGATCCTCCATGATTCCACAAGTGTAGAATTAATTCTACAGGTGGTCGTAGAAGTTTGCACTTGGAGATAACGAAGAAGCAGCTTGAGGCCTGGGAACCTCCTTCTCCATCAGCTCGAATTGCCCCCAGGAGTAAGAGAGATAAAGCCTCCCAAACAACAGCTCAAGCTCAATGGTTTGTAGAATGTTCTGGACATTTAGGACAGCAAATGGGGGGAACGTCTCAGTTTGTTTCCCTAGACCCTCTCCAAAGGGCCCTTCTAATGATTCCAACTAAGAGTGTAAAACCACTCAGGAGACAACTCTGAACTTGGCTGGGAATGTATGGAAAAGTTTTCCTTTGTATTTGTTGATTACTTATTCTCTAGAAGACTCCTAGGTATAACCACATTTGCCATACAGGGGAGAAGGTCCTGCTGAAAATACCTGGGGCAAAGAGCAACCTCGTGAAGGTGGAAGAAGACGAGGTATCAGGCCTAGGAAACTGTGGTTTTAGGAAAGAGTGGTCAGGAAATATTAATTCAGTATAACCTGCATTTATTTACTGCACTTCCTCTTCCATCTCCCCTACTGGCAATTGAGCCCAGTTGCTTTCTACCACTGAGCTGCATCCCCAGCCCTTTTTATTTTTTATTTTGAAACATGGTCTCTCTAAGTTGCTGAGACTGGCCTCTAATTTATGATCCTCTTGCCTCAGCCTCCCCATGTACCTGGGATTAGGGGCATATGCCACTGCACCCGGTTTATTTACTGCACCTTTGAACCTCTGGGAGCCTCTGCTTCAGCTTCCAATTGTCTCTGTGGTACCCTTCACCAGGCCAAAAGCCCCCCAAGGAGACCCCATCCCCCCAACCTCCTCTATCCACCAAAGCTGCTGACACACATCAGGACACAGTGAAGAGCTTAGGGAACCTTTGCTGACATGCAGAAAATTCTCAGACAGCAGTAAGTCAGCTTCCCTCAAAATACAGCCAATGTCGATTTCATTTTAGTACCGAAATAAGTGTGTGCTGGGGACAGAAATTCACTAAGGACTCTTGGGGCTCCTGAGGGAAATAGGATTTTGCTGTCCTGGTCCTCGCACTATCTTCTCTGGTATAATTAAAGTGATGTGCAAGAGAGAGAGAGAGAGGGAGGGCTCATAGTAAAGCCATAGGTAATCACAGAGACTGTTCCGGATCAGAGGGTTCGGGGCGAGAGGTATTTTTATGCCAAGTTCTAACATCCCTCTCACAATTATCCCTCTTCTCTACTGGGTTTTGAAATCTGGTATTAAATCTCAGCTGCATTCTGAAAAGGTAGGGGTCCTCTTTGCATCAGAGATGTCTATTTTGTTCACCAATGTAAGTAAGTTTGTGGAACATAAGAAACATTCATTAAATACAGATTAGTGAATGAAAGAGCGAACGTGTTTGTGGGTATTATGAGGACCTTGGCCCCGAGGGTGGCACAGGGCATGTGTGGGTGCCAGGGGCCTCTCAGACTAGATTTCCTGTTTTCAAAGATGAGTTTGACGTTGCCTTCAGCTGATCCAACACCAGTTTGATGTTGGACTGATCTGGGGAGTGAATGGAGTTTATTAATTGCCTGTTCCAGACATACATGGCATTGACCTCTAAAACCAAGGATCTTTCTGTTTTTCTTGATCTAAAATCCCTGAATCAATTCTCTAAACCCTTCTGCTAGGACCATAGCAATTAAAACTGTACAAAATAATGACAAGGACCAGCATGCTGCAAACGGTTGGGGAAGAGAGTCAACCCTCTCATCTGTGCCACAGCTGGTCTGCGCTGCTTAGAATCTAGGGGTCAAAAATGTGAAAGCTTTGAAATCAGACCTGGCTTCAATTCTGAAGCAATTTCCTTCATTCCCCCTAAGCCTCACGTTTCCTATTGATGAAATGGAGATTTGATGATAAATATTTCATAGGGTTGATATGAAGTTTGAAGGAACCTGATATGTATACAACTCTTAGCAGAGTGCCCAGCACATTCCAGATGCTGGATTCTGGTAGCTTCTGTGACAATGAGGTTGAAATGCACTGCTGGTCTTTGTGCCCCCTCAATCCGCTGCAGAGAGGAATAGGCCTCACATATCACCAGAGGCCAGCATTCCACTAGACACCATAAACTTTTGTCTGGGAGATCCCTAGGGAACAGTCATCTCCGCTCAGCCTTGTGAGAGTGTTGGTTCCTGCGAGGAAATAGGTTCACTGAATTATAAATTGGATATGCCTTATAGGGATGAGCAGAGTTGGGGAGGGGTGCTGAGGCATGGGCCCAGCGGCCCATGGGACAAGCGGCTCTGCCTATATTTTTCCAAGCCTCGTGACATGAACATTTGCTCTTGAGTGGGAGTATATGAAATCAGGTACAACGGAGGAAAGGGCAAACACTTGGGCAAACTCATGCCTGAAGACACTTTCTAAAGCTCTGCGCTTCCTGAAGACGTTGAGTGTTAAAGACAGGTCTCGGGGCCAGCTCTTCTCACCTGTCTGCTAGGACCTAAGCAGTGTCCTGGGGCATGTCCATGGAGAATGGAGCCCGTGAGCCAGAATGCTGTCTCCTGTGGGTTCATTCCTCTCCTCCCTGTTTACTGAAAAATCCCTCTGAGAGGGGGCCCTTGCAAATGTGTACTCAGAGACAGCAGGTTGATTGAATTCCTCATGGTCTCCCCAGTTCCTCCATAAACTTAAGTGTCCCCGTGGTTAAGGCACAGCTGCCACTGTCACATTGGTTAGTCAGCAGCTTATTTACATGTCTACAGAATAACATTAAGGCTTAGAGCTTCTGGTCGGGTGCTGTAGTTTCTCTAGTTTCCACCATGGGTATGCACCTCATCTGCCCCTGAATGAAGCCAGGGAGCCTGAGGGCCGAGTGGGTCTTGGCTGCCCAGGAGATAGAACCGTGCATCTCTGAATCGCAGAGCCAGGGAGCGGCTGCCTTGACTAGCACCTCCTGACAGATTCACATGAGCCCTGGCTTCTGGGCATAAAGGGTGTCTTGGCACATCAGCATCTCAACAGCTATTATTACCTGTGAGTCACCCTCTTGTTTCTTGAGCCGTGCAACATAAATACTAATTATGACGGTGACCAAGACACCTGTGCTATGAGACACAATAGGTGTCACTTCATTTGGATGAGTAGAAAATTTCAGGGTAGAGTGATGACCATGAAATACCTATTCAGAAAACGAACAAAGAGACAGGATCAGGAGGCACATGGAAGTTTAGTAAAAAAGACGTCTCTTTGCAGGATGGAGAGCATCCAAGATCCCACTGAGAAATGAAATGTCAACCAGCTGCCCTGAGTCTCAGGAGACCACCTCACTCCCTCCCCTGGCCAAAGCTCCCTCCCCTTCTACTGTTCAGAAGTTGGCAGGAAATGGCTTCCAGGGAAGCAGAAAGCAGGGCCACTTCCTCCTTCTTGATGCCCAATGGCAATGAGATTATTGGGACACTGGGACCCAAAATCATGTTGTCAGGTGGGGAGGACATGAGCGGCATTGCGATTGTCGCTGTTCATTGCACTCTGACATGTGGCTCTTTCTTGGCCATCTTTGAGTTCTATTTTTACCCTCTTTATCCTTTGGTTAATAATGTTGGCAAAGAGAAGAGAGAGAGAAAGACACACACACACAAACACACACTTCATAGACTCCATATAGGTGAAAGAAACAGTGCTTTTGTCAGCTTCAACAGCCTTTTGAGCCAGCCAGCCATTGTGGGACTGAGATTCAGGGCTAGGAACTGCACACCCCTGGGCAAGTGTCCTGTCTGAATTGGGGCTGGCTTCCCTATTAGTGAAAGCCCATTAGGCAGTCTCCCACGAATACCCAGGTAGCTAAAGATCCTGTTTATTAAGCACAGAGTCTCCTCGGAGACAGGTGCACTACATAAATACAAGGTGGTTTAATTATTTCAACAACCTACCGATACCATCTGAGGAGCAGCAGCAGGTCTAGGGCTTCAGTGCCTCTGCTGCAAATGATGTTTGAGGACATCTGTTGAACACATTCCCTTCCCTTTGCACTGCCCCCATTGGCACAGATCCCTACGTCAAAGTGTCCCTGCTTTGTGATGGGCGGAGGCTGAAGAAGAAGAAAACAACCATAAAGAAGAACACTCTCAATCCTGTCTACAATGAGGCCATCATCTTTGACATTCCCCCAGAAAACATGGATCAAGTCAGCCTGCTCATCTCAGTGATGGATTACGATCGGTAGGTTCCAGTCCCAGAGGGACACGATCCCCTGCCCCCCGCCCCCACTCCAATGCAGCATAGGGCTCTTTGACCTTGGACCTGTGGTTCAGATCTCAGATGCTCATTGGCTTCCACTCTGGCTCCACCTACGAAGGGCACAGGAGTTTGAGAAAGAGTCCAGACTCCCCCTTAGCAAAAGTCTCCAGCCTCCTCTCCCAGCTGCTCTGTTTCCATTGATGAGGCAACTTTACCAGTCAGCGTTCCCTGAATTCACCGTTCTTATTGGTCCATCTGGCACCAAGTCCTACCTACCATGTGTCCTTTAGAATACCTTTCTGTCCTCTCCACATCTGTGACTACTACCACTCTCACTCTAGGATAGCAGCTGTTCAACCTCCATTCCTCCCTTCCCCGATCCAGCAAACAGACAGGACACACCTTCCTGGACACTTTCTTTCTGGTCCTGCCCTTTTCAAGATCCATCAATGGCTCCTGTTGTCCATGATCTTGACCCGGCATATCCATCCCACCTGACCTCCCCTTCCTTGAATTTATTTCTTCTCGACTGTTTCTCCTGCTTTCCCATCAAGACTGGCTCAAAAACACTTTCCAACTACGCCAGCCCCCCATGATCCCTTCTGTCCAGATGTTACTTTAGCTGGAGGCAGAAACCATGCAATAAACCCTCTGTCCTGGGTTTTTAGCTCAAGTTCTCAGGCATACTAGGTGTTTCATGAACAGACTTGAGTGATGATTCACGTTCTTCCTGAGTGAATCAATCACACCCCACCCCTGGGGACATGGAGAAACGATGCTCAGAGCAGGTTGATTTATTTCCAACATGTCTCCAGAGAGGCTGTAGGATGCTGGTTAAGTCAAATAAAGGAAGAGACAAACTCTCCCAGTTTCCAGAGTCGGGCCACCTGCAACTGTGTCCTGAGATTCCAAACAAGTTTATAACCTTTTGTTCATCTCTCCGTGTCCAACCCTCAGCTGAGGAGGTCAGGCAAAGTCTCCCAGACACTGATACCCCGAGGCCCTGCCAGGCATCCGTTTCAGAATTTGATGCACTGGGCAGAGTGGCACCTGGAGGGACTTTCCTTTCTGACAGCGTGTCTTATAGCCAATGTTGGGACCTATGCTTCTCCCTCAGAGTGGGTCACAATGAGATCATAGGAGTCTGTCGTGTGGGGATCAATGCTGAAGGTCTGGGAAGGGACCACTGGAACGAGATGCTGGCATACCCACGGAAGCCCATCGCACACTGGCACTCCTTGGTGGAAGTAAAGAAATCCTTCAAAGAGGTGGGTGAGGTCACCTGGTCCCTGGCATGTTTGCTGCATGGCAGTGTGGGCTGGAGAATGGCAGTTGGCTGCTGCGCCTCCCTCAGCCTTTGGTGGGAAGGGGGCATGGGGGCCACATGCTTCTCACCCAGTGTGTAACACACTTTAGATGGGGAAAGAATGCGGAGGCTGCCTGGCAAACAGCCCTGATGTCAGCTGTTTGAAAGCAACAGTGAGTTCTTAATGGAAAATAAAAACTTTGAAGAAGACTTCCCAGCAGGCCACTGTGCCAGGCCTAAAAAGCCTTCACCAAGCTGGTGGGCCAAGTGAGTCCTTTAGGAGAGAGCCCCGAGGGGGTGAGATCAGAACTTGGCAAGAAGTTCTACCTCTGTGGGAACAGTGAGTTCCCTGGGGCTCAAGCCCAGCAGTCACTTGGCAGTTTTCACAGACTGGCTGGAGATGTGGCCATAGAGCAGATTTCTTCCTCTTGTGAAGGTTGGTTCTCACCATTGTGGGGGGCAGGAGTGTGGCCTCAAGGTGTCACACTTTCTGGCTGAAGCTGGATTCCATCAAAGCCGTGGACTGGGCGTCCTGAGACTTGGGCTTCCATCTCGGCCCCTCCTGACTTGCTGTACAATCTGTAGCCTGCCACTCTGTCTCAGCTACCAAGAAAATGTCCCTTTGAGTAATGCCCCATCTCCATCCACCAGACCCCACCAACTTAAGATCCTTTGATCTGTCACTCTGGGGACCTGCTTTTTTCCCAATTGGCTTGGGATATGGGGGTGACCAGGCAAGTCTGGAAGCTCATTTTTTAATATCGTATACTCCAGTATATCCAAGAAAGCTGGGCGTTTATTCTCTCATCTTAACAGGCCTCGACCCTACTAAGTCCAGAGAGCTGTACAAAATTGGAAAACTTTAAAGCTTTATCCCTTCCATCCTATGATTCCCTCAATTTAAAAGCAAACTCACCTTAAAAACAGTTACCCCCTCCCACTACACTGATATAGAAAAGGTAGGCGTGGAAAAACCCCGGGGACCTGCCGGCTTCCTTTGCTTCTCAGGGTGGACAAATCATTTCCACCTGCTTTATAGCAGTAGGAAGTATGCCGGGAGAGACTGGGAGCTGAGGGAACTGGGCCCAAGGAAACTCGTGGGAGATGGTGGCTTCCCAGGAGCTAGGCCCATTGACTTACCTCTCCAGGTAGCCTGTGCTTTGTGAAGCTCCTGACCTATGGCCTGTAAGGCAGCATCAAGGACTCAGGCATAGATCCAAGTTCCTGTCAGTTGAGGCCTTGGGTTTCTGTCTCAGGGATGTCTTGATTTTCCCACAGCTGTGGAGCATTAATGCGGCCAGACCCTCTGTCTGCAGCTACCCTAAGGTAGCCCTCCCCTCTCTTCCAGAAGGGCCTCCCTGCAGTGGGGGTAAGGTACCCACCACCAGCCACAGGGGGCGCTATTGGGTAGGCAACCTGATGACAATCTAGGCCCTCACTAAAGGCAGTGTGGATTCAACCCAGGAAGTGGCCATGATAACCTGCCCCCACATCTCGTGGAAATATTTAGGAATAGAATAAGCATACTAAACTGTTTAGAGTGGCTTAGGGGTGGGGCAGGGCATGGAATGCAGCTAACACACCTCTGGAGCAGACCCCTTGCAGCTAACCCCGTTCCCCATCTTTGCTTTTTAGGGAAACGTTGACCCTAAGCGACCACTGGGCCCAGGAGCCCACAGGTTGCACTGTGACTGACTTTCTCACCTCCACACTCTGTGATTACCATAATCCATCAAGCTTACCAGGCTGGGTCTGCCCTTGGCAAAGGAAGTAACTGGTCAGAGCAGCAGCTGGAGCAGGGGTGTAGGGTACCACCCAGGTGCCAGAACTGGGCCCCCGAATAACAATGAATACAACCTAATTAAGTCAAATAATTGAATCCAAATTCTGTTTCTTTGAGAACTCTGACTCACTAGTCCAGACTACAAAAGAAAGAAAGATAATGTAGAATCAAGCCCTGGAAAATGAATATTTGATGAGACAGTAAGAGGCAAGTAACAGTATATGGAAAACGAAAAGAGAATAAATTGATTCAGATCCTTTGGGTTTTTTTTTTTTTTTCTTGACCTCACACACTGTGCGCCTGAGTCTGCCCCTCCCCCCCTGCTATCCTACCATTTTCTGCTCAGCTGATCATTTCTCTGTATAAAGAAGCAAAAAAATGACATTCATCTCGGCAACTTAGGATAGCAATAGTATGTATTTGTATAGAATTTTCACTGACACTTTTAGCACCCACGGTTTTACGTATCTTTGTAAAAATGCATCTAAACCCCACCAGGCTGATATTAAGTGAACCTCTGGGGTTCACGTGAAGCTTTGAGCTTGAACATACATCTTCTCAGTCACCTTGAGAGCTCCCACTCTGCCTTCTTTTTGGTTCTGTTCTGGCCATTGAGCAAGAGCCTTGTTCCTGAAACTTAGGTCTCCTATTTGTATAATCCATAAAGAAATCTTCTCCAGCTCCCGGGAAGATAAATGGCATCCTATCGGTAAGCACTCCATATTTATCTTGCACCTTTCTCAGCAGAGCCTCAAGTGTTGTGATCATTTCTTTTTTTTTTTTTTTTTTTTTTATTAATGAGAACAGAGGACACCATACTTACGGGCTGGTTTGGTGCTTAAAATAAGGTTGAGGAGAAACAAATTAACTGAAAAGGTATTTTTCCCTGCTGGGATCTCTCATGAATAAAAATTCATTAAGCCACAACGAGCGCCCTTCCCCAGCTGCAGCGCCAGCCCCTTCCCTCCCAGCACTCCTGCCAACGTTTTGTTTGTGTTGTCACCACACACAGGGACTGGTTGACCAGTGACTTTCTCCAAGGTGCTTTATCAGGAAGGCCAACTTCAGATCATCTGCCAGAGATTTTAGATCTCTGTTGGAATGTTATCCTTTTCAGAACAAAAGACCCTCCCCCTGGAACAATAAATTTCCCGCCTGGAGGGGACAGGTTCTGTGCTATTTCAGAGCCATCTCCATAAGCCTGGGAATCATTCACCTTTCCATTGTCCATGAACCTCATCTCCTCCCTTTGTTTATCTTCATAGGCGAAATCAGGGACTAGCAGGAGAGCCAGTGTTCCTTCTTCATTTGTTCTGGATAAACAATTATGCTCTGTGTGACTATTCTTTGGGCTGTTATATAAGGGGGAAAAGGTATTCTGTGTAGCCATTTCCTGTTTTCTCCTCTGACCTGGCCTATCAATCAGATTGTTTAAGTAGCAGGCTCACCCAGGGGAGAAGCCAGTAATTACAATGTACCTTTCACCAACATTAAAGGTTGGAACAGGAAAAAAGAAAAAAAAAAATCCAACTCCTAAAATGAAGGTCTGCTAAATGAAAGCATTAGTGATCGTCTTCTGTCACTTTCTGGTTAAGAAACACTTGAGTCAGAAGTCACAGTGGGCTCAACAACCGGGCATTTATTTATCTAAAATATCTCACCAGGGAAACCCTCGGTTGTGATTTCATTCACGTGGATGCTGCAAAGCAGAGAGACTACCACCTGGAGTTAGGAGTAAGTACCTGGTGTGGACCCAAGGAGGTTAGGTTTCTTATTACATTTTGTGTCTCCTTCCCCTAGTACAGCCACGTGCTAAGACAGAGGCAGGATGAAGGGGAAAGAGCACCCAGCTGGGAGTGAGGAGACCTGGTTTCAGGTCCTTGATCTGCCCTAACTGTCTACCTCCTGACACTACCTGTGTCCTTGTTCTCTTATTTAAAAGAACAAAAGGGTTAGCCTGGAAGATCTCCTAAGCCTGTGTCCATTCTGACGTGCTGAGATTGCTCAGGTCTAGGTCATGTCATGGTGGCCAGCGATACCTGATTGTCCGGTGCTTGGTTAGTTGTAAAGACCTTCAGGTTGGCCTGTAAAGGGAGCACTAAGGAACCCATGCAGAACAGGGCTCAGAGAAGAACAATGCAGACTGTCCCTAGGACTGGGGTCGTGGAGGTAGTGCCTTACGTCTGGTCTCCCCTCAGCTTTGTGAATTTCCCACTTAGTCTTCCTGGCGTGGCTCAGCTCTGCCTAGAGACAGCCATGTTGAGTAGGGAACTGTATCTTCCTCCAGTCACCTCCAGAGGTCCCCAAATGCATGGTTATAACCTCTACTCAGCCCTGTCACTCCACAATGGAGACCCCCTAAGCTCATGAGAAGAAGGAGGTTCAAGGCTGCCCTTGTGGTTCAGAAGACCATCTTGACCACTTACTAAAATCCCTCCCTAGAGCCGGGTCTCACAGGCATTAAGAGAGTATTCTGTCTCCTAAGCCCACGAAAGGGCGAGTGAGCAGGGGACACTGACACACTCTGAAGTTTCACCACCCCAAGACAGGTCAAGAATATTCATGGGGTCCGATCCTTGCCTGGGAGACATGGCTACGGCTATGACTGGCTTTTCCATCTGAAGGGTTGAATGGCCCAAGGCCCAGGTCCATTCTCCCTCAGCCCTCCTTCACTCCATTACATCTCATTGCATCACCCACTTCCACAGAAGGGTAGCCAGGCTGAGAGGAGGCCATCAAGGAGTCAGAGAGCTGGGGAGGAGAAAGGGTTTAGAGGGGCCCAAAGGGGAAAGGGTCCCTGTCCTCACACCTCCTACCGCTTCATAAGCCCGGTGTGAATGCTCGTAGGAAACAAAAGGCCAAAGAAGAGAGCCCAAGACCGAAGCAATATCAGGCTTTTTTCTTCTTTTTTCTTTTGCTGTACTAACAGCTCCCAGACAAATTGCTAATAATTCATGATCGTGGGTTCTTGGCAGTAATGCCACACTCTGCAGACTGCCTCTTTCGCTGCTAACATAATCTGATTTTCAGTGTGAAAAATGGCTGAAGCACTCAGAAATGGTCCAGTGGTAGCACCTTATTCTCACTCTCTCTCTCACACACACACTCTACATTGTGAAGAGAGCCGAAGTACTTCTGCAGTAGTCTTTTTTTCTTTTTTCTTTTTCTTTTTTTTTTTTTCTTAATCAAGTATTCCAAACTAGAAGCTGTAAGCTGTTTTCCCTATGTTTTTGCATGGCTGACAGCAAAATTCAAGAAAGCTTACTGAAAAGCTGGGGAAGGTGAATTCAGTGCATGGGCCAGTTAAGTTTAGGAAGTTACAACGTTAATTCCCTTGGCGATCAGTAACTGGCGCTTTTTCTCCTCCCCACAGTGGCAGGGCAGAGCTGCCAGCTTCGACAGCGAGAGCTCATGCCCGTCTCCAAAACCACCTCCGACGCCATGAGCCGCGAGGCCGAGCCACACCAATGGGACTCAGCAACGTTCTTTTCGCACTTGTTCAGCCGTCTAAATGCAGTGTTGTGCAACCGCGGTGCACAGTGGCCGTCTTCTGCTCCAGAGTCTTAACTGCTCCTGTGTGTAGGTCAAGGCCGAGACACTTGTCGTGTGGTCAGATCTGTCTTAGTCTTTTCTGTCTCCCAGGTGATGTTTTTGTGGTTTTCACTTTGTATGGGTCTGCTGTCAAGAAAAGAAGAAAGCAAAAATCAAAACAAAACAAAAATCAATAAGGGGAGGGGAAAAAAAAGGTTGGAGAGCCCAGAAGTCAGTTCTGTAAAATGAAATGTAAAATAGTAGTGGTCTTTGCAGGAGAGGTAGATTGAGTTTTTTAAGATTTTTGTGTCTCTCCCAACCTCTGCCACCTTGGAGAAGGAGGCAGTGGTGTGGAGCTATGGCTACCTTTTCAGTGCCCTGCAGGGACGGTGCCAATCAATTCAAGAGTAAGTGTTACTCTTTGAAGTTCTTCGCTGGTGTGACTTAAAACCAAGTTGCGGGCTCCTGATCCCATGTTGAAATTACAGGACCTCTGCGGTGTTTGTGAACTTCTGCTGATGTGCAGGGGCTTCTCGCTTGCCTTCCTTATTGGCTTTCCTCCTGAACTGAAACCATCTTGATTCCTCACGGGAACTTAGTCACTTTCTTTAGGAATGATTCTGCTAAAACCTAACCATGCCATATGTCTTCTGATGCATCACAGTTAATGATCACATTTGTTTGAAAACAGGATCTTTGTTCTCGAAAATAACCTTGGTTGTAAAGAAAGACAGGCGCATATGTTCCAGAATGATTTCTGCATTATACATAGCTTTGTAGTTTTATGAAGTGTCAAGCAGCTGTTTTTCAATGCCTCAAGAGATCAAAAGAAAACCTAGATAGAATATTCTTTTCTGGATGGGAGGTTTCAAAGTCCAAGTCACAGCTTGAGTCCCTCTTTCTGGGAAGAGGAGCTTCTTGGTTGAAATCCAGTCAGCCTGAGCCTATTTCAACCCCCATGGACTCTGGGACAGTACTCATCTTAAATTTAGTTCTATAAATCACTAAGAATTCAGTGTTTGTTTTTGTGATAGTGAGGGGTCTGTTTTTGTTTTTTCCTTTAGATCTCTACCTTAGGCCAAATTCAGTTTAGAGAGAAAAAAAAATGTTTGAACTAATCTGTATTGTAACGACACATTCCTGTTGTGTTAGTAGTGGCCTTTACACCAACCCCTATAACTAGGCTGATTTGCTCAATCTCTGTCTGTATGGTCCTGGGAAGCACACAGAGGAGGGTTTCCACTTCACGTTGTGACTACACAGTTCCAACTTCCAGAGCTGCGAGAATGTCCCACACATTCAAGAAGCAAGTCAGGAAACAAACCCCATCTTCCAACCATGGAAGGTTAAGAACATCAAAACTATTCACACACTTTGTGTCTTCTTCTTATATATGTCACATGCCACAAGAGGAGCAACTTAAGAAAGTAACCCTCATTTTAAGCCAAGTTACCAGGTTTCTCTGCCAATATAACTTTAGCTAATGTCTGCTAGCCCTAAAAGTGACCAGATGGGCTAACAGGATATCATGGCAAAAGAAGTTTCCAACCTAGAAGTAGATAAATCTAAACTCTACTCTGTGTCAAGCTTTAGGCCAAGGACTAATGTGCAAGGTCTTCCTAGTCAGGTAGTCCTGCATTTGAAGTGAGAGGGAAAAAAAAAAAATCGTGACCAGACTCCTAGCAGGTGACAAACTTCATTGTGTTTCTTGACTCTAGACTGACCCCATCAAGATGGCCACCTTAATCATTGAGCAGATGCAGCAGGTCTTGCAACTATGAAGGGGACAGTTGAGTTCCCTGGGTTACAAGGAGCCCAGAAATAGTGTGAGAGGCTCCTCCCAGAATTGAGCTCAAAATGCATGTCCAGCTGCCATCTATAAACCCTTAGGCAGGAGAGGATGGCCCATTCTAACCTTCTGGAGGAGGGAGTGTGATCAGTGTGAATTGTGGGATTGCATTGTTCATCTGAGAGATTTATATCCAAGTAGCTTTCTCCCACAAGGAAACATTCCAACAGTTTCAGATCATTTCCTGAAAAGATTATGGCCAATCCCATAGCACCCCAACCAACAACTATTACTATGGCTCCAGCAGGCTAGGCAAATTCCTACAGGCATGGGAACCCACCCAGGAAGGCTCCTGGACCACCCCCCACCACACACACACACACACACACACACACACACACACACACCCCAGCGCCATCAGGAGAGGACAGTCCTCCACCTGACGCATGAATGAGACCTAAAGAGCTGCCAGCTTCATCATCTAGCCCAGTATCTCTCCCTTGCAGATGAGAGTAAATTGAAATACAAGTTTCAGAATACGCCGAAATTCAAAGTGATTCATTTGTCCTCTGCTTCCTCTGGCATGAGAATCCTCCTGGGTGGTAGTTGTGGGCTTTGCTGAAGTTGCGATAACCAGGGCCATTTGCACACAGATGTTGATTTAAAAAACACAAAGTTCCCTTCTCCTTTATTTAGCAGTGTTTCTGGGCTGTCCCCTCCCCCTCTGCGATTACCCAAGATGTTAATTAATTGTATCATCATTTAAAAAATTATGTTGTTAATTACTGCTTTGTGTCTTCCCACCCCTGTCACAGCCTGGAGTTTTTATTCAATTAAATCTCTGTCTCTTGCCCATTTCTCCTGTCATTTTGTGTTCCTGAGGTTGGGCAGGCAGCCCACGCATAGGATACTGAGAAGCTTTTAGTTTTAATGTTCATTTCACACAGATAACCACTTCCCTTCAATCAGGGGGACACAGAAGGGCTTGTTGGTTTCTCACTCTGCCCCAGGAGTAGCTGCGTACCCCACCAGACTGGAACCCACCTGTGCTTTGTCAGGCTTGCGGCTCACAGAGCATTTGGGACACAGACTCTGCTGTTCCTTCAGCTGTTCAGCTCTACAAGCAGCCCCTCCAGATGCCGAAGCCTCTCCAGGGAAGTGGGTCACATTGGTATCTGGAAAGTACAATGCTTTCCCCCACCAGGAGAAGAATCCTGCTAACTCTTGTAAAACACAACTTGGCAAAGCCGTGGGAAAATACTATTCCAGACTCAAAAATTTAAAAAGAACATCCCAACTTAATAGGATAGCCTCTCTGCTCCACCCCCCCCACCGCCCCAGCTTTTAATTAATTAGAAGGCGGCCTGTAGAGAGGAGAGTGGAAGGTACATCCATTTCTACACATCTGCATCTAAATTACTGATGCTCTACAGGAAGCTGAACTGCTGAGAGAAGCACTCCGTTGCCTAAGGAGGCCACTCCCTCCATGCTAGTGCCTTCCATCAGGTCAGCCAGCAGGATTCAGTGATGAGCTCTTCATATCTACAGCTAATACCCAGCAGGGTAAAAGTGTCTGTCAGTATGGGCTGGGTTGTGCTGCAATAACAACCTTCAGATCTCAGTGACAGAAAACAGAAAAAGGCTTATTTCTCTTGCTATGTGCCCACCATAGGTCAATAAGGGGAACCCTGCTTGTGGTATTTATTCAGGGGACTCAGGATGACCAAGGAGCCAACATCTCAAACATTGCTATGGTCTCATTCATGCTTCAGTTACCATGCTGGAGGGAAAAGAACAGTAAAGGTCTCATATGTTCTAAGTGCTCTGGTTAAAAAAAATAATAATAATAACATGTGTTGCTTTTCTTCACAATCCACTGACTTCCCTTCACCTCCGACCTCCAGAACATAAGGGGGTTGGAGGGCCCAGAGGAAGAAGACTGGAAATATTTAGTGAGCAACCCTCGGAAAGACTACAGTGAACTTAACAGACCTGTGGAGGATGACAGCTACTAACAGCTGATGCCATAAAACCAAGAAAAGGAAACTCTATTCATTGTTGCAGGAAACTTGCCTACAAAAAGCTTTCAGTCTAGTAAAATACCCATAAATGACAATAGTTCAAGGTAGAAAGTAGAAGTACAATAGGGGAGGGGGGAAAAGAAAGTTAAAGATGCCCAAGAAAGCCTATCACAGCTTGCAGAATGAGCAAAGGCTTCCAGAGAGAAGTGGCATCTGATCTAAGCCTCTAAGAATGAGTAGGGCCAGGCATGGTGGTGCACACCTGGAATACCAGTGGCTTGGGAGGCCAAGGCAGGAGGATTACAGGTTCAAAGCCAACATCAGCAACTTAGTGAGGGCCTAAGCAACTTAGCAAGACCCTGTCTCTAAACAAAATATAAAAAGGGCTGGGGATGTGGCTCAGTGATTAACTGCCCCTGGGTACCAAAAAAAAAAAAAGAGGAGGAGGAGGGAAGAAAGAAAAAAAAAGAATGAGTGGGATTTGGAGACATGGAACTTGGGGAGGGGAGAGGCATAGTCCAGGCTGGGGGTCCAAACAAGTGAAGACCCAGAACAGAGGAGTTCCTAGGGCTGCCAAGCACCCTGGATCCAGGGGAGACAGTGAATCCCATCCTCCAGCTTAAGTAACACCTTACTTGCCCTGGCCAGCCAGGCAGAAAGCAGGACTTGCGCCTGAGGTTCTCCTGTCCCCTGTCCTGAGCTCCACACCACCATTCTAGCCCTGGCCTCAGCCTACTACCCTAACCACCTCTCCTGGGAACTTGCCCCATTTCCCCCTTCCCTTTGCTGACTTGGTGCCTGCTCCCCAAAGGGCCCATCCCCTGGAAACACCAGACTTGCCCCATCTTGAGAATAAGCCACTTCCTGCTTAACCCCCTCCCCTCCCTGGGCTACTGGTCAACCAGAAGCCACTGAGTACTTTCTGATTTATGCTTTGCCTTTCTCCCCTCCAGGCTGAGACCTGTGTAGAGTCTGAGTTCCCAAGCAAGGGAAAAGGATGAGCCTCTCCCTGGCTTCCCTCTGGCTAGTTCATGGCAGCAAGCCCACAAGGGCAGGGGAGGCTCAGAGAGCAGTGGGGGCTACAGAAGCCCACTCAGGAGGGGTGGAAGCCTGAGCCAGGGCAGGCACTACACAAGGTGACAAAATGTAGAGGTTGCCGAGGGGAAATGCAATCGGCCACAGTTGAGCTGAACTGAAAGAGACAGGGAAGGAGGATTCCTAAGTGTTGTTTTTACACTTGGAAGCCAAGTGCTCTGTGTCTTCCCGAGAAACCAGCAATAGCAGAACAAGGAAAATCGATGAGTCCAGTTTGGTTCAAACTGAGTTTGAGATGCTGGAGGGATGTCTAGCCAGACAGCTGCAGTTCATGATGCACCTTGGCAGAGAGGTCAGAAGGTAATTTGCAGAATGCTTACACACCAAAATGAGACATGAAGACAGAAGGCGGGCGCTGCTCCGTGAGTACCTGCATGCAAGGGAAGCCTCAAAAAGAGGCTCTTCAGGAGCCATCAACATTTAGAGGTCAAGGAAGAAGAAAGTGATGTGAATGACAATGGAGAGGTACCCAAGCCAAGTTGATCGATGAAAACTCGGATGAACAAAAACAGATCAATCGAGGGTGTTATAAAATGATTCTTCATAATAAACTCATCCAAGTGGCTTAACTATAATCTTATTCACAAAAATCCATTTTCACTCACGTTTATTAACACTTCCCCCACCCCGTCCTCTCAGCTCAGCCGTTGTCTTTTCAAATAAACATAACAAGATTTGCCATTTTAATCAGTTTTAAGTATAGCGTTCAGCCGCACTCAGTATATTTACATGGTTGTGTGACTGACACCACCCATTCATAAAGAACTTTTTCTCATCTTCAACAAGACCTCTCTCTTCCTCCCTTCCCCAGCCCCTGGTAGCCACCATTCTACTCCCTGTCTCTATGAATTTGACAATACGAGGTACACTTCACTGAGTGGAATCATTGAATATTGTTTTGAGCTGGCTTCTTTCACTTTAAATGCCTTTAAGATTTATTCATCTTGTAGCATGTGTTAGAATTCCCCTCATTTTTAAGGCTGAGTAATATTCCATTGTATGCTGGGTGTAGTGGTGCATGCCTGTAATCCCAGTGACTCAGGAGGCCGAGGCAGGAGGATGGCAAGCTCAAAGCCAGCCTCAGCAACTTAGCAAGGCCCTAAGCAACTTAGCAAGACTCTCCCTCCAATTTTTAAAAATAATAAAAAGGACTGAGGAGGTGTCTCAATGGTTAAGTGCCCCTGGGTTCAATCCAGTACCAAAAAAAAAAAAAAAAAAAAAACCCACCACTAACAACAATAACAAAAAGTTTCATTGTATGTATACATCACATTTGGTTTATTCACTTGCCTGCCAGTGAACACTCATGTTACTTCCACATTTGGGTCTTGTGAATAATGCTGCTATGAACATTAGTGTACAGATATCTGTTTGACTTCTTGCTTTCAATTCTTTGAGGTATAAACCCAGAAGTGGAAACCCAGGGTCATAAAATTCTATGCTTACCCTTTTGAGGAACCACCATCCTGTTTTCCGTAGCAGATGCACCATTTTACATTCCCATCAGCAGTGCAGAGTTTGGATTTTTCCACATCTTCCCCCACGTTTGGTTTTTTGATAGTAGCCATCCTGATGGGTATGAAGTGGGGTCTCATTGTGGTTTGGTTTGCATTTTCCTAATAATTAGTGATGTTGAGCATCTTTTCCTGTGCTAATCGGCCATTTGTTCTTCTTCTTTGGAGAAATATCTCTTCAAACCCTTGGCCCATTTTGAATTGGGTTATCTATTGTGTTGTTGAGTTGTAGGGGTTCTCTATACAATTTGGATATTAACATCTCATCAGATACATGATTTGCAAAATTGCTTCCCGTTCTGGGGGTTGTTTTTTTAATCCTGTCAGTCATGCCCCTTGGATTACAAATCTTTCTATTATTTATTCTGTTCTTTCATTGATTTATCTATTTATTTATTTTGCAATATTGAGGATTGGACCCAGATCTACCACTGAACCACATACCCAACCCTTTTTAATTTTTTATTTTGAGATAGGGTCTCATGAAGTTGCAGAGATTGGCCTCAAATTTGTGATCCTCCTGCTTCAGACTCTCAAATAATTGGGATTACAGGCAGGTGCAACTATACCTGGCAAGGTTTTTATTTTGATGAAATCCAGTTTGTCTATTTTTTTTTCTTTTATTGCTTGTGCCTTCAATTTAGTATCCAAGAAATCATTGCCAAATCCAGTGTCATGAAGCTTTCCCCCCAGTGTTTTCTTCAACAAGTTTTATAGTTCTAGTTCTTTATGGATAGCTGTTTGATCCATTTTGAGTTGATTTTTTTAATATGCTACAAGGTAAACGTTCAACTTCATTCCCTTCATTTGAATATCCAGTTTTCCCCGCATCATTTGTTGAAAAGACTGTCCTTTTCCCATCGAATGGTCTTGGTATTCTTGAAAATCATTTGACTATTTATGCAGTGGTGTATTTCAGAACTGTCAATTCTATTTCATTAGTCCATATGTCTGTCTTTATGCAGCCAACATCTATTTTTATTATCAAAGCTTTGTATTAAGCTTTGAAATCAGGAAG
The DNA here is from genome assembly GCF_964194105.1 of Spermophilus citellus. Lineage (NCBI taxonomy): Eukaryota > Metazoa > Chordata > Mammalia > Rodentia > Sciuridae > Spermophilus > Spermophilus citellus. Next base: position 21,139,888 of record NC_138191.1, read on the forward strand.
TGTGAGTCTCCATCTTTATTCTTTTCCAAAATAATTTTGAGGGCTGGGGTATAGGTAAATGGTACGAGGCCCTGGGTTCAATCCCCGACATTAGCCAAAAAAAAAAAATTTTTTTTTGTTTTGGCTCTTTAGGTTACCTTGGAATTACACGTGAATTTTAGGATAAATTTTTCTATTTCTTTAAAAAACATCATTGGGTTTTTGATAGAGATTACAATGAATCTGGATCACTGTGGGTAGTATTGTCAATCACCCCACATGGTACCATGGGCTTACATTCTATCTACAAATTTGACCCTAGTGAGGGTCCCACATGTTGTTATCCTTACTGTAGGACCAAGCCTGGTTATGGATGTCAAACCTAACTAACCATTTCTTTTAACATCAAACATTTAACTCTTGCCAATATCCTGTGGAAATCATCTCCCACAACTGCAAATGTGCTGGTCCAGTTCCCAATCTGCCAATAAAACTCAACTCTGCAGCCCAACTTCTCTCTCCCACCCCACCTCAGCCCCGAATCCAAGAACTGCAGCTGGACTTAATTTCCTCAGACCTCCATGTTCCCGCAGGCTAGCCAGCTCGCTGTCTTCTGGCATCTCTTTCCCTACGGTACCAGAGCTGTGACTCTCATCATGGCAGATGGGTGTGGCAGAGGACAACTGTCCATCTCATGGCAACCAGGCAGGGGGGTGTGGGACTGAGATTGGAAGGGGCCAGTTTTTCTGCATGTACCTAAGTATTTGCTCATTTATTCATTCAACAAATATGTTGAGCACCTGATATACACCAGGAGTAACATGATAGAGCTAAGGATGAGCAAATTAATAATAACAACTAACACATATTAAGTATTTACTACATTCCAGATACTGTCCTAAGTGCTTCACATGCATAAACTTATGTGGTCATGGCCAGCATCTTGTTGGGGGGTTCTTCTTCCTGCTGAGGAGGGTTTAAGACGCTTGAGAACTTAAAGTCTAGAAAATTAGTAAACAATAAAAGACAAAGAGTCAGAAATATATTTTCAAAAGTGGAACCCCTGATAGATCCAGTCCACACGGGAGCTGGAATTAGACAAGACAAAATGGCTTCAGTGGTTTATTTCAGGGGGTACATCAAAGGCAGGGGGAAGGTTTCGAGGGTGGAGTCTTGCAGTCAACAGGTTACTTGGTATCTTGGCAGATCCCCCCCATATCAGGTGCTGTGTGGGACATGACAGATCCAAATAGGAATTCACAATGTCTCTGGGCAATTTTACACAGAGGAGATGTCCACTGGTAGTTTCCAGACACCAGATGTTCTTATCACTGGGCTATGATGTGCGGTGGCCCATACACAGCCCATGGATGGCTCGTGACATAAACTCATTTAATTCTCCCTGCAATCCTAACAGTTTAAGGCACTTGCCCAAGGTCACACAACTGAACCAGAGCTCACATGCTCAACCATGAGGCTAAGCTGGCTTCTCATGAAATAACTCTTCAAGGATCTCACAACTCAGAGTAGAAGAGAGCCACATAAATAGAATTGCTCTGCAGTAGGGTAGGATGTAAGGCCTCCTAGAGAAGGGTCACCTGACCCAGACATCTGTGCATATACTCTTCATAGTGCCCCCCAAATGTACCTCTGAGACTCCAGTCTCATCCCTTCCCAGACAGGGATCTGCAATGGCCTATTTGATTGAGAACTATCAGTCATGCAGACTAATTGGATCTCCGACATCAGTTACTCCTCTACCAACCACTAAGGCATTGTGGGACTGCCCATTGCACCAAACCCCAACCAGCTACCCCACAAATACATTGCATATTGGTTAGCTTCTTGTTGCTGTGACAAAAATCCTGATAAAATCAACGAAGAGGAGGAAAGATTTATTTTGACTCCCGATTTCAGTCCATGATCACTGGCTCCATTGTTGTAGTACATACATCATGTAGTCCATCTCATGGCAACCAGGAAGCGGGGGCGGTACTGAGATTGGAAGGGTCCAGGGTCTCAGTATACTATCCTAAGGGCACACCTCTGGTGACACAGCTCCTCCAACTAGGCCCAGCTTCCTAAAGTCTGCACCACCTCCCAATAGCACCCGCATCTGGTGACCACACCTTGAACACATGAGCCTTTGGTGGACATTCCAATCCACACCATGTTTTCTAGGATGAACAGTGCAAGGAAGGGCCAAGTCCTGGTGCAACCTAGAAGCTCTGGAAGCAGCGTTGAGCTTAGTAAAGGCAGGAGGACCCATAACTCTACCACATGCAACTCCAAACAAAACCTGAGCCATTAGACTTGAAGAGAAAGGGAACTAATGGAGAAGGCATGCAGAATTGCAAGGGTTCAGAGGAACCCCGCAAACTCGGCTTTCCCACAGGCTAGCCAGCTCCCTGTCTCAGGCATCTCTTTACCTACAGTACCAGAGCTGTGACTCTCCAGCAGGGATCTCAGCTGAGGACAACTAGCTCAGTAAATTAGTATTAGAGGGAGGAATGGAGGAGGCTGGTGACTCTGTTCCCTGAGGTGACTCTTTTTCCGTACAGATTGGGGAAATTTGGTGACACATCAGGGATTATCCAGAGAGACGCTGAGCACCGACATAGGCAGGAGCCTCAGGCTTTCCCAAGACATGTGACATTTCCTCTCTCTGTGGCTTCATTGTGCAGTCTGCGCTTGGGCCAGGTTTATGGGACCCTTCAGTCTGCAGCAATGAGGAATAAAAACCTCTGGCTAGAAATTCTAAGAGTTTTTGGAAATGTGAGTCCCCGAGATGACAGAGGACTTGCTAATCATAGTTGAAAGGGCTGTGGCCCATTGTACCCTTATCTTTCAACTCCCTGGAGAAATTACTGACTGCCGTTAAAATAGATTGTGAAATCAAAGAACCAGGCGAGCTTCAGATACGATCTTCTTTAAATTACCCATAACTTTCTCTTTGAAATATGCCTGACTTACTATGCAGACAGATGCCTCACAGCCGTTCTGGACTCTGACCTGTAGCTGCCCTTCTGTTTCTGGCTCACTCTCTCCCTGACAGTGTAGCTGGGGGGGGGGGGGTGGAATTATATTCTCCAGCTTAGATACTTGTCCTGTAATATTTCCTGACAGATTTGCCAGGTGAGGACAGATTTGGCTCTTTGACACCGTGTTTCAGTAAACTCAGGAGCTCAGAGACAGAATACTGGGTTGAATCTGGGCCTCTGGAGCTTCCCCAGTTGCTATGGCTTAAATATCCCCTATAAAAGTCATGTTGAAATTTATCAGCTATTGTAATAGTATTAAAAGGTAGGACCTGTAAGAGATGATTAGGTCATGAAGGCAGAGCCATTTTTATGGGCATGGATTAGTCATCACAACTGTGCATTCCTGATTAAGAAAAAAAAAAAAAGGGCTCTCCAGATTTTCTCTGTCTTTCATACTTGCCCTCCCACCATGTTATGACACAGCACAAAGGCACTTGCCAGATGCTGCAACAGTATTCTTAGACTTCCTGACCTCCAGAACTGTGAGCCAAATAAACTTTTTTCTTCATAAATTACCCAGTCTGTGAGAGTCTGTGATAGTGGCAGAAAATGCACTATGACAGCAGTCTAGCCCTGGATCACTTAATCTCTCTGAGCTGCATTCCCTCGTCTGTAAAACAGGGGTCTGACAGCAGTGACAGCAATAATTGACTCAACTTCTGACCTGCAAACCTAAAGCCATATGGCAGCCTAGAAGCCTGGACAGTCTCCCGGTTCTCTCAAGGCCTCTGCTCACCTCTCACAACTGGGTAACTTGAGAACAAAGAAACTACTGCACCGCTCTGAAACAGAAAGGGTGGGAGGCAGCAGGAAGGGGGGACGTAAAGAATAAATCAAGTGGCTGTGTAATTAATTTAGAATAACTTAAGCTCTCGGCATTAAAGAGAAACAAAAGTGGTGACATTTAATGGATGCGTCAGTCGATATCTCACTCATTTCAGCTGTCTTTTTAAATGTCAAATATCTCACAATTCCTTTTTCTTGGGGCTGGAAGGTGTGTGCTAACCACAACAGTTCTGGCTTCTGCCCAGTGGGTTAGCACAGGCACACGACTTCAGAAACAGGAGGCCCTGCCTGCTTCAGGAACAGGAGACCATGACCAGTGCCCCCAAGAGGGCTGGACCCTGCAGCTGCAGGGTCCCCCACCAATTCATTCTAGTCCTCACTTACCTTCTTGCCATCCACTATTAAAAAACACACAAGATGTCAGCACCAAGGGAAAAACAGTGTGTTCTCCTGTTGAGTCCCCATGGTGCCTCTTCAAACTTCTCAGAGCTTTGCAAGTTTTTAAGAGAAAACCTTAGCTGAACTCCAGAGAGAGAGAGAGAGAGAGAGAGAGAGAGAGAGAGAGAGCCAAGAGATGGTAGCTCCAGAGGACTCCAGGCTCAGGAATTTCCATTCTGACCTGATTGGCCCTTGGTTTGGCCCTCTAAAAATACCAGATACTGCTTCAGAGACAAACTAGGAGGGGGAAAAAAACAGCTGGATTTTCACTTTGGGGGAAAATGTGAAGCCACGCAGCACGGAAGAGTTTTCACCTCAAACTCCAATCCCCCTAGAGCAAGATTCCCACTTCCAGCCACAGCTGAGCCTCAGATCTCTCCAACTTATAGCCTGGGGTGCAAATAGGGGGAGCAGCTAAAAACCCGACACCAGCCAAGGTAGAAGTCAAAGTGACCTCAGGGGACTTCACAATTCCAGCAACTCCAGCTCATTCACAGAGTGCAGCTTCTGGCTGGTGGAACCGAGAAGGGCCATGGTGTTCCAAGGTCACTTAACAGCTCAGCCTTGGCCAAGCACAGGGAATTCACAGTGACATGCTGAGGACAGGCCACCCTTCCACTGTCAGCTACAGCCAGCCTCTCAGGCCAAGCCAATGACACAGGAACTCCAGTGTCTAAGTGCACCCACATTTAGGGATAGGAGCCAGGTCACAAGGACACTCACCCCCACTTTCTTCCCAGCTGAGAGCTTATTAAAGGAAGCATTCCAGGCCACTTTCTTTGAGGTTCTCTCCTTATCTGACTCTGGTCTCCTTCATGGGATCCAGTTTTGCTGTCACGCCAACTCTTGGACACACAGTCCTAGAAGCAGGAAGCCCCACAGCCCAGTCCTCAGCCTCTCCCCAACTTCTGCCTTCCCCTGGACACTTACCCACCAATGCCTGCCCCCTTCCCATCACCACCTGCTCTGCACAGGGTTGATCCGTACCCCCAGCTCCATTATCCTTCTGAGCACCAAACTGCCAAGTGCCCTTAGACAAGGCCTCTAGATGTCCTGCTGCAACCTAAACCCAACATACCCTAAGGGGACCTCTCTTAAGAGCCAGTCTCTCTTCTCTGTGGACTTCAGTAGCATTGTCCTGGTGGTTTAACCTTGACTCCCCTCTTGCCCTCAGTGACTGTCATGTTTATTACTCTTTTGTGTTATCTCCTTTTTCCTCATCTGGACACCCACTCTCTCTGTAGGCCACCAATACATCCCTCCTACAATTCTGCTGTGGTCTCTCCAACTTGGAACCTCAACTTCCCACCCTCCTCTGTGCCAATCCAGGGGTTAAACACTCCTGTACCTTCAAGGGATGGCCAGATCGCCCAGCCGCGCAGCCATGTGAGGACGTAAAGAAAGGTGGAGGGGAAGGCTGTGGGAACCAGAGGGTGAAAGAATCTGAAGATATCCAAATTAAAATTTGAAAAAAAAAAAAAAAAACAAGCCCTCTGGGCAAACAAATCCTATTCAGAGGACCAGTTCTGCATCCTAATGAACTCTTCTCCATTTTGCTGGTAGCTCTATCACCCTAATAGCATTAACCAAAGATTTTACCACCTCCCCTTTTGCCCACAGGAGAGGAAAGGGATGATGAATCTCCAAAAACATTGAACATTACCAAGGACTTTGCCTTACGTGAATCTGACAATGCATTCATCTGGCGCTTAAGGCAACTCGTGGACCCTGATCAACCACTGCTATCACCCAACACGACCTCTTCCTCTCACTGCGCTTTGCTTATCCACCCACAGGATGCCCTCCCCCAAGCCCTGGAAACAACCTCATTCTGTGTTTGCAGCCTGACTCTCAGCCTTCCCAGAGCCCTGTGGGCATGCTAGTGTCTCCTTGCTTTTTCCTGTGTTCTCCAGTGGCCAATGGGAGCTTGTTTTTTCTTCTGGATCCCTCCCATTGCTCCGCCCACCTAGGTGCTTCATCTGCCAGGAAGGGAACAAATAAGCCAAGACTGGGATCAAGTACCCAGGTCCAGAATACCAATACTTGGAGCTCAGAGAATATTTTCTAAGAAATCAAGCTTCAGAGTTACTGAGGAGCCAGGCATGGTGGTGCATACCTGTAATCCCAGCTACTTTGGAGGCTGAGGCAGGAGGCTCTCAAGTTCAATCCCACCTGGGCAACTTAGCAAGACCCTGTCTCAAACATAAAATTGAAAAGGGCTGGAGATGTAGCTCAGTGGTAAAGTGACCCCAGGTTCAGTCCCCAGTACCACAAAAAATAAACCAAATAATTGAGAACTGTCTCCCTCAGTGACTCTCAAACTTCACTGTACATTGGAACCATCTGGAAAGATGGTAAAAAATGTAAATTCCTACCCACAGAGATTTTGATGTACTCGATGTACATTGGGGCCTAGGAATCTGTATTTCCACAAACTGGCCAGTGGTTCAGATGCATGGTAAAATTCAGGCCCACATATCCAGAAACATCAGATCTTAGAGACTGAGCTTGGAGTGGGACAGTTGTTCTTGAAAAGTCCCTAACCCAGACGTAGCTCCCGGGTGATTGCTCTAAATTCCACCCAATAGGGCGTCACAGGGGCTTGTGTCTACCTCAGCCTGTTCATAAACAGTCTGGGGGTGTGGTCCCCACCCCTTTACCCAGCATCTATCCAGCAGCCCCTCTGTGTAGCACGGTGCCAGCCTGAACAGGAGACGGTCTTGATAGCCAAATACCCACTCTGGAAGCTCAGCCCAGTGCCCTGAAGTTCATCCACCATCAATGTCTCTGCAACTCAGCCCCCATTATACGGTAGGGCCAGCCATCTGCTTCTCATGACCACATCCCTGCTTCTCTCTCTCCAGAGCAAAAGCAGAGGCAGACGGTTGATCGTGACTGAGAACACCGATTACAACCAGGCTGATCTCAGGCTGGGGATAAAGCAGGGGCAGGAGGCAGGGGGGCGTGCTGCCCTGGCCCTCCACCCACCCCCTTCCCAAAACCAATCTTTCCCTTCCTGCAGTCGCCAGCATTGCCCAGGCTCCCAGTGACAGACACAGAAGAAGAATCTTAGGAGGTAGAGTATAGATGATGGGGGGATTGTCTGAGGCAGAGGGAACAGGAGGAGGTGAGAACCTAGCAGGCCACTAGTCCTAGCCACCAAGTCTGAGAATGAGGTAAACGGAGCCTCAGTTTCTCTACCCAGAAGAAAAGGTTTTGAGTTGCTTCAAAGCAGTGACCTCTCTCCCAAGCTCCAGGCTCCCCACCCTCCTGCTGGAGAGCGCACGTAGAGCTACAGGAAGCTAACTCTGGGCATCCACCTGGACCATTCTCCTCTTGCCTGGCCCCAGTCCTCCTGTATCCCCTCTCCTAATTTTAGGGCACCTTTAATATTCTCACCCCCAGGCCCAGAGCCTCCAGACATCTTCTTTCCTCCTCCCTCTCCTCAGTCCCAATTGCTCACCAAATTCTGTCCACTCTACTGTAGAACGCGTCCTACCTCCTCAACTGTGGGAGATGGCATATGCCTTAGCTCAGGCCTCATCACGTCTAGCCCAGGTGATGCAAGAGTGTACTAAGGGGTCTTCAGATTCCTGCTGGTCTGCCTCCCTACTTCTCTGGTTCCCAGTCTGGCCCTCTCAGATACCTAGTGGTCTTTAATACAAAACAAACAAACAAACAAACAAACAAAAAAAAACTATTGTACATTTACCCCAGTAAAGTCTGCTGTACTAGTCATAAACGCGATATGTTGAATATTTGAAGTTAAACTGTCATATCTACAGGGTAAATTAAAGGAAGAGGCTTCTTGGGACCCACTGCCAGTCTATTCACACAGTTTTCTCTGGCCATCTCTCACGGAGTCTCATGTCACTTCTCTCCAGGGCCTCTACCTTCAGAGGCCTCCCTGCGGTGTTCAGGTCCAGCGCCACTAGGCCCTACATACTTCCTGTCTCCAACCAGGCCACATTTCCCAAACACCTATGCATTTCCACTTCTCTGTGGAACTGGTGTCTCCATGGTTCTACTACGCTAATGCTCTCTCTCCATGCTAGAATGTTCTTCCATCCCTCCTTGTCCCTTGAAATCTTTCTTATTCTTCATGTTTTCTGGGTTTGAACATGGTTTGTCCCCTCTGAAACTAACGTTGTTGAAATTTGAACCCATTGTGGCAATTAAATTTCAGGAGACAAAGTCACGGAAAGGGACTAATGCCTTTCTCACAGGAATGGGTTTATCCTCAGAGGAGTGGGTTCATTACAGCAAGAGTGGGTTTTTCATAAAGCAAAGTCGCCCTTTGTGTTTTGTTTCTTCTGCAAGTGCCCGCTTGCCATTTTGCTTGTCCACCATGTTCTGACGTAGCATGAGGCCCTCATCAGATACGGCTGCCCAATCTTGGATTTCCAGCCTTCAGAACCATGAGCTAAATAAACTTCTTTTCTTTATAAATTACCCAGTCTCAAGTATTCTGTTATAAGTAACAGGAAATGGAGTAAAAAATGTTCCTACTCAAATGTCCCTCCTCTGTCTTTCCTGAGTTTGGCACCTCCTAGGTCTAAATTAACAGCTCCTTCTCCACCCGGTGAAGTCCAGTGCTTGTGTCTTCTTCTAGTACACAGTTCATTCTGATGTTATGTTCTAGTTAGGGTCTCCCCCATCAGAGTAAAGCTGCTTGAGAACTGATGTCCCCATGGTTCTGGGCATAATGCCTAGCACATAGTAGGTGCCTGACGAATGTTGGGTAAATGGAAATGTGAATGAACGTGTACAGGTACCATCAACATCATCATAATGGCCCAGAATTATCCTGACCCCACCACAGCGCACTGAGTAACTTCTGATTGTCTAAGTGCACGCACTGCCCCTGTTGCCTGGAATGGTCACTTAGGACCAGAATGGCCCCTATCTTCCAAAGACATGAATGCCAATCATAGTGATTATTGTTTAATGTGTCAAGTCCTTTACGTACTTATCTGATTGAGTTCTGCCACCAACCCCACGAAGTAGGTTCTATTAGTATCATCTCATTCTGTGTATGAGGGAGGAAATAAGTACCTTGTCCAAGGTCACAGGGAAATCTAAAATTCAAACGTAGATCCTCACTGCTCTATCCTGCCTGGGAGGCACAGGCCACCTCCTCAGTCTACACCCCATTGGTTCTTGCTGGGCCAGCAGCACAGGTGACAGGTTTATCTCTTGCCAGAAACACAGTGAGCCCCACAAGGCAGATTGGACCCACACACACAAAGGACAGACCCCTGACTGGGCTTGCCCTGCCCTGGCCAAAGCACAGCTCCCCCACGGGCTCCCAAACCCTGCCAGGAAATGTCTTCCTTTCTGCCTGAGAAACTTGGGCCCAGGCCACTGAGTGTCATCAGATTGAAAAGTGTTGCTTTTGCCCCACACCAGCCTTCCTCCCTCCTCCTTCCTCCCTCCTCAGGGCAGTACCTGGGGTCCTGTGCCTCTGATGATGGAAGCTCTCAATATTTTGGCCAGTTCCACTAAGAAGGTTTGAATAAAAACTGGGCCAGCAGGAAAGGGTAATTAGGTAGCGTTTTCCTGATGAGGTAGAAGGATCAGCAGGGGTAAGCTCAGGGGTCTGGGTCCTGGTGTGCTGTTCTGTTCACACACTGAATGCCAAGGCTTGGGAAAAAATCCCAGTCAACCTCTTTCCTCCTAATTCCTGGGGCCAGAGTGTAGAGGAAGGAGGCCCAGGGTGTACCCCCCACAAGACAGTCAACAGAACAAGACAAAACAAAGCAGCCAGAGGCCCAAGCCTTCTGCACACTCAGCCCTTGATGAGGAAAGAACAACAAAATGGAAACAGAGGACCCTGAGGAGACAGGGCCCTGGACCACCCAACCCCGGGCAGACAAAAAGGATTGGAGGAAGAGGAGAAATGTTTAAAAATCAGTTAGGCTGCAGCTTCCAGGCACCCCATTTAAATTCCAACAAGGCCCTGTGTTCTGAGATAACAAAGGCCACTGTGTTTAATTAAGGGAATAAATGGTAGAAATATGAGACAGGCGCTTTTACGGGCTGTTAATAAGGTGAATGGGAAACCTCTAAAAATAAACCAGGGCAAGTTGAAAGAAGTTCCACGAAAAGGCTCCTCCATGTCCTTAGCATGTCCTTAGCATGTAGGGAGGTGGAAGAGAGCCCCCCAAGGAGCCAAGATACACATGTCTTCTTAGCTTGCCTTAAACTTCTACTAAGATAATGAGCTGCCCACACCCAGCACCACCACCACCACCTAGATGCACTTCGAGGCAGGCTCTGCCTCATGGAGCAGAGAGTCCCCAAAGACACTTGAGCAAATATTAGGTGATGAGAAACCTAAAGAGTTAAGTGATGGAAATCAATCTAGTTCCTGCCTTTGTCTTGGTAGCCAGGAATTGTGTTTAAGAGCGTGGGTGCACGGCTCTACAAACACAGTTGCCCACGCCACGCGCTCAGCACACACAGACAAACCCCCACTTATCTGTTGAGATTCCCAGCCAAGGCCAGTTGCTCATGAATAGTGAGTAGGTGGTTGCTAACCTTTGAGGTGCATTTGAGATGTTCTTGTGTGCCTCCCCGCTTCCCACCTCCACAATATCTTTTTCCCCTTTGCCATTACTGCTTGAAGTACTACCATGTTAGGAAGTTGTTCTGTGGTCAAGTACACTTGGGAAATTCTTCTTATAATACGCCCCTCTAGCTTGTGATCTCCTAGCTTTGTGATGCACTATGTAGTACAAGGCATTTATAATTATCAGATCAAGAACATGTTCTCGGTCCTTCTACACTCTCCTTGGTGATTTCATCCACTTCCCCTCTCTTAATTCCAAGGGACTGTTGAAACCTTGGGAAAACATATCTCCATCTAGAACTCTCTCCTGAGCTCCAAGTCTGCTATAGTTTAGGATTTATTATGAGAATATAAGCTGGGCATGGTGGCTCACACCCGAAATCCCAGCTCTTTGGGAGGCTGATGCAGAAGGTTTGTAAGTTCAAGACCAGCCTGGGAAACTTAGTGAGACCCTGTGACAAAATAAAAAAATAAGAGGCTATGGATACAGCTCAGGGATAGTGTACCCCTAGGTTTAATCTCCATTTATTAAAAGAGAAAGAAAGAGAAGAAAAGAAAGAAAGGAAAAGAAAAAAAATAGCTGAAACCCAATGAACTCCAAGGACAGAAAAAGAAAAATTCACAAGATCTAGAAACCAGGGGACAGAAACAGCAGCTCTGTCTCTCCTTTTGGGGGGCCATGAGCCTCCAAGAGTCTGCTTTGTTCTCCTCCCACCTCAACATTTTCCTTTTCATACTCATCTCCCCCACAGTGTTTAGGACCCAACTCCAGAGCCCACTCCAAATGATAGTAAACTCTATGTCTTCTTTTTCAAATTTTGGGAGATGAGCCCATCCATTCAACCCAGACAACAGAAGTCATGGGATTGGCTGCCCTGGGTTAAGTGTCCATCCCAGATTCCATAGCTATGACACTAGAGAGGGAGTGGGCCATGTGATATACACAGCTGTCCCTTCCAATATCACTGGGGAGGACAAATAACGGAAGCCTGTTGGTTTTATTCTTATAGCCCAAGTCTATAAGACCTTCTCAAGGTTAATGTCTACCACCAACTGCAAATAAATGGCTTGGTTGGTTGAAACTCTCCAGAGACAGAATCTGATTGGCATAATTCCTCTGTTTGCCTGCCTGGCACATATAACCGTTCCCCTACTCAGACATTTCCAATGCTTTCATCTAACCTGATCACATTTACAACTCCAAATCATATACCTTCTCCCCACAGGAAATAACATGAAGTCATATCTGCTCCTCATTCAGAGGCAGCAAGTGTCATGTGATCATCTCAAAGTCTATTTGCCTGCCCCAGAATGCATGACCTTCAAATTATGCCCATTCCTCTTTTAGTTCTGTAAGATGGCCCTGCCCCCGACATGCGACAGTGTGGCAAAAACGAGACCAAAAAAAAATTATTTACTTAGAAAAATAGAGGAAAGAAAGAGATCTTTAGGACAAAAGTCATGACCTATCTTCCTTGGCCAAGTACACATCAAATTCTGAAGCTGTAAAGAACCTGGATAGCAAGGTAAGGCCTATGTCCTTGCGAGGCTACCTGTTCTCAGTTGAAATGAACCATGAGGACAAAGCCTATGGTTTTTCTGTTGTTTAGAACCCAGGATTAGCACCTTCAACCTATTCTTCTCTTACTGGTTGTTACCATATTTTAACCAAAGGGATGTAGCCAAAAAGCACTGGGTATGTCATTCCTGATCTCTCTCTCTCCTTATCATATTGCAATCCTAGTAGCGAGGCTTGCCTCTCAGTGGGAAGGGGTTTTCTTCTTCAATGGAGAAGGAAGAAATGCTTTGGAGGAACTTTTGGGGGTGTCATGTTCCCCAGCAACTGCTCCTCCCAAATAGTCCTTTTCCAATGGCCTAAATATCTTTGTCTTTGTCAATCAGAGCTTTAGCTTTGGCATCAGAAATTCAATGAGACAGAAAATTAGGACTAGACCATAGTTTGGCAAGGACCATTAGTTTCTGAACTTGACTCTAAGTAATCAGAGAGCTCCAGCTACAGGCAAAATGGGCTTCCTGCACCAGAATTATATAATCATCCTGATTTTCTTATTTACTGATAGACAGGCATTCTGATAGAAACTTGTCTCTTTGCTGCTGGTTTTATCTAAGGGAAACAAATAATAAACAATGAATAATCCTCATTCTCTTACATTCAGCCATCAAGCTTCCCAAAGCCTTTGGTATGCCTGTGGCCTGGATCTCAAGGTACTGCAAGTGAAAATCAGTTGTTTTTTCTGCCAAAAATAACAGACTGTAAACTTCCTATCCTTTATATCTCGTTTCAATGATACCATAGTTAGTCTCACATTTTAAAGCTCTAATCCCTTGAAACCCCACCCCTGGTACCAAACTAAAGTTTCTTAAAAATTAAATATTTAATATCTAAACGTGCGCGCGCGCGCGTGTGTGTGTGTGTGTGTGTGTGTGTGTGTGTGCAGAGAAGGAAAGAGGATGCAGAGAGAGTGCACAAAGACAGCCAGGTTCAAGAAAACTAGAACTGAAAGTGGGAACATCAACTAGGCACCTTCTCTTTATCTTTCTCTGAGTATCTTTCTGTCTTAGAGAAACAGAGATGGCAAGACCATGGTTATTTCTTCATCAATCTGTGTCTGTTTCATTCTCTTTTCTTTTCAGGCCTTTTAGGAAGACACTGGGGACCAATTTGCCGTCCTCTCAACAATTCACACATGGGTCCCATGGCTACCACAACCCAAGTCGATTAAGACCTTCCCAGGAAATAAGTGGCTTGGTTGTTTGAAACTCTCCAGAGACAGAATCTGACCGGCATAACTCCTTTGCTTGAACCTGAACACACATGAAAAATGACTAGTTAGCCAGTGCATTGGTTGTTCCTGATATCTATCCCATGTCCAGTGAGCATCAGTAGTCATGTGGGAACCATGCAGTCTGTAATTCTGTCCCTTCCTGGAGTTATAAGCAGCCAAGCACCATAAAACATAAATAGCAGAATGTCCAAGTAATATACGTAAAGTATATATAACTACTACATGGGTTCCATGGTCCCTAAAATGAGTCACAACTCAAACTGAAATTCTTTCCATACCCCAACCTGTCCCTCTTCCATGATTCTGATCTCAGTAAATGGTACCACCATCCGTATAGTTCTCCAAGTAGAAATGAGATGTTAATCTGCCCTGTTCCTTCTCCTCCACTCCCCAGATCTAAACAAACATCAGACTTTATTGACTTTATTTCCCAGATACCTCTTGAGTCCATCCACTTCTCTGCAACCCTCCAGCATTATCCTAGATCAGGCTATTCCAACTTCATTATGAGTTTATCCCAGCTGCCTTCTATCCCTCATCCTGTCTTTCTTTCTTCCTAAACATTTCCCATATGACATCCAGACAAATCTGGTCATGTCACTCTGCATAAAACCTTTCAGCAGTGCCCAGCACTCGCAGGCCTTCACAGAGTAGCTTCTGCCCACCTCTCCAGCCTCCCTCTTGACTTCACTCCTAGAACCTTCCTGAACAGTTTACAGTTCCACATAGCCACATCTTCCTGTTTCTCCTTGGGCTCAGTTTTGCCCAATACCCCTTCAGGAAACCTTCCCTGACCTCTCCTAGTCTAGATCAGATGTGCTTTCTGAGTATTCTCATAAGGGACCTAGCATGATCATAGTTAGTATCACTCTGGATTAAAAGTGCCCATTTCCTTGTCTGTATATAGCACAGAAACTTCAAGTTCCTTAAAGGCATGGACTGTGTCTTTTTTATCATTGTGCTTGACACACACTCAACATTTTGTTGAATAAAAATGGTACATTTTCCTGTTGAGATATATGTATACACACACACACACACACACACACACACACACACACAATCTCCCACCCCATGTAGGCATTTCTTGGTCATGACAATGATTACTAGCTTTTATGCAGGATCTTCTATCTTGAAAAGGGTATTCACAAGTCATATCTCATTGGATTATCCCAGAAAACCTCATCCAAAACATTCCCAGCTCTGGCACCATGTCAAGAAAGAAGGAAAGGAGGGATGCTATTCTTATTTACCTAAGAAGGTATTGTGCTTCAAATAAACTAAGTGACTTGCCTGGCTAGTTGCCGGTTCCTGTTGGAGAAATCCCACAGCTAGAGAGCAGGTGCCAATCTCTGATAGCAAAGAAAACACAGGAATGAGCAGGTTTGAAAGAAAAATGTACTATGAGTAGTGAGATTGGAGACCCTATGAAATAGGGTTAGGAAGACAATGAGGGACCTATTCCAAGAGTTTGTAACTGCCATTTGAACACCAGGAAGGAGGGGTGACTTTGTGTTCCAACCATTAGAGTGGATGTTACAGTCCTTAAGTGATGATTTATGATGCTCCCTAATGGCAGCGCACATGGCTACACTGAGCAGGATTAGATACAATACAACAAGCTCAGTAAGCAGCTAAAAATCACTGGCCAGGGAAAAGTTAGGTACAGGGTGACCTGGTTTTCTAGAGAACATCATGACAAGGTAGACCAAACAGGGAGGAAATCAAGGGTCAGGAAGGATGATAGAATAAATACAGAAGAGGTCAACCTCAGGCAACATTGATTGTCCCAGCTGTATTTCTTTTTTTAAAAAATATTTTTTAGTTGTACATGGACACAATACCTTTATTTTATTTACTTATTTTTATGTGGTACTGAGGATCCAACTCATGCCTCATACATGCAAGGCAAGCGCTCTGCCACTGAGCCACAATCCCAGCTCCCCCACAGAGCCTCCTGTCCTGATGATCCATAAGAAGAGCATTATTGCTACTATTGTTGTTTTTATTATTATTTTAGGGCCAGGACATCAGAATATGTTAACCAAAAAAAAAAAACAAACAAACAAAAAAACAAACAAACAAAAAAAAAAAACCTGCTTCACACATAGGGGGAAAAGTTCAGCAAAAAAAAAAAAAAAAAAAGAAAAATTAGAAAAAGACCTGACTCCATTAAATAAGATTATATCTAGGAAACCCACAAGTCATTGACAGATCCACAGTGACAGATGCACTTCTCCATTTGTATTGCCGGTTGTACAGAAAGGAAAAGAATGAAAACAGAAAGCTACCAACAAACAGCTTTGCCTGTGGGCAGATCTCAGCAGGCAGGAGTTCCTTTGTTGGGTCCAGTCCCTGTGGCTGAATTCAAGCTCCCTGACTGCTGACACGGTGGTTCTACAGCTGAACATGTGTTTGCATAATTGATGGAACTGAGAGGAAATTTAAGATCTGTTTCTGGGCTCTGTGGCTAGAATAACTGTCGTATAGCCTAGTATGGAAAAAGCAATTAATTCCAGGAACTAATAAACCCAGGGTTTTGCCTGAATATAGAAAACAACAATTTTTAATGGGAAGTGATTTCTTCCAGTTGTCTACTGCTATGGTTCCAATCTTTAATGTCCCCAAAAGGCCCATGTATTGAAGGCTTGGTCACCAGATCACGGCACTACTGGGAGGTGTGGCAGAACCTTCAGGAGGTGGGTGGGGCCTCGTGGAAGGAAGATAGGTCATTGGAGGTGTGTCCTTGAATGGGATATGAGGCCCTGGCCTCTCCTGTCTCTCTTTGCTTCCTGGCCACCATGAGGTGAACAGGCGTCCTTCCTCACATGCTCCTGCCATGATGGGCTATGCCACCACAGGCCCACAAAGTGAACATGGACCAAAAATCCTCCAAAACTGTGAGCCAAAATAAACCTTTCCTCTTTTTAAGTTGATTGTTGCAGGTATTTCCTTAGAGCAATGGAAAGCTATAACTACCTTGTAAAATTGCAAAATTTTGCCAGGCACAATAGCACACACTTATAATCCCAGCAACTGGGTAGACTGAGACAGGAGGATAGCAAGTTCAAGACCAGTTTGGGCCACTTAGTGAGACCCTGTTTCAAAATAAAATTAAAAAGGGCCTGACATGTGGCTCATGAGTAGAGTATCCCTGGATTCAATCCCAAATACAGATAATATATATACAGAATTTTATTCTGAACTTCTTAGCCAGCCCACTAATTCCCATAGTTGCACTGCTAGTGGAAGAACTCAGCGTGTCCCTAATACCCAGAATATAAATTTGACCTCAGACATAAACAATTTGAAGTAGTTTAGTTCCCCACTTTCCCATCCCCAATTTGAGAAATGCAAACACTAGTATGGAAAAATGGCCCCCACACCGTCACTTTCATAATAAGCCTTGCCTGGGCTACTCTCGCATCCCTCACATTCAGTCTGCACTGGCTCTGTCTCTAAAAGCTGGAGTTCCATCTCCAACTCCACCCCTGCCCCTTGAAGTCATCACCGCATCTTTTCTCTCTTTGGATTACCACAAAGGCCTCTCTTTACTGGTCTCTTTGCCTCCACTCTTGTCCCCTGGGATATTGTAACATATATATTTTGGTTTCCACCTCTAGTTCCTGGCTCCTAACTCCCCCAGCCATTATTATTTCTTAAATAGCTAGAACAATAAGTACATATTTTGCTTAAATGTTTCACCTTTGGTCCTTGGTTCCTGAAGGAGCTTCAGAACAGCTTCGGAGTGATAAAGTTGAAAGACTTTTAAAAAATATAACGTAGTGGTGTTTTAGGCCCAGAAAGCAAAGTCTCTTTCTTTGACCTTCACTTACTTCTTTTTATCCCCCAAGGCAGCCCACAAAGCTAGAATTTCTCTTCCTTAAAGTAAGTTATAGGAACTCTAATATCCCTCTGCCATTCTGTCTTGGAGCTATCCATAAAGAAATTCTCTAATAGCCGGGCACGGTGGCTTATGCCTGTAATTCCAGTGACTCAGGAGGCTGAGGCAGAAGGATCACAAGTTCAAAGCCAGCCTCAGCAACTTAGTGAGGCCTGAAGCAACTTAGTAAGATCCGATCTCTAATAAAAAATTTTAAAAAATTAAAAAGGGCTGGGGATGTAGCTGAGTGGTTAAGCTCCAATGGTCTCAATTTTGTCTACCAAAAAAAATTTTCTAATAGCAGATCATAACCCCCACCACCACCTTTCAGAAGGAGTCTTGCCCCCACACCTGAGAGGAAGGGATGCTTCACAGAGAGGCCAAGAAGAATCTGACAGACAGGCCTTGCTGGGTTTCCAATTAGCCTATCACATCAGATCATACTCTTTTACCCAATCGTCTTTCTACATGGGTGGGTGTTCATGTGTCAGTCATGCCCGTGTCATCAAGTCTCCATAAAAACACCCAGGACAGGATTCAGAGGCCTTCTGGACAGCTCAACATGTGAAGAGTTTCAGGAAGGTGAACAAGACCTCATCATCATATGCTGGGAAGGTGGCCACACCCCATGGGGACCAAGCTCTGGCACTCAGGCCCTTCCAGACCTTCCCCCATGCATCTCTTCATCTGGCGGTTTATTCGTATCTTTTAAAATATATATTTTTTTATAATAAACCAGTAAATGTAACTGATTCCCTGAGTTCTGCAAGCCACTCTAGCAAATTTGTCAACCCAAAGAAATGGTCATGGAAACCCAATTGGAGTTGATTGGTTCCAGAGACCTCAACTTGCAACTAGCAACTGAAGAGGGGACAATCTTGGGGACTGAACCCTCGAGCTATGGGATCTGCTGCTATCACCAGGTTGATAGTGTTGGAATTGAAATGGATTAAAGGAGGCCCAGTTAGTGTCTACTGTAAAGTTGTTTGTTCACTTGCTAATGGGGAGAAATGTCTGCACATCTGAGGTCACAGAAGTGATCTGTGTGGTGAGCATGTAGCAAGAGAAACTGAATTTAAAGTTTGTTTTTTCTTTACAACGTGAGACCTCTCCAATCTGTTCTTCACACACAACAGCTAGATTTTTGTCTTTGTAACTTCTGACATATTTTTGAACCCAGGACCTTGCACATAACAGGCAAGCATTCTACCACTGAACTACATCCCCAACCCTTAACATGAATTAAAAAAAAAAAAAAAAAAAGACAGGGCTGGGGTTGTGCCTTGCATGGGTGAGGCCTTGTGTTCGATCCTCAGCACCATATAAAAATAAATAAATAAAAGTATTGTGTCCAACTACAACTAAAAAATATTTTTAAAAAAAAGACAGATATTATTACCCCATATACATGTATGATTACACTAGTGGAGTTACCCTGAACCATATACAGCCAGAGGAATGAGAAGTTGTGCTCCATTTGTGTGCAATATGTCAAAATGCATCCTACTATAAAATTAATTAATTAATTAATTTAAAAAATTTTTTGAAATATTTTCTGTAAACACTGAAATTATTTATTATTAATTAATTTTCAAAAAAAAGAGTAACAAGTGCTAGTCTTTATTGAGTACTAACTGTGTGAAGCACTGTGTATGTACTGACTCCTGGAGAAGGGCACTGCAGAAAAGAAAGAAAAAAGAAAAGGACAGGCAGGCATAGTGATGCCCACCTGTAATCTCAGCAACCTGAGAGGCTGAGACAGGAGGATAACAAATTTTTCGTACTGGGGATTGAACCATGGAGCCACATCTGCAGCCCTTTTAATTTTGTTTGAGACAGGGTCTCACTGAGTTGCTTAGGGCCTCACTAAGTTACTAAGGTTGCCCTCAAAGTTGCAACGCTCCTGCCTCAGCCTCCTGAGTTGCTGGAATTACACCAACACACATAGTTGTTTTCATTTCTTTATCAAGTTTATTACTATCTGAAATTCTCTTCTTTAACTTATTTGTTTACCTGTTTGCCAGGATGTTCAAATAGAGGTTTCCCATCTAAATGCCAAGAGACAATAAATATGAAATTTCAAAGCTAGATAACTACAGGCAAACTCTAGAAAAGGCATTGTCAAGAATCTTTCTATGATTCTTGGACTCTTTAGTTGGACTTAAAAAAAAGTTAGGAAGGGTTGGGGATGTACCTCAGTGGTAGAGTCTTTGCCTAGCATGTGGGAGGCCTGGGTTCCATCCCCAGTACCACCCAAAGCAAACAGAAAAGAGGTCAGAGAATGAAGAACAAGGGATTTATAGAGGATTTCTCTTGAGGGAGTTGTTGCTGTCTTGGAAGAGAGGTAGGAAGATGGGGAGTGCTACGTTCTTCAAGCCTGGAATGAGAGGACCACTTTTAGAGACCTTACTGTGTGCTCTGTCCTATGGGAGAGGGGTGTTAGATATTAGACATGCTTAAGTCTCACCCAAGAAAACTAAAGCAGGTAGGCTGGGAAATAGTAGAGAGACCATTGTATTGTGTTCATTCTCTATTTCCAAAGTCTATTGTAATGAAAGATGTTTGAGTATTTCTTGTGGACCCATGTAGTCAGTTTTAGTCCATTTTATTGTTAAGTCAGAATACCTGAGGCTAGGTATTTTATTAAGAACAGAAATTTATTTCTCAAAGTGTTGGAGACTGGGAAGTCCAAAATCAAGGTACCAGTAGGTTTTGGTGTCTGGTGAAGGACTATTCTCTGCTTCCAAGATGGCGCCTTGAACACTACATCTTCCGGAAGGGAGATGGTGTTCCTCATATGGCAGAAGAATAGAAGAGAGAGTGCCCATACCCATAAACCCTTATATGGCAGCACTAATCTATTTGTGGGGGCAGAGCCTCATGACCTAAAAGCCCCCCCACAAAGGCCCCACTTCTCAACACTGTTGCATTGGAGATTAAATTTCCAACATGAGAATTTTGGAGGACACATTCAAACCATAGTCTGGGCCATGTAAAAAAAAAATGGAGAAACGTGGTCTTGGGTGGTTCTGCCCAATGTGAGCACCTAAAAATGCAACACAAGAAGCAATGAGAAACTGAAAGTGAAGACCTATTCTTCCTCAAGGTTAAGGAAGAAGAGCGAATAACTTCACCATTAAGATGCATCCAACTGAACCAAAGTTAAAGTAAGTTTGAAGCATCCTCAGGCCCAGAGACCCCCCAGTCTCATAGGAACTGCCCCGTTTCCTTACCACCACACACATGCATATTTAACCCCTACCCTCCAAAAAATTAAAATACCATCCAGAAAGAGATAAGATGGGGAAGAAGATAAAACAAGAGAAAGCAGAAGCTGGCTACATCCTGTCCTTAGTCAGAAAGTCATCAAATACAGGCTATAACTCAAAGATGCTAATTCAACCGTGGGATGAAATTGAAACATCTAATCATCTTCCACCAGACATTCCTGATTTTAGATGGAGGCTGTTTCCAACTTAAAGTGACCCAAAGGATTGTCTATTGCCTGGGAGTGAACAGAGCAACCAAGGGATCCACCCCATTTCCACCACAGGAACAGATCGCCCCCAATGAACACACTTGAAATGGGCAGTGGAAAACCAGAAGTAAATTACACTGCAACATTACAAAGCCTGTACTTGACACACCCGCCTGTTGTCTCTCTCCACAACCTCAAACGATTGGACTCTGTCATCCTAACATTGTACTCCCAAAACCAAGAAGAAGATCTGGTAGGTAGTAGGAGTAGGCACCCCATAAATACTTAAAGATAAATATCATCCAAGATATTTGGGCTCATCTTTAGGCTCCCTAAGTTGCAGGTCCTCAAATAACTGAGCTTATGTTTTGGACTTCATTGGAAGTTTCTAGGATAGCTCTGTAAGATAAACTGTCATGACAACAACCCCATAAGTGATCGGGTTAACACAGAACAAGTGTATTTTTTGCTCATGAAAAGTTCAAAGATAATACTGTTTCCCCTCCAAACAGTGGATCTGGGATCCAAGTTTCTTCCATCTTGTAATGTCACCATCTTTAACCTGCTATAAGATTGCTATAGAGGAAAGAAACAACTGATCATTAATATCGTTAGCTCAGAAACGACACACACCATTCCTACTTCCATTCTTTGGGCCATAGTCCTTTGGGCCCAGATAGAGAGAACTTTGAGGATTTCGGTGTCTCACTAAACAACTGCTTTCTGACAATACCTCTCACTGTGGAAGGAGAGTGCACATCTTTGGTGGTCAGTTATCTTTGCTGCCACAATGGCCACCTGGAAGAACTGACTAGACACCTGCCTTGCTTGTGCAAATAAGTCCTCTTCTCCATAGAGTACAGTTCAGACCATGGACCCCAGCTAGATAGCTGGGCCCAGCTAACCCCAGGTGCATCTTCCTGGTTCCAACTGTTATTTAGTCCAACTCCTCCCAAAAGTCTCCAAGAGCCCTGCACACCCATTCTTCACTTTACAGATGAAGAACTGGAACCTGGAGCTGACTGGTGTGCCCAAAGTCACTCAGCTTTGCCAGTGGCAGAGCTGGGATCAGAGCCCCTCTCTTGTCCACTGTTTCCATCACACCACACATTATCAAAACCTCCACCAGTGCTCACTTCAGCAGTGCATAGACTAAAATTAGAACAATACAGAGAAGATTAGCATGGTCCCTGCGCAAGGATGACGTGCAAATTCATGAAGTGTTCCATATAAACTAAACAAAACACCTCTACCAACTGACTCTTTGGCACCTCCTCTCAATACCCAAATCTCCTCCTGTTCTACTGAAGCTGAATTTTCATTGTCCCCATATCCCCAAGAGCCTTCCCACATCTTTTACTTCCCCCTCACCTCCTTCGCTTGACCCCCAAGTCTCACCTTACCCTAGCAAGTCTTCCACCTGTTAGTCTTGTATCTCCTTCATTCTTTCTCCTCAGGTAGCACCTGGAAGTTTTATTTGATACAGAATATCAGAATCAAAAGGGACGTCAGAGGCCAGGGCCCCATCTCCTGGGGCCTCACCATTAGGGAGAGGATGCTAACATGTCCTGAGGGTGGAAATGAGTTACCAGTTCACACTGCTGGTTGTTGTGCAGTTTGAAGAAAGTGGGTTTGAAGACACACCTCTATTCTATCCCTTTGGGCACTCTTGACATTACCCCTCTGAGCAGCAGTGGGTCCTTCTTGAACCAGGCCACCTTCAGGTGTACACCTGGTCACCATCCCCTCAGCACTATCTCCCTCACACTCAGGGCTTCCTACCTGTATTAGAGAAATGGGGAAATTCTGGGAAGCTTGCCTCGACTACTTTGTGGAGGGACAAACCTCTGACAAAGAGGGATGGGAACTGATAAATAAATGCTTTCTTTCTCTTTCCTTCAGGTACAGTTCTGAGACCCATGTCAAATGGCTTCTCAGGCCGTCACACATGACCAAGCAACCAGCAAGTAGCCCACTCAATGACACGTCTTCAAATTCACTCTCCATGCTGCCTCCCTCCTCTGGCTCTCAAATGTGCCATCTAGTTCCCACTCTCCAGTAAGATCCCCACGCTGGTCATCGTGGCACACACCTGTAATCCCAGCAGCCCGGGAGGCTGAGGCAGGAGGATAGCAAGTTCAAGGCCAGCCTCAGCACTTAGTGAGCCCCGAAGCAACTCAGTGAGACCCTGTCTCTAAATAAAATATAAAAAAGGGCTGGGGATGTGGCTCAGTGTTTAAACACCCTTGCCTTCAATCTCTGGTAATAATAATAATAATAATAATAATAATAATAATTAATAATAGTATCATCTCCACATGTAAGTCTTTGTCCTCTTCTGTCAAGGAACCCAGGCTCAGACGGAGACAGAGACTGACCCTGGCAATGACTGCTGCCCAGGTATGTCCCCTAAGAAGGTGTTTATTAATGCACTGTTCCTCTCGGCCTTGTTGGGTCAGTAACTGAGCTCCTTCAGAACTTTCTCAAGGGCAATTCATGTTACCCAGGCCAGAGGACACCCATCTGTTTAATCACCGCAGAAAACATAACTGTCAAATAGTCCAGACTCTTGAGCACACCTTACCAGGGCATCTTCTCCCGGTAGGAGAGAAACCTGAGAGGTCGCCTGGCCACAAAGTCCCTCAGTGAGCAGAGAATCCCTAGTGATTCTAGGGGATTCTCCGCTTCTTGCCACATACCCCTCAGCTCAGTCGCCTGAGGACCCCTGGAGGCATCAGAAGTGGCCTTGTCAAGGAAATAGTAGGCGAGTCTGCTCAGCCAAGAACACCTCTCCCAGAACAGGACTTGGCTGGCATCAGACATATTCACCCCTGACACATTCCTATTTTTATGTTTCTGTGTCATTATCATTGTTTTTACTGTTATTATTGTAAAGAGGGCAATATTTGGGGAAACGATTAACATGCTTTTTCTCTTTTGCCTTTCAGAGGATACGACCTTTTCCCTTGGTTGGTCCTGAGCATCCATCTGCCTGGGGAGAGATTAAATTGTTACAGAATAATACAAAAAGAAATAAGAAGTTAATATTCCGCTATTGACATTTAAAATGAGATTTCTCAGCAAGGCACTAATCTTTAGATCCAGGCTATTATCTTGAGAGAGACAGAATTTCCAATTGGCCGAAAGGACAGACTCAGAGGCACAATATCTGGGCCTAACCCAGGTATTGCCATTTATCAGTTATATAACCTTGGACAAGTGTGACTGAATTTCTCTATGACTTAGTCTCCTTATCTGTAAAATGGGAATAACAAGAATATCTACCTCAGGGGATTGTTATGAGACCTTAACAAGCTAATTCACATAAAGCATATGTTCAAGGAATGTTCATTGCGGTGTGTTTTTTTTTAGACGCCAAGCGCTGTAACACTTAGAAGTAGTTAGGAAGTGTCTAGAACAAAATATTCAATAAGTACAAGCTGTCATCTTCAAAGTTCCTTTATCCTTCCCTTTAGTGTATCACGAACCAGCTTTTAGAGTACCAGGGTGTCCAGGAAGCTTCTCGGTGGTGGATGGGGGCTGTGATTCTAGTGAGGAGTCTTTCCTTTCTATCCCAAGAGTATGGGAAAAGGAGGTGAGAAAAAGAAAAGAGAAACTCTCCCCATCGTACACATTCCACACCACACACACACACACACACACACACACACACACTCACACACACACATGCACACACACACACACCTAGAGCATATAGCACACATACCACATGTATGCTATATACCACTGATGTGTACATGCTACAGCATACGTACATACCATATGTCACACATAACACATACCACACATACACACCATAAACCACAAACATGCTACATATCATACCACATACATTCCACAAACCTCCAACACACACATATTATTGGCGCCGTCTTTCTGAAATAACTAGAAAATGAAAAGTACCAAGGACATAGAGACCTCATGTGGCAAAGCATAAATGTGAGGGCCAAGTAGCTGTCGGGCAGAAGGGGGTTTAATTTGCTTGCCTGTGCTTCTCTCAGCTCCAGATCCTTCCTGGAGTCTCAGCAAAGAGAAGCCTGCGAGCTGACCTGGGGCAGGGGAACCAGGCAGAGGTGCAGCAGAAACTCAGAAGGATCCCCACCAGCCAGGAATTCTGAAGTCGGCCTGGGAGTAACATAGGGCCCTAACGGGGCTGAGAAAAAGCAGGTCACAAATCCCTCTAGCTGCCAGCTTCAGCAGTGCAAGCAGTGAGTGGGACTAGAGGCCAGAGATAGAGCCCTGTTGACCTCAGGAAGCTGGAAGACCATCATATGATTCCAAGGCGGGGTGGAGGGATGGGGGAATGTAGGCAGAAGGCTTGGAGAGCCGGAAGACACAGAAAGACTGAATGTTTCCTGGAGGTATTGCTTACATGGTTAACTGGGAATGGACTGAATCCAGATTTTTCTTCCCGCTTTCCCAAGGCTAGAGATAAACTAGAGATTCCAATTCCCTCTGATTTCCAAGATGTAGGTGTTATGACTTTGACATAACATGTATTGTCATTTGAGTGGACACTATCATCTATGGAGTCCCTTTGTTTCCAGGACAGTCCTAGCCAACAAAACAAAACATCTTTCTGTAAAGAAGCCCTGACTCTTCTCCCTTCCACCACTCAACCCCATGGATGTCTCGTCCAGAGTGGACACGTGGACGGAATCTCTGCCCTGGGATTTGGAGATTTCCATACAAGGAAGATGAGCTGCTATTTCTGAGATGTGCTCATGGGATATTCCCAGACTCCCAACCTACTACAGCAACTCGTTGGTGAGTCTTAAGTGGATTCAAAATGCAAGTCCTTAAATGTGAAAGTGATTTTTATACCTAATACCATACACTTTTTGCATACTGCAAAGGTCTATGTTCTGCTAATCAACTACATGGTCACTGGGAATACACAGACTGATATGATTGTCATGAACATCCTGAGAACTCTAATCCGGTGTTGTGCTAAGGAGGTCGCTATGCAGGCTACGAGGAGGTGGGAAGATGTGCAACTCTCCCAGCCACAGGCTCTGGGGCAGCCGGAGCTCCTGCTGTTGGGAGCAATGACATTTTATTGTCAGTGCACCTTCAGTGTTGCTTTGAATTGACTGTGGGTTTTGATAGTTTAATTACATTGGTCATCAATGAGCAACTGCATTAATTATAAATTACTGTAAATTTGGCTTCAGGTTTACTTAGCTTTATAACTCTCAGTTTAGTTTGTTGTGGTTGTACGGAATGATCATTTAAGCTTACAGTTTGTCAATAGTTAAGACTTTGAAACTGTGCATTATAGTTTAAATAAAGTTCATCCTGCCCAATACATATGTATGACACAGCCCCTCCTTGGAATTGTGTTAGTAATGTGATGATTCATGTAATATTCATCTAATATGACTTTTTATTATTTTTTATTTTTTTGGTACTGGGGTTGAACCCAGGGAACTCTACCACTGAGCCACATCCCCAGCCAAGGTCCTTATATTTTAGATATAGATGAAAACATTAATGTATTTAGTGTTTCACCCGCCCTCTCTTTATTTTTGAATTAAGTTATGGACAGAATGGAGGCAGTAAAAGTTAATCAGATGTATGTTACAAGACACGTGGACACCAGGGGAAAAAGAGAGATTCAGAAGGCAAGAGGGGATGAATCAGGAAGAAATCATGAGGCAGCCAGGTGGATTGGGGACTCTGGAAAGAGGGTGGGGAACAGATAGATGCCCTAATGAGTGGGAACATACAGACAAAGAGAAGTTTGAGGAGTTCTACTGCGTGCAGAGAACACCCAAAATGGCCAGCAGTATTCAAGTTTAGCTTGACCAACCTTTGTCATTGTGCACCTTTTCCTAAAATAGATGCAATGATTAGAACCTAATCACTAAATTACAACCACACATTAGTCCTGCTTTCTTGAGATTCCCTAAGAACCTCAAGTGGAGTTTGGGGGTGTTCCTAAATTCTTGACTCTCACATTATGGACAGTCTCTGAGTTTGTTCCCAGAGATAATCACATCTATTAAAAGTTGTTTTTATTCCTTCATCTCGTTTCTCTCTGAGGCAACCTTAATTCTAAGTTCTTAGAGGGTTGCTCACTCCTGCTAAGCTCGTACTAGATTCTTTTTTTTTTTTTCTGACTTTTAAACCTAACTGGATAGCCTCTGAGCTCAGCCCTCAGCCTGGTCATCTGTCCACTATCCACGTGGGCTCCCTCACTTTCTGCTAACTACCTGATATCTGATCCATCTAGTCAAATAGCACTTTAAGGCTAAGACCTATTAGTTCAACTGTTTTTATTGGTGGCCAATGAAAATCAACTGAGGAGCTTTCGTAAAGAATAGTGTCCAAGGCTCCCATTCAAACCTGCAAATACGGATTTCCCTAGGAGCAGCTCAATCATTTTGGGTGATTTTGGGGTGGGGGGATTCTTCCTTGGTGATGCTAACAGACTTTCCTGATTTTAAAACACTGCTAAGATGTGGTTTATTCTTTAAGAGCATTTCAATATCCTCATGAAAGAAGACAAGTAGATGAGATCACTGAGAGGGGCCAGGGATGGTCACCTAACCACGCTGCCTCCAAGTGGGAGCATGAAGACAAAGTGAAGGAAAATCCCCCTTCACCACTACCTCTGCCTCAACAGAAGGCAAGAGCAGAGAGAGAGAGAGAGAGAACCTCGGGCCAAGAGTAGTGGTGCATGACTATATCACAACAATTTGGGAGGCTGAGGTAAGAGGATCATAAGTTAGAGGCCAACCTCAACAACTTAGCAAGACCCTCTCTGCAAATAAAGGGCTGAGGATGTAACTCAGTGATAGAGTGCCCCTGGGTTCAATCCCTAATGAAAGAGAGAGAAAGAGAGAAAGATCCATCAGGACCCAACCCTATTCCAGATGAGAGATGATGGTGGATTTAATTGGGAGGTGGCCCAGGATGGCCAGAAGTACATGAGTCTGAAATATATTTAAGAGATACAAGTTGCCATTCTTGCTAATTGAGGGCTAAAGAGAAGGGAAGGAGAACAACCATCAGGATTCAGGCTTAAACAGCTGGGGAGGGTGATGGCACTTACCAAGAGAAGAATAGTCTGGGGAAAGAGTGGAAATCAGGAGTTTCATTCTGGACATACGTTTGAGCGCCTGGGAGGCAAGCAAGGAGGAATGTCAATTAGGGGCTGAATGTGTCAATCTGGAGCTCTGAAGAGAAGTTGGGGCTGGAGATGGAAATGCATGAGTCACCAAGGATAAAGATGTTATTTAAAGCCCTGGAAAGGGATAGAGCCACCTAAGGAGGGGAGGTAGACTCCTGCCCTTCCGGCCTGACTTCCACACTGCCCCCCACTCCACGGGTCACTTTAAGATGCAAATCCAATCCTGGCGGTCTGCTTAAAATTATACAATGACATTTGAGGGTCCTTCTCCTTCTCCTTCTCCTTCTCCTTCTCCTTCTCCTTCTTCTTCTTCTTCTTCTTCTTCTTCTTCTTCTTCTTCTTCTTCTTCTTCTTCTTCTTTTAAGCTTAAATGTTACTAAAAATTTTCTTTAAACTGTAAAAGGAAAAGCTGTGTTAACACGTTGTACATTGACCTAGTTTCACAGAAGAAATTATATAGCACCGATTAAAAGCCAGTAAAATATTTGGAAAGTTAAGCAGAAACAGAGAATGCAAAGAAAAAAAATAATGAAGGCAAGTGAATAATTAAATTATTGCAAATGTGTTGCTTTTAACATCACTCTCTCAGAGTAATTAAGATAATTCATATACCCTGTTGAAGATTTTAATTGCTTCAAAGGCCACTCACTAGCTGTGTGACCTTGTAAACCATTTTGACCTGTCGATGTCTCCTTCTGCTTTTTCCTCTAAGGTGGGGATAACGATGTTGACACTGGTTTCCTGGAAAGGTTGTCGAGAAGGCCAAGTGAGATAATGGAAAAGTAAACACTTTGAAAAGTGTGCAGGAGGAGGAGGAGGAGGTTACAGGCTCCTTAAGTTCAGGGACCACAGCACATTATACTATGTCCTCTCTGCCTTGCAAAGTGCCTAGAGTTCATTATAGGATTATTATCAGAGAGAGGGGAAAAAATGCTTCAAAGGCTCCCTATTAGCTTCAGAAAAAAAAAAAAAATCTCAGCAGAGTCTAAGATTAAGACTTGGATGCAACTGGGTGCAGGGGCACACACCTGTAATCCCAGTGACTCCGGAGGCTGAGGCAGGAAGATCATGAGTTCAAAGCCAGCCTCAGCAACTTAGCGAGGCCCTAAGCCACTCAGCAAGAACCTGTCTCTAAATAAAATATTTAAAAAGGACTGGGGATGTGGCTCAGTGGTTAAGCGCCCCTGGGTTCAATCCCCAGTGCCAAAAAAAAAAAAAAAAAAAAAAAAAAAACCTTAGATGCATATAGTTCCCGAGGTGATCCAAAAAGCAGGCATGGGAGCAAGAAGGATACCACTACCAAAGGCAGTGGGGATAAATTCCATGAGATATTTACAAGTCACTTCTAGAACCATCTTCCTGACAGGTGGCCAGAACATTGACCCACCAGCCCCAGCCCCTCCACACGTGAACTTGTCCTGGAGGACATTAAGCACTCTTCCCTCCCTCAGTGGAGTTTTTCCTGTGGCCTTGGAGATGCCCAGAGGAAGAAAGTAAAATGTGCTTGAGTCGGAACCTGTCGTGAGCCGAGAACCTGAGCTTGCACAGAACCCTCCACCGCTACCCTGCCAAGAGACATGATGCAGGGCACCCAAGGCTGTCTGCTTCCGCCCAACACGTGTCCTCTTCTGTGGTTTGAATGTGTTCTCCAAAGTCTATTTTGCTGGAGCCTAATCCCTTATGCAACAGTGTCAGGAAGTGGGACGTTTAAGGGGCGATTTTTTTTCTGAGGGCTCTGGATTAATGCCATTATCAGAGGAGGCCTTCACCAGATGCAGCCCCTTAATTTGGACTTTTCAGTATCCAGAATCATGAGCCAAATAAACTTCTATTGTTTATACACTACCCGGTCTGTGGCATTCTGTTAAAGCAGCGCACAGCAGACATCCCCCACACCAGCTCGAAGCCCTCCTAAGGCAGTTTTTCCTGCCCTCACACTCTACTGAAGAGGCAGCTCCAAGGGCTCTCTTTGTCCCTCATACCCCTGCTCACCTCCTTGTGCCACTATTGCCTGGATCAAGGACAGGTGTCTGTCCCAAGGACAGCCAAACCTGTAACCCATAACTAGATAAGAACAACCAGTCAGGTTTATTCAAGAGAATGAGTCCATCAGCAGTACATATTGAAATGGACGGATGAACAGTTAGGATGGGACTATAAGAATACATCAGGATAAGTAGAACCAGGCACGGTGGCGCGCACTTGTAACCCCAGTGGCTCAGATGGTTAAGGAGGATCCAAAGTTCAAAGCCAGCCTCAGCAACCTAGCAAGGCCTTAGGCAACTCAGTGAGACCCTGTCTCTAAATAAAATATAAAAAAGGGCTGGGGATGTGGTTCAGTGGTTGAGGGCCCCCAGGTTTGATCCCTAGTATGGGGAAAAAAAATAATAATAGGTCAAATTTATCAGGGGAAAATTTATCACAAAAGAGATCATTCTTAACTTAGCCTGTATTTGTTTGTTTTTTTTGTTTGCAGTACTGGGATGCTCTACCACTGAGCTACATACATCCTGAGCCCTTTTTACTTTTGAGGCAAGGTCTCACTAAGTTGCCCATGCTAGCCTTGAACTTGGGATCCTCCTGCCTCAACCTCCCAAGTACCTGGGATTACAGGTGTGCGTCACCCTGCCAATCTTGGACTGTCTCCAAGGTGACCAAGTGTTAGCCAACAGGCAAAATAAGGTGAACTATGAGCAGACTAAGATGTTGAGAAATTAAAAGGCAAAATGAGGAAGGGTAAGTGAGGATGAAAATAAGACAGGTGGTGGCAGGTAGTGTGGAGATTCCCAAAGAGACAAAGAATTTCCTTAGAGGAAGACCCAAAGCTACCGTGATGATGTTGTTCCTGCTGTGCCTGAGGCCAAGTTGAGAGGCTTCCCTATGACTGTCCCATCTGACCATCACACACCCCTTCAGATAAAGTGTCTCAGAGGTTCCAGACACCCAGAAATTTTGGGTCCTTCAGTTCCTCATCTGCAAAACAGAGATGGATAGCAATAGTGCATTCTCAGTATTATTGTGAGGTTTAAATGAGACCAGTCATGGAAAAGTCAAGGATAACTCAAGTACATGATAGCTAGTATTATTTGTACCTAAGGGGCAGCAAGGCCGTAGGTAGGACATTCCTCATTCTGTAACTCTCCTCTTTGACCTGCTTCTTCGACTTCCCAGTCCTCTGTTGAAGCCTTTCCCCCGTGGGGCTGTTCTTCCCCTCCATGGGATGAAGAGAGACTTGGCTGCCCCCTTCCTGGTCCTGCTAATCTCTCAGGTATGGCAGTGTCGTCCTCCTCTACCGGGGCTCTGCTAGCCGGCTGAGATTTGCACATGTGTGTTGGGGGAATGAGGACCAGAGGTATTTGAACTCCATTTTAGCTTCTCTCCCCAGCAAAGGCTGCAGTCTGCTTTTCCCTAAATGGCCTGAAAACAAACACCCCTTGCTACAGCAACAACTAATCTTCTTCCAAAGACCACAGCCTAGTATTTAGAAGGAGTGCATATTCTTCCAGTTGACACAGCTCTGACCCTACTCTTTGGGAAGTCATTATCTTAGCCCTATTACCAAAAGGCCCCGTCCACTTGCTGCCTGTCCTGTTTTTTTATTTGTTTGTTTGTTTTATTACAAAGCATCTCCTCGTTAACCAAAAAGGCTTCCTTCTGAATGGAGAGACTAATGGCACCATCTCCTTGATGTAATTTCTCTGGTCCCCAAGTTTCTCTTTTAATAATGGTTGTTTTTCTTATTGCTCATCCTGCCTACTTCCATCTTCCAAGCCTGAAGCTCCAGGCCCTTATGGGAACTCCCACTCAGAGGCAGTTTGCAGCCTGAAGGGCACCGCTTGGTTCCAGCTTACTGCAGAGATGACTAACACATCCTAAACCCAAAGATGAATCACTAAGGTTAGCAGCTCCCCTCAATTATCTCACAGACCCTGTGACTCCCTCCAGTGTCCACCCCATCCCACCCCTGTCCTCCTGGAACTGGGCACAATTCACACCTTTGTCCCTGTCCTCCCACCCAGAATGCACCTGAGCCTATACTCCTAGCACTAGGGTATCCCTGGATGTTCTCTCTCTCTCTCTCTCTCTCTCTCTCTCTCTCTCTCTCTCTCTCTCTCTCTCTCTCTCTCTCCACTTGTATGCTTGTTGGCATTAATTTTTAAAAAAGGTCTTCAATCTTCAGTCTTCCACAACTGAGCTATACCATACACCCCCACATCCCATTGAGAATCTTTGTAATCTATCTATTGTATTCCTCTCCTACAATGTCTCTCCATTTCTTAAACACGCAACAACAACAAATACAGTTCCTTCCAGGGAAGAGAAGGCTCACCCCTATTCCCCAATTCCCCAAGAAACCCTTGAGAGTTAACTCCACCTAAACCCCAAGCCCCATATGCCCAGAAGCATCCAATAACCAAGGGCCCATAATGGGCTCTCTGGTTCACCCCACCTCACCCTCCGCCCCAATTTTCTAAATCTGCTCA
This sequence comes from Spermophilus citellus, assembly GCF_964194105.1. Classification (NCBI taxonomy): domain Eukaryota; kingdom Metazoa; phylum Chordata; class Mammalia; order Rodentia; family Sciuridae; genus Spermophilus; species Spermophilus citellus. The sequence goes on from NC_138191.1 coordinate 21,172,511, forward strand.
GCAACCAGAGCCATTAAATCCGGAAACTAATTTGTAAGGAAAACAATGAGAAGAGTAATAGTCTCTCTGTAGGATTCCAATGGAAGCTCCCATCAGAACTGGTGTGCTGTAAAGAACTGAGAAGGGCACCTGGAGAGAGATGCCTATTAACATTCAAACCCCAGTGGAATGGAAGCTGACCACTGCAAAATGGAAATCTGCCCCAGCCCACAGGGGCCAGCACTCAGGTTCCCATTATTTATCCTGCAAACGGAGGAGTTGCTAATAGCAAGCAATCACTGACCCACTCCCTGCAGCTCAGGGTTAGCCCACAGAGCTGTCCCCAGGATACATGCCTTGGTTACTTTGGAACAGTGCTATTTAGAAAAGGAGAAAAAGGAAAATAAAGCTGGAAAGTAGGAGGGGGAGAAAGATCCAGGAAGGCTGAAGAGGGAGTGAGCGGCGGAGGAGGCAGTCTGGTGGTCTGCACAGCCCCCGCAGAGACAGCCAACCTTGACCAGGGGAAGTACTGATGTGCTCTCCTGTTCTCAGGCTCAGAGATGGGTAGAGATTCACCTTGAGTCGTCAGTGAGTCATAGGCAGGAGGCAGAAATAGATCTTATGACCCACTGTTCCTAGTCACCGACGTCTTGTTGAATCTCTAACAACTGGGGATGGATTCCACTGCTCCTTGCAGCCGGGTGGGTTCAACGGATGAGATCTTGGTCTTCTTCCATTCCAAAGGCAAATGATTTAAAGTCAAGAAAGACCAGGATCTTCCAACAACCTTTCCTGGCTAAAGCTTCACTCCACTCATCAAATATACCTGTTTGTATCCTAAGCCAGGTAACAACTCACTCACTTCCTTTTTCTCTTTTGCCTCTACTGCCTTCCGGCTTTCACATATCACAGGCCCTAAGAACAGCTAGGACTCTTAGATCTAACTGGGAGCCCATGCATTCCAGAAAGTCTTCCTTGATTAGATGGACCCAATTTATGTGTGTGTGTGTGTGTGTATGTATATATGCATATACGTATATATGCATATACATATATATACATATATGTATATGTTGTAGATGGACACAATACCTTTATTTTATTTATTTATTTTTATGTGGTGCTGAGGATCGAACCCAGTACCTCACATGTGCTAGACAAGCGCTCTACCACTGAGCTACAAGCCCAGCCCAGATTGACCCTATTTTTATCTTTTCTCTTACATGAGTTCTTTTAGGACTTATGACAATGTGGACTGCCTTCCCAGCATTCTAGTGAGATGGGGACCATCACAGGAACCAAAGAGAGATGTACTCCTGGGGCCTTAACTCATGACCATTAAAAGTATCACAAAAACTGGATGAGCCTGATCCTGCAACTATAACAGGACTTAGAGAAGCTACTTTTGTTAAAAAGCACTGACTTCATGTGGACCTGCTCATACCTGGTGGGTAGCTAAGAAGGATAAAGGCTTGGCCACTCTGCCTTCATTTGGTATCTATCACCTTTGCCTTAAACTTTTCACTAGATTTCTGCTCAGCTCTGCAGTTAGGCATGATAATCACTTAAAGATAATCTAAAAACTGGTAAGACAAGGTTTATGAATCCTAAATTTACCTAACCTGTCTCTTCCCCTCTTTAGGACTGAGGACACCAAGTTATTTTTTCAAGATTTGCAGGAACACTCAACTGCCAACTTTTAAAATATCCCATTCCAGACCCCCTGGAGTGAGACCTAGAAGTTTCCAGTCATTGCCCTAAACCTGCAGGATTTCAGGAACAGCAGAGCCTTGCAGACAGATCACCCCATGAGATCACCCACTAAGTGGAAGCAATTACCCCATGACAGGAACTGAGGCTGCCCCATAACAGGATAACCATTTCCTGGGAATTGAAGTGCCTCCTTAGGCAATAAGGGCTTCTCTAGAGTCACCTCGTAAAACCAGAACCAGTGATCAACTGGAGCATAAGCCCACCCCGGATATCAAGTAGAAGGCTCATCTCTTCCCTTATCGAAGAAGCAGCCTGATCTCTTTCTCCCTCGGTACTGTCTCCCCTCTCCTTGAGGTAAAATCCCCCAATTCAAGCTTTGGTCAGAAGTCCCTGTGTTCAGTGTCACTAGGTCCCTTCAGGTCCAGTGACATCAGAAGCAGATTTAGCCCTGACTTCCCACTGTGCTCAGGAAAGTTGTCTCGTCCCCCAGCCCATTTATGTTTTATGGACTCCTCATGTGAGAAGGTTCCTGTCTTAAAATGTGGGCTTTATTATCCTTCAGATAGAGTGAAGGAGGCAAAAACATTATACGAGATAGCAAATCCCTTCCCACTTGAGCTACATTATGTTACTTGCAGATGAAAGCCTGTTAACTAACATATTTAAGCCTTCTGTTTACTCTAAGGTAAGTACAACATGTTTTGTTGTGTTCGAAATCCCACAACTGGAAGAAACAGGGAATAATCTTAACCACCACGAAAGATAAGCCATGGGAAGGCCGTGGATACCAGGACCAGAGGACCTCACCTTGGGCACCAACTCTGTTATATACCAATTGGGCCATTTTTGACAAACTACCATAGTTCTCTGAGATGAAGGAACGTTGTTAAAATAATTGTCAGTAATAATACCACTTGGAGGGATCTGGGGTTGTAGCTCAGTGGTAGAGCACTTGCCTAGCAGGTAAGTCTGTGAGGCACTGGGTTCAATTCTTAGCACTGTATATAAATAAATAAAATAAAGGTCCATCCACAACTAAGAAAATATTTTTAAAAAAAATACCATTTGTAGGAGAGAAGAATAGATTACAAATGGACATGTGGAAATGCGTGGGGGGGGGTAATACATTCATTATCTTGACTGTGGCTATAGTTTCACAGGTTTGTACATTTGTCAAGACTCAGCAGACTACATACTTTAAATATTTGCAGCTTATTTTACATCAATTAGACCTCAATAAAGTTAGAGGAGAAAGATACACAAAAATGTAAAACAAGCCAGGCGCAGTGGCTCACACCTGTAATCCCAGCAGCTGGGGAGGCTGAGGCAGGAGGATCATGAGTTCAAAGCCAGCCTCAGCAAAAATGAGGCACTAAGCAACTCAGTGAGATCCTGTCTCCAAATAAAATACAAAATAGGGCTAGGGCGGTGGCTCGGTGGTCAAGTGCCCTTGACCACTGAGGAAGGAAGGAAGGAGGTATCCCTGTGCTCATCTTCTTTCGCTCCTGACTTTGGGATCTCCATGTCTGATGTTTCCCCTTGAAAACACAGAGTTGAGGTAGATGGCATGGTTGGGAGGGAAGATGTGATTCGTAGGGGGTGAAGGTAATGAAGTACAGTCGCTATTAGACTATAGCACCAAGTAGTTAAAATGGAGAAAAACTCTCTTAGAAGTGAGAAGACAAAGTTTCTAATGGCTGGGGTGCAGCTCAGTGGTAGAGCGTGTGCTTAGCCAGCATAAGGTCCTGGGTTCAATCCCCAGAACCCTCCTCCCGCTCCTGCCACCCATAGGAGAATAGAAGACAAAGCTTCTAGACTCAGCGTCACTGCTGTCCAGATACGTGCCCTCTGCCAAATCCCATCACTGCTGGTTTCAGTTTTCTCAACCATCAAATGAGGGAATTGAACTAAATTATTTCTGGTCACTTCAACCCTACTAAAAATTTCACAGTTCTAAATATAAACAGATCACCTCAACCCTCTTTGTTCTAAAACGTCAGCCGTATAGGATCAAGTTCATTAATAGAGACACAGACTGTTCCGTGAATGGGAAGAACAGGTTGTAAATGGTTTTGTTCTACTAAGATACTGAAGTGCATATTATCCATTATATTATTTTTTAAATATTTATTTATTTTTAGTTGTCATTGGATACAATACCTTTATTCCATTCATTTATTTTTATGTGGTGCTGAGGATTGAACCCAGGGCCCTGCGCATGCTAGGCGAGTGCTCTACCGCTAAGCCACAATCCCAGCCCCCACTATATTATTAACACTAACATTGTGGGTTGACTTGGGTCCCTCTCCCCTAATCTCCAGTACCTATTTGGGAAAGGGGTTCCCTGGTTCCTTTTTGTGGTGGTTGTTTTTAATTCTCAATTTCATTGATTTGGGCTCTGATCTTAATTGTTTTCTTCTTTTTACTGGTTTCAGAATTGGTTTGTTTTTCTTTTTCAAGGACCTTGAAATGCATCATTAGGTTGCCTATTTGGGATCTTTCTGATTTTTCGATGTAGTCCTTCATAGCTAATAAACTTTCCTCTTAGAATTGTCTCCATGGTGTCCCAGAGGTTCTTGTACATTGTATCACGATTCTCATTTGAGTCTAGGAATTTTTAAATTTCTCCCCTGACTTCAATCACCGATTCATCATTCAAAGTATGTCGCTCAGAGCCAGGTGTAGAGGTGCACACCTGGAATCCCAGCAACTTGAGAGTCTGAGGCAGGAGGATCCCAAGTTCGTGGCCAGCCTCAGCAAATTAGTGAGACCATAAACAACTTAATGAGACCCTGACTCAAAATTTTAAAATTTTTAAAAATGGAATGGGAATGGGCTTGGTTTGTGGCTCAGCAGTGGAGTGCTTGCCTGGCACATGTGAGGCACTAGATTCGATCTTCAGTGCCCCATAAAAAAATAAATAAATAAATATAATTATAACAAAAATGGACTAGGGATGAGGCCCGGTGGTTAAAAACACCTCTGTTTTCAATCCCCAGCACCTAAGAGCTGCTTTGTGGCCTAGGGAAAAGGGTCCTTGCAGGTGTGGCTAGTTAAGGCCGTGGTCCTACTGTTGTATTGGAATAGGGAAAGCCTTTAATCTTAAATGATTGGTCTCCTTATGAGAAGAGAGAAAGGATGCCAGGTGAAGACACAGAGACACACAAAGAGAAGGCAGCCAGGGACAACTGGGTTGATGCATGTCCAATCCAAGGAATGGAGAAGGTGTCAGGGAAGCAAAGCCCTGCAAGACCTAGACTTCAGGATTCTGGCCTCAGAACTGTGAGGCAGTGCCTTCTGTTTTCTTTTTTTAAACCACCCAGTTGGTGGTGCTTTGTTATAGCAGCCCTAGGAAATGAACACAGCTACTGATAGCTAATATTTACTGAATATTTGTTGTAGACCAGGAGCTGAGCTAAATACACTCTGTGCGGAATCTTCTAATTTTCACCTACAATCTTATGATGTGTATTTTTATCCACATTTTCCAAGCAGGGTATAGAAGCTTTGGGAGTTAAGCACTTGCCCGTAATCATCCGGGTAACTGATGGAGCTGGAGCTTTAAGGCACAGGATCCTTTGTTGTAAGGATCTTAAGCGTGATGAGGATTTAATCTCTTTGAAGCCTCTGTGGGTACCAAGCTTTCTATACCTTTTGTGTTGTTCTGCCTATTTATGATGTGTTTGTTCAACCAAACTCTAAATTATTAAGTCAAATTTAACATGTCCAAAATAGTAGTCTTCATTTTCTCTTCCAAATCTCTTCCTCAATTTCCCAAATGTTTCCTTCACTGTTCTCCCTAATCATAACCAGGGACTCCATACATTGACTCAAGCCACAATCCTCACCTTCTCCACCTGTCCCCCACTACCTCTCACTTCCCACCCCAGGAACCACCAGCAAATCCTGAGTCCTCTGACTGGATATTAAATCTAATCAGGTCTCACTGTCACTACCCTGGTCCTAGCCACCAATGTTTACTGCTCTATCAAACAAGATCATGTTAGTATCCTGCTTGAAACCCCTCAAAGGGCTCTTCCATTGCACTTCAAATAAAAGCAACTGTTTCCATGATCCACAGGCTACTCTGATGCGACCTTTGTCTCTATAGACTCATTAGCAAAACTTTCTGTGGTCCTCAAACATTCCCCAAGGCTTCTGTACAAAAACACTGTCCTTGCCAGAACCTTGAACTTGCAATCCTCTTGCATCGGCCTGATTACATGCATGGGCCACTATATCAGGCTAGGGACCCTACTATTCTAGGTTCATTTCAGAGAAAAGAGGAGACAATATAAAGCCTATTGATTCAAATGTAAACCTATATTAATTTTTAATGGATGTCTGTCCAATTGAAATTAAACTCCATGAGCCAGCCTCGGTGGCACACGACTGTAATCTCAGGAAGCTGAGGTAGAAGGACCGCAAGTTCAACACCAGGCTCAGCAACTTAGTGAGAACCTGTCTTAAAATAAAAAATAAAATGGGCTGGGGATGTGGCTCAGTGGCTAAGTGCCCCTGAGTTCAATCCCTGGTACCAAAAAAATAATAAAAATATAAACTCCATGAGTGGAGGGGCTTCATGTGACTTTTGTTATATTGCTTTATTCCAATGCCCAGAATAGAATGTGACCCATAACAGGAGCTTCATAAAGGCTGCCTGATTGCCTGAAGGAAACCTTAAGGTTCTCAAACCAGGGTCTGTGTTTTTGTTATCTCTCTCTCGTGTCTTTCTCCACTCCCAGTTCACAGTACTCTGACCCAAGCAAATGTTCACCCAGTGTTTACTGATTAGATGATCAGGTAAAATTTTCTTCTAGAATCTTCATTCTTCTTGAATATAGAATTTTCTAGGTGATCCTAAAATATCACATTCAGAAACCCATTACACTGTGTGCCCAATGAGACTCACAAACATGCCCTCCATGTTTGTTCTGTAGTGTGCGTCTCTGTTCATCAAGATAGTCATCTACCATGTGCATGAAGCGCTGACCTGCCTCAAACTTGGGACCTGACTGGCCAACTAAGTTTAGATATGTAAATGCTTCCTGGATTTTTAATTATTTCCAACACAGAAAACACATTTGGAGCCCCTTGCTAGTCATTCTGCATCGCTTACCACTCCAAACAGCTTAGGAAAATGAGTTTTTCCTGCCACAGGAGAGAAAGAAAAAAACTAAGGTCTATTTTTTTTTAATTAAGTCTATTTGGTGTTATTCTCAGATGCGTTGCATCTATTTGTAATAAATGGAAGTCAGTTTGGGTTTCTTGGAAGTTGATTTCTCCATTCCCCTCAGTTCACTTCTTCCACTAGCCCACTGACTTAAGCCCCTCCGAGAGCTGTTCCCAACTCAAAATCCACTGGGCGGCTTGTCCGTGCCCAGCAGTAAGAACTGTGGTAACAGACTCCTTGAGGCCCTTGGAAAGTCTGCAGGAAGCCGAGTCAGCTGACAGGAAACTGAGCCTTAGATGACAAGTCCTGGACACAGTTAATGCTATTGTGACAATATAACATTGCACAGGACGACAGTGTCCATCCTAGGGTTGTCTCCTGGCCCCACCCTACTCACACATTCCTATCCTGGTCTAATTACTCCAAATCAGGAAGTAGAAGGAGAAAAGTGATTTAAAGAAAGTTAAGTTAGCCTGGCATTAGCCTCCAAGAAGGAATAAACAATTTATTTTGGACAATATTACTTCCCAACCAAACCATCAAAATTCCTTTTTTGTTTTGTAAAAAGGCATTGAGAAAGCAATTGGATTATCATTGCGTTTTGGTTAAGGTAGTTTGGTTGCAAATAACAAAAATCCATTTGAGCTAGCTTAAATAAAATGGGAAAATGAATTATATGGATATAAGAGTATTTCATGGACCCCAAGATAAGGGAGAGGATATGGGTCTTAGGAAAGATTTAAGCAAGGAGGTAGAAAACCAGTAGGAACCCAGTCAGTCGTTTCTTATCTTTCAATCTGGGATCACAATGATGTCCATCTCTGCTTCTCGTTGTACCTCTATTTCATGTTTCTCTTTGCAGACTGCCTTTTTCTGCTTCTCTCTGCCTGATAGCAACCATTCAACACCCAAGTTCAAATGTTCTCAGTTCCAGGTGCACACAGGACCTCACTCTTCCTGAATCACAGCCCCAGGTTCCAAGGAGAAGGGATGTGATTGGCCCAGCTGGAGTCAAGTATCCATTCCTGATCCAATCCAATCCACTTGTGGGCCCAGACACTGACATGTACTGGGAATCCGTCCCCTTGAGTACATAGAGCAAGGCAAGGGGAACTCTCAGGCAAAGGGGTTCCTGGGGGCACACCAGTGATACGCCAAAATATCTATAGCACATCAGTGCCCGGCAGGGACATACAGCCCCTTTTTACCCTGCTACCGTTGTTCTGTCCCCTTAAACTTTGTTAACCTCAAAGTTGTTAAAAGGGACCATACACTGGTCCTTTATTTGTTGCTTTTCTAGTTCTAACCAGCTTTTTCACTGCTGTGACTAAAAGATCTGACCAGAACAGTAGTAGAGGAGGAAAAGTTTATTTGAGGCCCCAAGGTTTCATAGATTTCAATCCATAGACAGCTGGCTTCATTCCTCAGAGCTCAAGGTGAGGTTGAAAATCATGGTAGAAGAGTATGGTGGAGGGAAGCAGCTCACATGATGATCAGGAAGCTGAGAGAGAGGGGGAAAGGGGGAGAGAGGGGGAGGGGGAGATGGCTGCCTGCAGTGCTCTGGGAGGGGGAGAGGGAAGGGAGGGGGAGAGGGAGGGGGAGGGAGGGGGGAGGAGAGGGGGAAGAGGAGAGGAGGGGTAGGGAGAAGGGAGAGGGGGGAAGGGGAGGGGGGAAGGGGAGGGGGGAAGGAGGGGGAGGGGGAGATGGCTGCCTGCAGTGCTCTGGGAGGGGGAGAGGTAGGGGAGGGGGAGAGGTAGGGGAGGGGGAGAGGGAGGGGAGGGGGAGAGGGAGGGGGAGGAAGGGGAGGGGGGAGGGGGAGAGGGAGGGGGAGGGAGGGGAGGGGGAGAGAGAAGGAGAGGGAGAGACTCTATTCTCCAGACATAAAATTTAGACCCCATAGCCACTCCCCCAGTGAACCACTTCCTCCAACCACAGCTCACCCACCTCCAGTTACCACTCAGTTAATCCCACCAGGGATTAATTTGCTGATTCGGTTAAGGCATAACCCAGTCATTTCTCCTCTAAACCTTCTTGCTATTGTCTCACATATGAGCTTTTGGGGGACACCTCACATCCAAACCATAACAGTACTATTTGTTATTAGGACTTTCAAATCAATCCTAAAATTCATTTTCCAGAATAGATTTTTTTTCTTCTTTCCAGATACCTGAACAGGGGTCTCCAATCCCTTAAATCCTAATTACTTACTGTTTTTTGGCTACCATGACCAAAAGACCTGACAAGGACAATGAGAGGAGAAAATGTTATTTGGGGATCATGGTTTCAGAGGTCTCAGTCCATAGATGGCTGCCTGCAGTGCTCTGGGCCCAAGGTGAGGCAGCACATCATGGGCAGGGTGGGGGGGTAGGGGAAAGAGGCTGGGTACATGGCAACAATGAAGCAGAGAGACTACTTCCCTCACCATGGATAAAGTAGAACCCCCAAGAGCATGGGCCATTGATCCACCTTCTCCAGCCACACCCTGTCTGCCCACAGTTACCACCTAGTTAATCCCTCTCAGGGGATTAATGCCTTGAATAGGTTAAGGCTCTCATAACCCAATCATTTCACCTCTGAACTTTATTATTTCATTGCCTCACACAGGAGATTTTGGGGGATACATGACATCCAAACCATAAATACTGAGAACTGAGGGAATGGTCCTGTGGCCATTTTAAGGTTAAGATATAATCACACCAATAATAATAACAGTGGGGAGAGGAAGGGTGAAGATGGAGAGGAAATGGTCAGGGAAAGGAAGGAGCTAGCATTTATTGAACACTTACAACTGCTAGGCATTGTTGTAAGTAAGCATCTTAAGGCACTCAGTGGCCAATCCCTTCCGCAAGCAATTTAGAGACACTGGTAGCTATAATTGTATTATCCACCCACGTTCAGGATTGCTTCTCTCCCCTAGAAGTCTCTGCAAGTGCTTAGTTTGATTGCACAAAATATACTGATTATTTTCATTTACACAAATAGCTTTCATTTATACCTAATCACCCTGTAGCACAAAGATGATTACGTGTTGATTAACTTTGCCTTAAGATTAATTTCAACATTAAACTGTGCCCATTATTTCAGGCTTCTTAGTGTGTTGTGTGTACAGAATTGATTGTCTACTCAAACTTAAAAATAATTAGAAGAAACATTATATCCTGGAATCCTGGGTTAGAATACAGATGACTCCCAAATCCTTCCCAAAGGAGGACAGGATAATTGAATATTCCGAACAATTGATCTTCAGATATCTAAATATCCTTTTGGAGTGGAAAGGATCTTTGAGTCATGGAAGCATACAATATGGTCTGATTGCATTTTTTAAAGTGCTAAATAGAGGGCTGGGCAGCAACAGGCTATAGAGGAATGCTGGCAATCAAGTTCAATGCCATGGCCAGCCTGTACCCAACTATTGCTGGCTCCACTAACTCAGGAAAGTGGGGATGTGGGATTGTGTACAGGGAACTAACATTTGTTGGATATGTACTGTTATACAAACTGGTACTGCCAGATACTTAGTAATAGAAGCGGCAGTGATGATAACAATAATGCAGAAACCAGATAGCATCTATTAAGCCCTTTTCGTATGCGGTGCATTATCATATTTAATCTCCAAAATAACCCTAAAGGATTGGTGCTGATATCATCCTCAGCCAACAGAAGAGGAAGCCAAAGCTCTGAGATGTTCATTAACGAGAGGAAGGCCACGTTGATAAATCACAGGTGGCCTAAATCCAGGTCCGTTGGGTGACAAAACTCCAGTTCATTCCAGTTCTTCTAGGTTTTTTTTTCTCCAAGGTTAAATGGTCCCCAACCTCTCAGAATTTCAGTTTCCTCATTTGTAAAGCTTTATAGTGATATTTTACTTAAAACACAAGGTCTTTATGTGGCTTAATGGGATCACACAGCTGACACAGCATATATTATAAAACACTAGCAAATATGAATTTATTAGACACTTAGAAAATGTATCCATTTTCCTTGAGAAAAATAGACTTTCTTTCTTTCCCTTCCCTTCCCTAATTTTCTCCCTCTCCTCTTTCTTTCCCCCCACTCTTCTCCCTTTCATCCCTTCTACTCTTTTATTCCCCTTTCCCAATGTCTGCTTTCTTTTCATTCTGAACCCAGCCCACCCTTGCCTAGTTTGGGAAGGAATTAACCACAGAGCCCAGAAGAGTGTGCATTTTAATTAGTCATCTATGAGTCACTGGAAAATGGCTTTGTTGTTCTGAAGGCAAGAGACCTGGAACTTTCTCATACAGAGCTGGCTGCACACTCAGCAGGGGCTCAGGGCATAGTTGTTAAAAGATGGATGATACCCTTGCTCCAGGTAGGAAACTCTCTGAATAAATAGGAGCAATGTCTTTTTATAGGATCATCTTCATTCTGTGTCTGGGGCACCAACCTGGGAATCTTGTACAAAGAAACTGAACATCTGCCTTTGGTGGGTTGGGTTGAGTCACAACTGTGACACTGTTTTGCTCTGTAACCTTGGGGAAGTTATTTACCCTCTCTGAGCCTCAATTTTCTCATCTATAAAAAAGATAAAGTGAGCCTGGCATGGTAGCGAATGCTCACTGCTGGTAATCCCTGCAGCTGGGGAGGCTGAGGCAGGAGGATCATGAGTTCAAAGCCAGCCTCAGCAACTTAGTGAGGCCCTAAGCAACTCAGTGAGACCCTATTTCTAAATAAAATACAAAATAGGGCTGGGGATATGGCTCAGTGAGTTCAATCCCTAGTATCCCACCCCGCCAAAAAAGATATAGTGACCATGTGCAGTAGCTCATGCCTATAGCTGTAATCCCAGCTACACAGAAGCCTGGGGCAGGAAGATCACAAGTTCAAGGCCAGCCATAGTAATTTAGCAAAACTCCATCTCAAGAGAAAAAATAAAAGTGACTGGGGATGAAGCTCAGTCAGTGGTACAGCACCCTGGATTCAACCCCCAGTACTCCAAAAAAAAAAAAAAAAAAAAAAGAGGAGGGATAATGATAACTATGTGTTAGAAATGGGAGTTTTAAACGAGATAACGGGTACTTCATAAAGAAAATGTGATTAATCACAGATACTAGTTGTGATTATAATCATAATTATGCATTTTTCCCATAATAGGGAGAGAGCAGGGGCAAAAGCCAGACCTCTCAACAGAAGGATTTATAGAGAACACACCAGTTTTCTTCTAGGAGGTTCACTCATAGATAGTCCTTTTAGAATTTTCATTATTGAGAAAAACAAGCACAGATGTCACTTACCAGAGCACACAGAGTCACACCTGCCTCTGAGACACTCAGTGATGATGGGGGGCAGCTGGGAAAAGTTCACAAGACTAGGTTCTGGGGAACAGGGGCCATTTCCCTGAGGGCTACTCCCAAGGGCTAACTGAAGAGTGGAGAGGCAAACGTCTCGTGTAGGGAGTCTGCCATCACCTCAGAGTCCTCATCCCTCCCAGAAGCTGTGACCTTTATGAACTGTCCTCCTCCACCTCCACCCCCAGCTGTCCAGTCCAAGTCCTGTTAACCTGACTGTGAGGGGCAGGAATGCTGGCAGGAGGAAGATCCTCGGTAAGGTTTTCCCTGGACACCCCTTCCCCTCAGCATCAGGGCAGGCTCAGATTTCAAACCTCCCCAGGTACAGGTGTGAAACACCCAGACTGGGATGGGGTTCCCCAACATGCACTGAGCTTCATTTTGGAAGACTGGGAGCCACATTCAAATTATAATGCAAAAATGCTAAATAACTATGGGCAAGTCACTTAATATCTCTGAGTCTCAGCTTCCTCCTTTATCAAATGGAGATATTCGGATTTCCCCCCGACTTCCTCACGCTGATAATATGAAAATCACGTTTACAAGCAATAACAATGAAAACAAAGATGCTATTTAAATGTTTCATTTTAGGAGAGCACTGAAACAGTTAACAGCAATAAGCTAGATGTATATGTGGCAATATGGTTGGATTTTAAGAGCATGGTCTTGAATAGAAAATTCAAGCAACACAATGAGCTATAAAACATAATACTATTCATGTAAATTAAAAATGTGTTCTCACAAGGCAATCATACATGCTTCTTAAAAAAGATCCAACATTAAGTAAATCAGAATAGAAATGGGACTAAGGATGGAAAATAAAATGAAGAAATGAATGAATAGTGACAGGGACCTTCATGGACCAATGGTTACAGCGTGACATGAGCTGAGGGGAAGCTTCATCCAACCCTGTGTACTTGAGATCCAAGAAAAAAAAATGTTTATTATTATAAAGCATCAGTTTTGTGAAGTAAGAGATCGTTGACAATTCTCTCTTCTGGAATGTTCGATTATTTATTCATTCAATAAGCATTGCTTAACATCTACAACAGCCAGACTTCACCAAGTACTGAGATTCTACAGCTTGAAGCAAATGTCCTGCCCTCACACTCTTTTGATTATAGACAAGGAAACAAATGACCACAATATGGTAGGTAGTATCTGACTGAGGTTCAGACAAAGGCACCTCAAGGAGAGGCACCACCCCAGCCTGAGGGAGGAGGGGGATAGATGCTCAAGCTGTGCCAGAGCAGAGGAAGAGTCAGTCTGGTGAAGAAGGTGGGGACAGAAATACCAGGCCTAGGACTGGGGCTGTGTGGCTCAGTGGTGGAGCGCTTGCCTAACACATGTGGGCACTGGGTTTGATCCTCAGCACCACATTAAATAAATAAATAAATAAATAAATAAGTTATGAAGAAGGAGGAGGAGGAGGAGGAGGGGGTGGGGATGCCAGGCTTAGGAAACCACAAGTTCAGTGGCACTGAGACCAAAAGGAAAGAGTGGCTCAGAAAAGGCCCACATGGCATAGCAGGACCAGAGACACAGTCACACTGAAGGACCCTGGGGACCAACAAGAGGAGTTCAGGTTTTCCCTGAAGGCAAGGAAGCTGATGTGGCTTGACTGGGAGAAGGTCACAGATGTGTGTCGCAGATGTGTGTCAATCCAAGTCCAGTCCTGGGCACAGGGTGGAGAACAGATTAAGGGAGGGACACTTGAGGGTGAGGAGCCCATTTAGGAGGCTGTATAAACCCTGGGGACCTGAATGGAGGTAATAGCTTTGGAAATGCAGAGAAGAAAGCAAGATCCTAAGAAAGTAAGAGAGAGAATTCAGGAGTATGTTGATAGATGTCTGACTAGATGTGGGGCAGAGCAAGAGAGAACCACAGATAATGTCTGGATTCCTGACTCAAAAACCAAGGTGTAGCAGTATGGAGATTCCTCAGAAAACCTGGAATGGAACCACCATTTGACCCAGCTATCCCACTCCTCAGCATGTATCTAAAGGACCTAAAATCAGCATACTGGAGTGACGCAGCCACATCAATGTTTATAGCAGCTTAATTCATAATAGCTAAGCTATGGAACCAACTGAGGTGCCTGTCAACAGATGAATGGATAAAGAAAATATGGTATATATGCCCAATGGGATATTATTCTGCCATAAAGAACAATGAAACTATGGCATTTGCCAGTAAATGGATGGAACTGGAAACTATCACAGTAAGTGAAATAAATCAATCCCATTAAACCAAAGTCTGAATATTTTCTCTGCTAGAAGATGCTAACACACAATAAGGGGATGGGGGGAGGAAAAATAGAAATTCACTGGATTAGACAAGGGGGAACAAAGGGAAGGGAGCGGGAATGGGAACAGGAATGACAATAGAATGAATTGGACAGAAGTTTCCTATGTTCATATATGAATACACGTAACTCCACATCATGTATGACCACAAAGATGAAGAGTTATACTCCATGTATGTACGATATTCCAAATATATCCTACTATTATGTATAATTAAGAAGAAAGAAAAAAAAAGCGTGGTTCTAGCCATTCTCCAGAATAAGAAATCCAGGAGGAAGGACAGCTGCAGATAAGACACTGAGCTCAGTTTGGAGAGAAGGGGTCTGGGGGGCTGGGTGGGTGGTTGTATGCACACACACAACTTGGAAGAGGGTACTGGGTTGGAAATAATGCAAAGTCATGGAGGAGACGACATCAGGGATAACTGAGAGCACAAAGAGAAGAGGGCCAAGGATGGGCCATCCAGTTAAGAGACAAATGGAGAAATTGAAACACGTGGAAAGAACTAAATAAGAAACCAGAGAACAAATGAGGGGGACACTGCACTATGCACCTGTTGTCCCAGTTACTCAAGAGGCTAAGGCAAGAAGATTGCTTGAGCCCATGAGTTTGGTGCCAACCCGGGCAATGGAGTGAGACCCCATCTCTTAAAATAAAGAAAAAGAGATGAGTCATGGAAATCAGAGACAGGTTTCAAGGAGATAGCAGGGATCAACGAATAATGCAAGACTGAGATGAGATGCATGGAGATACAGGACCTACAGAATCCAGAGGAAGGGTGGGAATGCCTGTCTTTGTCTCCTCTGACGCTGTTTTTTGTAACCAAGCATTTGGGAAATGTTGAGTTGCCAGAAGCTCAATGTTATACTATCTGACAAGTACATGGAGTTCAGCTCCTCCCTGTTACCAGTTGGGGGCAGACCCATATTCTCTAATAGGCTGAGCTAGAGATGGGCTGTCAGCCACCTGTGGAAGGGGAACCTGGCTAGCATTCATGCTTGGCTGGCAGGAGAACCTCTCGCATATAATACCTGTCCTCAATGCAGATAGCCTTGGCATTTAGGGCATTCCAACTTTAAATCCATATCCTCCTCCTTGCCCGAGAGCAGAAAAACAATTCATTCCCTCTTTTTAAAATTCTAGCAACCCTTCAAATCCATCTCAAAAGCACCCATCAAGCCTCCCTCACTCCCTCCATACCTGCTCTTCTTCCTCCTCCAATTTCTCCACCCATCTCTTAACTGGATGGCCCACCCCTGGCTCTCTTCTCTTTGTGTCCAGCCTCCTCCCTGTCTCCCTGTCCAACCTTCCTGGCCCATATTCACTGCAGGGGCAGGGGATTAATCAAGGCTGAGCAGAAAAGGTGAGTACAGAGAGTGATTCATAGGACATACAGAGGTGGACAGATGGATTCCCAAACCCCCTCACCTACTTCAGATATAATGCCTCAGTCTCACCAGATCAGACTCCCTAAGACTTCAGGTCTGTTCTCCAGAGGAACTTGTCACTTTTGTCTTTACAAAATGTGCCTTTAGTCAGACCTGGTGGCACACACCTGTAATCCCAGCTATTTAGGGGACTGAGCAGGAAAAACTGAAGTCCAAGGCCAGCCTGAGCAACTTGGCAATACCCTGCCTTAAAAAAAAAATGAAGGGTTGGGTGTGTAGCTTAGTGGTAGGGAGCCCTGGGTTCTATTCTCAGTACCAAAAAAAAGAAATATATATATATATATATATATATATATATATATATATATATATACACATACACACACACACACACACACACATTCTTTTTCTGAAAATAAAATATATATATTTAAATATATACTCAGCCTCCTGAGTAATTGGGACGACAGGTGCAGAGAGCAGTGTCCAGTTCATTTATTCCCTGGTTTCTTCTTTAGTTCTTTCCACAGGTTCCAATTTCTCCATCCATCTCTTAGGGCCCACCCTTGGCCCATCTCTTTGTGCTCTCAGTTATACCTAAGGTCATCTCCTCCTTTGCATTGCAGTGTTCCCTATATATATTTTAGAAAGGATCATTCCAAGGCACCGAAATACCCAGAAATGATATCCTTTTTTTTTTTTTTAACATTTGTTCAGGCCTTTCCCCATACCCAGAAAATGCCTGAGCATATTCACCAGATTTTCAATATCTAAAGAGATTAAGGATCCTTGGGCTGGGGTTGTAGTTCAGTGGTAGAGCACTCACCTAGCATGTGCGATCCTCAGCACCACATAAAAATAAATAAATAAATAAATAAAGATATTGTGTCCAACTACAACTATAAAATAAAATTTTTTTAAAAAAAAATCCTTGTTCCCAGACAAAAATCATGGCCCACAGGCCAAAGGTGGCCCTCAGAGGTTGTTGGTTTGGACCTCACAGTGTTTGGGGAATTTCTGCCAACATATAAAAGTCAGAGGATTTCACACAGAATTTTGGAGTTCTGGCTTTTAAAAAATTTTGGGAAATGAGGCATCTCTGAGTCTACATTCCCTGGTGGCAAGAATTGGCCAGCTCAGAGTAGCAGCTGCCCCTCAGATGGGGCATGATCTGCATCATCCCCGCTGGGAGCCAATCACTCCTTGATGTTTCTGCCTTCCCTGCCCCAGTTTAGGGCCTTTGTTTTAGATTTTTATAAACCTTTCTCTTTCAGCAGTTGGTTTTCAGTCTTCAAGACCCTGCTCTCCAAGGGTAGTAACTCTCCCCACCTGTGGTCTGCAGAGCCTAGTGCATATTCCTGCCCTTTGACCTGGTGGGTGGGGAGCTCTTCCTTCAGTCCTGTGGTGGCTCCACCCTCATCCCTGATTGGCCAACAGACAGGTGGGTAGAAGCTGCTTCCTTCCGGGCTGAATCCTCCTGGCCAAGAACTTCACTTCCCTCTAGAGGTGAGAATCTTCATCAGTAACAAAGATAATACTTTGTCTCCACCAGTCTGAACATTGTCTCTTTTCTCTTTAGACACTTGCTCACCACTAGCTGTGTGACTTCAGCCAAGCCACTTAATCTCTCTTCTTCCTCAGTTCCCTAGGCTGTAGAAAGAGAAGGATGATGTGAGTGTCACCCTCATAACACTGTCACAAAGGTAAAAAACCAGTTTTAAAGGTTTAGCCTAATATCCAGAACTCCATAACCACCATCTATTACGATTGCTGACCTCAAGTGATTTAAAAATTAAACCAAAACAAGGAAACCAAAAGCAAAATAGAGAAATGCAGATTTTTCTCTGCCTGGAGTCTGGTTAGTTCAGCAGTCCCCTTCCTCCCTTCCATAGCCTCTGAAATGGCTCCAGGAAAGTCCCAGGGGTCCTCTGACCAATAAAGCCACTTTCCTAGCTGTTTGGACAGCCCTCCACCAGCCCCATGCTGCAGCCAGACACCTGAGAGTCCCCTTAACGCCTCTCTCCCTCTGCATGCAGCCATCAGGTCCCTAAAGGCCTGGCAGGTACCCTAAACGCCTCCCACCTCTCCCCTTTCCTTGCCCCACTGTGACTAACCTTGCCATGTGGATTTTTCCTTTCATCCATGAAATTCAATAGTTCACAGATTAAAATTCAAATATCTAGTTGAATATTTATCAATACCTTCTGGGTGTGGAGGAGCACTGCTGTAGTTACTACAGTCAGCAGTGAGCAAGAGACGTCCCTCAGGGAGCCTCCATTCTACTGGAAGGAGACAGAAAATAAATAAAGATGTGGTGTGGTGGGTAGAGAAAAATAAAACATGGAAGTAGCCTGGGGAGTAGAGGGTATGGACTATTTCAAATAAAATTGTTAGGAACATTTCATTGAAAAGGAGACATTCAGGGCTGGAGTTGTGGCTCAGAGGTAGAGCGCTGGCCTAGCATGCATGAGGCACTGGGCTGGATCCTCAGCACCACATAAGAGTAAAGAATAAAGACACTGTGTCCCCCTATAGCTAAAAAATAAATATTTTTTTATATTTATTTTTCAGTTTTTAGGTGGAGCTGAGGATCGAACCCAGCGCCCAGCGCATGCCAGGCGAGCGCATTACCACTTGAGCCACATCCCCAGCCCCCAAATAAATATTTTTTAAAAAGAAAAGAAAAGGAGACATTAAGGCTGGAAGGAGGTGAAGGAATAACCATGTGAGTAGCTGGAAAGGCCCTGAGGTTGGTATGACAGGCACGGTCAAGGGTTGGTGTGGCTGAGCTAGGAAGGCCAGGTGGGAGACAAAGTCATAGAGTTGATGGGTCAGCCCATGTGCCACCTGGAGGGTCACTGTCATGGCCTTTGGCCCTTACTCTGAGTGCAAGGAGAACATGACTGAGACATCCCACTTCCCACTTGCAACCTGTTGAGGCTTCCTATCTAGCCTCCCTGAGGCAGCTGCCCTGCCTGCTAGTGTCACCAGATTCAGCTCTTTACAACTTCCATTATTCAGACCTTCAACAGGATGCCAGAAACTGTGCATCTCTCTACCAGAGTTTACAAGCTTGTGATTGGATCTGAGGCTAACTTTTCTACTGCTGCTACCCCAGCAACACCCCCACCTCAGTAATGTGCAAAGGACCCTCACTCCCAGGGTCAACTACGGCCTCTCCAAAGGTATACAGCGATATCCCCTCTCCCTCCCTTCTCTCTAGCTGTTCAGGAGCTCTGCTAACCACCCTGGAGGTGGGAGGAGACATGGCCAGCCAGGAGCTTCCCATTGGGGGCAAATCTCACTGTCCATCCATTCATCCATCTGCCTTAGAAAGCAGGACAATGTCTTTTATTTGTCTCAGTATGGCTATTGTTCAGCAGCTCCTTGTATGTAATAGAAACTCAATTAAACGTCAGTTTAAAAAAGAACAAGTTTTTTTCTTTCCCTCTTGACACTGAAGCCATTAAGTTAGCATTTCTGCTCTCAAGCACTTGCATGCACTTGGGTTGCTGTACTCATCACAGCCCATTCTTTATTGGTTCTGAATGTATATGTGTTCGATCCCCACTTAACCCTTGACCCGGTCACAAACTAACTAACCATGGATTTTTTTTTTCCTTGAGACAGGGTCTCACTAAGTTGCTTAGGACCTTTCTAAGTTGCTGAGGCTGGCTTTGAAGTTGAGATCCTCTTGTCTCAGCCTCCCATGTTACAGGCATGTGCCACCATGCCTGGCTGGAATTCATTTTTATATCCACACTTCCTAGAAGGGTGCCTGTCATAGGGAGAGTCTTATAAAACTAAGAGTAAAGACTTTGGGATTAGTCTGGCATTTCTGTCCTGGCTTCCTGCCCTGTGTGGCATTGGCCAACCATTTTACCTCTAAGCTTGGTTCTCCTTCCTTGCAAAATAGAGATGGCAACGGTGATGCCTATGTCATAGTGCTATTGAAGAAGTCAAATGAGCCACTGCATGGGGTTTGCCACTGATTAAGGGCTCCACAAAGGTAGCTGTTGTCGTTGGAGGCACTGTGCAGTATTTCTCAAACTTGTGTAGAGCCCAGTACCTTCTAAGGAGGAAATTTTTCACAAGATGTCTGAGAACACATATACAAAAACCCTGACTTAAAACCAAGTTTTTGTCTTGCCGGGCACAGTGATGCACACCTGTAATGCCAGTGGCTCAGGAGACTGAGGCAGGAGGATCGAGAGTTCAAAGCCAGCCTCAGCAACTTAGCAAGGTTCTGAACAACTCAGTGAGACCCTGTCTCTAGATAAAATATTTTTTAAAAAGGCTAAGGGAGGGGAGTGAGGGGAAGGGTTGGGTGGTGGGAATGGGAAGGATAGTAGAGACAGACATGTTTACCCTATATATGTGTGTGATTACACTGCTGGTGTGACTCAGCACCATGTACAGCCAGAGGAATGAGAAGTTATGCCCATTTGTGTACAATATGTCAACATGCATTTTACTGTTATGCATAACTAATTAGAACAAATATAAATAAATTAATTAAATAGGTCTGAGGATGTAGCTCTGTGGTTAAGGAACCTTGGGTCCAATCCCCAGTACCAAAAAAAAAAAAAAAGGCATACACAGGCCCTGGATTCAATCCCCAGCACCAATCAATCAATCAATGGAGATAAATAAATAAATGGTATGAGAACTTTTGGTAAAGCATATTTAGGTAATGAAAAATCAAAACTCAAGCAATTCTTGGACAACTTGCAGAGCCTAAGATGGAGTCTTCAGGTCCCACTCTGAGAAGCTTCTGACTTGGGGCAGAATCACAGGGAGAGGAAGGCGGGAGGCCCCTTCCCTTGGCAGTGTGGTTTCCTTCCAGAGGACATTCTTCTTGGTGGTCTGCAGAGACCAGAGCCTTTTGTTCTGCCCACGGGGGCAGGAGGGAGTGCTTATGAGGAGGAGACAAAAGGCCAATGGTTTGTCCCTGGCAAGTCTGGCCTGGTGTGGGTCCAGGCCGCGGGTGTGCTCTGTGCTTGTCCTCCCCACCCGCCCCCAGCCCTGGAGCCAGCAGTGCTTTGCACAAGGCTGAGGGGAGCCGGACTGTGGCAAGAGCAGGGCTCTGGGGCAGAGGCAGGAAGAAGTTCAGGGAAAACAAAGTAACTCAGAAATGTTACTTGTCTAGCAGAGGAGAAATCACCAGGGCAGAGAGCTGGATACTAAATATAGAAGTCTCTGCCCCTGCTTCTTCCCTGGCCAGACCCACAGCATCAAAGGAAGCCCTGCAGGAGCTGAGGACCCTTGGAGTCTGCTGCACAGATGGTCTCTAAATGCCATTCTCAGCCCAGCCTCCCCACTCTCCCTGCTTCTCTTCTCCAGCAGAAGCCAGTTTCTGGGAGTCACCCTGGCCACAGTCTCAGAGTGGAAACATCTAGAGATTTTCCAACGCGGGTTTTAAAGAGATCTGGAGAGCGCCCTCCCTAACAGCTGCATATGGCAGCTTTCCCCACATAGTTATCGGGCCAAGGCCTCAGTAGTAAACAGATCAACCGCTCGCCATTCCCCTTCCCTAAAACCTAAACACGAGTCTAAATGATCATGACAGCAGCTAGCAGCCTCATTCTGCAAAAGCAAAGGGAGATCACTGACATGCAGAATTCATCTGGGAGACAGCCTCTGCCACCCTGGAGGAGGGCTTCCTCCCAAGTCTGCTCTTCTCCCAGACTCTTCTTCCAGCTTGGAATGTCATTTTTCTTCCCCCAGGAGACTTTGGAAAGAGTGAAATGACATTAAAACAAGCCCAGCACCCTACAACGTTCCCAGTGGCAACTCTGCCGAGGCGCACAGAGCTGTTGTCCTGCAGAGATGGAACGTGGAAGGTTCCTGGGAGCTGTCCCCTGGCAGGGCTGTCAGCTCGCCCACGACAGCACTGGTGGAGGCAGAACCCCAGGGACAAGGGACCCCCAGGAAAGGTTTTGGATTAGTGGAAGCACCAGCAGTGTTCTAAATCACCACAGCACACAACAATCTAAAGGGAAGAGTTGACTGTTGATCCACTGAACCCAAAGAACCAAGCAGAACCCCTGCTCCCTCAATCATCCCCCCCCATTCCCCTCATCCCCAGCCTGGGCTTCCTTTGCCACTCTAAATAGGAAGGGCCTGTCAAAGATTTAATAAGTTCGACTTCTAGGAACTTACCCCAAGAAAATAATCTGTTTGCTTTTGTCTGAAATTCATGTGTCCTCACCAGGCATGGTGGCACACCCCTATAACCCCAACCGCTCAGGAGGCTGAGGCAGGAGGATTGAAAGTTCAAAGCCACCCTCAGCAACTTAGCCAGGCCCTAAGCAACTCAGGCCCTAAGAAACCTGTCTCTAATAAAATATTTTTAAAGGGCTGGGGATATGGCTTGGTGGCAAAGCACCCTGGGTTCAGTCCCTGGTACCAAAAAAAAAAAAAAAAAGGGGGGGGAAATCATGTGTTCTCTTTGGAATGCTCTTTGTAATAAACATAAATGACCTAACAGTAAGGCATTGATTAATGGATGGGATCTTTGTACAGTGGAATATATCCAGCCATCAAAAATCTTTTGAAGAAAAAAACAAGAATGTCCAGGCATGGTAGTACACACCAGTAATCCCGGTGATTTGGGAAGCTGAGGCAGGAGGATTACAAGGTAGAGACCAGCCTCAGCAACACAGCAAGACCTTGTCTCAAAATAAATAATAAAGAAAGGGCTGAGGGTGTATCTCAGTGGTAAAGCACCCTGGGTTCAATCCCCAGTACCAAAAAAAGAAAGAAAAAGAAGAAAGAAGGATATGAGAAAAATTCTCATGCTATATTAGGAATCTTTAAAAAGCATTTTCCAAAACATTATTTGAGTATATTTTCAATAACAGACAGAACAAAAGTATAAATAAAAATGACTGAAAAGATATATTTTTTGTGGTGGGAGTATGGATGATGTTTTTCTTTGTATCTTTTAAATTTCCCACAATTAACATATATTACTTTTTTTTTGCAGGGGGGGGGGGATTGCCAGGGATTGAACTCAGGGGCACTCGACCACCAAGCCACATCCCCAGCCCTATTTTGTATTTTATTTAGAGACAGGGTCTCACTGAGTTGCTCAGCACCTCACTCTTGCTGAGGCTGGCTTTGAACTCACAATCCTCCAGCCTCAGTCTCTGGAGCCACTGGGATTATAGGCATGCGCTGCTGAGCCCGGTTAACCTGTATTACTTTTTAAATCCGGGTATTAAAAAACAATAAATTGTCTGTCTTCCTAAAATATATGAGGAAAATTCTCATGCTACATTAGGAATCTTTAAAAAGCATTTTCTAAAACATTATTTGGGTGTATTTTCAATGACAGAACAAAAGTATAAACAAACACTTTTATTCTTACTAAATCTCTCTCCCCAATTTTTTATCACCTTGCCCCTAAGAAAAAGCCAGAGTTGGCAAAGGACAGATGAATACAGGGCAGAGCCACTGGCAAAGAAAGTGCCATTAGTAGACCCAACTACATAATTTCAAGCAGGCAATTTGGTGCCCACCTGTAATTCCAGCTACTCTGAAGGCTGAAGTAGGAGGATCACAAGCCCAAGGCCAGCCTCAGCAACTTAACAAGACTCTGTCTCAAAATAAGTTTATTTTTAAAAAGGGCCAGGGGTGTAGTTCGTTGTCAAGTGTTTGCCTAGCATGCGCAGGGCCCTTAGTTCAACCCTCAACATCAAAGGCAAAACCAAAAAGGAATTTCAGGACAGCGACAGAAAAACATCAAACCAGCTGTGGAACCTGAGGGTCCTGTGTGACAGCCAGGGTCACACACCCAGGAAACCAGCCCTGGTCAGGATACCCGGCTGAGGGCCTGTAAAGGGCACCACACCTAGAGGTGTCAGAGGGAAGTCTCCCCCCTCCCCCGTGCCTCCTCACCTGTCACTGAGTAGATCTGCACTCTTGTGTGTCCCATGTCCCAGCCATCAACCTTGGGAACAGGACCACACTCTCATATATATGCAAATCAGAGCCAGCCAAGATTACTTAAACCCTGAATCATAACCTCTTATTTTTTTTTAAGGTGGCTGCTTATTTATCTATTTTAAGAATACCAGAAAGATGTCCAGCCACCTGACAGTCTTTAACTGAGAACAGAATGTAGGTGGGGGTGGAGAGACCCTGTTTCTGGTTATTTTCCCTTCAGAATGATCAGGAGCCCTGACTTGCAGAGTATCATGGTCTTTCCCTGGTCCGATGCCCATTTTTTTTGCCAGTCCTTTTTTCTTTCTAAGGGCAGAGAGGAAATTCATTAACAAATTCACTACAGAGCATTATTCATTTTGCTTTTCTCACTCAGAGGTTTTTAATATCAGGAGTTACAGTAAATCACCCCTGAGTTGTGCCCACATGAATGGTAGAGCCATCTAACAAGGTCCACAGGGCAGCCTGGCTGCTAATAACCAAGCACAGGCAGGGGCAGAGGGAGCCTGTTTGTTCCCCTTATCTGAGGGGGAGCAAGCTCATTACCTAACCCTTGGATTAAATTATGTGCAAAGCAAATTTCTCCCTCTGCAACCAGTCCCAGCAGCTGCCTGCCACAGAAATGCAAACAGCAGATTCAGACCACAGCCAGCCACCTGCTTGGGCCAGAGCTGGTGAAAAATGGATGGGGATTAGTTCAAGCAGGAACATCCACACTGAACTTCTTCCCCTCACCTGAGGCCAGGTTGCAGGGGGAGAGGGGGCAGAAGCTCAGTTCTACCCTCCCCCAGAAAAATCCTTCTCATTTCCTAAATGCAGCCATGTGGTGTTTGCCTAATGGCCGGCCCTTCGGATACCTTTGAACCTTTTCCCTCTGGACCTTTCTTCTTTCTACCTTGCAAAAAGCTGAAACAAAATTTGCATGTGGAAAAATATTGCAAAGGGCATCTATTTCCACCCCTCCCCTACTTCCAGGAGCAGGGAGCTCACTACCAGAAGGGAATACAGCAATCTTTGGCACACAGCTGATTTTCCTTCCTTCTGTGAAGTGGGATTCTGTCTGTATAATTTGTAGCCATTCAGCCTAGTTCTGCATTTGGAGCCAAATAAAATAAGTATTGTCCCGCTTCCTTACGAGGACTTTCTGGTGTTCAAAGACAGAGCTCTTATTTCCCAGAGGTTTTTCCTTAGCAGTGTTTTTCCGTGATGTTATGTCCTCCCCTTCTCAGGGAGCTTGGCATGAGACTTACCCTCTCAGAGGTTCAGCTTTCTTATTTGTGAAATGGAGGTAATAACCATCTACCTTCCAAGATTGCTGTCAGGATTAAAGAGAATGCATGCAAAGCATGTCACAAGAGCCTGACACATAGTAGGTGCAAAATGCTACTTCTCCAGCCTGACCAGGGCAGAGCAACTCAGGACTGTTTCCCCTCCTCCACACTAAGACTGTGCAATGCAGCCTAAGAAGTATTATCTTTCTGAGCAGTCACATCACATAATATCTACTTAAGAAATCTTCACACACACACACACAAAAAAGTGTTTTTTTTCTCAAACCTATAATGCAACTATAGGTGGTTGTGAACTGGGAAGGTGCCTATCTCGTATATGGGGCAAGAGCTCAGGAAAGGCTAGCGCTGTTGGTTGTTACCAGGGGACCATGATGGCCAGGAAGAGTTGATGGAATGAGGGACTGGCTGTGGGTCTGCTGCAGATGCAGTTGCCCCTCACTTCCCCTCAGTTTATTTCAGTCATCTCTCGTGGTTCCCTTCTGCTCCCCCTCCCCTGACTCTGAATTGCTCCCCATCTTCACCCTCAGCAGTTTTTTTTTAATTGAATTTAAGGGTGCTTAACCTTGGAGCCACATCCCCAGCCATTTTTCCTTTGTTTTTTTTTTTGTTTGTTTGTTTGTTTGTTTTTTAATTTTGAGACAAGCTCTCGCGAGGTTGCTTAGAACCTCCATAAATTACTGAGGATGGCTTTGAGCCTGCAGTCCTCCTGCCTTCAGCCTCCAGAGCCGCATCTGGGAGCTGGCAAAAATCAACAGGTGTCACCACACTGAGTGTCGGGGACACGGGGAAATCAGAAGACAGAGTGGGCTCTGTGGCAGTGTCCGGGAAAACTAATGGCAGACCCAGCTGGGGCACAGCAGTGTTTCCATGGCTAGGGGTCCCTAAAGTGACCCTCTCCTGGGACATGAGACATGGCCAGGCTGTTGCTCAGCACCGCCGCTCGCCCTGAGAAATGGCAGTGATGGAAGGCTCCAGCAGCAGGGAGGGGACGTGGCTGAAGCAACGATGGCTCAAGTGAGAGAACCAGGGCTGTGGTGTCACCCCGGGCAAGCTCAAAAGGAACATGGCAGTTTTTTAAAACTACACATATGTATTTGGACATGATCCCTTTTAGGTGAATCTTAAGAACACACCATGATACCAACAGGATTAAGTCTGAGTGGTAGTTCATGGTTGCTAATTATGTATTATTTTCTGTATACACAAAATATTTCATCATTAAAAATATGTTTTAAAAACCTTCCCTGTAGATGCTTATGTAATTTCAATTCTGAAGGAATTTTTAAAATGCTAACTTATCATGTTCACTTTCTTGGGAGATTAAATATTCTTTAAAATATGACCTTAATAGCTATGTAATAATCAATGTATAAGTGTGTGATAATTTTTAAGGGTTTTGTTTGTTTGGTTTTGGTTCTGATTGAACCCCAGGGTGTTTTACCATTGAGCTACATCCCCAGTCTTTTTTATTTTTTTTCTTTTTGGAGGGGGAATGGGATCTCACTAAGGTGCTAAGGCCGGTCTCCACTTGCAATTCTGCTGTCTCTGTTTCCCAAGTCTCTGGGATTACAGGCATGCACCACTGCACCCAGCTATAACTTATTTGTAGGCTCTATCTTTGTTGGCTGTTTCTGTTTTTCTCTACCAAACTAGTACTGCTCCAAAAATAAATCAATAAAGCCTTCCCTCAGCCCTGCTTCTTCCCTGCCCTCTCCCGTCCTGCCTGTGGGTCTGGTCAGCATTTCTGCAGGAGCAGCTGCTGTTTTTCTGCCCTTCTCCCTGCCTCGTGCCCCTGCTGCACGTTCCCTTCCGTCTCACCATAGCTCCCAGCCCTGACCTGGCTGAACGCTGGGGACTCCTGGCAGCCGCCTTCTTCTGGGACCTCTGTGGGATTTAGAGATGAGGACGTTTCCTAGTTCCACTCAGTCTCTCTTTCATGGCTCCTTTTCATTCTCCCAGCCCCTGATTCAGATGCTTCCTTGAACCTCACCTGTCCTTTCTCCCTCAACCAGCTCACCCACTGCCTTGTAGTCGCTACAACAAAAGGGACAAGAGCATGAGCTTTGGAGCCAAATGGCCTTTGGCACAATTTCCCACTCTGGATGGAGCCCCCATGAGGGGCAGTGATGTATGATCTTGGATAAATTTTGTGTCCCAACCTCAGTTTCCTCATTTAAAATGGGGATAACAACCACCCTAATCTGTAGGCTTGGTTAGGCAGGGTCCATACTGGTGACTCCACCCCTGTTACTTACTAATCATTCACACAGATTCAACATTTTTAGCTTCATCCAAATGAGTCCCTGCAGCAATATGCCCTGGTTGGGTTTTTTTTTTTTTTTTTTTTTTTTTTGGATTCAGTTTTTTGTTTGTTTGTTTCATTTTTATTATTTTGTTTTGCTTTGCTTTGCTTTGCTTTGCTTTAGTTCACGGGTTTGGGGTTGGTTTGGTTTGGCTTTTATCCTCTGCATTCATATTTACATTCTCAGAAAACTCACCAGGCTCTGTTCCCTGGCTCTGAGTGCGCCTGACTACTTCCTCCACTGTGTTGTGCTTGCCTCCTCCTGGAACACCCTCTCAGTCCCTCTTTCCTCTAAGAGCTACTTCTACCTTTGTGAAGCCTCTTCAACAGTCCCTCACTGGAGTGAGACATCTTTCTCCTTGGAATTCACAAAACACATGGTCCCTCTCTTGAGGCACTTACCTTAAACCACTAAGGTGGGCTTAGGGAGTGGAGAGAAACCTATTTTATCATCCTATCCTTCACCTCCTCCCCACCCCAAGGAGTCGTAAGCTCCTGAGGGTAGAAGCTCCCATCCCCTCCTCAGCCCCCAGCACAAAGCCTGGCTCTGATGAGATACCTGTTGGAGGGAGCAATCGTTTTGAGGCTTCAGACCACTGCACTAGTGCCATGTCCAGCGGGTAGAAGGGGCCCAGCAAACAGAGATGCTGTTCATTATTTCTGTGAGTGGAAGGGGCCAGAGGTGAGTGACCTGCAGAAGCTGTAGCTCAAGGCGATGGTGAATTCAGAGTATCCAGGTGTCACTGGACACAAAGTTGGCAAAAAAGGCTATTTCCAGATTTACAAAGAAACTGGGCGACAGAAACTGGGCTCTGGCTCCTGCCTGGGTCTGGCTCCCTGGCTGCTGGCCTTGGGATATTTCTATTCTCAGGAGAGGAGCAGCTGCTTCTTGGGGAGCACACACCTGTGAAAAGACATGGCATCAGGGCGCTCGTCCCCATGCCCATGGTGAATGGCCTGGGAAGAAGAGGACAGCCCCTGGGCAGTCAAAGACCCTCCTTTCTTCCTTTGTGCCTTCCAGCCTTTTCCTCTCCTGAGCCAGACCGCTAGTTATTGAAGTTGAAAAGAGAAAGTTACTGTCCTGGCTCTCTAGGGACTAGTTCCCCACAGAAAAGGTCAGTTTCAGTCTATTCTCTAGGGGAGAGGGGCCCAACAAGGACATACAGGGAGGCGAGAGTTCCTACCCTGGAGCTAGGAGAAACTTCTGGCAAGGTTGATAGATGCTCCCTGCAAAAGCCAGTTCAGTGATCATGCAGCAGTGACTGTGGGTATGGAGAGGAGTGTCCCTCGGGCTCAGAGTGTGGGCCATCCCCCACCCAGGCAGGGCTGGGGTAGCAGGTCCTCCTACCACACAGCACCTATGGCGCTGGAATGTGGTCACCTCTCCATCCCATTAGTCTCCAAGCTGAGAAGACAAGGCGGTGTCTGGGATGGGGTGGGGTTCAGATTTATTTTTCTATTTATTTATTTATTTATTTATTTATTTATTTATTTATTTATTTATTTATTTATTTTTCCTAGATGGGGTCTCACTCTGTTGCCGAGGCTGGCCTGGAACTCTGGGCTCCAGTGATCCTCCTTCTGCCTCTGGAGTAGCTGGGACTACGGGCACACGCCACTGCACCCAGCTTCAATGTCTTTCTTGTTTAATTCACTGTTGTGATTAAATTAAAAAAAAATAGCACACAGTAAACACGCCATTAATATTCATTAAGTTTTTAATTAATCAATTGTCTGTCCCAGTTGGCTTTGACTCTGAAGTGTTCCCACAGATTCTGCAGCTTACATGGGTTCCATTCAGACTTCAGTGTCTCTCAATGGCCAGCCCTGACCCTAACCCTTGTCTTGCCCCCTGATTTTCCTTCTGCTCCATGAACTAAGCTCTTAGGTCTTGCTCTGCCCTGTCATGCTGGTTTTTTTTTTTGTTTTTTTTTTTTATTGTGAGATAGGGTCTTGCTAAGTTGCTTAGGCTGGCCTTGAACTTGTGATCCTCCTGTCTCAGCCTCCCAAGTAACTGGGATTGTCAGCATGAGCCACTACACCGGGCTTATCATAGTGTTTTGACTATGCACCCTGAATGCCATTTCTGGATTTGTATTTCCTGCCTGCTGATGACCACTCACAGAAGTTGAGAACCAACGTGGTCCAGGCAAGAAGGAGTTCATATCCCCTCTGGGAGTCTGGGGTATTTACAATTCACTTTTGTTTTTAATAGTTAGCTCCCCTAATTATGACTTTTCATTTGTACAGCATCCTTTTGCTTCTCCTTGCCAGACTGATTATTAACATGTTCTATCCTTGGCTGCCCCAAACCCAGCACAGACAGGAAACTCTGTTTGCTAAGTATTGAGTAATGAGAGCAGTGGCATTTGTGTAGCTTTATGATTTACAAAACACTTTTATGTACATTATCTCATTTAGTCATCACACCATGCCTGTAAGAGAGAGATTTATACTGTTGCTATCTTACAGATGAGGAAACCTAGATCTTGCAGACAGGAAATAGCTGAAGTACAGCTTTGAACGTTGGCCACCTGCTCTGCGTGCTTCAACTACACTGCCCTCAGAGAAACAGAAACGGTAAGCCTGCCTGATCCTCTCCACATCACAAATAGTAAGAGCGCCTTTCTGCTTCACCTGCCCTTGTCAGAAACCCACAGAATGTAAATCACATTTTTATTATTATCATTATTTATGACCAATAATGTGTTGGTGATTTATAGGCTTTCAAGTGAATACTGAGGTTTGCTTCAACTAAGATTACTTCTATCTCAATGTAAAATCCAGTGGTAAAATTAGTCTTTCCCATCTCTCCTTACATACTTAATTATCCTTAAGTGTTTTCAGATTATACTTTTAAAACTTTCCCTAGGCATCTAAGCAATATACCACAATAAAAACTATTT
The DNA here is from genome assembly GCF_964194105.1 of Spermophilus citellus. Lineage (NCBI taxonomy): Eukaryota > Metazoa > Chordata > Mammalia > Rodentia > Sciuridae > Spermophilus > Spermophilus citellus. The sequence continues at coordinate 21,202,823 of NC_138191.1, forward strand.
CACCTCAATTAGGACCAAAGAGTGCAGGAAAGGACAGAGAGGGGAAGAGAAGAGAATTTGCTAGATCACATTTAAGAATTAGGGGAAATTCACATCTATGTATGTTAGTCTCCTTTGTGCAAGAAGGGAGAAATTTGAGATTTCAGGGACCAGAAATCATGGTCTCCTGGGACACTACATGTACTGAACTAATACCGTGTGAGGAGGGAACTGGACAAGGGTGTGTGTGGTAGGTCGGATACAGTTGCATGACTTGAAGGACTGAATCTTTGGCTTTATGGACTCTTCCAGCTTCAAGCAGACGATGTTTCTGGTCTGTGGAATACGCTGCCATAATCCTTGAGTCTCCAATAAAAGGATGGCATCCATGCTGACTAAATTTTTCAAAGCCTTTCATTCCTGTTCTGCCCCTGAGTGCCCCAGAGTGGACAGCTGATTAGAAACAGTGATGGAGATTTCTCAAAGCAGACTCAGTGTCTTCAGGGAGAACTGACAGGTGACAGCCAAAGAGGAGAGACAAGAAACACTGAGTAGAAAAGCAAATGCATTAAAGCAGCCACGTTCTGTGTGGCATAATTGGTTCTGAAGGCATCAGGGCGTCGCACTGCAGTATAGTAATTGATGTTGATAATGACTGAGTCATCAAGAGAAGTTAAATTACAGCTATGTCACTGGGAACTGGTCACTCAACTCATTTACAGAATATTTATTGGGCACGCAGTATGCCTTGACTCTGTCTTGACCCTGGGGGTAGAAAAATGGAGAAGGCATGATCTCTGCCCTCAAAGGGCTCTCTGGATTTCAGTTTCTCCAATGAAAAAGATGAGAGAGCCAAAGTAGATGATTCCTAAGAGCCCTTTCTAGAAGTTCTGAATGCTTTATGCATTAGGGTTTGAAACTCAACCGTCCTAGGAAATGACAATGCAGGCGATATAGCCCCATTTTGCAAGTGAGCAAACTGAGATGCAGAGGGGTTGGCATCTTCCTCAAGGCCACACATTTAACAAGGCACAGAGCCAGGACACTCTGGCACCGGGTCCACTCACGCAGAAATGGAAGGTCATCTTACTTCCACCCTTTTGCTCTTTCCACACGACCTCCCTCCTTCAAAAGGTCAATCAGTATAGATGGAGAAGAGCTCATGTGTTTGACAACTGCATGGATTTACAGGTCTGGAACACAAAATTCTGCAACTACAAAACATTATTGTCATGTGCAATTGGACAGTAATAAATATCTGTAAGATGAAGTGCAACCAAAGCTGTGTTGAAGGATCTGTCAAAATCAAGAGCAAGATTAAGTTTAAAAAGTCAGGAGAAGCGGCTGCAGCGCCGAGAGGAGGCAGAAGGCAGATAAGGAGAAGCCGCTGGGTGGGCACCATGGCTGGGATCACCACCGTCGAGGCGGTGAAGCGCAAGATCCAGGTTCTGCAGCAGCAAGCGGATGATGCCGAGGAGAGGGCTGAGCGCCTCCAGTGGGAAGTTGAGGGAGAAAGGCGGGCCGGGAACAGGCTGAGGCTGAGGTAGCCTCCTTGAACCGAAGGATCCAACTGGTTGAAGAGGAGCAGGACCGTGCTCAGGAGCGCCTTGTTACTGCCCTGCAAAAGCTGGAGGAAGCAGAAAAAGCTGCTGATGAGAGTGAGAGAGGTATGAAGGTTATTGAAAACCGGGCCCTAAAAGATGAAGAAAAGATGGAACTCCAGGAAATCCAACTCAAAGAAGCTAAGCACATTGCAGAAGAAGCAGATAGGAAGTATGAAGAGGTGGCTCGTAAGTTAGTGATTATTGAAGGAGACTTGGAACGCACAGAGGAACGAGCTGAGCTAGCAGAGTCCCGTTGCCGAGAGATGGATGAGCAGATCAGACTGATGGACCAGAACCTGAAGTGTCTGAATGCTGCTGAAGAAAAGTACTCTCAAAAAGAAGACAAATATGAGGAAGAAATAAAGATTCTCACTGATAAACTCAAGGAGGCAGAGACCCGAGCTGAGTTTGCCGAGAGATCGGTAGCCAAACTGGAAAAGACAATTGATGATTTGGAAGATAAGCTGAAATGCACCAAAGAGGAGCACCTCTGTACGCAAAGGATGCTGGACCAGACTCTGCTTGACCTGAATGAGATGTAGCGCTCCCCAGTCCTGCCCTGCTGCTGCTCCTCCCTCTGACCCTGACTCCGCCTGAGGCCAGCCAGCCCGAAGCTGACCTTGAAACTGAGGGCTGATCTTTAACTGGAAGGCTGCTTTCTCCTTTCAACACCCCCTCAACCCCCTACCCCCTTGTCTTTTTCACCAAACTGTCTCTGCTTTTTCCCAGGGATTCCAGCTGGGCTAGAGGCTGAGCACCTTTGGGAACAGCATTTAAGGGAATGTGAGCACAATGCAAAGTGTCTTTAAAAGCATGTTGTGATGTACACATTTTGTAATTACTTTTTTTGTTGTTACAGTAACCATTTGTAAAACATTCCAAATAATTTCATAGCTCTGAAGCAGCAATCTAATTCCCTTCTCACTTTTGGAAGGTAACTTTCCAGCCTAATCCCTATTGCCCTCTCCTTAGAGGAGGAAAAGAGGAATGGGCCTGCCTTACTGAGAGCCAAACAGAGCCCAGGGAAAGACTCTACTATGGCAAACCTCATTGCTCTGTGCAAAGTACTAGCCAAACCAGAAAGGTGATTCCAAGAGGAGTTAGCCAAAAATAAACAAAAACCTTGCTATTCAGGTTTTGTTTTATTTTTAGCTTTAAGGTATCTGTAGACAACTGTATTCTTATTTTTTACTTTTTTTCATCAGAAATGACCAAATTAACATGGTGAGACCTCTGAGACTTTTTGTTTTTCTGGTGCTGGGGATTGAACCCAGGGCCTCGTGCTTGTTCAGCAAATGCTCTACCACTGAGCCATATTCTTAGCCCTGCGACCAAATTTTTCTCCCATCTCTACCCACTTCCCAAGTGTTCACAGAATGGATCATGGGCCCCTTAATCTTGCGTGACCACTTAATTGCTCTCCTGCTTGCTTGAAAAAAAAAAAAAGAAAGAAAGAAAATTATGTTTTGGCCACTGATTTAGCCATATGAACTCATCTCATCACCCTTTTCTGGGTCTGAAGCTGCTGTATCTAAAAGTGCCATCTCATTGTGCTTTGTATCAGTCAGTGCTGGAGAATCTTGAATAGCTTATGTACACAACTTTTTAAATTTTATATTATTTTGAAACTGCATCTTTGGGGTGGGGTACCTGGCCACCTCGTTTGGCTGTGAGAGTCCTGCAGTCTGGGCTGGCAGTGTGCTGATCTTTCAAAGTTTCTTTCCCAGCCCAATCCCCACTTTTTTAGGTGAGGTTTCGTGAGGTCTGTTAGGTGTACATCCTGCAGCTTATTGGCTTAAAATGTATTCTCCTTTGTTGTGGTCTCTTTGGGGCCAGTTGGGAGAAAGACAAACAATAGTGCAACTGTTTTGATACTGAATATTGACAAGTGTCTTTTTGAAATAAAGAACCAGTCCCTCCAAACAAAAAAAAATAAAAAAAAAATAAAAAAAATAAAAAGTTAATAGTGATGGCTACTAGGGACACATGCTGGATAACTAAAATATCTTTGAGAGAAGGCAAAAGCCAGCTTGGGACTACTATGTAAAACTCTCTCTCACTTTCTCTCTCTGTCTCTGACACACACACACACACACACACACACACACACACACACACACAGAGTTTCTGGCAGAGCAGAGCTGGTCCAGGCACAGAGGTGGAGGAGATGATGGACATACCTTGCTTTCTTCTCTGACAGTTGGAGCAAGACACCTGTCAACTCTACTGGTAATGCAGAGAGCTGTGATAAGAAACAGGTGCCATTTCCCAATAGTGCTATCAGCTGGGGACCGAGCCTTCTACACATGAGCTTTGGAGAGCCCTTAAGATCCGAGCTATAACTACCATGAGCAAACAGAACAGAAAAGAGTAACTGAGCAGGCTGGGGGTCTGACTTGAGGGATCCTTGGCAAGATGATTCAGAACAGGGCTCCCACAGTTCTTCCATTAGTCCTCTGAGTCCTCTGGGAATAACACTCTAAGCAGTCATTGTCCCAGCAGCCCAGGGGATAGGGTGCTTTTTTTCATGGAGAGAGAAGGGAGGGAAGGTGAAGATGAGGAATTATCTTTGGGTTGCAGGAAACAGAAACCCAGTCATAGTAACTTAAGTAAAAAAACAAACAAAGCAAATAAACCCCCAAAAGGGATATTTATTTTAAGGATTCAGGCATTTTGTAGAACCCAAGAGGGTTCTACTGTGAGCTCAGGAGGGACGGCTGGAGCCAGGCCCTGAACACCAGCCAAGATCAGCGGCTCTCCCCTCCTGCCTGTTTCTGAACATCACCTGGCCCTGCAGTCTGGCTTTCACTGCCTCTCAGCGAAGGGCAAACACTTCCTTGGATCTAACATCTCAGTTCTGTAATTCTTAATCCCCAGGAGACAGAATTTGATTTGTTCCTCTTGGGCCACACAGGTATGGACAGGGAGCAAGGAGGACATGCTGGAGTGTTCTGAAGGGAGAGGTGTTGGACCAGAGGTATTGTCAGAAACCCAGGCTTTGATGAGAAGGGTCTGGGGGTTCTTCTTTTTTTTTTTACTTTATCACCCTGTCCTTTCAATAATACACTGGCTTCCATATTTCTAATTCTTCTGTGCAGTTACTAAGTCCATAGACCAAGATTTAATTTGTGAAGCTCTGCCTTGAGAGAGCAGAAGTTGAAGAGCAAGTGGAGAAGAACTACCCTCCTTGGTGGCTGAGGCAGAGGAACCCGGAGGCTGCAGCAGCTGACAGGGCTGAGCTTGGCAGGAAACCCTGCTCTCTGGCCAAAGAAAGCAGAAGACGTCCCTGGGTCACACTGCAAAGCTGTCAGAGAGAAGCTGACAGCAGGCCCTGAAGAGGCCTATCCTGAAGGTTAGGAGAATTGCCAACAGCCCAAGAGCTCTCAAAAAGAGCATGCTTTGACATAAGCCAGGTGGACAGGAAGCAGTGCAAAAGGGCATCCCTGGGAGCCTCAGGGAGGGGCCCCGTACAAGAAGAGTAACTGAGAAGGGATCCAGAAAACCCTGAGGCTAGAGGAGGAAGAAAAGGAGGGAAAAGGTTTGGTTCCTGTTTTGCTCTGGTCCCATCCCAGAGGAAACAGTGACAGCTGAATCAACAACTCCATCCTTCATATCTCTGCCCTCTGCCTCCCCACCATCCAGGACTCTGACGACACTGGCTACAGGCCTCGACTCAAAAAACCAGATGAACACTTGGATTTCTACTGCAGGCAGGAGCTAAGACCAGCATCGTGGAGGTGAGGACATTGAGAACAAAGGGGAGAGCTTAGCAGGTAGGGCAGGAAACCCTGACCCTGGGGGATGAGGGGACGCTCTCAACCGTGTCTTGTGATGGAGAAGCAACAGTTTGACCAACAAGCTGGGCGTCAGTACCTCCACAGCCATGGCCATTCCTGGCTCCTGATGCAAACCTCCCCCAGCCCCCCTCCTGGCTGCTGACTGTCCTAGGATGGGGCTGGAGACAGATGCAGAACTTGGACTTTTAACCTCTTCATCCTCTATTAGGGTCATTGCCTTCCGCAGTCTTTTGTTCAAACAAACCAGAGATTTCCACCAAGTGACAGGCCAGGGAGGGTCTGAGAAGGGGTGATGAGGCTGATGAAGCTGCTTTTTGACCATAGGAGTCAGCTACCCAGGCTGTTTCTTTGAGCCTCAGATAATTTAGTTGAATGAATTTGGACAGTTCACTGCATCAGCCCACATGGTTCCACTCACCTTCCAAAATGCCTCTGAGGGCTGGGGATATAGCTCAGTTGGTAGAGTGCTTGCCTCACATATACAAGTCCCTGGGTTCAATCCCCAGCACCACCAAAAAAAATATCTATATATAGATATGGATATACACACACACACATATATATACATAGCTTCCAAAAATAGCACTAGCTACAGAAGCCAAAAAGGAAACTTGAAAAGTAATAAACGACAAGGCCCCAGAGATGTCTGCCCTTTTAGAAAAGTCTGAGTGAATTTCTCCAAGGAAAGTTTAAGCAAACATTTTTTCCCTTTCTCATTGAGGAATCAGGCAAAGAAAGACACCACAGAGACAAGCACGCGCTTGTGTGAGCAGAAGGACCAGGTCTTCATGGGATTGGCATTAAAAATGTACTTTGTATACTTGTTCCTTGAATTGATGTCATCTACACACAAAGTATTGGAGCTGTTTCCCTGTCAGGGTCACCAAAAAGCCACCCGGATATTTACTGCTATTTCAAGGAAACTCCACAGACCCAGTCCCACCCTCTAGTAGCTCCCCATCAGACATGGCCAGTCACACTGGGAAGCCACCAGTGAGCCCTGCCCCTGCACACGTGCACACACGCACACGCACACATGAACAGTCACACACACACACACACACACACACACACACACACATGTACACTGTCACAGCACCACACTGCAGTCCCTGGTCGCCTGGACCCTGCTCTCCAGGCCTCCACTGAGAACTCCCTTTCTCCTCCACACCCCTTCCTGTGTGCCCTGCTCTGGAGCCAGATGTTCCGTGGGCAGACCCCTCTGTGGGCTGACAGGCGGTGATTACTGTTGCCAGCCTCACATTAGGAGAGAATTGAATGGGAGTGAGCCCCCTCCGCCCCGGCTCCCTACAATAGAGCCTTTGTGAGGTGCCTCCCTGCCTTTCTTTCTCCTTCCTCACCAACCTACATCAGGAGCAGCTCTGTCTGAGGAGAAAAGAAAAGAAGACAAAAGGAGGATGCAGGCCCTGAAGGATCCACCCTGTCCTGGGCGGAGGGAGGGAGGACTGCACTTTGGAGAGAAGACTGTGTTCCTTCCCCCTCCAGCAAGGATAAATAACCCAGAGTGCTCCCAGGGCTACCTCAGGCAAATGAGGCTAGTGCCTTTTGTCCATCAGGCTCCTGCGTGCTAAACATGGGGACAGTGGTGGGGTGGGGGCCATCGTGCAGAGATCAGCAGAAGCCTGAAGCTCCCCCGCCCCCCAGATCCTGTTTTCCCCAGATCGCCATGTGCAATCCTGTGCCAGAGGCTGGGAAGGGTTAAGTTCCCAGTTCTCCAGGACAGTCTGCAGTCAGGTCCCAGGACTGGGTTGCTAGGTGGAGTGATGCGGTGGAGAGAAGGGGATGTGTTGGGGAACTGGTGAGACCAACATCTGGGATAGCCACTGCCCCTCCTCCAGGCCCAAACCGCAGACGCTGTGGCAGCAGGAAAATCAGAGCGGTTCAGACCAAGGATTGTGCAACCCAGCCCTGGGGAAGAGCCCAGAGCTGGATGTGGGAGTTGGGGTTTAGGGAGAGGGACAGAATCCACTCCAGAGGTAAGACTTAGTCTTCAGTAAAAACACATGTACTCTGCATTCTGGTTTCCACACTGGACTACAAATAAGAAACATCATTTTCTGGTTCAGAATCCTCTATCAGAATTGGAAGGGCTGCCCTAGGTCCCAGTGTCTTGTGGCCAGAGGCACGGCGCCACTGGCAGTTCAGGGATGGCTGCTGTGGTGGCTGGTGGGTGTGGAGGCAGGCCTTTTGTCCAACCTCCTAAAGTGGCGGGATTCTGCTGCTTCCCAGGCGCCTCACAGTAAAATCTGTAACCAGAGAAGCCCTTACTCTTGCAGCTCAGGGAGCTCAGCCAAGTTCCTAATGTGAGAGATGGGCGGGAGGGATAAAATGATGGGCCATGTGGAGAACTTGGTATGAGGTCTACCCAAACACACACAGGAGAGGAGGAGTGGATTTTTCTTTTAATGCAAAATATTGCTATACAAAATGATGCGGAGAAATCCCCATTCTTCAGACACTGGAGAGATTTTTTTTATAAAGGAGACAGGGCAGACGTGTGTCTCTGTTTTCCATTCTTCTCCCCACTGGGTCATACTGAGGGCAAGAATACTGTAGCCTGATTCCTGGCATTTTCCCATGAGGGAGGATCAGAGGACTGGGTCTGGGTCCTTTAGGGCCTAATTTGTGGACAGGGGGAAGGAGAACAGGAGTGAATATTTAGGATTTTTACTCTTTTAGCTATAAAAAGATTTCTCAAGATCTGGAGTTCCATATGAAACAAAGGAGCTGTGAGAATTTGGTTATTGTTGGTTAAAAAATAGGGGATCTGAGGCATAACTTGCCTATATTTGAAGAATGAAGAGCAGGAAATCTAGTAGGGATATAAATGTATGGGGATAAGAGATGCAGAAACGACCAGGCTAGCTGCTCAAATTTCCTCCTCTTTCTTCCTCATCTCCAGCTTGTAGACAATCTGGTAGCCATCATCCCAGGCATAGAGCTGGCGCTCACGGGGGTTATAGCGGAGGCTGGCGTGGGCACCGTATCGACGGGGAAAGTAAGAGAGAGCAGCCTGTTCAGGGGTCAGTGTCCCACTGGCATCAAAGGAGCACTGGATGCGGGCCCGACTGGCAGGGCGCGTGTTATAGACGACATACAGGGTCCCACAGATGACGAAGGCAGCCTCGGCATTCTCCCTGGGACATGGCGTGTCCCACTGCTGCTCTGTGTCCAGTGTCTGTGGATCTAATTTGGCCAGACACAAGTGCCTGTCATCCTCCTGGGTGGCATAGACTGCCCAGATGCCCTCCTCATCAGCTGCCAGGTCAATGTAGGTGTCTGTTGTCAGCGCATAGGGGGGAATCAACCTCTCTGCGGGGAACACTGAGCTGTCCACCACTGTTCGGTTTGCCAGGTGGAATTTGATGAGTTGCAAAGTGTTCTCCAACTCACTACCCCCTCCAGGTCCTCCAGGAGGCCTCCGGGCATAATAAAGAAAGCCACCATATACCAGCTGCCCCGTGCCTACCCAGGGGAAGGGCACACGAACTCTGGAGGCTTTCCGGGCAGCCATGGTAAGGGTGAAGTCACGTAGCCGTGGGAACACAAAGGCTGTGTCGTTCTGCGTTCCATCCAACACGTAGATCTTTTCTGTTGGCCCCAAAGGATCCTTGGTCCATAGACCCGCTGGGCCACCAAACCGCTTGAGGATCTTCATTGATCTCACCTGAGAAATTGTGTAGCCACAGTCTGGTGGAGAAGGAGAAAAGGAAACAGAGGCAGGAGTTAGATGCCTACAGTGAGGACTCCAGCTGGGTGGCCCATCTGGGGAACAGCTGGCATCCGCTCTGTGGATGCCTCCAGTCTTAGGGAAGATGGAGAAAGACAGGACTCCAGAGACCCAGGTCTCTAGAAACTCTTCTTAACAAACTTGTCATTACAGAGATTTTTCCCTCTAACAGATTCCAGAGGCCACAGTGGACTGGGACAAAGAGAAAAAAGTAAGAAAGTTTCAGAAGGTGTGAGGGACCCGCTTTGAGATCACCTACCTGTCACCATATCGTACTTCTCATTTCTTCTGCCTTTGCCTTTGGTTCCAGGGCCTCCGTTCACCTTCTCATCAAGCTCTACACAGGGTAGAGCTGGGTTCTGGGTCTCCAGATAGTCCACCTCTCGTTCCAGACGGTCCACTCTCCCCGATATGGTGTCAGCCTCGGTTCTGAGTGCCTCCCGCTCCTTCTCTGCCACCTCCAGCAGGGGCAGCATCTTGTTCTTGAAGTCCCGCAGCTCAGCAGCATGCCGACTACTTTGGTCCTGGCACTGGGCCAGCCGTTCCTGAAGGGGTGGGGGCATGGGGAGCGAGGGTGGGCTGAAGGGTTACCACTCCCAGGCAGGGGGAAGCCAAAGCAGGGAGTCAGGAATGGGAAAAGGAGCAAACTCAGCTAAACATGCCCTTCCACTCCCGCAGAAAAGGAAAGCAGATGTTCAGAGGTGCTCAACGTGCAAGGAGCATGGCTCAGATTCACCTAGGCCAGAGTCCTTGGACTTGTTCTCTCTGAGCAGTGCCATCTGGGCCTCTAGGGAGGTTTCAGTGCATGAGGGTGAGAAGGGCTCTCTGCTCCATTGTGCAATTCTCCTCTTGGGAATTAAGATGCTGTGAACTTCGATGTGTGTGGGGGGAGATGCTAGGGACTTGAAACCGTTTTTGAAAAGGAGGATAGGAAGTTGGAGATTCTCTGGGAACCTCCAACTTCAAAAGAATCATCAGCTCTTCTTTAAATGCATTCCCTCAATCCTGGCCCTTATTTCCACTCTGTCCTTTTATCCCTTCTAACCCCAGGGGTAAAACACAAAGGTCTATCTGCTCAGGAATTGCTCTACGTGAAGAAAGATCAAGGCTTGTAATTTTGAGGCTCATTTTTATTAAAAAGCAGAATTTTCTGTAGCTTCTCACAGAGCCTTGTCTTACCATTCCCAGAACCCTGATGAACTGGTTGAATCAACAGAAGATATTGCATCCTCCCAGGCTGGGCTAGAAGAGAAAGGGGTCCCTCACCTCTAAGGCTGCAAGTCGGCGTTCCATGTATTCCACAAGGTGGTGCTGCTGTCCTTGAAGGGGTCCGGACCATGACAAAAGGATCAGGACGAGGAGAGGAGCGCTGGGCCCCATGGCAGTCTAGAGAATGGGGCCAGAGTAGAAAGAGTGTGTTGTTGGCCTCTTCCCCTGAGCCCGTGGGTTAGCCATGGAGGCGGGGCGGGGGTGGTGCCTTTGCTCTGTGATCTCGGGTCTCTCTCACTACTCTGGAATGCTTTCAGGCTCTCGCAACCCCCACCCCCTCCTTTCCGCCAGGACTGATCAAACACAGATGGCCCCCTTGCACAGCAGCCAGAAACCTTAACCACCTCCCACCTCTCGGCTATAGGCTCCTCAGGAAAGGAAAGAGATGGAAATCTGAGGGTAGAGGCTTTCTGGGGAGTGACAAAGGGAAAGGAGTGAGCTGCAGGAGGCGGAGACCCCAAAGAAAACTCATCAAGCTCCATTCCGGCTCCTGCGTTTCAGGAGAGCGCTTCCAGAGCTGATTTGTAAGAAACTGGCATCATTAATCCTCCTCTTCTCCAGCAATAATAGAGTGCGTTGTCTGCCTTGTTCAGTGGAAGGTGGAAGCAGAGGCGATGAGCTTTAAGGGGAGGCGGTGGGAAAAAAAGGTCTAAGTGGTCAAGTGGAACTTCTTCTATAGCTCGCTGGCGCCATCTTGTGCTGAGCACCTGGTGCTGTGTGTCTCATGATTAATGGTGAAACCAAGACTTTACTCCATGTGGAAAATTTTCCACAAAGCATGCCAAGTGAATTCAATTTACAAGAATTTTCTTCATTAAAATGCAGGCTTCCCTACATACTACTCAGTTTCTTTAAGAGCTATGCCAGCCTCTCTTAACCCAAAGATGAAATAAAAGTAAAACACCAGGGGCTGGGGGTGTAGCTCAGGGGTAGAGTGCTCGCCTAGCATGTGTGAGGCACTGGGTTTGGTCCTCAGCACCACATAAAGATAAATAAATAAAGGTATTGCGTCCATCTACAATATCTTTATTTTTTTAAAAATCTGCTCTGTAGAAAATAATTCATATTCAGTGGCTTGTGTTGTGCATTTCTTATTAAAAAAAAAAAAAGTAGAAACACCAAAAAACAAATCATTGAGAGGTTGGTTAATAACTTAATTATTTGGAAGTGAGAGTAATAGCAGAGCTATTCTACATGGCTCTCCAGGGATATTCTCTTATCAAAACTGCAGAGAGTTCAGCAAGTTCATACTATTTTACATTCACTGGTAGGGGGGTGGGTCTGAAAAACATTATGTTGTAGTCTAAACCAAAATAAAATAGACTTTGACCTTCCTATTACTGAAAGAGAATAGACTGCTGGTCATTTCTCTTGATTAGGGTTGAAAAGGGTATTCCTAACAGCTGCCCATTTCTGTATTCCAACAAAAGTTGCAGAAGCCTAAAATTGATGCATCTTATTTTATTCACTTTAGAATCAAGAGAAATCTAATCAAAGTGCTCTGTCTCTAACAGTACAGCTCCAAAAGAGGGAAAGCATCTTCCTGTGGTGACTCTATTTTCATTCTGCTACCTTAGATGTTTGGTAAAACAAAGTTAAATTAGCTTATCTCAGAATCTTCTACATTTTTAAAAGGGTCAGGTTCAGTCATCTTATCCTGGACCTCCATTCTTGGGAAGAATTCCTTACCAAAGGATATTTGTTTCCATTATGTAGATTTGCATGAAGAATGAAATTGTTCTATGCTCTACTAATGTTCAAGTGCCGTGCGTTTTTAGCCACTCCGAAAGTGTCATTTGTTGTACACTTTTGTCCCCTTATAACAGAAGTAAAAACAGCCACATGAATCAGAAAATTTACCCATTTTATTGATGCATTGCAATTGCTCTACATTTTACCATATTATGTAGAAAATACTGAAAATACAAGCTACTTTGTAAAACCAAAGACAAACATTGAATCCAAAGATAAACTATGTTTTACACAATGGACCCTTTTCCCGGAGTTAGTATTAAATTTTAAATATCTATTTCTTTTGTTAAAATGATTATTTTACATACTCCCTAAGTACATCTGCATCACAAACAGCTCAGTAATTCTCAGAGACTATCTGTTTCTAGAGGCTTGTTGTAAAAGGAAGTGCACAACCAGAAAAGGGAGAAAGCAAAAAAAAGTTTAAAATCGCGCACAATAACTAGCATATCAAATACATTTAATAAAGTAGGAATTCCATTGCAATATCAAGGATTCAAAGCAGAAATACTAACATCACATATAATGTACATATAATGTACTGCTACATGTAGTGAGATTATTTTTCAAGCTGAATTGAAACCACACATTATATAAAGTTTAGCAACAAACAACCATGTAGACATGCTGCACCATCCATCAGTTTAAAAGAAAAATCAAAATAGGAAGCAGGCTCGGGCCATTCCTTTCACTGAGAGGCAACTTCATTTCCTATTCTAAAACAAACCATCTCAACTAGTGGATTTCTGCATAACAATGCTGAATAAAACACACAAGACTGTGCTTGCCTGGCTAAGGGCAGTTGAGCTTAGCCCCTCTAGTGGAGGACGATGGATGAGCAATCACAAAAGCAGGCTGAGAATGGCCAGAACTGTTTGAAAATGAAGTTCTGATTTCTGGGGTTGGCATTTCAGCTGAACACTGACAGTGGCATCACCTCCTGAGAGCTATTTAAAACTCCAGAGCGATCAAGTGTCCTGATGAGCCTCCCTGGCTCTACCTAACCCTTCCCCACTTCCTCTCTCACTAGGAAGGGAAGTGCAAGTTCTGAGAGGACTTAAGGACTTAAAGCCTTAAGCTGGTTTGAGGTCAGGCCATGGTGACCCAGGCCAGCTGCTTACTACATTCACAACGCTTCCCCCATGCTGTCAGGGCCAGCCATATTAAGCCCCAGGGACAGAATGTAAAGCCACATGGAGCACATACACATTCAGCAGACACAGGTGGATTTTGATCTTGGCAAATCTGAAAGGTCAGTTGCAGACTAAGACTGAAAATCTCTAAGGTTTTTAAAGCCACACAACTGCTAGTCAGGTGACCACAATAAACTCTTGGGTGTTATCTTTTCCCAAGGAGTTAAGACTCCTATCTTAATGGCATCTACTCATTAGACTTGGAGACAGGATTGTAGGGTTTGTTCCCCCCCCCCTTTCATCTCATCACAAAAACAACCAATCTTGTCCCTTGTTCAGGAAAGATAAGGAATAAAATGTGTTTCCATTAGAAACCAGACCTGCATTTTAAAGAAGAACATCAGAATGTGCTTGGCAAAAGGGAGACACAAAAGGTCACACACGCTGTATAACACTAGTGACAAACTACACAAACTGCTTGGTTGTCTTGACCAATATAGTGAACATACAACTCAATACAATGATAAAAAAAAAAAAAAAAAAGTACGGAAAACACAACATGTTCCTGGGTAGGCTGTACTGACTACCTGCCCCATCTTGGAAGCCCTTACTCCCTATGAGGAAGAAACTCCAAATACTTTGACAGCTCCTCGGTGTTCAACCTGGTTCAGAGTTGGCTGACCAGGCTCCATGAAATCTCCCATCTCCATCCTGCACCTCCTTGACACCATCTCTCTATATAAAACCAGTCCTAGAATTATCCCTCAAATATCATTTTCAATTCAGATGGAACACATCTGTATCTTAGGGTTAACCTTCTTCCCCCAAATCCTTTATGGGCAGGAAAGTCCCCGTCCCCAGTACCTTCTCTATTTGACCCAGATCCGTGGAGGAGCTGAGAGTACTAGGACAATTTCACAGCTTGAAGGGCCCCAAGAATATAAAAGTTGTTAAAAAGAAACCTCAGAAGCCTCAATGACTCAACAGGCTTTGATGCTTTCTTAATATTCTTCACCGGCTAAGAAACCTTTCTGTTGAGTTTCTTGTCACCAGCACAGCATGACAAAAACTCCTCCTCATAGTATGGGGACATGGTAGGCAATACAACAGGCTCTTTGGTATAAACACATCTGTTAATGTTTTTTTCAACAAGCAAATATTTTACTAGCAATGTCAACTATTTGCAGGAAGGACTGCCACATGGGAAAAGGAAAAAAAAATCTTTTTCTAAAAGTGATTGCACATACTTTTAAAAAGAAAAAAGAGAAGAAATGCATATTAATATTGGCTTGACTTCCTTGCGCCTGCTTCCTGAATTCTCACAGAAACAAGGTAGCAATGCACAGTGAGAGAGCCACGTGGGGAAAATGCTTCTGTGAGAACTCAGCTAAGAATCCAAAATGTAAAGGGATAGGGGTGGTGGTAAAGAAGAAAAGCTGCTGTTTTTATTTTTCAATGTTGGCAGGGAAACTGAGAACAATGCATTTACACAACACAGCTACTAATTCTGTTCTGATAAATCCCAGTGAACAGCTTAGGGTCCACGGGGGCTTGCTGGTCCATCCTAAGGCAAGCTCACTGTAAACTCTATTAACCACTACATTATCATATAAGGCACTACAATAAGGGAAGGGAGGAGAAAGGGAAGGAAGAGACACACACTGAACAACTCCTCACCAGACACACCTGTGCAAAACAATTCCAAGGGTCTCCTCTCCTTGCAGGCAATGCCCCTGCTCATTCAGCACTACAGTAATATGCTCTAATATAATTGCAATTAGTTCACATACATTCCAACAAGTATCAGTTCATTTTGGTTTAAATACAATGGAGACATTAATTCCATCTCCGGGGTAACACTGGAGGATCA
Organism: Spermophilus citellus; assembly: GCF_964194105.1. NCBI lineage: Eukaryota > Metazoa > Chordata > Mammalia > Rodentia > Sciuridae > Spermophilus > Spermophilus citellus. The sequence continues at coordinate 21,217,978 of NC_138191.1, forward strand.
GATACACACTAAATACACAATTCAAGTGTAATCACTACACATTTGATTACAAATAACATTTTGGGTTAGCAGGAAAAATTGCTTGTTATATTTTTCTAATCAATATGTACATATTTAATTATGCAAAATATTAAAACACCACCATTACAAAACTTCTAAAATATTTTTAAATTCAGTAATAAACTTTTAAAATATTTTTTTGCAATTCCTACATGCACTTATTATATAAGTCTTAATAAGAGAGCATTCAATTTGCTGCTGGCATACAAAGGAAGCTACTTTAAAGTATAAAAGCTATACACAACAACGTTCTCATCTGGTTTCAGATCCTTTAGCTTCTCCCCAAATAAATCACATAAAACATAAGGGAGAGATGAGGAAAACACAGAGGCGTATTATTGAAAATTCATAGTGATCTTTAGGCCAAGTTCATCAACACCAACAACCTGTAGGCACAGCTCACCAATACCAGTATCTCATAAGAGAAAGAGATTTTGCATATAGTAAGACAACTACCATACAATAATAACCACCTTCATGGCTTTTCTAGTAATAAAATGCAAGTTGGATCATAGAGGAATTTTTTAAAAATTTTAGAAAAAAAATTCATGGTGTTTCATTTAAAAGCATAGAAATACTTGGTACTTTCAAGGTGGGCACTGATTCTCTCACACTGAGTTACCAGCAGGTGGTGAGCTACTTTTTAACATCACTTTGTAATAAACGCAGGAGCAACTAAGAGAACTGCAAAACACATAACGGTTTTGCAAAAATTAAAAAGTTGCCCTTTAAGTATAATTTAACATAAAAACAAAATAAAACACTGCAAATTTAAATGTCCCATAAACAAAGGTAAACTTTTTTTGAGGAGAAATGCCTGATAGTAAAATGTGGACTTGCATAAGCTGCTCTGAATATAAAACAGTCAATTAAGTTTTGGTTTTTAAACAAAAAGTAATAATTCTTCTTCTCTCATTTGTTACCATATTTCAAATCCCTCTATCGGCATTTTCCTTCTGACCAGTAATGGCAATAAAACAAAGTTAAATAAAGAGGGGCTTCACTTATTTTCAAATGTGTTTATAGAAATCAAGTCAGAGACAAAAATTTTTCAAAGGGAAACTTCAGAATGATCTCTCTTCCTTGGTAACCGCAGAGGATGGGTTTCTGAACTCTTCCAAATACCAAAAATGCTGTCATAAAAATAAAGAATTAAAAATAGGGCAAACTGGGAGACTACAACAATGCAGTCAACACTGAGACAGGTTCCCCAGAGAAAAGCCTTCTGCTTCAGTGGGCCCCTGCAGAACAAGTTGCTGGCTAAGGAGTTTCAAGAGAGGGTAAAAGGAGGTGCTTACCACAGCCCATTATTTAGAACTCAGGGCCAGGAGCAGGCAGCCATGAACCCTCCTCCCTCATGCTCACCAACTACAAATAAGAATACTGGCTGATCTTTGTAGGACTCAGCGGGTATCCAGTGTAAATTGTTGAGCCTCGGGAAGACCCAATGTAGGACTGGGTGGCAAATTGGTGCTGGTACTGAGCAGGGGCCACACTGGCAGAAGTGAGGAGGCTAGGCCCAACACTGACAGGGACCTGGTGTACCAATGTGCTAGGGTGGGTGGTGTAGGCTGCAGCATGCCTTGAGGAACCCTGTGGGGAGAAAAGATGAGCAATGGAGCTGGTGGAGCCCAATGCAGCAGCAGAGGTGGGGGCGGCATACGTATACAGGTGAGGCTGGCTTGGCAGGTGAGCAGGGGCCGGGGCCAGGTGTGGGTGCCCCGTCGAGTGCAGTGGGCTGCCATGCTGGAAGGCGTAGGGGGCTTGGGAGAGCGGGGCCACAAATGCCTGCTGCCTGCGGGGAGCAGGGTTGCTGCTTCTCTCCTGCGAGGTTGGAGCTGACGATGACTGCTGGTTCTAGAAGGAGGAAGAAGGGAATGAGGAATCCTGAGGTAACTCTGGTTTAGGGCACTACAGGCCAAGGGAAGAATGGAGGTTCTGACGTGCACTGTTTCTGGACTGCCACAGCACAGAATCTCCCAAACTGGCAATGAATGCTGTCAGAAGTCACCACCCATCCCTCTACCTCTAGGCAGAACTGATCCTAACCCAGCTCAGACAGTAGCAATTTGCTCTTAAGTGTGACAGAGGAAGGGGAAGAATCAAGAGGACAAGGTTCACAGGGTTGCCCATTCCTGCAAGTTAGTGACTATTAATTCACCCCCATCCTGGCGTCAGTGATTTTGACTTTCCCAAACCTTTTTTATTGCTATTGCTTTCTTTTGTTCTAAGTTCTTCATGTCCCTCTTGAAACGTGGAGCCTAAAACACATGCAACTAATTTAAACTTACATTTGCATGTGCATGTGCTCTCTTTCTCACACAGTTATACCCTATTGACACCTTCTCATTATTGGTAGGTATCACATGAGCACCAGAATTCTGGCTGAGAAAAGACTGAACATAAACGAAAATAAAGTAACCTCACTACTCTATCAGATAATGAGAGGGCAGGGGCAAATCCAACACTTGAGCCTCGAGCAACAGGGAGAATTAGAACCAGATGATTAAATGAGGGGGTCGGGGGAAGACACACACAAAAAACTTTCCCTGTCTCTTGACTCAAGTAAACAGTGTGAGGCTCAGGTTATTTATGGCATGGGAGGGAGATAAGAGAAGAGTCTGGTCTCAAAGCATGTGGTGATACAGGACCAGGCATGGCTATAGTATCCTAGGCTCTATCTAAATTCCAGACATTTCTCTAATGTTCCAGGCTAGAGAAGGAAGTCTCCAGGAAAACCTGGAATGCACATCCCAAACACATTCACAGAACAAATGTAGACACAGCACATGCAGATACGACGCAGGCTACAGAACACCAAATTAGTGACACAAAAGGAGCTTCATTTGGCTTTATTCAGCAGTCCAGCCAGAAGCAGGGTTCTTCAGAGAGTAACAAGAGGAGGGCACCCATACAGAAAGCTGCAACCCCTAGCACTTACCTGGCTGAGGTTGAGTGGCTGTGCTGCGCTGGTCCCCCCGCGTTGCGCTCGATAGCCTGTAGGGGTGATACAGCATCCAGATGACTGCCCACTCACTGAGGCCACTGGCTTGGTCTTACTGCTTAGGAGACCTAAAAAGGAGTCAGGGCTTAGTATCACTGAGCTAACATTAGTCAGTCCACATTTGCACGCAGTTTATGAGAGTTAAGGTCTCAAGTGTATCTTACTTCCTTAATTACATCTATACTGGAAGAGAAAGTTTATTATCTATTTCTTTTCTGTATTTCTAAACTTCACAAAGGATCCTCAAAAGGTTACTTGAATAAATATTATCTAATCACCTATTATATACAAGACACCACTGGAAATACAAACATAAGGATACCGTCCCTACCTCCAGGGAGCATACAGTTTTATGTAGGATGGGATTAAGTAAGTAACAAGATGACAATGTGAAGCTGATACATTGGTAATTTTTAGGATATTTAAATGTCAAAAGGCAAGATCCTATCCTATTGGGTACTTGCAGTCTTCACATTTCATTTGAATGCATTTTTTTTTTCCTTTCTATGTTTCCCAGTAGGCAAACTGAAGCACTGAATTCTCATTTACTTCTGAGAGTCTATATTCTTTGGGCCTAAAAGGGGGCAGAGGTCCTAGTAGAATATTCAGTAGCCTGGTATCAGGAAGTTCTACCTTATATTCTTTTTCAAAAAATATTTTTATTAGTTATTGATGGACCTTTATTTATTTATTTGTTTTATATGTGGTGCTGAGAATCGAACCCAGTGCCTCATACATGCTAGGCAAGTGCTCTACCACTGATCTAAAACCCCAGCCCTCTTCCTTCAATGGGGGCAGTCTGAAGAGAACTAAACTGAGGCTTGAAATAATATCCTCAAATTAGAATCCCGTTTGATTATGGCAGTAACTTAATCCTAATAAAACACCATTTATACAAGTATAATACAGACGGCTATGCTGGTAACCAAAAATTAATCCTCCCCTTCACTGGCATAGAGTTGCCACTGAGAAGCTGCTGCCTAGACAGACTATACTTATTAGGCCTCCCTGCATGTATCAGGGGCCCTAGGAGTGGTGTTCACTACTTCCAGGCTAAAGAGGTTAAGAAAGAAGGCTTGCCTCCTCTAAACTTTGTTTCTCCTTTTGATTGATGCTGAGGGTTGCAGGGTTCTGTGGTCCTTAACTCACTATAGGCCAACCAGAAACACTTGCACTGGGAAGTGACATGAGTAAAAAAGTATACTATCATATTAAACCACGGAATTTTGGGATTTGTTACTACAGCTCAACTAACACAATAACTGAATCAGAGAGCCTAAGTTCCAGTAACTAACAGAGCAAAAAAGATAAGCGATTAGGCTAATAATAAAACCAACAAAAGCATCACTACTGTGACATTAGGTCAGAACAAAAATCTAAAGGACATATGTTTTCCAAAACACTTTTTTGGTCATAGTCAATATTATCAAGTCTTGTCCTCTTCTAGATTGCCATATTCAAACTATCTGTGACAAATCTAATTGCCTGCTCATTCTTCCTGCCATATAATATAAGTCTTGTCTACTTCCTACCATCAGTGGTGAATGTGTTTAAGAAACTAAAATGACACCAAATACAATCTCATTTTTATATTATTCCAAGTAAAACAAATCCTGGAAGATAACTGATGGCAAAAATTAATTTCAGATCATAGAGAACTGATTTCTGAATTAAGTACTTTTTAAGAATATCTATTCCACTGGTCTGGACCATGGCATAAGTATATTATAACAAAATTCTAAGCATACACTGATTAGAGAAGAATTCATTTCTAGCTGTGAAGATACCACCTACCTGAGGCCTGTGTTGCTACAGTGCAGTCACCAGGCTGAGTTTTCATTGGAGGTACAATGATGGTACGGGTGCCAGTGCCATCTGCCACAACTCTACCAGGCCCCTCCAGCAGCGGCCCACTATTGCCCCGAAGAGCACTCAGGGTATCAGTGGAATATGGGCTGCTCAAGGAGGAGTCAGAGTCTGGAGAATCATTGACAGTGACATAACTGATGACATTAGACCTCGGCTTCAGGCCAGAGCTGAGGAAAAGAAAATACGTGAAAATTCAACTGCCCTTTTAAGCAATATGCCTTACATGGTCTCTCATTCTTTCATGAGAACAATTATAATAGTAATGATAACAGCAATAGCAAACTTCTAAGTGCTTACTATCGTGCACTATTTCTTATATTCTATGTGCATCTCGCTGAGTCCTTACAATAATCCTATAAAGTAGTTACTATTATCCCCATCTTTTTTTAAATTTTTTTAGTTGTAGTTGGACACAATACATTTAGTTTTCATTTGTTTTTATGTGGTGCTGAGGATTGAACCCAAGCCCTGTATGTTCTAGGCAAGCACACTACCGCTGAGCCATAGCCACAGCCCATATTATCCCCATCTTTCAAATGAAGAAACTGAGGCAGAGGGAGATTAAGAAACTCATTCAAGGTCACATAAAGAACATATGACATTTCATCTCATAATGGTTGGAGATTTTATGCAAATTTTTTTGCAAAACAGTGGGGTACAACCATTATTTGAAGCTTCCTTTTTAAAAAAAATGCACTGGTATTACTTAAAAATCATTCTCTTTGGTGCAAGTTTAGGATGCATGGAATACTCATAAATATATGCTAATGTGGTGGCGAAAATTATGCAGTAAAATAATAAAATATGGTAAATGGTAAAGACAGAAACTCAGACTCAAGGCAAAAATGACTCCAGAGTTCACACCTACTCCATGTTGCCTCTTAGTCATTCTCAAGCACAGTTATTTCAACAATATTCTTCAAACACCACTTTTTTTCCTAACACCTCTACAGACTATAAATGGTTCCTTACTATCCTAGTCAAACTTCTCACTATACTTTTTTTAAAAAAGATTCCTTTGCTGATTCCTCCCTTACTGTTACAGATTAGATCTGGAATATTCCCCCCAAAAGACTCCTGTATTGAAGACTTGGTCTCCAATGCAGCAGTGTTCAGGTGGGGCTTTTGGGAAATGATTGGAAGGTGGTAGAAACTTTGGAGGTGGACACCTAGTTAGAGGAAGTGGATCACTGGGGGGATACTTTGTTGAATCTCTCTCTTGTTCTGCTTTGCTCCACCATACCCTTCTACCACGATGTATTATACTGCCTCACTACAGGACCAGAAATAATGAAGCCAGCTGACAATGAACCAAAACCTCTGACACTATAAGCCAAGATAAATCTTCCCTACTTTTGTTTTTCTTGAGTATTTTCTCACAGTGATAAAAAGATAACTAACACACTAACTTTAACTTTACCTTATTTTTTAATAAGACTGGGTCCAGTCAAAGCAATCAGGTTGATTATAACTCATACATAACTTTTGCTATTAGTACACCACTTTCCCTCACCGGAAAGTATACTTTTTCTCTTCCCTGAATCAATTCAATGACACCTTTCAAATCCCTATCTTACAATAGCCCTTTTGAACTAAGAGACTCTAAATTCTTTCTAAATTTACTCTTTCAAATTAATTTAAATTTTACGTTTGTATGACTCTGTAAAGTCTCTGAAGTTTCTTTCCTGTGTGAATCCTAATTTCTCAGGTGAAAGCAGGATTATTCCCTCTTCTATATGCCTAACACCAAAAGCCCAATGAAGAATATAATACAGAAGAATCAAGGTAATCAACTATGCTCACACTGAGATAGAGGTATGTATCATAGTTCTTAAACTTACCTACTTCCTTTCAGTAAACTGCCTAGTTAAGAACTTGAACTAAGGTGCTAGGATAGGAGGAAATATCCTGGTATTTAAATTCTTCAGCTTTCAGACCACATAGCAGAGGGCAAAAGAAAGGCAAGCCCTACCAACACTGTACCTCTTAAAAAGAGGTCTGTTCAGATTAGGAAACTGAACAAGTTTCAAGTATCTCTTATCTACCTACTCATTCTAATTAACTGTTCATACATTCAGAAGTATGGTATCTATTTTCAGATTATAAACCTCCCTGAGGATAGCAGTCCTGTCTGTGATATAATGTGCATTCCAAGCTAGAGTAGTCAAACTTCTTGATATAAATCTGTTCTCTTATATATCAGGAAGACTGATTTAACAGACAAGTATGTCTAACATTAGGGAAAACTTAACAATGCTCAGTTATGGGAACTTAAGTGTTTTGGCTGACTCATCCAAGGTCACACTTCCAAAGCACCTTCTTTTGTCCTTTTTTTCATAGTTAAAACTGTACTCCATGCCTGAAGCCAACAGTCTAAGTCCAACAGAGCCAGGGAACCATTCATCTGTCTTACCTATTGGGCTTATATTTGTTGTCTTCTTCCTCATCAGTGTCACTACGGATAGTGATGACACTCACAGGAGGGCTGGGAGTATCTGGAATGATGATCGGCTGATGCTGATCTTGGACAGGGACTAGGGAATTATAAGATGTGGTACGGAGAGGACTGCTCCCAACCAAAGAATAAACTTGGGAAGGCAGAACATCCAGAGAGGATCTGCAGGGGAAATTCACAAGGAAAAACTGATCAATTCTTTTTTTTTTTTTTTAATAAATATTTTTTTTAATTTGGAGATGGACACACAGTATCTTTATTTGTATGTGGTGCTGAGGATCAAACCCAGTGCCTTACACATACCAGGCAAGTGCGCTACAGCTGAGCTACAACCCCAGCCCTCAATTCTTGGTCCCCCTAATTGCACATCTTCTCCTGAGACTGCTTTCCAGATTACTTTTTGATTCCTTTTTACCTAACCATTAGGCTAACACACTTAACTATGTAAATTTTGTTTTACTTTGTTTTATAGTACTGGGGATTAAACCTAGGGGCAGTCTATCACTGAGTTACATCCCCACTGAGTTAAATCCCTCTTTATTTTTTATTCCCAAGCTGGATGTGAATTTATAATCCTCCTATCTCAGTCTCCTGAGTAGTTGGCATTACAGGTGTGCCCTATAACACCTGGCTTTAACTATGAAAGTTTTGGTGAAAAATTTACTACTCTGGTTAGAGTTTCCAGGGACAAGAATAGCAAAATACAAAAGAAATTTATTTTTGTGTGTGCCCTTTACCCTAGAGTTAAATTTCACTCTACAAAGTGGGCAAGAAAAATTTAAATATCATAAAAGTGGCCTGGATTTAAAGATGCAGAAGAGAGAAAGGATGATCATAACCAGGCACACACCTGGTGTGCATGTCCAGATGAAAATGTCAGCTCTTGCTCAATTTGGCAGGTACTGCTGCTCAGACCACAAGTATGTATACAACATTCCTACACTGGGCAATATGTCTCAAACTGGCATAGTTTTAACCATCAGTTCTAATGAAGACTTACTTAGAAGAGACTGAAGTAGACTGCTTATTCTTCTTTGAAGGGAGGGAACTGGATTGTTGTCTTACAACATGAGCAACACCAACATTCAGGGGCTGAGCAGTGGCCAATGTCACATGGTTAGTCAGCAAGGATGGCTGCTGCATGATAGTGCTGTACTGGTTACCATGAGAGTGGGCATTCCTAGACCAACAGAAAGAAACAGAAGACTGAATCCCAAAACCACTGAAAAATCAGAACCAAACAGTTATTAAAAGTGCTTAAGACAACTAAATATAACTGCATTTTAAAGTCAGGTACCTGGATTATAAAACTTGAGGATTTTAATATATCATTTCTAATTACTTAAGACTGTTTTTTAAGTATGGAAGGAATGATTCCTGATCTTAAAATCTATTATTTTATTATATTCAAAATTTACTTATAATTCCATCTCCTTGCTATTATGAAGTTTTTTAAAAAAAACTTTTAATTTGTTCTAATTAGTTGCACATGACAGTAGTGAAGATTTTTTTTCTTTTTTTTTTCTTTCTTTCTTTCTTTCTTTCTTTTAGGGTTTCATTTCAAATAGAGAAAAATGGAAGGTACTTGCCTCCAGTCTGCTAACTGCTGACCACTCCCCATGGACTCTGGAATCACCGCTGTGGGCTGGACAGAGTTGTGTAGTGCTACCCCAGGCAACTGTTGCCAAGTTGAAGGCAGGAGAATTTGTTGAGTTCCACCAGGCCAAGCTTGCTGTAAGGAAACACACAAAAAAACATCCAAACTTGACTCATTTTTGCCTTTATCTTCTGATTTTTTTGTTGTTGTTTGTTTTTTGGTGTTTTTTTTTTTAGATTGAAATAATATTTTTGTATCTTAAAAAAGTTGCTTGTAGACTGTTAACTTGCAGTGATTAATAAAGAAAGTTCAGAAGGGCTCGTGGCTACAAGTCGTATGAAAAGCAAATAGAACATACTTTATTTTTGGCGGTGGGGGGGCCTACCTCCACAACCTAGCAAACAGGGTGCTAAAAAAAATGAAGATCCCTGCAGTTAAGACTTCATATTATACTGGAGAGAAAATAAGTCTGAAAGTTCAGAGGTCAGCTCTGGTTAAATGTTGGAGCACCATTTTTGTAAAAATTGTAAAATATACATCCCTAGAAAGAATTTAGAAGACTCCCTTGGGATTAAAAAATAGAAATGCTAAAACTGGAGTGTGCCAATCAGATAAGACATCATGTCAATTCAACCCATAACACATAGAGCAGAATTGTTCCCTTTTTTTTTTTTTAAAAGGGTACTGCTTAGAAAAAGGAGCCAAATGTAGATGAACAAACATGCTTGGCATAAGCATAACACCATCATTTGTAGCCATATGAGAGAATTAAAAATTAAAGCAGTAAAATATTTGAGAAATCCATGCAGAACACATTATATTGTTTTTAATAGTTGTCTAAATATATTTGCTTTATGTATCATTTATAGAATTATCCTTCAACATTAAAATTAATTACTATAAGAAAAATACATGAGTTCCAGTTTTTAACAAGCTATGTCACTTGCAAAAGACTGAGAATAAATATGTTTTCTGTACATCTTACAGAAATTCTGGCATTTTCTGAAAAAAATGAGAACATATTTGGAAATTTCTTTTTTAAATTTGAATTCTGCAGTACAATTACCTACAATACTTGGGTACATATGGTTCTGTTTCATGAATTTCAAACTGCAAGGCCATCAACACCCTGTTTTAAAAATATTTCTGCAAGTAACAGATCCACTTGTTACAAGTACCGGTTCCAAACAAGAAGCCTTCAAAGCAGAGAAACTGCAAACACGTCTGCTACCATACGCAGAATTTAAAACAAAACAAAACAAAACAAAACAGAAAATAAGAGAAATATGTTAAGTCACACCATGCGTCTTTCCATAAGCCAACACCTGCACAAGACAAAGCATGTAGTTTAATACAAAGCAAGAAATAACATTCCAACGTGAGGCAGAAATCTGGCGCTCCAAGCGACGAACTGTTTTGACAGAGGAAGAACAAAAATATGCAAAGCTTAGCAAATGGCTAGTGCAAACTTAAGAAAAGCAGCAAAGGAGAAGTATCAACTAACATTCCCAATCTCAAAACTACAGGTGAGTGAGCTGAAAGCAGAAGCTTGGATTGACCAAGTTGGAAATATATCTGATTCCCTTTGCATTCAGGTTTTGTTTATGACAAAATTGATCTAGAAATGACAGAGAGTTTTAAACTGGAAACCAAACAAGTTCCAACCAAATATGTTTCTGGAAGTGTTTTCACTCATGTAAGTATTTAAAAAAGAACGAAAAAAATTTAAAGCTACTTTGAAAGATGAGAAATATCAGGATTTAAAAGTAGCAAGCAGGTCTTCAAATGCTTACCTAATTTTAAATTTCAAATAATGAAATACTGGAAATTCTAACTCCCCCAAATAAACAAAATAAACAAAAAAACAAAAACCATCCAAAGATCACTCTGAAGGTTACTAATCCTGAAGTACACCTCAAAGTCCTGTTTGTTTTTCCTGTTTCTAAGCCTGACACTACTACAACTGCATCTATGAATTTTCCCCATGACTTTTAATAACAAAGATGTATTCACATAGTTTGTCAATTGTGTTTTCATTCTTGTATTAAGACCTATTTGTAAAATAATTAATTTTTCTAAATACCCCTAAAAATGAATCCACTTTTAATTTCAATAAATCAAGTGATCTATAGGCACTTTCCAAAGGGAACATCCTTAAATGGAAGATAGAAGCTGCCACTGATCATGAGTGCCAAAAAGAGCTATCTTCACATGTTCATAGAAGGAAGGTTAATGTTAACTGCTTAAGCAATCAATTCAGAGCATCTTAAGTATTTCTACATGCAGACATTTTAGAAGCTTCAAATAGCAAAAAAAGGAAAGAAGCTAACTTGCCAAGGAGTTCAAATTTTGGCCATCCAGGTACCTGTAGCAAAGCCCCACACTAAAGGCCATTTCCTTTATTCTCAAGGATCGAAGCATAAAAGGTAGGGCAGAAAACAGGTAATAGTGTTGAAGCTCTTCTGAAGCTATATCAAGAGCTTTGACCACACAGGGCTGGCAAAGAAGAATCAAACTGGCTCTTTATAGAGCCTCACTGAACATCAGAGTCAAACAGTGCTTCAGCAAATGTTGAGGAGGAAAACAATGAGACATTAAAGATGTAGCAAGAACACAGCCACAAGATGGCACATGCTTCCATGCCCTCTGCAAAGACTAAGCTAATTTTTTTTTTAAATAAGAAAACCAGGAAAAAAAAAAAAAAAAAAACAGAACAAAAACAAACAGGAAAAAATAAAAAAAGAAAGAAACCAAAGAAACTCCGTTAGTAACACAATCAAGTGAGGGGAATTACCAGTACAGCAGCAGTCTGTTCAACCAGCGCCGGCCGGCCGGCTGCGCAGCTCAGAGTAAAGGGCACCGCATACTGCGGTGTGATGGTGGCTACTTGAGGGTGGAGAGTTGCTACCATTAGTGGTGTACAGCTTCCCTGAAATGTAGATTAGGCAGGTGAGTGAAACAAACACGGAGGCAGGTTATCTGGATTCAGAAGGGTTCTCATTCCCCCCAAGTTATTACCAACAACCGTCATTTCAAATCACCTAAAATGCATGTTCAGAATATAACCTTTCCCCTTCAACTAGCAAAGCATCAGCCCATTTGGTCAAGTATCGATGGCATAAAGCAAAAAAGTGTAGAAATCTTTCTTGGGCCAGACTCAGATGATCAGTTCTAGGAAACAAAGGCATTTATCAAGAATTCTTCCTCCTGCTCACAATGTAGGGTTTTTAGATTTCAGAATTTTCTTTGTGTTATGAGTCATAAACATTTCCATATAGATTTTATAAAAATCTCAAAGTTGTTATACTGCATAAATACTTCATGGTTTTCTCAATCACCTTAGTTTGCTGTCCCATGGCAAATGTAATTTTCAAAGCACTGTACAACATGGTTAAACCCAAAGAATGAGAGAATATAATACTTGAAGAGGCATCCTGATGTGATTCAGCCTCTCAAATGATAAAATTCCAAGAGTAATAAGCAAAAGGAACACAAAAGGAACCTTATCTTTTGGAATCAAAACATTACATGTGTACTATATCTTTAAAATGCTGTGGGAGAGAGGACTTCATCCCACAAAATTAGAGTAAACTTACTCAAATGACCACTTCTCAGTGTCTGGATACTAATCCTAGCGAGACACTGGAAGAATTGCAATAATGTTAGGAATGAGAATACAGTTCTGTTATAGATGTTTCATTTTAAGACCACTGAATCATAACCAAGAAAGATCCTATATTCCAAGCAAATACCATTTTCTAGGATGAAACACCTGATTCTCAGTAGTACTTCAGCAATACTGAGGTTCCACATTGCTCTGGTTTTTACCTGTGTAAGAACTCCTGACTGTATCTGTAGCGGCTGAGCAGCTGGCGCCTGGGGTACAATTGGCACAGCATTATCCATCCTCACAGGGAATCCAGAATGCTTTGTTGTTGCTTGCAGCCCAGCTAGTGAAAATAGTATCACAATGAAATTGCTTAGCTGGATCTGAGAGTACTATTTGGGAAATTTTTGTTGTTTATTTTTTAGCTTTTCCACTACTTAGACTTTAGTTCTAGACATTTAAGACAAGGGAGCTTCATTCACAGAATTCTCAGGAGTTAAAAATAAAAAAGTGGGGGAGAGAGGTGGAGAAGTGGTTCCCTTCAGGTTAAATTAATGCAAAGATGTGTGACACAGAAAGAGTGGTTTAAGGGAATTCTAATTGTTTTTAATGTTATAAAATTTAAAACCAATACTCATCCCATCCCCATCAATAGTACAGGCAAAAAAACAACCAATCACCCTTCAGTTAATACACCTTTTTTGTTCTTTTAATACACTGGGGTGGGACAGGGGGAGATTTTTAAGTATCTCTAAAATGATAATCTATTAAATGAGAAGACTTGATTACAGTTATAACTTTAGGTTAAACAAGAAAAATTATGAAACTCAGTAATTTTAAATCTAAGTTACCTTTTTACTAAGAATGCTTCAAGAATTTTTTTCCCTCATTCCTCAAAAAATATAACCCAGTTCACAGTCTTATAATTTATCAGCCAACAAAAAATGAAGAAATTATGTCTAGGATAAAAGTATTTTAGATCCAACATGGCGGCAGGCGCAGAGAGATCAAGTCTCTGACCTCTTCAGCTGCGCGGGCATAGGGAGTCGTAAACTGTCTAAATGCTGTTTGCTCAGGATCACTAGGCAATGCTGAGCTGACGTGGATCTGGGGCGAACAGTTTGGGCCTCTCAGAACACACACCGAGCCCGGATCGGCTGCATTCAAGCCCAGGTTCGCCTGCTTCTCATGACTCAGCACTAACGATCCCACTGAAATAACTGGTCGGTCCTTCTGAACTTACAAAGATAAAAGCCAACCAAGCCTTCATAGGCAGTGGCCACAGGATTGAAACGGGGCTTGGGAGAGACAGTCAGGACCGACTCGTTGCATTGGTCACCCGGCAAAGGGAATGAACGGTCACCATTTGCATGGGATACCACCATGGCAGAGAACTGACTTCACAGGCAGAGGAGATAACTTCATTGAAACCAGCGGCGACAGGTGTGTAATCCCCTAGCCATCCCTCTCCACACAGCAGGGAAACCTTAAGGGCCCCTCCCAGCTCTCCCATAAGGGCCCCTTCCAGCTCTCCCGTGAGCGCAATAGCCAGACCGAGGGAATCAGGAGTGGCTGGGATTCGTGGCGCAGAACTCCCGGCTACCGCTCCCACCAGTGCTGACAACTGAGTCTCTTGCACCAGCTACCGGGGGCGTGGCTACCCAAGGGCAAGCAAATTCGCTGGGGGTTCTCAGCCCCAAGCTCTACAAACTTAGGGTCTGAGGGAGGCAAACAGGGAGAGTGTGCCCAGGCACTCATGAAAACAGGGCTCCCAGGAGCAGCAGACCTGGCGTGCAGCCAGTATTGTGGTGAGCATCACAGGTGAGAGGGGCCTGGCTTGAGGAAACACAAGAGAAGGCCCTAGACACTCAGGACTGGAGACCCGCCCAGTCCGGGAGGAAGAGCTGCTGCACAGTGATTGGTTCCCACCTATTGAGAGAAGCTTGGCCCAGTGGGCACAGCTCCACCTACTGGAAGAGAAGTTAATCAAACGCTATGACTGCATTTATTATTATTTTTTTTTTAAATTTGGGATTTTTTTTCTTTCATTTTCATTTTTCTTGTTGTTCTTTAACTTTTTAAATATTTTTAATTTTTTTAAATTTTTTATTTTATTATTATTATTTTTAAAAATTTTAATTTTCATTTTTTATTATCATTATTATTTTTAAAAAACTTTTTTTTTCTTTCTTTCTTTCTTTCTTTCTTTCTTTCTTTCTTTTCTCTTTTGTCTTTTCATTTCTTTTCAATTTTCTTATTCCCCCTTCATTGAATTCTACCTGCCTACTCTCATTCTCTTTAGTGACTTCTTCCCTTCCCTTTTAATATCTTTCCTCCCAAACATCAAATAAATTTATAAGAGTAAACAGTAACTCAGCAGCAAACAGAACAAGAAGTAACATGAGCAGCATAAAAAAGCAAGGAATAAAAGGAGTACAAACAATGAAGGACAGCCTAAATATTCAGGAGGACCTAGAGTCATCAGAAAAATGGTCATATAAAGAACTCAAGGAATACCATAGACAGATGGAATGGAACCTTAAAGAGGATAGAGACAGCAAATCCAAACAGTGAAAGAACACATTGAAAATGAATTACATAAACAGATAAAAGAAGAAGTTAAGCATCTTTATCAGGAGATAGAGATTATTAAAAAAAAATCAAACAATAATTCTAGAAATGAAGGAAACGATAAACCAAATTAAAAACTCAATTGAGAGTATCACTAACAGAGTGGAGCAAGTAGAAGCCAGAGCATCAGATAATGAAGACAAAATATATCATCTTGAAAAGAGTCTAGCCAGGGCTGGGGATGTGGCTCAAGCGGTAGCGCGCTCGCCTGGCATGCGTGCGGCCAGGGTTCGATCCTTAGCACCACATACCAACAAAGATGTTGTGTCCGCCGAGAACTAAAAAATAAATATTAAAAAAAAAAATTCTCTCTCTCCTCTCTCACTCTCTCTTTAAAAAAAAAAAAAAAGAAAAAAGAAAAAAAGAAAAGAGTCTAGCCAACTCAGAAAGGCTGGTAAAAAATCACGAGAAAAACATCCAAGAGATATGGGATAACATAAAAAAACCAAACTTACAAGTCATCGGGATAGAGGAAGGTACAGAGATTCAAACCAAGGGAATGAGTAACCTGCTGAATGAAATAATTACAGAAAACTTTCCAGAAATAAAAAAGGAAATGGATATACAAATTGTAGATGCATACAGGACACCAAGCACACAAAATCACAGTAGACCAACACCAAGACACATTGTTTGTTTTTTTTTTGTTTTTTTTTTTAAAGAGAGAGTGAGAGAGGAGAGAGAGAGAGAGAATTTTTAATATTTATTTTTTAGTTCTCGGCGGACACAACATCTTTGTTGGTATGTGGTGCTGAGGATCGAACCCGGGCCGCACGCATACCAGGCGAGCGCGCTACCGCTTGAGCCACATCCCCAGCCCAAACCAAGACACATTGTTATGAAGATAGCCAATATACAGAACAAAGAGAAAATATTAAAAGCTACAAGAGAAAAGGAGGCAGATTACATTCAGGGGTAAACCAATAAGGTTAACAACGGATTTTTCATCACAGACACTGAAAGCGAGAAGATCCTGCAACAACGTATTTCAAACACTGAAAGACAATGGATGCCAACCAAGAATTCTGTATCCAGCAAAATTAAGCTTCAGGTATGACAACGAAATAAAAATCTTTCATGATAAACAAAAGCTAAAAGAATTTGCAGCCAGAAAACCAGCATTGCAAAGCGTCTTGAGCAAAACACTACACGAGGAAGAAATGAAAAACAACCACCAAAACCATCAATGGGAAGTGCCTCGGTAATGACAGAGGGCGGCGGGGCGGGGGGGGGAGCTAATCATGGAGAAACAAACTAAATTAAAAAAAAAAAAAGATAAATAATCAAACATGGCTGGCAGTACAAACCATATATCAATAGTAACTCTAAACGTTAATGGCTTAAACTCTCCAATAAAGCGACATAGGCTGGTAACATGGATTAAAAAAAAACAAATCCAACATTATGTTGCCTCCAGGAGACACATCTGATTGGAAAAGACATACACAGGCTGAAGGTGAAAGGTTGGGAAAAAATATACCACGCACATGGCCCTTGTAAGCAAGCAGGGGTGGCCATCCTCATATCGAATAAAATCGACTTCAAGACTAAGTTAATCAAAAGGGATAAGGAAGGACATTATATACTGTTAAAAGGAACCATTCACCAACAAGACATAACAATTATCAATATTTATACACCAAATAATGGTGTTGCGACGTTCATAAAACAAATTCTCCTCAAGTTCAAGAATCAAATAGACCACAACACAATAATTATGGGTGACTTCAACACACCTCTCTCACCATTGGACAGATCCTCCAAACAAAAGTTGAATAAAGAAACTATAGAACTCAATACCACAATCAATAACCTAGACTTAACTGACATCATCAAGTGGATATACTTTTTTCTCAGCAGCACATGGATCCTTCTCAAAAATAGACCATATATTATGCCATAGGGCAACCCTCAGTAAATATAAAGGGGTGGAGATAATGCCATGCATTTTATCTGATCATAATGGAATGAAACTGGAAATCAATGATAAAAGAAGGAAGGAAAAATCCTACATCACATGGAAAATGAACAACATGTTACTGAATGATCAATAGGTTACAGAAGGCATAAAGGAGGAAATCAAAAAATTCTTAGAGATAAATGAAAATACAGACACAACATATAGGAATCTATGGGACACAATGAAAGCAGTTTTAAGAGGGAAATTCATCACCTGGAGGTCATTCCTCAAAAAAAGGAAAAACCAACAAATAAATGAGCTCACACTTCATCTCAAAGCCCTAGAAAGGAAGAGCAAAACAACAGCAAATGTAGCAGAAGGCAAAAAATAATTAAAATCAGAGCGGAAATCAATGAAATTGAAACAAAAGAAACTATTGAAAAAATTAACAAAACTAAAAGTTGGTTCTTCGAAAAAATAAATAAGATCGACAGACCCTTAGCCATGCTAACGAAGAGAAGAAGAGAGAGAACTCAAATTACTAACATACAGGATGAAAAGGGCAATATCACAACAGATGCTACAGAAATACAGAAGACAATTAGAAATTATTTTGAAAACCTATATTCCAATAAAATAGAAGATAGTGAAAACATCGATAAATTTCTTAAGTCATGATTTGCCCAGACTGAGTCAGGAGGATACACACAATTTAAACAGACCAATATCAATGGATGAAATAGAAGAAGCAATCAAAAGACTACCAACCAAGAAAAGCCCAGGACTGGATGGGTATACAGCGGAGTTTTGCAAAACCTTTAAAGAAGAATTAATACCAATACTTTTCAAGTTATTTCAGGAAATAGAAAAAGAGGGAGCTCTGCCAAATTCATTCTATGAGGCCAACATCACCCTGATTCCGAAACCAGACAAAGACACCTCAAAGAAAGAAAACTACAGACCAATATCTCTGATGAACCTAGATGCAAAAATCCTCAATAAAATTCTGGTGAATCGGATACAAAGGCACATCAAAAAAATTGTGCACCATGATCAAGTAGGATTCATCCCTGGGATGCAAGGATGGTTCAATATACGGAAATCAATAAATGTTATTCACCACATCAATAGACTTAAAGATAAGAACCATATGATCATCTCGATAGACACAGAAAAAGCATTCGACAAAGTACAGCATCCCTTTATGCTCAAAACATTAGAAAAACTAGAGATAACAGAACTTTCCTCGACATTGTAAAAGCTATGTATGCTAAGCCTCAGGCTAGCATCATTCTGAATGGAGAAAAATTGAAGGCATTCCCTCTAAAATCTGGAACAATACAGGGATGCCCTCTGTCACCACTTCTATTCAATATAGTTTTCGAAACACTGGCCAGAGCAATTAGATGAAAGAAATTAAAGGCATAAAAATAGGAAAAGAAGATGACATGATTCTACACCTAGAAGACCCAAAAGGGTCTACAAAAAAACTACTACAACTAATAAATGAATTCAGCAAAGTGGCAGGATATAAAATCAACACGCATAAATCAAAGGCATTTCTGTATATCAGCGACAAAACTTCTGAAACGGAAATGAGGAAAAACACTCCATTCCTCAAATATCCTCAAAAAAAAAATAAAATACTTGGGAATCAACCTAACAAAAGAGGTGAAAGATTTATACAATGAAAACTACAGAACCCTAAAGAGAGAAGTAGAAGAAGATCTTAGAAGATGGAAAAATATACCCTGTTCATGGATAGGCAGAACTAACATCATCAAAATGGCGATATTACCAAAAGCTCTCTATAGGTTTAATGCAATGCCAATCAAAATCCCAATGGCATTTCTTGTAGAAATAGATAAAGCAATCATGAAATTCATATGGAAAAATAAAAGACCCAGAATAGCAAAAGCAATTCTAAGCAGGAAGTGTGAATCAGGCGGTATAGCGATACCAGATTTTAAACTATATTACAGAGCAATAGTAACAAAAACAGCATGTACTGGTACCAAAACAGGCGGGTGGACCAATGGTACAGAATAGAGGACACAGAGACTAATCCACAAAGCTACAACTATCTTATATTTGATAAAAGAGCTAAAAGCATGCAATGGAGGAAGGATAGCATCTTCAACAAATGGTGTTGGGAAAACTGGAAATCCATATGCAACAAAATGAAACTGAATCCCCTCCTCTCGCCATGCACAAAAGTTAACTCAAAGTGGATCAAGGAGCTAGATATCAAATCAGAGACTCTGCATCTGATAGAAGAAAAAGTTGGCTCCGATCTACATATTGTGGGGTCGGGCTCCAAATTCCTTAATAGGACACCCATAGCACAAGACTTAATAACAAGAATCAACAAATGGGACTTACTTAAACTGAAAAGTTTTTTCTCAGCAAGAGAAATAATAAGAGAGGTAAATAGGGAGCCTACATCATGGGAACAAATTTTTACTCCTCACACTTCAGATAGAGCCCTAATATCCAGAGTATACAAAGAACTCAAAAAATTAGACAATAAGACAACAAATAACCCAATCAACAAATGGGCCAAGGACCTGAACAGACACTTCTCAGAGGAGGACATACAATCAATCAACAAGTACATGAAAAAATGCTCACCATCTCCAACAGTCAGAGAAATGCAAATCAAAACCACCCTAAGATACCATCTCACTCCAGTAAGATTGGCAGCCATTATGAAGTCAAACAACAACAAGTGCTGGCGAGGATGTGGGGAAAAGGGTACTCTTATATATTGCTGGTGGGACTGCAAACTGGTGCGGCCAATTTGGAAAGCAGTATGGAGATTCCTGGGAAAGCTGGGAATGGAACCACCATTTGACCCTGCTATTGCCCTTCTCGGACTATTCCCTGAAGACCTTAAAAGAGCATGCTACAGGGATACTGCCACATCGATGTTCATAGCAGCACAATTCACAATAGCTAGACTGTGGAACCAACCCAGATGCCCTTCAATAGATGAATGGATAAAAAAAATGTGGTATTTATACACCATGGAGTATTACGCAGCACTAAAAAAATGACAAAATCATGGAATTTGCAGGGAAATGGATGGAACTAGAGCAGATTATGCTTAGTGAAGCTAGCCAATCCCTAAAAAACAAATACCAAATGTCTTCTTTGATATAATGAGAGCAACTAAGAACAGAGCAGGGAGGAAGAGCAGGAAGAAAAGATTAACATTAAACAGAGACATGAGGTGGGAGGGAAAGGGAGAGAAAAGGGAAACTGCATGGAAATGGAGGGAGACCCTCACTGTTATACAAAATTACATATAAGAGGTTGTGAGGGGAATGGGAAAATAAACAAGGAGAGAAATGAATTACAGTAGATGGGGTAGAGAGAGAAGATGGGAGGGGAGGGGAGGGAGGATAGTAGAGGATAGGAAAGGTAGCAGAATACAACAGTTACTAATAGGGCATTATGTAAAAATGTGGATGTGTAACCGACGTGATTCTGCAATCTGTATTTGGGGTAAAAATGGGAGTTCATAACCCTCTTGAATCTAATGTATGAAATATGATATGTCAAGAGCTTTGTAATGTTTTGAACAACCAATAAAAAAAAGAAAAAAAAACAAAGAGGGAAACTACAGAATGGGAAAAAAATCTTTGCCAATTTCTCCTCAAATTAAAAAAAAAAAAGTATTTTAAAAAATAGACATTTTGGTTCGTGGAAACTTTCTTTTTATTTTAGAAATCTGCTCTTGTCATTGACAGTTTTTAAATATGATTCATTTGTGGCCAACTAGGAAAATCAAAAAGTCTTTGCTGCTATTAAAACACTGACCACATCTTATATTTCTTCTTATTCTTTATGCTCTTCACACACATTCGGAATAAATATTTCCAATAAATAAGATCTCATTCTAGGGAAAGGGGCTCAAGATAGTTGTTGCTTCTTGACAAGCCTCAAAAAAGAGCCCTCAATGATTTCTTCTAAACCTAACTTTCAATATAGAAATTTCAAGTTCCTATTATGCCTGATCCACTTATGCCTACAATGACAAATATTTTAATTAGAAGACTCCATCACTGACATTTTCTTAGTATCACCAACTACTTTCTCTTAACATTACTAAATTAGTCTCAAATAAGTATAACTCATAAACCATAATACTGCTATTTTCACAAAGTCAGTCTTCTAACAAATTGAGATATCAAGAATAAAAGTTGCCAACCATGTTACTTCAGGTAAATAAGAAAGTCAAGCAACAAAATTTTTGTCTATAGTCCTAGGACACATGGCTAACTTCAATGGCCTCCTATATACTGGCAGGAACTGAAGAGGTAAAATTTAGGAGGAAATGTTCAGTATAGAAACTCATCTATGGCTCTCAGAGTAATAAAGTAAAAGGGGACAAAAATTACAAAATAGTTACCCCTAAGCAAAATGTGTATCTATTTTTGTCAACTGGAAGAATTTGTGGTATGTAATTTATAGTACTGACCTACAAATGTGACTCTGAGTACGAGATTGCTATAGTTATTTAGGCTAAGCCACAACAGTGGAGGTAAATTAAAATTCTTGCTTCTTTCCTACACAAAATGGAAACAAAGAGTAACAAAAAGGCAATACTTTGGAAAGGTTCTTCCTGAATCCTGATCTAGGAGGATTAGTGTTCTTTTTTTTTTTTTTTTTTAATGTTACTTTTATTTTAATAAATATGGTCCTTGAATATAAAAAAACATGGATATATGGAAAGAAGAGTAAAACTGCCTAACTGATGAGGGTCTTTCCTGCTCTAAGTATAGGCATCTTACAAAAGAATGGAAGGTGAAAGAAAAGTGGGCAAGCTAGACCAGAGGATTGGGGCAGAAATGAGCATTTGGTGATGGCTGGCAAATCAACTGATACCTCTTTACAATTATATGAGTTTAAATACTGAAAGGCAAAATGGAATAACACTTCAAAATACCTATTATCATGAATTCCCTATCTGGGTTCAAATCATGGTTCTGCCATAAATAGTTATATAAGACTGGGCAGATGAGGATTTCTCATTTATAAATTGGGAATAATGATATTACCTACCTCCTAGGATTGTTTGTGAGGATAAATTAAAACATAAAATCATCCAGAATATTAACTAGAATATGGTAATACATACCAGGTATCATTACACCACCTGAATTTCAAAAATCCCTTTCATTTGAAAAATTTAAGTTTTCTCTATTAGCTCCTTATGTTATTTAGACTTCCTGGATAGAAAAAAAAAATTCCAAATCTTATACTTACCTAATTATACCAAAAAGGACTATCCCACTTTTCCCCTCTACCTCTTTAGTTTACATTTTGTTTTATTAAAGGAATCTGAAAGTTCTTCTGCTTCAACTGTGATGTATCATCTGAGAGGAAGCAGTAAACTTTAGGGTCCCACATCTGAAAATTGTTCCAGTAAAACCCACTTTGGAAAAGGCTGGGGAAGGGGTGGCTAATTATCTAAAATTAGTAGAAGAATCACTCAGTATCTGACAACTCAAAGTACAGATTTGACTACTATAAAGCATATGTAGAAAGTAATTTGGTAAGTTAGGCTAAATTTGCATTTATGGATTTTGAATCTGCTCCTCCGCTCTCCCTGTGGTTTCTCCTTGGTTTACATAGCTATCGCTCTCCTGTCCTCCCAGTAATCTGTCAGTCTCCCCCAGCCCCTCATTTCCTTCTGCTTGCTCCGACTCCATCAGAAACCAAGCAAACTTAAAAGTCACAGTCAATAAAAAACTAAAAAGTAAAAAAGATAAAAATGCTACCTGCTTTTATGTAAAATGCTATGACAAGCCTGAATCCCAGTTTATTCCCACAGGGGACTAACACTGACTTTCTATTAAGAAAGTCATGCATGTCACCATGAAATATCTATAACATAACTAAGCCTTCTACATGGCTTATCCAACCAATAAACAAACATTTCCTATATTTGAGGAAAAAAAGGAACTGGACAGACTGGATTATAGAACAACAATAAAAGAAAAAGAGAGAGAGAAGGATGGGAATGTGAAACTTAACATCTTACTGTAACACATGGAGAAAGCCTCTTTCTTCAGCTATTTTGTTCCTGTTAACAGAACTTGCAGGAACAATATGATTCATAAACTGAAGCATATAATCTTAATGCCTCCCCACACAACAATTTCAGCTTGTAGAATTTTTCAGTTCAATAAATGATCTTTATTACTGATACAATTTAGGAAGTTTTTATATTCTTAACCATGATTTTTACATTTTAAAATAAAATAACCTTTTATTTGGGACATAATTTTATTTTATGATGGAATGATATAGAAAATTAGACTCAAGATACAGCAATTATGCTAAAAAAATTTTTCCCCCAAGATGTGTATATTCTACATGTTGGGAGATACATGTTTATAAAAGATATTGATACAAGGTCTCAATGGAAAAAAAAATTGGTAACAGATACATCAATTAAAAAACATAAATTGAGTTTCTATAGTGTCAAATAGCATCATAAGTAGACAAATATAAAAAGAAAAATCACCTTTGTGATATTATCCAATTTCAGTTATCATTATCATCAGAAACAGAGTTTAAACTTATTAGAGATCAGAACTAAACGGCTAGATCTACCTAACGCAAGCAGGTCTGCTAAAATACCATACAACATAGTTTCCCCACTTACTTTGAAAAGCAGGTGGACATACTATAAATGTTTGTTGGAATGGATCCGTCTGTGTGCATATCTGAGTTGTTCCAGGCTGCAAGGAAACACCCTGCTGTGCAACTCCAGGAACTGGTGCAGCAGATGATGGGTACAAAGCTGACTGGTAGTTTAGTAATGAGACATCTGAATTAGCCAGAGAAAGAGTAGCAGCTGCTGCAGTAGAACTGGAAGCTAGAACACTGGCCTAAAAACAAAAGAATTATACTTATATACTGCCATAAAGTAGAGATAGACAACATTATATATATATATATATATATAATCTATCCTGAAAAACCTAGAATAAAGTTTTAAAATGCCATGTTCATTATCTTTGAAATAACTCTGCTTAAGAAATTTTCCCAATCCCTAAAATTAAGGCATACTATATGGTCAAATAAGCAAAAAGACAACAAAAGAATAACAAGTAGTTATTCTTTGATCCTACAGATTATAGCTATCTAAACCTTAATTACCTCTGCACAAAAATTGCTAGATGGGAGATACCACTATACCTCATATTCCCTTCCATTTGGAATGTAGACCTAGTTAAGAAGCCGTGAAGCTTACAAACTTCTGAAACAAACCTAAATGTAATTATCACTAAGTTAGCAAAAAAAAAAAAAAAAAAAAAAAAAAATGCAAAAAATTCTGCAGGAAGTCACCCATGAAATGTGTGTGAACCTTTTCAACACTGAAGGCAGTGATGGGGAAGGTCTGATGTTTGAGAGCTTAACATGGCAATTCCACTGTCAAGATGGCCTAATACAAATGAACTCCTTTCTCAGTTCTGCCCAGAAAGGTCCCATGTAGCACTGGAGAAGGGCATGAACCATTAGGAACCGAGCAGTCTACATGCCCCCACCTCTATCCTGTTTTGGTGAAGAACTTTCTGTCGAATCCCTTTGATCTATTCCAATATAAATACAGCAAGCACAGGCTCCCTTCTTTGTTAGAAGATGCACCTGTCTGGTCAGCTTGGTCCAATGCTTCCCTAGCTCTGAAACTATTATTCTGTGGTCTGTGGTTATTTCATAGTACTACTTTCCTAGCTTTTATTTCTTAGCCAGCCCATCCCTCAGGAGGAGAACCTTTTCCCTTGCCCACACGGGACATGAGTGAGAAACTACCTTTAATGTATTGGAAATGCTCTTCAATAAAGTAGTAAGACATAGGTCCTTCTCCTAACTTGGAGAAAGAATCATTTGACTGAACTCAGTTCAACAAACAGCAGTAAACAGTACAATAGCCCATTTATTTGATTATGCTAAAATTCATGAGGGAATGGATTAGGCCTTTGTTTTTTTGTCAGCAAGTGACTGATAGGTAAAAACCAATCTATATTGTCTTCCATCATTTTTGCCAAGTAGAAAATTCTTAGGAAGTAACAAAACCACCAAAACAAAGACTCATTTTGGTTTCTTTACCTCACCCTGCACCCCTACTAGTCTCTATGCCACTTAGGCTTGAGTTTCCAAAATCATTTACTGAATACCTGATTGTGCACTGCATTGAGCTGGTTGCTGAAGCTCATGGTTAGGTTTGTGCTTGTATTTGGTGCAACATGTGTAGTGAAGGGACTCTTGATCTGACTCACTGTATCATACATGTGAACCCTCCGCTTGCAGATCTCCATGTTCTGGAAACAAGATTTAACACTGAAAGAGATTAAAGATTCACTAAATGAATGCTGAAATTTAAACAGACAGCAAATAACTCAAGACAACTACACAAAGTTTTTTTTTTCTTCCCCATGCACTTTCAGAAAAAACAACTCAAGAGATTTTATAATCAAAACAAGGAAAGATATGCATCTAATTTTTAATCTTGTGACTTATCAACGAGAAAGAAAAGTATCAGTAAGTCAGATAAACAAACACCAAAGTTGCTTTTAACTTGATAGTTCCATATAAGACAGCAATTCAGTCAAGAACGATATCCTGGCAAAAGTCCCAGACTCTACCATACTTACTGATTGCTATGTGGAAAATCCAGAAGGTGAGTCATTGTCACAAACTGATGGTTAAGAGTTTTCAGAGGAGTAATTCTCTTATCTGCATCAATTGTTAGCATTTTTTTTAACAGATCAATGTATTCTCTTCTATCTGCCTTCTCTGCCAACATGTCTGTTCCCTCTAAGTCAGTAGACATATTCACCTTCCAAGGAAAATTTAGAAATATTATATTCTTCATTTAAGATAAACAGTAGACTTATCACTTACTGCATCTACTTTTTTCCCAAAAACCAAAAAATAAATATTTAATGTTGGCATTTGAAAAAAGAAAAACCTGGGAAAATTCTTTTTATTATAGTAAATTATAATACTATAATATAATTCACAGAAGGGAACTCCTTATGCTGCCTAAGTGGTAGAATAAACCTGAACCAAAACCATCTTTAAAAATTGGAACAGCCAAGCATGGTGTCACATCAGTAGGCATGGTGGCACACACCTGTAATCCCAGCAACTCGGGAAGCTAGGGCAGGAGGATTACAAATTCAAGGCCAGCCTCAGCAACTTAGTAAGACCCTATATCAAAACAAAGCTGGATTGTAGCTTAGTGGTAAAAGTGCCTATGGGTTAAACCTCCAGTACCTAAATAGTATTTGAAACAAATGCCTTAAGCAAAAGTGATTATTATTAATTGAATATAAAAGTTTCTATTGTTGAAAATTAAATGGCATAGTAAGTAAAAAATGTTTGAACAGAGTTTGGAATGTAAGAAGCACTCAATAAATGTTAGTTTTTATGTAGTTAATTATTCAGACAAACAGAACAAGAAAAAACCTTCATAAACAATATTTTAAAATACTGATATGTAATAAGACCATGCTTAATGCAAAAGCAAGAAAGAAATATACTCAGATTGAATATCCCATATTAAAAATTCTTGGATTTTGAATATTTGCATTGACTTTACCAATTGGTCAGGCATTCCTAACTATAAAACCCAGTAAGAGGGGGCTGGGGATGTGGCTCAAGCGGTAGCGTGCTCGCCTGGCATGCGTGTGGCCTGGGTTCGATCCTCAGCACCACATACAAACAAAGATGTTGTGTCCGCCGAAAACTAAAAAATAAATATTAAAAAAAAAAAAATTCTTTCTCTCTCGCTCTCTCTTTAAAAAAAAAAAACAAAAAACAGTAAGAGCTGTAATCTAAAGCTCTTTCAGCATCCTGTCAGTGCTCAAAGAGTTTCAGATTTCAGAGCACTTCCGATTTGGGGTTTTTGGATTAGGGATGTTCAACCTATAATCCTAAAAGTATTCTATGTTAAGATTTAAATATTCTTTTAATACACAGCAGAATACTATTTTTTTTCTGTAAAAACTGAAAACTAGTACTAAAAGACAGATTAAATCTGTCTTTAGTAAAACCAACAGAAGTGTGTCTCTGATTAAAGACATAAATGTCTTTATGAAATTTGCCACATTTACCTGAGCCATGTCATCCAAACAGTTAAAAATGTACTTCCGAGCTTCTTTTGATTTTATTCCAGTCTCCAATTCGTGTTCTTCAGGTGTCTATAACATATGGATTTTTAAAAATTCAATCTGTATGCTATTTTCACATTTTAGCTAATTTCACCTTTTATTCTAAATTAAAACCAGAATACAAAGAGGCAAGTATTGTCACCTTGCCAACCGTAGATGGCATAGATTACAACCAGAAAATCTTCTGGTAGAAAGTTGTGATTCTGATAGCTGCCTACCCTTTCAACAATGATTAAAATAAACAAGCAAGAATGATGCACCACACCTCCTGAAGAAAGTCAAATAAGATCCATTACCATTTTTCTAGTGAAGCCACTTTGAAATGAACTGATATTGCAAATCCTAACTGTTCAAGAGACTCAGAGGCATAGTGTCACAGAGTTAATCAAATCACTCTGATTTCTCAATTTAAAGGAGTAGGCTCAGATACTTGTTTCAAGAAAACATAAGGCCTAAATGAGGACAGTTTGAAAAGTATATTGTTTTATCATGTTTATTGAAAATTCTCTACAAAAGTCATTATTTCTCTAGTTCTTCATACCACTTAATGATAAGCACTATTCTCGACATCCCCCTTAACTGCTAAATCAAAATATACAAAATAATCTCAGCTAACTGAACCAGCACTTATTTTGTTTTTAACTAAGGCTAAGGCCCACACGGGTACAATGAACAGTTTTTAAAGTATCTCCTCCTGAAAACATACCTTTCCCACCTCCTTTCTCTCTTCTACCTCAAAAATTTAATAACTGAAGTCTGAATTCAAAGTTGTGGAAGGGGAGAACAGGCATAGGTAATACAGTAGCAAAGACAAACCTTAAGCCTCCACAGTGGATAACCCAAATTAGGATCTCTGTTGAAAAACCTGGTTGTTTTTGTTCCAGCACTGAGAAGATATTCAGCTGGCAGGCCTTGCGTTTGTGAAATGTAACGAATCTGAAACGTTAAAACCATAAAACATCAATTTGGAGTGAAAAAAAGGAAATCACTGAACACTTTTACACTAAAGCATTAACACTAGCCAAAAAGGAAGGTATTGCAAATAAATGAACTCTTTAATCAATAAAACTGAAATTTACCTGTAAATAAACATAAATATGTAATGTTAATCCATTCACATGTATTATCCAAATATTTATTTAGTTACTACCATGCTATGAGAGATGCTATTTAAAAGGAAACCCAGTCTTGATATTTATTTATTTAGTTGGTTAGTTAGTTATTTTGGTATTGGGGATTAAACCCAGAGACACTTAACCACTGGGCCATGTTCCCAGTCTCTATTTGAGACAGTGTCTTGCTAAATTGCTCAGGAACTGAGGCTGATCTTGAACTTGTGATCCTCCTGCATCAGCCTCCTGAGTCACTGGGATTAATGGTGTATGCCACTGTGCCCAACCCAGTTTTGAAAAATTTGAGTGTAATCTCACTTTTTTGTTAGACTTCTGACACAAAGTTCAGAAAACTTTAGATTTCTAAGACATACCAGAATAGTTTCTAAAACCTGTTTTTCATGAAGTAACTTTTTAAAATGTATTATCAAATTGGAAAGATTAGGAAAAAGTTCTGCAAACTCCTTCTTCATTGGGTTCTATAGCTCTTATCAACTGTCCCTACTCTAAATACCCACGGAGTTTATCTCTCAACCAACACATTTAGTACTTAATTTAGCTTCTCTAGCCCCACATCAATAGGGGGCTGGTACTATATTTCATTCAGTTAACATTTAATGATCACCTCCTGTGACTAGGATAGCAGTTCTCAAAAGTGTGCTGAGGCTCAGGGGTAAGGGGTCCATGAAGTGAATACTATTTCCATAATGTTAAAAAGTTATTTACATTTTTCACTCTCTTCCCAGAAATATACAGTACAGATTTCCAAACGTGATGTGAAGATGTCATTGTTCTGATAGCTATAAAATGTGCATGTATATTATTTGTTTTATTGGCTGGGCGTGGTGGCGCACACCTGTAATCCCAGCATCTTGGGAGGCTGAGGCAGCCCTAGCAACAGTGAGGCACTAAGTTCAAAGCCAGCCCTAGCAACAGTGAGGCATTAAGCAACTTACTGAGACCCTGTCTCTAAATAAAAAAGAGAAAGGGCTGGGGATGTGGCTCAGTGGTTGAGTGACCCTGGGTGCAATCCTCGTACCAAAAAAAAAAAAAAAAAAAATTGCTTTATTGTTCATACCTGTTTGCTTCTATAACAATTTTGCCTGACCAGAAAAGCATCAGAAGGGTAATCTGCTTCTCTCCCCTCCCTTGAGAGCAATAAGAGGCAATTTTTTTCTTACAAACCCCCACCATATATAAATGGCTATAATTAACATGAAATTAGAAATAAATATGTAAACAAGGAAGAGAATCCTGGCCAGGAGCAGTGGTGTATGCCTATAATCCCAGCAAATCAAGAGGATGAAACAGGAGGATCACAACTTTGAGGCCAACCTCAGCAACTTAGCAAGGCTGTAATCAATTTAGCAAGACCATGTCTCAAAATAAAAAATAAAAAGGATGGAGGATGTAGCTCAGTGGTAAAGTGTACCTGGGTTCAATCCCCAGTATCCTCTCTAAAAAAAAAAAAAAAGAAAGAAAAGAATCTTATTTTCCATCACTCTCCACCTCCAAGATTCCCAGCTTTAATTTCTAATGCAGTATGTATTGATAATAATAATATAAGATCCATAAACAGAGTTCTTTAGGATCAATTACTTTTTCAATTAGTGGAAAACAGGAGTAGAGAAACAATGGCCTATAGGCCAAATGTGGCCTACCGTCGTAATGATTTTAAACAAGTTATTACTCCAAATACATGGGCGCTACCTCACCAGAAACAAAACAGCATTAGCAAAATGGGGGTGGGGGATCTTAACCCTGAATAAGAACATTTTAAATGTGAACTACTTGTGTGTATGAAAAGGTGAAATATGTTTTAAATCCAGGATAAAATTTGCATAATGAAATATTATGTGGACATTTTAAGTGATAAGGTAGAGGGTATTTATTGACATCTAAAAGTATTTTACAATAGATTATGTAGAAAGGCATATTATAAATTAAATAAATCTCATTTTTAAAAACAATCACTACAAAAAAAAAATCACTACACCGATTCCAAGAGGCACATTTATTCACATTAACATCTTTGAAATCAGAATATGTGTTAGAATTGATAGCTATCATGGTTTAACTGGCACATTCTTTTCTTCTTTCTTAGAAGTACAGAAAATCATGCTGTCTTAAATTTGATGAAATAATGTATGTGCTCCTTCATTATCCACAATATATGTATTTGGAATGTATATTTTGAATGTAGTATCTAGTCATTCTTTCTTTTAATAAGTGTTTCTTGCTCTCATGGAGTTTGCATTCTAGTAAAGGAGACAGAGACTGAATTTGTAATTCAAACTGAGTTAGCATTGTGAAGAAGAAAGTCTTCTAAAAAATACATTAAAAAAGAAACCTGGCCCCGACTGAGGACTGGCTCTTTGGGGAAGTGACACTTCAGGGGGAAAATGAGTAGACACTCACTAAATGAAATGAATAGGTGAGAGCAAAGTATTCCAAAGGAAGGGTGCAGCATGTGCCTGTGCTGAAAAGAAGCATATTATTTCATTCTTAGTATTCAGGATTGAATCCAGGGGCACTTTACAACTGGGTATATCCCCAGCCTTTTAGTTTTTATTTAGAGTCAGGGTTTCACAAAGTTTCTGAGGATCTCGCTAAAGTTGCTAAGGCTAGCCTCAAACCTGTGATCCTCCTATCTCAGCCTCCAAGTCCCTGGAATTACAGAGATGTGCCACCACACCAGCAAGAAACATTCTTAAAGTATGTTGAAATGATGCTGATGAAGGCAGAGGAGAAAGGTAGGGAAGGGGCAGTTCCACATAGAAGCTCAGAGGTCATATTAAGGATGTAGTCCTTCATTCTAAAAGCAATGGAAAAACATTGAAGTCAAAAGGTATGACATATTCAAATTCGTGATTTGAAAAAAAAAAATTACTCTGGAAAAAAGATTGTTGAGATACCAGAGTAGGAAAGGGACATGGTCTAGTAGGTAAATGACAAAGACAGCCTGGACTTATGTAGAAGCACTGGAAAAAAATGAATATAATATCAAGAGGTATTTAGGACATAAAAAGTTACGTGAGGGCTGGAGTTGTGGCTCAGTGGTAGAGTGCTTGCCTAGCATGTGTGAGGAACTGGGTTCTATTCTCAGCACCACATGTAAATTTTCCTTCATAGAATTTATCTTAATTGGACTTTAATTATCTGTGTGATTACTTATTTAATGTTTTTCCCATTATCAAAACTGTGGCCTGGGGCTGGGTTTATAGCTCAATGGTAGAGTGCTTGCTTCGAATATCCAAGGCCCTGGGTTCGATCCTCGGCACCACGTAAAAACAAATAAGTAAATAAATAAAGTTAAAAAAAAAAAAAACTGTGGCCTATTCAAGGGCAAATACAATGTTTGTTTTATTTCTGTTGAATCCCTAATGCCTATGGTACCTGACAGAAATTTGGCACCCAATAAACACATAATAAAAATTGACAATATATAATAAAATAAACACAAAATATACCAAAATATAAAGGGTTACCTCCAAGTCATACAGGAAGTTGAGATCTTTGTCTCTTGGCTTATACCATCTTTTCTGATTTTTCTATACTGGTGCACTCATGGAATTTCTTTGTTTTGTTTTGTTTTGTTTTTGGTGCTGGGATCGAACCCAGGGCCTTGTGCATGCAGGGCAAGCAGTCTACCAACTGAGCTATATCCCCAGCCCCACTCATGGAATTTAAACATTTAAAATTTTTGGTATTATAAAATGAAAAGTGTTTCATTATGAAAGTAGAATCACCCCAATTTTTCCACAAAGCTTATCAACAAGAAGCCCATATTTAAGCAAATAAAAAATACTGTCATTTGTTATTTTAAACAATTACAATGTTTTTGACAAATTTGAAGCTATTAACCAGTTTATAAAGAAGGTACACACACTTCTGACTGACAAACATGTGATATAAATCTCAGCTATAACATCTATGAAAAATTCACAGCTAACATTATACTTAACAGTGAAAAACTGAATATTTTTCCCATAAAATGAGGAACACAACAAGGATGTCCACCATAGATATTTCTATTCAACACTAAACTAGCACTTCAGTGCAAAGCATTTAGATTAGGGAAAAAAGGTATCAAGATGGAAAGGAAGATATAACACTATATTTGTAAATGACATGATCTTGTACATAGAAAATCATAAGGGACTCATAAAAACTATTAGAACTACAGTTATTAGTAGTTCTAATAGCTTTTATTCTATTAGAATCAACAGGATATGAACTAAATTACAAAAATCAACATTATGTCAATATACTAGTAATAAATAATCTAAAAGTAAAAATTTTTAAAAATCTACTTACTGCCAGGTGCAGTGGTACACACCTGTAATCCCAGTAATTTGGGAGGCTGAGGTAGGAGGATTGCAAGTTCAAGACCAGCCTCAGCAATTTAGGAAGGCCCTAAGCAATTTAGCAAAATCCACTCTCAAAATAAAAAATAAAAAGGGCTAGGGATGTAGCTTAATGGTAAAGCACTCCTGGATTAAATCCCCAGTACCAAAAAATTAAAATTAAAATTTGAAAAAAAATTCATTCACTAAAGCATCCAAAAAAAAAAAAAAAGACTTGAAAATAAATTTAACAAAAAAAGTACAAAACACGTACTCCAAAATTACAAAACATTGCTAAAGAAAACCTAAATAAATGTAAAGTCATCCCAGGTTTATGGATCAAAAGACTTATACTGTTACGTGCTGATACTTAAACTGATCTACAAATTCAATACAATCAATAAAAATCCCAGATGGCTTTACGAAGAAATTGACAAGTTAATCCTTCTGAGTTCATATGGAAATGGAAGAGTCCCAAATAGTCAAAAGAATCTTGAAAAAAAAGAACAAAGTTATAGGATTCATACTTCCTGATTGTAAAAATTACTACAAAGCTAAAGTAGTCAAAATGGTGTGGTCATATATAAAAAGATACATATAGATGCCTACACAATTTAATGAGTAAAGAGGTCTTTTCAGCAAAGGTTTTTTTCAGACACTGTGAGAAATGAATATCTGTATCAAAAGAATTAAATTGTCCCCTTACCTTATACCATTAACAAAATTATCTTAGAATC
Organism: Spermophilus citellus; assembly: GCF_964194105.1. Taxonomy (NCBI): domain Eukaryota; kingdom Metazoa; phylum Chordata; class Mammalia; order Rodentia; family Sciuridae; genus Spermophilus; species Spermophilus citellus. The sequence continues at coordinate 21,251,486 of NC_138191.1, forward strand.
AAAGACAGAAACTTAAGAAGTTAAATTATAAAACTCTTAGAAGAAAACAGAGAGGAAAAACTACAGGACGTTGGATTTAGCAATGACTTCTTCCATTTGATACCAAAAGTATAAGCATCAAAAGAAAATGTGGGCAAACTGGACTTTGTCAAAGTAAAAAACACTGGTACATCAAACAATATATCCCTAGGTAAAAAGGCAACCTATGGAATGAAAGAAAGCATTTGCAAAACACTGTGTGTATGTGTATATATATATATATATATATATATATATATATATATATCCAGCATATATACAGAACTACAACTCAGCAATAAAAACACAATACCCATGATCAAAAATGGTCAATGGACTGAATAGACATTTCTTCAAATAAACTATACAAATATTCAATGAACACATGAAGACACACAATATCACTCATTAGCTGGGTACGGTAGCACACACCTATAATCCCAGCAACTCAGAGGCTGAGAGGAGGATTGTGAGTTCAAAGCCAGCCTTCAGCAACTTAGTGAGACCCTATCTCTAAATAAAATACAAAAAAGGGCCACAGATGTGGCTCAGTGGTTAAGCGCTCCTGGGTTCAATCCCCGGTATCAAAAAAAAAAAAAAAAATTTACTAATTAGGGAAATGAAAATCAAAAGCACAAAGAATACCACTTCATGGGCTAGGGATATAGCTCAGATGGTAGAGTGCTTGCCTTGCACTGGGTTCAATCCCCAGCACAAACAACAATTAAAAAAAAAAAAAAAAAAAAGAATACCACTTCATACCTACAAGGATGGCTACTATCATCAGAAAACCTCAGAATAAAAAAATGTTGGTTAGGATGTGGGGAAGTTAGAACCCTCATGCATTGCTGCCAAGAATGTAAAAATGGTGTGGCCGGTGTGGAAAACAACTTGATGGTTCCTCAGAAAGTTAAACATAGAATTACCACAACCCAGCAATTTTGCTCCGAGTTATATAACCCAAAAGAACTGAAAACAGGGACTTACATATTTGTACAACAATGTTCATAGACGCATTATTCACAACAGCCCCAAACAGTAACAACCCAAGTGTCTACCAATAGATGAATGTATTTAAAAAATAATGGAATACTGTTTACCATAAAAGGGAATGAAGCTCTGAAGCAGCAATAGGGAAGAACCTTGAAAACATGCTAAGTAAAAAGAAGCAAGTCACAGAATACCACGTTATATGTGATGTATATGATATGCCAGAATAGGCCAATTTATAGAAAGAAAGTAGACTGGTGGTTGCCAAGAGATGGAAGAAAATAAGGTGGTTAGGGGAGAATTGGGGATTAATTGCTAATAGGTACTGAGTTTATTTATGGAATATGGTGAAATGTTCTAGAACTGACCATGGTGATAGCTCTACAACCCTGTGAACATACCAAAAGCTACTGAACTATACACTCTAAATGACTGAATTGTACAGTATGGGAATTATCTCTACAAAGTTGTTTTAAAAAAAAAAAAAAGCTGGATCTTTCCATAGGAATCCTTGAGACCCAAGGAGGAGTAAGAATCAATGGCTTGGTTCAACCAACACTGTGGTTTTGCAAAAAAATAGATTAAAAACTTATGAAACAAAACATAACTGATTACTTATTTTTTTATTTTTTATATTTTTAGTTGTAGATGCACAAAATACCTGTTATTTTTATATATTCATTTTTATCTGGTGCCAAGGATCGAACCGAGTGCCTCACATATGCTAGGCAAGCGCTCTGCCATTGAGCCACAGCCCCAAACTGGTTACTTAAAACAAGCCATTTTTATATTTCACTAAGTCAAGTCCAAAAATGTCAAATTTTTGGAAGTTGGTAAATATTACATCTACTCTACAACAGACTGAGATAAAAATCCTAGAATGAATAGGAGAAAATACTGTTTTGCTATTTTTTTTCCTTCTAATCGTTCACTTTTTGAAAAAAAGAAAAACCAAAAAAAGTACACAGTGTCAGAAGGAGCTTCTATATGTATAGAGGGTAAATATTTCTCCTTTTTTTTTTTTTTTTTTTTTTTTTTAATGGTACTGGGGATTGAACCAGGGCCCTCTACCACTGAGCCACATCCCCAACCCTTTTTATTTTTAGACAGTGTCTCACTATGTTACTGAGGCTGGCTTTGAACTCATGATTCTCCTGCCTCAGCCTCCCAAGTCACAGGAATTACTGGCTTGTACCACTGGGCCCAAATTAAAAAAAAAAAAAAATCATTCTAAAGAACAAGATAATTCACAATTTACATCTATGGCAAAACTGTTCCCTTCAATGGACCAATTACTTGAAAAACTGTAACTACCCTCTCCTAAAGTTTTTCTGTTTTAACAAAGAAATTCCTGTATTAAAATACTTTATAACAGATTCATCTCATAAATTCTATTTTACAGTGACCCAAACTATCATAGCTTTTGGCACCTAAGGTATGCCAGTCTGAAGACAGTATTTACTTCAGTATGTGTCACATATGTATAAAAGGAAATAAAAACAACTTAGTAAGCCAAAGTTCAGTCTTAAAACTCCAGTCCTTTATCCTTACTTTTACATCTCAACTCATAAGACAGTCGTTAACTGAAGCTAGGTCTCTAATAAATCATAATAGATATAAAAGTACCAATCTTAAGTAATAGAAAATAAAATCCTTTTGTTTATTGTAGATTTGCAAATATAATATTAGACCAAGAAAGATGGTATAAATACTAAATCAAGAAGAAAAGTAGAAAAAAATTCTACTATTTGTTAAAAAACTCTTTAGTAATAATTGGATTCCTCTTTTCCTATTATCTAAGTACTTCTATTCCTCTGGAATCTACTTCACTAGTAACTACAGTTGACTGATCCTTGAACAATGCCATGAGGTGCTGATCCTCAATCCCATGGCTGAAAATCCACATGTAACTTTTGACTACCCCAAAACTACTAATAAGCCTGCTATTGACCAGAAAGAAGTCTTACCAATAACATGAATGGTAGATTAACACACATTTTTATGTTATATATATATTACTTTTTCCTGCTATATGCAGTTTACAGGATCGAGTGTTAGAGTGGAGACGATTAGCATCACTTAACATTTTAGGCAGATAATCAACTACACTTGAGCTCACCACAACTGCAACAGGAGACTGCTATGAAATTATTATAGTAGTACAGTATGTACTACAATTAATTTCATGCAGTTATGATTTAATATTCCATGTTTATATTTCTCTTAACTGAATGGCATCATGTATAGTCTATATGTATAAATTATGAACTTTTTATAATAAATGTACATATATTTTATGGTAATAAATGCTAAAAACCATTATCTACATATATTTTATGCATCCATGACATACCTAATTTTTCTTAAATTTTTTTCAATATTTCTAGGTTACATGGTTGATCAGTGAGTTTTTTCAAATTATTAAAAAAAAAAAAGTCCATGCAAGTGGACCCATGCAATTCAAACCCATGTTGCTCAAAGGTCAATTGTATTTGTTATTTCTATTTCTATCCACATAAACATTCTTACCTGATCATATTCTGAAGCACCAGGATAAAGAGGCCATCCCAGGAACAGCTCAGCTATTACACAGCCCAATGACCACATATCAATAGCTTCACAAAATGGTAATCCAAGAATAATTTCAGGGGCTCTAGCCAAAACAAAAATATCAGATAAAAAAGTAAACATTAATGGGAGAAATTAACTATGTTGACTAAATCCTGTTTTAGCATCAGCTAAAAATTCATTTATTTAATGAAACTAAAAACAATCAGTCAATTTAGAATTCAAAATTTTTTGAATCTTAGAAAGATAATACAGAACATAAACCATGTATTACATAATAATCCCAATGGGCAGAGCAATGCCCCATAAATAAATACATTAATAGTTCTGCAACAAAACCAAGAACAGGCATATGAAGCTAGCCAAATGAAGACTTTATTTTATTTATTTATTTATCCATTCATTCGTTCGTTCATTTATTTATTTATTTTTGGTGCCAGGGACTGAACCCAGGAGCTTTTAACCACCGAGTCACATCCCTATCCCTTTTTATTTTGAGACAAGGTCTCGTCAAGTTGCTAGGGCCTTGGTAAGCTGCTGAGGCTGGCTTTGAACTTCCGATCCTCCTGCTTCAGTCTCCTAAGCCGCTGGGAGTACAGACATGTGCCACTGTGCCCAGCTAAACAAAGGCTTTAAATAGCTCTACAATGGTTTAAGTTAGGTCTTGACAATAAATAAGTTGTTTATAACAAACTTGGGGAGCGTTTCCAATTTTTGAGAGCTTTCTGAAGGTTGGAATCATAAAGGAGCATAATTTTTTCTTTTTATTATTAAACCTTTTTAATTATTTAAAAAAATCAATTAAACGTCCTGGTCAATAATTACACCTTTGTGACAAAAAAATTTTTCTGAGAAGATATGGTGGTTGTCAGTTTACTCTAGAGCCAGCCGATCAGGGACTGAAACCTAGCTTCATCATTTAACAGCTATGGTAGACACAACACTAAATCTCTGTGCCACAGATTCCTTGTCTATAAAATGAATTAAGAGTATCTATCACACAGTGTTGCTGTGACATTTAAATAAATACATTCAAGTTCTTGGATGAGTATCTGGCACATGGCAAGCACTAGGTGTTATATATAATAATAATTATTGTTATCATTATTTTAAAACTTTGAACTTTTTTGTGCTTGTAGAAAAAAATTATTTCTATTAATACATAAGAAACATAACCATAGGGAACCTTAAAGAGAAGAACAAAGTAATTCATAAACTAAGAGTTTTATATATATGAACACATCTAAAATATAAGTGTTACCCCATTTATAGAGGATGAAACTAAAGTAAAGAAAGATTAAGTAATTTGCCCAAAATCACAATAAATAACAGAGCAGTCTGTCTGGCTCCAAAATTAATATAACATCCTATCTTTCAATGAATAAAAGTTATAAACATAACCATCTACATAAATCTATTTGGCATGGTGGTATACATGAGTGTTTCTGACTAAAATTAAGAGGAAAGAGTGGGTTCAAAAAAAGGAATGGTACGGTCTGGGGTAATAATTGAGTGGTAGCAGACATAATGCCTTGGGTTTGATTCCCAAATACCTGCCCCCCTCCAAAAAAAAAAAAAGGTACAAGGGTGGGAAAGAATAATAATAGGTAATACTACTACTAATAATAATAAATGACATATAGTGCTTACTATGTGCTATGCATTGTTCTAAGTTCTTTATAAATGTTGTATAGCAATAGCTTCACAAAATGGTAATCCAAGAATAATTGGGTTACCATAATTCTTATAATAAATCCTAAAAAAAAATATTGGCATTATTGTGCGTCACCAACTCTAGCTGGGATTATAGATGTTTGTCAACATCCTTTCTCAAAAAAAAAAAAAAAAAGAGCTGGGGATGTAGCTCAGTGGTATGGCACTTGCAGGCATGAGGCTCTGAGTTCAATCTCCAGTACTGCCAAAAAAAAAAAAGATTGTTCATGTTATAGGTAGCTAGAACTATGAATTACTGATGGAATTTCAGAGTTCTATTAAATTTCCAGCATGTTTGTCAACATGCTCTGCATGTTGAATATTTTAACATCTCTGAAATTAAGAAGATTCTCACAAATGAGGGTATTTTTTAATTTAACGGCAGTGCTTTTACTTTCTTAACTGGTACTATATAAAAAATGTTGTATCTTATAATCAATGGTATCTTAGATTCTATGTAACAGTGTATTATTTCCATTTGACAAACGAAGAAACTGAGAGGTTAAATAATTTATCTGAGGCTACACATCTACTAAACAATGGTGCCCATTGTCTGGAATCTGAACTCTTAAACACTTTACCTTCTTCTCTAACGATTTCCTTTCCTTCTTACAACATCAGAGAATTTGGATCCATAAGGACGCTCCAGAACCAAATGGAAAAGCAAATCTCTCCATGAAGAACCATCTAACTAGTCATGTATCATGAATTGCCTAGGCTTCCGAAACTTTAGTTTCAAGTAATATATGCCTGTGGTTGCATTGTGTGTGTGCATATGTGTGTTGAAGGAGGTGGTATTTGAGCAAAGAAGGTATGAAGTAAAGATACTTAAAGAGTATTCTTTTTTTTTTTTTTTTTTTTTTTTTTTTTTGTAGATGGACACAACACAATGCCTTTATTTTTATGTGGTGTTGAGAATCGAACCCAGGTCCTGGCCGTGCTAGGTGAGCGCTCAACTGCTGAGCCACAATCCCAGCTCTTACAGAGTATTCTTTACAACTAATTATATATAAGAAGTAGACTTCAGATAAAACCAGGTAGATTGGGGGTCTCCCCAGGATTTAAAAGCTTTCCTGATCTTTATCCTGAAACAGCACAATACTTTTATGTTCAGACTAGTAGATAGCTAAGGGTAGAACCAGTAATATCACCAGTTTTTGTAGTATTTGAATATGAAGTGTGGTTTTCTTCACCAAAGAAACAACCCTTAAAAGTGATATTTCTGCAGGGCATGTTGGCAAACATCTATAATCCCAGCTACTTGAGAGGCTGAGGCAGAAAGATCACAAGTCTGAGGTCAGCCTGGGTAACTGAGCTAGATCCTATCTCAAAAAAAAAAAAAAAAAAAAGAGCTGGGGATGTAGCTCAGTGGTATGGCACTTGCAGGCATGAGGCTCTGAGTTCAATCTCCGATATTGCCAAAAAAAAAAAAAAAAAAAAAAAAAAAGATTGTTCATGTTATAGGTAGCTAGAACCATGTATTACTGATGGAATTTCAGAGTTCTGTTAAATTTCCAGAATTATGGCATATTTTTAAGATCACATAAAATTGAAGCATTAATAAAGCAGAGAGTAAGAGTACCCAGAAACAATACAAAAGCTTTTCTAAAACTGAAAAAGAACAAAACTTTCTACTGTCAGTGAGCAGAATCATTAATTTTCAAGTTTATGACAGTGCCAAAAATAGCTGGCAAGGAGTGTGCAAATGGCTTTGTGCCAAAATTAAAAACTGGGCTTAGAACATTGAAAGCATCAACTGGAAAGCAGAATGATTTTGCCATTCTCATAATACCAAGAAGGCATTTTAAAGCCCAAAAGGTAAGTCACAAGGGGAATGACCAGACCACCCAAACTTACTTCTTTAAAAAGGTAGCACATGATATATGATAACTGGTAATCCTGGAAATCTTAAAGTCTCAAGGAAATTAGAGGAAATACTAATTCCACTCCTAAAACCCCATTAAAACACACACACACACACACACACACACACACACACACACACACCTGAAAACTGGCTGGAATCATTTTTTTCATTTGGTCTCATCCTGCTTCTGTGACAAGAAGCAGTTACAGATTTTCAGCAAAAAACTCACTCAAAACAGCAACTATTCTCTTACAAACAGCCAAGTGTTAAAAATAAAGCCGCTCAGTCCAAGGGCTTTTTTTTCATCATTAGGGCCTAGAAATGTTAGACTGAGCTAACTCTGGGAAGCAAGAAGACTGAAGTTATCTTCTCCTTTACTGAACAGTAAAGTATCATTAGGAGTTTTGCCTCTAAGAAGGTAAGAACTGAATGTTTTAAACTCTGATTTCAGATTATAATTCTTGGAAATATTTTCATTATATCTTTTCCCTTGGCCTCCATTCTTTCTCAATCTGTCAAAATAGAGTGTATGGAGGGAATGGGAATGTCATCAGTGAGAGCTTACATTAATGAGGCCCTAGGTTTAATCCCCAACACACACACACACACACACACACACACACACACACACACACAGTCTATGGACACTAAAACCCTGGTTCTACATCATCTGTATAAGAAAGCTGAATTAGATAATGACTTTTCTAGGTGTCTTTCCAATTCTAACATCCTAACTGGGCAATTAAAAAGATTATCGACTCAAGCATAGAAAAGAGAAAACTAAAAACAAAAACAAAACAATACAAAAAAAACTTGACAGTATTCACTTCAGTAGGAAAATGGCATTAACTGTGCTTCGAACACAGCAGTTACTTCTTTGAAGATACATCCCATCCTCAAAACCAAACACTAAACATGCTCTAATTACTATTGCCAAGTGGAAGAAATAGCATCCCTGCCTTTTGGATTCCTAACTTCAAACTTCTTTGTATTGAAAAGTTCCTTCAAGATCATAAAGTTTTATTTTACTGGCACCCAGATCAAGCTGCGATCGGGATAGCTTAAGAGCTCAAATCATTTTCTGGTCATTTTCATGAATAGTCTTGTTACTTTTTCCCATTTCAGATGCATCAAATCTACTTACTTGCCAGATCAGAGATACTGTGGCTTAGTTGAAACTGTTGTTTAACTGTTAGAGGAAATTAGGTTGTTGTTGTCTATACTTACGCTATTCTTATCTTCTCTAGATTTTATCTTTCCATAAGTAACAAACAGCTTGAAATAGAGGCTAGTTAGTTTGTTCAGAATGGAAAAGCATTACACTGGGCATGGTGAAATCCCAGCAACTCACGAGGCTGAGGCAGGAGGATCACAAGTTCCAGACCAGTCTCAGCACTGTCTCAAGATAAAATTTTAAAAAGAGTTGAGGATGCAGCTCGGTGATAGAGTGCCCCTGGTTCAATCCCCAATACCACAAATAAATAAATAAGAATAAAAAGCATTGAGCCTGTAAGTATGGCAAAGCTTTTCCCCTAAAACCCAACCCCAAAAGATGGCAGCTTTTCTTGGACATTTACATTGTATATTTACAGTAGGCCAGATAATAAAGTATATTACTTCTACTGCCAGAATCATTTAGCTATGCCCATGGCCAACAGAAATAGCTCTATGGCAAATTTCTGTCTAATGAAAATCTTTTGGCATGTATTAGTAAGAAAAAACAATGTAAAACTAAAAAGGAGGGTAAGAAAGAAGGCTATGTTTGGAGCCAGAATGATTTGCCAGCCAAAAAGATTTCACAGAGATTTTCTGAAAGAAAAGGTGAAGACTTAACAGATTCTATAATGGCAACAAAGCAACAACAAAAGAAGCTTAAGAGGACACAGTGATAAGGAAGAAATGCCTGAGCTGCTATTCCATCTGCCATAGGCTCATTATCCAATGTTACTGTTAAACAACACAATGCACATGTTAAATCCTAAACACAGTTAAGTCATGGATGGTGAACTTCAACATTAATTTATTATTACCAGTAATTGACCTGGTAATAAACAGAATGAGCTCCTGTTTTTTAAGAGCTAAACTTAGTTCAACCTAAAATTATTTTTATGTCAAAGACCGAAATGCATGAGAAATATAGGAAACATTGTTAAGCTCAAACGACAGCTTAAATTAAAAGGATAAGTAAAGGGTACAAAGATCAGCAACTTAATACTGAAAATAATTCAAATGAATTGCACATTAAACTAAATGAATCTCTTATACCCTCAAATCTTGTATATAGCCTTTAAGTGAAAATTCCATCAAAAATGATTTCATGAAATAATAATTCTCTTTGCTCTCCCTATATCCATTTAAAAACACTGTTATGCTGGTGATGCAGTTCAGTGGTGGAGCACTGGCCTAGCATGCACAAGGACCTGAGTTCCAACCCTGGCACTGAAAAAAAAAAACGGCTGTTACCTGTCTTTAACAAGGCACACAAGTAGTTAAAGAACACCTGCAGGCACTGAGTAAAGATTGTGAAAGCTGATAAGCCCTCATCCTTCAGCTGTGATCACCCTCTTATCTCCTTCAATACTCTGAAGGGGATGCTGAGCTGAACTTCACTTAGTGCCCCTATAGTGTTTTATATAGTTGTACCATACGTACACAATACACAACAGCGGTGGGACTGCTCAAAGGAAGAGTATTAAAAGCAACTATAGTTGGAATATAAAACTTTTAAGGTATAAAATAAGTGAAAGTGAAAAATCTCAAAATGGGCCAAGGATGGGGCTGGGGTTGTGGTTTAGTGGTAGAGCGCTTGCTTAGCATGTGTGAGGCACTGGGTTCAATTCTCAGCACTGCATATAAATAAATGAATAAAATAAATGTCCAGTAATGTTTAAAAAAATAGATTAAAAAAATTAGCCAAGGTTGCCTTATGACAGCATGAAACCAGAAACCAAAGGCTCTCAGTTTCCTTACCTTGTCTCAAGTAAAAAATGGCATAGTTTTATAAAACTATAAAAATATTAAAATAAATAAGTTTAGTGGTTCAGTTTAGTGGTTCCTCAGAAAGTTAAACCTAGAATTACCATATGACCCATTAATTTCACTCCAAGCTATGTACCTAAAAGAACTGAAAATAGGAACTTAATAGACTTGTACAGAAATGTTCACAGCAGCATTATTCACAATAATCAAAAGGTGGTAACAACCCAAGTGTCCTCATCAGATGAATGGATAAACACAATATGGTATATACATACAATGGAGTATTATTTAGCCACAAAAAGGAATAAAGTTAAGATTCATGCTACAGCATGGATTAACCTCAAAAATATTATTCTTACTGCTAAGTGAAATAAATGAGACACAAATGGACAAATATTGTATGATTCCATTTATATGTAGATTCTAGCCTTCTAGACAAATAGAAAATCAAATAGAGGTTACTGGGGGTAGGAAGAAAAAAGAATAGGGAGTTACTACTTAATGGTTACAGAGTTTGTTTTGGGTGACAAATAGTGTTGATGGTTTCATTTCTTTCTTTTTTACAAAGCACTGTAATGTATTTAATAGAGTGGTAATGATTACACAACACTGTGAATGAACTGCATACCCCAATGAACAGTATCTGTTATAATTTGGATCTTATGTATCCAACAAAGGCTCGTGTGTTAAAGATTTTGTTCCCTGCTGATGGCACTACTGGGAGTTGGTAGGACCTTTAAGCGCAATATAGGGGAAGGAAGTGAGGTCACTGAAAGCCTACCCTTGCAGGGATAATGGAACCTGGATCCTCTGCTTTCTCCCTCACCCCCTCTCTGCTTCCCAGTTAACATGAGGTGAACAATTAAGCTCTTATCACTATGATGTTCTGCCCTGGCACTGGCAAAGTGACCAGACCAAACAGCCTAAAACTGAACCCTCTACAACCATGAGACAAAATAAATCTTCTTTCTTTATAAGCTGTTTATCTTAGGTGTTCTGTCACATTACTGGAAAGTTATCTATCACAATATGAAATAGCAAAAATAGTAAATATGTGAAATACAGATTTTACAATTTTAAAAAATTATGTAGATGGCATTTTTTTCTGAGTCTTTGTATCAGCAAAAATATTCTTCTGTTATTTTCACACAAACAGAATTCTTAGTTCAGTATATTTCCTCAGCTAAAGGCATTTGTCATGTTGGATATATTCCCTTATAAATATATTTTGTAATTATCTATTTTTTGTAAATTGTTTGAACTGTTTCATTTGTTTCTTTCTTTTTCTTTTTTCTTTTTTAGGCAGTGATGAGGTTCAAATCCAGTGCCTCGTCATTCTAGACAAGTGGTATATACCACTGAGTGACACTTCCAGCCCATTTCTTTATTGAATGCCTACATGACCTGTATTTGATGCATGACTACGTATCAGATTCCTTAAAATTAATAAGTAAATAAAGGAGGTGCTAAGAAATAAAAGCACATTTAAAAAGAGCTTTGGTTATGGTATAGACAAAATTATATATATCAACATTTAAGTACTGTCCCAATAATTACTATACATTAAAAAGGTAGCTACATTAGAGTTACCAAATCTAGAAATATGAATCACTAAAGTATAAGTTACTTGGGCCAAGGCTATTCTAGGATAACCAAATAAGTTCCAAGTATTATAGATATTGTTACAACACAAAGAGACCATAACAATCACCTAATCTAATTCTCACTGTTACAGAAGAAAAAAATAGAAAAGAATAAAATGCTGCTAGAGTTAAACCTGGAGTTATTCCCAAGGCATTTTATCTGCCAAGATATGAGTTTGGAAAAAATAGCAGCATATGCTGAAATTCATCACAAATAAGTAAGTATCCAAGACTTCTTAAAATAAGAATTTAGGTATAATGGTAGTAAAGAAAAGACCAGATGTTAGTATAATTCAGTTAGTAACCTTCTGAATCAGACTGAGTTAATTTTTCTAGTGCTAAAAAAAATTTCAGAAAGATAACATTACATAGAAGAATGCCACATACATATGTAATGAACTAAAACATATCTTATTTCTACCATTCACTGTTAAAAGTTGTCTGTAATAAAATGTTAAATATAAGGACAGCTCTCTAGCCTAACATATGATTTTCAATATTTTCCACTTGCCTGTAGTAACGTGACTGTAGGTAGGTTGAACACACAGCTTTGGAAACGTGACTAGCAGAACCAAAGTCAATGACCTTCACTCGGTAGGGTTGGCGAACTGGATCGACAAGCATTATGTTTTCAGGCTTAAGGTCAGCGTGAATCAGACCAAGACTCTTGAGCTTCATCAGGGCTGTGGCCACCTGCTGCAAGATTGGTCTGATGTACTTGAGTGGCAGTGGGCTAAACTTGTTCTGCTTCAGAAAATCGTATAAGTTCTGCTCCAACATCTCAAACACAAGGCAGGTATGGTTCTTATGCTGAAAGCACTCATAAGAACGGACAAAATTATACTCATCTGCATTTTCACTGCTTAGGCGAGAAAGGATGCTCACTTCAATCTGTCCTTGTCTGGCATAGGAGGGGTGATTCTTTAAGATTTTAATAGCCACAATTTCCTTGGTGCTCCGCTTCCAGCACTTAGCCACCTGTCCAAATGTCCCCCGGCCTAGGAACTCCAAGACCTCATAGCTATTGGTCATAGAGCAAAGGATTTCATGCTGGACCAGCTGATAATCCCCTTCTCCACTAGAACTGCTACTCTTTGTGGTCACAGTGGTGGTTGTGGCAGCAGCACCCACCACAGTTCTGTTTTGCAGCATGAGAGGGGGATGTTCTTCTATGATCTGCACGCTACCGTTGCTGTCAACTTCCTCACTTTTTCTTTTCAATCCACATTTTTGATATGGCTCAAGCAAAGAAACGTTGCTTCTGTGAGTCAGAGTCTGGCTGTTCTGGAAGGTTGATGTAGCTGCACTGCCAGAGCTATCAGCTGCTGTTACAACAATATGCTCCACTGCAGGAGCCGGGAGGAGGAGACCCTGGTCGTAAGCAGGAATATTGAAATTTGCTACCTGGTGAGAGGAGTTGGCTTGCCCTTGTGTAGCTGGGAGGGTTTTGCTGTGGGTGTAATATTTGTCGTTGCTGCTCTGTCCTGAAACATCCCAGCCAGAGGGCTCTATTTTCAGTTTCTTCGCACTGCAGAAGGCACTCGACGACACTGATGGGGGGGAAAACACCTGCAACTGTGATGCCATACCTACATGGGGAGAAAATGAGAATTAGACCACAAGTCTTAGCAACAGCTTATATGAAAACACTTTAGTTCATAAAAGAAACATGATGCAATAATGTTCCCCTTTTCAAAGCTAATTAACCTACATTCACAGAAATAGTGTCCAGAATGTACCAAAGTGAAAACTTGGTACATTCACTCTGTGCAGGTCATACATAAAATGTTTGAAAGAAGAAAGAAAAAAATAATGTTCATCTCTGTCTACTACATTTGAAAAGGAACACTGATAAACTGACCAGAAGAAGTAACCAGGTTGATGACAAGGTTCGACAGTATCTTTTGATGATTAAGGAAAATTAATCTCAGGAAAATACAGGGAGAGGAAAAGAGAACAAACAGGTCAGCTGTCCTGAGTATCCCACAGATACCTCAAACACAATAAGCCCAAGGACTAAGCCAAATTTTGTTGTTGTTGTTGTTGATGTTTGTTTGTTTTTTCAGAAAAAAAAGGCTAATAATATTTGACATAGCATACAAGCCATTTCATATATATCTGCTCCATTCTCAAACATCAGAGACCCTGGAATTCTATTTTAATACAACTTTTTTTTTAATTTAGTTTTTAGTTTTAGGTGGACATGATATCTTTATTTTACTTTTATTTGGTGCTGAGGATCGAACCCAGTGCCTCGTGCATGCTAGGCGAGCACTCTACCACTGAGCCACAACCCCAGCCCCTTAACACCCCTTCTTTTGCTCCACTTTCCCCTTTTCAATAAATACTAGCCAGGATTAGTCATCTGCAAAAGACTCTACTATCTCTATTTCTAATCCAGACCTCTCCTGAACTCCAATCCATAATATCCAAATACCCACTTGATACTGTAATTTAGTTATTTTACAAACACCTGAAATTCAACATGTCCAAAATTAAACTTATGAGCCTCCACCCCATCCCCAGTTTTCTATCTCAATTATGAGATGACACAGCATACCCCAACACCTCAAGCCAAAAATCAGGGAGGCCGTGAGCTTCAGTATCCCAATCCATAAAACAGTAATAACAATAGCTACCTCATTATTGTTCTGAGAATCAAATGACTTAATACATGTAAAGTGGTAGTGCCTGTCACGTGTTTAATTATTATCATCCTGTCTCATTCCTCTCCCTATCCTCCATATATAATCTATATCTTATCAATTCTCTCTCTTAAGTATATTTCAAATCAGCCATTTTTCTCTACCTTTATTGGCACCATTCTAGTTCAAACTGCCAATAGTCACCAAATTAATTGCCTTAAAGCCACTTGGGATCTTTGCTTTTAAACAATGCAAGTCAGTTAACTATTCTTTCTTCTTGACCATCCTTCTCCCCTCCCCCAAGTTTTCCATTTCCTTGGGCATAAAGTTTTAAATTTCAACCTGCCTTAACTAGCTCTCCAAAATTTGCTTGCTGTCTTCCAACATCTGTCCACTTTGATTCTTCCACTCTAGCCACACTTTCCACTCTAGCCCTTCTTTTCTTGCAAGAGTACTTCATAGTCTCTGAACTCCAGGCCTTCTAATGCATTGAAGACTTTCTTCTGGGAATACTGTTCCCTGACATCCCACCCCCACCCCACCCACACAGAACTGGGGATTGAACCCAGGGACACTCTATCTCTGAGCTACAACCCCAGCCCTTTTTATTTTGAGACAGTGTCTCAGTAAATTGCCCAGGCTAGCCTTGATCTTGCAATCCTCCTGCTTCAGTCTCCTGAGTCACTGAGGTTATAAGCATGGGGCCACCACATCCATGGCTGTTCCCTGACACCTGTCACAAACACACAAACACTCCCCACAATCATCCCCACCACCACCATGCATTCCCATGGCACCCTGTTCTTTCCTTATAACTTGAAAGTATTTATCTAAGGTCATATTTCCAGTCACAATATAAATTCCATGCAGACAGGTACTGTCTGTTTTGTTCTTCACTTGTATCACCAGAGCTCATCATAGATTATTAACATTTAATATCTGTTGGATGAAAGATCCAACTCCTGCCTATTAACTTCACATCCTATACAACTCCCTACCACGCACATGCTAAACTGCAGTTATTTTCAAATGCTTAAGTTAGATTTGTTTTGTTGTTGTTGTTGTTGTTGTTGTTGTCTTTAAATCACCTTCCCTCTTATCTGCATGCATCATTCTTAAAATATGGAAGAAGTCCCCACTCCCATACATATAAGTTTTACTAGTCATATACACAGACAATTAGGGAAAAAAGAAAAAAGAAAACATGACAAAGAATATTACAGAACATCAAAAAGCAATGTGTAATAGCTAAGCTGTGGAAACAGTTTAGATGGCCTCCAATAGATGATTGGATAAGAAACTGTGATATATATACACAATGGAATACTACTCAGCCTTAAATAAGAATGAAATTATGGCATTCACAGGTAAATGGATGGAATTAAGAGAATATCGTGCTAAGCAAAGTAAGCCAATCCCCAAAAAAACCAAAGGCCAAATGTCTTCTCTGATAAGTGGATGCTAATCCACAATCTCCACAATCGGCAGGAGGCAAGGGAAGAAGGGAGGAACTTTGGATTGAGCAGAGGGGAGAGGGAGTGGCGGAGGAGGCAGTAAAATGATATGGACATTATTACTCCTATATACGGGTATGAATGCATGAATGGTGTAACTCTACATCATGTACAACCAGAAAAATAAAGAAAGGACTGGGGATATAGCTCAGTTGGTAGAGTGCTTGCCTTGCATGCAGAAGGCCCTAGGTTCAATCCCCAGCACCACACACAAAAAATAAATAAAATAAAAATTATTTTAAAAAATACAATGTGTAGCTGGGCATGGTGGCACATACCTATAATCCCAGCATCTGGGGAGGCTGAGGCAGGAAGATCATGAGTTCAAAGCCAGCTTCAGCAAAAGTGAGGTGCTAAGCAACTCAGTAAGACCCTGTCTCTAAATAAAATACAAAATAGGGCTGGATGTGGCTCAGTGGTCGAGTGCACCTGAGTTCAATATTCAGTACAAAAAAAAAGTAATGTGTCCATTTCCTTGTGACTGACTACAATTAAGAACTATCTGTACCAGACTAGTCAGCTGGAAAAAAAGAACATACTTTCAACCTTCAATTTCTAAAATGGGGGTTGGATTTACTTTAAGCGAGAGTTTCCATAATTTATACAAACACTGAAGAGAAAAAAAAGTATAAATTAAAAGCTAAGGTCAGTGCAATTTTACTACAGGGTTACAAATACACAAACCATTCTGTTCTACCTCCATTGCTGACATAATACCAAATTTAAGAGAAGTGTGAAACCAAGTAGCTCCTTTACAAAATTTACATATGAAAATACATGCAAGCCACAAACATCTATAATTCCAGTAACTCAGAAGGCTGAGGCAGGAGGTCACAAGTTTAAAGGCAGCATCAGCAACTTAGCAAGACCCTAAGCAACTTAGTGGGACCCTGACTCAAAAATAAAAAAGGACTGGGGTAAAGCACCCATAGGTTGAATCCCCAGTACCACAAATAGATAGATAATATGCTAAAGCATTTCTTGTCATCAGAAAATGGAACCAGAACAAATTCACTTTCCTTATCTGTTGAGCTGCTAATTTTAACAATGCATCAAAAAACATGAAAATAACCTTCATGTCATTCAAAGTATTTAGTGAAATACTTTTTTAAAAAACATTTATTTTTTAGTTGTAGTTGGACACAAAATCTTTTTTATTTATTTATTTTTATGTGGTGCTGAAGATTGAACTCAGAGCCTCACATTTGCTAGGAAAGCACTCTACTGCTGAGCTACAACCTCAGCCCTTAGTGAAATAATTTTAATGAATACAAAATTTGCCCTCTGCAGCAACTGTCTAGGAATAGGGGTCATAATTATATAGCAATATTTTATTTTCAGTAGTATAATAACACTGAAAAGACCTCATGAAATATAACATTTTTAAAAAATGCTCATAATTTGATAGTCTTTGAAAATATCACATTACCAGAGTAATGTTGCTGCTAACTTTTTATCCAATAAAATAAGAGAGACTGGTGACTTGGAATCTTCATACTGAACACTGCAGAAAGACAAATTCTAGGACATTTTTCTATACAAATGAGTAGAATTCTTATTCTGAAAGACAAGTGTAATCTACCCAAAGGAAAAAGAACAACCCAGAATTTCACTGGCCTTCCCTCAGCAAGGGTATGCTATATGAAAATCAGTACACATCTCACCATCAAGGACTCTCTTAAAATGTGGCTGACACTCATTCCGACCTCAGCTAGCACAAGGTGAGAAGAAAACACAGAATCAAAATGGCCTAGAAAAATCAACAGAGTCTTATTTATATTCCACTCTGAAATTAAGGTTAAAACAGCAATTTCTAGACTCAGGATAAAGTATATGTTCCACAATACACCTTCCCAAATAGAAACTTCCTAGGCAAAGACCTCCCAAACAAAAATATGGGATGGAATTGAAATCTGTGGAAATTTTACTATGTACCCAACTCTGTTAAGCAAATTACAAATATTTTCAACTCATAAAAGAATCCCCAATAAATTATGTCATTTCTGATTTCCTGAAAATGTTGTACCTCTCTATTCATTTAAAACTTCACACTCCAAGGACTTAACCAACTCAATATGACAAATTTGTCCAATGCATTAATCCCAAACTAGGACTGATAGGCAAAATGCTATTGGTACTTGTACTTACTACTAAAAATGAAACCGAGTCATGCTAGAATGCACAGCTTCCCAAAAGAGTCAAATTCACAGCTTCCCCATTCCTGGCATGGTCACATCTATTTAACATCATTTATTGGGATGTACTATAAGTACTATAGGCAGACTGATAAGAATTCAAAATAACCCTGAATGAAATAGTTGGGCATAACAACCAAGTTAATAATTTTTCAATGTTTTGTCCTTAATCCTCAATAGCTTCCATCTTTTCCCCAACACACCTACAATAAATTCCTGCTGCTTTTGCTCAGTATCATCTTGGTCTCTTTGACACAATTTAATAATTAGTGACCTACATAATTTAAAATCAGTATTATATACCGATTTCTTCCTCTAGCACTTGTCCTTGGCTGACATGTACACGTATGTGTGTATTTCTCCAGCACACACTCTGATAATACATGGTCTTATAAGGCAAATAAGAGTATGTATTTTGTAAAACACAAAACAAAACGTTTGGGAAGAAAATTCTTCCACTAGAACACCTAAATCTCTCTCTACTTCACTCAGTTTTATCCACCACTCCTAGGGCACAATTCTGGACTACTTTTAAACAACCCAACTGGTCTCTCCTTAATTGTACCTTCAAGCCACCTTTCTAAGCTCCCCTCTTGGATTTATTCTTCACCTAAATTCTTAAAAGTGCACATCTTGAGAAAAATGCATTCTGTCCCCCATATAAAACTTTAGGATAAAGCCTTAAAGCTCTATAATTTGTGCTACCAGGTCTTTCATGACTTGGACCATGAATACTTTTGTAGCCTTGTTTCATCTACTTTACCCCAGGCACTCTCTTCCAGTTGCACTGTTTCTCTGGTTCCTAGAGTAGGCCTTGCTTTCTCCTGTCCTAGTTCCTTCATACATAATGTTCCCTTTGTGAACTTCATTTCCCCTCTGAGCCTTTTCCTAACTTGTATTTATCTTTCCAGTCTCTACTTAAAGCTCACTTCTATAGTGTGGCAGAAGCTGTTTGATTAAAATTTACCCTCCCCTTCATCCCAAGATGGACTACATTTACCAGTCCTTCTCACCAATGGAAAGTGACAAATGAGTGAGCTTTTCATATAGTTCCCCTATCTACCAGCAGAACCCATGGAGACCAAGCTTTCACTAAAAGATGACACCCAAGGAAAGACAGATCAAACAAGATAGAAGGAACATGTGTCCCCGAATGGTCATGTATAGCTCACCTTACTGCCAACCTACAATAATCATTTTGACCTATAACACTTACTTCAAGCTGTTATGAAAGGAGGAACTATTTTCCTTCAGCTCGATTACTATTTAGATAGTCTTAGGCTGACAAATATACTCAGAAAAGACTTCCCAAGGGTCATCTCATATTAGTTTAGTTTCCTGGTAAAGTCTCCTAAAGCACCCTCTATCACTCCTTTCTAAGCTTCCCTCTTGGATTTATTCTTCACCAAAGTTTTTAAAAGTGCACATCTCGAGAAAAATGCATTCTGTCTCCCATATAAAACTTTAGGATAAAATCCCAAAGCTTATACTTAACTATTTCATTTACACTTATACTTAACTATTTCATTTATTCCTTAAAACTTATTGAGAACCTACTGTCTGTCAGGGACTGTTCTAGAGACAGGAGATAATAGTGGTATTCAAGATAGACAAGATCCCTTATCTTTTAGAGTTTACATTCTGCTGGACAGACAGACAGACACAGACACACAGACACACACACACACTCACTCTCTCTCTCTCTCTCTCTCTCTCTCTCTCTCTCCAAGAAAACAACTACAGATAAGTGCTATGAGGAAAACAAAAACAATGATGTGATGGAGATAGTGGTCAAGAAAGGCCTTGTTGTGGTGGAAGCACTTAAGCTGAGACTTCACTGACAAGGAGAAAGAAAAAATGTAATGCAAAGATAGACACATCCTTGGCCCTTTTGAAGAAGAGGTAATTGTAAAGGGAACAGAACAATAGAGGAAATAGGACCCAACAAGGCAGGCAGGGACCAGACCACATGATAACTCATAGGCCAATCTATATTTAAGTATGACCATTTGTAATTATTTATTCAAAACCTGACTTCCCATCTAAACTGGAAGTTCTAGAAGGACAGTCCTCAGTAGCACAGCAGTGGTGTGTCATAGTCGTTTCCCCTTTTCTTTCTTTCTTTTTTAAATTATCACCAGCGTCTATCACAGTGGCTGTCATACAGCATACGCCAAATATTGGCTAGAATAAATGACTGTAAAACAGATCACATTACTTCCCCACATATATAATGTAAAAAGAGCTCAGAAGTCATTCCAACTAAATTAAAGAAACACAAAATAAATCTGGGCACAGTGGTGCACACCTGTAATCCCAGTGACTCAGGAGGTTGCGGCAGGAAGACTACAAATTCGAGGCCGGCCTCATCATTTAATGAAGTCCTAAGCAAGAGAGCAAGACTCTGCTCAAAAATAAAAAAAATTAAAAAATAAAATTAAGGGCTGGGGATGTGGCTCAGTGGTAAAGTGCCCTGGATTCAATTCCCAGTACAAAAAAAGGGAAATATATAAGATAGAAATTAGCCTCATCTGCAAGATAATATATACATTAGTGTTCTAAATACAATAATACTAAAGAAAAAAGTAATCTGGAAATCCTATGAACACTATTTGAATCAAAGTCTCCCACTCCTTTTCCTCTAGTACTTACTTCCTTCATGTGGAACTGTATGACAAGTCACTTCCCCAACCGGTATTGCAAAAAATAGGGTGTGGACAAAGGTGGTAGTAGTTGCCAGCAGAGTATACAATTCTATGTAACTTCAGCCATTTAAATCAATTTTTAATGTTTAGGTAAACTGCTTTCTAGGCAGGATTTTTTTCCCCTAAATTTCAATACTTCACTTACATTCATTGGTAATGACAAATCTATAGCAACAAAACAAAAGAAAAATAGGTGCTTTGTGTTAATAAGAAGGTAATATTTTAGTATGTGTAAAAGATAGTCTACAAAATCTATACAGTTTAGAATAAAAAAACATGAGGAGTTTCCAACATAAGAAAAAGGCCAAATCAACAAAGCAGAGATCAATATGAAACACACGTAATGCTAAGAAAAGGCCCTATTTGGATCAGCCAGCAAAGGTGGAAGGAAAACAGGTAACCATGTTTGGCAGATGGGAGGTAGAAGAATGAGGCCGAGCCCTGTGGCAATTGCCTGTAATCCCAGCTACCCAGGAGGCTAAGGCACAAGGATTGCAAGTTCTAGGACATCCTGCGCAAATTAGGGAGACCCTGTCTCAAAAAATGAAAAGGGTTGGGTGGGGATATAGCTCAGAGGTACAGTATCCCTAGGTTCAATTCCCAGTACGGGGGGGGGGGGGGGGGGCGCGGGGGGATGAGATGACTTTTGCCAGTATACCAAGGGATGTAAAAAAATGTCAGACATAGTGGCTCACACATGTAATACCAGCAACATAAGAAGCTGAGGCAGGAGGATCACAAGGTTCAAGAACAGCCTCAGCAACCTAGAGAGACCCTGCCTCAAAAATAAAGAGCCAAGCACCACCATGCGTGCCTATAATTCCAGTGACTTAGAAGATTGAGACAGGAGGATCACAATTTCAATTCCAGCCTCAGCAACTCAGTGAGGCCCCAAGGAACTTAGCAAGACCCTGTCTCAAAATTTTTTAAAAAGGTGAAGAGATGGCCCTACTGGGAATGTGGCTCAGTGGTAAAGCACCACTAGGTTCAATTTCAGTACCAAAAAGTTTAAAAATTAAAAAAGAAAAATGAAAGATTGTATAGAGTAAGATGTGTTTGATTAGAAGACACTGGCAAAAAAAAAGTACAGGACTTTTATAGCTAAAAGGGACCTTAAAAGATCTGTTCTAAAATCCTCTAATTCCAAGATGGAAAAAAGGAGACTCAAAAAAGTTTTACACAAAGCTAATGAGGAGCAATGTTGGCAAAGAATTCAGGTCTTCTGATTCTTTTTCATTAAGCATGCTGGGAAAGCACAGTACCAGGTGCCCTTAAAGAATCCAAAAGAAATACAACCAAGTTTCTCTACCTTCAATAACCTTGGAATGTTGCTGAGTTGATAAGACACACTAAAGAAAGGGAAGAAAGAAAGAAAATACATAAAGAATGTTAATCTTTTAAGTGCCAAATTACGTACTATAGAAATATATTAGGCATCTAGGAACTGGATTTCAACAACTAAAGGAAGATTAGGGATGACACCAAAAAGAAACCAAGCCAGGCACAGTGGCACAAGCCTGCAGTCCCAGATATTTGGGAGGCTCAGGCAGAAAGATCACTTGTAGCCAGAAGTCTGAGGTCAGTCTGGTCAACACAGCAAGACCCTGTCTTCCTTAAAATAAACAAACAGATGGAACCACAAGGCAAATCAGTGATAGCTTAAGTGGTAGTTGAAGCAAAACAATCTTGATAACTTGTGTTGGAAGGGCATGAAATATAAGGGAAGAAACTGAAGAGGAATTAATAGAAAGATAAAAAAAATAGACTGCTGTCATTAAAATGAAAATGAAAACAAAAGGGCAGATGGCAAATCAAGCAGCTTATGTTTACAAAATTACTTCAAATTATAATACATAACTAACAAGCTGCACAAGTTCTAAGTGTAAGAAGTTCACAAAGCAGGTTTTGGCTCACTGATTTCTACCAACAAACCACTAATGGAGCTGTGCTTATAAAAACAAAAACACAGAATGAAAAAATTCTATTTTCCAGACAATTGTGAACTTTGACATTTCACTTCTTTTTTGTTTGTTTGTTTGTTTTTAAGAAGAAAGTTCTGGTTTGGTTTAAACGTTTTTACTAATCAACATACTCTAAAATCCATAAAACTACAATGTCCAGAGATGGACAGACTGTCCCCGAAGATGAAACCAGCAAAAGACCTACTTGTCAACCAGAGCCAGTATATTTATAAGATCTCATTCACCATTTCACTCCTCAGATCGTT
The DNA here is from genome assembly GCF_964194105.1 of Spermophilus citellus. Lineage (NCBI taxonomy): Eukaryota > Metazoa > Chordata > Mammalia > Rodentia > Sciuridae > Spermophilus > Spermophilus citellus. Next base: position 21,274,550 of record NC_138191.1, read on the forward strand.
TATGGGCTTGGCTGCCTCCAGTTTCAACCACAAGTACTTTACCAAAATATCCTTCAAGCCAAGAACACTATCTTAAAGTCAGTGACTACGTTCATCTTGCCCAGTATTATAACATAAAACCCTGAGATATACTGCATGCAAAGATCCAAAATTACCAGCTGAGTAACAATGATTAGGTGAAATGATTTGTTAGTAGATGTTTTAATGTTTTACAGAAAGCTTTAGGCTTCTATATGAAAAAAAAGCTGGTAATGGTTTGCATTCTCTATAATCTTACATACACACACACACACACACACACACACACACACACACACAAAAGTCTTACAGGCCAGGAATCAAAAATAGCTTTACACAAACAAGAGCAAAATTGTAGGTTTTGGTGAGAGCATCAGCCACTTAATTTAGCCCCACTTCATCTAAAGCAGGAAGCCACGCTGCTGTTTCCATCAGAGTTACTAAGAAACAAATAAGATAAAGAACAGATTGAGGCGGAAGAATCTGTAGGTAAAACTAATATTTTGATGCAATTCCTGAGAATTCTCAGCGTCATTAACCGAAAAAGAAAAAACATCCGGGACTACCTTAAAATTAGCCTATCTAGAACTGAATCGGTTAAGTAGAGAAAAGACTTATTGGAGCTTGGGATTGTTTTTTCTCCCTTCCCCTTTTCAGCCCCCTCCCCAAACAGGAAGGAACGCGCGCCCAGCATAAACACAGGCCATTGCTCAAGGTTCGTCACCACAACAAACTGGAGGTTAGACGCTCCTGGAGACGGAGCCTTAGGTCTGGGTTGCTAGGCACAAAAAGGGACTCTTCCCCACAAACCTGTGAATGGTGTGGGCCTTACCCAAGAGTTTTAGTGGTCTCCTTTTTCCGTTTTCTTTTTTTTTTTTTTTTTAAACAAAGCTTTGAAAGTGGCGACAGGCAGACAGCAAAAGTTTCTCTCTGAGCCAGACCTCTAGACACACATTAGGAGGGCTGTTCCCACGTCGTCTCCACCATCATTACAAATTACAAACGTAGCGATTACAGAACATAAGCGGAGAGGACAGAAAAGCTTCCACACCCACCCTCCCACCCCCACCGTCTCCTCCAGAAACCGCTTCCTCGTCCCAAAAGCACAAATAACCCCTAACCACCGCGATAAGCAGAGCTGGGAAATACACACGCACAAGTCACACACTGGGAACCTGCCACAACAGCCGGGGAGGGGGAAAAAAAACCCGGCCGGGCGAGGAGATGCAAGGCGTCCCCCTGTCACTTGAGGACAACAACACGCCTAGAGGAGAAGTGGCAGGAGGCAGGGGGAGTTGCCCCGCCAACCAGCCCGCAGCAGCCCACTTTCCCGCGAACGCAATCCCGTTCCGTGACCGCGAGCTGCCGGGCCGCAGGACGCGGTGCCCGATGCCAGACGGGGGCGACTGAGGGAGGCGCCCCCCGCAGGCCGGGCGTCCTAGCAGAGCCCGCGGCCGGCCGAGCCCGCCTCGGGGTGCGGATGGGAGGTCGCTGCCCACCGAGGCCCCCTCCCGCCCGGCCTGACTCACCGCCGGTGTGTCTGGTTCTCAGCCGCGAGCTGGGGCTGCCGTGAGGAGGCGGCGGAGGAGACGAGATCCGGGGCCCCGCCGCCGGGTCATCATACCCCCCGCGCGAGCCGGCTCGGGCCCCGGCCCCCGCCCCCCGGAGCCGTCCCCGCGCCCGTCCCGCGGGGGGAGCCTCTCCAGCCTCCCGCCCGCTCCGCCACCCGGCCCCTTCCCGCCGCCGCCGCCGCCGCCTCAGCCCTGCGCGCTCCCGCCTCGGCCTCCCGCTGCCGTCCGGGGCCACTGCCGGGCCCCTCACTCCGCAGCCGCCGTTGTCGCCAGACCCGACGAGCGGAGCCCCGAGCGACCGCCCCTATCCGGCCAGCCCCGCCTCGCCGGAACCATCCACCCGCCTGGCGCCATGACACCTACTGAGGCGGAAGTGCGGAGGAGCCCGCGGACTAGGACGACCATACAATACCTATGGCGGTGGGAAAGGGTACACCTCCGTGGGGAGCCAGCTTGGACCGAGTGCGGGGGTCGCCCCCTCCGCACCACAGGCTCGGTGTGGTTTATAGGTGGCGGTAGGGGATCCAACTGTAAAATGTCATCCCAGCCAGTGTGATATCACTGTAGTTTAGAGTATACCCAAGAGATTGGGCAGCTCGCAGAGAGGCCGTGTCTACCCGTGTCTACCCGGGAAACCCTCCTGGGGTGAGGAATTACCTCCGTTTAGGCTTTCGTGTTTCATTACCTTGTAGAGACGCCCTAGCTGCATGACATCCATGTACTGGATGTGGAAGCCTTCAGGAACATCGGATGCCCTTTAGGGATCTGATTGCTACCTTGAGAATCTGTATTTGCATTAAGAAGTGAGATGAAATAGCTGTGCTCTAAACGCATCCTCTCAAACCGCGAATGAGCGAACGTCAACATCATAATTTTCTTGCCTCTACCAAAGGTAGTAAGGGTGTTCAGGAAACAATGCGCTGGGCACAACGTTCTTGAGAAAGCCGGCACTGCTTGAAAACTAGCTTATCCTAATAGAAAGACAGTCTCCCAGCCTCAAGAGATTCTGGAGATGCATCTCCAGTTGTGTAAAATGCTCTGTGTGAAATGGGGAATATTTTAGGGAAACTAATATAATTCATTTGTTGCATCCCACAAATGCTAGAGGAACCAATGATCTGAGCCCTAGAAAGTGATAGGAGGGCTGGGGATGTGGCTCAAGCGGTAGCGCGCTCGCCTGGCATGCGTGCGGCCCGGGTTCAATCCTCAGCACCACATACCAACAAAGATGTTGTGTCCGCCGAGAACTAAAAAATAAATATTAAAAATTCTCTCTCTCTCTCTCTCTCTCTCTCTCTCTCTCTCTCTCCCCTCTCTCTTAAAAAAAAAAAAAAGAAAGAAAGAAAGAAAGTGATAGGAGCCGGGTGTGGTGGCACAAGCTTGTAACCAGATGCTCAGGACGCTTAGGCAGGAAGATTGCAAATTCAAATTCCAGGCCAGCCTGATCATTTTAGCGAGAATATGAAAGAGTCTGGACCCGCGGGTTGTGCACTTATGCAATCCCAACGACTGGGGAGGCTGAGGCAGGAGGATCCTAAGTTTCAGGCCAACCTCAGTAACTTAGTGAGACCTTCTGCAATTTAGTGAGACACTGTCTAAAAATGACGGGAAAAACTGTCCAGAATCATGAATATTTGCACATACACTTTGAGGAGGGAAACAGATGCGGCTGAAACAAGATTCTGCTATCCATTTCTATTTCTATCTCATTATACATCCTAGATTTCCTTGAATCCCTATCTCCTCAAAAAAAGACAATTTTTGTAAAATGTTCTACGGTCCCTTTTAAGGGAAGTAATTTGGGTTTCTCCCTGGCTAAAGGACACTGGGAGCAGTTCCATTTTATTGGGAACAGGGAAGTTTATTTCCCTAGAGGACCAGGGTTAGCAAAAGTGTTCAATCCCACAGGGCAGTTTTGTTTGCTTATTTTCACAGAAACTTCCTTCTTACTGTTTAGAGAACATAAAGTCCCCACATCAGGCTGACCCTGGAAACATTAAGACATGAAGAGTGAGGGAGGGTGCCTGCCTGGTAAACCAGGAAAAAGGCAGAAACCTAAGGCTGGGGATGAACAGGTCCTGCTCCAAAAGCAAGCTTCAGGCACGCTATTTACCTTGCCTTGGTTCAACAGCTCTCATCTCCTACTCTCCCAAGTTATATCTCTTTCCTCTTTTCAAACATACCTCAAAATTTACCCTCAGGGGATCCTTTCCCCGAATGACTCCCATGTTATCTTCATTCTGCATTGCCTGACAACTTAGATCATTTATTTATTTGTACCTTATTTACTTGTTGATCTCTATTTTCAACTGTTCTCAATCTGTCTCATTATGCAGGCAGTTCATTTTCTTATTTATTTAAGTGTTTATGGTACTGGGGATTGAACACAGAGGCATTCTACCACTAAGATGCATCCCCAGCCTCTCTTTTTTTATTAAGATAAGGTCTCGCTAAGTTGCCCAGACTGGCCTAAAATTTGCAATTCTCCTGTCTCATACAGGTGTGTGCCACTGGGACCCAGCGGGTAAGGAGCATCTTAAAATCTAGTACTTTCTTCTTTCTAATGTCATTCATTCATTCATCCAGCAAACTGCTTGTATGTCTGCTCTATGCCAGACACTTCCCTAGACACTGGAGCCAAATGTAAGATGAATGGTCTTTTCCCTCAGGGAGCTTACAATCTAGTGAGGAAAAAAAAATGAGTGAGAGTCAGAGAACATCATCAGAGAAGGTAATATTTGAATATGATATAGTTAAAAAAAACTTGACAGTTGAAAGCTAGAGTCATTTGTCCATTCGACACCTATATATAGGGCATCTTCTGTGTGCCAGACACTGCATTAGAAATTAAAGGTGCAAAGAAGAAAAGGCAAGTTCTATGCCCTGGAGAAGCTTATGGTTCTATGGAGAAGGGTGTGAAATTAGTAAGGTAGATTGAGTCCATTTTTGTTTGTTTTCTCCCTTTTTGAGGTGGCTGGAGATTGAACTCAGGATCTGTGCAATGTTAGGCATGTGCTCTACCAGAGCTACACCACCATCTCCTGTGTTGGTCTTTGAAAGGCAATGAAGAGCAATTAGAGGTTCAATCAGACAGGTAATAGGAGAGAACTGATACTGGTAAGAGCAGCTGGCTGGAGAAATGCAACGTAATTAGAAAACAGGATGAGGGTTCAAACAAAGAACATGAAGATAATGGGCCAGAAATGTGAAATATTTCCTCCCAGACAAAGTCAGGGCAGCTGGAAAGGGAGATGAGGCTGTTAGTAATTAGAAGTTTTGATGCCACACGATGGATATGATCCCTCCAGGGCTTAGAGCCTGGATTCAGTGTTGTAAGCAAGAAGTCACTTGTTCAGGAGCTGCAGTGCTTAAGGACAAATAAGAGAAGCTGACCAGAAGGCTGTACCTTTGGAGAAGCTAAATCCAAAAGGTTAGCCAATGCCAGGTGTGGTAGTGCATGCCTGTCATTCCAGCTACTCAGGAGCCTAAGGCAGGAAGATCACAAGCTTGAGGTCAGCCTGGGCAACTTATGGAGACGCAGTCTCACAGTCAAAAATAAAAAGGACTGGGGGTGTAGTTCAGTAGTAAGTGCTCCTGGGTTCAGTCCCCAATACCACGAAAATTTTTAAAAATCTAGGAGCAAACAATCCAAACAACTAGTAAGTCCAAAGTGCTAGGAAGAAAAAGAGAATTCAAGAAAAAGTCAACAAGTTGTAAAACTGGGAAATCCAGATGAGTGGGAAGGTCTGAAGTGAAGAATAGGAAGCAAAACCTGGGAAAATCCCCTGAGCCAAAAGGAAGGAAGTCTTGATGATTTTTTTTAAGTCCAGATCCCAGATATAATTTCAAACATACAGAAAAGTTGAAAGAATAATTTTTAAAAAGCACCTAGGCACCCTTTACCCAAATTCACTGATGTCATCTCTCCCCTTTCCTTTATTATTTGTGTTCTTAGATTACATCTGTAGGTAGGTAGAATAAAGGTATAAAACACGTGCACATACACATACATTTTTTTCTTTTGAAAGTAAATTGCATGCATCATGCCCCCACTTGCCCCTCAATACTGGAATATCCTAAGTACATTCTCTTACATAAATATAATACATATAGTTATCAATACCAGGAAATTTAACATTGATATGATACTTTATCAATAACCCATATACTAATTTTTGTCAATTGACCCAATAACATCTCTCTTAGCATTTTCCCCCCTCCAGCACAAGATCCAATTTAGAGTTATATATTTATTGCATTTAATTGTCCTTTCTCTTTAGGTTCCTTTAATCTGAAATAGTCTTGTAACCTTTTTTGGTCTTTGATTTCTTTTTTCTTTTTTTTTGTACTAGAGATTGAACCCACTGAGCCACATCCCCGGCCCTTTTTTATTTAGAGACATGAGACACAGTCTCACTAAGTTGCTTAGGACCTTTCTAAATTGCTGAGGCTGGCTTTGAACTTGAAATCCTCCTGTCTCAGCCTCCCAAGCCGATGGGATTACAGGCATGTACCACCAGAACAGACCTCCCCACTCCATAATGGAATGTTCCTTATTTTAGGTTTTTTTGTTTGTCTCATGTTTATTCATTATTAGATTCAAGTTATCTACTCTTGGTCTAGATACTACATAAGTGATATTGTGTCCTCAGAATTTCATACCCAAAGGGCGTGATGACTCTTTGTCCCTCACCTGGTCAATATGCCTGATTTCTCGGAAATATATTTACTAATTTTTTCCTTGTAACTAATAAGCAATATGTAAAGAGACACATTAGATCATTCATTATGCTTCTATGTTTATCATCTACTGATGATTCTTATCTATACCAGTCCTTCTTTATCTCTTATTTAGTTATTTGGTTGCCTATTTATTACTGACAGGGATGCATGAGTTACTATTTTTTCTATGGTTTGTAATTCATTATTCTCCTTAATTATTTTTGTGCTAGAATTTTTGAGATTTAGTGAATAGGTACCCTTTCAAGTTGGCTTCTATATCCCTCTTTTTTTTTCTTTTTTGTATGAGGATTGAACCCAAGGGAGGTTTACCATTGAGCCAGCCCTTTTTACCACCATCCCCAACCCTTTTTGAGATGCGGGTCTCACTAAGTTGCTTAGGGCCTTGCTAAGCTGGTGAGGCTGGCTGTGGTCCTCCGCCTCAGTCTGATGAGTTGCTGGGATTACAGGTGTGCACCACTATGTCTGGTTTTCTGTCTTTTTTAGCATTGCTGAATAGTAGAAGTTCCAAGTTCATCTTTGACTTATCCTGGCCGAGCCATTTCTCTAAGGAGTCTTAGTCCTTTTTGTGGGAATTATATTAGAAAAGATCTGGGCGTTAATCCCAGAATGACTTATTAGATGCTTGTGGCCTTGGGTATGAATGCCAACCCTGAATGGACAGTGTCCTTACTTATCCTTTCCCTGAGTATAGCAAGACTGAAATTCCCAAGATTTTTCTTTCCATAACTCCTTTAGGGTATCTTTAGTAGAGAAAGCTTGAATAGGGGAATGAGGCAGATTTTCATTGCCTATTCCATGAATACTTAGTTAGCTGCTGTAGCAGTCAGCCCAGTCAGCCCGACCCCCATATCTCTGTGGCTTAACCCAATTAAGTTTTACTGCTTGCTCCCATCATCAGTTCATTGTGGGTGGTAAGAGTGAGACGTTTGTTTTGTCCCATGAAGTCATTCAGGATTCCAGGAAGTTCATCCAGATTGTAGTGGTTTCACTATTCCTTTTAGCCTTGGATTTTACCACTAGATTTTAAATCTCAGACCAGAAAAAAAAGAGGGGGCGGGATATGGATGATTATGTAGAGTTTTTATAGGCCAGGCCTAGAGGTATCAAATACATAAATCTATTCTACATTCATTGGTAGGAACTCTGGAACATGAATATTGCTAACTGTAAGGAAGGGTTAGAAAATGTAATCTTAATCATATACACAGAAGGAAAATAGATTATAGTAAAATTAAGATAAACCACTTTCTGCCTCATCCAAAAGCCATTCCCTATATTACTTCTTTCTTGTTAATCCTAGTTTTGTTCAGGTAGAAAGAAGATCCTTTGGTTTCAAGGAAGGCAAGTTCCTCCTCTCACTCAGGAAATAAATCACAATTGGTCTAAACCAATCCTGGTAATTCCATTTCTCTTTGAAACTGATAGGTCTAGGGACAGGTATGGGACTTAGTTCTGGATGATGAAATACTACAGGAAGTCTGCTGGGAGGCTCCTGAGGGGAAAATCTTTTTGTGTAAAGAAGATAGTATTTTGAGGGGGAAAAAATTCTTTTGCTCCTGCCTCTATCTTATTTCTCAGATAAAAGCAGGAAGACAGGTAGCCTGGAGCTCCCAGAGCTATGTTATGACCACAAATACTACAACAAAAAGCAACGGAGAGAAACAGCATGCTGAAGACAGAGGAGAATGATGGGAAAAGCAGGTCGTGGAGGAGGTGGTTCAGCTTCTGAATGAACTTGGAACTGCCCACTTCTGAACTTCCTCTTCTTTTGTGTGGTACTGGAGATTGTACCCAGGGGCACTCTACTACAGAGCTACCCCCAGCCTTTTTTTATTTTTATTTTGTGACAGGATCTCACTAAATTGCTGAGGCTGGCCTCAAACTTGCCATCCTCCTACCTCAGCCTCCCTGTTATACTTTAACTTCCTGTTACATAAGCCAAACATGCTTACCTGATACTGGAGAGAACAAGGAGATATTTTCTAAAAGAAGGATCTATTCTGTGCTGTCCATAGGTTCTGAGAAGTAAAGGAAGATAAAGATAGAAGTGTCCTGCAGATCTGGCAATTAAATAGTCATTGCTAATTTTATAGCAACTTTAGTGGCATAGTGGGGGCAGAAGCAGCAGGGTTCCTCCATGAGATTATGCATGGTATGAGTGACTGACAAGCTGGGAAGGAAGGTTTGGCCCACCTTGATGATAGAATTTACTATGGGTAATACCTTTATTAATACCTTTATTCAGCCCTCGACATCCAAGGAAGTTTCTTGGGTTTGAGCTGTCCACATTGGCTACATCTGGGAAGTCATTAGCAGAATTATTTTGACTTTCTCTCACTTCTCACAGAAATAAGCCAAGAAAAGTTCTGGCCCCTTACCGGATGTCATGAAGGACAAATCTAGCATAAGTTATGGGGACTAGACTAGAAAATTTGGGGGACTGGGTTCCAGCAGAAATGATAGCTTGATGGAACAGGAGTCTGAATGAAGGGCAAGCCTATATGATTCAAATGGAAGATTCTAACACAAGCAGTTAAAAGGGGAGTGACAGTGGAGAGTGGCAGCAGTTGCACAGCAATGCACTAAATGCTATTGAATTATACATCTTAAAATGCTTAATTGTATGTTATATGAATTTTACCTCAATAAAAATGTAGACCAAGGGAGGTTTTCAGAATTTAGAATGTGTGTGCGATTTCATCCTTAATTTTCTTTTTTTTCTTTTCTTTTTTTTTTTTTTAAAGAGAGTGAGAGAGGAGATAGAGAGAGAATTTTTAATATTTATTTTTTAGTTCTCGGTGGACACAACATCTTTGTTGGTATGTGGTGCTGAGGATCGAACCCGGGCCGCACGCATGCCAGGCGAGCGCACTACCACTTGAGCCACATCCCCAGCCCCTCATCCTTAATTTTCAAGGGCCAATCCTGAGACTTGTTTTGGGAAAGAGCAAATCCTTAAATTTTCACAAAACCAATGTTTACTACTACTCAGACCCTCCTTCCCCCATAATTATTTCCAATGCCCCCTTTCTCCACATAAGCATCTTACTCTCACTTTTGTCAAGTACCAACCCTTTATCCAGCAAAACCAAGAGTCGGGACTTTTCCCCCCTTTCCCTGGGCGGTTATTCCTTGTTGTCATGTTGGCTCCGTTCTGTAGCTTCTTACCTTTCTTTAACCAACTCTACACACGCTCTTAGCACCTACACCCCATATGTCTTTCCCTATCATCAGTTCTAAGCAACATCAACAACCAAAATAAATGCTCTGGGAAGGCAAAACAGGTATCCACAAAGGAGAGGGCAATGAATCAAGAACTTGAAATTTGATAATTGAAGATTATTTGTGTTAAATTACTTTATACTTCCTGCAGACTCAGAAATCAAAAAGGCCCCCATGAAGTGTTCCTTGTGCAGCACAACTCCTGACATGTGGTTGGTACTAATAGATGTTCTGCTGAGTAACCTACTGAATGTTTATTCACAGTGCCCCAAACTTCAGAATTCAGTTAACTAGACCAGGCTCAGTGGCCCTCGCCTGTAATCCCAGTGGCTTGGGAGGCTGAGGCAGGAGGATTTTTAAAAAGATGTGGGCTGGGGATGTGGCTCAGTAGTTAAGCACTCTATAGAGTTCAGACCTTGTTACAAAAAACAAAACAAACAACAACAAAACCCCACCCTGTCTCAAAATAAAAAAGTGCTGAGTTGCAATCCCCAATATTGAGCATGCACACACACGTACGCACACACATGTACACACACACACACACATATACACAAATCCTAGAATCTAGGGAAATGTAACCTCTAACACCAAGTCTGTAAAACACAATTTTTTTCTTTCAAAACATAGTTATTGGGCTGGGGATGTGGCTCAAGCAGTAGCGCGCTCGCCTGGCATGCGTGCAGCTTGGGTTCGATCCTCAGCACCACATACAAAGATTAAAAAAAAAAACATAGTTATTAAACGTATCTCTTATAGAAAATAGTTTTAATTAATAAAATATTCCAGTTATTTACTTATATTAAAAATTAGCTCACTTGTTTTTTTCTTCATTTCTTCCATATGTGTGTTTATATACTACTTGTGTGTGTGTGTGTGGTGTGTGTGTATGTATATTTTGTGGGTATATATGTATATTTTTTAACTATATGTGTATAATATATGTACATATATATGTAACTATATATGTAGATCCATATATGTACACTTTTCCTTTGTGAAAGAAAAGATATTGCCCTGTATTTGCTTGTACTATAAAAGAGGTGACTCTAAACCATTCATTTCAAACCCAATATCAAGCCCCTTTCCTCCCAAACTCCAATTCAGTTCACCACTATCTCTCATTGCTGCAAGAACTTCCTGACATTCTGCTTTCATTCTTTCCCCATTTTCCATCTGTTGTTTTTAAAAATATACATCAGATCATATCACTCCTCTGCGTTAAAGCACTCCAACAGCTTCTTGTTGCACTTACAATGAAATCCAAACTTTGTGTACATGGGTGCAGGTACACATGTGTATATGTGTGCATGTGAGTGAGGTTAGTGTATGTGGTAGAAGAGAAAGAACCCAGTGGCACTTTACCACTAAGCTACATCCCCAGCTCTTTTTAGTTTTCATTTTTGAGACAGGGTCTTGGTAAATTGCTGAGGCTGGCCTCAAACTTGCAGTCCTCCTGTCTCAGCCTGCTGAGTCACTGGAATTCCAGGTGTTTGCCACCATGCCTGCTGGCCCAAACTTCTTTCCTTAATCTATCAGTCACTTCTGATCCAACTCCTGCTTCCTCTGTGAGCTCATCTCTTTTTCCTATGTCCCTTTGACACACACTTTTCTTGAGGATTCTTAGGCACAAAACTTACTCCTATCCCAGGGTCTTTGTGCTGATGCTATCTGTGCTCTGTACCCCTGGCATCTCCTTTTTTTTTTAAGTTTAAAAAAAAATTGGTGGGGGGCGTACTGGGGATTGAACTCAGAGGCACTCAACCACTGAGCCACACCCCAGCCCTATTTTGTATTTTATTTAGCGACAGGGTCTCACTGAGTTGTTTAGCGCCTTGCTTTTGCTGAGGCTGGCTTTGAACTCACAATCCTCCTGTCTCAGCCTGCCGAGCTGCTGAGATTACAGGTATGCACCACCATGCCTGGCTTAAATTTTTTTTTATTTGTTCTAATTAGTTATATATGACAGTAGAACGAATTCCGATTCACTGTACACAGATGGAACACAACTTTTCATTTCTTTAGTTGCACATGATGTTGAGTAAAATCATACATGTACCTAGGGTAATGATGTCCGTCTCATTCCACAATCTTTCCCACTCCCCCTCCCCTCCCCACACTCCCCTTTGCCCTAGCCAAAGTTCTTCCATTCTTCCCACACCCCCCACTTCCCATTATGGATCAGCATCCACTTATCAGAGAAAACATTTGGCCTTTTGTTTGGGGAGATTGGCTTACTTTGTTTAGCTTGATATTCTCCAACTCCGTCCATTTTCCTGCAAATGCCATAATTTTATTCTCTTTTAATGCTGAGTAATATTCCATTGTATATATATACCAGTTTCTTTATTCATTCATCTATTGAAGGGCTTCTAAGTTGGTTCCGCAGTTATTATGAATTGAGCTGCTATAAACATTGATATGGCTGTATCACTGTAGTATGCCGATGTTAAGTCCTTTGGGTATAGATTAAGGAGTGGGATAGCTGAGTCAACTGATGGTTTCATTCCACGTTTTCTAAGGAATCTCCATCTCCAGACTGATTTCCAGAGTAGTTGCACCAATTTGCAGTCCCATCAGAGATGTATCAGTGTACCTTTTCACCCACATCCTCGCCAACATTTACTGTTGTTTGTATTCTTGATAGTTGCTATTATGAGTGGGGTGAGATGAAATCTTAGTTTTTTTATGAAAAAAAAAAATTTTAGTTGTTGATGCACCTTTATTGTATTTATTTATATGTGGTGCTGAGAATTGAACCCAGTGCCTCACAGATGCTAGGTAAGCACTCTATCACTGAGCCACAATCCCTGCTCCCCTTAGAGTAGTTTTGATTTGCATTTCTCTAATTACTAGAGATATTGAACATTTTTTCATATATTTGTTGATCGACTTCTTCTGAGAAGTTCTGTTCAGTTCTTTACCCCATTTGTTGTTGGGTTTTTTTTTTTTTTTTTTTTTTTTTGGTATTAGGTCTTTTGAGTTCTTTATATATCCTGGGATTAGTGCTCTCTCTGAGGTATGTATAGAAAAGATTTTCTCCCACTCTGTAGGCTCTCTCTTCACATTATTGTTTCCTTTGCTGAAAAGAAACTTGTTAGTTTGAATCCATCCCATTTATTGATTCTTGATTTCTTATGCTGTAGGAGTCTTGTTAAGGAAGTCAGGACCTAATCCAACATGATGAAGATTTGGGCTACTTTTTCTTCTAATAGGTACAGGGTCTCTGACCTAATTGATAGGTCCTTGATCCATTTTGAGTTGAGTTTTTGTGCATGGTGAGAGATAGGGATTTAATTTCATTTTGCTGCATATGGATTTCCAGTTCTCCCAGCACTATTTGTCGAAAAGGTTCTATCTTTTCTCTAATGTATGTTTTTGGCACATTTGTCTGGTATGAGATAACTGTATTTATGTGGGTTTGTCTCTGTTTCTTCTATTCTATGCCACTGGTCTATATGTCTATTTGGGTGCCAATACCATGCCATTTTTGTTACTGTGGCTGTGTAGTATAGTTTAAGGTCTGGTACTGTCATGTCTCCTGCTTTGCTCTTCTTGGTAAGGATTGCTTTGGCTATTCTGGGTCTCTTATTATTCCAAATGAATTTCATGAATCCTTTTTCTATTTCTATGAGAAATGTTGTTGGGATTTTAATTGGAATCGCATTAAATCTGTATAATGCTTTTGGTAGTATAGACATTTTCACAGTATTAATTCTTCGTAACCAAGAACATGGGAGATCTTTCCATCTTCTAAGGTCTTCTTCAATTTCTTTTTTTAGTGTTCTGTAGTTTTCATTGTAGAGGTCTTTCACCTCTTTTGTTAGATTGATTCCCAAGGTTTTTTTTTTTTTTTTTTTTTTTGAGGCTATTGTAAATGGGGCAGTTTTCCTAATTTCTCTTTCAGAGGGTTCATCACTGATGTATAGAAATGCATTTGATTTATGGGTATTAATTTTAAATCTTGCTACTTTGCTGAATTCATTTATTAATTCTAGAAGTTTTCTGGTGGAATTTTTGAGATCCTCTAAATATAGAATCATGTCATACTGGAGATTTAACCTAAGGGCTCATAACCACTGAGCCACATCCCTAGCCCTTTTTATTTTTTATTTTGAGACAGGGTCTCACTAATTTGCTTGAGGCCTCATTAAATTGCTGAGGCTGACTCTGAACTCAAGATCCTCTTGCCTTAGCCTCCTAAATCACTGGGATTAGAGGTGTGTGCCACCACACCCAGCTAGCCAGCTCCTTTTCATCACCCAGGTCTGATCTTTTTTTTTTTTTTTTTTTTTAGCATTAACATTTTTTTTTATTACAGTTTTACATGACACAGGAGCCTTCAGATTGAAGACCAAAAGACCCAGGGTGAACTTCCCATTTTTATGCTTAGCCTCTATGAAGAATGGACAGCTATGTAGAAATATGAAAAAGGATATGAGCTAATGAAAACTGACTGAATGGGGAAACCCAGAAAGGACTCTCTTCTCAGCTTCTTCTTGGGCCCTCAAAGATAGAATTTCTTCCTCCCAGGTATAGGATGGGACCTCTGGGGGTGAGGGCCTTAGTTTCTTTTTTTTTTCCTTTATTTCTTTCTTTATTTTTTTAATTGGTTGTTCACAACATTACAAAGCTCTTGACATATCATATTTCATACATTAGATTGAAGTGGGTTATGAACTCCCAATTTTACCCCAAATGCAGATTGCAGAATCACGTCGGTTACACATCCACAATTTTACATAATGCCCTATTAGTAATTGTTGTATTCTGCTACCTTTCCTATCCCCTACTATCCCCCCTCCCCTTCCCTCACATCTTCTCTCTCTACCCCATCTACTGTAATTCATTTCTCTCCTTGTTTATTTTCCCATTCCCCTCACATCCTCTTATATGTAATTTTGTATAGCAATGAGGGTCTTCCTTCATTTCCATGCAATTTCCCTTTTCTCTCTCTTTCCCTCCCATCTCATGTCTCTGTTTAAAGTTAATCTTTTCTTCCTGCTCTTCCTCCCTACTCTGTTCATAGTTGCTCTCATTATATCAAAGAAGACATTTGGTATTTGTTTTTTAGGGATTGGCTAGCTTCACTAAGCATAATCTGCTCTAGTGCCATCCATTTCCCTGCAAATTCCATGATTTTGTCATTTTTTAGTGCTGCGTAATACTCCATGGTGTATAAATGCCACATTTTTTTTATCCATTCATCTATTGAAGGGCATCTGGGTTGGTTCCACAGTCTAGCTATTGTGAATTTTGCTGCTATGAACATCGATGTGGCAGTATCCCTGTAGCATGCTCTTTTAAGGTCTTCAGGGAATAGTCCGAGAAGGGCAATAGCAGGGTCAAATGGTGGTTCCATTCCCAGCTTTCCCAGGAATCTCCAAACTACTTTCCAAATTTGCCGCACCAATTTGCAGTCCCACCAGCAATGTACAAGTGTACCCTTTTCTCCACATCCTCGCCAGCACTTGTTGTTGTTTGACTTCATAGTGGCTGCCAGGTCTGATCTTAATTGTCAGTCCCACAGAGATGCCTTCCTTGACCACATCTAGAGTGCTCCACACCACCATTAGCTAATTGCATATTCTTTACCCTATCACTCTCTGATCTTTCTTTATGTATACCGCCCTTCTCTCCTTTAGAATTCCATGTAGAGAGGACTTTATATCCCCAATGTCTAGAATAGTGCCTGAGACAACATAAATGGTCAATAAATACTTGTTTAATGAACAAATGAATGAATGGATTTATCTACTCTAAGTTTTCTCACAGGATAGCTGCAAGATATAGAGACATATAAATTGTCAAACTGAGCATTCAGTAGTTGTCTGCTCCACAGGGCTAAGAATTCTGCTTTATTCCCTGCTTTAGAGAAATATTATTGATGGAAGATTACCCAAAGAATGTTCAACCATCCATTATTCTAGATTCATTCATTTATTAATTCAACAAAAGTTTATTAAGAAATTGCTATGGCCAGGCATGGTAGCACATGCCTGTAATCCCAGCAACTTGGGAGGCTGAGGCAGGAGGATCACAAATTTAAAGCCAGCCTCAGCAACTTAGTGAGGCCCTAAGCAACTTAGTGAGAACCTGTCTCAAAATTAAAAAATAAAAAGTTGGGGTTGGGGATGTGGCTCAATAGTTAAGGACCCCTGGGGTTCAATCTCTGGTACCACCCCCTCCCCTCCAAAAAAGGAACTTACTATGTGTCCTAGACACTAGTGATGCAGCAGTGAACAAAACAGACCAAAACCAAACAAAAAAATCCTGGGTTTTACATTCTAGTAGAATAAGAAACACAGTAAATTAAATAAGCAAATGATATAGTATAACAAAAATATAAGTGTTTTATGGAAAAACAAAACAAAACACACAAAAAAAAATGGGGGCTAGGGAATTTCAGATAATGTGGTTGCAATTTTAGTTAAGGTAATCAAGAAAAGGCTTGCTGGACAAAAACTTGAAGGAGATGAGGGAGCCATGTGGGCATCTGGGTTGAAAACACTTTATGGAGAGGGGCTGGGGATGTGGCTCACGCAGTAGCGCACTCGCCTGGCATGCGTGCGGCCCGGGTTTGATCCTCAGCACCACATACAAACAAAGATGTTGTGTCCGCCAAAAAATAAATAAATAATCTCTTTCTCTCTCTCAAAAAAAAAAAAAAAAAAAAGAAAGAAAAGAAAACACTTTATGGAGAGAATAAATGAAGCTGAGAGCGCTCACCTAGCACAGCGCAGTGGGGGGAACAGAAGTAAAGGGTGAGGGAAGTCGACAGGGCAGGAAATCATGACGGGGATGCAGACCACCATAGGGAACTTTGGTTTTTACTGAGCTGGATTTCAACAGAGAAGTAGCATGATCTAATTCATATCATCCTTCCTTTGGGGACTGGACTATATACTTGGGGAGTAGAGAGGGGCAAGACTAGAAACAGAAAGAACACTCAGTAGCTCGGAGAAAAAATACGTTGCTTGAACAAGGGTGGTAGAGAGAAAGATAGTGAAAAGCAGTAAGATTTGAGGCATATCTCAATGTGGAGTCAACATGATATACTGAAAGTAGTAGTTTGGATGGAAGGGGAAAGAAAAGAGAAAGGGAGAATAGGAAATGGAGACCACTAGAGAAACATAATAGGACTCCTTGGCAGTAGGGAAGGCTATTTTGATATGAGATCATGAATTTTAAGTGAAATCCGTAGGCCTGGTTGAGTGGTTTTTCCAACAACATCTAATCTAGCTGCTCCATTGCAGACAAAGAGTAGATCGATAGTATGATCTATCCGGAATTGAAGTTGGATCATGGGATATATATACTGGTGGATCATGGGATACAGTCAAGTCCAGATTCAAAGGGAGACTGGGAGAGGACTTATGAACAGTAGAACATTGGCCAAGCAGGTACTTGAACAAATAAGCTGGGCAAAAAGAAGGTTCAAATTGAAATTTCAGATGTAATACAACTTCTGGTAATGACAGAGTGGTAAACTAGAGGGAGAATAAGATCTTTGGAGATGGGGGAGGTTAAGAAAATTGAAGCACTGAAGTCATCTGAAATGATCAGAGTAAAGCAAGAGAAGGCTGTGAATCAGTGACTTAAGCCTCAATAAATGTGAAGAAAGGGTGTTATGGCCTGATGGCAGGTGCTTCAGAGGAGGAAAGATTTTCACAGGCAGGAATGGGATGATGGTCAGAGGCAACAATGGGAATAAGGAGGATCTCAACTTCACCTCCTTACCCTGAGGTTGGAGAAAAGAAAAATGGATTCTACTTGAGAAAGCTGGCCAGAAAGCAATGTGCTCAAAGGAGAGACAGTCTTTCATTTAGGCAAGAAAAAGGAAGGCCTTCAGAAAAGATATTGAAGCCACAGGGGAATTTGTTGATCCAGAGCTAGAGATCTGAGATCTCAGTGAAAGAGGGTTGGGAAGTGTGAAGATTAGATCTTAAAGACTTGGACTTAGAGTAACTGGAGTTTAAACAGGGCTTCAAGGTGTAGAAGGATTAATTCTACCATTTCTGGGATTGATGGTCCGGGAAAGTTGCCTCAGGATATCACTGCTTGGTACTCCTAATGCTGAAAGACCTCTTTTAAGGCTTCATATGTTGTAAGAATTTGAGTCATAACAGTTTAGAATAAACACTGAGGTACATGGGAGAAGGGGGTGGATCAAGGTCATAAGGAAATGAGAAGCAGCTTTAAAGATACCAGAGGCTGAAATCTGTGACCATACCAGTTATACGGTTTGTTTCTCTGATGGTTCTGCATTCCTTCTGTAGGAGTTGAAAAAGAGAATTCTAGAATCAATTCGAAGTTGATGGTTTATAGAGATGATGTGGGAGAAGAATTGAGAAACCAGATCAAGCACACTGCTGGCCCTTCATTTGTGCACAGTATTCTGAAATGTTCAGCTCAGGCTGCTCTGTTCTGCACAACTCTTTAGACTCTGGGTCCCTGATCTGCCACTTGTTCTTGGCCTTGCCTTGGTCGAATTTTAGTTCAACCTACTCAGTATCACACTTGAGACTTACTATGATTTCAACCTTACTCTCCTTTTTCATCTGGACAAATGCATCTTTGAATGCTTCAGGTACTGGCTCTTTCTATTCTTTTCCTTTTTTATGTTTTTAATTTTGGGTACTTGGGATGAAACCCAAAGGCACTTTACTACTGAGCTACATCCCCAAACCTTTTTTTTTTTGCGGGGGATGGGGTGGGGGTGATGGTGGTACTGGGGATTGAACTCAGAGGAACTTGCCCACTGAGTCACATTGCCAGCCCTATTTTCTTTTTGGTTTTGTTTTTTTATTTAGAGACAGGGTCTCAGTGAGTTGCTTAGCGCCTTGCCATTGCTGAGGCTGGCTTTGAACTTGTGATCCTCCTGCATCACCTCCCAAACCGCTGGGATTACAGGTGTGCACTACTGCATGCAGCCCCCACACCTTTTTATTTTTTATTTTGAAAAAAAGGTCTCACTGAGTTGCTGAGGTTTGGGCTCTGGGTGTAGTTCAGTGGGGTGTAGTGCAAAAAAAAAAAAAAAAAAGGGAAAAGAAGATGAAAAAATAAAATGCTAAATTGCTGAGGGTAGCCTCAAATTTGTGACCCTTCTGCTTCATCTGCCTTAGCTTCCTGAGTGCATGGGATTACACACTTGTCACTGTACCTGGCCCTTCTGATTGGACTGGGCTCCAGGGACCTCCTTACCAAGGAAGTACCTTGATTAGCAAATCCCTCATTGGATTTTTGAGTCTGAAAGGTAGGATTAGCTAGTGGCATTATATAGAGCATGCACTGGAAATATCAGCCATTGACTACCACTAAAATTGAAGATATGGCAGGGAGAATAAGGCAACATTTTAAAAAAAATGCATAGGATAATCTTGTGCTGCTTTGGTCACTTTGTCTCATGTCATTCTCTTCCAAATCCTATGAGGTAGGCATTATTAATTCCTATAAATGAGAAAAATTAAGTGCCAAAAAGCTAAATTATTATATACAAAGGTAATAAGTCATGGGATCACTATTCCCAGCACAACTCGTCTAACTTGAAAATCCATGCCTTTTCCACTGTGGCATACTATTTTTCAGATAGGAAAATCCTGGGAGATAAGACTAGGGACAGGTTGGGCCTCAAGACTCATGACCTAAAATGTTTTGCTAAATAGAATAGTTTCAGTCCTTGAAAGCTTACCAGTACAGGAAATGTCTACTCAGTAAGAGGTAACTTAAGGATTTTTATCCCATTGACAGGGAAATTCAAAAGCAGATTTTATGAGCTGGGCATATAGGCACACACCTGTAATCCCAGCAACTTGGGAGACTGAGGCAGGAGAATCACATGTTCAAAGCTAGCCTCAGCAATTTAGCAAGGCCTTAAGCAACTAAGTGAGACCCTATCTCAAAAATAAATAAATAAATAAATAAATAAAAAGTACTGGGCATGTGTCTCAGTGGTTATATGCCCCTAGGTTCAATCCCTAATGAGAGAGAGAGAGAGAGAGAAAGGAGGAAAGAAAGAAAAGAAAGACCCAGATGATCAATGTATGAGCTAGGAAAATGGGTGTGAAAATTTAAAGAAACAGCTGCTCAAGGTTTTGTTTTTGTTTTATTTCTCTTCCTAAAGGCAGATGTCCAAGTTTTTATTTTATTTTTATCCCTGACTCCCTAAACACCAGAAATCTGGGCCCTCCTAATGTTTTGTTACTATAGAGCCAGACCCAATTTTCTTTGTTCCTCAAAAGCACATTGAGGATGGGATTATAGCACTGAGGACAACTCTGTCCTTCACTTGTAAAAAGTTGTGTGGGAGGAGTTAGGACTGGCAAAATAGCCATAGTACAATGGTGTTTAAGTATGTATATATTGTAAGGGGGGTGGCCAACAAGAAGTTCAAATCCAGCCTACGCAACTTAGTAAGGCCCTACACAATTTAGGGAGATCCTCACCCAAAATAAAAAACAAAAAGGGCTAGGGATGTGGCTCAGTGGTTAAAACATCCCTGGGTTCAGTCCCCTGTACAAAAAAAAAAAAAAGTAAATATTGTAAAGAAAAGACTAACCCATGGTGAGCCATAAATTTTACACAATTGAAAGATGATTCGATAAGTTATCTGTCAAGAAAAAGAACAAAGCCTCAAATCAGAAGGGCATTTCTTGATCTAGGAATGAGACAGACAAGGTGGAAGGGTGTAGCTAAATAAAAGCATTGTGGTCAAAACAAAGACAAGCTTAACCATTCTGAGAATCCCTGACAGGCAGTTGCTGATTCAGATTAATGATAAGGAAGAGCAGCAGCATTCTGCACAGGTGTAGGCGGTATGTCCTGGGGAAGAAAAAGGGGAAAACACCATGAACCCCAGACAAAAGAACTGGAGGTGGTGGCAGTTGGGGACAGTGGGCAATGGGAGGCAGGTAGCACACTAACAACTACTAAATAGTGTTGCATCTAAAATATGTGCACATGGACCCCCATACAGATTTTATCCTGCTTAAGAATTACTCCAAGAATGCAGAGAGAACTGTCTCCCCAGTCTTGGGTTCTCTACCCCAAGTCGGTTCTTTTTTTTTTTTTATTTTAAGTATTGGGATTGAACCCAGGAGTACTTCACCACTGAACTATATCCCTAGCCTTTTTTTTTTTTTTTTTTTTTTGGTACTGGGGATTAAGTCCAGAGATGATTACCCACTGAGGCTCATGTCCAGCTTTTTTTTTTTTTTTAATTATGAGACAGGGTCTTGATAAGTTGCATAGGGCCTTGTTAAATTGCTGAGACTAGCTTTGAATCTGTAATCCTCCTGCCTCGGCCTCCCAAACCGCTAGGGTAACAGGCCATGCGCCACCATGCCCAGCCCTTTTTTGTTTTTGAGACAGTTTAAATTTCTGAGGCTGGCCTGAAATTTTCAATCATCCTGCTCCAGCCTCCCAAATCTCTAGATTACAGACAGGCACCACTGCACCTGGTTAAATCTCTTTTCTGATTAAAAAGAAAAAAAAAAAAACATATCTATCTATCTCCTATTTCCTAACACAAAGGACAATCTGGGTTAAGAATGAGAGATGGTCCCCAATAGCCTGCCAGGCAGATATTTTTTTGAAAAGGGACTTAAGCCACTATTACAGTCCTTGTGGAAAAGTACAAGTTCTCCCACTGATCATGAAACAACTAATGGATCTCTAGGGAATTTTCTTTTTTAGGCATCTTCAAGCCTAATTGCAAGATCTTCATACTTCTTTGGGGTCATCTTTAGATTCTAAAAATAAGTTAATTTTAACTGGCTAGTTAACGATATAGGCAATGCCACATTTTTATATAAAATAGCTTTAAGAAACCAAATAAGGCACTACCAATATCTATTATGTCAGACATTTTTACCTTAGTAGAATAGTATGGCATTTTCTTATTATTAACATGCAAACATGTCACCAACAACTAAATTCCTTAAAGCCTTTTGTTTCTGCTCCCCGATCTGAATTCACACAGATCCACTTTAAGTAATATGTGTGACACAGCATGTGCCAAAAATGGACAGGCTTTCTTGTTGCTAGAAGATAACACAAATATGGGGGGCCCTGTACTGAGAACTTCCTTATCTCTCCCAGCCACCTGTGGGTCACACGGAGGTGAGATAACTAGAGACTCAGAGAAAGTTAGACATAAATATTATTATTTATTATTATTACATACTTCATTGCTATTAGTAAATATTTATTGACTTAACACAGAAGATGACTTTCCACATCTTAACATGTACCACTCTAGTAATATCATTTGAACTTAACGAATCTTCAAGGTATTTTATTTTTTGTTTGGTACTGGGGCTTGAACCCAGAGGCACTTTACCACTGAGCTACATCCCTAGCCCATTTTATTTTTTATTTTAAGTCAGGGTCTTACTAAATTACTAAGGGCCTTGCTAATTTGCTCAGGCTTGCCTCAAACTTGCAATCCTCCTGCCTCAGCCTCCCAAGTGGCTGGGATTACAGGCAGGTTCCACCAACCTCTACTGTTAAGGTATTTTAATGCTCTCTTCTGCAGAAAAGATGGTAAAGAAACTTTTCTGGGAGGTAATTTGGCACAATCTGCAATAACTTTAAACAGAAATCCTACTCCAGTAATTTACTCTGAGGAAATAACAAAAATACCAAGATATGTGCATAATGATATTCACTGTAACATAAAAAAAATTTTTTAAATAGTATGCAAAATGTTGGATAATATGGGATTTCAATAAGGCTTATTCACATAGTAGGGTATTATACAACTATAAAAATGGATGCTTTTGAATAATTTTAATGGCAGTGAAATGTTTATTTACAGACTAGATTTCTTTTTTTTTTTTTTTTGGTACCAGAGATTGAACCCAGGGGTACTTAACTGCCAAGCCTCATCCTCAGCCCTTTTTCATATTTTACTTAGAGACAGGGTTTTGATGAGTTGCTTAGTCACTGCTGGCTGGGAACTCCTCGTTATCCTCCTGCCTCAGCCTCCTGAGCCCAGAGTAATTTTTTTTAAGAACCAGAAGCTAAGAGCACCAACTGTGAATGGTTGCTTGAAATTAAATTTGAGGCCTCATGCACACTCAGAGTGCATTCCTCCTGCCTCACTCAGCCTCCACGAAGTTTTACCCCTAGCCCCAAGAACCAACATTTGAAATACCCATCATGTGACAGATTTGGAGCTAAGAGAATTTTACCTATTATTTAATTTCCATAGCAATCATGAATGGTAGGTATCTCCATCTCTATTCTATAGCTCAGGAACTGAGGCTCTACTAAATTTAAGCATTGTGCCCAGGGTGCCCTGGATTCAAGCCCAGACAATACCCAGGTTTCCTGCTGTACCATGTTTCACCTGCTGTGGCTCCTAGTAGGCCCTTGGGAGGCTTACAGTGAAGGTCACTGACAAAACAGAGCTGTGTATAGCTTGCTCAAGAGCAAGGGCTTGTTTGGCTTTCTAAACTCTTCATTTCTTCCTCCAAAAGTAGAAAACTCTTAACCCTACTATTTTGTATAATTAGAATGTACAAATTTTTTAAAAAAATAGTACTATATACATATGTATTTTATTTTATTTTTAAAATAGCAAACTCTTTTCCCCCTTAGGAATAGCCTTCATTTCTAAGGCTTGAAACTCCATGCTGAAGCAGTGTGGATTCACATGCCCAGCTCCAAGTGTCTGTGCCCTCTCAGAGCCAATTTCCTCATAGCCATGGGATCAGCTGTCCTGCTTATTGGTTTGGCATTTTGTCAGGTTATGAGCAGAAGGACAGGGCAGAGCTGCACACCCCCATCTCTTCCAGCCAGCTGGTTCCTTGGTCTTTTCCCTGGATACTAAAACAAACAGGCTGTGTGCTCTGGCTCCCTGCTCAAACCAAGGGGGGTGGGGGGCACAAAAATATCCCAGCTATGTGAACAATCAGAGGAATATCTGGCAGCACATTTGATCTTTTGTAATTTTATTTACACTTTATCCTTCAGCCAAAGTCAGTGCCTCTAGGCAACCAGAAGCCCTCATACCCTAAGCCTTAATGATCAGCTTGGTACAGCCTTAGTGAGGGGTACCCAACCCCCTTGCTGGTTCTGTTCCAAATGGGTCCCCAGTGACACTAACTGCACCTCCTCAGAAGAAGGCAGATGTGGAATTTTTCACCAGTGTTCCAAGGCCTCTTCATCATTTCCTCTTCCCTCCCAGAGGCAGAGACAGGAAGTTACTTGGATGGGGTCAGAGCAAGTCAGTGACACTCGGGTTTGGAACGTGCTGCTTAGGTCACCACTTTATCCTTCAGTACCACAGTTCATAATTAAAAAAATAAAACTACCTAGGGACTTTCATCTGGAAAGAGAAGAAGGGGATGTGGGGATGGCACATGACACAAAAAATAACAATGGGAATAACCTGATCCTTTTTGATTCACACTCTGACTCTTTCTGCACCCACATAAAAGGACTGTATGTTCATAAAAGTTTGAAAAATACAGGGTTAAACAAAGTTAAACAGATTAAGTTACTGCAGGACTACTAAGAACCTTTAATGTGCTCATGCACACTCTGAAGGGTTTATAATGAAAAGTGTTTCTTAAACATAATGAACTATAAAACTAAGGAGTTCATAGACACCTTGACTCCAATGAACAAGCTTTGTGAAGTGCTGCTTTAGGGTGAGCCCATAGGATCCTGAAAAGAGAAGTAAGGCCCCAAAGAAGCTTTCACTATAGTCTTCAGTTACTATCTTCAAAACTGTAGTAGTATATCTGACAAAGTTGTAGTTCTCCATTCTCCTGTCTCTACTTCAGTGAGGGCTGATGGTATTTTTCCACCTGCTGGTCAAAGCTTTTGGAAGAGAACCCTGCCTGGAAAAAGTTCACTGGAGTCAGAAGGTATTTTAGTGCCAGGCTCCTGAACTCAGTAAGAAGCGGGGCAGCCTTGCTGCTGTGAGATGGGGGAGAGTCATGGCTTATCCAATCACTCTGGTCCCCTGTGGCTGCTGGGCCATTATTGTCTTCCCTAGGTATGAAGGGTGGATCTAAGCCAATTTCCTCCCTGGGTTTTGGAGAGATAAATTTCTCATCTGGAGTCTTTAACTGCACTGAAAATCCCAAGGGGGCAGTCAACACAGTCACCATCTTCTGGGATTCACAAAAAGGAGCTGCCTTGTCCCATTCTTGGCTGCAGAGGTCTGGGAAAAACTGCTTCTTGACCCTCAAAGAATGGGGGGGATGTTGCTTCTCAAAGTCCCTTGGCCAGGGAGAAAGATTTTCTTTCTTGGTCTTCTTAGAGTCCCTGTCAGCTTGCGATTGATCAGTGTTTTCCTCAGGGGTTTCAAACACAACACCCTGGATTCTTGGCCTCTTTAGCTTCCTTTCTAACAGCCAGAGAAAGCTTGGTTTTCTAGAGAAGGAACTCATGTATTGCTGCACAGAGTCTGGAATCAGGGGCATAGAGAGCCTGGGACTCAGGCTGTCCTTAAAGTAGTCTCCACAGGGCTGTCGACTGACAATGGGCAGGACCTGACAAGGCTTCAGTGCTGCAACAAATGTACGAAGCTCAGAGTAGGAGGAATGGTCAGAGTAAGGGATAATATGGATATCAGGGTGAGAAGTGTGAATTTTTCGGCTTGTGGGAAGAATAGCAATGGTAGGGTGGGACTGGTTCCAATGCAGCATGGAGGAACGGCAGATCTCTGTATGGTCCACAGCATGGATGCGGCCAGCCTTCTCTTCCACTGTGAAGACATCTGCCAGGCCCAGCAGCTGCACCAACTCCAGACGCCGGGGACTCAATACCACCCAGGTCCGAAACTCTAGGGCCAGTTGCTCCAGCAATGACTCCTTTCCTAGACTATAGAGTCCTAAATAATGTTAAAAGGATTAGGAAAAGTAAAAGGAGAGAATAAAGCTATTGGAGAATCCTAATAAATCAACCAAATGTTTAACAAAAATAAAAAATTCATGGGGAAAACCAGGGAATCAAATCAGAGAGGAAGTGGCATTCGAGCTGAGATAAAATGGAAAATGGAGGACAGGAGCAAACACAATCTACTCATTCATTCAGTTCAACAAGAGAAAGCACCTACCAAGTGTGAGGAACTACAAAAACTAACAAACTATAAAAAGGTTTCGATCTTCCAGGAATGCCATCTGGACCCAGAAACAATGCAATCAAGAACAATAATAGAGATATACATACAGTGTTAGGAGGGCACAGAAGAGTAGCTAATAGCCTATGGAATTAGAGAGTTTCTGAAAAATGACAGCTGAACTAAGTCTAAGAATGGGTTAGGATTAATCTGGCAAGGAAAGGTTATGCCCAGAAAACATTTTAAGAGGAATCGTTCAATGTTACTAAAGTAAAAAAAAGAATTGGTAAGTAGTGATACTAAAGAGGTAAGCCAACATCATTAATTAGCAGTCCTGCATGTATTGGTAGAGAGCTGGGACTTAATTCTGAATGGCTTGAAGCAGGAATATGGCAAATTCTAATCAGAAGAATAATATGACCAGAGCAGGACTTTAGGAGAAAACACACACTCAGTAGCAACATTATCTGATTACCTGGATGAGAAAAAACTTGAATCAATTGGAAGGCCCAAATAGTACTCATATAGAAAGAAACAGAAAAAAATTTGGGCAATGGTTATGGAAATAGATATGGGAGATTTTATTTAATAATTGTTCTCAGATTTTTTCTGATGTCTCTATCAAATCCATAACAAGGTTGTGAACTACTTAAAAGAACATATATTTGTTAGACATCAACTTCATTCCTGATGGTTCAAATTTTCATTTTGGGGCACAAACGTACTTGATTTTCTTCCCTTTACATACTCCTAGTTTTTTCCTCTCCCTAGGCATACAGTAGGGATTTACACACTTGCAAAATAATCAGGCTCTACCACAGCACCCTCCTAGGTACTTCTATGGAAAATTCCTAAATAAAAATTTTAAGAAAAGCTAGGACAGATGTTTCTTTAGGAGCAGTCAGGCAATCCTGAGGGTAGGGAATATTTCTCAATTTGATAGTCACCTGGAAGGTCTATAATTTTTTCAATATTTCTTTAACCTCATTTGAAACTCCTTTAAGGGTTGCGAATGTCCTTTTAATATATTCATAATCATGGCAGATCTTTTGCCTTTTGTGGACTTAGAATTTTGGAAATAACCAAAAAGTCATTTAGAATTATATCCATTAAACTTTCTAAAACAAAGATTGATTTTCATAAACTATCTTCCAAAAGGCAGCTCTAATTGAGTCCCCAAAATGTGTTATATCACTAGAATCACTAGATATAGCAGTTGTTTTTTCAGTGAACCTAATTAAAGCATAACCCTCACTTAAATATCTATGTTCTGATAAATTTCATTCATTCAAATAGCAAATATTTATCAAATGCCTCAGTGGTAAGCATGGAATATATAAGTCCTATCTTCATTGAACTTACATTCTAGCAGGGAGACACAGAAAATAGAAACTAAATACAATAAAGATATACATTATGAAATATATTATAAGGCAATGAATGCAATATTGTCCCTCTTCTACTTAAAACCCTTCAACAGCTCTTTGTTAAGTTTAGGATCAAATTCAAAATGGTGCTAGGTATGGTGGTGCAAGCCTGTAACCCCAAGACTTGGAGGTTGAGGCAAGAGGATTGCAATTCAAGGCCAGCCTCAGCAACTTAGTGAGACTATGTCTCAGAATAAAAAAATAAATAAAAAGTACTGGGGATATAGATTAGTTAGAGCTTCCCTGGGTTCAATCCACAGTACCAAAAAAACCACAAAGTCCAAAATGACAAAGCAGCCCTATATCCCCTCCCACCTTTCCAGCATCCTTGCCCACCCAGTGTCTGTCGTATTAGCTGCTGCTTCTTTGTTCCACAAATACACAATTTCTTCCCATTTCCATCCATGTTCTCAAGGAGTTTGGGTGTGTGTGTATGTATGCACCGGGAGAAGTGGGGGATAGTCAATAAATAATAAGCAATAACGTATTAAAATGCAGGGTATATTGGGAAGTGATGAGTAGTATAAAAAATTAAAAAAGAAGTTGAATTGATCTAGGGAATCAGGAGTTAGAAATGTGAGAGTAACAATGGAGGGCAGGTTTAACTTCAATAAGGAGGTCAGAATAGGGTTCATAGAGAAGGTGAGAGCTGCTTGTGAAAGATTTGAGAACACTCAAAGAACCTAGATTCACTAGCTATAGGTGAAAAAAAAAAAGGAAAGGAAACAACTCACCAATCTTTATGTTATGTTGTGGGTACTTTCGAATGAGCTGGATAATCTGTTGGGCAGCTTCTTGTCGAGAAGGAAGAACCAATGCTGGGTTGCAATTGGTATTGTCTAGGTATAAAGTATGGATCTGTTTCCCCAATGTCAGGGCTGGCTCCTTCAGCATGGATGGCGTATATCGAAAATCACCTGGAAGAGAATATATGGAGGGCAGAAGGTCAGAGACAAAAGAATAGAAGAAAACTCTCCCCCGCCTCCAACAACAGATTGGTTGTTGATTTGTGGAAAAACTAGGATGTGTCCTGGCACTGAAAAGTATATGCATTACAGCTTCTTTGTGGAAATGTCTCCATCCTGCTCCCATTTATACCAGGTTGAGCCCAGGGTTGCTTAACCACTGAGCAACATCCCAGGCTTTTTTTTTTTTTTTTTTAATGTTTTGAGACAGATTCTCACTAAGTTGCTAAGATTGGTCTTCAACTTGCAATCTTCCTGCCTCTGCCTCCCAAATTGCTGGGATAACCGGCCTGCACCACTGTGCCCTGCCCTGCTCCTGTTTTTTAATTATATAATCTTCACAAGGATTGAACTGTCAAAGAGTGGGCAATCAGATGAGAAGGGGTCACTGCTTATAAGTGATGAAGCCAGAAGCCCTCCAGACTTCTATTGTGAGTTAAAGTTACTCAAGAAAAGTAGTATCTCAGCTGGAATGTGAGCAGGATCCCTTGGGAGACCCACCTGTATAAAGGATGGTTCCAAAGTATCCTTCAAAGAGAAACATGACAGAGCCAGGGCAGTGATTGGCATCGATGAGGGTTACAGTCATGGTCTCTCTTCCAGTTTCATCTAGAGGCAATACATGGCTCTCACCAACCTCCAAGGTTCGGATCCACTGCTTAGACACCTGAGGAAACAGTTGGGTCATCCCAGTAACCACAGACTCCCCTCCTGGAAGTACCCCTTACATGGATCAAAGAAAGGTGACCAATCCTGAGCCACCATGGAGTAAAAATTGTAAAGAGGCTTCCCAAGCAATCCCCTCTTCTACTTCCCACTCCCCATCCCACCCTTTGTATAGCTTTAAGAGTTTGAAAACAGTCTAGATAGTGATTCTCGAACTTTCTCTAGAGCATACTAATCCTTTGGGGTAAAAAAAAAAAAAAAGAAAAAGAAAAAAACAAATCTTGCCAGATTTTTCAGGATCTCCACAAGCCATAGCTGCTGAATCAGATGGGACATATGGGGGCTGAAGAGTTTGTATATTCATGTTACTTGGAGTCTTTTTTGGGGAAAGGTACTGGGGATTGAACCCAGAGGCACTTTTATCACTGAGCCATATCCCCAGCTGTTTTTATTTTTTGAGATAGGGTCTCACTAAGTTGAGGCCTAGCTAAACTGCTGAGGCTGACCTAGAACTTGTGATCCTCCTGCCTAGGCCACCACACCGGACTAGGTGGATTATTCATTTGTTTTTGGGTGCTAGGAATCAAACCCAGGGCCTTGGCAAGGGCTCTACAGAGAAACCACATCTCTAGCCCAGATGGATTCTTAAGGCAAGTTTGGGAGACACTAGCCTAGCTTATGTGAAAGAAATAATTCCTTTGGCTGAACTGACCTACTTAAAGCTAAAACATCTCAACATCTCCAGTCGTTCTGTTGAAAGCCGCACTCCTAACGATACATTTTGGGTTCAAACAATTCCTGCATTAGTAAAAATTAGTTCTCTTGGCCCCCACTTTGTGACTCCAAGGTTGTGACAGATCAAGTCCCCACCCAGATGCCTGGACCAGCTCTTAAAGAGGATTACTCCAGCTCCCATACCTGTAGGTGACGGTGCAAGAGGTGGGCGGTGATGGGGGAGCAGTAGAGGGGTCGGGCCCAAGTGCTAGACAGGCCTACTGTGTGGTCCGAGTGCATATGGGACAAGAAGAAGAGCCGAGCAGTACTAGCCCGGCGCAGGCTCCAAAAGTCCACAGCAATGGGCGTGTGGGGAATCAGGACCCCGTTCATGGTGGAGAGGATGGGCTCTACTGGAGCAGGGCTCCTGCGTGAGGATTCCACATCGGCGCCCCGGTGGAAGACATGCCGGGGCAAGAACAAGGCCGTAGGCCCTAAGGGAAAGCCAACCCAAAGGAGGAATAAGTTACTAGAATAAGCAAAAAGGAAGTGACAGTGTTCGTGGGAGTCGGGGAGAAAGCCCACATCGCGGAAGTTGCTCTCTCGAGTGCCACTCCCACCCGAGCGCGGGATCCGAGGCCCAGCCGGCACTCAAAGCGCGCGCTGCTGGGAGGAGACAGGCCCAAGTAGCCGATTTCCGATTGCCAGTCGAAGCTCCACTAGGAGCCGCGCGGCTGCGCCAGGAGGTGACCGGTTGGGGGAAGGGCACCTTAAGGTCGGGTTCGGCGCTCACAGCGAGAACTCAGTGAGGACTCTTGGGGACAGGGCGGGACTTCCGCCAAAAGCGTGATTGGGTCTCTCCGTGACGGCAAAGGCGCGGAGGCAGAAGAAAGGCTGGAACCGGAGAGGGAGGGATCTGCGGCCGGTCGGCGGCGGGGATGGAAATTCCGTGCAGGCCTGGAGGTAGCTGGAGAGGTCTGTGGGCGGGGCGAACAGCCTGCGGGGCTGGGGTTGGGCCTGAAGGCCTAGGTTGGGGCTCGCCCGGGACGGGTGAGGGTTGTAGCCTGAGTGTCGGAGAGAATGGGTCCCAGCTCTGGGGAAGCTACTAAGGCTGGGGCAAGATGTCGTCTTAAATAGTGGTTTTTGTTGTTGGGTTTTGTTTTTGTTTTTGTTTTGCACTGACCCAAATTTTCTTTGCTCAGGATCCCACATCAAGACTAAGAGTTTCTTAGGTACCGCGGGAACTGCCCCGTGAACGTGTTCGAGAAGATGCCGTATCTTGGCTCCGAGGACGTGGTGAAGGAACTGAAAAAGGCTCTGTGTAACCCTCACATTCAGGCTGATAGGCTGCGCTACCGGAATGTCATCCAGCGAGTGATTAGGTATCACCCAACTGCCTCAGCCTGCCAATCCTCCGCACTCCCCTTGCCCCACCTTGCAGTCCCCTTCAGGGATCGCCACCCCCAGCCACTCTGAAAGAGTAGAGGAACTTTCATACAAGGCTGTTTTACCACTTCATCTTCATGCTGCTTCTCCAGATTGCCACCTCATTCTCCTTTTTGGGAAATCCTTTACTCAGCGAAATCCCTTCATAATACGGACTGAACAATTACACATTACTGTTGACTCTCTGATATTTCTAGTATGGAGATGATTTATAGCTTCAGACCCACATATACCACTGCCTGCTTGGCATTTCCACCTGGATAGTTCTTCAAAGGTATTCCCAAAATAGCACCAGCGTTCTTCCCTCCTTCCCAAACCTGTTCTTCTTCTATTGTGTTGATGAATGTCACCAGCCAGTCTAATAAGCATGCCAATCAACCTTGATGACACCTGATTCTTCACTTTGCATGTCAGGTGGTCTGAATAATTCTAAATACCCACTTCTGTTTTGATTGAGGCCTTCATTACCAAAGCCATTGTAGTTTACAATACACTGGTCACCTTGCTAGCTCGTTTATTTTTATTTATTTTGTTTTTTGTGGTACAGGGGATTGAAACTAGGAACACTTTTTCACTGAACCACATTCCCTGCCCTTTTTATTTTTTATTATGAGATGGGGTCTAAGTTGCTTCAGAGCTTGTTAAATTGCTGAGGCTGTCTTTGAACTTGCCATCCTCCTATCTCAACCTTCCAAGTTGCTGAGCTGCTCATTTTAGTTAGAATTTTTCCACTATATAAATCTGAGTACATAACTCTTGCCTACAGCTGTCATTCACAGTCTTTAGTATGCACAAAGGTCCTGTGGGGTGCTTTTATGTTTTTTTTTTTTTTTAAGGAAGTCCAGCAGTTGATTCTAATTTTAGTAGGATGGGATGGAACCCTAACTAACATCTCTCCTGATGCCAGTAGTTTGATTCCACAGTTTAATAATCATCTACAGAATAAAGTACAAACTTACTACTGCCCAAGGAAACTCTACTAATGCAACTGCCTGTAGACTCTCAGAAGAATGTTCTCTTTTTGTTCACATCTATATGTCTCGCAGCATGTATCATTAACTAGAATATCTGTCTAATGAATTTCCTGATCATTTGGCTGAGACATTACTTCTGTGGAGAAACATTTTCTGACTTCCTGATAGTGTTAGACCTCTGGGTCCCCTCTGTACTTTGTACATGACTTCTGTTTAAATACTTGTTTATTGTACTGTAATGGTATTCTTGTCTGGTTCTTTAGTTGATTTTGAGTTCCTTGAGGTTTGAGACTTCACCTTCTTCAAGATTATGACCCCAGAGCATAAACTTGGAATATAAAAGCTGTTTCATTGGAATGTACTAGGGATTCAACAAATGTTGAACAGTTAGAACAACAGTGTTTATTGAATACCTACATTGTGAAATATTGTGTGATATAATAGACAAAGTAGACCTGGTTGCATCCCTCTGAAAGATCATAATCTAATTGGATAACCAGAAAATGGAAAAGTAAAACTTCCTCTGTTGTAGGTTGGGGATTTTGTAATTTACTTCTTCCTGCTATGTATCTTGATTTCAGGCACATGACTCAGGGCTTGGACATGTCTGGTGTTTTCATGGAAATGGTAAAAGCCAGTGCCACTGTAGATATTGTTCAAAAGAAGTTGGTTTATCTATACATGTGCACATATGCACCCCTGAAACCAGATCTGGCTCTCCTGGCCATCAATACACTGTGCAAAGACTGCTCGGACCCCAATCCAATGGTGCGAGGGCTGGCACTACGAAGTATGTGTAGCCTCAGGTGAGCAACCTCTTCCCTGCCTGGTCCTCAGAGGCTGATGAGTTCAGAAAGCAATGGGGCACATTTTTTGTTGGTTTGTTTTTGTGCTGCTGGGGATCAAACCCAGGGCCTCACACATACTAGTCAAAGTGCTTTACTACAGAGTTACAATACCAGCCTATGGGTCAGGTATTTAATGAGAACAATTTATTTGAGCTCTTAAGTACTAGGGAAAATACTGCTATACCCTTAACTCAGATTTTCAACCATCGTTGACTTAATAAATTGTATCATGTGGTCGTATTAAAGGAGGTTTTTTTGGGGGGGTACCAAAGATTGAACCCAAAGGCACTTAATCACTGAGACATATCTCTAGCCCTTTTTATTTGTATCAGGGTCTCACTAAGTTGTTTAGGGTCTTCCTAAGTTGCTGAGGCTGGCTTTGAACTTGTAGTCCTCCTGCTTCAGCCTCCCGAGCTGCTGGGATTACAGGCATGCACCACCACACTAGGCTTAAAGATTTTTAATTCTCACTCTTGGTAACAGTCCTCAGTTTGGACTAAAAAGTTAAATAATTACTACTATGAGGATTTTTACTGCCCTTGTAGCATTATTCTAAATGAAAAGTAAAATTATGGCATTTTAAGTTTGGGATAGGTTTTCTCTAGTTGTTTATGATATGACAGATGCATACTCTGACACCTACTAAACCCTCTGTTAAGTGAAGAGGGACCTAATTATTTCAGGATCTGGTTGACTCCAGGATTTGTCGTTTAGGATGCCTGGTGTGCAGGAATATATCCAACAGCCTATTCTCAATGGTCTGCGGGATAAAGCTTCATATGTCCGGAGGGTGGCAGTCCTTGGCTGTGCCAAGATGCATAATCTTCATGGAGACTCTGAAGTTGGTAAGTTCACAGTAATCCACCATGATCAATATTTATTCATGCTTCTATTATGTGTATGACGTTATAAAAGATTATATAGCCTCAGTAGAAAATAATGTAGTTCCACTTCTGTGCATGTCTCTTAGTAGGATTCAGGGGTAGGTAGTTTCTGATATTAGAGAACTCATTTTGGGGGGCCCAAGTAAGAACTTTGCTTTAGTTACTTAGAACAATTTGGAGATGGAAGTTTTTTGCTTTACACATTTTTTTCTTTTTTTAACTCCTTTTTTTCATCCTTTGTTTCACTACTTTTATCTTTCTCCCTTTCAGTCTGCTTACATTTTATTGCCTTTGTCATTTTTATAGCAGAGAAGTTCAGCTTTATCTTCCTGGAGCTATTACTCTGGCCCTCTTCCTATAACTCTGAAGCTTTTCTTCTTTATCTGAGATCTTTGTTCTTTTTTATAGATGGTGCCCTGGTAAATGAATTATACAGTTTGCTGCGTGACCAGGATCCAATTGTGGTTGTGAACTGCCTGAGGTCTCTAGAGGAAATTCTGAAACAGGAAGGAGGTGTTGTCATTAATAAGCCCATCGCCCACCATCTTTTAAATAGGTTTGGATGCCTCTGTGCTCTTTTTATTATGAGGTCTGCATCCTGATAGGATGTTGTTGATGTATTAAATTAAGGAGAAATCTTGCCGGGCATGGTGGTGCATATCTGTAATCCCAGTGACTCAGGAAGCCGAGGCAGGGGGATCATACCCTATCTCAAAATAAAAATAAAAAGGCCTGGAGATGTGACTCAGTGGTTAAGTACCTGTGGGTTCAATCTCTGGTACAAAAAAAAAAAAAAAAAAAGTCTTGAACAACTTTTATAGGGTAGAAAAGAGAGGAGAGTTAACCATGATTATTATCTTCCTCACATTTCTTTTATTTGCCTTAATTTCTCTGACTGATATGTAAAATCATAAAAATATCCTGTGGGAATACGTTCTTTCCTCCTGTACAGTCATTATGTCCCCAAACTAAGCCTTAATTATATCTTAAAATTTAGGGAATCTGGCCAAGTATGGTGGGGCAGACCTAAAATCCCAGTGGCTTGGGAGGTTGAGACAAGAGAATCCAAAGTTCAAAGCCAGCTTCAGCAAAAGCAAGGCGCTAAGCAATTCAGTGAGACCCTGTCTCTAAATAAAATGCAAGATAGGGCTGGGGATGTGGCTCAGCGGGAGAGTGCCACAGTTCAATCCTGGTACCCCCCCCCCCCCAGAAAAAAAATTAGGGAATCTGGCCAATGTGTAGTGACACATGCCGTAATCCCAGCTATACAGGAGTCCAAGGCAGGAGAATCATAAGTTCGAGGCTAGCCTTGGCAAATTAGCAAGATCCTGTCTCAAAAATAAAAGGGGCTGGGATGTAGCTCAGTGGTAAAGTGGTTGTTTAGAATTCACAAGGCATCAGATTCAATCTTCATTACTGCCGGAAGGAAGGGAGGGAAGGAGGAAAGATAGATATGGATCTACTGTATACTGATTGTGGGATTAGTTAGGTGAGTGTGAATTTGTACCATCAAATTAGAATTTTCAGTCTATTTTGCATAAATTTAAAGAACATGTGAAAAGAATGATTTGATTATGGCTTACCCCATTTTTAAGAATTCTCCTCATGTTATGATGAACATAGCAGTAGCATGGAGATGGTCCTAATTTTGCTGTAAAAATAATACTTTTTTTTTCTTTGTTGAATAGAATGTCAAAACTGGATCAGTGGGGCCAGGCTGAAGTATTGAACTTTTTGCTCCGCTACCAGCCCCGCAGTGAGGAGGAACTATTTGACATTCTCAATCTGTTGGACAGCTTTCTCAAGAGCAGCAGCCCAGGAGTGGTGATGGGAGCCACCAAACTCTTTCTAATTTTGGCAAAAAAGTTTCCCCACGTACAAACTGATGTGCTTATGCGAGTCAAGGGACCTTTACTAGCTGCCTGTTCTTCAGAGAGTCGAGAGCTCTGTTTTGCTGCCCTCTGTCATGTGCGCCAGATCTTGCATAGTTTGCCAGGTCACTTTAGCAGCCACTACAAAAAGTTTTTTTGCTCCTACTCGGAGCCCCACTATATCAAACTACAGAAGGTAGAGGTGCTATGTGAACTGGTAAATGATGAGAATGTGCAGCAGGTGCTAGAGGAGCTTCGAGGGTACTGCACTGATGTGTCTGCTGACTTTGCACAGGCTGCCATCTTTGCCATAGGTAGGTATCTGCTGCTTTTCCTTCTTGGAGAAAGAGCCTAGATCAGCCAGCTTGAAAGCTGTAGTTAGAGGAACCATAGAGGATAAAAGAGAACGAATCTTGCTTCAGAGACAAAGTAACACACACTATGGAATTGGGTCAATGATTACAAGCAAGGGGGAAAGGAGACTTTTTTTTTTTTTTTTTTTTTTTTTGGTTAAGACTGGTGTTGTCATGTCTTCCAGGCTAAAAAATACAGGTAACTCAAACTATAATACTTAATTTTTTAAAATAATTTTTTAGTTGTCAATGGACCTTAATTTTATTTATTTATAGTCAGTGCTGAAAATTGAACCCAGTGCCTCACACATACTAGGCAAGTGCTCTATCACTGAGCCACAACTCCAGCCCCTGTGATACTTAATTTATATTGCCTTTTGTGTCTTCTATCCAAAATGCTTTCCTGTACTTCATCTTTTTTTTTTTTTTTTTTGGTACTGGGGATTGAACCCAAGGTGCTCTACCACTGAGCTATATCCCCAGCCCTTCTTTATTTATTTTGAGACAGGATCTCACTAGGTTGCTTGGGTTAGCTTCAAACTTGTGATTCTTCTGCCTCAACCTCCCAAGTCACTGGGATTGTAGGCATGCACCACCAAGCTTGGCTTAACTTCATTTTAAAGATGAAGAAATGTGGATATAAGA
This sequence comes from Spermophilus citellus, assembly GCF_964194105.1. Lineage (NCBI taxonomy): Eukaryota > Metazoa > Chordata > Mammalia > Rodentia > Sciuridae > Spermophilus > Spermophilus citellus. The sequence goes on from NC_138191.1 coordinate 21,310,972, forward strand.
TTATTACATTGTCTCTGGGCATGGTGGCTCACACCTGTAATTCCAACAGTTTAGGAGGCTGAGGCAGGAGGATTGCAAGTTCAAAGCCAGCCTTGGCAACTTAGTGAGGCCCTGAGCAACTTAGACCCTGTCTCAAAATAAAAAATAAAAAAGGCTGGGGATATACCTTAATGGTTAAGTGCCCCCTGGATTCAGTCCCTGGTACACACAAAAAAAATTATTTTCTATATATATAATTTACTTATATTGCATATATATATTTTTTTTTCTTATACTGCCAAAAGTTCCTATAGTACCTGAACTGGAATTGGAACCCAGCTATTCTAACTCAAAGTCCTGTGTCAGTTCACCAGTCATTTATTGACCTTCTATAATTATAATACTGAATGCAGGCTAACACAGAATAATTCCTTGATTTTAGAGACTTTGGATTTTTTTTTTTTTAAAGAGAGAGTGAGAGAGGAGAGAGAGAGAGAGAATTTTTTAATATTTATTTTTTAGTTCTCGGCGGACACAACATCTTTGTTGGTATGTGGTGCTGAGGATCGAACCCGGGCCGCACGCATGCCAGGCAAGCGCACTACCGCCTGAGCCACATCCCCAGCCCGAGACTTTGGAATTTAAAAGGCTAGAGAAACAAAAAAATAAAAGCAGCTGAAGAACTGTTTTAGAATGCTTCAAGTGGAAAAGGGGGGAAACCCTCATATTTGGAATAAAGTATGGTTATTAGAGGCGGAGAAGAGGGACAAAGAACAGAGTAGAAATCCTCACAATTAAGAGATTGCCATCAAGTGTCCACAGTGGAAATATTCATGGATTGATGCACTGCAACAAAAGTGGTGCTCCTATCTAGCTCATAAATATTTTGTTACTGTGTTTTTAACCTTGTTCTATGGGAAACTTTTTGTCCATGAACTTTTAGTTATCTAGTGGTCAGTGAAATGGATTGGATTCTTTTTTTACCCAAGTTTCTTTTACAGAAAACTCAGAGTCTTATTTTATCAAGTAAGGAGTGATTATTTGTTTGATTGTTTGCTTCTGGATGTCTTTAACTAATGGAAAATAATTTTAGAATGACATGCTACTATTAGATGTAATAGTAACATTTTTATCTATGTTTTCTTCCTCTGTAGGTGGAATTGCCAGGACTTACACAGATCAGTGTGTGCAGATTCTAACAGAGTTGCTGGGGCTTCGTCAAGAACACATAACTACAGGTAATGGCTACCTTTCTAAAATTTTTTTAAGGAGCTGGCCTATTGTAATTTCCTCCCAAATATTTTTGTTGTTGTTGAATGAATAATATAGAATTTTGAACTTTTCCTTGCATCATCTGTTGTTATCAGAGAAGCTTAGGATCTGTAGATATAATAGGGTGGAGGCTTAAGGCTGTCATGAGTCACTTGGTGAGGCCCTAATAGATATATTATAGATAGGGAAGATACTACAACAACCTTTCTTGTCATTTCCCTATCATTACTTTTTTTTTTTTTCTACATTGCAGTGTACTCTAGTCAGTTGTTTCTAAGACTAGGACAAGGGTGAAGCAAGCAAGTTGCCTAGGATGCAAAATTTAGGTGAGCGCTCACTCTTAGGTTCATGCAAATGCCAGCCCTTCATGTTTCTTAAATTTTGCACGTTAGCACCTCTCTTGCCTCACACAGTCTCAGTCCTGGTGACTTTATTTTATTGTCTTTAGAGTATCATTCAACAGCAACAGTACCCATGTTTGCATGCAGCTTTATATTTTACATAGTGCTTTTCCATATATTAGTTCATTTATCTCCATGTCAATTTAATAATATTAACATTCGTGCAAGAAAATATTGTTCAGGTAATAAGTGATCCCTCCAGAATCTTTTTTCTCAGAAATCTAGTCCAAATGTATAACTTCTTAAGATTCTTTCCTGTGTGGAGGCTCTAATGCTGTGCTCTTGTATCCTGGGCTATGTTGTAGTGGTGGTGCAGACGTTCCGAGACCTGGTTTGGTTGTGCCCTCAGTGTACCGAAGCAGTGTGTCAGGCCCTGCCTGGCTGTGAGGAGAACATCCAAGATAGTGAGGTAGAATATAATTTTCCTTTACTTCTTGGCATAGAGGGAATGCTTAGGACTGGCTCTTCTAAAATGTAATCTGATTATTCTTTCTACCCTGTTTCTGATGTGGAAATCTTAGGATTAATTTCACCTCAGATTCTCTTTTGGATGTAAATGACATATAAATTATAAAACCAAGATTTATGTATGGCTTTTATTACAAATCCTATATATGAGGGAGGGCTGTGAGGTACTAGGGATTGAACCCAGGAGTGCTCTACCACTGAGTTACATCCCCAGCCCTTTCTTTAAGTAATTTTTAAAAATTTGAGATAAGGTCTCACTAGATTGCTGAGGCTGGCCTCAGACTTGCCATCCTCCTGCTTCAGCCCCTGAAGTAGTTGGAATTACAGGAGTGTGCCACACTGTTCAGTGTTTACATTCTCTGATATTGCTGTTCTCTTTAACAATTTTGAGTCAGATTTTTAGACTATGGAGATTTCAGTTGGAATCAGAATCAGAATCATTTGTGGAATCTTTAAAAAATTTGGATGTCACCCAAGGTCTGCTGAATTAAATGTTCAGGGGTTCAAGGCTGAGGTTGTAGCTCAGTGGTAGAGCACTTGCCTAGCGTGTGTGAGGCAGTGGGTTCAATTCTCAGCACCACATAAAAATAAAATAAAGGTATTGTGTCCACCTACAATTAAAAAATAAATATTAAAAAAAATGTTCAGGGATCTGTCTACCTATGGACCTGCACACTGCAGTGTGTACTTTAGGTTAATAACCACTTTCATGAAACATTTAGAAAAATTATTTCAGTAGCTTCCACTGAAACATTAAACCCCAAATTGGGCCAAAGGCCCCAAAGATGAAGAAACCTTATTTATTGCTTAATCAGCATAAGTTATGAAAGTTTGGGGTTTTCTCCTGTGCATTAGAATTTCATTCTTATTTGTTGTAGAGAGTTCAGTAGGAGAGACCAGTACAGTGCAAGTTGAAATAAATAAAAGATTACCTTTTTTCTGCATGCATCAGGGAAAAAGCAAAGCCAATGATTGTTCACTATCTTCTGTTTGGGAGAACCAAGTGTTGAGCACCTGTTCTTATCCTTCCATTCCTAGGGAAAGCAAGCACTTATTTGGCTACTTGGTGTTCATGGGGAAAGAATCCCCAATGCTCCTTACATATTAGAGGACTTTGTAGAGAATGTGAAGTCAGAGACATTTCCTGCTGTTAAGATGGAGCTACTCACTGCACTCGTGCGCCTTTTCCTTTCTCGCCCTGCTGAGTGCCAGGATATGCTGGGACGTCTGTTATATTACTGCATCGGTAGGTTTTTTAGAAGGAAATAGTACTTGCCATGGCCCATGTTAGAAATTCTCACAGCTTTCTTTGTTTGTTGAGTCACATCTGGGACCTGAAAAGAAAATGTTAATGCTTTTTTAGGGTTTTCTCTCTCCATTTTTCTCTCCTACTATGGTTGGCACAAGGGTAAGAGGAGAGTGTTTTGTTTTTAATTAACTCTTTTGTTTGATTTCAGAGGAAGAAAAGGATATGGCTGTACGGGACCGAGGTCTCGTCTACTATCGCCTCCTCTTAGTTGGGATTGATGAAGTTAAGCGTATCCTGTGCAGTCCTAAATCTGACCCTTCTCTCGGACTTTTGGAGGATCAGGCAGAAAGACCTGTGAATAGTTGGGCTTCTGACTTCAACACTCTGGTGCCAGTGTATGGCAAAGCCCGCTGGGCAACTATCTCTAAATGTGTAGGGGCAGAGCATGGTGGTTCAGAGCGTTCTCACACAGCATCCTTTGCTGTATCAGGTAAAGATGGTTCTTTCCTTATATCTTGTTATGAAAAATCTTTAACTTTTGTAATGACTGGTAGGAAAGTAGAGTACGCTAGCTAAATACCAGACTATTACCTGAATTCGACACCTTTGAGCAAGAAAAGAGCTCATTATTGTTTATTTAAGACAGTCACGGTGTATACTTTTGGGAATGTAAATTTAAAATGTAGCTCTTACAGATTCATAAATCTCTTACACAAACTTTCTGACTCTTTTAGGACAGCTGATTTCTGAAGAGAACAAGGGGAGAGTACAAGAAGCCCCTGATTCTGAAACTCTCATGTTGGTCCCCAATTGCCAGCTTACCGCTGAGTATTTTGAGAAAACTTGGCTTAGCCTCGAAGTTGCTCACCAGCAGGTGCTGCCTTGGCAGGGAGAAGTCCATCCTGACACTCTCCAGATGGCTCTACAAGTAGTGAACATTCAGACCATTGCAATGAGTAGGGCTGGGTCTCAACCATGGAAAGCCTACCTCAGTGCTCAGGATGATACTGGCTGTCTATTCTTAACAGAATTGCTGTTGGAGTCTGAGAACTCAGAAATGCAAATCTCTGTGAAACAAAGTGAGGCAAGAACTGAGACACTGAACAGTTTTATGTCTGTATTAGAAACTGTAATTGGAACAATTGGAGATATAAAATCATAACAGATCGTTGCTGCGTGGCCTCAGTGCAATGAATAGCTATCAGAGTTCCTTTGTTTTCCTTATTTTAGCTGCTTATGAGTCCAGATAATATTAGAAGCAAAGGAGAGTTGGAAATACAAAAATCAGGATTCTTGTGGGTGGGATTCACCCCCACCCCCCATACTAGGGAACCCTGGGGTGCTTAATCACAAAGCCACATCCCCAGCCCTTTTTTATTTTTTACTTAAAGACGGCATCTCACTAAGTTGCTTAAGGCCTGGCTTACCTCAGACTTGTGATCCTCCTTCCTCAGCCTCCTAAGTCACTGGGATTACAGGCATGCGCCACAATGCCTAGCTGTTCTCATATTTCTAATCATGCTTTTTAGTCCAGGGTCCAAAGTCCTTGGTGTACTATCTAAAGTACCTCTTTAGTGTCATGTATCACCATTCCCAAACATACCCTCTCTGACAAACACAAACCACTTTCAGTTTCCTGAATGTTCTTATGTCTGTGCCTTAACACCTGCTTTTATTTCCTGCCTAGAACGTTTCCTCACCCTTGTATCTTCTTTAATTAACACCCACTGTGTCTTTCAGTATTTAGCTGAGTTACAGCCCTTTCACGAATTATTCCATGACCCTCACAGCCTACATTTTGTTCAGGCTGTCAGAGTGGCCAGTGCATACCTCTAGCACTGCTACCGTAACTTATCTCGTCCTCACTTTTTATTTTATTCATACCAATTACATCTTGTACATTGAGACCACTAATACAAAAAACAGTTCTAATAAATAATGGTAAAATATAAATAAGACTAAACTATCCAGTAAGGGGAAAATGAAAATATCGGTTAAGGCCAATTGGGTTGGGATGGGGAAATACACAAATGTTTAGGCTAAAAGGGTCGACAGACATAGTGTGTCTCAGCTGTGACTCTATAGATGTCTAGGCAGTCATAGTGAAAGGAAACATATAATTGTCATCAAAGAGGAAGAAATTTTCCATTTTTAATTTCAAAGAGAAATTTATAGTTTCATTTAGATGGGCACAAAGCCATATATATATGTGTTTGTGTGTGTGCATATATATATATATATATATATATCTGCATATATATATATATATATATATATCTGTATATATAGGACCCTATAGGAAATTAGTAAAACTTTTCTCATGACTTTTTTTTGCAGGAGGGGTACTGGGGATTGAACCCAGGGGCACTTATTTTACCACTGAGCTAAATCTCTAGTCCTTTTTAAAAAAAAAATTAATATTTTTTAGTTAATTTTTTTTAGTTATCAACAGACCTTTATTTTATTTATTTATATGTGGTGCTGGAGTTTGAACCCAGTGCCTCACACATGCTAGGCAATTGCTCTACCACTGGGCCATAACCCAACCACCCCCCACCTTTTAAAAAATATTTATTTTTTAGTTGTAGTTGGATACAGTACCTTTATTTTACTTATTTATTTTTATGTGGTGCTGAGGATTGAACCCAGGGTCTCGCACGTGCGAGGAAAGCGATCTACCACTGAGCCACAACCCCAGCACCCCTAAACCCCTTTTTGAAATTTTGAGACAGGGTCTCACAAGTTGCTGAGGCTGGCCTTAAACTTGTAATATCCTACCTCAGCTACCTGAATTACTGGGATTATAGGAGTGTGCCACTGCTCCCAGCTATATGTTTTCTTATTGGGTTCTTCAATAAAATCAGAGCATAACTTGAACATGGAGTTTAATTAAGGAGTATCTTCAAGGACTTCATATAACATTGCCCAAGTATGTGGTCTTCATCATCCACCTTAATTCCAAGACTTCTACACCTAGATTTATAAACTCCGTGTGCTTCGGATAAATTTTTGCTTGTCACTTTTCTCAACTATGTGTTCTTCACAGGAGTACATAATAGTATTGAATTTTCTAGTAAGAGCCTGAACTTTTTAAGTTGTTTATTAAAGGGTCTTCTCGCCCCACTGGACAATTTATGAACAGTGGATGTCTTTCCATCTGTGTTCATGGTGCCTGCCACATAATATTACTCCATAAACAGTAATTGACTGTAAGTAATTAAGATTCCAATAGTGTTTTGAGATTGCTGCTTTATTATATTGTATCAATTGTAGAGAAAATAATGGAATTTCATCTAGACCTGGACTTCTTAAAAGTGGCAGTTTTGACATTTGGGGAAGGATAATTTGTTATGGGAGGATAATTTGCTATGGAAGGATAATTTGTTTCCTGTGCACTATAAGATAATTGTTGGCAGAAACTCTGGGCTTCTACGTAATGGATGCCAGTAGACATTGTGTTGTGACAACTAAAAATGTCTCCAGACATTTCTAAAGGACCTTGGGCGAGGGGCAACATTGCTCCCATTTGAGAATCATTAATCTAGATTATAAATCTCCCGGAAATGGAAAGGGAGAAATGAGAACTTCTTCAGAATTGCTTTTTTCCCGTATTTTTATTTGTTCAGTTAATCCGTGAATGTCTAGTTAAGGTATTATGAGAAATGAAGTGTGAAGTGCTTCCAATTGAAAGTATGGCAAGAAAATAGGATGTAGGTTTAGAACTTGACTTTTTAAAATGAAATACTGCAGCCAGGTTTGGTAGCACATGCCTGTAAACTTGGGAGGCTGGATTTCAAGTTCAAGGCCAGCCTCAGCAACTTAGGCTCTAAACAACTTATCCAGGTCCTATCTCAAAATAAAAAGGACTGGGGATGTGGGTCAGTGATAAAGTGCCCTGGCTTCAATCCCTAGTACCAAAATAAATAAATAATAAAACAAAATTTAAGACTATAATTGAATTATTAACCTAAAGGAAATTTTATATGACTCACCTATTGAATAAATGTTACTAAAGCACACGAGGCTCAGTGGTGCATGCCTGTAATCAGAGCCTGAAGCAGAAAGATTGAAAGTTCAAATCTAGCCTGGGCAACTTAGCAAGACCTGGTCTCAAAATAAAAACTAAAAAGGGCTAAAGATGTACCTCAGTGATAAAGTGCTACTGAGTTCAATCCCCAGTATAGGGGGAAAATTTTTTTTTAACCTAAAGTGATCCCAACTACTGGAGCTTTTTAAAGAGTGAGTTCTAACTTGATTGCTTTTTGTAATAAAAGAAGCATATATAGCAGAGTATGAAATTGTTTCTGGAAAGTGTATTTATAAAATTTTCTCAGTGGAGAGGTGTGATGGCACACATCTGTAATTCCAGCAGCTTGGGAGACTGAGGCAGGAGGATCACAAATTCAAGACCAGCCTCAGCAACTCAATAAAAAGGGCTGGGGATGTGTTTCAGTGGTTACGTACCCCTAGTTTTAATAATTAGCCAAGGGCTGGGGTTGTGGCTCAGTGGTAGTGCACTCGTCTGGAATGTATGAAGCACTGGGTTCTATCCTCAGCATCGCATATAAATAAATAAGTAAAAAGGCATCTAAAACTAAAAATATATATATACTTAAAAATTAATGAAGAATTGATTTTTTTCTGTAGCTTGTTTTTTTTCCATTTTTCTTTTTTAGTTTTTTTTTAAACTGGTACATACATATTTACAATGTGTGTATTTATGATATCATGTGGTGTGTAGTTTGGTTTTAATAATTTATAAACAATATGACCAAAGTTCAAGTATCCTATGAAGTTAATTCTTAAATGTTTCTTGCCCTTAGGAACTGTATTTATCATCTGCATACATGTGGATTTTTGTGGTTTTGCTGTTTAAAAACCCACTAAAGTACTAGGGATTGGACCCAGGGGTACCTTACTACTGAGTGATATCCCAGCTCCTTTGTATTTTTTGAGACAGGGTCTCCCAAAAGTGCTTAAGACCTTGCTAAATTGCTGAGACTGGACTTCCATCCAGGATAATATAATAAGAAAAAGTTTTTCCAGGAGGGATATAAATTGTTCTGGCCAGAGGGAGGCAAGAGAAACAAGTAATAATACCAAATTCTGGTTTCACAATTTTTCAGTAATAATTAGGAGCGCAATAGTAAGACTTCAGGGGTGAAAGTCTGTGGATTGAGGGGAAAGGATAGTTTGGAAGGGTGCTACACTGAAGGCCCAAAGTGAAGTAAACAAAGGATGAAAATTTATTCCACACTGCCCATTAAAGCCTGTCCTGTTTCTATAGCCTTACAACATTGCTTATATGAAATAATGCAAAGGCATCAAGATTAGGTCCCAGAGATGGCATTTTCCATACTGTATCAACAGTGAAATGAGGAGTTTGAGGTAAAATAAGTCAATTAGACTAACATTCCCTTTTTTTGTAATAGACTTTGTAATCTAATTCATGAATGCACTTGATATAAGAAAATCACAAACAGATACCGTGATAGGTAAGGCTTTTCTTAGAAATACATATTGATTCACAGAGTTTTTGCAGTTTTCACTCCACATCCTTAGCCACATGTCAAACCCAACTCAGAAATACAAAACTCTGAGGGCTCTTTTGATGTTAAAGGTCTTAAAACTATTAGTATTAACTCAAGTTTCAGTCTTTTTGTCTTATAAAGAGGATGAGTGATAGATGATAACAAATGAAAATGGCCCTCTAGCTACAAAGGAACTTAATTTCTGTTCCTAGTGCAAAAGCGATTTATGATTTATTTTAAAGATTTTTTTTAAGAATTTAACCTTTTATTTATGTGTTTTTATGTGGTGCTGAGGATCAAATCCAGTTCCTCACTGTGCTAGGTAAATGCTCTACCACAACACTAAAGATGTGTGTGTGTGTGTGTGTGTGTGTGTGTGTGTGTTTTTAAGCATTTTTAGGACCAGTGTGGTGGCACACTCAGTATCCCAGCAAATCAGAAGGCTGAGGTAGTGAGGTAGGAGGATCCAAGTTTGAGGTCAGTCTTGGCAACTTAGACCTTGTCTTTTTTTTTTTTTTTTTTTTTTTAAAGAGAGAGAGAGAATTTTTAATATTTTATTTTTTTAGTTCTCGGCGGACACAACATCTTTGTTGGTATGTGGTGCTGAGGATCAAACCCGGGCCGCACGCATGCCAGGCGAGCGCGCTACCGCTTGAGCCATATCCCCAGCCCCTTAGACCTTGTCTTAAATTTTTAAAAATAAAAAGGGCTGTGGTTGTAGCTCAAAGTAGAGCTCCCCTGCGTTCAATCCCCAATACCTCAGATGAATAAGTAAATAAAAAGCAATTTCAGGTTCACAGCAAAATTTAAAGTACAGATGTTTCTCATATACTCCCTGCTCTTATATATACAGACTTCCTCACTATTAACATCCCCAACCATATAACTGTTACAACTGATGAATTTGCCTCATCAATTATCTATCACTTGAAGTCTAGTCATCTAAATTCTTCCTTGTCATTTTTTTTGGGGTGGGGGTGGGTTGGAGGTACAAGGGATTGGACCTAGCAGGACTGAGCCACATCCCCAATCCTTATTTATTGTTTATTTTTAAGCAGAGTCTCACTGAGTTGCTTAGGGCATCACTAAGTTGCTGAAGCCGGCTTTGAACTTGTGATGCTCCTGCCTCAGCCTCCCAAGCTGCTGGGATTACAGGAGTGCACCACCATGCCCAGCCCTCCTTGTCTTGGCTATTTTAATAAGCGTGTAGTAGTCATTTGTACTTTTAGTGTGGAACAGACAACAAGATTGGCTCTGATTATTCTGAGTAACTGACTTGCTATTTATGCTTGAATTTTATTAGTTGGGGCTGTTAATAATTTTATCAGGTCAGACAGGTTTAAATGATAGGGTTGTTAATAGGTTTGAGTGATGCTTCTAAGATGCAGACCCAAAATCTGGATTTAGCAAAATTAAGAATGCAGGCATCACAGGTAAGTGTCTAATCCTCAGATCTCTTAAAACAATAATGGAATTCAATCCTTCGGGAAAATTCTCGTTAGTGAATTTCTGTTCTCTTTCACCTTGGTCAGTAAGTAGGCATTGGGCTAAAAGGAAGATCCTTAACATTTGATGCATACCTGACACTTAAGATAATCCCCATAACATTATTTAATTCTCACAATTTCCCTATGTTTTGTATAATCACTATTTATGATTCATCAAACATTTAAGTTGGGATTTTTCCACCTCTTAGTCATTATGTGTGCTTTCCCTTCCACCTCAAATAGTCTAAATTTCTCCTTTTTTGCCTGGTGAATCTCCTTCAGAACTCACCTCTGATGTTACCACTCTTAAGGAAGCCTTCCCAATCCCCTAGGTTTGCTTTCCTATTATAATCTCATTTCGTGTGTTATGTGTCATTTTCTGTGTTATTTGTGTCAAGTATCATTTCTTACTACATATAGGTGCTCAGTAAATAATCACTGTATGATTATGTCCAGTAAGTACTATAATCAGAAGTTGAATGTTGATCTCTTCAAAAACTTCCTTTAAATTACAATATACACAAAACCTAACAGGAAGTATTTCTTAATGAAATTACCTAAGAGACTCTTCCTCAACTTGATCTCAGATCTAAATTGGCTATCTAACAATAAAAGTTATTCATTACTCTATGTATACTGGCTAAGGTGTGATTCTGAGCTAAGGAACTGAAAGTCTTCAACAAGACTCCCCAGTTCCATTTGCTAGGCAAATGCTCTACCACTGAGCTACATACAGTTCAGCCCTTCTCTTAAGAGAAGTCCCACCTTTCTGATCAGCTATTTCTAAAGAAAGCTGGTGGAAAAAAGTTTCCAGAACTACAAATTCAGTTAGGAAACTACAAGCTGTGGACACATCTGCTGGTTTACCAGTATTTCTAACTTCCTGTTGAGCTGAAAACTGCTTGTTTTGTGGAAGAGCAAAATTTAATAGCAGACATCTAAAATGAAGAGTCCCAAAACTTTTGAGGAACAAACAGAATGCATCGTGAACACTCTACTCACAAACTTCCTGAGCCCAACATTGCATGCTGCCAACCGGGACCTGGGCTCCATAGACAAACCTGACTCAGGTAAGGCTCCTGACCTGAGATGGTGATTACAATGAACCAGAGAATCTGAGTGTGCTTTTTAAAATTTCATCTTAAGTAAACTCTAAATTTCTAGCAACCCCTGAAGGGAAAGAGATTCTCAGTGAAGGAAAATTTTCTGACTACTGGTGTTGATAGCACATTGAAGTTCTTGAGGAGAAATTGTTTAAAAGACTAGAGAAGTTTTCCCCTTTGCCCAGATTCCTGATACTTATTCCATCAAGCATTGTGACCAATTTGTTTCCTCTTTCTTAGGAGAGGCTTGCAGCTTTGATGTGGCTATCATTGCCGGTCGCCTTCAGATGTTGGGTGACCAATTCAATGGAGAATTGGAAGCTCCTGCTAAAAACGTCATTGCAAAAACCATTCAGGGACAGGTCAGTTGTTTACTTCTTGCTATTTTTTTTACTCTTTTCTATTTCAAACCTCCTTTTCTTACTATATAAACTGTGACTAGGAATGTCCTGTGAAAGATTTGAGGGCTTATATTTATCTAAGGGGATACAGCAGGAAATGCCCATTGCCCATTCTTTTTTTTTTCTTTTTCTTTTTCTTTTTTTTTTGGTACTGGGGATTAAACACAGGTACACTTTACCACTGAGTGATATCTCCAATCCTTTTTATTTTTTATTTTGAAATAGGGTCTTGCTAAGTTGCTTAGGGCCTCATTAAATTGCTAAGGCTGGCCTTGAACTTTCAATCCTCCTGCCTCAGCCTCTTGAGTTGCTGGGATTACAGGTGTATGCCACCACACCTGGTGCATCCTATCAACTGACACAAGATTTTATTTTACCCCATTTTATTTTGCTTTTCCACTGTGAAGTTTACTCTTTTCCCCTGTGTAATTAATAAGTTTTATAAAGAGGTACTTTGCAACTATGTAAATATCCTATAACCCATCAAAATTTCAATCTGTTTACTTTTATATCACTGCAACTTATGAATTTCCACATTATTCAAATATCCACATTACTCAACAGGAAGTTATCATCTGTTACTATCATTATTTAGATGCTCAAATTGTCTCATATTTCTCTGGTGAGAGTCCTTTTGATTAGGACCATGACTCTTTTCTGTGTACCATACTTTGAGTACTTCTTTAATTTCTAGTAGAAGGTCTTTACTTTCCATGCTGTCTGGAGTCATCCATTCTCCAGGGAGCTGTGTTTTCTTTTAATGAAAAAAACATGTTCAGAATTTAGATCTGGGTCCCCTTCCATGTGATTCCCTTCTTAACTTGTTTGGACTCTTGACACCTTCCTCTGACCACTGTTAGTTCCCCAAACCCCAAAAGGCCATGTTTGGCTCCACCTAATGGCTTTTGGATGAAGTCATTTGGAAAGGGGAAAGGAAAGATGAAAAGGAAGAGCTTTGTTTCTTTTTTCTTTTACTTTAGAGTTGCCTAGAATTTTCTTAGTCATGCAAACAATACCTTTACAATTTGGCTTACTGTACTTTCGTGTACTTAATATTTTTCTTTCAAAAGTCATTTTTCTTTCATTTTATTCATCCTAAGCAATCTGAAACCATGGATCTAATGGGCTATTTCCATGTTTTTCTAATACTCATTAAAATGTTAAAAGGAGAAAAGTTTATCCATCTGTCCCCTAATATTACTTCAGGTATCACCAGTGGCACATTGGCCACTCTTTGGGAGGCACTTTCTCTACTGGATTCCTATATCGGCAGTCTCCTGTACTTTTTGAGTGATGTACTCTACTGATAGATCCTCTCTCCTCAGGTAGGAGCTGTACTCCAAGACACAGTGCAGTTCCTCAGCAAGGCCTGGTGTGCTCAGGATTCCAGCCTAGTTTATGAGAGAGCCTTTCTGGCAGTGTCAGTGAAACTTTTTGAATATGTGGCCCATGTGGCTCCTGAAGTGGTGAGACAGATGTCTGCGCCCATGACGAGTATGATCAATGGGAACCAAGCCATCCGAGAGTTCATTCAAGGCCAGGGGGGATGGGTAAGTATGTTGGGGCCCCTACCTTTGCTACGCACCTGCACTGTTTGGTATTAATACCTGGGACTCTAACTATGACCCTTTTTGTAAATTGGAAACCAAGCCAGAAAACAGGCCTCCCTACTTGGCTGAAATTGTTGCCATGGGAAAGGGGAGTAGAAGAAAGCTCAGCCTGTGGGGCTTGGGCTCCGGAGTCATATTGCCTAAAGTGTTGTCTACAGACTCTAAATTCATCTCCACTCCCTTCCAATAATCATATATATGAAGTATACTGTTGGTAGAGTTCTAATCTCTGCTTGGCTTCAGTCTGTTCCCTGGTGAATTTCTGGGTCTTTTTTTTTTTTTTTCTAACATCTTTAAATGTGTTTTAAGAAAATTCAGAACTTTAATATTATCTAACAAAAAAGCAGTTTATCTCATCTGTTGTAGTGGTAACTAAAAGACATTCTAAGCCTATGTCTTAGTAATTGTTGGAACCTCTGCTGTCATAGAGTGTTTCTCTATTTCTAGGATGTGGGGTGAGGAGCAGTGTGTGTGGGGTGCCTATAACCTCAAGAATTTGGGAGGCTGAGGAAGGAGAATTGCAAGTTTGAGGTCAACAAGAGCAACTTAGTGAGACACTGTCTCAAAATAAAAAATAAAACTGTAACTCAGTACAGCACCCCTCAGTTCAATCCCCACCACCAAATAAATTTTTAAAAATTAAAAAACAAAATTGTTCCCTGGATTATCTACAGATCATTCACTGGTTTCTTAGGAAGTTTTTTTTTGGAGGGTGGGGGAGATTGGGATTAAATCCAGGGGTGCTTAATCACTGAGCTACATCCCTAGCCCTTTTGATTTTTTATTTTGAAATAGGGTCTTGGTAAATTGCTTAGGCCCTCACTAAGTTGCTGAGGCTGGCTACAAGTTTGGGATCCTCTTGCCTTAGCCTCCTGTGGTTCTGGGATTTACAGGTAATGCACCAAACTCCTGACACTTAGGAAGTTTTTAAAGACCATTCTTTGACTGTAGGATTTTCACTATTCTTCCTAGGAAAATCTGGAGAGCTGAAGAAGTGGAATTATTCCCCAGACCAACATCACTTCCTCTTTGACTGAACAGGGACTGATTTCTGGCAATTAAAATGGACAAAAAAAAAAAAAAAAAAAAAAACCTCGCTTCATCTGGCAGAATTGAACTTAGCTGAATAAGTAATTTTCTACTGATTATTAAAGTCAGGAGAAACTCCCAGAAGCCTATGGAGATTTTATACTTTCTTTCTTTACATGAATTTTAATGAGATTTTGTTGAAGCAGAGACCTCCAGATACAAAGTAATGACTTGTTATGAGTAAATTTCTAGGCAACAGGACAGGCCTTTGCTGGAGATTTTGGAGGAAACAGAGAACACTAGAAATTATTCTTTCAGATTTAGCCCTGTATTTTGGTAAGGATCTTGTCTACTAATTTTACAACCTAAAGGGAGACTTTTGGTTGAAAAATCTTACATTATATCAAGTTGATTTTCTCTCAAATTTATCCCTAAATTTCATGTTAATTTCACCTGAGCAGAATTAATTTTATGTATTTTAGAGGCTGAAAGCCAAAAATTGCAGTTTGTTCATCTAGCCTTTTACTAGAAAAGGTCAAAGGAAGATTAAAAATTACTGCATGTTTATTGCCACAGGATGTAGGAAGTGCCAACCCACATTTAGGACTGTAGCGCCACCCCAGTTTAGATGAAGCTAGTTGCTTACCACAGAGTTTTTGTTTGTTGTTTTCTGTACTGGAGATTGAACCCTGGGGTGCTTTACCACTAAGCTATATCTGCAGACCTTTTCATTTTTTGAGACAGGGTCTCACTAAGTTGCTTAGAGCCTCACTAAATTGCTGAAGCTAGCCTCAAACTTGCGATTCTCCTGTCTCAGCCTCCTGAGTTGCTGGGATTACATAAGTGATCCAATGGGCCTGGCCAGAGTTTTTAAAAGTATGGTTCACCTAGCACTTGTGAGTCTTATTAAATTGCTGATTCCCAAGTCCCACCCCTAGAAATTTTGATTTTGTAAGGAGTGGAGACTGGGGCCTGGGAACCTATCATTTCAACTCCATAGGTGATTCTAATGCACATAGAGTTTGAGAACTATCACTTTAGAGAAAAAGTTGAAAAATTACAAACCATAGGCCAAATCTATCCTGCTCTTTTTCTTTCTTTCTTTTCTTTTTTTTCTTTCTTTCTTTCTTTTTTTTTTTTTTTTTTTTTTTGGTAAATAAGTGTTATTGGAATGTAATGTCACTCATTTGTCTATATAGTGTCTGTGGCTGCCTTAACACTACAACAATAGAGTTGAATAGGTAGGGCAGACACCATGTGGCCTATCGAGTCTAAAATACTTATTAGCTGACTCTACAGGAAAAGTTTGCTGATCTCTGCTCTAGAGCTAAATGAACATTTCTTCTGGAGTAATTTTAAGCTTTGTTACAGTTCTGATAATTTCTATAAACACAGTTGTAATTAGGAATTAAACTCAAAGTTACTAAGCCCTTTTTTCAGAACTTAGTTTGAAGGTATCTTATTTTTGTTTTTTTTTTTTAATCTTTTTTTAGGTACCAGGGATTGAACCCAGGGGTGCTCAAACACTGAGCCATATCCCCAGTTCTTTTTATTTATTTATTTTTTTATTTTGAGACAGGGTCTCACTAAACTGTTTAGGGCCTTGCTGAGTTGCTGAGGCTGGCTTTTGAACTTGCAATTCTCCTGCCTCAGCATTCTAAACCTCTGGGATTACAGGCATGTGCTACCATGCCCAGGAGAGAGTCTTCAGTCAATCAGCGAGCTCTGTGGTTCCTGAGTTTCTGATTAAAGGTATATATTTCTTTGGCCTTACAAGCAAAAGTGATTGTAAGTAAAAATTATTCTATGATCTGTGTGTCTCACAGTAGTCCTTAAAAATATAGTCAATCAGTAGGCAGTCATCAGCTACACATTCTAAAACATCAACAACAACAGACTATTTACTTGAATGTCAGGAAGAAAATACTGCTATATGTACTTATTAAATCAGGTGTTAGTGACTTTGGCTGAATTTTACCAAAGCTAACTATCTTCCCTCCCTCAGCCAGCCATCTCTCTGGCTTTTAAATGCAGAGAAGTAAATATACGAATCTGTTAATATATTTTTGCTTTTCCAAGTAATACTTATTTTTTTCTATTCCTGGAAAAAAATCACAATAGGTTAATAATCCAGAGACAAAATTTCTTTTTTTCTTTTTAGTAGAAATTAGCCATGTTTACTACCACCTAAGACAGTTGATATATATCTAAGTCCCTTATATAAAAATCAAGATGGTGAGTTTTGTGGTATTTGACCTCTTAGGCAAAAGCATAATATTTTCACTTTGATTAATGCTGTTTATGAAATAAAATTCTTCTGTCTATGCATTTGAACTCAGTTTTAGCAAGTGCAATCTAAATTGGGTAGTAAACTGGGCATGGTGGCACATGCCTATAATCCTATAATCCCAGTGGCTTAGGAGGCTGAGGCAGGCTTTTGCAAGTTCAAAGCCAGCCTCAGCAACTTAACAAGGCCCCAAACAACTTAGTGAGACCCTGCTTCAAAATAAAAAATAGAAAGGGCTAGGGATGGGTCTCAGTGGTAAAGTGACACTGGGTTCAATCCTGGTACCAAAAAAAAGTCATGCCAGCCCCTCCTTTTTCTTTTTTCCCCTCTTATCATACCAGCTCCCTATTTCATCCTGTTTTGCCCCATAAAACATCAGACTGTGAATTTAGTTCCAATTATACTGCAGTGTATTGAGGTTAGAAGATACAGTGCCCCTTGAGATTATACCAGGCAAGTGGGTCAAGCAGCTCTGCTTCATGTTGCATCTGTTGCTAGGTCATCCCATCTTAGGAAAGCTTAAGTGATTGGGCTGCTGGAAGAAGACCTTGTCTAGCTCAGAGATGACGAATGCCTTCCGATTGCCTAATTTTAACAATTTAATTTCACTGTAGGGTAATTATATGACTTTGGGCAAGTGACCTAATTCCTCTGTGCCTTACTTTCCACATCTGTAAAACAAAGATTATTTAGTAACTACTTCATAAGAATATTGTGAGGGATATATGAAACAATATACTCTGTAAAGGGCTCATCTTAGTACCTGGCATAATTTAACACTGTACTGTTAGCAATTTGGAACCCCTGTGATTTGGAGTTCCTAAGGTTCTAGATTGGCTTTTTTTTCCTCCATTAATTTTGTCTCTCACATACGTAGGTCAGTCTTAGAGCTTCACCTTTCATTCAATGTGATTCCTAAGTATGATTTATTTCTCTTCTTCTCAAATCCACAAACTAATGCTTATTTCTGCATGCCTTTCTTATCTCATACTCTCCTAGATTGCCATCCAACTGGCTCAGTCATTTTTACCCTTTTCTCTCTTTCGTCCTAATCATCCAGTTAATCTTCCTCATTTATTCCTTCCTGTCTTCCCTTATAATATGTGGGTCTCAGAGTCAGAAAGCATTACTCACTGTTTTTTGTTTTGCTTTGTTTTTTAACCAGAAAAAAAATCCTAATAACATATAAAATGTTGCTGAAAGTATGCCCAGCAAAAGGAGGCTTTTTTTTTTTTTTTTTAAGGAGCAATCAAGAAACTTTCCAGGGCTGGATTGTGGCTCAGTGCCAGAGTGCTTGCCTTCCATGTGTGAAGCACTGGGTTCAATCCGCAGCACAACAAACAAATAAATGAATAAATAAATAAAGGGCTGGGAATGTGGCTCAGGCGGTAGCAAGCTCGCCTGGCATGCGTGCGGCCCGGGTTCGATCCTCAGCACCACATACCAACAAAGATGTTGTGTCCGCTGAGAACTAAAAAATAAATATTAAAAATTCTCCCTCTCTCTCTCTCTCTCTCTCTCTCTCTCTCTCTCTCTCTCTCTCTCTCTCTCTCTCCCCTCTCTCTCTCTTTAAAAAAAAATTAAAAAATAAATAAATAAATAAAGATATTGTGTCCATCTACAACTAAAGATAATATTAAAAAGAAAAGAAACACTTTCCAGAAGCATTAGTTTGTTTCCATGCTCTTAAAATCCTTCAGTAAAACTTTTTAGGGTAATTGAGTATGTTTATTATCTTGATTGAGGTAATGGTTTCATGGGATACATACATGTCAAAAGTGTACAGTTTGACATGTGTAGCTTGTTGTATGTCAGTACTACTTCAATAAAGTTGTTTTTTAAAAAGAAATTTGAGGTTGGAATGTGGCTCAGTGGCAGAGTACTTGCCCAGCATGTGTGAGGCTCTGGGTTCTATTCCCAGCATGGCAAGGTTCCTGGCTTTCCACCAGCCTGGGATTCAAATCCCCCCAGGATGTGACCCCAACTGCCCTTTCTAGCCTCTACTGCTTTCTGTTTCATATTGCTTTTTCTCATCTCAACCTATTGAAATCTTCAAGACCAACTCAATGATCACTTCCTCCATAGAGGCTATCTAGATAACCCCAAAAAAGTGATCTTTGGCTCCTTACACTTATTTGCATCACGTTTATGGTTCTGTTCACAAATAGCCTTCAATTGTGGGGCTGGGGATGTGGCTCAAGTGGTAGTGCGCTCGTCTGGCGTGCGTGTGGCCCGGGTTCGATCCTCAGCACCACATACAAACAAAGATGTTGTGTCCACCAATAACTAAAAAAAAAAAAATATTAAAAAAATATTCTCTCTCTCTCTCTCTCTCTCTCTCTCTCTCTCTCTCTCTCTCTCTCTCTCCATCACTCTCTCTTAAAAAAAAAAAACAAATAGCCTTCAATTGTAGTTATTTGTATATTTGTTGTTCCTATTAGAAAACAGGATCCTTAATGGGTACTTAGTTGTACTCTTCTCTAACACCCCTCTCCTCCATTCTCTCACATGTGTATGGATGTTATAAATCTTCATTAAATGAATAAGTGATTAAAATGAAGCTTCAGGTTTGATTATACATTGAGCAAGATTCAAAGCCTCACCAAGAGTCCTGACTCTCTATTTTTTAAAGGTTAAATTGCTTCAATTACAAGTTATGAATTGACTTTTGCCTCTTGGGGTTTTTTGGAACCAAGGGCAGAGTATGATCTCCTATGTGGAATATGGGAAGGTGACTCTGAAGTCTGTAGCAGGTAAACTGAAGAGCTTGATGAGGTTTCAAAATGTTGTCATGATAAACAGCAGATTAAGGGACCTTTCTTCTGAGGACAATGTGAAAAACACAACAAATTAGACAAGCTTCATTATAGGTATTTTATGAGTCTCTTCTTCATTGCTTTTGATATACCTGAAATTATAGGTGGCATTTTGCGTATCCTCTTTGGAACAAGTTTCTCTTTTAAAATAAGTCTGTTCTGGAGCTGAAGGAGGTCATTTCTTTCTGGCCTTTCTGAGCTGGACTCAGAGCCTCAGTAGCCCTACCACTTGGGCAGCAGCATTTGGGGAAGTGCTCTTCGCCAAGTTGCTGGGCCTCCCTGTAGTGAAGGCCCATCTGCTCCTGGCATAGTGAAATGGCCCAGCCAGAGACTGGAAACCTAGACTGTGCCAGCATAGAGACCTGGAGTAAATAGTGTAATGAAAAACCAAGATGAAGTGGATTTTTCACCAAAGCCGAACCACTTAATATAGCATACTTTATCACAACAAATTTCTTTTAGGTATGCTCAAGACATGTTGAGTACAGTGAGTTATACAAATGCATGGAAGACACTATCATTGCCTTTGACCTGAAACTATAGATAGCATTTTGCATATCCTCTTTTGGAATAAGTTTCTCTTTAAAAAAAAATTATGGGGAGCAAGAAGCAAATGAATAATTTTAAAAACTTCTATATCTGAATAAAAGACTTATATTGTAGGGGCTCAAACTAAGAGAAGATCATGGCAAGATAGAGTTAGGGGCAAGAGTCTTAAAAAACAGGTGACTGAACTTTATGGCTTTATTTTCATGCTGGGAAAATAGGGGTAAAGGTAAGAAGTAGCAAAAGAAGTGGTAGTAGAATGAACAGTCTGTAGGTGATGTGATTGGAGAGGTTGGGTGGGGACAGATGATGGGGAAGGATCTGGCAACAAGCTGAGGAATCTGGATTTGTTCCTAAAGCCTATCTGTAAGTATTTTGGTACTTTTGTATTAAAGTGAAATATAAGAATTTTGGGGCTGGGGCTGTAGTTCAGTGGCAGAGCATTTACCTAGCATGTGTGAGGCACTGGGTTCGATCCTCAGCACCATATAAAAATAAACAAAATAAAGGAATGATATCCATCTACAACTCCAAAAAGAAAAAAAAATTAAAAAGAATTTTCATCTACCTTTGTTGCCAGGAGACTCTAGACTGGAAGATATATAGATATATGGAAGATCATCTAAGAGCTCATTGCTACAGAAAACAGATATGAAAACTGGAATGGTAGTTAATGTGAGAAAAGACACAACAAGTTGAATCTAAGACATTAAAGAGAAAGGACCAACAGGCCTTGGTGAACAAGAGAATGCTTACAAGGGACTGAGCATTTCACAGATAATGCCCATAGCCTACATTGAATCAATGGCCCAGGGATATGTGGAAAGGCAAGAATTGTGAAACTAAAGCTAAGATCGGGTAAGTGGCTTCCTTAGGGTAAAACATGCCTCCTCATAGAAGGTTGTTCTGAGAAACTGGAGTGTTTTTCCTATTTGATTAGTTTATCTTGCCCTAATAACTTCCCCTGGAATTCTCCTTAAACTTTCCTGCTTTCTAATTCCTAATTCCTTCATGATGGTGATATTTCCCCTTAAACTGGCACACCACCCTCTTGTTGGAGCAGGTGACTAGGACTGGCACTCCTGTTATCTTCTTCCTTCTGAACACAAGAGGCAGCAGTGAGATTTTAACTCCTCCAAGTGCACATCTGCACTTTCACTCCCTCCTAGAGCTCACCCTTGATGGTTTTGGCAAATTGCTTATGAGTTTTTCATTGCATGCACCTCTGAGCCTGGCTAATCTATTTTTGCTCAACCCCATATTTCAGAACACTCTCTTATGGTCCATGCCAGACTGGTTTAAATGATTCATCTTAAATTCTTCTAAGTATTTGTCAAACTTTGTTGCATGACTTGGTTCCCCTCTGCAGCTCTTGAACTTCCCATAAGATACAAATGAATCAACACTATCTTCCTTGAAAAGCATTATGCTCTTCTTGCCATCTAGTATATGTAGAAGGAAATCTGTAAAAAAAAAAAAAAAAAAACTAAATAACAGCTCAGATTGTTAACAATAAGACTAAAGGTTATTTTGTTTTGTTTTCTCCTTAAGCTTGTTTTTTGCTCACTTGAGTGGTCTGCTCAGGAAATAGCCCTGTAGCTAAGTGGGTTTTTGAGGTTAGTAATTTTACAATGTTTCTATACCTTTTGGTTTTACAGTAGAGTCAACTCCTAAGAATAGCTGCTTGCTTAAAAAAAAAAAAGTGCTGCAATTCTAATAAGATACTATGTACAGATCCTTAGATTTGAGGTAAAAAAAAAAAAAACTATGTATGGCAGTATCTAAGAAAGTTTCTTTCTTACATTTATTTCTCTTTTCCTTCCCTAAGGAAACTGTAAAAGAGTGTTCTGAAATTGGGGGTTGAGGAAAAATAGATTAGCCAAGCACAGAGGTGCATGCTTATAATCCCAGCAATTTTGGAGACATAAGGATCACTAGTCTGAGACCAGCCTGAGCAAGACACTCAGCAACTTAACAAGATCTTGTCTCAAAATAAAAAGGACTAGGGATGTAGCTCAGTAGTAAAACATCCCTAAGTTTAAGCCCCAGCACAAAAAAAAAAAAAAAAAAAAAAAAAAGATTTAAGTTTTATTAGGTATCTTTTAACTTTTATCTAATAAAGAATAAAGTTCTAATTTTGATGATAGTGAGGAACTACTAAGGTGACAGATTATGAAACCATATATCTTATTTGTTCAAACATGGAAGATTATTTTCATTTTAGGATTATGCTTTGCTACTCTGCAAATAATTTAGTTTGGAATATTTCAATTCTTATCAGTAATCATGTCTAATACATTTAGTTCTGAGATGTTTTATTAACTAGTTAAGGATGTTACCATTTTCTGCTTTCTTACATTGTATATCCAGAACTAACAGTGTTTTGCATTTAGTGGGTACTCAATAAAATTGTTGAATAAATTAATAAATTTTTTAAAGGTTTTTTTTTCCTAAGTAGAAAGCAAACTTTATTTTATATCAAACTAAGCTTTGAACTTCCAAAGTATAAAATACCAAAGCTTTTCTATGTCAAATAAAAATCAGGAATGTTGGGACTGGGGTTGTGGCTCAATGGTAGAGCGCTTGCCTTGCACATGTGAAACACTTGGTTCGCACATGTGAAACACTTGGTTCGCACATGTGAAACACTTGGTTCGAGTCTCAGCACCACATAAAAATAAATAAATAAATAAAGGTATTGTGTCCATTTACAACCATATATATATATATCAGGAATGTCCACCTTTACATTAAAAACAGAAAAAGAACAAAGTCAAAATATTCAAGCCAAGCACCATGGCACATGCCTGTAATCCCAACAGCTCAGGAGGCTGAGGCAGGACCCTGATCATGAGTTCAAAGCCAGCCTAGCAAGAGTGAGGCACTAAGCAACTCAGTGAGACCCTGTCTCTAATAAAATATAAAATAGGGCTGGGGATTTGGCTCAGTGGTCAAGTGCCCCTGAGTTCAATCCCTAATACCAAAAAAAAAAAAAAAAAAAAAAAAAAAAAAAAAAAATCCCAAAAAACACCAAAACAACAAAATTCAAGACAAGGTTCAACAATAATAATGTAAAATCTGGAGTGAATGACCAAAATTTCAAATTATCAATATAGCTCAGTTCGATGGATCTCTGAGTAAATTTCAACTTGAAACAACAAAAAAGTACTATTTACCAACAGTAAGTATAATAGTGATACTGTTTATATCATCTAATTTGAGGTATATAATCCATGGCAAGTTAAAAAATACAAACCACACAGTGACCAAGGGAACAGAAAAAAAAGCAATTAACCATTATAGGAATCAAGAGAATACCTAAGCTTATAAAAACTTTCTTAATTAGTAGCATATTCTGTATATGATGTGCAGAAAATTATAATTAAAACAAGGTAGTTTTTTTTATTAGTTGCCTAATTTTAAAAATGAGGAAATTTTGAACTATATCTCTAAAAGACCACAGAGTTATCACTGAAATATACATTTCTCAAGACATTGGGCAAAAAGTTCCCATTTATGGGAAATATGTTCTTTTTTTTTTTTTTCCACACAGTGAAACTGAGAAAAATCATATCAAATGATAAATCTTCTCTAATCTTAAATACCCCAATAATGCAAACATTGAGAAATGTAATTTTTTAAAATTCAGACTTGATACAGGTTATTATTAAACAAAGATGTACAAATGTTATTGCTTTTTCAGATTTTTCAAAATTGTACATTGTTTAAACAACTATAATGCTCTTAAATCATACTGTAAACTTTTTTTTAAATTTAAAGCATAATTTATTTAAACAAATTGATGATATCTTTTTTTATTATTAGTTGTTCAAAACATTACATAGCTCTTGACATATTTCATACATTCAAATTGATGATATCTTTTTTTTTTAAGAGAGAGTGAGAGAGGAGAGAGAGTGAGAGAGAGAATTTGTAATATTTATTTTTTAGTTCTCGGCGGACACAACATCTTTGTTGGTATGTGGTGCTGAGGATCGAACCCGGGCTGCATGCATGCCAGGCGAGCACGCTACCGCTTGAGCCACATCCCCAACCCCAAATTGATGATATCTTGTAATTGCATATTTATCATGTTTTCGTTGCTGGTTTTTTGTTTTTGTTTTTTTGGATCTCAATGATGTTTTTTTTTTGTTTGTTTGTTTTTGTTTTTGATTAGTTGTTCAAAACATTACATAGCTCTTGACATATCAACTTGAATACTGTAAACTTTTATACCTGCTTTTATTTTCTTAATGAAAACCGTTCAATCCAACAATCTAGGTTGAACCCTGTACTATATAAAGCAAGTCACAGTTCACATAAAAACGAATGATCAAGCCAGAAGGCCTGGTGCACACCTGTAATCCCAGAGGCCTGGGAGGCTAGCCTCAGTAATTCAGAGAGGCCCTAATAATTCAGCAAGACCCTGTCTCTAATTAACATATAAAAAAGAGATGGGGATGGGACTCAGTGGTTGAGGGTCCCTGGGTTCAATCCCCAGTACCAAAAAAGAAAAAGTGGTCAATCTTCAGTTTGTATTAAAATCATGATGTTAAGATAACAAAACTAGGGCTGGGGTTGTGGCTCAGTGGTAGAGTACTCACCTAGCATGCATGAGGCACTGGGTTCGATCTTCAAAACCACATCAATGTAAAATAAAGATATTGTGTCCACCTAAAACTAAAAAATAAATATTTTTAAAAAAGGTAATTGGGCTGGGATTGTGGCTCAGCAGTAGAGCACTCACCTAGCATGTGTGAGGCCCTGGGTTCGATCCTCAGCACCACAAAAAAATAAATAAATAAAATAGAGATATTGTGTCCAGCTACAACTAAAAAATAAATATTTAATAAATAAATAAATAACAAAACTGGGTTCGATTCTTAGCACTGCATATAAATAAAGGAGAAAAACATTCATTTAAAAAAAATTAACTAGGATTTACCAGTGGACAACAATGGACCCACAGAGCATTGTCTTTTGCATTCTGTGAAAAGTCTGTTTGTTTCTTCTTTACTTTCAGCTTCCTCTTCTGCAACATCTTCTTTATCAGCCTTTTGTTCCTCCTCCACTTTTTTCAAAGGTTGAGAAAATTCTAGTAATGAGTTTTTTTTTTTTTTTAAAGGGTATGGCTGTGGTTTGTGCCCTTTTGAAGGACAAAGGCAGTCCGCCATAAATATCACACAAAGTCCTAATAACGGTCCTGAAAGCAGAGTTGCTAAAGCAAAAAGTGTGTATGATCCCCAAACTGGTAATCCAAGGTCTTCAATAAAATAGTTGTGGCAAGTAGAACAGAACCTGGACAAAACCATGATGAAACAGGTTCAATGTTCTTTACTCCTTTTCACTTATAAAGTTGCTGGAGTCCTTCTTAGCCCTTGATTCCAGATAGCGCCTAAATTCACCATCTTTACAATGATAAATTGTAGAAAGAACAGTTGTGATAAACCATCCACTCAGTCCTGTCTGCTCTGTGACATCTACTTTTGCAACATTAACCTCAATAATTCTCTCCATTCGGCAAAACTTTCCAATTTTGGTTGAAGATTTTGACACACAAGACACCAAGTGCATGAAATTCTGTCATCCACTCTCCTTCCAGCAACTCTCTCCAGTTAAGCAACAGCACCAACATGGTCAGGGGAACTATGAGATGCCCAGAGGGTGCTATGAATTAATGAATTTTTATGAGTTTTTTCTAATTAAGAAAGTTGTATAAGTTTAAAAGCATCCTTAATTCCATTACACACAATTGACTCTTTTTTTTTTTTTTCATCTTTTAGGCTTCACTACATATATTTTATTGTGATTTTAATTTTTTTTTGTACTAGGAATTGAACCCAGGGGCATTTTTACCATGGCCTTTTTTATTTTTTGTTTTGAGACAGGTTCTCACTAAGTTATTTAGGGCCTTGCTAAATTGCCGAGGCTGGCCTTGAACTTGTGATCTTCCTGCCTCAGCCTCCTGAGTCTCTGAGAATACAGGCATGGGTCAAAATTTTGTATTCTTTTTAATGTGAAGTTTTCCCATATTTTATGTGTTTTTAAATAGTCAAACACCGGATTATGTAGAGTAGCAAGAAAGTCACCTTAATGCTAGGTGGGGATAATCTGAGAAATATTATCATATCCCAACCTTATTGCTGAGGAATTATAGTTCATTTTAATTTATGTGGACTGGGATCAAAACTATTTGGAATATTGGCTTCAAGTTGCCTGTAACCAAGACACCTCAACTATCTCCTTTCTTACTGTTGGGCCCAATAAAGAGGATGCAGCCTCTTGGTAATGTTCAGAATCATGATTTCCTGAAGGGAGTTTGAATAATGTTGGGAAAACAGAAAGGATTGCTAATATCTTCAATAGAGGAAGTCCAAACAACATATTTCCCAGTTTTCCTCAGGATTATTTCAGACTAATTTTGTTTTCATATCATTTATTGAACCAAGATAATATGCTCATTTGGGTTTGTTCTCACACTGAATTAGACCTTGGGTGGATTTGTACCCACTGAGGAGAGAATTTATGCAAACTGAGGCACTGAAGCTTTTTCAAGAACAGCTGTTTGTCAGGGCCAATGCCACACATACAGAATGACTTCCTGAAACAATATCTGTTCTAAGACATTCATTGCAGAGTAAAAATGTCTACTATAGAAACTGTTCTTCAGGTTTTGTTTGTTTTGAGACAGAATCTATGTATGTTGCCCAGGCAAGATTTGAACTCCTGGACTCAAGGTATCTCCTGCCTTAGCTTCTTGAGTGCTGGTACTATAAATATGCCTGGTTCTCAGGCTTGACCTAGAATTCACACTGTAGTCAGAAAGGTAGCTGATTTTACTTTCTTTTTATTACTGTTTGCCAGCATTACATTCTGGAGATATTGTGCTGCCTTGTCAGGTACTCTTGGCAAGGACCACTAGCTCCTGGTTCCATGTAGACCAGTGCTCTTGGCCTTTATGTCCAGAACCCAGGTGAAGCTCAAAGAGCTGCTGGGGGGGTTGAAGAGGTGCTGAAATCAATACTTCCCTAATGGAGTGCAGGACTTCCCCAGCTCTGGGAGAGACATAGACTGTTAGAAGCAGCTGACTTTGCTTCATCCAAAAGAAAATATGAGGTCTGTATGGCAGATTTTAAAATCTCTGAATAAAAATCCTTCTCTGATGAACAGAAGTTTACTGTTGATCACACTGACAAGAAACTTTTGGGAGACCGGTCCAGGTAGAAGATGTGTCACTCCAAACATGGTTTCCTTTCTGGGCCTAACTGAACTTTGTAGAGTTCATATGGAACATGAAAAAAACCAAGATGTCAACAGGGCCTTTATACTCACTGACAAAATGGGGAGAGGCAAAAGTTATCCATGAGAACTGTAGTTCTGCATTTTCTCTGGAAAGCAGAAAGAAAGATGAATTTTGCTTAAAGGTGATGGGGTGGAACAGTCTCAGAGCTAAGCAGACAATATTTTAAGTTCTGGTTAGCCTCTTGTTTGTTAAAAACTTGAATTGTAACCAGCTTTCTTTGTTGAGAAGGAAGGCGCTAGGGCCCTGGAGTGAGATGATGGCTTTGTTGTGTGACCACAGAGGCTGGTTTCATACTAATTTCCTCTAGAGCTTGTGATGAAGTCAGTAAACCACAGCCTTCAGCATGCTATGTTCAGGCAGCAGCAGTGGCTTCTTGGTGGTGTCTCGGCCATGACACACATTTGACATGCCCTCCCTTAACCTACTCACAGACTGTTTCTCTTACTCTGCAGCATGGACCAAAGAGAAATTCTGCAGAAGTTCCTGGATGAGGCCCAAAACAAGAAAATTAACAAAGAAGAGTTTGCCAGTGAGTTTCTGGTGAGTCCTGTGTGTGACGCTCTCAGAGTAGTTACATATACTGTTTGACTATAGTGATTCAACTCTTCTAGACCAAATTGCTCTCAGGACAAAGTAATTATCAGGCCTTGAAGGAGAAGAAAGAGGGCAATCTAAAAGTCTGACTGTTCTGGTTTTGATACATTTAGGCATTTTATTAAAAATACTGTTTTTAATATTCTGTTTGCTAGTGTTTTAGAGTTTGGAAATCCTACAGAGGCAAAACACAACTCCAGATGTATAAATACTAATCTAATATTAATTGAACATTCAGAGTTCCCTAGGCATCAGAGTTGTGGTTTATACTTCAAATCACTAGTTTTAATTAATATTAAGAAGAAAGAGAGCACAATTAATTTTTTTATAGAATATTGTTTTTAACCTCCTCATGGGATGCCATTTGGATGACAGAGGTTTTTGAAAAGCATCAAAACTACTGATTGTCACTTTTTTCTTTTCTTTTTCCTATGAGAAAAATATTAGAACATGTGTTTTTATAATAACAGGGTTTCCCTAGCTTACATTGCTTAGAGAGGTGGAAAGAATGGGGTGGGGAGTAGAGAAAAGTGAGGGCCATGGAGAGAAATACGAGTGTAGCCTTGAGTCAGATAGATTGATTTTGCAGAGGAACAATGCCTTCCTCTGAAGGAACTGTAGGTATTGGTGCAATGGAAGTTGGATAGACCTCATTCACTCTATTACTTGGCACATCAGTGAATATAGGATGTCCGATAGTACCTCTCATGTGTTTTGGAATACTTGCAGCTGTATTTCAGAGCTATAAGAATGGCTCTAAAGAAGAGGGAAAAAACAAGAGAACTGATACTTCATCAAATTGTAGACTATTTGAAATGTTCCTTACTCTTCCCAAATCGCTGTTTTTTTAATATATATAAATATATTTACATATACATATATTTTAGTTGTAGATGGACATAATACCTTTATTTTTATGTGGTGCTGAGGATTGAACTCAGTGCCATACATATGATAAGCAATCACTGTAGCAGTGAGCTACAATCCCAGTCCCCAAATCTCTTATTTTCTATTTTATAAAATGGGGATAATAATTTATGTCCTAATCATTTTTATAGATTTGTTGTGATGATTAAATATCAGTAATAATAATAATGACTATAGTGATAAAATGTGAGTCACATGCTATGGTGCACACTTGTAGTCTCAGCTACTCAGAAAACTGAGTGAGAATGATTGCAAGTTCCAGGCCAGCCTAGGCAACTTAAATATATATATATATATATATATATATATATATATATATATATATATATATATATATATAGTGGTTATTTGGTAATATTTATTGAGCATGTACCATGGATCAAGTTCAGTTCTAGGCAATACAATATCGAACAAAATGAATAAGTCTTTGCCCTCCAGAGCTAACATTCTGGTACCAGAGAATAGATAATAAAATACTTTGTAAAGTCTCCAGTGATCAGATATTATGGATGAGTGATGAGATGTTATGATAGGAAACCCCTATGTTAGTTCAACTTGGAATAATATCATGGTGTCATTAAAAAAAAAAAAAAGTGCTTCTACTGCTACTAGCCAGGCATTCTGAGCCTCTCTGAAGAGATTTATCAAAGAGAAGGTAAGGAGTGCATTTGTCTGTGTAGACACATGCCTGCTCTGGAATTGTGATTCCTGATCCAGATTCTCCTGATCCAGATTTAAAGCTCAGGTCATTATACTCTCTTACCAAATTACAGCAACTACCTTTAACTGGTTTCATTGCTTCTAACCTTTCCCCACCTTTAATGACTTTTCCGTTCAACACCCAAGTGATCTTTTAATAATATAAATTTGGTCATTTTTTCCTTTCTTAAGAACTTTTTATAGTTCGTATCTTTTAGTTGTTTATAATAGTAAAATATAATAATAAGAGTATGTAAGACATGTAAGTATAATTATAAAGCAACCACCCAGTCAAGTAATAGAGCACTGTCAGACTCCAGAAGACCCCAATATATCCTTTCCCCAGCAGACCCCCTCCACCCACCCACCCCACCTTGCCACAGGGATAATCACTATCCTGACTTTTATATTAATCACTTCCTTTCTTTTCTAGCTCCTGATTTTAAGAATCTTGTTTTTGGGTAGTGATTAAGTGGAACCTCACTGTTCACTGACTCATGTCCTCCAGTGGAAAAACAGAGTCTCGCCCTGAGCCCTACCTAAAGGTTCAGCTGAGACACCAGAGGAATAGCAGTGGGGGAGTGGGGGTGGAAGTGACCGGGGTCAGATTGCTCATTTGGACAAGCTAAATACTGCCATTAGATCAGAGGGCTTTCCACCTGGTAATGTCCCACACCCCACCTTCAGCCTTTAATGTCTTCTCCCAGCATGTGATGTTTTGAGAATTGAGGATTGTGTGACTCAAGGCCACTGCTAGTAGGTGGTATTCTTTGTGGAACTTACCAAAAGGTATCCCTCTTCTGGAGAGATGCCCTGTGCATCTTTTCCCCTCCTCCATGGTTCAGATTTCAGTCCTCATTTCTGCCTTATCCATGTATCTTTGTGCAGAGCACAATATACTTAACTGGATCTGGCAGGCATACTGTGACAGCTGATGTAAAATGCCATGCTGCTTAGGTCTGTTCTCTGTGCCAGGACTAAACTAAATTCAAAACTTTCCAGTGGCGTACTTTCCCTCTGCCTTGAGCATTCCTCACATTCCTCTTTACCTAGATAACTTTTTTATTTTATTTTTTTAAGAGACAGGGTCTTGCTAAATTGCTTAACACCTTGCTTTTGCTGAGGCTGGCTTTGAACTCACAATCCTCCTGCCTCAGCCTCCTGTGCGGCTGGGATTACAGGCATGTGCCACCGTGCCTGGCCCTAGTTAATGTTTCATAATTCTTTAGATCTACATTTGGTGGGGCCTTTTTCCCCCTTCCTCTTTTTTTCTTCTTCTCCTTCTTCTTCTTCTTTAATATTCTTTTTGTGGTACTAGAGATTGGGCTCTGGGGCTGGGTGTGGTGGTGCACGCCTGTAATCCCAGTAGCTTGGGAGGCTGAAGCAGGAGGATCATGAGTTCAAAGCCAGCCTCAGCAATAGCAAGGCGCTAAGCAACTCAGTAAGACCCTGTCTCTGAATAAAATACAAAATAGGGCTGGGGATGTGGCTCGGTGGTCAAGTGCCCCTGAGCCCTGAGTTCAATCCCCCGTACCCCACCATCCCCCCAAAAACTCTGGGCCTGGAGCATATGAGGCAAGTGTTCTACCACTGTGCTACAGACATCTTCAGCCCTAAAAAGTTTTTCTTGACCTCCCTGAATAGGCCAACTTTCTTATTATAAAAGTTCTTATTGGCTCCATCTGGTATTTATACTTATCAAAATTCCAATTTTATATTTATTTGTGTGGTGCCCATATAAGGACTTGGATCAAGAAGTAGGACACTGCCCACACCACAGAAATCCCTTGGGTATACTTCCAAATAACAGTCCTACACCAGTAAGATTAGTTATAAACACTATCATGATATAGTTTTTTTGCATTGCTTTAATATCTAGTTCACTAAACAACAGAGATTAATTGTATCTGTCTTTGAACTATATGTAAATAAAATAAAGTTAAATGTTCTTTTTTAAATATTTACTTTTTAGTTGCAGTTGGACACAATACCTTTATTTTATTTATTTTTATGTGGTGCTGAGGATGGAACCCAGGGCCTCGCTCGTGCTAGGCGAGCACTTTACCTATGAGCCACAACCGCAGCCCCTAAATGTTCTTTTATGTCTTGTTTTCTCACTCTACATTCTATTTGTAAAATATCAATTTCATTGGGTGTAATTTTTCTAATCATTTTTATGAATTCTATCAAGGGTCAATAGATGAAATTACTGATACTTTGAGAGAGGTAAGTAGCCACTTAGGGTGACATGTCTATTTCAAATTGCCATAGTTAGTGTCCAATATTTAGCTTTGCTGATCTAGAAATTCAGATGTTTTACTATATCCAGCATTGATCAAGAGCAAGCAACTGGCTCATAATAATCAAACACAAGAAATTCACTAGAAATCAGAAAACCAATTTATCAGTTTTTAAAGGGAGAAAAGTAACTGTCAAACAGGGTAGAAGTTTGCATTGACTGGCCAGTGTATTTCCTCTTTGTAGGAAAGAAAGTTTGAAAAGTCAACTGTAAACAGAAAGTATTTGATTAACCAGGTGTTGTCACTTATAATCCCAGCAACTCAGGAGACTAAAGCAGAAGGATCACAAATTTAAGGCCAGCCTCCACAATTTAGCAAGACCCTCAGTAACTTAGTGGGACTGGTGAGGTAGCTCAGTGGTAAAGCGCCCCAAGGGTCAATTCCCAGTGCCAAAAAAAGGGAAGTGTTTGATGAGCATGGTGATTTTAGTGGCCTCAACTATGATGGTGTGATGTCTCTGTCTCCTTGTTTGAAATTTCAGGCTGGTGACCAACAACCTATCCCAGACAGCACTAGGGACATAGTACAAGTGCTTGTTGTTGTTTTTCCTTTTTCCAAAACAAGGACTATCCTTTTCCATTAGCACATCCTTTGTCAGATACACTGCAATTTATAAAGGAATAGGTATCCTCTTGGACCAGTTACTGCGGCTACTTTTGTTCTTATAATGTGTATGTTTCAGTCATTATAAATCAGTTAAAGCTTGGTTATGTGTTATGTGTTGGTCAATTTTGCTGCATGCATTTATTTATTTTTTTATTTATTGGATGTTCACAACATTACAAAGCTCTTGACAAATCATATTTCATACATTAGAATCAAGTGGGTTATGAACTCCCATTTTTGCCCCAAATACAGATTGCAGAATCACATCAGTTACACATCACATTTTTACATACTGCCATATTAGTGACTGTTGTATTCTGCTACCTTTCCTATCCTCTACTATCCCCCCTCCCCTCCCCTCCCATCTTCTCTCTCTACCCCATCTAGATTTTTATCATCTTATTTTTGTTTCTCTGTATATTCCAAATTTCCTTCAATGAGTATGTATTTTTTACCTTAAAAATATATACATTTATGGGCAGCAGTTATAGCGCTCAGCTGTAGAGCACTTGCCTAGCATGTGTGAAGCACTGGATTTGATCCTCAGCACCTCATAAAATAATTTTTTTAAATTAAGGTATTGTGTCCATCTACAACTAAAACAATTTTTTTCTAGTTGTTGATAGACCTTTATTTTATTTATTTATTTATATGTGATGCTGAGAATCAAACCCAGTGCCTCACACATGCCAGGCAAGTACACTACCACTGAGCCCCAGCCCCAGCTCTAAAACAATAAAAAAAAAAAAAAAATCTCTATTTAGGGTTGGGGCAGAGCATTTGCCTAGCATGTGTGAGGAACTGGGTTTGATCCTTGGCACTGCATTAAAACAAATAGAATAAATGCATACTGTCCTTTTACAACTGCAAAAAAAAATCAATATTTACAAATTTCCTTTAGTGTTGTTGGATTCCATTCAAACAATAAAAAAATAAATAAAAGTTTTATGTTTCTTGGGTCAAAGATATTTCTGTAGAAAGATAAATATGATATTCATTAAATATTAAGACATATTTACTAAGTATGAAGGATTCATTGAGCTCTAATAGGAAAAAAGATGCTCAGTTCTGAAGGCCAGGTTTAATTGCTAATGTTGGTTTAAAAGATACTAGAAATCAGACTGGTCTTGTAGCAACTTCATAGACAGACCAGGAAAGACCTGGAAATATGTTGTTTCAATGTTTTTAAAGTAATGATACTAACTAACCAGTTGTGAACACAGTACCTCTTGCACAGCATGTGTACAAACATCTGTTGAATTGAAATGATTCATTGGTGTGAGTCAGCTTATTGCTTGAACATACTTATTAACATTTCTTGATTTTTATGCACATTAATGTGAATTTTTTTTTCTATTACCACCAGAATAATTATATCACATTGTCATCTCCAGCCTCTCACTAGGGTCCATCTAGTCCCACATTTTCAGTTGTTCACAGGACATTTTTAACAAATATCTTGATATTTCCTTCTATTTTATGTATCTAAACTTGACTCTCCCCAGTTTGGCTATTGCCTACCCACCTACCCATTTACCCCACTGGTGATTTGGAAACTAGCCTCCATAAATTTGATTATCTTGTTTAGAAATAATTATGTGCACACTCAGGGCCAGTTCAGTCTGTCCTCTTTTCCTACTGGTAGTACTCCTGTTTGCTGGGTTTGAAGGCCAGAGCTCCTAATTCTACCCCTTAGCAGTCATGCTTTCTTTCTCCTGTTGGAGGCTTCATATAATACTGACCTACAGTTATAAGCTCTGGAGATAGTCCAACTTTAATTTCTTCTTTCCCTAGCACAACAGGCCAGGTTTTTTTTTTCCCCCTTTCCAAAATACAACTTATATTATGCCTTCTATTCAGTAACCTGGTCCTTCAAGGCAAAGATATTGTGGTCTTTTCTTTTTTGGAAGTGACTTTAGTTAA
Organism: Spermophilus citellus; assembly: GCF_964194105.1. Taxonomy (NCBI): domain Eukaryota; kingdom Metazoa; phylum Chordata; class Mammalia; order Rodentia; family Sciuridae; genus Spermophilus; species Spermophilus citellus. The sequence continues at coordinate 21,345,503 of NC_138191.1, forward strand.
TTTATAAGTCTATCAGATTAAAAAACATGCAAAACTCAGTCCTGATTTCTAGAGTCTTAGCACCCAACCCCAATTCTGTTCTTTTTTGAAAGGAAAACAGTAATATAGTCCACAAACTGATTGAACTTACTATTAGCTTATCAAGCACACATAGATTTTGGTTTCTCATATACCGCCCTATTTCAGAGCCCACATGAGATGCTGGCCTTTTCACTTGATTCTCCCAGAAATTCTTCCCTGGATTTCTCTTGACAGTGCCTCCTCCATGGAACTCACATCCCCTGCCTTGTGACTGACCAAGAAATACCTAGTTTCAACAACAACAAAACAAAAGAAAAAAACCACCTCTCTCCCCCACCCCCAGATATATACCATCTTTCCTTTGGGTTGGGAGTGTAGCTCAGTGGTAGAGTGCTTACTTAGCATGCACAAGGCTCTGGGTTTGATCCCCAACAGTGGGAAAAAAAAATCACTGCTAGTCATTTGAGAAAATTTCTTATTTCCTTACTTCTTTTTATTAGTTTACTCTGTGGAAGATAAGAGACCATCGTCATGGCTGAGAAATGCAAAAGGAGTACCAAGGATATATTTATGAGAAAGGAAAGAAATGCCCTAGTTTAAAAGAAGTAATATATTACACATAATTGTCAGTGACATCAATTTGTGCAATAGTGAGAGAATCTAGGAGACATCTATAGATGCTTTGTAACTGGAAGACAGTGGGAAATATGGGAGAAGCAGCTTGGGGTCCAGCTACAGAGAGCCTTGAGTATCTGGCTAAGGAGTTCAGTTTTTTATTTCCTAGTAGCAAAAGTGATTCATTGGGGTTGGGGCTGTAGCTCAGTGGCAGAGCGCTTGCCTAGCATGTTCGAGGCACTGGGCTTAATCCTTAGCACCATATACAAATAAAATAAAGGCATTCTGTCCATCTACAACTACAAAAAAATTTTTAAAAAGTGATTCATTGAAGTTAGTTTGTGCATAAGACAGATAAGAAAAGCAGTATTTTAGTAAAATTAAATTAACAGAATTATGCCCAATGAATGTGGAGAAAGAAATGCATGAAGATGAGTTAACAAGTATCTAAGAGTTAACAAGATTTAAGGAAAAAGCCTAAATGAAGGTATCTCTAGTAAGCCTGGGAAGGAAGACTGATGCAAGACATTTCATGGTTAAGAATCAGTTGAATGTGCTAACTAAAGTAGAGGTGGAATTGTGGAAAGGGGGGAACGCCACGTGACTCACTTTCTAAAGTGTGGTTGTTTAGAATAAAGATAGTGCCATTGACAATTATAGTGGGGACAATTATGACTTTGGTTTTAAATGTACTGAGTCTGAGGCTGTAATAAGATTCTCAAGTGTCTAGGACATGGGTTGGGAATATAATTCTATTAGAATCAGATAAATAAATCAATAAACACTTGTATGTCTTCTCTAGGATATAGAAGGATATGTATAGGATATCTCTGAGTAAATGTATGTATAGTAAGAGAAGAGCAGAGAATTGAAGATTTAACATCGGAAATTTGTGTAGTTCTCGGAAGATAGAAAAGCACAGAGGATCAAAGAGGAGAACCAAGATAATATAGACAAATAAGGGCCAAGGAAGGAAGAAATTTCAAGAAGAAAGTTACAGAGAATGAAGATTGAGGAGATGCTGAGGGAGCTAGTCCATAGGAGGTAATCAATGCTCCTCCGATGACCAATTCTCCAAGGTTGAAAATTAATAAAAGTTATTTTCTTTAGTTTAATTCAACATAAACTTTCATCAATTATCATAAATGTTTCTCCCTTTCTTCTTTAAGATGTTTCTCCCTCTCTTCTCACAAGTCAGATCTAGTTGATATGGATTCTTTGGTAAGGAAGATAAAATTTGGGACAAGTTTGATCCCTATCAAGGAGCCAAAGAGGAATTATCATTTCCTCTGACCTGAAGTTTTGATCTATAATTACAGTATTAGAAAATGAGAATATAATTTTAAGGAGTAACTTCACTGTCTTGTTCAACCATATAATGCTAGCTCTTGTTCAACCATGTAATGCTAGCCCCTGCCAGCCTAGATCCTGTTCTACCAATAGAATGTCATGCTATTTAGAGCACTGTTTGGCTGAAGGGTAGGTTCAACATTTAAATCACACTTGATTCCTTTTAGGACTGCAATCTTTGAAATTTATCTAGCTTTAGGCAGATTTTATTCAGTTTAAGTTCTATTTCCATTTAGAAAAAAAAAGTGATCTGAAATAAACTAATGGAACTTAGTAAGCTTCCTGTTGACCATTGAACTAAAGAGTAGCTGTAAAGAAAGTAAACTCAACTTTTAATATCTCTCCCATTGGGCATAGCATGTAGCTTGCTTTCAGAAGACATTTGGTTTTTAAAATATTCATCAGTTTAACCTTTAAGTTTTAGCTATATGTGGCTCAACTGCAGTAAGTGTGATCTTTTCACTTCTCCAAATGTCACTGAATTCTGCAATTCTTGTGCCCTGTCCTGAATGGAGTCAACCCCAGAGGATGCTAAAAGGGTTGAAGTAGGATGTTCCGAAAGTGGAGAGGGAAAGCTCCCTAGAGGTAGCTTCTGACCTCCTTTCTTTAGGAAAATTCATTATTCTTGGTATTTTATTACAGAAGCTGAAAAGGCAATCTACTAAATACAAGGCAGACAAGATCTATCCTACAACCGTGGCACAGAGGCCCAAGAATATCAAGAAAAATAGATATAAGGATATTTTGCCCTGTAAGTTCCATTTTTCTCTATAAACGTGTAATTACTCTCACGTTTAATCATTTTTCCTTTTACTAAATAACTACTATGATTCCTAATCTGGAAAGAAGCATTGACAAATTAGAATTGTACTATTTAGGACTGCAAGAGATATTTATTTATTCATTCATTCACTCACTTGACATTCATGGTATGTACTGTTCACAATATTAGGCTCCGACTTAACCCTCTATGTAAGCCTTTTTAGTTACACTATGTCTTTCTTTTGTATTACAGATGATCATAGCCGGGTAGAACTGTCCCTAATAACTTCTGATGAAGACTCCAACTATATCAATGCCAACTTCATTAAGGTATACTAAAAGGAAATAAAAGCATTCCATTTTTTTTCTCTAGGAACCTAAAAAAGGGAATAGGAAAAGGACTTGGTGAGAAGAGGGTATTATCTATAGACATCTCATGTAATTTTTGTTCTCCTTTAGGGAGTTTATGGACCCAAGGCTTATATTGCCACTCAGGGTCCTTTATCTACAACTCTCCTCGACTTCTGGAGGATGATTTGGGAATATAGTGTCCTGGTAAGTGCAAAGTTGTGTCTGTTACTTTATTCTCCAGTTCTTAGGGATAACAGGGCTAGAGTGTCAGAATGTGACAAAGATTTCCCATTAAAACCAGAGTTTTTAAAATTGGTTGATGGGATTTTAGGGTTCAGACCACTTTTATTAAAATTACAATGTCATTCTTGTTCAAGGAAATGAAAGTTCCTACCTTGACAGGCTTTTGGTAAGACAAATTTTCTGATTTGAATAGAGAAAAGGGAAGTGGGGACAGAAAGAAGGAAGAGTGAGAGCAACATTTTATATAAGTTATTAGAATTTCTTTTCTGGTTAAAAAACAAAGCAAAACAGAAAAACAGTGAGTAATGCTTTCTGACTGAGACCCACATATTAAACTGCCCTTTCTGTCTCTATGGCTGCTTTAAGTTTCTATTTCATCTCTCCAGATCATTGTAATGGCATGTATGGAGTTTGAAATGGGAAAGGTGAGTTACTTTCTAGTACCTGTTGACCTGAAGGTAAAGGAAAAAGGGAAAATTGGCAGCAGACCTTAAGTATGCCTAGGTAAAAATCATGTCATCTTCCTAGTTTTCACTTTGGGAATGCCATACGACTCATAGGGTTTTATCCACCCCTAAGAACCCCTTTTTTCCATTTTCTCAGTAGACTTTCTCTTTTAAAGTAAAAGCAATGTTTGCTTTTTAAACTAACAATTCATTTTCTAATTTCTTTTTTTAAATTTTTTTTAGTTGTCAATGACCTTTATTTTATTTATTTATATGTAGTGCTGAGAATTGAACCCAATGCCTCACACATGCAAGGCAAGTGCTCTACCACTGAGCTAATACTCCAGCCCTCACTTTCTCATTTCTGTTAGTCAGATTTTTTTTAATAGTTGTAGATGGACAGAATGCCTTTATTTTATTTGTTTATTTTTATGTGGTGCTAAGGATCAAACCCAGTGCCTCACACATGCTAGGCAAGTGCTCTGCTAACACAGCCCCAGCCCTAGTCAGATATTTTTAACTGCCAATCAGAGCTTCTAATCTTGTGCTGTCCAAAATTGTATAAACTAGTCACATGTAGCTATTAAGCAATCAAAATATAGCTAGTGTGATCAAGGAACTAAGTTATTTTATTTTATTTTAATTGATTTAAATTCATAAACAATACTCAGTTTAGTTACTGAAAAACTTGTTACGTATGATTGGAACAACTTGGGCATATGAACCTTTTTCAAATGTGAATTTTATTTAATCTAAGTGGAAGGAAAATATTTCTAGTAAAAGTTAGCATCCTAATTAAATTACTATAAATATAAAATATACACAAGATTTTAAAGATTTAAAAAGAAAGGTTAAATATCTACTATTTATTATCTGTTGATTACATGTTGAATTTTTTTTTTAACTAGGGATTGAATCCAGACACACTAAACCACTGAGACACATCTCCATTCCTTTTTAATTTTTTATTTTGAGATAGGGCTTCACTAAGTTGCTGAGGCTGGCTTTGAACTTGTGATCCTCCTGCCTCAGCTTCTCGAGCTGTTGGGATTATAGATGTACACCACTGTGCCCTGCGAAAATTTTGTATAACACTGGGCTGAGACATATTATTAAAAATAATTTCTTATTTTTTCATTTTTGAGTGTGGTTATGAGAAAATCACATATTTTTTTCTGGACATCACTATTCTAACATACTGTTGCCATTCAGAGTTGGCAGTTCTAATGAAAACCAAGGAAACTTCTTGTGTAACTGTTTTTGTAAACATATAATTTCTTTTAGTTCTTTTGAAATACTAAAAATAGATCATAGATCCCTATTTCTATTTTTTCAGACTTCTAAGAAGTCTATGATTTCTATATCCTTTAATGTTTGTCTTCCCATCCTTTGGAGATTTCATGAGAGTATGGATGTAGGGGTTGAATCCCAAAGGGATTAGAAGTGTCTAACCTAAGGTGAAAGACATAGAGCTAAACCTGCTTCTGAATGAGGGTTGGGGTTTTATTTCCCAGAACAAACTAGATTATAAAGAAGGAAATCACTGCATTGTGCTTTGTGTAACAGAAAAAGTGTGAGCGCTACTGGGCTGAGCCAGGAGAGATGCAGCTGCAATTAGGCCCTTTCTCCATATCCTGTGTAAGTATGATGCCTGTTCCCATTATGGCTGAGCAAAATTCTACCTTACAGACAGCTTGTCTTTGAAATTGCCAATATTTTAAATCTTCTTTTTCTTAGGAAGCTGAAAAAAGGAAATCTGATTATATAATCAGGACTCTAAAAGCCAAGTTCAATAGTGTAAGTATAGAACAGAAATGAAAAAAAAAAAAAAGAACAGAAATGAATGATAAACTCAAAAGCCTACAGAGATCAGGCAGCTAAATACATATGAGTGTTAGTGAGGCTAGACATGAGACTATGGGGAGTGGTGGGGTCTTTGGTATCCTGAAAAAGTCTTTATTTTCAAGAGACCTCTGATATAATGCTCCCCAATCTAGTCTACATATGACATACACATAAAACCAATCTAGTCTACATATGACATACACATAAAATGATAATATCTGTATGATGAATAGAGGCTGAATAGTTTATAGACTGGGGCCAAATTTGAGAGCTCAGACTGCCATAGGCCCTACTCAGCCTTTCTAAAGGTAAAGGGATTTAATATGTCAGCATGTCTGATGTACTACTTGGGAAGATCTGGTTTGGACCATTTTTAAAAAAAATCTCTCCCTTATGAATGGGCAATTGGGGATTACGCAATAGTAAGAGACCTCAAGTAGTATTAATTGTTCTCAAAGGAACCTGGTTACTCGAGATCTATAGAGAATAAAACAGAATACATTGCAAAAGGAAGAAATAGATGCAACTTTGTAGACTAATCTTTTGGTAGGATGAGGTGAAGTCCCAACCTTGAACTCTCCTCTTATTCTAGCTATTTTTCTTATAGGAAACTCGAACTATCTACCAGTTTCATTATAAGAATTGGCCAGACCACGATGTGCCTTCTTCTATAGACCCTATCCTTGAACTCATCTGGGATATGCGTTGTTACCAAGAGGATGACAGTGTTCCTATATGCATTCACTGCAGGTAGGTTGCCATATATGAACCTTCTACTTAGAATGAACCAAATGTCAGTCTGGCCAGGACTCCATGATCGAAAGGAAAAGGTCAAGAGCAGAAGAAAACTATAAAATTCAATTGGAGCATTAAAGTCATATTTTTCTGTTACTTGTGAATAATATAGCTCTAGTAACTCTTGGCTGTTGCCTAGGACCTGTCCTGAGATTCACTGTAGCATGGCAAACATACTCTGATAAATGGTAGGGTTTAAAAAATTTAATTACCTTCAGATTTCTTCTTTTTTCAAATCTGCTATTGAAATTTTCTGGCTATTGTCAATGATCCACTCTCTACAAGTATACATGTAACTGTGATCTTTAATTTCAGTGCTGGCTGTGGAAGGACAGGTGTTATTTGTGCTATTGATTATACATGGATGTTGCTTAAAGATGGGGTAAGTTTCTTTCAGCATGAACTTCCTGTTTGCTTACTCCATTGCTTTCAGACTTAGGAATAGTTGGTTTTTCAAAACACTCTCATGATTCATCTTTTGTGGAAAATTCACATGTAGACCCATTTTGTCAGATGATTAAACATCATTTCCTAAGTAGGTCGTTCTTAAAGTATGGTCCTGGGTGCTGAGGGTAGCTCAGTGGTACAGTACTTAGCTTGCATGAGGCCCTGAGTTTGATCCTCAGCACCGCAAAGTGTGGCCCCAAGACAGAAACAGCAGCATTATCTGAGAAGTTATTAGAAACATAAATACTTCGACCTTATACCATGGGTTGGTTGATCACAGAAGTTTTGGAGTTGGAGCCTAGAAAACTCTCCATGTGACTCATGTGCATGCTAAAATTTGAGAACCACTGCCCCAAATTACATAGTTATTTGCCCTTTTTTCATCCAAACTGCTTTAGCAGATGGATGATGGACTCAACTTATCACAATCAAAATTTGTATTTTAACCAAAAAATCTTTTGGGGGGAGGGGTAAGGGGGAATCTAGGGATTGAATCCAGGGCACTTTACCTTTACTGAGCTTTTATTATTTTTAGTCTTTATTTTTTTAACTTTTATTTATTTTTTTGTGGTGCTAAGAATTGAACTCAGTGCCTCACACATGCTAGCCAAGTGCTCTACCACTGAGCGACACCTGGGCCCCCTTTAATATTTTTTTTCCACTACCATGGATTAAACCCAGGGTTTTTCATATGATAGACAATTATTCCCATCCACAGCCCTTTATAAATAATTAATAAATACCAACTAGGACATGGGAAACTTAAAATATGGGCTTTAGATCCATCTGCTAATTTCTTTTATTTCATAAAACTCTCATATTTGCTTATCTACTGAGCCTTGTCTTGTGTATCTTTAGTTTCAGTCATTTGATCACCCCCATGTGAACTCACTTTAAACTTGTTTTAAAATCTTTTCTAAGGAAAATACAAGTCTTTAAATCATGATGCAACTGATGAGAAACCACATTCTTTTTAAAAATGCATTTTTTTCTGATATTATCCCACGGTAAGAGAGCAGATGTCACAGAAGTACAAGACTATGAAAGAGTAGGAATGATTTGTTAACAAAGGATATAAAGGAATAAGATATTTCCCCTTTTATTTAATAGATAATTCCTGAGAACTTCAGTGTTTTCAGTTTGATTCAGGAAATGAGAACACAGAGGCCTTCGTTAGTTCAAACTCAGGTATGCACTATAGTGAACAGATCAGAACATGTATTTATGAGTCTTGCTTCATTTCTATGTTTAATGGTAAGATATCCCCAAACCACTGGCTGTTGTAACACCAATTTGCTACTAAATGCTCTTCTCTAACTCTTTTCCCAGTATTTTTTCTATATCCCTCATCCTGAGTCAAATTATTTTCATTCCTCATATTTAACTGTCGTTTTGGAAAATGTTAAGAAGCCATTATTATATTTCTTATTAAGAATGTATTAAGGGACTTTCATGTCAACTAGAAATTTTATAGTAATCTCTGAAATGATAGAAAAGCAGGGAATCATAATTTCTTTTTTTTTTAAAAAATAGCTGGTGGGGGCTGTGAGGTACATAAAGATTTTTTTTTTTTTAAGAGAGAGAGAGAGAGAGAGAGAGAATTTTAATATTTATTTTTTAGTTTTCGGTGGACACAACATCTTTGTTTGTTTGTGGTGCTGAGGATCGAACCCAGGCGGCACGTGTGGCAGGCAAGCCCGCTACCGCTTGAGCCACATCCCCAGTCCAGGAATCATAATTTCTAGTTTAGAAGGTAGTAACATTTAAACTGTTTAAATGTTCATTTTAGGAAACCACAAAAATTCAGATTAAAATCAATCATATTCTAGCAGGGTACAGTGGAATATGTCTATAGTCCCCACTGGATTTACTATCTGGAGGCTGAGACAGGAGGATCATAAGTTAAAGGCCAGCCTCAGCAATTTAGTGAGACTTTGTCTCACAATAAAAAGCAGAAAAGGGGAACTGAGGTTGTGGCTCAGTAGTAAAGCACTCACCTAGCACACGTGAGGCACTGGGTTCAATCCTCAGCACCACATAAAAATGAAATAAAGTTATTATGTCCACCTACAACTAAAAAATAAATATGAAAAAAAAGTAGAAAATGACTGGGGATGTGGCTTCAGTGCCCCTGGGTTCAATCCTCAGTACAAAAAATAAATAATAATAATAATAATATATATTATCTAGAGATAGTTACCATTTTCTATAGTTTTTCTAATCCTTAGTGTATGCATACTTAAAAAAATAATTGCAATCATACTATATTATGTATCTTTAAACCCTCCCTCAGATTACCCATGCTTGTTTACTCTATTAGGATCTCTTCCTAGCTCAAATCTTTCATAGACTACAATATTAATTTCACTCATGAATCTGTATCAGTAATTTCTAAGTGGTCTCATCTTTAAGATGGAATTTAGCATTTACTCTTTCACTCATCAAATATTTATTGATGTTTAGTATATGCCAGGGTTTTTTGTTTTTGCATAATTGTTTACTTTGAAGTAGGAAGACCCCAAAGTGTTTCAAGCACTTATAAATGAAGTTGCACCTAGATTTAAAGATAAAACAACTGACAATGGCAGTTTAGAAATTTTAATCTAGAAGTTGTGAACTGAAGGGAAAATATGAAGGAAAAAAACTATTTGTTGGGCCCACACAGGCTTTCCACTAATAGCTTGTGGAAAAAAAATATTTTTTTTATGTGTTGACTGTAGGTGTTTTCTACAATCAACCTATGAGGGGAAAGTTTATGTGAAATGAAAACATTAGCTGGTTTGGTGCTGTCAGACTTGAAAGAAGGGTGATCCATAAAAATACAGGAAGTATGCAACCCAGTTGTAATACTAAATTAATAAAACCATACCCCATTTTAGAAAAATTCTACTCCAGGTCTACTGTGTGTGTGTGTGGTATCAGAGATTGAACCTAGGGACACTTAACCACGGAGCCATATCCCAGCCCTTTTTATTTTTTATTTTGAGACAGGGTCTCACTAAGTCCAGACCCTACTTTCAAGAGTTAGAGACAGCTGAAAAAGCCCTCACATTTTGGCATTATCAATGACTCGCTGAACAAATATCTTAACAGTCATAGCTGCTTTTTCTGATATTACTTTAACCACAAAATGGCAGTGTAGCCAGATGAGTATTTCCTGTTTGATTTTTCTCTCTTAAAAAAAAAAAATTAAAAGAGTGTACCATAGCTGTTGGGTAATATAAGACCCTACATTGTTTTCCTGCTAAAAGTACCTCTAGAAAAAGTTTTTTTTTTTTAATTTGAGTGGGATTGTGTAATATATCAGAGAAAGTAGTTGAGTAGACATAAAGGAAAACAGTAGTGAAAATCCATAAACCTTATAATAGTAGAGGTATCATTTCTCTATGGGTATCCTTTTATAATCACAAATTTCCAAGCCTTATTCACACATTTATTTTTCTTTGATATTTCTACTAGGATAAAGTTTCAGCAACTTGATTCAGTTTTTAAACCAAGTTCTAGAAATTACTTCTGAATGACCTTGGACAAACGGTCTGTAAATAGGCATAATAACCTACCTACTTCACAGAGCAATTGTCAAGTTAGATAAGACATATTTTAGCGCTCTCTCTCTCTCTCTCTCTCTCTGTCTCTCTCTCTCTCTGTATGCCAACTGTTATCTACCTTTTTCCAGAAAAATAAAGGTGGCTTACATGAAATGCATCTAGGATGAAATAAATTTTTTAATTGTGAGCAAAGAAAACAGAATTAAAGGAATGATAATGGAAGAAATGATAATGGAAGGAAAGATAAGAAAGTGGGGTTAAAACATAAAAGAAATATGCCATAAGATCTTGTACATTAGCTAAAATGATGTAAAATATTCAGCTATTTCTAGTAGCCTAAATGTGCTTTGAAATCTGAAATGGACTACATAAACATAAGGCATTGTTATTAAGTTTAATAAATTATGTTGGGTGGTCCTCTCAGGTCTGCCATATTGATATTTGATGGGTATTTATGTTCCTGAAATCTTGTTCTGTAGTTCACCAAGATTTTTGGTTTTCTTCATTTGTTCTGGTTTATGATGCTCTTCAGGAACAGTATGAACTGGTCTACATTGCTGTGGTAGAATTATTTAAGAGACATCTGGATGCCACTGGAGATAAATACTCTGGGAGAGAGGTAAAGTTTAAATTGGATACTTTGTAATTTTTTTCCATTCTCAGGTTAGTTGTATGATTTATCTATTTACAGTCAACTAAATTAGAGTATCAGGTGTGCATAGGGCTGCACTGAAAATCTCCAGTGGAGGAAAAATTAATTTGAGGTAAAAGAACTTAGAAAATTAATCTTTTGGTTAACTTATTATTTACAGTTCTCAGCTAAAGTTAGAAAACAGTTTACTTACTCAGGGCAAACATATATTGTGATCCCATGTTTTAGACAGTTGTTGGCAAGTTAGAAGTATAAGTGACAAATATAAAATGAAGTCATGGCCACACTAGTCTTATTTTGTTTATAGATTCCCATCAAAAATTTTAAGTTTGAAAAAGTGTTAAATAAAAATTCTCTACATTTGTGGTGTACAACATGATGTTTTAATACATGTACACATAGTGGAATGACTAACTTAAGCTAATTAACAGACCTATCATTTTTTTTGTGGTGAGAACCTTTAAAAATCTATGCTCTTAACAATTTTTAAGTATACAACATATTGTAATTAACTATATTCACCATCTTGTATTTATTCATCTTCTCTAACTGAAATTTCATATCCATTGACCAGCATCCCTACAATACCTCCCTTTCCCCAGTCTCTGGTAATCAGCATTGTGCTGTCTACTTTTATGAGTTTGACTTTTTTAGACTCCACATGTAAGTGATATTATGCAGTATTTGTGTCTCCATCACAAATGACAGAATTTTCTTCTTTTTCAGGCAGAATAGTTTTCTGTTGTGCACATGAGCATATTTTCTTATTCATCCATTGATGGACGTTTAGGATAAATTCATATCTTTGCTATTGTAAATAATGTTGCAAAAAAACCCCTAAGGAGTACAAACATCTATTCAGTATACTGATTTCAATTCCTTTAGATATACTCAGATCATATGGTAGTTCTATTTTTGGTAGTTCTATTTTTAACTTTTCGAGGAATATTCATATTGTTTTCTATAATAGATGTACTAGTTTGCATTCCCACCAACACTGTATAAGTGTTCCCTTTTTTTCATATCCTTGCCAATACTTCTTCTCTCGTCTTTCCTCCTGCCCTGGGTGCTAGCAATTGAACCCATGGCCTTGTGCATACACCACTGAGCTATACCCCAGCTCTTGTCTTTCTGGTAATAGCATCCTAAGGAGCATGAGAAGATACCTCATTCTGGTTTTAATTTGCAAGTTGAACATTTTTTATATTCCTGTTGGCCATTTGAATGTTTTTTTGAGAATCACCTTTCCGTGTCCTTTACAAATTTTTAAATCAGGTTGTTTTCTTGTTATTGAGTTTTATGAATTTCTTGTATATTTTAGATATTAACCCTTTATCAGATTTATGGTTTACAAATATTTCCTTCCATTTCATATAGGTTGTCCCTTTATTTTGTTGATCAGTTCCTTATATCATTAGATTTTGAGAATATTTTAAAATGTACAAAGGATTTCTTAGTTGAAGTTCTAAGATAAAACTATTACAATTTGGCCAAATGCCAATTGACAACTGAAGCAAAAATATAATGCTGTCTGATGTGGTTTGAAATATCTTAGGAGAAATGTTTAAGATGATTATATTATAGTAGCAGGAAAGGTAAAGGAGATAAGATTTCTATACTTGAACTGGTACAGTGATAACACCAGTAAACTGATTTTATATCTATATCTGTATATACAAGCATACTTACATATAACATTGCATATTATATAACATAAATAATACATGTAATATATGAAATACCTAGAGCCACCACTAAAAAATCTATATAAAGAGATACAGGCTGGGGGTATAGGTCTGTGATAAAGATTTCTTACCTAGCACAAGGAAGACCCTGAATTCAATCACTAACAACACAGAAAGAAAGAAAGAGATACACACACTCTTAAAAACACTACAAGTAGGCATGTTGTGAGCCAACCATGGGCTGTGTGTGTGTGAACTATGAGCATGAGTACATGAGCGGACTGGACTGACACTGCCTCTCTAACTGGGATGTGCACGTTATGTGTCCTTTTCGCTCGCTCAGCCTTTTAATCCCACATAGCACCAGAGTTGGGTGTGACCTTCCAAGATGTCAGTCAATCTGCTCACCACAAGACATCAGGAAGCTAGACTCAACCCCAAAACCTGACCCCTTCTCTTTGTGTCTTCCCCTCAATAGGAAGAAGCTTCAGAACATCTTCCTCCTCTTTTGTCTGCCTCCCTCGCCTCCCTTGTGGGAGCCGAAGCAGAGAGGCTTTGCTGAATAATCCCAAAGAAAAATGTACTTCCTGTGTCTGTGTATTTAGTCAGCCCAAATTCACCTGGAGTGATCCTGATTGATTTAGACGTGTGTTGGTGGCACGTGCCTGTAATCCCAGCAGCTTGGGAGGCTGAGGCAGGAGATTGCAAGTTCAAAGCCAGCCTCAGCAAAAGTGAGGTGCTAAGCAACTCAGTGAGATCCTGTCTCTAAATTTAAAAAATACAAAATATAGGGCTAGAGATGTGGCTCAGTGGTCAAGTGCCCCTGAGTTCAATCCCTAGTACCCAAACAAAACAAAAGAAAAAGAAAAAAACCACTACGGGTAAATTAAATAAAATTCTAAAAGATTCAGGAAAGGGAAAAATTCAAGAAAAGAAAGAGAGAGAGAAATGAGAAACAGAAGACAAATAGAAAACCAAAATAAAATGTCAGAATTAAACCAAATCACATCAATAATTACATTAAATATAAATGGTCTAAATATACCAATTTATATTTGCTACAGAGTGAATAAAAATATGCTATCTATGAGAAACTCACTTTGAATATAGAGTTTGACTGAAAGGGTTAGGAAAAGGATATATCATATAAACATAAGTCAAAGGAAAGCAGGAATAGCTATATTAATATCAGATAAAATAGACCAAAGCCAAAAAAGTCATTATTGAGATGGGAAAAGACATTATATAATGATTAAAAAAAAAAAAAAGAGCAGTCCACAAAAAAAGATGTAGTAGACCTAAATTTTATGGACCAAACAACAGAGCTGCAACAAAATATGTAAAGAAAAAGGAGGAATAGAGAAATCACAAGGGGGGCTGGGGTTGTAGCTCAGTAGAGCGCTTGCCTCGCATGCGTGAGGCACTGGGTTCAATTCTCAGCACTGCATATAAACAAATAAATAAATAAAGGCCCATTAATAATAATTAATAAAATATTTTAAAAAGAGAAACCACACAGATAATTAGAGATTTCAATAACCCCCCTCCATAATTGATAGAACAATTAGACAGAAAATCATCAAGAATATAGAACTCACCATCAACTGATAGGATCAAATTAGTACTCATAGAATATTCCATTCAACAATACAAAAATTAACATTCTTTTAAAGTGCCCCTTGAACATAGACAATATCCTGAGTCATAAAACAAATATCAAAAATTTAAAAGAATTGGAATCACAGAGAATGTATCCTCTGATCACAGTGGAATCAAACTAGAAATCAGTAACAGGACGATACCAAGAGAACATCCAAACATTTGGAAACCAAACCATACCCTTTTAATAATCCTTTGGGCTAAAGAGGAAGTCTTTTTGTTTTGTTTCAAGAAAACAATTTATTAAAGATGATGTTCAGCTGGGTTGTAGTACATGACTGTAATGCCAACTACTTGTCTGAGGTTGGAAGATAAATCAAGTGCAGAGAGCCTAGACAACCTGTCAGGATCTCAAAAAATGTACAGGACTGGAGACATAGCTCACACAGAAAGCACTTACCAAGCATTGAGGTATAGGTGTAGAAATGCATCCCCAGCACCCTGAAAAGAAATAGCTGGGGACAAAACAGCACTTCTCCCTTGGCAGATGCCTCCCACCCTTGGACCTAGCACTGAGCAATCTTCCCATGCAAATCTCAGCAATGGCTAAACCTCTGGCAGGTCCCAGGTCCAAACATTCCTAGTCCGGGGTAACCGGACTCAAGGGCACATGGGAACCCAGAGAACATCTAAAGTTTGTAAAAACCCTAAATTCCCTTTGTAGCTGAAGGGTTAGGACTGGAAATTCCCCAAATTGGAAGGTTAATGCCAAAACAATTGACTGCTAGAAATTAGGCATATAGAAAATAGGCTAGAGTTAGGTATCACAGCAGGGTACCTAGTCATATGCCTCTAGGGGAAACTAATTCCCTTTTCACTCCAGCCTGTCCTGTTTGGGTGGAGGGAGCAGAGTAGGATCCCTGAGAACAGGATTTTCTCTATCCTCTACTCCTGACCCTTTCATTCAACAAGCTGGTCTTGTTTTCATCTGAAGAATTAGTTCAGGCCAGGCTGGGAATGGTAGCTCAAGCCTGTAATCTCCAGAAACTCAGGAGAGACTCAAGCAATTGCAGGCCAGCCTGGACAACTTAGCCAGGCCATCTCTACAGGCCTGGGGATGTGGCTCAGTGGTTAACACCCCTGGGTTTAATCCTAGGAACCAAAGAAAAAAAGTTAGCCTACTATGGTGGCATAGAGTGTTATTTTTGTAGAGCTGGACAGTGGTGCAGAAGTCACGGACATCCAGAAGTATGGCTGTTGCAGCTTGCCTTTCTCTTTTCTCACAGAGATGTGGTATGGTATGTTGCAGGTCAAAGGCACACTCCCAGGATGCCTCCTCAAATAGTGATAAAGAGAAAGTCTTCAGGAAAAAAAACTGAGGGTGGGTACCAGAAATTGAACTCAGGGGCACTCAACCACTGAGCCACATCCCCAGCCCTTTTTTGTATTTTATTAGAGATAGGGTCTCACTGAGTTGCTAAGCACCTTGCTATTATTGCTGAGGCTGGTTTTGAACTTGCAATCCTCCTGCCTTAGCCTCCTGAGCTACTGGAATTACAGGAGTGAGCCACAGTGCCTGGCCAGAAATTTTCGAAAAAGACACTTTGAATTGGGCAAAAATGAAAATACAACATATCAAAATTTATAGGATAGAGCTCCAACAGTACTGAGGGAAATTTATGTTTTATTAAAAAATCTTTTTTTTTTTTTCAGTACGGGGGATTGAACTTAGGGGCACTGTGCCACTGAGTTACATCTTAGCCCTTCTAATTCTTTTAGAGACAGGGTCTAGACACTTGCCTAGGTTGGCCTCAAATATGCAATCTTCATACCTCACCCTCCTGAGTCACTGGGATTTGTGCATATTAGAAACTAATAAAAGTTTCAATTTGGGCTGAGGTTGTGGTTTAGAAGTACAGTACTTGGGGCTGGGGTTGTGGCTCAGCAGTAGAGTGCTCGTCTTGCATGTGCAGGACCCTGGGTTCGATCCTCAGTACCACATAAAAAATAAATGAGTGAAATAAAGGTATTGTGATTAAATATTTTTAAAAAAAGAAGTACAGTACTTGTCTAGCATATATGGGGCACAGGGTTCGGTCTTCAGCACCACATAAAAATAAATAAAGGTATTTTGTCCATCTATAACTAAAAATACATTTTTTAAAAGTTTCAATTCAATAATCTAAGCTCTCATTTCAAGAATATAGAAAAAGATAAATAATAGTTGGCAGAAATCAATGAAATTGAAAACATAACAAAAAGAAAAATAATGGAGAAGATCAGTAAACCCCCCAAAATGGAGAAATAAGTGAATCTTTGAAAACATCAATAAAATTGATAAACCTCTAAGACTGACAAAGATAAAAAGGGAAATAATAACAATTACCAATACCAGAAGTGATATGGCACTATCAGTATAGATCCTGCAGATACTAAAAGGATAATAAAAGAATAGTATAACATCTGTACACACAGATATTTGAAAAGTTGGACAAAATGGCTTACTTCCTTGAAAAATACAATCTACCATAACTCACTCAGCATGACATAACTTGAATAGTTCTTAATAATTAATTAAATTATAATTTAAAAACTCTCCAAGAAGAAATCTCCAGGTTCACAAGTTTCATCAGAGAATTCTACCAAATGTTTAAGGAAGAATTAACTTCAATTTTATAGTTTGTACACCAGGAAATGGAAAAGGAGACATTTTCTAATTAATATTTTTATTGGGGTAAATACATCATTTCAGTTTTCCATTTTTAAATGTACAGTACAATAGTATCAAATACATTTACAATTTGTGTGACCATCATCACTCTTTACTTCCAGAATTTTCTCATCATCCTAAACAGAAACTCTGTACACAATACCTGCCCATTCTCCCCTCCCACTAGCTCTTAGAAACCAATATTCTACATTCTTTTTTGGAGTATGTGTGTCAGGAATTGAACCTAAGAGTGCTTTACCACTGAGCTACATCCCTGATCCTCCTTTTATTTTTTATTTTGAGACAGGGTCTCACTAAGTTTGTTGAGGCTGGCCTTGAATTTGTCATACTCCTGCCTCAGCTTCCTGAACCACAAGGATTATAGGCCAAACCTGGCCAAAATTCTACTTTCTATCTCTATGAATTCAACTACTGTAGGTATCTCAAAGGAATGAACTTTACCTTTGTGTCTGGCTTACTTCACATGGCCTAATGTCCTTAAGGTTATCCGCACATGTCAGAATTTCTTTTCTCATTAAGATTGAACAATATTACATTGTTTACCACATTTTATTTATCCATTCATCCACTGATGGACAGCTGAGTTGCTTTCATATTTTAGCAGTTATGAGTAATTCTGCTATAAATATGGGTGTACAAATATTTCATGTCCCTGCTTTCAATTCTCAGAAGTGGAATTTTTGGATCATATGGTAATTTTATGTTTAGATTTTTGGGGAACCACCATACTGTTCACAGAAGTTGTACCATTTACATTTCCTCTAGTAGTACACAAACTTTATGCTTTCTCTATATCCTTGCCAATACTTGGTATTTTTTAAATTGGTGAAATATAGTTATACATAAAAATAGAATTCATTGCGATATGTTTATACATGCACATGACATAGTTTTGGTTAATTTCACTCTGCTGTTCCTTCCCTTTTCCATCCCTCCTCCCTCCCCTTTGTTCCCCCTTCCTCTATCCCACAGTTCTCCCTTTTATTTTCGTGAGACCCCACTCACCTTTTAAAATTTTTCTTATTTTTCTCTAGCTTCCAAATTTATGAGAAAACATTTTACCCTTTATTTTCTGTTTCTGGCTTATTTCACTTACCATTATATTCTCCAGTTCCATCCATTTACTGGCAAATGACACAATTCCGTTCTTCTTTGTGGCTGAGTATAACTCCATTGTGTATATATACCACATTTTCTTTATCCAATTGTCTACTGAGGGACACCTAGGCTGTTCCCATAACTTGGCTGCTGTGAATTGTGCTGCTATAAACAAACATTGGTATGCACATATCACTATAGTATATAGTAGGTTTTTTAAAAAAAATTTAGTTGTAGATAGACATAATACCTTTATTTATCTTTATGTGGTTCTGAGGATTGAACCCAGTACCTTACACATGCAAGGCAAGCACTCCACCACTGAGCTACAATCCCAGCCCCTGATTTTAGTTCTTTTGGATAAATACCTAAGAGGGGATAGCTGGGTCATATGGTGGGCCCATTCCTAGTCTTCTGAGAAATCTCTATTACTACTTTATAAAGTGGTTATATCAATACTTGGTATTTTCTGGTTTTTTTTTTTTCACCTTCTTTTGTATGATAGCCATCCTAATGGGAGCGAAGTAGTATCTTATTGTAGTTTTGACTTGCATTTTCCCAATGATTAGTGATATTAAGCATCTTTTGTATGCTTATTGTGCATCTGTATATCTTCTTGGTAATTCACGTGAAATACACTGATTCTTTCCTTTTTAGTCCTGGGGGTTGAACCCAGGGTCTTATAGGCAAGCACTCCACTACTAAACTGCATCCTCTGCTGTATGTCTTCTTGGAAAAATATCTCTTAAAAATCCCTTCAAGTCTTTTACAAATTTTTGAATTGGGTTTTTATTTTTTTGTTGTTGACTTTTAGGAGTACTCTATTCTGGCTATTAACCCTGAATCATATATTTGATTTACAGATATTGTCTCCTATTCTGTGGGTTGCCTTTTTACTCTGTTGTGAGCCCCTCTTTCCAATCATTTTTCCTTTTTTTTTTTTTTAAATGTGGTACTGGGGATTGAACCAAGTGGTGTTCTATCACGTAGCTACATCCTCAGCCCTTTTTATTTTTTGAGACAAGGTCTCACTAAGATGCTGGGACTAGCCTTGACCTCGTGATCCTCCTGCCTCAAATCTCCCAAATTGCAGAGATTACAGGCATGCACCCTTGCACTCAGCTTGATTGTATCCTTTGATACATGAAAGTTTTAAATTTTGATGAAGTTAAATCTGTCTATTTTTCTTTTGTTGCTGTGCTTTTGGTGTCATATGCAAGAAATCATGGTCAAATCCATTATGTAAAAAAGATTCCAGTTTTAACATTTTAGCTCTTACAGAGATGTACATGCCATACATAATTGTCTTTGATAAATTTCATGTTAATTCTTGGATATGCTTTTGTATATTTTGAAGGTACCTCATTCTTTTGGATATCTAGTTTTCCTAGAACCATTTATACTTCATTGAATGATTTTGGCACCTTTGTTGAAAATCATTTGCCCACATAATTAAGGGTTTATTTCTAGCCTCTCTGTTCTATTACATTGGTTTATAGTCCATCCTACAACAATACCACACTGTTTTGGTATTTTTTTTTTTAAAGAGTTGGAGTCCTGCCATGTTGCTCAGGTTGGCCTCTAATCCTTCTGCCTTAGGCATGTACCACTCTGGCTGGCCCACAGTGTTTTAATTACTGTAGATTTGTAGCAAATTCTGAAATGAGGAAATATGAGTTCTTAAACCTTGCCACTGGGCTTTTGATAAGCATTGCAATGACCCTATAGATTACTTTAGGTAATACTGTTACCTTAAGAGTATAAAGGCTTCTACTCTATGAACATGGAATATATATTTATATTTTGTTTAATTTCATTCAGCAATGCCTTCTAGTTTTCAGTGTACAAGTTTCTTGCCTCCTTGGTTAAATTTATACCTAAGTATCTTATTTTATGTCATATATAGAATTATTTTCTTAATGTTCTTTTCATATGGTTCATTGCTAGTACATATAGAAATGCAACATTGATATTATATCCTGAAAATTTTACTGAATTTATTAGCTCTAGCAGGTTTAAAAAAAATTTTTATTTGTTCTAATTAGTTATATGTGACAGTGGAATGCATTTTGTTTGACACATCATGCATAAATGGAGCATAACTTTTCATTTGTCTGGTTGTACTGATGTAGAGTTACACAGGTCATGTAACCATATATACACATAGGGTATTAATATCTGATTCCTGTCCCCATGACCCCGCCCTTCCCTAAATTCCTGCCTAGTCCAAAATACCTCTATTCTTCCCACCTACCCCTAGCAGGTTTTTGGTGTAATCCTCCTGACAGAAGATCGTATCTGAAAATAAAGATAATTTTACTTCCTCTTTTCCAATTTGGATGCCTTTCATTTTTTTTCTTTTGTAATTGCTTAGGCTAGAACTTTAGAACTCTACAACTTCAATACATGTTGAATATAGGTGGCAAAACTGACATCCTTGTCTTGCTTCTGTTCTTAGGGCTTGTAAAGCTTTGAGTCTTCCATCATTGAATATATTGTTAGCTGTGCATTTTTGTATATGATATTAATAGTGTTGAGAAAGTTTCCTTTTTTTTTCTTTTTCCTGCATCACTGGGGATCAAACCCAGAGCTTCATACATTGTAGGCAAACACTCTCCCTCTGAGCTACATCTCAAGTCCAGGAAGTTTTCTTATATTCCTGGTTTGATAAGTATTTTTATCTTAGACTTTTCTGCATCGATTGAGATGATCATGTGGGGTTTTTCCTTTTATCTTATTATTGTGATGAATTATATCAATTCTTCATGTTGAACTATCCTTGCTTTGAGAATAAATACCACTGATGGTGTATAATCCTTAAATTATGCAGTTGAGTTTATACCACTTGGTGATGGTGTATAATCCTTAAATTATGCAGTTGAGTTTGGTTTGCTAATATTTTGTTGAGGAATTTAACATCAATATTCATAAAGAATACTATTTTTTCCCATACTGGGGATTGTACTGAGCTTTCCCCAACCGTTTTAAATTTTCTTTTTTGAGACAGAATTTTGCTAAATTGTTGACACTGCCTCAACCTCCTGAGTTGATGGAATTACCGGGATATGCCACTGTACCTGGCTTGTAATTTTCTTTTTCTTGGAGTATTCTCTTGTCTGGCTTTGGTAACAGGCAAACACTAAGTTCATAGAATGAGTTAGGACAGGTGCTTTTCAATTTTTTGAAAGAATTTGTGGAGGATTGGTGTTAAAGTTTGGTAGAAGCCTTTTGCTACTAGACTTTTCTTTGTTGGGAGGTTGTAGGTTATAGGTCTATTCAGATTTTCAATTTTTCTTTAGTTTTGGTAGATTGGCAAACCCATTTTTATCTAGGTTATCCAATGTGTTGATGTACAAGTGTTCATCACATTCTCTTATCATTCTTTTTATTACTGTAAAAGTGGTAGTAATGTCCACATTTTCATTTCTGACTTTTAGTAATTCGAGTCTTTTTTTCCAAAGACTAAATCTTGGTTTGATAATTTAGTTGATCTTTTCAAAGAACAAACTTTTAGATTTGTTCTCTGTCTTTTCCTAGTCTTCATTTCATTTATCTCCCACTTTAATCTTCACTATTTCCTTCTTTCTGCTAGCTTTGGTTTGATTTAATTTTCTTTTTCTAGTTCCTTATAAAAGGCTATAGATTTGGGATCTTTCTGTTTTAATGTATTCAGTTACAGCTGTTAAGTTTTCCTTTTAGCACTGATTTCACTGTTTCTTATAGTTGTCTTTTGTTCTCATTTGTCTCAGGTATTTTCTAATTTCTTTGAGATTTCTTGTTTAATCCATTAATTGTGTTAATATAGAATTTTCAGGTTTTCCTTGTGTTATTTCTAGTTTTGTTTCATTTCATTGTGATTGAGAAAGTATGATTGCAGCCTTTTAAAAATGTGTTGAAACTTGTTTTGTGGTCTAGCATATGGCCTATCTAGGAGAATGTTCTCTGCACTTGAGAAGAATATGTATTCTGCTGCTGTTGGGTGGAGTATTCTATATATGCTTGTTATGTCTCTTTCGCTTACAGTGTTTTTTCAAGTCCTCTATTTCCTTACCAATCTTCAATTTGGTCTTTCTATCCATTATTAAAAGTGAGTATGAAAGTCTCTATAATAGTTTGCTAGGGCTGGTATAATAAGTATTACAAATAGGAGGCACTTAAAACAACAGGGATTTATTTTCTAATGGTTGTGGAGGCTAGAAGTCTGAAATCTAGGTGTCATCAGATCTAGTTTCTAACAGCTCTAGGGGAAGAGTCTTTCTTGCATTTTCCTTGTTTCTCTGTTTGTTGGCAATCCTTTGCATTCATTGTGTTTTAGACAACATACTCCAATCTTTGCCTGTATCAGACCTCATCTTAACTAATTACAATCTGTTTAGACCTTATTTCCAAATAAGATCATGTTCACAGATATCATGGGTTAGATTTCATCATACCTTTTGAGGTGACACAAACCCATAGCAAGTAGTATTTTTTTTTTTTTTTACATTTTCATATGTCTGAAATCAGCATATACTTTATTATTTATTCTAATCAGTTATACATGACAGCAGAGTGCTTTTTGGTTCATTGTACACAAATGGAGCACAATTTTTGACTTCTCTGGTTGTACCCAAGTAGAGTCACACCGTTTGTGCAATCATACATGTAACTAGGGTAATGATGTCTATCTCATTCCACCATCTTTCCTACCCCATGCCCCACCCCTCTTTGCCCCATCCAAAGTTCCTCTACTCATCCCATGCCCCACCCCCATTATGGATTAGCATCCACGTATCAGAGAAAACATTTGGCCTTTGTTTTTTTTGGGGATTAGTGTACTTCACTTAGCATGATATTCTCTAACTCCATCCATGAAATCAGCATATACTTTCTAATC
This sequence comes from Spermophilus citellus, assembly GCF_964194105.1. Classification (NCBI taxonomy): domain Eukaryota; kingdom Metazoa; phylum Chordata; class Mammalia; order Rodentia; family Sciuridae; genus Spermophilus; species Spermophilus citellus. The sequence continues at coordinate 21,368,567 of NC_138191.1, forward strand.
AATGGTACCTTAAGAGTCCATGAATCACAGTAACAAATTTCTTTTTCTTTTTTATTTTTAAATTTTTTTTATTTATTATATTTTTATTTTTATTGTTGGTTGCTCAAAACATTACATAGTTCTTGACATATCATATTTCACACTTTGATTCAAGTGGGTTATGAACTCCCATTTTTACCCTGTATACAGATTGCAGCATCACATCAGTTACACATCCACTGTTTTACATATTGCTAAACTAGTGTCTGTTGTATTCTGCTGCCTTTCCTATCCTCTACTATCCCCCATCCCCTCCCCTCCCATCTTCTCTCTCTACCCCATCTTTTTCTTTTTTAAAAATATTTATTTTTTAGTTGTAGTTGGACACAGTATCTTTATTTTATTTATTTTTTTAATGTGGTGCTGAGGATCGAACCCAGGGCCTTGCATGTGCTAAGCGAGCGCTCTGCCGCTGAGTCACAATCCTAGCCCCAGTAACAAATTTCTTAATTTTTAACAAAATAAAGATTGAGAGTGGCTACATAGGTATGGGAATATGACTCTAGGTTGAGTATTCAGGGACAATTTCCTTATGTAGATGACATTTAAGCAGAGATCCAATTACTTAGAAAGAGGCAACCATGCAAAATCTGGAAGAAGAGTGTATAAATCAGAGAGAATACTAAGTGTAAAAGCATTGGACTGGAAACAAATTTGGCATGTGAAGAATGGCAAGCAGACCATTATACCTGGAGCAAATGAGAAGGAAGAGTAAACAAGATGAGATAGATGCAGGGACCTAATAAGCACCTATTAATTGATTGACATGCTAAAATTTCTGAAGTTAGAATGCTCTAAAGATTGAAGTTACCCCTAAGAACATTTTAAAACTCCTGTGTTTGAAAAGATGATGCTATTAGTAAATTTATCCTTTATCTAATACTTTTTTAAAAAATTTATTTTATACCTTTATTTACTCATTTTTTTTAATGTGGTGTTGAGAATCAAACCCAGTACCTCATATGTTCTAGGCAAGCACTCTACCACTGAACCATAATCCCAGACCTATTCTGATACTTTTAATCTCAGTATATGAACAAGTTTTTGCTGGGTTCAATATTTCAGAAGCTCATCTAAATCTTTCATGAATTAGATTTTTATATTTCCTGAAAAATTACTTCTTTGTCCTCTGAATGTTAAAATATTTCATAAACATGGCCTTACTAAAAAACCATCTCTGATTTATTTCTTTTGAAGATTCAAGCAGTGTACTTCATTCCTGAACAAAATCTTACTCAACAAACAAATTCTTGTTTCCCTAATTTACCAGAATGGTGAGTACAATTTTACATACCCAAATGTTGACTAATTGGGAGAAGAATATCATGCTTGTACTTCACTGTTACATTGGGAAAAGCCCTCTTTGAGGCATGGTATTGTCATTACTTTTTTTTTTTTTTTTCAGCACCATAAAAGAAGAGAAAATGATGAAACAGCAGAGCAAACAAAGGACAAAGAAAGAAATTGCAGAAGCTTCTTCCTTCAACTTTAGGGCTTCTGAAATAAGTGCAAAAGAAGATTTCACTTTGCACTTTGCTAAGTCAAGCCCTTCTTTTGACTTTTTGGAGTTAAATTATGATTGTAACAAAAATGCTGACACAACCACGAAATGGCAGACTAAGCCATTACCAATAGTTGGGGAACCCCTTCACAAGCATCAAAGTTTGGACTTCAGCTCCAGTTTGTTTGGGGCTTATTCTAATGCTAAGCCTGTAAATGCAGAAGGAAGGGGTTTTAATTCAAAGGGGCCAATAACACGGACCAAATCAACTCCCTTTGAATTCACACAGCAGAGAAAAAGCAAGGAGTTGAACATTCAGGAAACCTTTTCATATTTGGAAACTCAACCTCATGATTCTCATCTTGTCAAATTGCAGTCTCAAAGAGTGATGCATGTTTCTTCAGAAGAACTGAATTATTCACTGCCACATAACTCTAAGCACCAAATGTGTAATGCCTCTAATGAAAAGCAGCATGACTCCAGTGCATTTGGTGTCTGTTCTTATATGTCTTTGGTGGAAGATCCTTATTTTTCATCATTGCCTCCAAGTAGTTCTGACTCTAAAATGTCCCTTGATTTACCTGAAAAGCAAGATGTAACTGTTTTGCCTTCTTCTTCATTGCCAACATCCTCTTCAACCCTTTTTTCTTATTATAATTCATATGATTCTTTGGCATTGAATCCTCTGACCAATTCCTCTCCATCACTGAAACAAGAAGCAATCACAGTGGGTAAGTTACTTTTTAAAGTTTTTGTAGCCTGTTAGATTTCACTTTGTTCTACAGAATATTTGGTTTCTTCTCATCCTATCCCATCTCTTCCTCTGCTTCTTTTTCTTCTTCTCATCTTTAAAGAAATAAACTCCAGAGTATTTTAACAATGTGATAAGCTGAAAACAATATCAAATGTAGTATTCTATGAAACAGGTGGTAGAGAAGGCACTCAGATCTAATAAAAGATCTAATAGAGTCAACAAGAGAACTCCTGAAGGAGGCAATCCTCATTCCTAGAAATTATCAAAGGCCCACAGTTAATATACATAAACAGCTTCCAAAGAACAGTGGAAAATATCTGATCAGCAGTATCACATGTCATCCGAAAGTTGTGTTGCACAATCATATTGCTCTAATGAGTTTAACATATTATTAAAGCATTCAATTCTTTTCCTGCAGGAGTTGAAAGGGGAGGACCTGATTTCCTGCCCTTTTGTAATAATTTAATAGATTCGAATATCTGCTTGGTATTTTGTGTAAAACTTTTATCTTAGGACACACCTTTACTTTCATATTTTATCTGTTTTACAATTCTGGATTCTGCATATTATATATATTGTTTTGTTTAATGGATTCATCTGAAAGTAGAAGTGAAGATCCTGCTAAGAAACTATTATAATTATTACTAGGGATTGAAACCAGAGCCTCAGGCATGCTATGCGTGTTTTTCACCAATGAGCTATATCTCCAGCTCGGGTTATAATAATTTGATGTGAAAGCAGGTGAGGGAAAGTAAAGAGTAATTTTAATTCTCTTAAGCATACCATCAAATAATTTACTAAGAACATTCTACTTAGTAGAGAAAAAGTTTTGTTTATGATATCCTTTATTGTATAATTTCTTTTCGTTGGTCCCAGGAATGAAACCCAGGTCTTGGTGTATGCCAGACAAGGGCTTGACCTCTGAGCTACACTCCCAGCCCATGTACAGTGTTTCTCTATAGATAGATGTGTAGATTATTTGTAGTTTTGTTGCAAAAAATATTTTATCTGAATTCTAGGAAGTTTCTTCTTTGATTACTTTATATACTTTGATCTTGTGTTATAATTTAAGCGTTTCTTCTTTTTCTATACAACCAAAATACCTAAGATTTCTCAGATCATCATAATCATTAAAAAAAAAAAATCCTTATTTTCAAGGATTGTAGCAACATTGACACATATGCCATCTGGTGGCAGTTTCTTATAATAGAATTTAAAATTTTCTGTAAAACCTTTGTTTTGTAAAAAAGAAATAAAAGGAAAAACATCCATATTCTTGGGATTTTGTGTGGAATAAAGAAGGCATACTAAAATCTTTATAATTTTATCTGCTATATGACGGAAACTTCAGCTTGTCAAAGTGCTTACTTTATTATGTATTCAATATAAAAAAAGAAAAGAAAAAGAGGAAAGAGTTATGCAAAAACCAATCCAAAGCATCCTAATTCTTAGTGACTCAATCAAAAATACTTTTGGGCTTTTAGAATATATTAAAAAAAAATGAAGAATAAGTAAAAACGTCCTGGGTTTGCACCTAAAGACAAATTTGTTCTGTTGCTTTTATCCTTGAGTGAATAAATACCAGCTAGATAGTTATTAGTGCTTTAATGGAATTTAAATATAAATTCTATTAAATTTATGTTTAGCATTAGGTTATAATAAAAGAATTTCCTTTGGATTGTTCTTATTAAAACATGTGATTGTATTTCTGACATTTTGGATAGCAACTTTTCCTAGAATGGATGATGAAATCCCCCCTCCACTTCCTGAACGGACACCTGAGTCTTTTATTGTAGTAGAGGAAGCAGGTGAGTACAGTTGAATAAGTATATAATATGGTGCTACTTCTCAGTTCTCTTCAGTGTTCTGTGTACTACTGATGAGCAACATTTTGTTGTTGTTGTTCCTGGGATTGAACCTCAGGGTGCTTTGCCACCAAGCTACATCCCCAGCCTCCCCATCCCCCTTTAAAAAATATATATTTTAATATATATATATTTATATATATATATATATTTAGTTGTCTACGGACCTTTATTTATTTATGTGTGGTGCCGAGAATTAAACCCATTGCCTCTCACATGCTAGGCAAGCACTCTACCACTGAGCCACAACCCCAATCCATTTCCAGACCTTTTGAATTTTTGAGATAGGGTTTCACTAAGTTGCTTATGGCCTTGCTAATTTGCTGAGACTGGCCTCAAACTTACAATTTTCCTGCCTCAACTCTCAACCACTGGGATTATAGGTGTGTGCTATGACACCCAGCAAAACATTTGATTTCTCAAAGAAGAGCACCACTCCTAAGAATTGGGCCATATTCACTTTCTTCTAGGCGAATTCTCAACTAGTGCTTCCACATCCTCATCTCAAACTGTGAAGGTGAAAATTGGAACCTCACTGGAATGGAGTGGAACATCTGAATCAAAGACACTTGATGACTCTGTGAGACTTAGGCCAAGCAAGGTCAATAACTTTTTTTCTGATTTGGTTCATATAGATTGAACAGACTATAATTTCATTCCATGCACCTATCATTCTCTTAAGTAGACACTAAATACAATGTTCTGGAGGATGTGAGGAATAAGAAAAATGTGTAAGACACAATTATTGACCTTAAGAAACTTGAAGTTGAGATACAGGATATATACATAAGTCTTCATCTTATCTATATTTATTATAGCAAGATAAATATGATCAATGTTCTGTAAAAGATAAGGAGATTCAAAGCATAGAAGATACTTTCAGGTTGGAAGTGATCAAGAAGACAGTGAAAGAAGAAACATTTGGGCTGGTTCTTAAAGTTAAGGCAAAGAAATATTTTATATGATGGTAGCTTTTTCATAGTCTGTATCATGTTAGTTTTAACATTATAAAGAGTAATTTTTTAAAATGACATGTGTACATATTATTTAAGATAGACCTTTTGGAATATGTTTCCTGCATCTGGAAGAAAAAAAATCTACACTTCTAACAATCTGCTATGCATTTCTTTATATTCTTTGAACCAACAATATTAAAATTGCAAAAATAAAAAAAGTAACTAACTCAACACTTAAAAGTTCCTACATTACAATGATGATAGGTAAAATATTTTATACCTCTTAAATTATAATTTTAATGTACTAGTAACTGTTGTTATTAATGTTAATAATATGTACACAAGTAATGGTCTTTATCTTAACTCTCAGAGTAAAGAACAATCACTCCTTTTCTAATGTCATGAAGTGACTACAATTTCAACAACTTACTTCCAAGTAAATTTTCAAGAAAGTGTTTTAGTAGGAAAGAAATAAGTCAGAAGGGGATCAATGTTTGACTAATTGCCATGTGATATATGAAAAAAATATGTAAAATTTTATATAAAACTGTGTACTGAAGTACACTTATGAATTAGGAAAAATTTGGTCTACATTTCACCTCTATAGATATATTTTGAAAAATAATTTACAGAAATGCCATTTATTGCTTTGAATTTGTATAATGTGTGTGTGTGTATATCTATCTATCTATCTATCTATCTATCTATATATATATTTCTTTCACTTTTCTTTTGTTCTTTTAGAACGTAAAACTCCAGAGTCCCAAATCAGGTAAAAATTTCTTTTGGTTGTATATGATATTTACCCCTAGTATTTATACTGTAAGAACAATTCATTAAGTTTAGAGTAATTTACCTCAGGAGGTCTCATTATTCTCATAGTAACCTCTGCTAATTTATTGATTTATTTCTGGTTTTCTCAAACTACAACATTTGTTTTGTTGTGGGCAAGGTGAAGATGGATTTTAGCATTCTGTTCCTTATATAATCTTTTAAAAATATATTTCAGATAGGATCTTTTAGAATTGAATAACCAAAGCACTCTTGAGCAAAAAGAACAAAGCAAGGGAAGGGAATGAAAGGGAAGGGGAATGGGAGTAGGAAAGACAGTGGAATGAGTTAGATATCATTTCCCTAAGTACACGTATGAAGACACAAATGGTGTGAAAATAGTTTGTGTATAACCAGAGACTTGAAAAATTGTCTCCATATATGAGATGAACTGCATTCTGCCATCATATATAACAATTAGAATAAATAATTTAATAAAGAGAAAAAAAACAAAGCAAAAGGCATTATACTACCTAACTTCAAAATATACTAAAAAATATGCTGCAAAGTTATAGTAATCCAAATGGCATAATATTGACATTAAAAACAGACACATAGTCCAGAAGAAAATAATAGATATCTTAGAAGAAAACTCATTCATCTACTGATTTTCAACAAAGATGCTATAAATATGAATTGGAAAAATGATGGTATTTTTAATAAATGGTGCTGGGAACATTAGTAAATATCTTAGTTCACAGTTTCAGAGGTTCAGCCTCTGGTGGACCAACTCAGTTACTCTGGGCTCAAGGTGAGGCAGAACATTGTGGTGAAAGGGTGTGGTAAAGGGAATGCTGCTCTACTAAAGTGGCCAGAAAGCAGAGAGAAAAAGGAGAACAGGCCTCAGGGAAGATGAACCCTTCCAGGGTATATCCCAAGTGACCTCCCCTTGCCTATAGTTGCCACCCAGTTAGTTTGATTGTAAACTATTCTCACAATCCAGTCACTTTACATAAACTCCAAGTATTCCTGCATTAAAACAGGAGCTTTGGGGGCACACCTCATATCCAAACCATACCAGAAACCCACACGTACAGGAATGAAACTAGACTCCTATCTCTCTCCAGTTACAGAAATCAATTCAAAATAAATTAAAGACTTAAATGTATGACTTGAAACTATGAAACTACTAGAAAAAACACAGGGAAAATGCTTCAGGACATTGGAATAGGCAAGGATTTCTTTGGACAAGACTCCAAAAACATAGAAAGGCAAAAATAAATAAATAAAAAATAAATATAAAGGCAAAAATAAATTAAAAAAAAATAGTACAGCAAAGGAAACAACCATCAGAGTGATGTGATAACCTACAGAATGGGAGATTGGTGGGAATGTAAATTAGCATAGCCATTAGTGAAAACATTTTGAAAGTTCCTAAAAATTTAAGTTAGAATACCATATATCCCAGCAATCCCACTACTGGATCTGTATCCAAAGAAAATGAAATCAGTATGTTAAATATCTGCCCTCCCATGTTCACTGCAGCATTATGCACAATAGCTAAGAAACAGAAACAAAAACAAACTAAGTTTCCATCCACTGATAAATGGATAAATTAAATATGGCACGTATACACAATGTGATACTATTCAGCCATAATAAAGATGAAATTCTTGTGACAACATGGATGAAACTGGAGATTTTAACAGTGGATATTGTTATAATTAGATAGGAGTATAAAGTTCTGGTGTACTAGTGCATAGCAGTATATTATACACTGTATATTTCAAAAGGTAAAAATCAAGGACTTTGGGCTGGGGATGTGGCTCAAGCGGTAGCGCGCTCGCCTGGCATGCGTGCGACCCGGGTTCGATCCTCAACACCACATACAAAGATGTTGTGTCCGCCAAAATAAATAAATAAATAAATTATCTAAAAAAATCAAGGACTTTGAATGTTTTTATCATGAAGAAATGATATGCATTAGAGGAGATAGATTTATTTAACCTGGCTTAAACATTACACATTGTATACATGCATCAAAACATCACATTGTATACTCCATTAATATGTACAGTTTTATTTTATTAAAATAAAAATTAAAAATTTTTTTATTTGTCTTAATTAATTATACATGAGAGTAGATTGCATTTATGCACTTTGATATATCAAACATCGATGGGATATAATTTCTCATTTTTCTGAGTGTACATGTTGCAGAACCATATTGGTCATGCAGTCACATATAAATAAATTTAGTTTAAAAAAATAGTAGCATTCCATTATATAGATTTTACCATCATTAATAATGCAAGTCTCAAAAATTATTTCTGCTCATTTAATTCTTTAACTTTTCAGGAGCAGTGGCACACATTTGTAATCCCAGCTACTTAGAAGACTGAGGTAGAAGAATTACAAGTTAGAGGCTAGCCTGGGCAGTTTAACAAGATTTGAAGGACCTGAAAGCTAGTTGGATGAAATCTCTATAACAGGCAAATCTATAAAGCACAAAGCAGATCAGAGTTTACCAAGGGCTAGGGGAAAGAGGGAATAAAGGGTAATTACTTAATGGATACAGAATTTCCTTTTGGAAGTAAAGGAAATGTGCTGGAATTAGTGGTGTTAGTTGCACATACTGTGAATGTACTAATGGTAAATCTTATGTATATTTTACCACATACACAAAGATAGCCAGAGGAATTTAGTTTTGTGTTTGTTTGTTTTTTAATTGCAGTACTGGGGATTTAACCCAGGAACTCACTACTACTGAGCTACATCCCCAGTCCTTTTAATTTTTTATGTTGAGACAGGGTCTTGCTAAATTGCCCAGGCTGGCCTCAAAGTTATAATCCTCCTGCTTCAGTCTCCTGAGATACTGGGATTACAAGGATATGCCACTGTACCCTGCTAGAAATTCAGTGTTAATGCAGTAAATAATCAATACTGTGAATCCTTCATCAGTGGAGTATTCAGATAAAATTGTATTTTAGGAAGATATCTGCTAGGATATTTTTAATATATTCTAGCAGATATAGTTGACAGCTATAGTTTTCAGAATACTTCCTAATAGCAAACTAAATGATAAACTACTTTATCAAATATTTATTAAATGCCTATATATGCCAGTTATTATATTAGGTGCTGGAAATAAGTATTGTACTTTTACATATTACCTAGCATAGAGAAATAAACAAGAAAACTTGCTTAATAGACAAATTCAAAGACCTGAAAAAATTCCAGTGACCAATGACAGGTGAAACAATAGTACTTAAGTGCACTTTCATTTTCAAAGGTATTCACATAATGTTTTTTTACAATATTTATTTTTTTAGAAGTAGTTGGACACAATACCTTTACTTTATTTTTATGTGGTGCTGAGGATCGAACCCAGGGCCTCGCACGTGCTAGATGAGCACTCTACCACTGAGCCACAATCTCAGCCCCAAAAGTGAGAACTTCCTATTAGTTATGGTTCCACTGGGGCTCGAACCCAGGCACATAATATTAACAATACTCAGCACTGTATAATGAGAAGCTTATGTCAATGGAACATCATCTGAATCTTTAGGAGTTTACATCATGGGAAAATAGCTCTGTTATTTAAAATTCTTTATTATGGAGAATTCTAAATATATTTTAAACCTACCATAATAATATTATTATTAATTATTTTTGGGTTAATAGTAATTTCTTAATATAACATTGAAACTGTTCAGTTTTCTCCACTTGTCTCAAATGTCTTCCTATGTTGATTTATTTGAATCTGGATTCAAACAAAGTCTATACATTGCATTGGGTTTATATATTACCTAAGTATTTTTAAAATCTTTAACAGTTCTTTCCTTTTTATATTTTCTCATGTATTTCTTGAAGGAAGTGGAACATTTATACTAAAGACTGCTTAGAATTCTGAATCTGACTAAATGTACTTTCAGATTTTATTTAATATGTTCCTCTATTTCCTGGATTTCCCTGTCAAATAGGAGTTAGGATTAGAAGCTTGATTAAATTCAGTTTCAATTTCTTTGGAAGAATTCATCTGCAAGTGAGCTATAAGTTTTTGATGAATCATAGACATATTGGCTAAAGAGAGAGGAGAACAAAGTCTTGAGGTTCTGGTTAATTAATTATAAAAGTTAAATAAAGCCAAAAGTCTTTCTTTTTTGTGGGGGTGGGTATAGGGAATTGAACTCAGGGGCACTGGATCACTGAGCCCATCCCCAGCCCTATTTTGTATTTTATTTAGAGACAGGGTCTCACTGAGTTGCTTAGCACTTTGCTTTTTCTGAGGCTGGCTTTGAATTTACGCTCCTCCTGCCTCAGCCTACTGAGCTGTGGGGAATACAGGCGTGTGCCACCGTGCCTGTGCCTGGCTTAGCCAAAAAGGTCTTGACATTAAGACTTTTAGCTGATAGTTTTGTTTTGTTGTATACTTTTCTCATTATAGATTTCCATCAAGATTCTTCTCCCTCACCACCTCCACTCCCAGAAAGAACCTTAGAATCCTTCTTTCTTGCCGATGAAGATTGTAAGTTGCAGTACTTTCTTTCCAAAAAAGTTATAAAATTGAGAATGTTAAAAGGTTAATAAAGACCAAATGGAAAACAACAAAGAATGATTAAATAAGATAAAGGAATAAATATTCTTTTTTTTTCTGCAGTGCTGGGTATCAAACCCAGGTGCCTCATGCAGGGTAGGCAAATGTTCTTCCACTGAGCTAAAAGAACAAATTTTCTAAAGCCCACAATATATAGTAAAAATAAAGTCAAAGAAAGTCAAGAATTACTGAGTATATCTGAATATATATCTATGTATATCCTAAAAGCTTAAGAAACTATGCAACAAAACATTTTCCCCCCTTTTATCTTTGTTCAAGGTATGCAGGCCAAATCTGTAGAAACTTATGCTACTAGCTGTTCTGAAATGATGAAAAAGTCAACATCTTCAAAACAAACATTGAAGACTTCAGGAAAAAGCTTCACAAGGAGTAAGGTAAAGAAGATTGGAGATTTAGGAAACATGCCAGTAGCTTTCCTTACTAAAGGTTTCTCTTTTCCCCAGCATTTAGATAGAAAATTAGATTAAACCTCTTTACTAAAACTGTTTATCTCATGATAATCAAAATTAACAGAAGCCAAAATGAAGAAAAAAAATACTTTGAGAATTTATTTCTCCCTAAGGCTGATTAATAAATTTAAGAGATGCTTAATGAAACTACCAACTTCTTTACTACTGGAACTAGACAAACTGATTCTAAAGTTCATATGGGTAGAGGAAGGAAACCCAAGAATAGCCAGAAAACTGCAAATAAGCAAGCAAGGAAATAAATAAACAAATAAATATAATGAAAGGAGAGTATCCTTACTAGATATTAAAATATTGTAAGGTCTCAGTAATAAAAATAGTCTGATATTGGTGTATGAAAAGAACCACCAAAAGAATAGAAAGATAATAGATAAAGATATATGTAGGAATTAGTCTGTGATGAAGGCATATCCCAAATCAGAGGATAAGGATGGATGGTTTAATAATTGTGGCTGCATTAAATAAATAAACAACTACCTAGGGGAAAAAAAGGCAGGATATATAACTCACATCTACACCAGAATAAATTCTAGATTGCTAAAGGATTTAAATTTTAAAAAACAAGCAAGCAAATAAACACAAAACTCCCAACTTATAGAGGTATTTAAAAAAATAACTTGGAAAGATTCCTGGAGTATTAATGACCTTTATAATTGGGATTAATAAACCAGAAGCTATGAAGAAAAAGACATATAAATTCAACCAAATAAAACACAACATTCTGCATTGTCTCCCCCCAAAAAATCACCTTAAAAACAAAAGACAAAGAACAAATTGGAGAAAAATATACTTGCAATTGGCATAAAACCCATAAAGTTTTTTTTTTAAAGTTTATAGTTAAAAAAAAAAAAAAGAGCTGCTAAAGGGCTGGGGTTGTGGCTGAGCAATAGAATGCTTGCCTAGCATGTGCGAGGCCTTGGGTTCAACCCAGAGCACCACATAAAAATAAATAAAGGTATTGTGTCCAACTATAACTAAAAAATAAATATTAAGAGTTGCTAGAAATTAACAGAGAATAATAACCCTAAAATAAAAATGGGTAAAAAATACATGTTCAGATATTTCAAAGAAAACAATTGAAGGGCTGGGGATGTGGCTCAAGCGGTAGCGCGCTCGCCTGGCATGCATGCAGCCCGGGTTCGATCCTCAGCACCACATACAAACAAAGATGTTGTGCCCACTGAAAACTAAAAAATAAATATTAAAAAATTCTCTATCTTAAAAAAAAAGAAAAAAGAAAACAAATGAAGTATGTTCTGCCCTTTAAACATTTGATATTCTCAACCTCATCCACAATAAGAGAAAGAAAGTCACAAATGAAAAAATGTTGCTTTTAATCTATCAGAGTGGCAAATTCCAAGTTTGACTATAATCTATATTAGGGATGCTATGGGGAAATAAGCATACACCTATTTTGTTGGTGAGAGTATGAAATGGTACAATTTATGTAGAGGGTAATTAGTAATATAAAAATTACAAATACATATATCCTTTGACCTAACAATTTCACTTCTAGGAATTTATTCTACACAAATGCTTGCATGCACATGAAATTGTATGTATACCAAGTATTGATTTCAGCATTATTTATAAGCAAATGATTGGAAACAACACAAATGTTAATCATTAGGGGAACTGATAAAGAAACCAATTATAGTGTGTGTGTGTGTGTGTGTGTAATATATATATATAACACAATAGAATACTATGTAGCTAAAAAAAGAATGAAGACTCTCAATATTCTTAAAAATACTTACTTTTGCTTAAAAGGGGGAAATGTGATTTATCTATAAGTTTACTTGTATATCCATTAAGTAACTCTGGAAGGACATATAACAAACTAACTACTACTATGGGGCAGGGGGAGCATTAGAAACTAGGTAGACGGAGGACAATGATGGGAGTTTATTTAGTGGAACCTATGATTAAACCCATGGCCTCTCAGATACCAGGCAAGTACTCGACCATTGAGCTACCTCCCCAGCCTCTATTTTTGTTGTTGTTAAATTGCCCAGGCTGGACTCAAACTTGTGATCCCCCTGCCTTGGCCTCCTGAGTAGATGTTATTATGGGTATGTGCCACCATGCCCAGTTTGAATGGGAACATTTTCACTAAAATTTTTGAATCATAAGTAAATTACTTTCCACCCCCCAAGTACTGGGGATTGAACTCAGGGGCACTCAACCACTGGGCTACATCCCCAGCTCTATTTTGTATTTATTTAGAGACAGGGTCTCACTGAGTTGCTTAGTGTCTCTCCATTGCTGAGGCTAGCTTTGAACTCTGAGATCCTACTGCTTCAGCCTCCCAAGCTGGTGGGATTATAGGTGTGTACCATTGTGCCTGGTAAATCAGTTATTAAAAATCTAAAAATTTCCAAAAAAAATAATTTCTTAATTATCTATTATATGGAAGATTGTGGTTCTCTTAGGTATTAGAGAAATAATAACACTTGCCTATATGGTTATTAGACAGAATAACTATGTGATACCTATATGAAAATTATTAAAAACAATAAAGTAAGAATGGAGCAGATTAAAAACATACATGCAGAGGAAATGTGGAATAAAAAAGAAATTTGGGTGGGTTCCTGAAGAAGATGTCTGTATAAAGGAGGCTGACCAAGGACAAGGGCTGGCTGAATGGTGAGAAGGAAGTATCATAGTTACAGTAAGGGAGTGGGCCTAAGTAAACTGAATATAATAAAACATGATTGGCTGGAAAAATTCTTGGCTGGAATGGGAAAGGTTATCTATCAGTGCTATATGCAGAAGTCATTGTGGGTTCTGGAATGCTCCTAATAAATGAGAGAAGTAGAAACTTCATTTTTACTCCTGACATTCTAATAGCATTATTTCTAAATTTGTGGTATGGATACTTTTATGGTAAAAATAGCAAGATATAATCAAGTGGAAATTGAACACTGAATTAAAAATGGAAAGATAAAAAATTATGCATTTTTCATGGTTGTTTTTAAGGAAATTAATCCTTTTTACTTAAATTTATATTTCTATTTGTTAAAATATTTTGAATTTTTATAGGGAAACAAACTAACCTTTTTCCTTTCTTCACTTTTGTAGAGTTTGAAAATTTTGAGAAACATGAAAAAGAGTAAGTTTCTGTGTATTATTTTTTACAATATCTATCATTTACGATTATGTAATTTTCTTTATATAGCCTCCTTGTGGAAAAAATGAATATTAGCATTCCTAAAACAGAGCCTCTGCAGAGTCTTATGGATCAGAGCAGTCACCTCTGCACCTTGTACTGTGCAGGGTTCCACAATGTTCACATTGGACAGGGAGTAAGGGGACCAAATGTTTTTTGTTAATAGGATAATAATTAGTACAATGTTTGTTTGTTTTTGGTCCCAGGGATTGGACCCAGAGGCGCTTTACCACTGAGTAACATCTCTAGCACTTTTTATTTTAAGAGAGGGTCTCTCTAAGTTGTTTAGGGCCTTACTAAGTTGCTGAGGCTAGCTTTGAACTTGGGATCCTCTGGCCTCAGCCTTACAGGCTGGCAGGATTATAGGTGAGCACCATAGTACTCAGCAGTACGATGTTTTACCCATCTTGAGATGCTGTCATACAAGTGTGTTATTTAAAACTTCCAGAAGTCTAACTTTTTTGAAAATAGTCACAGCAAAGCATATTGTGAAACAAATGTGTTGATTTAATGAAATAAGCAAAGCATTGACACATTTCCATTTTTATCAAGTATTATTAGCAGGAAAAGTCTGTTGCTTACTATTTTCACTATGTTGTAATGAAAATAAAACTCAGACTCTTGAAACTTTGGGATATTATCTTAAAAATCCTTATTTACAAACAAAGTATATAAAACATGATGATATACTTCCTAAAAACTCAATTAGTCATGAAGGAATAAATAGTTGATAGTGCTATAGGGAGGGACAAAGAGCACTGAGAAAACTTGATTTAAAGTATAGACTAAGTAAGAAAGTTATAGTGGAATATTACTTTATTCTTCTGAGTTTGTACTAGCTATAGACTACAGATTGTTGATAGTTTGTTATCATTTGCCATCATAGTAGATGTCTAAAATGCACTGATTTCTTACAAACCATGATGGCTAAAGAGAGGTTATAAAATATGTCATTCTCCTATCATTCAAAAGAGAATTTAAACATTTCAATTAGCATAAAACCTGTAGGGGTATTTTTGAATATAAAAGAGGAAATTCTGGTAGAAAACAGGAAAAATTAAAGAGCCAAGAAATTAATTAATTGAGCAGTCAACCAAAGATGGATTTGATCTGCTTAGCTTATGAAATACCCAATTTTCTTTTTTCAAGATCTAACACTGTATAGGGATATCAATAAAGAAAGCACAGACTCTAGGTAGATTTATGTTGGCACAGCTTCAGGATATGGTGGGACTCTTTAGAGACCTGAGTCTTATTTCTAAGTAAGAGCTCCTAGGTCATTCTCTGGATGTAGGCTGGGCTGTATTTCCATTTTTTAACTACCTTGATCCTGTAATCTTTTGCCCTTAAGTGAAGAACAATATCTAGCCCCCAAATTGATTCTGAAAATTTTAGATTTACCCATCTATACTCATGTATGTGTCCTCCACACCTCTAGATGGTTGGTGACTCCAGAATTCCCTGTTTCTCCCTAGACTTGCTATCTCTTACCTATCTGTAAAGCTTTTAATGAAATAAGCACTTTTCATCTGTTATGCTATGTTATCTAAGTTGTCATTCATTCATTCAACAAGTATTTTTTTTGAGCACCTACTGTGAGCCAGGCATTGTGCAGGGCACTTGTTATATGATGGTGAATAGACCAGATATCAGCTGTTGGACTTTATTCATTTATTTATTTAGAGAATTTTTTTTTTGAGAGAGAGAGAGAGAGAGAGAGAGAGAGAGAGAGAGAGAGAATTTTTTTTAATATTTATTTTTTAGTTTTCAGCGGACACAACATCGTTGTTTGTATGTGGTACTGAGGATCGAACCCAGGCCGCATGCATGCCAAGCGAGAGTGCTACCGCTTTGAGCCACATCCCCAGCCCTGGACTTTTTTTAGAATTTAAGTTTATTGAGGGATTCAGATATCAAATAAGTGAATTCACAAATGTGTACATAACATATTGTGGTAAATGCTATGAAGGAAAACAAAAAGAATTATAGAAGGGGATCCACTTTAGAAGAGGTGGCCCAGGACTTAGTACTTTCTAAGGAAATGACAGTTGAATCTGAGACATGAAGGAACAGCTAGCCAGGCAAAGAATGGGGAGATGACTCTAGATACAGAGAACATTATGTACAAACTGAGGTGTGAGAGTTTTGTACGCTGTAGGAACTCAAATGAAGCCATCAGAGCAGCAGAGCAGTAAGGAAAGAAGAGAGAAAACTAAGGTTAAGTCAGGAAAGATGGAAAGACAGGGGAGAAGTAGTGAGATTCTTATGGGTTATATTAGAGTGTCCTGGGTTCAATACCCAGTACAAAAGAAGAATAGAAATATAGTTGCAAGTGACAGAAAACCCAACTTGAGCTGATTTAAGCAGAAAAGAATTGGCTTTTAACCACAGGTTTGAATGATATAATCAGAACATAAATTCTCATTCCATAACTATCAGATTTGTTTCATTCTGTGATAGCATACTCATAGGCAGGATTTTACCATGTGGCTTGTGTCAAGAAAAAAAATAATAAAAGAAAAAGAAAAATATTAGCCCTTTCTGGGTTGCTGAAGCAACAGTCTGATGACCAGTGCTAATTGGGTCTGATTCTTGGCTTGGTCCATTTGTCCATTCCTGAATGAGTTCTTACCAATATATTCAATATTAGGCAGAACAACATCCTATCTGATATTTAACAGTTGTTACACGTGAACACTGATTAATCAGGAGAGAGATCAGACCTACAAATCTGGTATGACCATGCTAATGTACCAAGTACAAAACAATGAAAATGGACCCTAGTTATTAGTCATTTCATTGATCTAAAAGTAGAATCAGTTCACCAGAAATGTAGAAAACTGAAAATTAGGGAAGGATGAAAAGGAAAATTCAAGTTCTATTTTCAGAAGAGGGAATACATGTAGGGCAGATACCATAAAAATACCTTAGATAAGCTAGTTCACTCTAATAGACACATGCAGAATCTTTGCCTCTTTTGTAATAAATCAATATTTCCCTTTGGGATAGTTTCTTTTCTTTCTCAGGGATGTTTACATCTCTGAGTTTACATGCAAATCTACAGATTACTAATATCTCCTGAACTTCCTCACCTCATGTCTATTCTTAGTGCCAATGCTTGAGACAGTTAAGTATTAGTTAACTGAATATGATTGAAATCTACTATATATTCCAGTAATTTGTATTCCAGTATGTCTCAAAAGGGGAAGGTGTTTCTAGAATCCTAGTATTATTTATGTATGTGCAAACACTTTTTGCATTGCATTTTGAAGGGTTGAAAACAAAAAAAAAAAAAAAAAAAAATTAATAATTTCTTTCCATTTGTATACTCTTTTTGTCAGAAAGTATACACAAACCTTAAATTACCCTTTTTCATTGTAAGACAGTGCATATGCAAAATGTGGAGCAAAATTTTCACTGGATTGTTTTCAAAACTGGGTAGAAACTGATACATGTACATATTGAAGTTCTGGGAAGACAATTATATTTTTAAGCCTACATATAAGTAACTAAAATAGCAAAACAAAGCTGCACAACAGTGCTTGTGGAAGACTATGAACCTAAATTAGAATTATCTATGGTGGGAAAAAAGTAGGCTGGAAAGTGGAGTGAACAGTGAAAGAGATTCCAGGAATAGAGTATAATGTTAAGAAAAATCAGGGCTGGGGATGTGGCTCAAGCGGTAGCGCGCTCGCCTGGGATGCATGCGGCCCGGGTTTGATCCTCAGCACTACATACCAACAAAGATGTTGTGTTCGCCGAGAACTAAAAAATAAATATTAAAAAAAATTCTCTATCTCTCTCCTCTCTCACTCTCTCTTTTAAAAAAATGTATTAAAAAAAAAAGAAAAATCAGACTTGCCATAAATTAATGTGGATATCTAGGAGTGTACTAAGAGTACATAAAATAAGATGGAAGTTCAAAGACAAAAATCTGAATCTCCCAAGAAATTGATTAATTATATATGATGGTTCTTATTCCTTTGGTAATTTCCCTTAGTATTGGGCTTTACTAAATAGTCTTATGCAAAACAAAACAAAAAAACCCTTTTTTAAAAAAAGAAACATCACATAAACGAGATTATAATGTCAACCTATCTATAAGCACCTATATTTTAACATTTGATGCCGATGTATTTATTTGGAAGTGCTGGTTACTCTGGAAGAAATGTTTAATCTCAACAATATGCACTTTGATAAATAGTAATCCATCTTCATTCTTTCCCTTGTGTTTTTTCTTTTCATTACAGATATCTGTAGTTCTTCCCCACCAAGCAATCCTGCAGAATCTATTCAGCCAAATAACTCAAGCTCCTTTCTGAATTTTGGTATGTGCTATTTTACAGCAGTTTTTAAAAATCATGTAAATTATTCCTTTATAGTATGAAACAACTTCAAATACCAAGAGATGTGGTTTCTTCTTCCTCTTCTGGTCTTAAGACACTGGCTTTATGTAGCAATATCATGTCAGCTCATATTCCTTTGAAGAGAACTTAGATGTGATATAACTAAATTATAAGAGACTGGCAAGTGTTAATATTGCTGAGCAGATATATACAGTGTAACTTTTTAAGAAATTATTTTTAGTTGTAGATGGACATAACATTTTTTTTTAATGTGGTGCTAAGGATTGAACCCAGTGCCCCACACTGCAAGGCAAGTGCTCTGCTACTGAGCCACAGCCACAGTCCTACACAATGTAATTTTATTTCTGAGGAAGAAGCAGAGAAAGATTTTGGTGCAGAAGCAGCACCTGGGTTATGGCCCCTATCTCATTTAGAGAAAATATTTTAATTAGAATCTCTGGAGCTGCTTTTTGGCTAGTAAGTTTTGTCCAGTTTAAAATATTATACTTTTAACAAGTTATGGTTGTACAAAATAATTTAGTTGAAAACATTCGTTTAGAATATTGAATAAACTATGGAAGAGGCACCCAACTTTGCCTGGGACATAAATGTTTTCTATTTCTTTTCTTTAAATTAGTGATCCCACTTGAGTAACTTAAGGTCCACCTAACTTTACAACACAGTCTGTGCTTCTTTTCAAATATGCCTAGATTTGAATAATTTATCTATTTGAAAAGCAGCATGTATTTTTCTTTGCTACCTTTTATAAGAGGCAATAAAAATTATAAGGATATGCTACTCAAAATTGTGGTTTATTTTTCCTGAATTGACTCACATGCAGGGGAAAAAAAAAAAAAAAAAAGAGAAAAAGGCTTCTCAACACTATTGAGAACTGACCAGTGAAAAAGACTGAATTACATACATATATATAATATATATATAATCACTGAAATTTAAGATACTTGAAGTCAGGAAACACATCCTTTTATTCCCAACCCACTTGGATTACAGTCAAGATTTATTGATGAGATGATTTTGACTATTATGTGCAGCTACTTAACCTGAATCATTTTTCTTGTTATCAGAGCAAAATGTACATCAAGTAGGCTGTGCATTCCTCTCCAATATTTTAAATAACTGCATAATTTTTAGTGGTTTCCTTCCTTTTTTTATAAATCTTCTTTTCTCCATCTCTACTCTTCTAGTTCTGATATAGTTTTTGTTTTAGGTTTAGGTTTAGGTAACTTATGAGTAGTTACTAAGTAAGATGATGAAATTAAAAGTTCAGGAATATCTGAATTTTCTATTATTTGTTCTCTCTCTGTATTCCAAACTTTTCATTTTCAATTTAAGCACTTAAAGTTGCTAAGTGCTAAGATACCTTGAAAATATACCACCATCAAAGAAAAGACATAATATTGCAAGGGATAAAGAACGTTATCAACCTAAAAATCTTTTGAAAGCATCAAGAAGTAGCCTTCATTCTTTTTTTCAACTTTTTTATTGATGCATTATAATACTGGAATTTGTTGCTACATATTTGTAACGCACACTGAATAACAATATAGTTTGGTTAGTTCCCTTCCCCACTAATTTCTCTTTCCCTTCCCTCCTTCCTCAATAGCTTTGATTCTTTGAAAGATTTCCTCATCCTTCTTCTTTGTGGTAGTAGGGGGAGTGAATTTGAGAAAGAAAGATAAATAAAAATGATTATTTAATTACTAATACTGTGTTTAGTTTTGTGATGATTGGTTAGATAAATGCTATTATGCACTAAATTATCAAAGGCTATTTTAACCAGGGTTCTTCATTCAATTATTACCATTATTACATTTACATACTAAATGTACTCTACACATTTAAAATATTAATATTTGGGCTGGGTGTGTATATCAGTGGATAGAGCACTTGTCTAACATATAATAAGACCCTGGGTTCAAACCCCAGCACCACAAAAATAAAATAAAAAATTTTAAAAAGTATTCTATTGTTATCACTTAAGCTTTAGTTACTATAATGCTCTTATAATCTATCATTAAATTGCTCAGATGCTGTTTCACCCTTTGAAAATAATCCATGAATCTGCATATAATACAGTCTAAAATTTATCTTTCTATTAAAAAAAATCCTTTTCATTCCATTTTATTTTTGTTTCCAGGTTTTGCAAATCGTTTTTTAAAACCCAAAGGACCAAGGAACCCACCATCAACTTGGAACATTTGATAAACTCTGAATTTATAATATAGACTGAATCTGCAATAAAACTACTGGAATACACTAGCTAAAATAAATGCTAAATATTCATAATATTAAAAAAATGAAGATATGCTAATGTGTTAGTGGTTTTCAACAGAAAAGCAATATGAAAAAAAAATGCCAGCAATTTTGTGTTTTCATATCTTACATTGGATGGGAAACTGCAAATAAAAGGTTGTGATTTAAGCTTATGTTGTAGAGAATGCTATATGAAAAAATTTAAAATGGATTTCTTTTTCATTTTTTGTTTGGGGGTTTCTTTTGTTGGTACTGGGGATTGAACTTAGGGGTGCTTAAACACTGAGCCACATCCCAAACCCTTTTTATATTTTATTTAGAGACAGAGACTTGCTGAGTTGCTCAGGGCCTTGATAGGTTGCTGAGTCTGGCTTTGAACTCTGGATCCTCTTGCCTCAGCCTCCAGAGACACTGGGATTACAGACCTGCACCACCAAGCCTGTCTGTTTTGGGTATTCTTGAGTCTGGGTTTTGCTATGCTGCTCTGCCTGGTCTCAAGTGATCTTACCCCCAGCTCTCCAGTGATGGCACTATAGGTACACACCACCTCACCTAGCATAAATATAAATTTAAGAGGTTTGTAAGAACCAGACCTCAATTGAGGTTTTACACTGTCAGAGTTTAGTATAAAAGAAAAAAAAAGAAGTTAAAAAAAAAATCTGACCTTGCAGTTGTACAAAACTACTGCTTCTGACAATAACTATTTTTGGGGAGTTATTTTTACCTAAATGGATTATACTTCACATATCTTCCCAAATATTGTGGGAAAGCAGAGTAGTAAGAAGTTATATTTAAGAGAATAAAATGTGCAAATAATAATACTCATTTTTTAAAAATTGGCTTTACCAACTAACAAGACGTTATATAACGTACATTGGGGTACATTTTAACCAAAGTTACTCAATTCCCAGTCCTAGAAAAGTAATCAATGAAATAGCTATCTTTTGTTAACATCTTCATATAAAATATTCTATATAAATATTTACAATTTATATCCAACCAAAGGTACTGATAGTTTAAATTTCTGTATAAACATGGAGTTGTCTTAACAAAATGTGGTATTTCAAACCTAATTTTATGTAGCCAATAAGTTAGAAGGTCATTATTATTACAAAGGAGTCCTCGTACTTTCCCTAATGACGTAACCTCTTGTTTTTAAAAAGTTTGTTTATAACTTTTAGAAACAGTATTACATATCATTTGCTCTTAATATTTTTCATCAACAAGGCTAATTATAGGGCAAACTGAAGGATACATTGTTACCTGTGTATTGTAGTACAATGTACCCAATAGGTAGAAAATAAACTTTTTATTTTTAAACTAACTTCAATGCATTAGTGTTCTTTTAGCCGAAGTAAATATTTTCCAGGAACTAGTGGTATCAAACCACAGTAATTTTATCTACCGAGTACATCATTGTAACCAATAATATCGTTGTCAAGGACCACATACGTTCAAAGAATCTTAGGCAAATGCCCAAGTGATGAGTTTCTTAATGAATTTCTGAGCAACAACCGCCCCTTGGTGAACAGCGACGATTTTTGGAGGGTTCTCTGGTAGACACTTTTCAAATTTGTGCAACTTAATACCTAGGAGTTCAAAAGAAAATCTTGTTACAATTTTCTAATTTTCACCCCCGCCCAGCTGTAGGGGTATATTCAAAATAAATGCTGGACTCTACCTTTCCTGCATTCACGGGGCTGCGGCTGGTGGCGAGGGGGAACCGCACTCACCCGGCTCCCAAGCGGTTCGTGCACCTGCCTTCGTAGTAACCAAAGCCCCTGAAAATGCCTCCGAACACTTCCGACTCGCAGCCCTTTTACGTTTGGGAACAAAACTGCCGTCATTTTTACACAAGTGCTAACTCCTCTTTTCCCCTTCGTTTTGTCAAGGGTAAAAGGCCGGAGATTCTTTTACCTCACAAAGGTTATCAAAGAAATGTGAAATTTAAAAGTCACTATGGAGACCACCTACTCCGTATCAAATGACGAAAGGGACTGGAAGACGATAAGGTGAACGCGCCGCCACACTGAAAGCCACTAACATTGTTTGGGCCGTTAAGGCGGTTGGCGGCAACTCGCCGGCCGGCGGCGGTTGCGTCGCATCCCGAAGCGTGACTCGGCGCACGCTCCCTCTCGGCTCCTCCACTCACAGAGCCGGGGACGCGGCGCGGGGCGCGGGGCGCGGCGGAACTACCGCTCCCGCGAGGCTTTGCGCGGCCCAGGACGCTTTACAATAGAAGCTCGGTTGGAGAGGCCTGCGGAGAAGCGCTGGGAACTGCTGCTTCCGGCATGTTCAGCTCCTCACGAAGAACGGCCGACAAGTGGAGGATGGGGGAGAGACTCCAATGCCCAGCGGGCCGTGCGCGGGCGGCGCTTGCGCGATACACGGACGGGGGGGCGGTCGGGCCATTTAAATGTGTGTTTGTGGGTGAAATGGCTGCGCAGGTCGGAGCAGTGCGCGTAGTACGGGCGGTGGCGGCGCAGGAGGAGCCGGACAAAGAGGGAAAGGAGAAACCCCATGCTGGGGTCTCGCCGCGGGGAGTGAAGCGGCAGCGCCGGGCAAGCAGTGGGGGGTCTCAGGAGAAGCGGGGGCGGCCGAGCCAGGACCCCCCTCTCGCTCCCCCTCACCGGCGGCGTCGCAGTCGCCAACATCCCGGGCCGCTGCCGCCAACGAATGCTGCCCCAACCGTCCAGGGCCCTGTTGAGCCTCTGCTCCTGCCGCCTCCGCCGCCACCTTCGCTGGCTCCCGCCGGGCCCGCTGTCGCTGCTCCGCTCCCGGCCCCAGGCACCTCGGCCCTCTTCACCTTCTCGCCCCTGACGGTGAGCGCGGCCGGGCCCAAGCATAAGGGCCACAAGGAGCGGCACAAGCACCATCACCACCGCGGCGCTGATGGTGACCCCAGCTCCTGCGTTCCGGGCGATCTCAAGCACAAGGAAAGGCAGGAAAACGGCGAGAGGACTGGAGGGGTGCCTTTGATCAAGGCCCCCAAGAGAGGTGAGAGCAGGCGAACTGCTGGGACTGGGGTTCGAGGTCTCTTGGTTCTGGTATCCCGCCCCTTTAGGATTGAAAGACGCCAAACCCTTATTCCCTCCTGCTGCTCTTCTCCCCTGAGCCCACTGAGATGGACTCTGGACTTCAGGCCGTGGTCACAGTTTGACCTACTTGAGGCTTCTCGCTCCGAGGCCGAGCTGTCAGTTACCAGCCCCCTTTGCAATCCCCCGGAGCCTTGCAACGTTTGTTTTCAAAATCCGCAGGGTTTCCGCGCCGCGCGGTTCTTGGCTTTGGATTAATAGGTGGAAAACTAAAAACTGCCTTTTTGAAGTAAAGGCTTGTCTCTAAAATCTCTTCTCCCTGTTTTCCTTCCTGGAAATCTTTTTTTTTTCTTTTTCTTTCTTTCTTTTTTTTTTTTTCTTCTTAAACTACCCCCTGCTCCAAAATAGTCACGGGTCTGGTTCGCGACTTTAATGAGTTTGATTTCTTACAGAGATTACACAACTCACTGGTTGCCTTAGTTTCTGCAAGGTTAAAAAAAAAAATCAAACACGGTTTCCTTTTCTTTTTTTAACTTAGAGGTAAACATCGCTTAAACTGTTTTTTTTTTTTTTTTATTGGCTGTTTTAATTCTTAGAATGGGGATTGCGGGGGGGGGGGGGGGGAAGGGTTTTCTCTCCCATTTGACCCTAGGAAATAGGACCAATAGAACTTCTGAAAAGAGGAAAGTGTGTAGTAGGTAGAAGGGACAAGAATTGCAGTTGTATTTTATTCTGTGTAGCACAATTGGAGAATCTATGTAATTCCAATAATCCTCAAGAATATTCAACCCGGAAAATATAGGGCTATGTAAGTGTGTGTTCTAGAGAAATTAGGTTGGTCAGAATTAATGTCTTTTTTCTAATTACCTGTAGCATTTATTTTTTATTATTATTTATTATTATTATTATTATTTTATTATTTATTTATTCTTTGTGGAAGAAATGAGGTGTGCTTTTGATTATGCCATTTGTTTGTACTTAATATATGACTACATAATCCGTTATATCTCCAGTTTGGTTATATGTGAATGTTAATGATGTTAATTAGCCAATTTTACAATACAAAATTGAAAAATGTTAGATGTTAATGCGCCAGTTTTTCAATCTAAAATGTTGGAAGTCTTGCATTCTTTCCATATATTTGCTTAACTTTGAGCTATCCAGTTTTTTGTGTGCTACTTCTAAATACTGCGGTTAGGTACAAATGATTGTTTAATAAAGATTTATTGACTAGAATTAAATCTTCATTTTGTGGTATCTAAATTTCATCTTCAGGCATAGAACCTGTGGTAAGTTGACAGGAGTGCCAGTTTCCACCACCAATATGCAATGATCTTTTATTTATTCCCCACCTTTGTGTGTGTGTGTGTGTTTATCCATACAGAGCTAAAGGGATTCTTAGCAATTATTTGTTCTAAATTTGTGTTATAGAAGAAACAACCAAGGCCCAAAACAGTGAAGAGACTCATCTAATTAATTCACAGTTAATTAGTACCAAGCACAAATATTTAAAAAAATAATTAAATCAATTATTGGCCTAATAGGCAGTAGAACCCACACTCCTGAATCTTAGTTCAGCTTTATTGCCAAGCTGCATGATTTTGCTTTCTCTTATTCCTCCCCACCCCCACACACTTCTTTACTTATCTTTTCCTTGTGCCTAAACATTGTAGGCAGTACCTGACTTTAAAGATCTGACCTTACCCCCTTTTATGGTTGCAATGAAGTTGGTCTTCTCTGAACATTTCGCGCATCCCATGCGATTTAAAAAAGCAAACAAAAACAAGTCTCTAATCCAGTACTGATGAATAGAACTTTCTCAGATGATGGAAATGTTCTCTATCTGTGCTGTCTAATATGGTAACCATGTGTGGCTCTTGAGCAGACTTGAAATATAGCTAGTGTGACTGAGAAACTGAATTTTTAAATTTATTTAATTCTTTTTTAAAATTGGCCACATTTGGCTGATAGCTACCACTACTTTGATAGTACAGCTCTCAAAACTGTAGTTTGCCAATATGTAAGAAGAAGGATGGGTTAAGATTAGGCCATTTTATATTTTAACTTTTGGCTGAGTGGGAAAAATTATAATAAAAATTATAATAAAAATTATAGGTGTTCTAGATTCCTGACATGCATTGGTATTTTAAAAGTTCTGAAAACTCTATTTTAACTGAGGGAGAAAACAAACTGGTTTGATGTCAGACTTACACACAGTTTGGTAGTCCCGTCCCCCCAACATCCCCATATGTTTTTTGGTTACCTTTGTGTACAGGAAACATGCCTTTAGAGTTAATCTGAGTTTAAATTGTGGCTCTTACCACTTACAGTGTGACCATGAACAGATTATTTTAACCTCTTTTCAACCTCAGTTTTCCCATTTGTAAAGTGGGGTTGTGGCATTTTCGTTATAATATTTTGTGGATTAAATGGGGTAGTGTATAGAAAGCACTAAAAATAGTGCTTGGCTCATGGTAGGCACTTATTTAAAAACTGGCTTTTATTATTTTTAATGCCTGGTCCTTGAAGGAGAGTGAATAGACACTTGTTACTTATAGAGCTGTCTTCCTTTTGCTTATCATCAGATTTTTAGAAAGTATTTTAATTTTTCACTTTGAGATAATTATAGACTCACAGGAAATTGCAAAAATAGTACAGAGATGTCCTTACCTTTCACCAGTTTCCTTCAGTGGTTACATCTTACATAACTATTGTATAATACCAATACCAGGAAATTGATATTTGTACAATGTGTAGTGCTGTGCATTTTTACCATGGGTAGATTAGTGTAACCACCACTGTAGTCAAGATACAAAATCATTCCACCTCCAGAAAGATTCTCCTTGTGCTATACTTGTATATTTTTAGGTACTCCCTCTGTCTCCTTTCTCTAACCCCTGACGATCATTAATCTGTTCTTCATCTTGATACTTTTGTCATTGAGAATATTATATAAATGGAATCATACAGTATTATAATCTTGAGATTCACCATGGTGTGAGATCCATTATGTGGTATGTGTATTAATAATGTTCTACTTTTCTTGCTAAATAGTATTCCATAGTATGGATGTACCATCGTTCCCCTATTGAACCATTTATTGATTGAAGGACATTTTGGTTGTTCCTAGTTTTGGCCTCTTATGAATAAAATTTCTACAAGCAATTATGTTCAGATTCTTGTATGGAAGTACATTTTCATTTCTCTGGGGATTGTGATTGCTTGGTCATATTGTAAGCTTTTTTTTTTTTAAACATATTACCATACTATTTTCTAGAGTGTACTAGTTTACACTCCCACTAATGTTGTATGAGAGATCAAGTTTTTTCACATTCTTGACAATATCTGGTATTGTTTTAGCTGTTTTTATTTTAGCACTTTCAATAGATGTGGGGTGGTTTTTCATCATGGTCTCATGGAAAATGATATCAATCAGCTTTTCATGTCATCATTTGCCATTTATATATCCTCATTAGTAAAATATCTATGTCTTTTGCCCATTTCTAAATGAATTTTTTTATTATTGTGTTTTAAGAAATTTTTTATTGAGCAGTCTGTATATTACAGGCCCAAGTCCTTTGGCAATGACATCATCTGCAAGTATTTTTTTCCCAGTCTGTGGCTTGTCTTTGTATTATCTTAACAATATATTTCACAAAGTAAAACAAGCAAAAGTTTTAAATTTTGTTGAAGTTCAATTTGTTGATTTTTTTTTTCTTAATAAATACTGTTTTCAGTGTCACATCTAAAGTCCCAAGGTTTTTTTCCTGTTTTTTTTTCTCTAAAAGTTTTATAATTTTAACTTTTACATTTAAATTGTGATCTGTTGGAGTTAGTTTTGTGCAGGTGTAAGGTTTAGTTTGTGGTTCTCTTTCTCTTTTCCATCAATATCCAGTTGCTCTGGTATCTTTTGTTGAATTCTTCCATTAAATTGCTTTTATTAAAAGTGAGTTCTACTGCCTGTTTTTGTATAACCGGTGAGGAAGGAGTTTTTCTTTACTTTTTAAATGGTTGCAGAAAGCCTCATGAAGTGAAAATAACATGAAATATTTCAATGTCCAGAAATTAAGCTTTACTGGAACATGCTCTCTTCATTCATTCATATTGTCTATGGCAGTTTTTTGCACCATAGTAGCAGAGTAGAGTAGTTGACACAGAGACCATATGGGCTGCAAAGACTGCTATCTGGTTCTTTATCGAGAAAGTTTGCCAGCCCCTGAACTGAAAGAGACATGATCCTGCACACTATCCCAGTAGCACTCAATCCAAATTCATGTGTAGATAATTACAAATCATAAGAACCCAGACAATGGGAGTTGTTCATAAATTGTTGAAACAAAAATTTAACCTGTAAATGCTGTGATAAACTTGTTTTACCTGTAGAAAAGGAAGTAAAGTGATTTTTAAAGAGGTGAAGTAACATGCTAGAAATTTTTAGTTAATGATAGAACTGAATATTGAACTCAGTTTTTTTTTTTTTTACTTATAGTCCAGTTGGCTTTTTTCTTTCTGCCTTACATGCTGAGATTGATAAGTGAACAAAGAGATATTAAAATGTCTTTATTTTTAGTGAGCAGTAGGCTGAAGTCTGAAACCTTAATTTCTTTCTCTCTTTGTTACTACTTATAAAAGCATAGAACAGGGGCTGGGGCTGTAGCTCAGTGGTAGAGTAGCATGTGTGAGGCACTGGGTTTGAATCTCAGCAACACATATAAATAAAATAAAGGTCCATCAACAAAACAAAACAACCTTACAATCAAAAGAAGTAATGCTTTTTAAATACTTTGTTAGTACATTTATGATTTTAATATTTTAATGTATTTTTAGAAAGAAAAGGAAGGGGAGATTATTCCCTAGCTCTATTCACTGGTGCCATTAAATGACAAGGATGCTTACATAGCACCCCTAAGTCAATCTTCCTTTCTCATAGTTTTTCACCTTTTATCAATGACATAACTGCTATCATAGGGATAGTGTTCCTAAGCCAGAAATTAATGGAAAATTTTGCACTTGTGTCAAAAAGACATTGACAGGAGTTTTGAATCTGGAAACAGTTGATTGTTTTTGGTGATAGGGATGGAGGAGAATTTGGATTATAATGAGGAACAAGCAGATCATCTCATTTATCAGGTAACATAACAATGTCCTTAGGGACTGACATTTCTACTGTCCATCCAGAGAGACAAAAATAACTTTATGAAAGGGGTGAAAACTCATCTTTGAGATTATGAAAAATTATATAATGGTTAGTAAGTAAAATATTTTGTTAAGTAAAGTAATACTTAATATACCTCAAGTCCATTAATTGTACCTACTGGATGATTTAATTTATCACCAAGGGAGGGGTCGCAAGAGGAGGTGGAAGAAAGAGAGTGTAGTTTAGTGTGTAGTATTGGAAGGGTTTGAATTTTGAATTTAGGTGAGAGTTTTGATTGTCACCTACTGGCTTTGTGATCTAATATATTAAATACCTCTTGTTTCAGACTGTTTCTTGCCCTGAAGAAGGATTTCTATGTTCATTTCACCAGTTTATTGGCAGATTAAAATGAGATAACATACATGGTCCCTAGCAGACACTTGGTGAACAAGTTTTCTATCTTCTTTTAGAGATATTTTCTTACATTTTATGTGTTTCTTATGGTATCCCATATTGTGCCATAGGCTAGTAATTTCTAGCTCTACTTTCTAGAATTGTAGCCAGTTATTTTAAGGAGTGTGTTATCTAATACTTTTATTATGATTGTGATAATCAAGCTGATAAAGTTTTTTTTTATGTCAGATACTATGATGAGGACCTCATATTTATTGTTACCTTGAATCCTTACAATAACTCTTGAGTTAGATACTAGTATTAATAATATTTTATGATAAGAAAATTGAAGTTTAAAATATTTTTGAGCTTCCCAGAGATCTTAATAAGCAGTAGAGCTGAGACATTAACCTGAATCTAACTGTAAAGCACCTGATTTTATCTTAAATAGCACACTCTGCCTCCAGAATTTATCTGTTTGGGTGAAAAAAATAGTAGTTAACATGAAGTGAGTATTTGTTATGTTCTAGGACTATGCCAAGTACTTTAAATGCATTTTTCATTTACTGTACACATTAGTTTTGTAAGAAAATATTGTTTCCCCTTCATTTTTTTTAAAGAGAGAGTGAGAGAGGAGAGAGAGAGAGAGAGAGAGAGAGAGAGAGAATTTTTAATATTTATTTTTTAGTTCTCGGCGGACACAACATCTTTGTTGGTATGTGGTGCTGAGGATCGAACCCGGGCCTCACGCATGCCAGGCGAGCGCGCTACCGCTTGAGCCACATCCCCAGCCCCCCCTTCATTTTTTTTTAAGAGAGAGAGGAGGAGAGAGAGGGGGAGAGAGAGAGAGAGAATATTTTTTAATATTTATTTTTCAGTGGACACAACATCTTTATTTTATTTTATGTGGTGCTGAGGATCAAACCCAGTGCCCCGCGCATGCCAGGTGAGCGCGTTACCACTTGAGCCACATCTCCAGCCCCTGTTTCCCCTTGATTTTACCAATGAGAAGCAAGGTACAAAGCTATTAATTCATAAAAGGTTATGCTGCCTCATTCATTATTGGTAGAAATGCAAAATGGTATGGCTATGTTGGAGGACAGTTTGGTGATTTCTTACAAAACGAAACATGTTCTTACTACCTAACCCAGCAGTTCCACTCCTTGGTATTTACCCAACAGAGTTGAAAACGTGTGTCCACATAAAAACTTGCATATGGAGATCAATAGCAGCTTTATTCATAATTGCTAAAACTTGGAAGCAACCAAGATGTCCTTTGGTAGATGAATGGATACATAAACTTTGGTACAGACATCGGAGCATCAGAACAAGTAAATTATCCTTAATCTTAAATGCATATTACTAAGTGAAAGAAGCCAGTCTGAAAAGGCTGTATACTGTTTGATTCTGGCTAAATTACATTCTGAAAAAGGCAAAGTAAAAGGACAGTGGTTGCTACTGTTTTGAGGTGGAGGGAGTTATGAAAGGCAGACCCCAGGATATTTAGGGCAGTGAAACTACTTTGCATGATACTGTAATGATGAATCCCTGCCATTGTACTTTGTCCAAACTCGCATCAAGGGTGAACCCTAATATCAACTGTGAACTCAGGTGCTATAAAGATGTAACTATGGTAGGAAGTGTTGATAGTTGGTGGATGGGGGACGATGACACGATGACAACTGTGCATGTATAGGAATGTATAGGAAATCTTTGTAATTTCTACTCAGTTTTGCTGAGAACCTCAAAATGCTCTAAAAAAATTAAAGTCTTAAATGAAAGGCAGGGGAAAAGGTCCTACTGTCAAAGAAGTAGTAGAACAGTGTTTCAATCCTACCCAACTCCTAAACATTAGAATAGGGTAGGAGGGTAGGGTAAAGCAATGAAAAAAAAAATACAATGATTCACAAAAATTTGGCCTTCAAAGTGAGTGTTTTATTTTTCTTTTTATTAGGTTTTTATATAGAACTGGAAGAACTCCCAAGAAGACAAAAAGTAATATATTTTCAGAAAAAAATTTTAGTTCTTTTCTTTATTATGAATAATAATGGGTAAACAATTCCAATTGTTTTGCTTTTGTAAAACAATCATTTTTAGGAATTGAAGGTACTATGTTTTCTAAAGTATAATTCAAGTGTATGAATGGTATTGTAGATTTAAGTTTTGTTATATTGAAAAACTAATTTTTGCATTAATTAAAAAACTTCCAATAGTGTCATTAAATACATTATGCTGTTTAATAATTGATAACATTAGCATATGTGAATGTACTGGTAGTGTCATGTATTAATCTTAGTTATAGCGATGTTCTTAAAGATAGCCAGCAATTTTTTTCTTAAATCAATGTTTGTATTTTCCTCTGTAGAATTACATACTTTTATATTGATTCTTACAGTTAGATATGTGAAAGCTTTCCCTAATATAGGTGTAGTGTAACTCAGCTTCTTGTCTGTAAAGAACTGATGCCAGGGCTGGGTTTGTAGCGTAGTGGTAAAGTGCTTTGTTAACATGCACAAGGCCCTGGATTTGATCATCTAGCACTACAAAACAACAAATTTGATGCAACAAATTTAGCTTTTGCATTATGGGGAAATACTCAAAATCTGACTTCCTGAATACATTCTCTATTAGAAACTAAAACACTACCAGAAATGGAAAGATTGTGAAGTCTTTAGACATAAAATTTAGACTTTTAAATGTTTTTAATTCAAGGAAAGGCATTTGGTATCTTTCATGCATCAATGGCCAACTTTTCATAATAACTTCCAACAACTTGTGGATACTTACGCTGTTCACAATTAATTGCCTCTACAATAACTTAAGAATAAATTTTGTTTGTTCATGGAAATTTGTTAGCAAGCATGGGATCAGTAGTCTCAAAATTTCCCCATTTAAAAAAAGACAAGCATGGGGCTGGGGTTGTGGCTCGAGGTAGAGCGCTTGCCTAGCATGCGTGAGGCACTGAGTTCGATCCTCAGCACCACATAAAAATAAAATATAGATATTATGGCCACCTATAACTAAAAAATAAATGTTAAAAAAGGACAAGCTTTCTATATCAGCCTTAGAAAAGAGGAAACATTTGAAAAACAGGATTAGTGGGAAGGTAGATTGAAATTTATTTCATATTTAAACTTTTTAATCATGTTATATGAGATTATGGTCAGTTTAAGGCCCTTATTATTTCCTTGTACAGTTTTTTTTTTTCTTTTGTGGAGATGGACTAATTGAATGGTTTCCATGTAACTAAATTTTGGAATAAAACCCACAGAGATTTAACCATGTTAGAAATACCATATGGTAAGATGATAGTAATCTAGACACAATGTGTTATAGTCAAGACCATTCCTTCTTGGTGTTAATTTCAGTGGCAGATCTAGGTCACAATTCATCTTCTGCATACCAAATACCTCTTCTGAAGCTTAAAACAACAAGACCTATTCAGAATGAAATATTTTCTTTTCCTGTGGAATCGCTAAAACATTTAGTGGAGTGTAATTAGATGGCTATTTTTAAATTGGCCTTTTATATTTGATGGCATTTAGTTGCTTAGGAGAATTGCCTATATTACTGATTTGGTATTAGAAAAAGTATTTAGATTAATTTTATTTGGTAAGAAACATAAGTGACTTGCTAAGTTTTAACTAATCAAAGATTTAGTTTTACGTAGAATAAAAAATTGACTGCATTTTCTTAGCAGTTTAAGCAATCTGATTTCATGTGTATGATCTCAGTTTAATTACAAATAATGTTTGCAAATGAAGTTTGAAGTTTTTTTTTTTTTTGTTTTGTTTTGTTTTGTTACTTAGCAGTGTTGGGGATCAAACCCAGGGCCTTGTGCATGTTAGGCAAAGGACTCTATTATTGATCTATACCCCTTTCTGTAGGGTTTTCTTTTTAATTGTTCTTAAAAGCAAATATTAGACATAGTGAAAGTTATTTGCCGTTTATATGGTGTAAAGTCTTTTGACTTGAACTTTAAAACAGGTTTAATTTTTAAAAATGTTTTTAGTTGTAGATGGACACAATACCTTCATTTTATTTATTTTATGTGATGCTGAGGATGGAACCTAATGCCTCTCATATGCTAAGCAAGTGCTTTACCACTGAGTTACAACCCCTGCCCTAAAATGGTTTTAAACTTTATAGGTTTTATAACTTGCAGATAACTTGTTTTACAACTTATATATTATACCAAGTAATTTCTTTGTTGTTGTTGTTGTTGTTAATTTTTTTTTAAGTTGTTGATGGACCTTTGTTTTATTTATTTGTTTATATGCAGTACTGAGAATCAAACCCAGTGCCTCCCACATGCTAGGCAGGTGCTCTACCACTGAGCTATAATTGCAGTCCCCCAAGTAAATTCTTTACTTAAAATTATTGGAACTTGTTCTTCCCAGATCTAAGAATAGGATTAATTGGAGGATGTTTGTTAACACTGAATTACTTGAATTATGTCAAAATACTATTGGTTGGTAGATAAATTCTATACAATATTTGCTAGACCAAGCTTAAAGATTGGTTACAACTACACCTAGATTTCTAGCTAGGTGTATTTTGCAACTAGTAAATCAAAGATGCTTTTCTATCCTGGTTATGTCAATCTATGATAATCCTTCAGAAATTTAAATTAAGTTTTTAAATTATAAGGTAATATGTTCATTTTAGAAAACAGAAAAAAGCTGGACATTTATACTCCTACCACTCATACCATTAATACCACCCTATGATAATACCTTAGTATATATTTCTCCAGACATTTTTCTGTATATGTATATGTATTGACATTTCACATACATATACATATTTCTTAAAAATAGGTACTAAAGTCAAGGTACAAAGGTACAAAGTCAGGTACAAAGTCAAGCAGACTTTGTCTTTTCTTCAGGTCCTTTTGGGTAGTTAAAAAAAAAAAAGCTTGGGAGACATGTTTAGACTGTAGGTACAGAAGTTGGATCAATTAGCACATATAATTAGGGATAGCATTAGATAGCATTAGAATGGAGAGGAGATGAAGCTAAGGGTAAAATCCTGTGATGTACCTGGATTTAAGTATAGGTACATGGGAAGAGACCAGAAAGACTGGGATACAGGTTTCCAAGATTTTAAGAATGATAGAGTGATAAAAATATTTACTAAGATCCTTTGCTTCTCTCTAGAATATTTCCTCGTAAATCTTCATATGCCCATCTTATTATTTAGGACTCAGTCTAAATGTCACCTCATAAAAAGAGCTTCCCCAGCATCTAGAAAAACCTACTTATGGGCTGGGGTTGTGGCTCAGCGGTAGAGCGCTCGCCTAGCACGTGCGAGATGCTGGGTTCTATCCTTAGCACCACATAAAAATAAATAAATAAATAAATAAAATAAAATAAAGGTATTGTGTTCAACTACAACTAAAAAATAAATTAAAAATAAATAAAAACCTACTTATTACTAACTGTACTTTCTTTTCCTTGTTTGATCAGATTGTAATATTTAAGACAGTAAGACCGGGCATGGTAGCTCATGCCTGTAATTCCAGCGACTTGGGAGGCAAAGGCAGAAGGATCACTAGTTCAAAGCTAACCTCAGCAATTTAGCAGGCCCTAAGCAACTTAGTGAGACTCTGTTTCAAAATAAAATAATAAAAAAAGGACTGGTGATGTGGCTCAGTGGCAAAGTGCCTTGGGTTCAATACCTCATACCAAACAAAACTAAACAGAGAGAGTAGGGATTCTACCTGTCTTAATCATCATATCCTTAGTGCCCAGATATACACCTGGCAAATGAATGTCTACTATAAAAATGGGATCAGAATATACCTGTATCTAGTGCTTTGGAAAGAAAGGTAAGATATATATCACTGAGCTCAGTGCTTACAGTTTAGAGAGGAGGTGAAAAATTAAATATGTGATAACATGGAGTATGATAAGTGCTGTGGTAGAAGTACAGTGCTAAGGGAGCAGGGAGCAGGAATAGCTATTGCTACATATTCCCTTAGGTAGGGGAGGAGTTATTAGAGTAGGCTTTCTAGAAGAGTAACATTGTAAGCATTTTGTAACCTTATAATTTGTATGTCAGTTCTTTTCATCTATGGTGTATAATGGCCAGGTAGTATTTTATAATGTGTAACTATCAGTTTAATCGGTCCCTGATTATTAGGGGTTTAGATTAGGTTTTTGTTGTTTTAAATAATACAGTCATTGATATCTTTATAGATCTTCAATTATTTTCTTAAGTAATTTTGACTTGGAATTGGAGTTTGAGGTCTGAGAATTGTAAATATTTTCAGGGATTTTGATATATATCATCAAGTTGTCCTCCATTTTTGAGGTTGTATATAGTTTATAATTCTAAGAACAATAATAGAGAATGAATCCTGCTTCTAAGAAACACCTCCCTCTAACAAAAACAAAAACCCATATACCAAAAAACAATGACAATTTCGTAGGCAAGATTTTGTCATTTTGTTTTATGACTTAATTCACTGTTGTTTGATTAGCCTATAGATAATTTATAGACTTAACAGTAAATATGAAATATGATAAGCTTCAATTTAAATTTTACAAAGTTTACTGAACAAATATTTTATACAATATGTCAGATTTGAAATTACTTGGATATTTAGGTTTTTTTTGTGTGTGGGGGGGGTAGGTACTGGGGATTGGATCAGGGGCACTAGACCACTGAGCCACATCCCTAGGTGTTAGTTTCATTTGTTTTCTGAGGCTCTAAGTTGTAATAGCAAATTCTGAGAATTGAGAGGAGGCTATTTGATTTGAGTACCTTTTTAGTACCTTAAGAAGCTTGTATGTTGACATTAGTCCTAGCAACTAACTTGTTTTTAATTATTGTGGCCAGAAACACCAGATGAAAATGGTAAAACCCAGAGAGCTGATGATTTTGTCTTGAAGAAAATAAAGAAGAAAAAGAAAAAGAAACATCGAGAAGACATGCGAGGAAGACGCCTTAAAATGTACAATAAGGAAGTACAAACCGTCTGTGCTGGCCTGACCCGCATCAGTAAGGAAATTCTCAGCCAAGGACAAATAAATAGCACTTCAGGAGTTAATAAGGAGTCCTTCAGGTATCTGAAAGATGAACAGCTGTGCCGATTAAATTTGGGCATGCAAGAATATCGGGTACCCCAGGGAGTACAAACACCTTTTATGACTCACCAGGAACATTCTATTCGTAGAAATTTCTTAAAAACAGGTACTAAATTTAGCAACTTTATTCACGAGGAACACCAGTCCAATGGTGGTGCTCTTGTCCTTCATGCTTACATGGATGAACTCTCATTTTTGTCTCCAATGGAGATGGAGAGATTTTCTGAGGAGTTTCTTGCTTTGACATTCAGTGAAAATGAGAAAAATGCTGCTTACTATGCTTTAGCAATAGTGCATGGAGCGGCTGCTTATCTCCCAGACTTCTTGGATTACTTTGCTTTTAATTTCCCCAACACTCCAGTGAAAATGGAAATTCTGGGCAAGAAAGATATTGAAACAACAACCATTTCAAATTTTCACACTCAGGTAAGGTAAAATTATTATTATTTAGTAAATATAGTATCTCAACAATGTTGTCTTCATTCTGCTGCGTAGCTCACATCACCACAGTTTGATTGATAATGGTACTTGAAATTGTTCCTCCAGTTGTAAAGTCTTAATTACTGAGGTCTTTGGGTGGAGCTTTTATTTGCTTGAAGAAATGCTTTATACATATTATGCTTCATTATAAGTCTTTATGGAAAACCAGCTTGAAAACTAATTCAGTCTTTCACAAATCAGCTTATTTAGTGTGGAGGACATGATTTAGCTCTGATAGCCTTGGTAACTTTAGTTAAGACTTTTGGTCATAATCATAGAACATGTGAGGATATTGATCTATTTATTGGCCAGGTTTTATTTGGGTTTGTTTCTCTTCTTTCAGTAACTTGTTGGCAGTCTATCCCAGAAATATACCCCATTTATGTGACTTGGGAGTGTCACTAGGAAGACCGCCATAGTCTCTGCTCCTTCTGCCTATGCACTCTAGTAGGTGAAGATATTTTTTAAAGCCTTGCTTAGGCAGCTAGGCTTAAGTCAGCAGGGAAACATTGCCTTCCTAACCAGTTTTTAACCAAACATTTTTTCAATGAGGTTATTTTAGGGCATTAAGAAGTTAATAATGTATCCTAGTTTTTTCTTGCTTGCTTTCCTCATAAGGATTGTGAATATGAATGGTCAGCTGTAAGTTTATACTGTTTATACTGTAAATTTAAGTTTAGTAGAGACTGTTTCACTTTTTAGAGATTCATGATTATATAGCCTCTTTTTTTCAGGTTATCTAGTAATTTGCTGCCATTCTTTTCCCTTAGGGTTTTTTTTTTCTTTTTCTTTTTTTCTCTTTTTTTAAAGGTAAATAAACTGTTGTAAAAATAAGACTCTCAGCTGCTTACATTATAGTGGTTTCAAGCCACTTAGATTTATCTGAACCCTCCTCTAACATGAATCTTTTTAGTAAGTCTCAACATCTTTGCCTCCAGTGAGGGGAGTATCCAGTTTAGATTTATGAGCCTCAGAATTTCTCTAATTGAAGTTCTCTCTGCAGTAGAGAGAGCAGGAGCAGCCAATCTGGAGAGGTCGCAAGATGGGGCTGCCCAAGATGTTGGAACACGATGTGCAATAAAGGGCTTCGTCTTGGATTTTGGCCTTGTTACCACAATCAGGTACCGAAGTGCTGACTTTTGTAGTAGATTTTCTTTTTCTTTTTCTTTTTTTTTAAGGAATTTTTCCCTTCAAAGGTTAAGGAATCCTATTTTTATAAATATTGCAGAAGAGACTAAAAACAATTCTGATGTAGTTCATAATTCCCATAAGTCCCTACTTAACAAAGAAAGATATTGCTGAGAGCAGAGTTAACATGATCTATCCCTTTTTCAGTTTAGAGAAATGCAGCAAATTTTCTGATAGACCAGCAAGCACATTTGAGAAATAACCCAGAAATCTGGGGGCATGTCCTGGCTTTGTAAGGGTGACTATTTAACTTTCCTGTTGTACTATATTGGATCAAGTTTATGTGTCAACCCAGTCTAACTAGTTAATAAAAGAAGACATCTTGAAATATTCCCTGCTGATTTTTGTCCTCCAATTTTTTAAAATGGAGCTGAAATTTAAATGACTGTACCAACAACTTACCTTGAGATTAACTTTGAGTTTTCTAAAATAACAACTTTAAAATAACATATTGCATTATTACATTATATTAAACACTTTCACCACATAAGAATATAGAGGACTATTGAATGGGTCTTGTACTCTGGTGGTCCTGGAACTTAATATTATTTATGAATTTTTAGCCATTGGAGAGAAGTATTGGGCAAATTTAGGAGGTTGAATTAGCCCATGAAGCTTTATATTTGCACCTAAATCTTTCACAGATACTGGGATAGATGCTAGCACAATAATTCAGATTTGTTTAGTAGAAATGCTTTCAAATTCACATCTGAATATTTTAAATAACGGTGGGGGGGCATAGTAAGCAATTTTATCTATGTTATGCATTGAAGAAACAGGCTTTGGATGTGTATGATGTTATCCAAGGTCATAGAGCTAGAAAGTCAAGATGAAAACCTAGGCTGTCTGAACAATGTTCACAACATTTTGCCCTATTCCCTCTTTTACTTCAGCTATGGGAGAAGAAATTAGTGCTTTTATTTATCTACGCTGTGGTCAGTGAAATTAAAGTATCTCAGTTTAAAACAAAATTCAAAAGGCTTTGTTTTTAATATTTTTAACAACTACCTTTAGATTAGGGGGAATTAAATGAATTCCTAAGGTATTTTTATGAAGTCTTACAAAGTCTTATTAACTTACAAATAAGATCAAGTAAAATTTTTAATTACCTTAGAGACATAGCTATTAGAAGTTGTTTGTTTAAATATATAGCTATAATAATTATTCATGACTATATTTATGGAGAACCTACCATGTACTGGATACTCAGTTCTTAAAAGGACCAATTCATGAAATCAGATTAGTGGGAGAGATGAATAAACCAGCAATTATAATGCAGTTTAAGTAGTAGAGACTTGCAGTAGGAAAATCCTACCATTGAGAGGGAAGCACAGTTACTTACATCAGACTTGAAGTGATTAGAAAAGGCATTTTAAGGCATGTGATGCTTGAGTATAATGTTGAAAGCAGATTAGTACTTAGCTTAGTAGGAACATTTTTAATCAAAGGGAATAATAGCCAATGTAGATGTACAGAGGGCATTTGAGAATGTGCCACATTGAGGGAGCTGTAAATAGCTTAAATAGGGTAAGAGGACATGCTTGCTGTAAAGGGGTGGTTGGAGTTGGGGGTGGGGTAGCATGAATGAATGAAAATCAAGAGTGTGGAGAGTGTTATATACCTTAAGATACTTTTTCCTAAAGGTAATGGGAGAGGTATTAATGAATTTTATCAATTTATGTTTGCGAAGATTACAAGGAAATGTGGAGGATGAGATTGAGGGAAATATGTGATGGCAAGCAAGAGTACTGGTTAGGTTGGGATAGTCATTAGGTCAAGAATGATCCATGCCCAAACTGATACTGACACTAGAGAGAAAAGAATAAGATTTTGAGAATTACAAAATAGAGATTAAGTGGACTTTTGTGAAAGAGAGGAAGAGTCTTAAGATGTGGTTTGGACAAAGAGAGGATAGGATGGTGCTGCATACAGGGTTGAAAAAGCTTGGGAAGTAAAAAAAAAAAAAAAGCTTGGGAGACATGTTTAGGCTGGAGGTGCAGAAGTTGGATCAATTAGCATATATAATTAGGGATAGCATTAGAATGGAGAGGAGATGAAGCTAAGGGTAAAATCCTGTGATGTACCTGAATTTAAGTATAGGAACATGGGAAGAGACCAGAAAGACTGGGATACAGGTTTCCAAGATTTTAAGAATGATAGGGTGATAAAAATATTACTAATTGTATGAGGGATCCAGTAAGATAAAGATGGAAAAGTGTTAGGTTGATCAATTAGTAATTTAATTGGAAACATTATCAAGACCAGTGCTTTGCAAACCCTGGACATTGAATTATTGTCCTTGCTACTCAAAGTGTGCTTGTGATATGAATTTGGCACCTCTGGGGTGCTTGTTAGAAAGGCAGTCTCATTTTTACTCAGATCCTCTGAGTCATAATTTGCATTTTAAAAGATCCCCAGATGATTCATATGCACATTAAAGTTTGAGAATCACTACTTTAGAATTCATCTGCTCTAGCAAAAGGAAATAAAATGTAGGTTTGTTTTGTGCAAGAAAAATTATAGCTTCTGTTACTTTTATATATTTTTAGATTATTGTAATGGCTAAAGCTAGGATCCACTTATAGAACCTTTTTTTTTCCTTTTAACTTTTTATAATACTCAAATATTCTAACACCAAAGGAAGTATTTCATGATATCACTTTTACACCAGGCCGATACTTATTTGTTTACTGAAATTTCAGCAGTTTGGAGTTTCAGCTAACTTATTAAATTTGTTTCTAATCTAAAGGGCTACATGTATGTATTCAGGTCTAAATTTTATTGGCTAACTATCAGTTTGAACTAAAAAAATCCCAAGTGTTTATGGGACCGGTTTCATTTGGTGGAGAAAAATTAATGTTCACATTGAAATGTATTTCTCTTAATTAAGAAAAAAATCTATACAAACACACATACTTTAATAGGAATAAATGTAATTTATGATGTTTTTGATTAGGCATTGTATCTTGTAATTACAATACTGGCTATCTGAAAGAATTTTTAGCAGCTTTAAACTTTGAATTATTATAACTGCAATACTATGCGATCCTTGGCTCCCCCTTTTTATAAAAATTCTGTTACAGCAGATAAATTGATTAGAAATTCAGATCTTTTGGTTATCTTATGGACTAACAGGGCTTTAAAAAAGGAAAGAGCCATTTTTTCAAGTACCATTTTATAAATGAAAAAGGTCATAATTTAGCTGGGATCTTCTCCCAGGACTAAATAATGGCAGATCTTCAGAGAGGAATTATTTTTTCTGCTGTCTCTGAATGATATAATATCCTATAGGGTAGGGGATAGGAAATTTTAATATGCATATAATTCAACTGGGAGTTTTGTTAATGTGCAGATTTTGATTTTTGGAGGGCAAGGGTGGGATTTTATAGTTTACCAGGTCTCAGCTGATGCCGGTATTTCTGGTCCATGGACCAGCAAGGTCTAAGTCTTAAACTCTACAAATGAATTGCAAATGAAAACAATAACAAACACTAAAAATATAGTGAAATTAGTCAGGTGTAGTTCACATTTATAAATTCCAGCAATGTGGGAGGCTGAAGCAGGAGGATCAAAAGTTTAAGACCAGCCTGGGCAATTTAGCGAGACCCTATCAAAGAGCCTGGCTCAGTGATGCACACCTGTAATCTGGTCGGGTAGGAGGTTAAGGCAGGAGGGTCTCATGAACCTGGACAACTTGGCGAGAACCTGTTTCAAAATAGAAAATAAAAAGTGATAGGGATCAAGATTTGTGGTAGAGTGCCCCTGGATTCAATCCCTAGTTGTAAAATAAATAAATACATAGTGAAGTTAAATGCGAATTGTTTTAAATATCACCATCTGAGATGCTATCTTATAGGAACTAAGTAATTGAAGTGTGTATATGGAGAAGAATCAGGTTTATGTATGCTTCGGGGGATACTGGCAAATGTGCATGTTTTAATTTTTTTAAAAAAAACCCTTCTGTGTATGTAATATAGAGGATTCTCACTGAAAAGCATGGTGTATTAACTTTATTAATGTAGCAGTAGTTCTTAGTTACTTTTATTACTCCATAAAATGGTAGTATTTTGTAGGATTAGAGTATCCAACTTTAATGCCTACTGTTTCAGAGAAAACCAAAAAATGTTATTTCCCCATTGAGTGTTGGGGTAAGGCCTTAAATGGGCTTATTATATACTCTCTGATCTTTGATTAATGTAATTAACATTTTATAGTAAATTGGTAGTGCTAATAAAGAATGAAACTAGTAGAGTTTATAGTAAATTGATAGTACTAATAAAGAGTAGAACTTGAAGAGTGTGTGTTGGGGAAATAACTGAACCTTTAAGGAACTCTGCATATCAGTGCATTGTATAAAATGAGAAATAATTATTTTAAGTAGTTGACTTTACAAAACAGCATAAATAAAAGTGGTGGGTGGATTCTTTTTTTCTCTTATTCTAAGTAAAGCTTGTAATAAACTCAGTTGACCCA
Source organism: Spermophilus citellus (assembly GCF_964194105.1). Classification (NCBI taxonomy): domain Eukaryota; kingdom Metazoa; phylum Chordata; class Mammalia; order Rodentia; family Sciuridae; genus Spermophilus; species Spermophilus citellus. The sequence goes on from NC_138191.1 coordinate 21,411,124, forward strand.
CTCATACCATTTTCACTGTTTGTTTCAAAGTGGGAATTCCTTTCCTACTAACAGGTGACAAGGTTGGGAAGATTGCTGGCTAGAGTTTTCTTTTCTGTTTTTTAAGCATTTAGTTTAAATAAGCTTCTTCCTGAAACATGAGTTCTGTGGAATAATGAACCCCTACCCTCTTTTCACCCCATACACAGGGTTTCCATATAGTGTGTTTCTGCTTGGTGTTTCTTGAGTTTTAACTGATGTATGACTTTTTTTATTTTTAAGTTGTTGATGGACACAATAACTTTATTTATTTTTTATGTAGTGCTGAGAATCGAACCCAGTGCCTCACACATGCTAGGCAAGCGCTCTACCACTGAGCTACAACCCCAGCCCCATGACTTTTTTTTTTTTTAAGAAGTGTTAGGCTAGGTGCAGTGGCAGACACTTGTAATCCCAGCAGCTCAGGAGGCTGAGTCAGGAGGATCGCCAAGTTCAAACCCAGCCTCACCAATTTAGCAAAGCCCTAAAGCAACTCAGTGAGGCCCTGTCTCTAAATAAAATACAAAGTAGGGCTGGGGATGTGGCTCAGTGTTGAGTGCTCTGAATTCAATTCCCGGTACCCACCCCCACTCCTGCCCCGCCCCAACAGAGAAGTGCTACTTATAGGGGACAGAGTCAAGCTTGCATAGCTTTCAGAAAATTATACAGGATAACTTTGTCGAGTTTCTAATCTAAAGGACTACATACGTGTTGACATAGAGCAATATGTATATTTAAAGATAATTATTTGATATTTTATAGCTATTGTAAATGCATTAAATATTTTGAATGCATGTAAAGCTAACTACTATTTTCATATAGGTATATTTCCCTTGATTCCACATTTTTCTCCCTCCCCACTATACTCTTCTGATTTTAATAAAAGTGTGAGTTTTCCCTATTGGCATATGTCTTTGGCTTACATGGAAGTTTTACTTTTTTCTGTTCTTTGGTCTCTACTTAACTCCCTCCAGTCCTTACTTTTGTTTCTTCCTCCATTATGCCTAATACATACACAATGGGAAGCTGTGAAACACAGTTTGTTTTTTTTTGCTTTCAGATGTCATTTCCAGGCCAGAGTGTCCCAGACTTGCCAGATTCAAAGAATAATCTGGAGTTCCTAGTTTAAAATATATATCAGAATCTGAGGGGTTTTTCCTGGACATTTTGAGTCATTGAATCTGGAGCAAGGCCTGAGATAATTTACCCAAGGTGATTTCTCTGATCAGGCAAGTTTAAGAAACACATTTTACACCACATACGTCATCTACCATTCTCTAATTCCTTTCATTTGGTTTGTAGGTACTATCTTCTTAGAATTTTGTTGCATTATAATCTAGGAGACAATGTTGTCTAACTTCTACACAGTACAATTGAAAAAAGTTTTTATGTATTCATTCGGGATCTTATTTGTTTATAAGGTTTCATAAGGCTTCCTATTGGGCCTTCAGCATTGCCTAGGAAGCTTGCGGTTTTTCTTCGGTCTGCCTGTTTGCTTGTTCTTCATAATGACTATTCAAAGTTTTTATCCGTATGTGTTTTTTCTTCATTTCTTCCTGTTATAAATAGAGAAGATATCCCGGTTTTTCCTCAAAGACTAATCCTTCTACTTGTATTCTGGATTTCATTTCTAGGCCTGTTTAGGATTTTTAAAAAATTGTCATAAATATACATAACATAAAATTTGCCATTTTAAATGTATAATTCTATGGCATTAATTACACTCTCAGTGTTGTAAAACCATCACCATTGCACATTTCTAAAACTTTTTCCATCATCCCAAATAGAAATATTATATCCATTTGCTTAGGATCTTGAATGATAGTTACACATCCCCATGTCTTCAAACTTTTCCTCCTCCATTTCAAATAAATAAAAGTATAAATTGTACTAAATGAATTAATGCTTTGTGTCTTTCACTTTTTAAAAAAATAATTAACTTTTCCTTTCTCCCCAGAAGGTAAATCTTCATTTTGAATTTCTAGTTTATCATGTTTATTTTACTACCTTATATATGTTTTGAGGGTCCCCAGTTAAACTGGGGTTCTAGTACCAGAGCAACTAGCATCCCTGCCCTAATGAGAAACAAAGGGGAAATGGATATAGGTGTTTACAGTGTGCCTTTCATGGGATACTTTTACCTGGTAGACGGCCTAATGCCTATTTGTTTGATCTTCACAGAAAATTTCCTTATATATGTATTTCCTTATGGCTCTTGTCTGATCCATCTCTAGTTTTTGCCTGCCTGACCATCACTGTGGTGCTGGGAGCCTAACTTTGTGTTCCCCCTGGTTTCCTGGGGAAAAACCAGGCTGTTGTTGTCCCTGGTTCTTTAGATGGCAGGCTCCAAATTCTTTTTTTTTTTTTTAAATATCTTTTTAGTCATAGGTGGACACAGTGTCTTTATTTTATATTTATGTAGTGCTAAGGATCGAACCCAGTGCCTCGTGCATGCTAGGCGAGTGCTCTACCTCTGAGCCACAACCCCAGCCCTCCAAATTCAGTATAATACCATCAATAGGAAAAAAGTTCAAACTCTTTTTACTTACAGATCCTAGATAGGGAGGGCCCAAGAGTTAGGAGGGTAGTCCTCTGTCCTCAGGTTATTTGAGGCAGGAATGAAGAGTCAGGCAAAGAGGGAGACAGAGAAGGAATTTGCTGTGCTAAAACATAAAACAACATATGTAACTATGTTTTAAAATTTAATAAATAATATATTGCATGTATCATCAGGTTGTTTTGGTTCAGTATTGTTTTATGAGGTTATGTTGATTCATGTATTCATTTTATTTTATTTTTTGGAGGTGGAGTTTACTGGGGGTTGAACCTAGGGCCTCATGTATGGTAGGCAAGCACTCTACCACTGAGCTACATCCCCAGTCCCCTAGTTACTTCATTTTAACCACTATATTTAATTAAATTGTTATGAGTATATCATAGTTCATTGGATTTCTATTTTTTTCTTTTCCTGTTCTAGCATTCTATGACTATTACTTGGCTCAAGTAAGACCTCACATGTATGAAATTCTTCTACTATAACATTTGGTTAGTAGTTTAGATAGATATGGAATTTTAGGTTGGAGGTCATTTTTCTTCAGATTTATGTAGGCATTTTTCCAATGTCTTCAAGCTTCTAGTCTCCTATTGAGAAAGCCAGTGTTGTCATGATTCTGGATCCTTTTTGGGTATCCTGTTTTTTCCTCTTGAATCCTTCAAAACCAAGCATAATATAAAGTGCTTTCAGATAGATCTTTTTTTCCTTTAATTTTTTTTTAAAGAGAGAGTGAGAGAGGAGAGAGAGAGAGAGAGAGAGAATTTTTAATATTTATTTTTTAGTTCTCAGCAGACACAACATCTTTGTTTGTATGTGGTGCTGAGGATCGAACCTGGGCCGCACGCATGCCAGGCGAGCGCACTACCGCTTGAGCCACATCCCCAGCCCTCTTTTTTCCTTTATTAAAAAAAAATTACTGTGAATATTTCATACATACAGAAAAGTATAAGTAATGAAGAATTCTTCAACTGAGACCCCCCACAATTTTTACTCCTATTGGCTACAATTCTTAAAACTGAGTTATAAAAGGAGGTTAAGTGATTAAGGGAATTTTGCTTAATCCCCTGCTTTCAGTATAACAACTCTCTCTCATAGCTGATATCCTTGTATCTGGAGTCCTTTTGATTTACTTTCTCTAAAAATTGATAAAGAAAGAAAAGGAGTCTCCTTGGTTTTTAGTTGCTTGCTTGTTCCCTTCCTTCTGTGATACTTAGCCTTTCCATGGTTCTGCAGCACAAACTGGCTTCTTGAATTCCTCTGTACCAGTACTCAGTATTAAATTTTTTCAGTCAACTAATTCTCATATAACTTTTAAACTTTCAAAGATATTTTGGTAGTTTTTCTTTTCTTTGACTTTCTGGAATTTATAGCCTTTCTATGTTACTGTCACTTGATTGGGATTTTGATAAGGAACAGAGGTAAATCATATGCTCAATCTGTCATGTTTAAATCGTAGGCCTTTTTACTGTTTCACCAGGTTCTTCCCATTAGTATTAAAATATGATTCCTCGCACTGATAAGATGAACTGGGTTCAAAGAGCTGGCTGCAACATTAAGCTAAGAAAAAGGTGAAAAAAGCACAGGACACAGAAGTAATTTTCATATTGAGGAACGGACTGCTCTGTGACCTCAAGGGTCCTCTTCCACTCTGGAATGCCAGAGAGAGCGTGCACCTGGAATCTCTTTATTTTTGTAGGGGGACCAACAAAGGAGTTTGATAGAATGTTCTTCACCAAATAAGGCAGGGGATAAGGTTTCAAAGGTGGAGTCTTGCTTTGTGATGTCTTGTGGTCAGCAGATTGATTGACCACTTGGCAAGTCATACCCATCTCAGGTGCTCTGTGGGATCATTAGCAGAGCAAGTGGAGAGGCAAACTAGCATTGCCCAGCCCAATCAGTGTGCAATGCCAGACCTGTCCCCTCATATGGCTATAGTGCACATAGCTCACACACACAGCCCATGGATGGCTTGTGACAATTATCCATGATTTCTGAGGATTTGAATGCCTTTTTTCCCTTTCTCCACTAGACCAGTGGGAGGCAGATAGTCTAACTACTTAATACTGAATTTACCCATATGAAAACTTTACTAAGACATATGGGACATACAAGAGAGGCTATGGGATACCAGGACATTCTAATCAGTCCACTCAGCATTCAGTGTTTAAAAAAAACAAAACAAAACAAAACTATTTTTGGATAAAGGGAATCAATATAAATATGACACTTTTCCTAAACTGCAAATTGAACACCATCTCTCCCAAAATATAAATAGTTGATTTTTCTGGGACAACCAAGCTAGTAAGCTAATTTTGAAGTTTTTATGAAAAAAATAGGCAAGTACAGCCAGAAAAGAAAAATAATGATGGAGGAGTTTCCTGCCAGATCGCAATACATTCTGAAGATTTAATTATTAAGTCAATGTATATTAGTTTAAGAACATTGTTCAATGAATCAGAAAATTAAGTCCAGAAATAGATCAAAATACATAGAGGTATTTGATATATAAAAATATAACATAATCATATCACTAGTGGCAGAGAAAAAAGAGAGTGTTAGGAAATCTGGATACCTACTTAGTATTTATTTTTGTATCCATATCACTGTATCCCAAGGTAAACTGCAAAAGGGATCAAAGATTTAAATGTAAAAAATGGGACATAAAAGAAGACATGGAAAACTTCTAGTATAATTTTGAAATGGTAAAGGTCTTTTGAAGTCTTATCCCCCAAATGAAAGCATGGTAGATAAAGTTATAAAACAAATTATGAAAATCATTTACAACACATATCACCGACAGAGCATTAACTTCCCTAAGAACCCTTGTATAGAGAAATACCAACTACCCAGTATGAAAATAAGCAATATGAATAGACAGTTCATAGAAAAAGAAATACAAATGACCCTTTAACCTCTAAAATACACATCTTCACTCCTGATAAAAAAGAAATTAAAACTATCAACATGATAAAATTTTCTTATCGAATTGTTAAACATTCAAAATTTTGACAAGATTGTGTCATTGAAGTGTGGGACAACACGTACTTTTTTCTATTGTTGATGGAAATCAGTTTATACAGCCTGTACAGTCTTTCCATCTTAAACACTCTCCCTTAATCCCATTTCACTTTCTGTCGATCTAATTTTCACAGCCAAACTTTTTAGAAGAATTATTTATGTTCGCTGTCCTCACTTCCTCATTGCTTCTCAGATCATACAAATTTGATTTCTATCCCCATGATTTCTTCAAAACACCAAATGAGCATTTTTCATTTTTTTTTAAACTGAAAGTGTCCGCAGCATTTTGACCAAGTTTTTCATGAACTATTTTCTTAACATTGCTTCTTAATCTATCTATTTAACTGTTCCTTTACTTTTTCTTTTTCTTTTTTTTTTTTTTGCCAGTATCCCCCACCCCCGCCTTTTTTTTAACCAAAGCTTTCTAAGGCCTCCTCTCTTTGAACTCTATGACTTTTCTCTAGTGAGATCTCTTAATTCTAAGGTTTCAGTTACTGCTGGTGAATAGGATTTATATTCTTAGGTTAGACTCTTCTAATTCCAAACCCAGTAGCCTTATTTTTACAGGGTGTAGAGGAGTACTGGGGATTGAATTTAGGGGCACTCAACAATTGAGCCACATCCCCAGCCCTATTTTGTATTTTTATTTAGAGACAGGATCTCACTGAGTTGCTCAACGCCTCGCTGTTGCTGAGGTTGGCTTTGAATTTATGTTCCTCCTGCCTCAGCCTCCTATGCCACTGGGATTACAGGTATGTGCCACCTGCCCGGCCCCAGTAGCCTTCTTTTTTTTTTTTCTTTTGTATCATCACTAAAAATTAATCATTGTTAACATATTTGATTCTCCTTTATTCTTTTTTTTTTCATTTTGGTCACTTTATTAAATGACATGACATAGTTTGAAGTTTAAACTACTAAACAGCACTTTGGTGAAAACACAGTATCATACTGGAATGCTTTCCTTTAAAAACACAATTCCAGACCGTGTGTGTGTGTGTGTGTGTGTGTGTGTGTGTGTGTGTGTGTATATATATATACACACACACATACATACTGTATATTTATAGGGTCTTGGAAACTGGTTCTAGTTCTACATTTGGTTCTCTCTCTATATATATATTACAAAACAGCCTTAAAGGAATAAGTGACATCTTTTTTACAGTACTCAAGATACTCAATACAGAACTGAAAAGCAGTCTAACAGAAACAAAGGCAAATCTTTACAGCTGTATGATTTCAGCAGCCAAAGCTGGATGATGGACTGAAACATTTCTATACAACTGGGACAAAACATATACAATATCACAATACTAAGCAAAAATGCTTTATGCCCAAAGAAATAAAGCAGGTTACAAAATGTGGAGAATTTAGCAGGCAAAACTATATTATAAGCAACATTTTAAATTGTCATTTTTAAGCCATTGCCACTATTTAAAACAAATATAAAAATGAGTTTTATATCTTCTTTTCTTTATTAAAAAAAATCACCATTTTGTAAAAGTTTTTACTTGCTTATGATATATTTTAATGTGGAAATGTAAAAATATTAACATTTTATAACAGCCCAAATTCCTCCATCTGGAATTTTTTTAAAAGGAGATCACAATTAAAATTCTTTGCTTAAAAAAAGCATCTTTTTAAAATGCAAATGTGAAACTGGAAAAATAAATACATATTTTTTTAAAAAATGGGTTCATGGGATAGAAACTCTTTTAAATTAAAAGAAACTTCATTTCATTTTATTTTAATAGATGTGAAACAGAGAAATTTTTGAACTTCTAATAAACTCACTACAATAAAAACAATAGCCTTCTTGATAAATCTACAAAAGTGTTTCAGATGTGCTAGAGAAGAACTGGTTCTTGTTCTACAAACTCTGGTTTAAAACAGCACAAATTTAGTCTCTTACAATTCTGAATCCCTGAGGGAAAATCTATATTTTGCCTTTTTAGTCTATATTTAGTGTGGCTCCTTCGTGCATCTTCAAAATTCAGCATTTCACTCTTCTTCCTTCTCTGCTCTAGTCAAATCTCCCTCTGCCACAGTCTTATAAGGACATCTGTAATTCTATTAAAGATAATCCAGGCAAAACTCCCCATTTCAAGATTCTTCATTTGTTCACATTTGCCAAGCTCCTTTTGCTATAAGGTAACATGCCCAGGTTCTAGGGGTTAGGACGTGTACACTTTGGGAGCCATTATTCATTCAAGCTCATGGTGTCCAAAATGGAAGATAGCATCTCTCTTCTCAAACCTGGTCCTCTTCCAGAAGAGTAGTTTCTCTGTATGTTTGCAAATGGCATAATTGGTAGTCATTCTTGATACTCTTTTTTCTTCTTTATCATATCCGGTCTTTCTGCAAATCCTGAGAATTTTATCACTCAGAAACTTTTTAAATGTCTTTTTGTTTGTTTGTTTGTTTTTCTTTTTAAAAACGATTCTACTGCTATTAGTTTAGCTTGTCTGTCCTGATTTGGAAAATAATAAAACCCTTCTCACTGATCTCTTTTTCTTCCATGCATCTCTTGAGAACAAGGATCACTTGAACCTGGGGTTAAAGAACAGCATGGGCAACAGAGTTAGGCCCATCTTTATCTTAATAATTTTACCTCTAAAAGCACTTTAGTGTCTGCCCTTTGTTGAGGACAGTCTCAAGCATATAAAATTATATTGAATGAATGGTTCCTCTTTCTGTATAACTCTTTTGTTTAAGGTTATATAAATCTCTTTGTGATAAAGACTCTTTTAGTCAGATTTGTGTTGTTATAACAAAAATACCTAAATTTGGGTACTTTATAAAAAAAGATATTTAAAATAGCTCACAGTGCTGTAGTTCAAGAGCACAGCACCAGCATCTATTTGCTTAGCTCCAGTGTGGGCCTCATGGTGGATTGCATCACAATTGTGAGAACTTGTATGAGAGTGGTGAATAGTAATGCAGAAGAGAGGTTCAGAAGAGGTGCCAGACTCCCTTACAACAGCCCATTCTCTTGAATCCTGTGAGGACTGTGGTAATCTCTTCTGAGGGTCCTGCCCCCAATGACTTTCCACTTGACCTGACCACAGTGTAGGACCAAGCTGCACATGAACCTTTGGGCGACAAATCGTAGCAGGCTCCAAATATTTGAAGACTGTCATGTTTCCTTCTTTAATCTTTTCAAATTAAATATTTTGAAATACTTTTAGTTTCTTGTACTTTTCTTCCAATTTGTATGATATGTAAATCCCTAATCACCTTCATTATTTTCTGTTGGGTATGTCATAGTTACAGATTTCTTGTTAGCCCAGATTAGGAGATAATACTCCAGATATCATTTGTGTGATGAATAATATTTCCTAACTCATAAAAAAAGTATTTAAGATATAGGCAAACCCATCATAACAAGGAGACCCCCATATACAGTGGCAGAAAAATAGTTTAATAATTCAGAGGTGAGCAACTCTAATTCCATGATGTCCTCCAATATTCTAGTTTCCTTTAAGTTTTGCTGTTCTTGCTGGTGGTGTAATGTGCATGGTTGAGCCTCTCTCTCCATCGCCCTGTATTTCATCTGTAAAAAGAGAGAAAGAGG